>NC_088100.1:112613584-113863584 GCF_036370855.1 Dromaius novaehollandiae | reverse complement strand
CAGCGGTCTTGGGCCAAAAACGGGGTGAATGATTTTGGAAGCGCCAGGGAGGTTTTTGGCTTCGCCAGCATGCTGCCACATGGCATGCAGAATGTGCCTGTGTGGGGGCTAGCCCACCTTTGGCAGAGCATCAAGAGAAAGGGGCGAGCAACTCCCCGCCTTGGGAAAGGGCCTGGCGCAGGCAGACGCCTCTGCATCTTCCAGGCCTACAGTGCCTTCTGAAAGACATGCTGCTGCTTTGAGGTCTCAGAAGCCAAGCTCTCACAAGCATCCTTAAAAAGCTCAAAACCCAACACAGGCGCTCGCTCAGAGGTCTTGAGCGACCTCGCAGCAGGGCGTCTTCTCCGCTGCAAGGCCTTCTTACAAGGGGATAGAGGAGGGCAGCCTGGAGGAATCTCCTTTTGGAAAGGTACCCCCAGCAGCAGCCGCAGCAGCAACAGCAATAGGCAAACACAAAGAGGCACTCAGCTGACGAGACACAAGTTGCTCCTGATGAGTGCGAATGCCGCCAGCTGCTGCCGGTGCGCTGGCCTCCAGCGCCGAGATGCAGGGCCCTGGGATGCCGTCGGGAGCTGCTCAGCACCGTGCTCGGCCGCCGGGCAAAGCAAAAGGAGGAGTGAGGCCATCAGTGGATGATGCCAGTGCCAGCCCCTCAAGAGACAAGCCCCGCGGGAGCCAGATTCCCCGGCCCCAGGGCATTACCTTCCCGCTGCCCTGGGGCACTGCACTGAGATCCCCAAGGCACCAGGCGGCACCACCCAAAGGGCCCTGGCCCCTCTCCCCAACCTCCCCAGCACCCCGGGACCCTGCACGCGGCCGCTGACCTGCCCTGTGGCAAAGGCCGCCCTCCGCACACCACTGCTGACGTGCTCGCCTGCACACTGCACCGCAGCAGCCCGGGACGTCCTCGGGAGCTGCCCACAGCCACGCTCGGCCACCGGGCAGAGAAGAAGGAGGAGCAAGGCCAGCAGCGGCTGCCGCCGGGCCACAGCCCCCCAAGAAACAAGCCCCGCGCAGCCCCATGGCCCCACGGCTCAAGACGACCCTCCTCCCACCGCTGTGGCGGACTCCATCGAGGCACCAGGCAGGACCACCCAGAAGGGTCCTGCGCTCTCTCCCACCCCTCCCAAGGACCCCCAACTCCCCGGGGCCTGACACGCGACTCCTTACCTGCCACACAGCACAGGCCCCCTCCACACACCAACGCCGGCGTGCTCGCCTGTGCTGCATGGGCCCGGCATGTCCTCGGGAGCTGCGCAGCGCCACGCCACGCTCGGCAGCCGTGCAAAGCAAAGGAGGAGAGAAGGCTTCAGTGGCTGCTGCCAGCACCCGTGCCCTCAACAAGTCCCCACAGCTCCCTCTGCACCAACGCCCAGAGGCAGCTCATGGCCCCCACACACTACCCCAGGCCGATGACGGTGCCGGGCCCCACGCCAGCCCCCTGGCTGCCACCAGCACACCAAGCCTGCGGCCAGGGCAGCCTGCCTCCACGCCGGCCAGAACACAGAACTCGCCGACACCCCGGGCAACGCTGACAATGGCCTTGGCAACAGGCACCAACTGCCCGGCAAGAGGCACAAGCGCCCCAAGGCACGAGCCCTCGCTCAGAAACCCGGACACTGCTCCCGCCTCACCAGGCCTCTCCAGCACTCCGCATTTGCTCTCGCAGAGTTGTTCTCTGCAGCCCCGCCGCTTCTCTTGCATGCCTAGAGCAGCAAGCAATACCTGCCCTGCGGCACTTCCTCTTTTCACAAACTGACACCGTGCCTCCTCAGACATTGGCACAAAAATCACCATGCACCTGGCAAGGCTCATGCACCATCAAGGAAGCGCCCACAGCTTCCCTCGGGCTCCTCCGCTGTTCTTGCAGGCCTAGTCCAGTCAAACAAGAACTGCGCCGCTGCGCTTCCTCGCTCTTCCCAGACTGACACCATGCCTAACGACACATGCCGACAGACAGTGCCGCGCTGCTATAACGGCTCCCCACCTGCACGTGCTCGCACACTAGTGCTCTCCCGCGCCTCCACTGGCAGTCCTGCCTATTCCGGCCTCCACCAAAGTGCCCCTCTGCACCTCCCGACTCTTGCCAAACTTTCCCCTTACCAAAGGAGAGGTGCGCGCAGCATACAAGCTCTTCTGCAATGGCTCCGCCACCAGTAAGGGCTTGCCGAGGAGCCCTCTTCAGCCCCCACTGGAGCAGTGGCATGCCAGGTACAGCCTCAGGAGAACTGCCCCTCCACGCTTCCACTTGTGCCTCCCAAACCCACACCGTGCTCATGCAGACACTGGCACAAAATCGCCATGCCCCTCACATGGCTCAGGCACGCAGAGGTTCACGTAGTGGCAGAACAGCTGTCTTGGGCCCCTCCGAGGCATGCCCTCAGGCAGTGCTAGGCAGAGGCCTATTGCAGAGGCAGAGAAGAGCTTGCTGAGATCCGCCCGCCTGCCTCCGCCTTCTCCTGCCCAGGCTGAAGAGGCCCAGCTCGCTCAGCCTCTCCTGGCAGGAGAGCTGCTCCAGTGCCTTCCTCCTCTTGGTGGCCCTTTGCAGGCCTCGCTCCACTCCGTCCGTGCGGATGTTGTCCTGGGGAGCCCAGAACTGCACCCCAGACTCCACGTGTGGCCTCAGCAGGGCTGAGGAGAGCGGAAGGAGCCTGCCCCTGACTCCCACCCCCTCCCTCCCCAGCGGCCCTCTGGCAATGCTCTTCCTGCGGCTTCCCAGGATACCAGCGGCCTTCGTGGCCACAAGCGCACATTGCTGGCTCATGGTCAGCTGGTGAAGAAAGCCTTCAGGACATCTGTGTTTTCAGTGTCCTTTGTCCCCAGGGCCCCTGCCCCCCGCCTTTAGCAGCAGGCTGCCCTTTGCCCTCGCCTTCCTTTTGCTGCTGGTGCACTTGTAGGAGCCTTGCCGCTTGCCTTTCCTGGCCCTTGCCAGCTTCAGCTCCAGGTGGCCTTTGGCTTTCCTCACGCCAGCCCTGCAGCCTCAGGCAGTGTCTCCAGGCATTTGTCCTGGGGCACCTCTCCCTCCTTCCCCCTCACACGCTTGCGATGTTCTTGGCACGCCTGCCTGCTCCTTGGTGCCGGAATCAGTTCTGGGCAAAAAGCTACAGGCCAAAAGTTAGAAAAAGAGAGAAAGGCCAGAGTGCTGGCACACTCGGCAGCCATGTCAGTAGGCTAAGCCCTTGGGTTAACAGGCTCGTGAGGTAAGGAGAGCTGTGCTCAAGCAGCCTCTCTCTGGCGGTGGCCAGCAGCAGAGGGCCAGTGCCGAGCAGAAGAGCAAGGCCTAGCTGGAGAGCGGCCTGTGCCAGCCCCACACCCTTCCCACGGGCAAGTGCTCAGGGATTTCCTGAGCGGGGAAAAAGAGCAGCCGTGGCAGTTTCCCGAGGGCAAAAGAGCCACCAGCGGTCTTGGGCCAAAAACGGGGTGAATGATTTTGGAAGCGCCAGGGAGGTTTTTGGCTTTGCCAGCATGCTGCCACATGGCATGCAGAATGTGCCTGTGTGGGGGCTAGCCCACCTTTGGCAGAGCATCAAGAGAAAGGGGCGAGCAACTCCCCGCCTTGGGAAAGGGCCTGGCGCAGGCAGACGCCTCTGCATCTTCCAGGCCTACAGTGCCTTCTGAAAGACATGCTGCTGCTTTGAGGTCTCAGAAGCCAAGCTCTCACAAGCATCCTTAAAAAGCTCAAAACCCAACACAGGCGCTCGCTCAGAGGTCTTGAGCGACCTCGCAGCAGGGCGTCTTCTCCGCTGCAAGGCCTTCTTACAAGGGGATAGAGGAGGGCAGCCTGGAGGAATCTCCTTTTGGAAAGGTACCCCCAGCAGCAACAGCAATAGGCAAACACAAAGAGGCACTCAGCTGACGAGACACAAGTTGCTCCTGATGAGTGCGAATGCCGCCAGCTGCTGCCGGTGCGCTGGCCTCCAGCGCCGAGATGCAGGGCCCTGGGATGCCGTCGGGAGCTGCTCAGCACCGTGCTCGGCCGCCGGGCAAAGCAAAAGGAGGAGTGAGGCCATCAGTGGATGATGCCAGTGCCAGCCCCTCAAGAGACAAGCCCCGCGGGAGCCAGATTCCCCGGCCCCAGGGCATTACCTTCCCGCTGCCCTGGGGCACTGCACTGAGATCCCCAAGGCACCAGGCGGCACCACCCAAAGGGCCCTGGCCCCTCTCCCCAACCTCCCCAGCACCCCGGGTCCCTGCACGCGGCCGCTGACCTGCCCTGTGGCAAAGGCCGCCCTCCGCACACCACTGCTGACGTGCTCGCCTGCACACTGCACCGCAGCAGCCCGGGACGTCCTCGGGAGCTGCCCACAGCCACGCTCGGCCACCGGGCAGAGAAGAAGGAGGAGCAAGGCCAGCAGCGGCTGCCGCCGGGCCACAGCCCCCCAAGAAACAAGCCCCGCGCAGCCCCATGGCCCCACGGCTCAAGAGGACCCTCCTCCCACCGCTGTGGCGGACTCCATCGAGGCACCAGGCAGGACCACCCAGAAGGGTCCTGCGCTCTCTCCCACCCCTCCCAAGGACCCGCAACTCCCCGGGGCCTGACACGCGACTCCTTACCTGCCACACAGCACAGGCCCCCTCCACACACCAACGCCGGCGTGCTCGCCTGTGCTGCATGGGCCCGGCATGTCCTCGGGAGCTGCGCAGCGCCACGCCACGCTCGGCAGCCGTGCAAAGCAAAGGAGGAGAGAAGGCTTCAGTGGCTGCTGCCAGCACCCGTGCCCTCAACAAGTCCCCCACAGCTCCCTCTGCACCAACGCCCAGAGGCAGCTCATGGCCCCCCACACACTACCCCAGGCCGATGACGGTGCCGGGCCCCACGCCAGCCCCCTGGCTGCCACCAGCACACCAAGCCTGCGGCCAGGGCAGCCTGCCTCCACGCCGGCCAGAACACAGAACTCGCCGACACCCCGGGCAACGCTGACAATGGCCTTGGCAACAGGCACCAACTGCCCGGCAAGAGGCACAAGCGCCCCAAGGCACGAGCCCTCGCTCAGAAACCCGGACACTGCTCCCGCCTCACCAGGCCTCTCCAGCACTCCGCATTTGCTCTCGCAGAGTTGTTCTCTGCAGCCCCGCCGCTTCTCTTGCATGCCTAGAGCAGCAAGCAATACCTGCCCTGCGGCACTTCCTCTTTTCACAAACTGACACCGTGCCTCCTCAGACATTGGCACAAAAATCACCATGCACCTGGCAAGGCTCATGCACCATCAAGGAAGCGCCCACAGCTTCCCTCGGGCTCCTCCGCTGTTCTTGCAGGCCTAGTCCAGTCAAACAAGAACTGTGCCGCTGCGCTTCCTCGCTCTTCCCAGACTGACACCATGCCTAACGACACATGCCGACAGACAGTGCCGCGCTGCTATAACGGCTCCCCACCTGCACGTGCTCGCACACTAGTGCTCTCCCGCGCCTCCACTGGCAGTCCTGCCTATTCCGGCCTCCACCAAAGTGCCCCTCTGCACCTCCCGACTCTTGCCAAACTTTCCCCTTACCAAAGGAGAGGTGCGCGCAGCATACAAGCTCTTCTGCAATGGCTCCGCCACCAGCAAGGGCTTGCCGAGGAGCCCTCTTCAGCCCCCACTGGAGCAGTGGCATGCCAGGTACAGCCTCAGGAGAACTGCCCCTCCACGCTTCCACTTGTGCCTCCCAAACCCACACCGTGCCCACGCAGACACTGGCACAAAATCGCCATGCCCCTCACATGGCTCAGGCACGCAGAGGTTCACGTAGTGGCAGAACAGCTGTCTTGGGCCCCTCCGAGGCATGCCCTCAGGCAGTGCTAGGCAGAGGCCTATTGCAGAGGCAGAGAAGAGCTTGCTGAGATCCGCCCGCCTGCCTCCGCCTTCTCCTGCCCAGGCTGAAGAGGCCCAGCTCGCTCAGCCTCTCCTGGCAGGAGAGCTGCTCCAGTGCCTTCCTCCTCTTGGTGGCCCTTTGCAGGCCTCGCTCCACTCCGTCCGTGCGGATGTTGTCCTGGGGAGCCCAGAACTGCACCCCAGACTCCACGTGTGGCCTCAGCAGGGCTGAGGAGAGCGGAAGGAGCCTGCCCCTGACTCCCACCCCCTCCCTCCCCAGCGGCCCTCTGGCAATGCTCTTCCTGCGGCTTCCCAGGATACCAGCGGCCTTCGTGGCCACAAGCGCACATTGCTGGCTCACGGTCAGCTGGTGAAGAAAGCCTTCAGGACATCTGTGTTTTCAGTGTCCTTTGTCCCCAGGGCCCCTGCCCCCCGCCTTTAGCAGCAGGCTGCCCTTTGCCCTCGCCTTCCTTTTGCTGCTGGTGCACTTGTAGGAGCCTTGCCGCTTGCCTTTCCTGGCCCTTGCCAGCTTCAGCTCCAGGTGGCCTTTGGCTTTCCTCACGCCAGCCCTGCAGCCTCAGGCAGTGTCTCCAGGCATTTGTCCTGGGGCACCTCTCCCTCCTTCCCCCTCACACGCTTGCGATGTTCTTGGCACGCCTGCCTGCTCCTTGGTGCCGGAATCAGTTCTGGGCAAAAAGCTACAGGCCAAAAGTTAGAAAAAGAGAGAAAGGCCAGAGTGCTGGCACACTCGGCAGCCATGTCAGTAGGCTAAGCCCTTGGGTTAACAGGCTCGTGAGGTAAGGAGAGCTGTGCTCAAGCAGCCTCTCTCTGGCGGTGGCCAGCAGCAGAGGGCCAGTGCCGAGCAGAAGAGCAAGGCCTAGCTGGAGAGCGGCCTGTGCCAGCCCCACACCCTTCCCACGGGCAAGTGCTCAGGGATTTCCTGAGCGGGGAAAAAGAGCAGCCGTGGCAGTTTCCCGAGGGCAAAAGAGCCACCAGCGGTCTTGGGCCAAAAACGGGGTGAATGATTTTGGAAGCGCCAGGGAGGTTTTTGGCTTCGCCAGCATGCTGCCACATGGCATGCAGAATGTGCCTGTGTGGGGGCTAGCCCACCTTTGGCAGAGCATCAAGAGAAAGGGGCGAGCAACTCCCCGCCTTGGGAAAGGGCCTGGCGCAGGCAGACGCCTCTGCATCTTCCAGGCCTACAGTGCCTTCTGAAAGACATGCTGCTGCTTTGAGGTCTCAGAAGCCAAGCTCTCACAAGCATCCTTAAAAAGCTCAAAACCCAACACAGGCGCTCGCTCAGAGGTCTTGAGCGACCTCGCAGCAGGGCGTCTTCTCCGCTGCAAGGCCTTCTTACAAGGGGATAGAGGAGGGCAGCCTGGAGGAATCTCCTTTTGGAAAGGTACCCCCAGCAGCAGCCGCAGCAGCAACAGCAATAGGCAAACACAAAGAGGCACTCAGCTGACGAGACACAAGTTGCTCCTGATGAGTGCGAATGCCGCCAGCTGCTGCTGGTGCGCTGGCCTCCAGCGCCGAGATGCAGGGCCCTGGGATGCCGTCGGGAGCTGCTCAGCACCGTGCTCGGCCGCCGGGCAAAGCAAAAGGAGGAGTGAGGCCATCAGTGGATGATGCCAGTGCCAGCCCCTCAAGAGACAAGCCCCGCGGGAGCCAGATTCCCCGGCCCCAGGGCATTACCTTCCCGCTGCCCTGGGGCACTGCACTGAGATCCCCAAGGCACCAGGCGGCACCACCCAAAGGGCCCTGGCCCCTCTCCCCAACCTCCCCAGCACCCCGGGACCCTGCACGCGGCCGCTGACCTGCCCTGTGGCAAAGGCCGCCCTCCGCACACCACTGCTGACGTGCTCGCCTGCACACTGCACCGCAGCAGCCCGGGACGTCCTCGGGAGCTGCCCGCAGCCACGCTTGGCCACCGGGCAGAGAAGAAGGAGGAGCAAGGCCAGCAGCGGCTGCCGCCGGGCCACAGCCCCCCAAGAAACAAGCCCCGCGCAGCCCCATGGCCCCACGGCTCAAGAGGACCCTCCTCCCACCGCTGTGGCGGACTCCATCGAGGCACCAGGCAGGACCACCCAGAAGGGTCCTGCGCTCTCTCCCACCCCTCCCAAGGACCCGCAACTCCCCGGGGCCTGACACGCGACTCCTTACCTGCCACACAGCACAGGCCCCCTCCACACACCAACGCCGGCGTGCTCGCCTGTGCTGCATGGGCCCGGCATGTCCTCGGGAGCTGCGCAGCGCCACGCCACGCTCGGCAGCCGTGCAAAGCAAAGGAGGAGAGAAGGCTTCAGTGGCTGCTGCCAGCACCCGTGCCCTCAACAAGTCCCCCACAGCTCCCTCTGCACCAACGCCCAGAGGCAGCTCATGGCCCCCCACACACTACCCCAGGCCGATGACGGTGCCGGGCCCCACGCCAGCCCCCTGGCTGCCACCAGCACACCAAGCCTGCGGCCAGGGCAGCCTGCCTCCACGCCGGCCAGAACACAGAACTCGCCGACACCCCGGGCAACGCTGACAATGGCCTTGGCAACAGGCACCAACTGCCCGGCAAGAGGCACAAGCGCCCCAAGGCACGAGCCCTCGCTCAGAAACCCGGACACTGCTCCCGCCTCACCAGGCCTCTCCAGCACTCCGCATTTGCTCTCGCAGAGTTGTTCTCTGCAGCCCCGCCGCTTCTCTTGCATGCCTAGAGCAGCAAGCAATACCTGCCCTGCGGCACTTCCTCTTTTCACAAACTGACACCGTGCCTCCTCAGACATTGGCACAAAAATCACCATGCACCTGGCAAGGCTCATGCACCATCAAGGAAGCGCCCACAGCTTCCCTCGGGCTCCTCCGCTGTTCTTGCAGGCCTAGTCCAGTCAAACAAGAACTGTGCCGCTGCGCTTCCTCGCTCTTCCCAGACTGACACCATGCCTAACGACACATGCCGACAGACAGTGCCGCGCTGCTATAACGGCTCCCCACCTGCACGTGCTCGCACACTAGTGCTCTCCCGCGCCTCCACTGGCAGTCCTGCCTATTCCGGCCTCCACCAAAGTGCCCCTCTGCACCTCCCGACTCTTGCCAAACTTTCCCCTTACCAAAGGAGAGGTGCGCGCAGCATACAAGCTCTTCTGCAATGGCTCCGCCACCAGCAAGGGCTTGCCGAGGAGCCCTCTTCAGCCCCCACTGGAGCAGTGGCATGCCAGGTACAGCCTCAGGAGAACTGCCCCTCCACGCTTCCACTTGTGCCTCCCAAACCCACACCGTGCCCACGCAGACACTGGCACAAAATCGCCATGCCCCTCACATGGCTCAGGCACGCAGAGGTTCACGTAGTGGCAGAACAGCTGTCTTGGGCCCCTCCGAGGCATGCCCTCAGGCAGTGCTAGGCAGAGGCCTATTGCAGAGGCAGAGAAGAGCTTGCTGAGATCCGCCCGCCTGCCTCCGCCTTCTCCTGCCCAGGCTGAAGAGGCCCAGCTCGCTCAGCCTCTCCTGGCAGGAGAGCTGCTCCAGTGCCTTCCTCCTCTTGGTGGCCCTTTGCAGGCCTCGCTCCACTCCGTCCGTGCGGATGTTGTCCTGGGGAGCCCAGAACTGCACCCCAGACTCCACGTGTGGCCTCAGCAGGGCTGAGGAGAGCGGAAGGAGCCTGCCCCTGACTCCCACCCCCTCCCTCCCCAGCGGCCCTCTGGCAATGCTCTTCCTGCGGCTTCCCAGGATACCAGCGGCCTTCGTGGCCACAAGCGCACATTGCTGGCTCACGGTCAGCTGGTGAAGAAAGCCTTCAGGACATCTGTGTTTTCAGTGTCCTTTGTCCCCAGGGCCCCTGCCCCCCGCCTTTAGCAGCAGGCTGCCCTTTGCCCTCGCCTTCCTTTTGCTGCTGGTGCACTTGTAGGAGCCTTGCCGCTTGCCTTTCCTGGCCCTTGCCAGCTTCAGCTCCAGGTGGCCTTTGGCTTTCCTCACGCCAGCCCTGCAGCCTCAGGCAGTGTCTCCAGGCATTTGTCCTGGGGCACCTCTCCCTCCTTCCCCCTCACACGCTTGCGATGTTCTTGGCACGCCTGCCTGCTCCTTGGTGCCGGAATCAGTTCTGGGCAAAAAGCTACAGGCCAAAAGTTAGAAAAAGAGAGAAAGGCCAGAGTGCTGGCACACTCGGCAGCCATGTCAGTAGGCTAAGCCCTTGGGTTAACAGGCTCGTGAGGTAAGGAGAGCTGTGCTCAAGCAGCCTCTCTCTGGCGGTGGCCAGCAGCAGAGGGCCAGTGCCGAGCAGAAGAGCAAGGCCTAGCTGGAGAGCGGCCTGTGCCAGCCCCACACCCTTCCCACGGGCAAGTGCTCAGGGATTTCCTGAGCGGGGAAAAAGAGCAGCCGTGGCAGTTTCCCGAGGGCAAAAGAGCCACCAGCGGTCTTGGGCCAAAAACGGGGTGAATGATTTTGGAAGCGCCAGGGAGGTTTTTGGCTTCGCCAGCATGCTGCCACATGGCATGCAGAATGTGCCTGTGTGGGGGCTAGCCCACCTTTGGCAGAGCATCAAGAGAAAGGGGCGAGCAACTCCCCGCCTTGGGAAAGGGCCTGGCGCAGGCAGACGCCTCTGCATCTTCCAGGCCTACAGTGCCTTCTGAAAGACATGCTGCTGCTTTGAGGTCTCAGAAGCCAAGCTCTCACAAGCATCCTTAAAAAGCTCAAAACCCAACACAGGCGCTCGCTCAGAGGTCTTGAGCGACCTCGCAGCAGGGCGTCTTCTCCGCTGCAAGGCCTTCTTACAAGGGGATAGAGGAGGGCAGCCTGGAGGAATCTCCTTTTGGAAAGGTACCCCCAGCAGCAGCCGCAGCAGCAACAGCAATAGGCAAACACAAAGAGGCACTCAGCTGACGAGACACAAGTTGCTCCTGATGAGTGCGAATGCCGCCAGCTGCTGCTGGTGCGCTGGCCTCCAGCGCCGAGATGCAGGGCCCTGGGATGCCGTCGGGAGCTGCTCAGCACCGTGCTCGGCCGCCGGGCAAAGCAAAAGGAGGAGTGAGGCCATCAGTGGATGATGCCAGTGCCAGCCCCTCAAGAGACAAGCCCCGCGGGAGCCAGATTCCCCGGCCCCAGGGCATTACCTTCCCGCTGCCCTGGGGCACTGCACTGAGATCCCCAAGGCACCAGGCGGCACCACCCAAAGGGCCCTGGCCCCTCTCCCCAACCTCCCCAGCACCCCGGGACCCTGCACGCGGCCGCTGACCTGCCCTGTGGCAAAGGCCGCCCTCCGCACACCACTGCTGACGTGCTCGCCTGCACACTGCACCGCAGCAGCCCGGGACGTCCTCGGGAGCTGCCCGCAGCCACGCTTGGCCACCGGGCAGAGAAGAAGGAGGAGCAAGGCCAGCAGCGGCTGCCGCCGGGCCACAGCCCCCCAAGAAACAAGCCCCGCGCAGCCCCATGGCCCCACGGCTCAAGAGGACCCTCCTCCCACCGCTGTGGCGGACTCCATCGAGGCACCAGGCAGGACCACCCAGAAGGGTCCTGCGCTCTCTCCCACCCCTCCCAAGGACCCGCAACTCCCCGGGGCCTGACACGCGACTCCTTACCTGCCACACAGCACAGGCCCCCTCCACACACCAACGCCGGCGTGCTCGCCTGTGCTGCATGGGCCCGGCATGTCCTCGGGAGCTGCGCAGCGCCACGCCACGCTCGGCAGCCGTGCAAAGCAAAGGAGGAGAGAAGGCTTCAGTGGCTGCTGCCAGCACCCGTGCCCTCAACAAGTCCCCCACAGCTCCCTCTGCACCAACGCCCAGAGGCAGCTCATGGCCCCCCACACACTACCCCAGGCCGATGACGGTGCCGGGCCCCACGCCAGCCCCCTGGCTGCCACCAGCACACCAAGCCTGCGGCCAGGGCAGCCTGCCTCCACGCCGGCCAGAACACAGAACTCGCCGACACCCCGGGCAACGCTGACAATGGCCTTGGCAACAGGCACCAACTGCCCGGCAAGAGGCACAAGCGCCCCAAGGCACGAGCCCTCGCTCAGAAACCCGGACACTGCTCCCGCCTCACCAGGCCTCTCCAGCACTCCGCATTTGCTCTCGCAGAGTTGTTCTCTGCAGCCCCGCCGCTTCTCTTGCATGCCTAGAGCAGCAAGCAATACCTGCCCTGCGGCACTTCCTCTTTTCACAAACTGACACCGTGCCTCCTCAGACATTGGCACAAAAATCACCATGCACCTGGCAAGGCTCATGCACCATCAAGGAAGCGCCCACAGCTTCCCTCGGGCTCCTCCGCTGTTCTTGCAGGCCTAGTCCAGTCAAACAAGAACTGCGCCGCTGCGCTTCCTCGCTCTTCCCAGACTGACACCATGCCTAACGACACATGCCGACAGACAGTGCCGCGCTGCTATAACGGCTCCCCACCTGCACGTGCTCGCACACTAGTGCTCTCCCGCGCCTCCACTGGCAGTCCTGCCTATTCCAGCCTCCACCAAAGTGCCCCTCTGCACCTCCCGACTCTTGCCAAACTTTCCCCTTACCAAAGGAGAGGTGCGCGCAGCATACAAGCTCTTCTGCAATGGCTCCGCCACCAGCAAGGGCTTGCCGAGGAGCCCTCTTCAGCCCCCACTGGAGCAGTGGCATGCCAGGTACAGCCTCAGGAGAACTGCCCCTCCACGCTTCCACTTGTGCCTCCCAAACCCACACCGTGCCCATGCAGACACTGGCACAAAATCGCCATGCCCCTCACATGGCTCAGGCACGCAGAGGTTCACGTAGTGGCAGAACAGCTGTCTTGGGCCCCTCCGAGGCATGCCCTCAGGCAGTGCTAGGCAGAGGCCTATTGCAGAGGCAGAGAAGAGCTTGCTGAGATCCGCCCGCCTGCCTCCGCCTTCTCCTGCCCAGGCTGAAGAGGCCCAGCTCGCTCAGCCTCTCCTGGCAGGAGAGCTGCTCCAGTGCCTTCCTCCTCTTGGTGGCCCTTTGCAGGCCTCGCTCCACTCCGTCCGTGCGGATGTTGTCCTGGGGAGCCCAGAACTGCACCCCAGACTCCACGTGTGGCCTCAGCAGGGCTGAGGAGAGCGGAAGGAGCCTGCCCCTGACTCCCACCCCCTCCCTCCCCAGCGGCCCTCTGGCAATGCTCTTCCTGTGGCTTCCCAGGATACCAGCGGCCTTCGTGGCCACAAGCGCACATTGCTGGCTCACAGTCAGCTGGTGAAGAAAGCCTTCAGGACATCTGTGTTTTCAGTGTCCTTTGTCCCCAGGGCCCCTGCCCCCCGCCTTTAGCAGCAGGCTGCCCTTTGCCCTCGCCTTCCTTTTGCTGCTGGTGCACTTGTAGGAGCCTTGCCGCTTGCCTTTCCTGGCCCTTGCCAGCTTCAGCTCCAGGTGGCCTTTGGCTTTCCTCACGCCAGCCCTGCAGCCTCAGGCAGTGTCTCCAGGCATTTGTCCTGGGGCACCTCTCCCTCCTTCCCCCTCACACGCTTGCGATGTTCTTGGCACGCCTGCCTGCTCCTTGGTGCCGGAATCAGTTCTGGGCAAAAAGCTACAGGCCAAAAGTTAGAAAAAGAGAGAAAGGCCAGAGTGCTGGCACACTCGGCAGCCATGTCAGTAGGCTAAGCCCTTGGGTTAACAGGCTCGTGAGGTAAGGAGAGCTGTGCTCAAGCAGCCTCTCTCTGGCGGTGGCCAGCAGCAGAGGGCCAGTGCCGAGCAGAAGAGCAAGGCCTAGCTGGAGAGCGGCCTGTGCCAGCCCCACACCCTTCCCACGGGCAAGTGCTCAGGGATTTCCTGAGCGGGGAAAAAGAGCAGCCGTGGCAGTTTCCCGAGGGCAAAAGAGCCACCAGCGGTCTTGGGCCAAAAACGGGGTGAATGATTTTGGAAGCGCCAGGGAGGTTTTTGGCTTCGCCAGCATGCTGCCACATGGCATGCAGAATGTGCCTGTGTGGGGGCTAGCCCACCTTTGGCAGAGCATCAAGAGAAAGGGGCGAGCAACTCCCCGCCTTGGGAAAGGGCCTGGCGCAGGCAGACGCCTCTGCATCTTCCAGGCCTACAGTGCCTTCTGAAAGACATGCTGCTGCTTTGAGGTCTCAGAAGCCAAGCTCTCACAAGCATCCTTAAAAAGCTCAAAACCCAACACAGGCGCTCGCTCAGAGGTCTTGAGCGACCTCGCAGCAGGGCGTCTTCTCCGCTGCAAGGCCTTCTTACAAGGGGATAGAGGAGGGCAGCCTGGAGGAATCTCCTTTTGGAAAGGTACCCCCAGCAGCAGCCGCAGCAGCAACAGCAATAGGCAAACACAAAGAGGCACTCAGCTGACGAGACACAAGTTGCTCCTGATGAGTGCGAATGCCGCCAGCTGCTGCCGGTGCGCTGGCCTCCAGCGCCGAGATGCAGGGCCCTGGGATGCCGTCGGGAGCTGCTCAGCACCGTGCTCGGCCGCCGGGCAAAGCAAAAGGAGGAGTGAGGCCATCAGTGGATGATGCCAGTGCCAGCCCCTCAAGAGACAAGCCCCGCGGGAGCCAGATTCCCCGGCCCCAGGGCATTACCTTCCCGCTGCCCTGGGGCACTGCACTGAGATCCCCAAGGCACCAGGCGGCACCACCCAAAGGGCCCTGGCCCCTCTCCCCAACCTCCCCAGCACCCCGGGACCCTGCACGCGGCCGCTGACCTGCCCTGTGGCAAAGGCCGCCCTCCGCACACCACTGCTGACGTGCTCGCCTGCACACTGCACCGCAGCAGCCCGGGACGTCCTCGGGAGCTGCCCGCAGCCACGCTTGGCCACCGGGCAGAGAAGAAGGAGGAGCAAGGCCAGCAGCGGCTGCCGCCGGGCCACAGCCCCCCAAGAAACAAGCCCCGCGCAGCCCCATGGCCCCACGGCTCAAGAGGACCCTCCTCCCACCGCTGTGGCGGACTCCATCGAGGCACCAGGCAGGACCACCCAGAAGGGTCCTGCGCTCTCTCCCACCCCTCCCAAGGACCCCCAACTCCCCGGGGCCTGACACGCGACTCCTTACCTGCCACACAGCACAGGCCCCCTCCACACACCAACGCCGGCGTGCTCGCCTGTGCTGCATGGGCCCGGCATGTCCTCGGGAGCTGCGCAGCGCCACGCCACGCTCGGCAGCCGTGCAAAGCAAAGGAGGAGAGAAGGCTTCAGTGGCTGCTGCCAGCACCCGTGCCCTCAACAAGTCCCCCACAGCTCCCTCTGCACCAACGCCCAGAGGCAGCTCATGGCCCCCCACACACTACCCCAGGCCGATGACGGTGCCGGGCCCCACGCCAGCCCCCTGGCTGCCACCAGCACACCAAGCCTGCGGCCAGGGCAGCCTGCCTCCACGCCGGCCAGAACACAGAACTCGCCGACACCCCGGGCAACGCTGACAATGGCCTTGGCAACAGGCACCAACTGCCCGGCAAGAGGCACAAGCGCCCCAAGGCACGAGCCCTCGCTCAGAAACCCGGACACTGCTCCCGCCTCACCAGGCCTCTCCAGCACTCCGCATTTGCTCTCGCAGAGTTGTTCTCTGCAGCCCCGCCGCTTCTCTTGCATGCCTAGAGCAGCAAGCAATACCTGCCCTGCGGCACTTCCTCTTTTCACAAACTGACACCGTGCCTCCTCAGACATTGGCACAAAAATCACCATGCACCTGGCAAGGCTCATGCACCATCAAGGAAGCGCCCACAGCTTCCCTCGGGCTCCTCCGCTGTTCTTGCAGGCCTAGTCCAGTCAAACAAGAACTGCGCCGCTGCGCTTCCTCGCTCTTCCCAGACTGACACCATGCCTAACGACACATGCCGACAGACAGTGCCGCGCTGCTATAACGGCTCCCCACCTGCACGTGCTCGCACACTAGTGCTCTCCCGCGCCTCCACTGGCAGTCCTGCCTATTCCGGCCTCCACCAAAGTGCCCCTCTGCACCTCCCGACTCTTGCCAAACTTTCCCCTTACCAAAGGAGAGGTGCGCGCAGCATACAAGCTCTTCTGCAATGGCTCCGCCACCAGCAAGGGCTTGCCGAGGAGCCCTCTTCAGCCCCCACTGGAGCAGTGGCATGCCAGGTACAGCCTCAGGAGAACTGCCCCTCCACGCTTCCACTTGTGCCTCCCAAACCCACACCGTGCCCATGCAGACACTGGCACAAAATCGCCATGCTCCTCACATGGCTCAGGCACGCAGAGGTTCACGTAGTGGCAGAACAGCTGTCTTGGGCCCCTCCGAGGCATGCCCTCAGGCAGTGCTAGGCAGAGGCCTATTGCAGAGGCAGAGAAGAGCTTGCTGAGATCCGCCCGCCTGCCTCCGCCTTCTCCTGCCCAGGCTGAAGAGGCCCAGCTCGCTCAGCCTCTCCTGGCAGGAGAGCTGCTCCAGTGCCTTCCTCCTCTTGGTGGCCCTTTGCAGGCCTCGCTCCACTCCGTCCGTGCGGATGTTGTCCTGGGGAGCCCAGAACTGCACCCCAGACTCCACGTGTGGCCTCAGCAGGGCTGAGGAGAGCGGAAGGAGCCTGCCCCTGACTCCCACCCCCTCCCTCCCCAGCGGCCCTCTGGCAATGCTCTTCCTGCGGCTTCCCAGGATACCAGCGGCCTTCGTGGCCACAAGCGCACATTGCTGGCTCACGGTCAGCTGGTGAAGAAAGCCTTCAGGACATCTGTGTTTTCAGTGTCCTTTGTCCCCAGGGCCCCTGCCCCCCGCCTTTAGCAGCAGGCTGCCCTTTGCCCTCGCCTTCCTTTTGCTGCTGGTGCACTTGTAGGAGCCTTGCCGCTTGCCTTTCCTGGCCCTTGCCAGCTTCAGCTCCAGGTGGCCTTTGGCTTTCCTCACGCCAGCCCTGCAGCCTCAGGCAGTGTCTCCAGGCATTTGTCCTGGGGCACCTCTCCCTCCTTCCCCCTCACACGCTTGCGATGTTCTTGGCACGCCTGCCTGCTCCTTGGTGCCGGAATCAGTTCTGGGCAAAAAGCTACAGGCCAAAAGTTAGAAAAAGAGAGAAAGGCCAGAGTGCTGGCACACTCGGCAGCCATGTCAGTAGGCTAAGCCCTTGGGTTAACAGGCTCGTGAGGTAAGGAGAGCTGTGCTCAAGCAGCCTCTCTCTGGCGGTGGCCAGCAGCAGAGGGCCAGTGCCGAGCAGAAGAGCAAGGCCTAGCTGGAGAGCGGCCTGTGCCAGCCCCACACCCTTCCCACGGGCAAGTGCTCAGGGATTTCCTGAGCGGGGAAAAAGAGCAGCCGTGGCAGTTTCCCGAGGGCAAAAGAGCCACCAGCGGTCTTGGGCCAAAAACGGGGTGAATGATTTTGGAAGCGCCAGGGAGGTTTTTGGCTTCGCCAGCATGCTGCCACATGGCATGCAGAATGTGCCTGTGTGGGGGCTAGCCCACCTTTGGCAGAGCATCAAGAGAAAGGGGCGAGCAACTCCCCGCCTTGGGAAAGGGCCTGGCGCAGGCAGACGCCTCTGCATCTTCCAGGCCTACAGTGCCTTCTGAAAGACATGCTGCTGCTTTGAGGTCTCAGAAGCCAAGCTCTCACAAGCATCCTTAAAAAGCTCAAAACCCAACACAGGCGCTCGCTCAGAGGTCTTGAGCGACCTCGCAGCAGGGCGTCTTCTCCGCTGCAAGGCCTTCTTACAAGGGGATAGAGGAGGGCAGCCTGGAGGAATCTCCTTTTGGAAAGGTACCCCCAGCAGCAGCCGCAGCAGCAACAGCAATAGGCAAACACAAAGAGGCACTCAGCTGACGAGACACAAGTTGCTCCTGATGAGTGCGAATGCCGCCAGCTGCTGCCGGTGCGCTGGCCTCCAGCGCCGAGATGCAGGGCCCTGGGATGCCGTCGGGAGCTGCTCAGCACCGTGCTCGGCCGCCGGGCAAAGCAAAAGGAGGAGTGAGGCCATCAGTCGACGATGCCAGTGCCAGCCCCCCAAGAGACAAGCCCCGCGGGAGCCAGATTCCCCGGCCCCAGGGCATTACCTTCCCGCTGCCCTGGGGCACTGCACTGAGATCCCCAAGGCACCAGGCGGCACCACCCAAAGGGCCCTGGCCCCTCTCCCCAACCTCCCCAGCACCCCGGGTCCCTGCACGCGGCCGCTGACCTGCCCTGTGGCAAAGGCCGCCCTGCGCACACCACTGCTGACGTGCTCGCCTGCACACTGCACCGCAGCAGCCCGGGACGTCCTCGGGAGCTGCCCACAGCCACGCTCGGCCACCGGGCAGAGAAGAAGGAGGAGCAAGGCCAGCAGCGGCTGCCGCCGGGCCACAGCCCCCCAAGAAACAAGCCCCGCGCAGCCCCATGGCCCCACGGCTCAAGAGGACCCTCCTCCCACCGCTGTGGCGGACTCCATCGAGGCACCAGGCAGGACCACCCAGAAGGGTCCTGCGCTCTCTCCCACCCCTCCCAAGGACCCCCAACTCCCCGGGGCCTGACACGCGACTCCTTACCTGCCACACAGCACAGGCCCCCTCCACACACCAACGCCGGCGTGCTCGCCTGTGCTGCATGGGCCCGGCATGTCCTCGGGAGCTGCGCAGCGCCACGCCACGCTCGGCAGCCGTGCAAAGCAAAGGAGGAGAGAAGGCTTCAGTGGCTGCTGCCAGCACCTGTGCCCTCAACAAGTCCCCCACAGCTCCCTCTGCACCAACGCCCAGAGGCAGCTCATGGCCCCCCACACACTACCCCAGGCCGATGACGGTGCCGGGCCCCACGCCAGCCCCCTGGCTGCCACCAGCACACCAAGCCTGCGGCCAGGGCAGCCTGCCTCCACGCCGGCCAGAACACAGAACTCGCCGACACCCCGGGCAACGCTGACAATGGCCTTGGCAACAGGCACCAACTGCCCGGCAAGAGGCACAAGCGCCCCAGCCCCAAACACACCCACCGCGCACCGGCACGCCAGCAAGCATGGCCCAAGGGCCGCGGGCAAGGCACGAGCCCTCGCTCAGAAACCCGGACACTGCTCCCGCCTCACCAGGCCTCTCCAGCACTCCGCATTTGCTCTCGCAGAGTTGTTCTCTGCAGCCCCGCCGCTTCTCTTGCATGCCTAGAGCAGCAAGCAATACCTGCCCTGCGGCACTTCCTCTTTTCACAAACTGACATCGTGCCTCCTCAGACATTGGCACAAAAATCACCATGCACCTGGCAAGGCTCATGCACCATCAAGGAAGCGCCCACAGCTTCCCTCGGGCTCCTCCGCTGTTCTTGCAGGCCTAGTCCAGTCAAACAAGAACTGCGCCGCTGCGCTTCCTCGCTCTTCCCAGACTGACACCATGCCTAACGACACATGCCGACAGACAGTGCCGCGCTGCTATAACGGCTCCCCACCTGCACGTGCTCGCACACTAGTGCTCTCCCGCGCCTCCACTGGCAGTCCTGCCTATTCCGGCCTCCACCAAAGTGCCCCTCTGCACCTCCCGACTCTTGCCAAACTTTCCCCTTACCAAAGGAGAGGTGCGCGCAGCATACAAGCTCTTCTGCAATGGCTCCGCCACCAGCAAGGGCTTGCCGAGGAGCCCTCTTCAGCCCCCACTGGAGCAGTGGCATGCCAGGTACAGCCTCAGGAGAACTGCCCCTCCACGCTTCCACTTGTGCCTCCCAAACCCACACCGTGCCCATGCAGACACTGGCACAAAATCGCCATGCTCCTCACATGGCTCAGGCACGCAGAGGTTCACGTAGTGGCAGAACAGCTGTCTTGGGCCCCTCCGAGGCATGCCCTCAGGCAGTGCTAGGCAGAGGCCTATTGCAGAGGCAGAGAAGAGCTTGCTGAGATCCGCCCGCCTGCCTCCGCCTTCTCCTGCCCAGGCTGAAGAGGCCCAGCTCGCTCAGCCTCTCCTGGCAGGAGAGCTGCTCCAGTGCCTTCCTCCTCTTGGTGGCCCTTTGCAGGCCTCGCTCCACTCCGTCCGTGCGGATGTTGTCCTGGGGAGCCCAGAACTGCACCCCAGACTCCACGTGTGGCCTCAGCAGGGCTGAGGAGAGCGGAAGGAGCCTGCCCCTGACTCCCACCCCCTCCCTCCCCAGCGGCCCTCTGGCAATGCTCTTCCTGTGGCTTCCCAGGATACCAGCGGCCTTCGTGGCCACAAGCGCACATTGCTGGCTCACGGTCAGCTGGTGAAGAAAGCCTTCAGGACATCTGTGTTTTCAGTGTCCTTTGTCCCCAGGGCCCCTGCCCCCCGCCTTTAGCAGCAGGCTGCCCTTTGCCCTCGCCTTCCTTTTGCTGCTGGTGCACTTGTAGGAGCCTTGCCGCTTGCCTTTCCTGGCCCTTGCCAGCTTCAGCTCCAGGTGGCCTTTGGCTTTCCTCACGCCAGCCCTGCAGCCTCAGGCAGTGTCTCCAGGCAATTGTCCTGGGGCACCTCTCCCTCCTTCCCCCTCACACGCTTGCGATGTTCTTGGCACGCCTGCCTGCTCCTTGGTGCCGGAATCAGTTCTGGGCAAAAAGCTACAGGCCAAAAGTTAGAAAAAGAGAGAAAGGCCAGAGTGCTGGCACACTCGGCAGCCATGTCAGTAGGCTAAGCCCTTGGGTTAACAGGCTCGTGAGGTAAGGAGAGCTGTGCTCAAGCAGCCTCTCTCTGGCGGTGGCCAGCAGCAGAGGGCCAGTGCCGAGCAGAAGAGCAAGGCCTAGCTGGAGAGCGGCCTGTGCCAGCCCCACACCCTTCCCACGGGCAAGTGCTCAGGGATTTCCTGAGCGGGGAAAAAGAGCAGCCGTGGCAGTTTCCCGAGGGCAAAAGAGCCACCAGCGGTCTTGGGCCAAAAACGGGGTGAATGATTTTGGAAGCGCCAGGGAGGTTTTTGGCTTTGCCAGCATGCTGCCACATGGCATGCAGAATGTGCCTGTGTGGGGGCTAGCCCACCTTTGGCAGAGCATCAAGAGAAAGGGGCGAGCAACTCCCCGCCTTGGGAAAGGGCCTGGCGCAGGCAGACGCCTCTGCATCTTCCAGGCCTACAGTGCCTTCTGAAAGACATGCTGCTGCTTTGAGGTCTCAGAAGCCAAGCTCTCACAAGCATCCTTAAAAAGCTCAAAACCCAACACAGGCGCTCGCTCAGAGGTCTTGAGCGACCTCGCAGCAGGGCGTCCTCTCCGCTGCAAGGCCTTCTTACAAGGGGATAGAGGAGGGCAGCCTGGAGGAATCTCCTTTTGGAAAGGTACCCCCAGCAGCAGCCGCAGCAGCAACAGCAATAGGCAAACACAAAGAGGCACTCAGCTGACGAGACACAAGTTGCTCCTGATGAGTGCGAATGCCGCCAGCTGCTGCCGGTGCACTGGCCTCCAGCGCCGAGATGCAGGGCCCTGGGATGCCGTCGGGAGCTGCTCAGCACCGTGCTCGGCCGCCGGGCAAAGCAAAAGGAGGAGTGAGGCCATCAGTCGACGATGCCAGTGCCAGCCCCTCAAGAGACAAGCCCCGCGGGAGCCAGATTCCCCGGCCCCAGGGCATTACCTTCCCGCTGCCCTGGGGCACTGCACTGAGATCCCCAAGGCACCAGGCGGCACCACCCAAAGGGCCCTGGCCCCTCTCCCCAACCTCCCCAGCACCCCGGGACCCTGCACGCGGCTGCTGACCTGCCCTGTGGCAAAGGCCGCCCTCCGCACACCACTGCTGACGTGCTCGCCTGCACACTGCACCGCAGCAGCCCGGGACGTCCTCGGGAGCTGCCCACAGCCACGCTCGGCCACCGGGCAGAGAAGAAGGAGGAGCAAGGCCAGCAGCGGCTGCCGCCGGGCCACAGCCCCCCAAGAAACAAGCCCCGCGCAGCCCCATGGCCCCACGGCTCAAGAGGACCCTCCTCCCACCGCTGTGGCGGACTCCATCGAGGCACCAGGCAGGACCACCCAGAAGGGTCCTGCGCTCTCTCCCACCCCTCCCAAGGACCCGCAACTCCCCGGGGCCTGACACGCGACTCCTTACCTGCCACACAGCACAGGCCCCCTCCACACACCAACGCCGGCGTGCTCGCCTGTGCTGCATGGGCCCGGCATGTCCTCGGGAGCTGCGCAGCGCCACGCCACGCTCGGCAGCCGTGCAAAGCAAAGGAGGAGAGAAGGCTTCAGTGGCTGCTGCCAGCACCCGTGCCCTCAACAAGTCCCCCACAGCTCCCTCTGCACCAACGCCCAGAGGCAGCTCATGGCCCCCCACACACTACCCCAGGCCGATGACGGTGCCGGGCCCCACGCCAGCCCCCTGGCTGCCACCAGCACACCAAGCCTGCGGCCAGGGCAGCCTGCCTCCACGCCGGCCAGAACACAGAACTCGCCGACACCCCGGGCAACGCTGACAATGGCCTTGGCAACAGGCACCAACTGCCCGGCAAGAGGCACAAGCGCCCCAGCCCCAAACACACCCACCGCGCACCGGCACGCCAGCAAGCATGGCCCAAGGGCCGCGGGCAAGGCACGAGCCCTCGCTCAGAAACCCGGACACTGCTCCCGCCTCACCAGGCCTCTCCAGCACTCCGCATTTGCTCTCGCAGAGTTGTTCTCTGCAGCCCCGCCGCTTCTCTTGCATGCCTAGAGCAGCAAGCAATACCTGCCCTGCGGCACTTCCTCTTTTCACAAACTGACACCGTGCCTCCTCAGACATTGGCACAAAAATCACCATGCACCTGGCAAGGCTCATGCACCATCAAGGAAGCGCCCACAGCTTCCCTCGGGCTCCTCCGCTGTTCTTGCAGGCCTAGTCCAGTCAAACAAGAACTGCGCCGCTGCGCTTCCTCGCTCTTCCCAGACTGACACCATGCCTAACGACACATGCCGACAGACAGTGCCGCGCTGCTATAACGGCTCCCCACCTGCACGTGCTCGCACACTAGTGCTCTCCCGCGCCTCCACTGGCAGTCCTGCCTATTCCGGCCTCCACCAAAGTGCCCCTCTGCACCTCCCGACTCTTGCCAAACTTTCCCCTTACCAAAGGAGAGGTGCGCGCAGCATACAAGCTCTTCTGCAATGGCTCCGCCACCAGCAAGGGCTTGCCGAGGAGCCCTCTTCAGCCCCCACTGGAGCAGTGGCATGCCAGGTACAGCCTCAGGAGAACTGCCCCTCCACGCTTCCACTTGTGCCTCCCAAACCCACACCGTGCCCATGCAGACACTGGCACAAAATCGCCATGCTCCTCACATGGCTCAGGCACGCAGAGGTTCACGTAGTGGCAGAACAGCTGTCTTGGGCCCCTCCGAGGCATGCCCTCAGGCAGTGCTAGGCAGAGGCCTATTGCAGAGGCAGAGAAGAGCTTGCGGAGATCCGCCCGCCTGCCTCCGCCTTCTCCTGCCCAGGCTGAAGAGGCCCAGCTCGCTCAGCCTCTCCTGGCAGGAGAGCTGCTCCAGTGCCTTCCTCCTCTTGGTGGCCCTTTGCAGGCCTCGCTCCACTCCGTCCGTGCGGATGTTGTCCTGGGGAGCCCAGAACTGCACCCCAGACTCCACGTGTGGCCTCAGCAGGGCTGAGGAGAGCGGAAGGAGCCTGCCCCTGACTCCCACCCCCTCCCTCCCCAGCGGCCCTCTGGCAATGCTCTTCCTGTGGCTTCCCAGGATACCAGCGGCCTTCGTGGCCACAAGCGCACATTGCTGGCTCACGGTCAGCTGGTGAAGAAAGCCTTCAGGACATCTGTGTTTTCAGTGTCCTTTGTCCCCAGGGCCCCTGCCCCCCGCCTTTAGCAGCAGGCTGCCCTTTGCCCTCGCCTTCCTTTTGCTGCTGGTGCACTTGTAGGAGCCTTGCCGCTTGCCTTTCCTGGCCCTTGCCAGCTTCAGCTCCAGGTGGCCTTTGGCTTTCCTCACGCCAGCCCTGCAGCCTCAGGCAGTGTCTCCAGGCATTTGTCCTGGGGCACCTCTCCCTCCTTCCCCCTCACACGCTTGCGATGTTCTTGGCACGCCTGCCTGCTCCTTGGTGCCGGAATCAGTTCTGGGCAAAAAGCTACAGGCCAAAAGTTAGAAAAAGAGAGAAAGGCCAGAGTGCTGGCACACTCGGCAGCCATGTCAGTAGGCTAAGCCCTTGGGTTAACAGGCTCGTGAGGTAAGGAGAGCTGTGCTCAAGCAGCCTCTCTCTGGCGGTGGCCAGCAGCAGAGGGCCAGTGCCGAGCAGAAGAGCAAGGCCTAGCTGGAGAGCGGCCTGTGCCAGCCCCACACCCTTCCCACGGGCAAGTGCTCAGGGATTTCCTGAGCGGGGAAAAAGAGCAGCCGTGGCAGTTTCCCGAGGGCAAAAGAGCCACCAGCGGTCTTGGGCCAAAAACGGGGTGAATGATTTTGGAAGCGCCAGGGAGGTTTTTGGCTTTGCCAGCATGCTGCCACATGGCATGCAGAATGTGCCTGTGTGGGGGCTAGCCCACCTTTGGCAGAGCATCAAGAGAAAGGGGCGAGCAACTCCCCGCCTTGGGAAAGGGCCTGGCGCAGGCAGACGCCTCTGCATCTTCCAGGCCTACAGTGCCTTCTGAAAGACATGCTGCTGCTTTGAGGTCTCAGAAGCCAAGCTCTCACAAGCATCCTTAAAAAGCTCAAAACCCAACACAGGCGCTCGCTCAGAGGTCTTGAGCGACCTCGCAGCAGGGCGTCTTCTCCGCTGCAAGGCCTTCTTACAAGGGGATAGAGGAGGGCAGCCTGGAGGAATCTCCTTTTGGAAAGGTACCCCCAGCAGCAGCCGCAGCAGCAACAGCAATAGGCAAACACAAAGAGGCACTCAGCTGACGAGACACAAGTTGCTCCTGATGAGTGCGAATGCCGCCAGCTGCTGCCGGTGCGCTGGCCTCCAGCGCCGAGATGCAGGGCCCTGGGATGCCGTCGGGAGCTGCTCAGCACCGTGCTCGGCCGCCGGGCAAAGCAAAAGGAGGAGTGAGGCCATCAGTCGACGATGCCAGTGCCAGCCCCCCAAGAGACAAGCCCCGCGGGAGCCAGATTCCCCGGCCCCAGGGCATTACCTTCCCGCTGCCCTGGGGCACTGCACTGAGATCCCCAAGGCACCAGGCGGCACCACCCAAAGGGCCCTGGCCCCTCTCCCCAACCTCCCCAGCACCCCGGGTCCCTGCACGCGGCCGCTGACCTGCCCTGTGGCAAAGGCCGCCCTGCGCACACCACTGCTGACGTGCTCGCCTGCACACTGCACCGCAGCAGCCCGGGACGTCCTCGGGAGCTGCCCACAGCCACGCTCGGCCACCGGGCAGAGAAGAAGGAGGAGCAAGGCCAGCAGCGGCTGCCGCCGGGCCACAGCCCCCCAAGAAACAAGCCCCGCGCAGCCCCATGGCCCCACGGCTCAAGAGGACCCTCCTCCCACCGCTGTGGCGGACTCCATCGAGGCACCAGGCAGGACCACCCAGAAGGGTCCTGCGCTCTCTCCCACCCCTCCCAAGGACCCCCAACTCCCCGGGGCCTGACACGCGACTCCTTACCTGCCACACAGCACAGGCCCCCTCCACACACCAACGCCGGCGTGCTCGCCTGTGCTGCATGGGCCCGGCATGTCCTCGGGAGCTGCGCAGCGCCACGCCACGCTCGGCAGCCGTGCAAAGCAAAGGAGGAGAGAAGGCTTCAGTGGCTGCTGCCAGCACCTGTGCCCTCAACAAGTCCCCCACAGCTCCCTCTGCACCAACGCCCAGAGGCAGCTCATGGCCCCCCACACACTACCCCAGGCCGATGACGGTGCCGGGCCCCACGCCAGCCCCCTGGCTGCCACCAGCACACCAAGCCTGCGGCCAGGGCAGCCTGCCTCCACGCCGGCCAGAACACAGAACTCGCCGACACCCCGGGCAACGCTGACAATGGCCTTGGCAACAGGCACCAACTGCCCGGCAAGAGGCACAAGCGCCCCAGCCCCAAACACACCCACCGCGCACCGGCACGCCAGCAAGCATGGCCCAAGGGCCGCGGGCAAGGCACGAGCCCTCGCTCAGAAACCCGGACACTGCTCCCGCCTCACCAGGCCTCTCCAGCACTCCGCATTTGCTCTCGCAGAGTTGTTCTCTGCAGCCCCGCCGCTTCTCTTGCATGCCTAGAGCAGCAAGCAATACCTGCCCTGCGGCACTTCCTCTTTTCACAAACTGACATCGTGCCTCCTCAGACATTGGCACAAAAATCACCATGCACCTGGCAAGGCTCATGCACCATCAAGGAAGCGCCCACAGCTTCCCTCGGGCTCCTCCGCTGTTCTTGCAGGCCTAGTCCAGTCAAACAAGAACTGCGCCGCTGCGCTTCCTCGCTCTTCCCAGACTGACACCATGCCTAACGACACATGCCGACAGACAGTGCCGCGCTGCTATAACGGCTCCCCACCTGCACGTGCTCGCACACTAGTGCTCTCCCGCGCCTCCACTGGCAGTCCTGCCTATTCCGGCCTCCACCAAAGTGCCCCTCTGCACCTCCCGACTCTTGCCAAACTTTCCCCTTACCAAAGGAGAGGTGCGCGCAGCATACAAGCTCTTCTGCAATGGCTCCGCCACCAGCAAGGGCTTGCCGAGGAGCCCTCTTCAGCCCCCACTGGAGCAGTGGCATGCCAGGTACAGCCTCAGGAGAACTGCCCCTCCACGCTTCCACTTGTGCCTCCCAAACCCACACCGTGCCCATGCAGACACTGGCACAAAATCGCCATGCTCCTCACATGGCTCAGGCACGCAGAGGTTCACGTAGTGGCAGAACAGCTGTCTTGGGCCCCTCCGAGGCATGCCCTCAGGCAGTGCTAGGCAGAGGCCTATTGCAGAGGCAGAGAAGAGCTTGCTGAGATCCGCCCGCCTGCCTCCGCCTTCTCCTGCCCAGGCTGAAGAGGCCCAGCTCGCTCAGCCTCTCCTGGCAGGAGAGCTGCTCCAGTGCCTTCCTCCTCTTGGTGGCCCTTTGCAGGCCTCGCTCCACTCCGTCCGTGCGGATGTTGTCCTGGGGAGCCCAGAACTGCACCCCAGACTCCACGTGTGGCCTCAGCAGGGCTGAGGAGAGCGGAAGGAGCCTGCCCCTGACTCCCACCCCCTCCCTCCCCAGCGGCCCTCTGGCAATGCTCTTCCTGTGGCTTCCCAGGATACCAGCGGCCTTCGTGGCCACAAGCGCACATTGCTGGCTCACGGTCAGCTGGTGAAGAAAGCCTTCAGGACATCTGTGTTTTCAGTGTCCTTTGTCCCCAGGGCCCCTGCCCCCCGCCTTTAGCAGCAGGCTGCCCTTTGCCCTCGCCTTCCTTTTGCTGCTGGTGCGCTTGTAGGAGCCTTGCCGCTTGCCTTTCCTGGCCCTTGCCAGCTTCAGCTCCAGGTGGCCTTTGGCTTTCCTCACGCCAGCCCTGCAGCCTCAGGCAGTGTCTCCAGGCAATTGTCCTGGGGCACCTCTCCCTCCTTCCCCCTCACACGCTTGCGATGTTCTTGGCACGCCTGCCTGCTCCTTGGTGCCGGAATCAGTTCTGGGCAAAAAGCTACAGGCCAAAAGTTAGAAAAAGAGAGAAAGGCCAGAGTGCTGGCACACTCGGCAGCCATGTCAGTAGGCTAAGCCCTTGGGTTAACAGGCTCGTGAGGTAAGGAGAGCTGTGCTCAAGCAGCCTCTCTCTGGCGGTGGCCAGCAGCAGAGGGCCAGTGCCGAGCAGAAGAGTAAGGCCTAGCTGGAGAGCGGCCTGTGCCAGCCCCACACCCTTCCCACGGGCAAGTGCTCAGGGATTTCCTGAGCGGGGAAAAAGAGCAGCCGTGGCAGTTTCCCGAGGGCAAAAGAGCCACCAGCGGTCTTGGGCCAAAAACGGGGTGAATGATTTTGGAAGCGCCAGGGAGGTTTTTGGCTTTGCCAGCATGCTGCCACATGGCATGCAGAATGTGCCTGTGTGGGGGCTAGCCCACCTTTGGCAGAGCATCAAGAGAAAGGGGCGAGCAACTCCCCGCCTTGGGAAAGGGCCTGGCGCAGGCAGACGCCTCTGCATCTTCCAGGCCTACAGTGCCTTCTGAAAGACATGCTGCTGCTTTGAGGTCTCAGAAGCCAAGCTCTCACAAGCATCCTTAAAAAGCTCAAAACCAAACACAGGCGCTCGCTCAGAGGTCTTGAGCGACCTCGCAGCAGGGCGTCCTCTCCGCTGCAAGGCCTTCTTACAAGGGGATAGAGGAGGGCAGCCTGGAGGAATCTCCTTTTGGAAAGGTACCCCCAGCAGCAGCCGCAGCAGCAACAGCAATAGGCAAACACAAAGAGGCACTCAGCTGACGAGACACAAGTTGCTCCTGATGAGTGCGAATGCCGCCAGCTGCTGCCGGTGCGCTGGCCTCCAGCGCCGAGATGCAGGGCCCTGGGATGCCGTCGGGAGCTGCTCAGCACCGTGCTCGGCCGCCGGGCAAAGCAAAAGGAGGAGTGAGGCCATCAGTGGATGATGCCAGTGCCAGCCCCTCAAGAGACAAGCCCCGCGGGAGCCAGATTCCCCGGCCCCAGGGCATTACCTTCCCGCTGCCCTGGGGCACTGCACTGAGATCCCCAAGGCACCAGGCGGCACCACCCAAAGGGCCCTGGCCCCTCTCCCCAACCTCCCCAGCACCCCGGGACCCTGCACGCGGCCGCTGACCTGCCCTGTGGCAAAGGCCGCCCTCCGCACACCACTGCTGACGTGCTCGCCTGCACACTGCACCGCAGCAGCCCGGGACGTCCTCGGGAGCTGCCCGCAGCCACGCTTGGCCACCGGGCAGAGAAGAAGGAGGAGCAAGGCCAGCAGCGGCTGCCGCCGGGCCACAGCCCCCCAAGAAACAAGCCCCGCGCAGCCCCATGGCCCCACGGCTCAAGAGGACCCTCCTCCCACCGCTGTGGCGGACTCCATCGAGGCACCAGGCAGGACCACCCAGAAGGGTCCTGCGCTCTCTCCCACCCCTCCCAAGGACCCGCAACTCCCCGGGGCCTGACACGCGACTCCTTACCTGCCACACAGCACAGGCCCCCTCCACACACCAACGCCGGCGTGCTCGCCTGTGCTGCATGGGCCCGGCATGTCCTCGGGAGCTGCGCAGCGCCACGCCACGCTCGGCAGCCGTGCAAAGCAAAGGAGGAGAGAAGGCTTCAGTGGCTGCTGCCAGCACCCGTGCCCTCAACAAGTCCCCCACAGCTCCCTCTGCACCAACGCCCAGAGGCAGCTCATGGCCCCCCACACACTACCCCAGGCCGATGACGGTGCCGGGCCCCACGCCAGCCCCCTGGCTGCCACCAGCACACCAAGCCTGCGGCCAGGGCAGCCTGCCTCCACGCCGGCCAGAACACAGAACTCGCCGACACCCCGGGCAACGCTGACAATGGCCTTGGCAACAGGCACCAACTGCCCGGCAAGAGGCACAAGCGCCCCAGCCCCAAACACACCCACCGCGCACCGGCACGCCAGCAAGCATGGCCCAAGGGCCGCGGGCAAGGCACGAGCCCTCGCTCAGAAACCCGGACACTGCTCCCGCCTCACCAGGCCTCTCCAGCACTCCGCATTTGCTCTCGCAGAGTTGTTCTCTGCAGCCCCGCCGCTTCTCTTGCATGCCTAGAGCAGCAAGCAATACCTGCCCTGCGGCACTTCCTCTTTTCACAAACTGACACCGTGCCTCCTCAGACATTGGCACAAAAATCACCATGCACCTGGCAAGGCTCATGCACCATCAAGGAAGCGCCCACAGCTTCCCTCGGGCTCCTCCGCTGTTCTTGCAGGCCTAGTCCAGTCAAACAAGAACTGCGCCGCTGCGCTTCCTCGCTCTTCCCAGACTGACACCATGCCTAACGACACATGCCGACAGACAGTGCCGCGCTGCTATAACGGCTCCCCACCTGCACGTGCTCGCACACTAGTGCTCTCCCGCGCCTCCACTGGCAGTCCTGCCTATTCCGGCCTCCACCAAAGTGCCCCTCTGCACCTCCCGACTCTTGCCAAACTTTCCCCTTACCAAAGGAGAGGTGTGCGCAGCATACAAGCTCTTCTGCAATGGCTCCGCCACCAGCAAGGGCTTGCCGAGGAGCCCTCTTCAGCCCCCACTGGAGCAGTGGCATGCCAGGTACAGCCTCAGGAGAACTGCCCCTCCACGCTTCCACTTGTGCCTCCCAAACCCACACCGTGCCCATGCAGACACTGGCACAAAATCGCCATGCTCCTCACATGGCTCAGGCACGCAGAGGTTCACGTAGTGGCAGAACAGCTGTCTTGGGCCCCTCCGAGGCATGCCCTCAGGCAGTGCTAGGCAGAGGCCTATTGCAGAGGCAGAGAAGAGCTTGCTGAGATCCGCCCGCCTGCCTCCGCCTTCTCCTGCCCAGGCTGAAGAGGCCCAGCTCGCTCAGCCTCTCCTGGCAGGAGAGCTGCTCCAGTGCCTTCCTCCTCTTGGTGGCCCTTTGCAGGCCTCGCTCCACTCCGTCCGTGCGGATGTTGTCCTGGGGAGCCCAGAACTGCACCCCAGACTCCACGTGTGGCCTCAGCAGGGCTGAGGAGAGCGGAAGGAGCCTGCCCCTGACTCCCACCCCCTCCCTCCCCAGCGGCCCTCTGGCAATGCTCTTCCTGCGGCTTCCCAGGATACCAGCGGCCTTCGTGGCCACAAGCGCACATTGCTGGCTCACGGTCAGCTGGTGAAGAAAGCCTTCAGGACATCTGTGTTTTCAGTGTCCTTTGTCCCCAGGGCCCCTGCCCCCCGCCTTTAGCAGCAGGCTGCCCTTTGCCCTCGCCTTCCTTTTGCTGCTGGTGCACTTGTAGGAGCCTTGCCGCTTGCCTTTCCTGGCCCTTGCCAGCTTCAGCTCCAGGTGGCCTTTGGCTTTCCTCACGCCAGCCCTGCAGCCTCAGGCAGTGTCTCCAGGCATTTGTCCTGGGGCACCTCTCCCTCCTTCCCCCTCACACGCTTGCGATGTTCTTGGCACGCCTGCCTGCTCCTTGGTGCCGGAATCAGTTCTGGGCAAAAAGCTACAGGCCAAAAGTTAGAAAAAGAGAGAAAGGCCAGAGTGCTGGCACACTCGGCAGCCATGTCAGTAGGCTAAGCCCTTGGGTTAACAGGCTCGTGAGGTAAGGAGAGCTGTGCTCAAGCAGCCTCTCTCTGGCGGTGGCCAGCAGCAGAGGGCCAGTGCCGAGCAGAAGAGCAAGGCCTAGCTGGAGAGCGGCCTGTGCCAGCCCCACACCCTTCCCACGGGCAAGTGCTCAGGGATTTCCTGAGCGGGGAAAAAGAGCAGCCGTGGCAGTTTCCCGAGGGCAAAAGAGCCACCAGCGGTCTTGGGCCAAAAACGGGGTGAATGATTTTGGAAGCGCCAGGGAGGTTTTTGGCTTTGCCAGCATGCTGCCACATGGCATGCAGAATGTGCCTGTGTGGGGGCTAGCCCACCTTTGGCAGAGCATCAAGAGAAAGGGGCGAGCAACTCCCCGCCTTGGGAAAGGGCCTGGCGCAGGCAGACGCCTCTGCATCTTCCAGGCCTACAGTGCCTTCTGAAAGACATGCTGCTGCTTTGAGGTCTCAGAAGCCAAGCTCTCACAAGCATCCTTAAAAAGCTCAAAACCCAACACAGGCGCTCGCTCAGAGGTCTTGAGCGACCTCGCAGCAGGGCGTCTTCTCCGCTGCAAGGCCTTCTTACAAGGGGATAGAGGAGGGCAGCCTGGAGGAATCTCCTTTTGGAAAGGTACCCCCAGCAGCAGCCGCAGCAGCAACAGCAATAGGCAAACACAAAGAGGCACTCAGCTGACGAGACACAAGTTGCTCCTGATGAGTGCGAATGCCGCCAGCTGCTGCCGGTGCGCTGGCCTCCAGCGCCGAGATGCAGGGCCCTGGGATGCCGTCGGGAGCTGCTCAGCACCGTGCTCGGCCGCCGGGCAAAGCAAAAGGAGGAGTGAGGCCATCAGTCGACGATGCCAGTGCCAGCCCCCCAAGAGACAAGCCCCGCGGGAGCCAGATTCCCCGGCCCCAGGGCATTACCTTCCCGCTGCCCTGGGGCACTGCACTGAGATCCCCAAGGCACCAGGCGGCACCACCCAAAGGGCCCTGGCCCCTCTCCCCAACCTCCCCAGCACCCCGGGTCCCTGCACGCGGCCGCTGACCTGCCCTGTGGCAAAGGCCGCCCTGCGCACACCACTGCTGACGTGCTCGCCTGCACACTGCACCGCAGCAGCCCGGGACGTCCTCGGGAGCTGCCCACAGCCACGCTCGGCCACCGGGCAGAGAAGAAGGAGGAGCAAGGCCAGCAGCGGCTGCCGCCGGGCCACAGCCCCCCAAGAAACAAGCCCCGCGCAGCCCCATGGCCCCACGGCTCAAGAGGACCCTCCTCCCACCGCTGTGGCGGACTCCATCGAGGCACCAGGCAGGACCACCCAGAAGGGTCCTGCGCTCTCTCCCACCCCTCCCAAGGACCCCCAACTCCCCGGGGCCTGACACGCGACTCCTTACCTGCCACACAGCACAGGCCCCCTCCACACACCAACGCCGGCGTGCTCGCCTGTGCTGCATGGGCCCGGCATGTCCTCGGGAGCTGCGCAGCGCCACGCCACGCTCGGCAGCCGTGCAAAGCAAAGGAGGAGAGAAGGCTTCAGTGGCTGCTGCCAGCACCCGTGCCCTCAACAAGTCCCCCACAGCTCCCTCTGCACCAACGCCCAGAGGCAGCTCATGGCCCCCCACACACTACCCCAGGCCGATGACGGTGCCGGGCCCCACGCCAGCCCCCTGGCTGCCACCAGCACACCAAGCCTGCGGCCAGGGCAGCCTGCCTCCACGCCGGCCAGAACACAGAACTCGCCGACACCCCGGGCAACGCTGACAATGGCCTTGGCAACAGGCACCAACTGCCCGGCAAGAGGCACAAGCGCCCCAAGGCACGAGCCCTCGCTCAGAAACCCGGACACTGCTCCCGCCTCACCAGGCCTCTCCAGCACTCCGCATTTGCTCTCGCAGAGTTGTTCTCTGCAGCCCCGCCGCTTCTCTTGCATGCCTAGAGCAGCAAGCAATACCTGCCCTGCGGCACTTCCTCTTTTCACAAACTGACACCGTGCCTCCTCAGACATTGGCACAAAAATCACCATGCACCTGGCAAGGCTCATGCACCATCAAGGAAGCGCCCACAGCTTCCCTCGGGCTCCTCCGCTGTTCTTGCAGGCCTAGTCCAGTCAAACAAGAACTGCACCGCTGCGCTTCCTCGCTCTTCCCAGACTGACACCATGCCTAACGACACATGCCGACAGACAGTGCCGCGCTGCTATAACGGCTCCCCACCTGCACGTGCTCGCACACTAGTGCTCTCCCGCGCCTCCACTGGCAGTCCTGCCTATTCCGGCCTCCACCAAAGTGCCCCTCTGCACCTCCCGACTCTTGCCAAACTTTCCCCTTACCAAAGGAGAGGTGCGCGCAGCATACAAGCTCTTCTGCAATGGCTCCGCCACCAGCAAGGGCTTGCCGAGGAGCCCTCTTCAGCCCCCACTGGAGCAGTGGCATGCCAGGTGCAGCCTCAGGAGAACTGCCCCTCCACGCTTCCACTTGTGCCTCCCAAACCCACACCGTGCCCACGCAGACACTGGCACAAAATCGCCATGCCCCTCACATGGCTCAGGCACGCAGAGGTTCACGTAGTGGCAGAACAGCTGTCTTGGGCCCCTCCGAGGCATGCCCTCAGGCAGTGCTAGGCAGAGGCCTATTGCAGAGGCAGAGAAGAGCTTGCTGAGATCCGCCCGCCTGCCTCCGCCTTCTCCTGCCCAGGCTGAAGAGGCCCAGCTCGCTCAGCCTCTCCTGGCAGGAGAGCTGCTCCAGTGCCTTCCTCCTCTTGGTGGCCCTTTGCAGGCCTCGCTCCACTCCGTCCGTGCGGATGTTGTCCTGGGGAGCCCAGAACTGCACCCCAGACTCCACGTGTGGCCTCAGCAGGGCTGAGGAGAGCGGAAGGAGCCTGCCCCTGACTCCCACCCCCTCCCTCCCCAGCGGCCCTCTGGCAATGCTCTTCCTGCGGCTTCCCAGGATACCAGCGGCCTTCGTGGCCACAAGCGCACATTGCTGGCTCACGGTCAGCTGGTGAAGAAAGCCTTCAGGACATCTGTGTTTTCAGTGTCCTTTGTCCCCAGGGCCCCTGCCCCCCGCCTTTAGCAGCAGGCTGCCCTTTGCCCTCGCCTTCCTTTTGCTGCTGGTGCACTTGTAGGAGCCTTGCCGCTTGCCTTTCCTGGCCCTTGCCAGCTTCAGCTCCAGGTGGCCTTTGGCTTTCCTCACGCCAGCCCTGCAGCCTCAGGCAGTGTCTCCAGGCATTTGTCCTGGGGCACCTCTCCCTCCTTCCCCCTCACACGCTTGCGATGTTCTTGGCACGCCTGCCTGCTCCTTGGTGCCGGAATCAGTTCTGGGCAAAAAGCTACAGGCCAAAAGTTAGAAAAAGAGAGAAAGGCCAGAGTGCTGGCACACTCGGCAGCCATGTCAGTAGGCTAAGCCCTTGGGTTAACAGGCTCGTGAGGTAAGGAGAGCTGTGCTCAAGCAGCCTCTCTCTGGCGGTGGCCAGCAGCAGAGGGCCAGTGCCGAGCAGAAGAGCAAGGCCTAGCTGGAGAGCGGCCTGTGCCAGCCCCACACCCTTCCCACGGGCAAGTGCTCAGGGATTTCCTGAGCGGGGAAAAAGAGCAGCCGTGGCAGTTTCCCGAGGGCAAAAGAGCCACCAGCGGTCTTGGGCCAAAAACGGGGTGAATGATTTTGGAAGCGCCAGGGAGGTTTTTGGCTTCGCCAGCATGCTGCCACATGGCATGCAGAATGTGCCTGTGTGGGGGCTAGCCCACCTTTGGCAGAGCATCAAGAGAAAGGGGCGAGCAACTCCCCGCCTTGGGAAAGGGCCTGGCGCAGGCAGACGCCTCTGCATCTTCCAGGCCTACAGTGCCTTCTGAAAGACATGCTGCTGCTTTGAGGTCTCAGAAGCCAAGCTCTCACAAGCATCCTTAAAAAGCTCAAAACCCAACACAGGCGCTCGCTCAGAGGTCTTGAGCGACCTCGCAGCAGGGCGTCTTCTCCGCTGCAAGGCCTTCTTACAAGGGGATAGAGGAGGGCAGCCTGGAGGAATCTCCTTTTGGAAAGGTACCCCCAGCAGCAGCCGCAGCAGCAACAGCAATAGGCAAACACAAAGAGGCACTCAGCTGACGAGACACAAGTTGCTCCTGATGAGTGCGAATGCCGCCAGCTGCTGCCGGTGCGCTGGCCTCCAGCGCCGAGATGCAGGGCCCTGGGATGCCGTCGGGAGCTGCTCAGCACCGTGCTCGGCCGCCGGGCAAAGCAAAAGGAGGAGTGAGGCCATCAGTGGATGATGCCAGTGCCAGCCCCTCAAGAGACAAGCCCCGCGGGAGCCAGATTCCCCGGCCCCAGGGCATTACCTTCCCGCTGCCCTGGGGCACTGCACTGAGATCCCCAAGGCACCAGGCGGCACCACCCAAAGGGCCCTGGCCCCTCTCCCCAACCTCCCCAGCACCCCGGGACCCTGCACGCGGCCGCTGACCTGCCCTGTGGCAAAGGCCGCCCTCCGCACACCACTGCTGACGTGCTCGCCTGCACACTGCACCGCAGCAGCCCGGGACGTCCTCGGGAGCTGCCCACAGCCACGCTCGGCCACCGGGCAGAGAAGAAGGAGGAGCAAGGCCAGCAGCGGCTGCCGCCGGGCCACAGCCCCCCAAGAAACAAGCCCCGCGCAGCCCCATGGCCCCACGGCTCAAGAGGACCCTCCTCCCACCGCTGTGGCGGACTCCATCGAGGCACCAGGCAGGACCACCCAGAAGGGTCCTGCGCTCTCTCCCACCCCTCCCAAGGACCCCCAACTCCCCGGGGCCTGACACGCGACTCCTTACCTGCCACACAGCACAGGCCCCCTCCACACACCAACGCCGGCGTGCTCGCCTGTGCTGCATGGGCCCGGCATGTCCTCGGGAGCTGCGCAGCGCCACGCCACGCTCGGCAGCCGTGCAAAGCAAAGGAGGAGAGAAGGCTTCAGTGGCTGCTGCCAGCACCCGTGCCCTCAACAAGTCCCCCACAGCTCCCTCTGCACCAACGCCCAGAGGCAGCTCATGGCCCCCCACACACTACCCCAGGCCGATGACGGTGCCGGGCCCCACGCCAGCCCCCTGGCTGCCACCAGCACACCAAGCCTGCAACCAGGGCAGCCTGCCTCCACGCCGGCCAGAACACAGAACTCGCCGACACCCCGGGCAACGCTGACAATGGCCTTGGCAACAGGCACCAACTGCCCGGCAAGAGGCACAAGCGCCCCAAGGCACGAGCCCTCGCTCAGAAACCCGGACACTGCTCCCGCCTCACCAGGCCTCTCCAGCACTCCGCATTTGCTCTCGCAGAGTTGTTCTCTGCAGCCCCGCCGCTTCTCTTGCATGCCTAGAGCAGCAAGCAATACCTGCCCTGCGGCACTTCCTCTTTTCACAAACTGACACCGTGCCTCCTCAGACATTGGCACAAAAATCACCATGCACCTGGCAAGGCTCATGCACCATCAAGGAAGCGCCCACAGCTTCCCTCGGGCTCCTCCGCTGTTCTTGCAGGCCTAGTCCAGTCAAACAAGAACTGCGCCGCTGCGCTTCCTCGCTCTTCCCAGACTGACACCATGCCTAACGACACATGCCGACAGACAGTGCCGCGCTGCTATAACGGCTCCCCACCTGCACGTGCTCGCACACTAGTGCTCTCCCGCGCCTCCACTGGCAGTCCTGCCTATTCCGGCCTCCACCAAAGTGCCCCTCTGCACCTCCCGACTCTTGCCAAACTTTCCCCTTACCAAAGGAGAGGTGCGCGCAGCATACAAGCTCTTCTGCAATGGCTCCGCCACCAGCAAGGGCTTGCCGAGGAGCCCTCTTCAGCCCCCACTGGAGCAGTGGCATGCCAGGTACAGCCTCAGGAGAACTGCCCCTCCACGCTTCCACTTGTGCCTCCCAAACCCACACCGTGCCCACGCAGACACTGGCACAAAATCGCCATGCCCCTCACATGGCTCAGGCACGCAGAGGTTCACGTAGTGGCAGAACAGCTGTCTTGGGCCCCTCCGAGGCATGCCCTCAGGCAGTGCTAGGCAGAGGCCTATTGCAGAGGCAGAGAAGAGCTTGCTGAGATCCGCCCGCCTGCCTCCGCCTTCTCCTGCCCAGGCTGAAGAGGCCCAGCTCGCTCAGCCTCTCCTGGCAGGAGAGCTGCTCCAGTGCCTTCCTCCTCTTGGTGGCCCTTTGCAGGCCTCGCTCCACTCCGTCCGTGCGGATGTTGTCCTGGGGAGCCCAGAACTGCACCCCAGACTCCACGTGTGGCCTCAGCAGGGCTGAGGAGAGCGGAAGGAGCCTGCCCCTGACTCCCACCCCCTCCCTCCCCAGCGGCCCTCTGGCAATGCTCTTCCTGCGGCTTCCCAGGATACCAGCGGCCTTCGTGGCCACAAGCGCACATTGCTGGCTCACGGTCAGCTGGTGAAGAAAGCCTTCAGGACATCTGTGTTTTCAGTGTCCTTTGTCCCCAGGGCCCCTGCCCCCCGCCTTTAGCAGCAGGCTGCCCTTTGCCCTCGCCTTCCTTTTGCTGCTGGTGCACTTGTAGGAGCCTTGCCGCTTGCCTTTCCTGGCCCTTGCCAGCTTCAGCTCCAGGTGGCCTTTGGCTTTCCTCACGCCAGCCCTGCAGCCTCAGGCAGTGTCTCCAGGCATTTGTCCTGGGGCACCTCTCCCTCCTTCCCCCTCACACGCTTGCGATGTTCTTGGCACGCCTGCCTGCTCCTTGGTGCCGGAATCAGTTCTGGGCAAAAAGCTACAGGCCAAAAGTTAGAAAAAGAGAGAAAGGCCAGAGTGCTGGCACACTCGGCAGCCATGTCAGTAGGCTAAGCCCTTGGGTTAACAGGCTCGTGAGGTAAGGAGAGCTGTGCTCAAGCAGCCTCTCTCTGGCGGTGGCCAGCAGCAGAGGGCCAGTGCCGAGCAGAAGAGCAAGGCCTAGCTGGAGAGCGGCCTGTGCCAGCCCCACACCCTTCCCACGGGCAAGTGCTCAGGGATTTCCTGAGCGGGGAAAAAGAGCAGCCGTGGCAGTTTCCCGAGGGCAAAAGAGCCACCAGCGGTCTTGGGCCAAAAACGGGGTGAATGATTTTGGAAGCGCCAGGGAGGTTTTTGGCTTCGCCAGCATGCTGCCACATGGCATGCAGAATGTGCCTGTGTGGGGGCTAGCCCACCTTTGGCAGAGCATCAAGAGAAAGGGGCGAGCAACTCCCCGCCTTGGGAAAGGGCCTGGCGCAGGCAGACGCCTCTGCATCTTCCAGGCCTACAGTGCCTTCTGAAAGACATGCTGCTGCTTTGAGGTCTCAGAAGCCAAGCTCTCACAAGCATCCTTAAAAAGCTCAAAACCCAACACAGGCGCTCGCTCAGAGGTCTTGAGCGACCTCGCAGCAGGGCGTCCTCTCCGCTGCAAGGCCTTCTTACAAGGGGATAGAGGAGGGCAGCCTGGAGGAATCTCCTTTTGGAAAGGTACCCCCAGCAGCAGCCGCAGCAGCAACAGCAATAGGCAAACACAAAGAGGCACTCAGCTGACGAGACACAAGTTGCTCCTGATGAGTGCGAATGCCGCCAGCTGCTGCCGGTGCGCTGGCCTCCAGCGCCGAGATGCAGGGCCCTGGGATGCCGTCGGGAGCTGCTCAGCACCGTGCTCGGCCGCCGGGCAAAGCAAAAGGAGGAGTGAGGCCATCAGTCGACGATGCCAGTGCCAGCCCCTCAAGAGACAAGCCCCGCGGGAGCCAGATTCCCCGGCCCCAGGGCATTACCTTCCCACTGCCCTGGGGCACTGCACTGAGATCCCCAAGGCACCAGGCGGCACCACCCAAAGGGCCCTGGCCCCTCTCCCCAACCTCCCCAGCACCCCGGGTCCCTGCACGCGGCCGCTGACCTGCCCTGTGGCAAAGGCCGCCCTCCGCACACCACTGCTGACGTGCTCGCCTGCACACTGCACCGCAGCAGCCCGGGACGTCCTCGGGAGCTGCCCGCAGCCACGCTCGGCCACCGGGCAGAGAAGAAGGAGGAGCAAGGCCAGCAGCGGCTGCCGCCGGGCCACAGCCCCCCAAGAAACAAGCCCCGCGCAGCCCCATGGCCCCACGGCTCAAGAGGACCCTCCTCCCACCGCTGTGGCGGACTCCATCGAGGCACCAGGCAGGACCACCCAGAAGGGTCCTGCGCTCTCTCCCACCCCTCCCAAGGACCCCCAACTCCCCGGGGCCTGACACGCGACTCCTTACCTGCCACACAGCACAGGCCCCCTCCACACACCAACGCCGGCGTGCTCGCCTGTGCTGCATGGGCCCGGCATGTCCTCGGGAGCTGCGCAGCGCCACGCCACGCTCGGCAGCCGTGCAAAGCAAAGGAGGAGAGAAGGCTTCAGTGGCTGCTGCCAGCACCCGTGCCCTCAACAAGTCCCCACAGCTCCCTCTGCACCAACGCCCAGAGGCAGCTCATGGCCCCCACACACTACCCCAGGCCGATGACGGTGCCGGGCCCCACGCCAGCCCCCTGGCTGCCACCAGCACACCAAGCCTGCGGCCAGGGCAGCCTGCCTCCACGCCGGCCAGAACACAGAACTCGCCGACACCCCGGGCAACGCTGACAATGGCCTTGGCAACAGGCACCAACTGCCCGGCAAGAGGCACAAGCGCCCCAGCCCCAAACACACCCACCGCGCACCGGCACGCCAGCAAGCATGGCCCAAGGGCCGCGGGCAAGGCACGAGCCCTCGCTCAGAAACCCGGACACTGCTCCCGCCTCACCAGGCCTCTCCAGCACTCCGCATTTGCTCTCGCAGAGTTGTTCTCTGCAGCCCCGCCGCTTCTCTTGCATGCCTAGAGCAGCAAGCAATACCTGCCCTGCGGCACTTCCTCTTTTCACAAACTGACACCGTGCCTCCTCAGACATTGGCACAAAAATCACCATGCACCTGGCAAGGCTCATGCACCATCAAGGAAGCGCCCACAGCTTCCCTCGGGCTCCTCCGCTGTTCTTGCAGGCCTAGTCCAGTCAAACAAGAACTGCGCCGCTGCGCTTCCTCGCTCTTCCCAGACTGACACCATGCCTAACGACACATGCCGACAGACAGTGCCGCGCTGCTATAACGGCTCCCCACCTGCACGTGCTCGCACACTAGTGCTCTCCCGCGCCTCCACTGGCAGTCCTGCCTATTCCAGCCTCCACCAAAGTGCCCCTCTGCACCTCCCGACTCTTGCCAAACTTTCCCCTTACCAAAGGAGAGGTGCGCGCAGCATACAAGCTCTTCTGCAATGGCTCCGCCACCAGCAAGGGCTTGCCGAGGAGCCCTCTTCAGCCCCCACTGGAGCAGTGGCATGCCAGGTACAGCCTCAGGAGAACTGCCCCTCCACGCTTCCACTTGTGCCTCCCAAACCCACACCGTGCCCATGCAGACACTGGCACAAAATCGCCATGCTCCTCACATGGCTCAGGCACGCAGAGGTTCACGTAGTGGCAGAACAGCTGTCTTGGGCCCCTCCGAGGCATGCCCTCAGGCAGTGCTAGGCAGAGGCCTATTGCAGAGGCAGAGAAGAGCTTGCGGAGATCCGCCCGCCTGCCTCCGCCTTCTCCTGCCCAGGCTGAAGAGGCCCAGCTCGCTCAGCCTCTCCTGGCAGGAGAGCTGCTCCAGTGCCTTCCTCCTCTTGGTGGCCCTTTGCAGGCCTCGCTCCACTCCGTCCGTGCGGATGTTGTCCTGGGGAGCCCAGAACTGCACCCCAGACTCCACGTGTGGCCTCAGCAGGGCTGAGGAGAGCGGAAGGAGCCTGCCCCTGACTCCCACCCCCTCCCTCCCCAGCGGCCCTCTGGCAATGCTCTTCCTGCGGCTTCCCAGGATACCAGCGGCCTTCGTGGCCACAAGCGCACATTGCTGGCTCACGGTCAGCTGGTGAAGAAAGCCTTCAGGACATCTGTGTTTTCAGTGTCCTTTGTCCCCAGGGCCCCTGCCCCCCGCCTTTAGCAGCAGGCTGCCCTTTGCCCTCGCCTTCCTTTTGCTGCTGGTGCACTTGTAGGAGCCTTGCCGCTTGCCTTTCCTGGCCCTTGCCAGCTTCAGCTCCAGGTGGCCTTTGGCTTTCCTCACGCCAGCCCTGCAGCCTCAGGCAGTGTCTCCAGGCATTTGTCCTGGGGCACCTCTCCCTCCTTCCCCCTCACACGCTTGCGATGTTCTTGGCACGCCTGCCTGCTCCTTGGTGCCGGAATCAGTTCTGGGCAAAAAGCTACAGGCCAAAAGTTAGAAAAAGAGAGAAAGGCCAGAGTGCTGGCACACTCGGCAGCCATGTCAGTAGGCTAAGCCCTTGGGTTAACAGGCTCGTGAGGTAAGGAGAGCTGTGCTCAAGCAGCCTCTCTCTGGCGGTGGCCAGCAGCAGAGGGCCAGTGCCGAGCAGAAGAGCAAGGCCTAGCTGGAGAGCGGCCTGTGCCAGCCCCACACCCTTCCCACGGGCAAGTGCTCAGGGATTTCCTGAGCGGGGAAAAAGAGCAGCCGTGGCAGTTTCCCGAGGGCAAAAGAGCCACCAGCGGTCTTGGGCCAAAAACGGGGTGAATGATTTTGGAAGCGCCAGGGAGGTTTTTGGCTTCGCCAGCATGCTGCCACATGGCATGCAGAATGTGCCTGTGTGGGGGCTAGCCCACCTTTGGCAGAGCATCAAGAGAAAGGGGCGAGCAACTCCCCGCCTTGGGAAAGGGCCTGGCGCAGGCAGACGCCTCTGCATCTTCCAGGCCTACAGTGCCTTCTGAAAGACATGCTGCTGCTTTGAGGTCTCAGAAGCCAAGCTCTCACAAGCATCCTTAAAAAGCTCAAAACCCAACACAGGCGCTCGCTCAGAGGTCTTGAGCGACCTCGCAGCAGGGCGTCTTCTCTGCTGCAAGGCCTTCTTACAAGGGGATAGAGGAGGGCAGCCTGGAGGAATCTCCTTTTGGAAAGGTACCCCCAGCAGCAACAGCAATAGGCAAACACAAAGAGGCACTCAGCTGACGAGACACAAGTTGCTCCTGATGAGTGCGAATGCCGCCAGCTGCTGCCGGTGCGCTGGCCTCCAGCGCCGAGATGCAGGGCCCTGGGATGCCGTCGGGAGCTGCTCAGCACCGTGCTCGGCCGCCGGGCAAAGCAAAAGGAGGAGTGAGGCCATCAGTGGATGATGCCAGTGCCAGCCCCTCAAGAGACAAGCCCCGCGGGAGCCAGATTCCCCGGCCCCAGGGCATTACCTTCCCGCTGCCCTGGGGCACTGCACTGAGATCCCCAAGGCACCAGGCGGCACCACCCAAAGGGCCCTGGCCCCTCTCCCCAACCTCCCCAGCACCCCGGGACCCTGCACGCGGCCGCTGACCTGCCCTGTGGCAAAGGCCGCCCTCCGCACACCACTGCTGACGTGCTCGCCTGCACACTGCACCGCAGCAGCCCGGGACGTCCTCGGGAGCTGCCCACAGCCACGCTTGGCCACCGGGCAGAGAAGAAGGAGGAGCAAGGCCAGCAGCGGCTGCCGCCGGGCCACAGCCCCCCAAAAAACAAGCCCCGCGCAGCCCCATGGCCCCACGGCTCAAGAGGACCCTCCTCCCACCGCTGTGGCGGACTCCATCGAGGCACCAGGCAGGACCACCCAGAAGGGTCCTGCGCTCTCTCCCACCCCTCCCAAGGACCCTCAACTCCCTGGGGCCTGACACGCGACTCCTTACCTGCCACACAGCACAGGCCCCCTCCACACACCAACGCCGGCGTGCTCGCCTGTGCTGCATGGGCCCGGCATGTCCTCGGGAGCTGCGCAGCGCCACGCCACGCTCGGCCGGCGTGCAAAGCAAAGGAGGAGAGAAGGCTTCAGTGGCTGCTGCCAGCACCCGTGCCCTCAACAAGTCCCCCACAGCTCCCTCTGCACCAACGCCCAGAGGCAGCTCATGGCCCCCCACACACTACCCCAGGCCGATGACGGTGCCGGGCCCCACGCCAGCCCCCTGGCTGCCACCAGCACACCAAGCCTGCGGCCAGGGCAGCCTGCCTCCACGCCGGCCAGAACACAGAACTCGCCGACACCCCGGGCAACGCTGACAATGGCCTTGGCAACAGGCACCAACTGCCCGGCAAGAGGCACAAGCGCCCCAGCCCCAAACACACCCACCGCGCACCGGCACGCCAGCAAGCATGGCCCAAGGGCCGCGGGCAAGGCACGAGCCCTCGCTCAGAAACCCGGACACTGCTCCCGCCTCACCAGGCCTCTCCAGCACTCCGCATTTGCTCTCGCAGAGTTGTTCTCTGCAGCCCCGCCGCTTCTCTTGCATGCCTAGAGCAGCAAGCAATACCTGCCCTGCGGCACTTCCTCTTTTCACAAACTGACACCGTGCCTCCTCAGACATTGGCACAAAAATCACCATGCACCTGGCAAGGCTCATGCACCATCAAGGAAGCGCCCACAGCTTCCCTCGGGCTCCTCCGCTGTTCTTGCAGGCCTAGTCCAGTCAAACAAGAACTGCGCCGCTGCGCTTCCTCGCTCTTCCCAGACTGACACCATGCCTAACGACACATGCCGACAGACAGTGCCGCGCTGCTATAACGGCTCCCCACCTGCACGTGCTCGCACACTAGTGCTCTCCCGCGCCTCCACTGGCAGTCCTGCCTATTCCGGCCTCCACCAAAGTGCCCCTCTGCACCTCCCGACTCTTGCCAAACTTTCCCCTTACCAAAGGAGAGGTGCGCGCAGCATACAAGCTCTTCTGCAATGGCTCCGCCACCAGCAAGGGCTTGCCGAGGAGCCCTCTTCAGCCCCCACTGGAGCAGTGGCATGCCAGGTACAGCCTCAGGAGAACTGCCCCTCCACGCTTCCACTTGTGCCTCCCAAACCCACACCGTGCCCACGCAGACACTGGCACAAAATCGCCATGCCCCTCACATGGCTCAGGCACGCAGAGGTTCACGTAGTGGCAGAACAGCTGTCTTGGGCCCCTCCGAGGCATGCCCTCAGGCAGTGCTAGGCAGAGGCCTATTGCAGAGGCAGAGAAGAGCTTGCTGAGATCCGCCCGCCTGCCTCCGCCTTCTCCTGCCCAGGCTGAAGAGGCCCAGCTCGCTCAGCCTCTCCTGGCAGGAGAGCTGCTCCAGTGCCTTCCTCCTCTTGGTGGCCCTTTGCAGGCCTCGCTCCACTCCGTCCGTGCGGATGTTGTCCTGGGGAGCCCAGAACTGCACCCCAGACTCCACGTGTGGCCTCAGCAGGGCTGAGGAGAGCGGAAGGAGCCTGCCCCTGACTCCCACCCCCTCCCTCCCCAGCGGCCCTCTGGCAATGCTCTTCCTGCGGCTTCCCAGGATACCAGCGGCCTTCGTGGCCACAAGCGCACATTGCTGGCTCACGGTCAGCTGGTGAAGAAAGCCTTCAGGACATCTGTGTTTTCAGTGTCCTTTGTCCCCAGGGCCCCTGCCCCCCGCCTTTAGCAGCAGGCTGCCCTTTGCCCTCGCCTTCCTTTTGCTGCTGGTGCACTTGTAGGAGCCTTGCCGCTTGCCTTTCCTGGCCCTTGCCAGCTTCAGCTCCAGGTGGCCTTTGGCTTTCCTCACGCCAGCCCTGCAGCCTCAGGCAGTGTCTCCAGGCATTTGTCCTGGGGCACCTCTCCCTCCTTCCCCCTCACACGCTTGCGATGTTCTTGGCACGCCTGCCTGCTCCTTGGTGCCGGAATCAGTTCTGGGCAAAAAGCTACAGGCCAAAAGTTAGAAAAAGAGAGAAAGGCCAGAGTGCTGGCACACTCGGCAGCCATGTCAGTAGGCTAAGCCCTTGGGTTAACAGGCTCGTGAGGTAAGGAGAGCTGTGCTCAAGCAGCCTCTCTCTGGCGGTGGCCAGCAGCAGAGGGCCAGTGCCGAGCAGAAGAGCAAGGCCTAGCTGGAGAGCGGCCTGTGCCAGCCCCACACCCTTCCCACGGGCAAGTGCTCAGGGATTTCCTGAGCGGGGAAAAAGAGCAGCCGTGGCAGTTTCCCGAGGGCAAAAGAGCCACCAGCGGTCTTGGGCCAAAAACGGGGTGAATGATTTTGGAAGCGCCAGGGAGGTTTTTGGCTTCGCCAGCATGCTGCCACATGGCATGCAGAATGTGCCTGTGTGGGGGCTAGCCCACCTTTGGCAGAGCATCAAGAGAAAGGGGCGAGCAACTCCCCGCCTTGGGAAAGGGCCTGGCGCAGGCAGACGCCTCTGCATCTTCCAGGCCTACAGTGCCTTCTGAAAGACATGCTGCTGCTTTGAGGTCTCAGAAGCCAAGCTCTCACAAGCATCCTTAAAAAGCTCAAAACCCAACACAGGCGCTCGCTCAGAGGTCTTGAGCGACCTCGCAGCAGGGCGTCTTCTCTGCTGCAAGGCCTTCTTACAAGGGGATAGAGGAGGGCAGCCTGGAGGAATCTCCTTTTGGAAAGGTAGCCGCAGCAGCAACAGCAATAGGCAAACACAAAGAGGCACTCAGCTGACGAGACACAAGTTGCTCCTGATGAGTGCGAATGCCGCCAGCTGCTGCCGGTGCGCTGGCCTCCAGCGCCGAGATGCAGGGCCCTGGGATGCCGTCGGGAGCTGCTCAGCACCGTGCTCGGCCGCCGGGCAAAGCAAAAGGAGGAGTGAGGCCATCAGTGGATGATGCCAGTGCCAGCCCCTCAAGAGACAAGCCCCGCGGGAGCCAGATTCCCCGGCCCCAGGGCATTACCTTCCCGCTGCCCTGGGGCACTGCACTGAGATCCCCAAGGCACCAGGCGGCACCACCCAAAGGGCCCTGGCCCCTCTCCCCAACCTCCCCAGCACCCCGGGACCCTGCACGCGGCCGCTGACCTGCCCTGTGGCAAAGGCCGCCCTCCGCACACCACTGCTGACGTGCTCGCCTGCACACTGCACCGCAGCAGCCCGGGACGTCCTCGGGAGCTGCCCACAGCCACGCTCGGCCACCGGGCAGAGAAGAAGGAGGAGCAAGGCCAGCAGCGGCTGCCGCCGGGCCACAGCCCCCCAAGAAACAAGCCCCGCGCAGCCCCATGGCCCCACGGCTCAAGAGGACCCTCCTCCCACCGCTGTGGCGGACTCCATCGAGGCACCAGGCAGGACCACCCAGAAGGGTCCTGCGCTCTCTCCCACCCCTCCCAAGGACCCCCAACTCCCTGGGGCCTGACACGCGACTCCTTACCTGCCACACAGCACAGGCCCCCTCCACACACCAACGCCGGCGTGCTCGCCTGTCCTGCATGGGCCCGGCATGTCCTCGGGAGCTGCGCAGCGCCACGCCACGCTCGGCCGGCGTGCAAAGCAAAGGAGGAGAGAAGGCTTCAGTGGCTGCTGCCAGCACCCGTGCCCTCAACAAGTCCCCCACAGCTCCCTCTGCACCAACGCCCAGAGGCAGCTCATGGCCCCCCACACACTACCCCAGGCCGATGACGGTGCCGGGCCCCACGCCAGCCCCCTGGCTGCCACCAGCACACCAAGCCTGCGGCCAGGGCAGCCTGCCTCCACGCCGGCCAGAACACAGAACTCACCGACACCCCGGGCAACGCTGACAATGGCCTTGGCAACAGGCACCAACTGCCCGGCAAGAGGCACAAGCGCCCCAAGGCACGAGCCCTCGCTCAGAAACCCGGACACTGCTCCCGCCTCACCAGGCCTCTCCAGCACTCCGCATTTGCTCTCGCAGAGTTGTTCTCTGCAGCCCCGCCGCTTCTCTTGCATGCCTAGAGCAGCAAGCAATACCTGCCCTGCGGCACTTCCTCTTTTCACAAACTGACACCGTGCCTCCTCAGACATTGGCACAAAAATCACCATGCACCTGGCAAGGCTCATGCACCATCAAGGAAGCGCCCACAGCTTCCCTCGGGCTCCTCCGCTGTTCTTGCAGGCCTAGTCCAGTCAAACAAGAACTGCGCCGCTGCGCTTCCTCGCTCTTCCCAGACTGACACCATGCCTAACGACACATGCCGACAGACAGTGCCGCGCTGCTATAACGGCTCCCCACCTGCACGTGCTCGCACACTAGTGCTCTCCCGCGCCTCCACTGGCAGTCCTGCCTATTCCGGCCTCCACCAAAGTGCCCCTCTGCACCTCCCGACTCTTGCCAAACTTTCCCCTTACCAAAGGAGAGGTGCGCGCAGCATACAAGCTCTTCTGCAATGGCTCCGCCACCAGCAAAGGGCTTGCCGAGGAGCCCTCTTCAGCCCCCACTGGAGCAGTGGCATGCCAGGTACAGCCTCAGGAGAACTGCCCCTCCACGCTTCCACTTGTGCCTCCCAAACCCACACCGTGCCCACGCAGACACTGGCACAAAATCGCCATGCCCCTCACATGGCTCAGGCACGCAGAGGTTCACGTAGTGGCAGAACAGCTGTCTTGGGCCCCTCCGAGGCATGCCCTCAGGCAGTGCTAGGCAGAGGCCTATTGCAGAGGCAGAGAAGAGCTTGCTGAGATCCGCCCGCCTGCCTCCGCCTTCTCCTGCCCAGGCTGAAGAGGCCCAGCTCGCTCAGCCTCTCCTGGCAGGAGAGCTGCTCCAGTGCCTTCCTCCTCTTGGTGGCCCTTTGCAGGCCTCGCTCCACTCCGTCCGTGCGGATGTTGTCCTGGGGAGCCCAGAACTGCACCCCAGACTCCACGTGTGGCCTCAGCAGGGCTGAGGAGAGCGGAAGGAGCCTGCCCCTGACTCCCACCCCCTCCCTCCCCAGCGGCCCTCTGGCAATGCTCTTCCTGCGGCTTCCCAGGATACCAGCGGCCTTCGTGGCCACAAGCGCACATTGCTGGCTCACGGTCAGCTGGTGAAGAAAGCCTTCAGGACATCTGTGTTTTCAGTGTCCTTTGTCCCCAGGGCCCCTGCCCCCCGCCTTTAGCAGCAGGCTGCCCTTTGCCCTCGCCTTCCTTTTGCTGCTGGTGCACTTGTAGGAGCCTTGCCGCTTGCCTTTCCTGGCCCTTGCCAGCTTCAGCTCCAGGTGGCCTTTGGCTTTCCTCACGCCAGCCCTGCAGCCTCAGGCAGTGTCTCCAGGCATTTGTCCTGGGGCACCTCTCCCTCCTTCCCCCTCACACGCTTGCGATGTTCTTGGCACGCCTGCCTGCTCCTTGGTGCCGGAATCAGTTCTGGGCAAAAAGCTACAGGCCAAAAGTTAGAAAAAGAGAGAAAGGCCAGAGTGCTGGCACACTCGGCAGCCATGTCAGTAGGCTAAGCCCTTGGGTTAACAGGCTCGTGAGGTAAGGAGAGCTGTGCTCAAGCAGCCTCTCTCTGGCGGTGGCCAGCAGCAGAGGGCCAGTGCCGAGCAGAAGAGCAAGGCCTAGCTGGAGAGCGGCCTGTGCCAGCCCCACACCCTTCCCACGGGCAAGTGCTCAGGGATTTCCTGAGCGGGGAAAAAGAGCAGCCGTGGCAGTTTCCCGAGGGCAAAAGAGCCACCAGCGGTCTTGGGCCAAAAACGGGGTGAATGATTTTGGAAGCGCCAGGGAGGTTTTTGGCTTTGCCAGCATGCTGCCACATGGCATGCAGAATGTGCCTGTGTGGGGGCTAGCCCACCTTTGGCAGAGCATCAAGAGAAAGGGGCGAGCAACTCCCCGCCTTGGGAAAGGGCCTGGCGCAGGCAGACGCCTCTGCATCTTCCAGGCCTACAGTGCCTTCTGAAAGACATGCTGCTGCTTTGAGGTCTCAGAAGCCAAGCTCTCACAAGCATCCTTAAAAAGCTCAAAACCCAACACAGGCGCTCGCTCAGAGGTCTTGAGCGACCTCGCAGCAGGGCGTCTTCTCCGCTGCAAGGCCTTCTTACAAGGGGATAGAGGAGGGCAGCCTGGAGGAATCTCCTTTTGGAAAGGTACCCCCAGCAGCAGCCGCAGCAGCAACAGCAATAGGCAAACACAAAGAGGCACTCAGCTGACGAGACACAAGTTGCTCCTGATGAGTGCGAATGCCGCCAGCTGCTGCCGGTGCGCTGGCCTCCAGCGCCGAGATGCAGGGCCCTGGGATGCCGTCGGGAGCTGCTCAGCACCGTGCTCGGCCGCCGGGCAAAGCAAAAGGAGGAGTGAGGCCATCAGTGGATGATGCCAGTGCCAGCCCCTCAAGAGACAAGCCCCGCGGGAGCCAGATTCCCCGGCCCCAGGGCATTACCTTCCCGCTGCCCTGGGGCACTGCACTGAGATCCCCAAGGCACCAGGCGGCACCACCCAAAGGGCCCTGGCCCCTCTCCCCAACCTCCCCAGCACCCCGGGACCCTGCACGCGGCCGCTGACCTGCCCTGTGGCAAAGGCCGCCCTCCGCACACCACTGCTGACGTGCTCGCCTGCACACTGCACCGCAGCAGCCCGGGACGTCCTCGGGAGCTGCCCACAGCCACGCTCGGCCACCGGGCAGAGAAGAAGGAGGAGCAAGGCCAGCAGCGGCTGCCGCCGGGCCACAGCCCCCCAAGAAACAAGCCCCGCGCAGCCCCATGGCCCCACGGCTCAAGAGGACCCTCCTCCCACCGCTGTGGCGGACTCCATCGAGGCACCAGGCAGGACCACCCAGAAGGGTCCTGCGCTCTCTCCCACCCCTCCCAAGGACCCCCAACTCCCCGGGGCCTGACACGCGACTCCTTACCTGCCACACAGCACAGGCCCCCTCCACACACCAACGCCGGCGTGCTCGCCTGTGCTGCATGGGCCCGGCATGTCCTCGGGAGCTGCGCAGCGCCACGCCACGCTCGGCAGCCGTGCAAAGCAAAGGAGGAGAGAAGGCTTCAGTGGCTGCTGCCAGCACCCGTGCCCTCAACAAGTCCCCCACAGCTCCCTCTGCACCAACGCCCAGAGGCAGCTCATGGCCCCCCACACACTACCCCAGGCCGATGACGGTGCCGGGCCCCACGCCAGCCCCCTGGCTGCCACCAGCACACCAAGCCTGCGGCCAGGGCAGCCTGCCTCCACGCCGGCCAGAACACAGAACTCGCCGACACCCCGGGCAACGCTGACAATGGCCTTGGCAACAGGCACCAACTGCCCGGCAAGAGGCACAAGCGCCCCAAGGCACGAGCCCTCGCTCAGAAACCCGGACACTGCTCCCGCCTCACCAGGCCTCTCCAGCACTCCGCATTTGCTCTCGCAGAGTTGTTCTCTGCAGCCCCGCCGCTTCTCTTGCATGCCTAGAGCAGCAAGCAATACCTGCCCTGCGGCACTTCCTCTTTTCACAAACTGACACCGTGCCTCCTCAGACATTGGCACAAAAATCACCATGCACCTGGCAAGGCTCATGCACCATCAAGGAAGCGCCCACAGCTTCCCTCGGGCTCCTCCGCTGTTCTTGCAGGCCTAGTCCAGTCAAACAAGAACTGCGCCGCTGCGCTTCCTCGCTCTTCCCAGACTGACACCATGCCTAACGACACATGCCGACAGACAGTGCCGCGCTGCTATAACGGCTCCCCACCTGCACGTGCTCGCACACTAGTGCTCTCCCGCGCCTCCACTGGCAGTCCTGCCTATTCCGGCCTCCACCAAAGTGCCCCTCTGCACCTCCCGACTCTTGCCAAACTTTCCCCTTACCAAAGGAGAGGTGCGCGCAGCATACAAGCTCTTCTGCAATGGCTCCGCCACCAGCAAGGGCTTGCCGAGGAGCCCTCTTCAGCCCCCCACTGGAGCAGTGGCATGCCAGGTGCAGCCTCAGGAGAACTGCCCCTCCACGCTTCCACTTGTGCCTCCCAAACCCACACCGTGCCCATGCAGACACTGGCACAAAATCGCCATGCCCCTCACATGGCTCAGGCACGCAGAGGTTCACGTAGTGGCAGAACAGCTGTCTTGGGCCCCTCCGAGGCATGCCCTCAGGCAGTGCTAGGCAGAGGCCTATTGCAGAGGCAGAGAAGAGCTTGCTGAGATCCGCCCGCCTGCCTCCGCCTTCTCCTGCCCAGGCTGAAGAGGCCCAGCTCGCTCAGCCTCTCCTGGCAGGAGAGCTGCTCCAGTGCCTTCCTCCTCTTGGTGGCCCTTTGCAGGCCTCGCTCCACTCCGTCCGTGCGGATGTTGTCCTGGGGAGCCCAGAACTGCACCCCAGACTCCACGTGTGGCCTCAGCAGGGCTGAGGAGAGCGGAAGGAGCCTGCCCCTGACTCCCACCCCCTCCCTCCCCAGCGGCCCTCTGGCAATGCTCTTCCTGTGGCTTCCCAGGATACCAGCGGCCTTCGTGGCCACAAGCGCACATTGCTGGCTCACGGTCAGCTGGTGAAGAAAGCCTTCAGGACATCTGTGTTTTCAGTGTCCTTTGTCCCCAGGGCCCCTGCCCCCCGCCTTTAGCAGCAGGCTGCCCTTTGCCCTCGCCTTCCTTTTGCTGCTGGTGCACTTGTAGGAGCCTTGCCGCTTGCCTTTCCTGGCCCTTGCCAGCTTCAGCTCCAGGTGGCCTTTGGCTTTCCTCACGCCAGCCCTGCAGCCTCAGGCAGTGTCTCCAGGCAATTGTCCTGGGGCACCTCTCCCTCCTTCCCCCTCACACGCTTGCGATGTTCTTGGCACGCCTGCCTGCTCCTTGGTGCCGGAATCAGTTCTGGGCAAAAAGCTACAGGCCAAAAGTTAGAAAAAGAGAGAAAGGCCAGAGTGCTGGCACACTCGGCAGCCATGTCAGTAGGCTAAGCCCTTGGGTTAACAGGCTCGTGAGGTAAGGAGAGCTGTGCTCAAGCAGCCTCTCTCTGGCGGTGGCCAGCAGCAGAGGGCCAGTGCCGAGCAGAAGAGCAAGGCCTAGCTGGAGAGCGGCCTGTGCCAGCCCCACACCCTTCCCACGGGCAAGTGCTCAGGGATTTCCTGAGCGGGGAAAAAGAGCAGCCGTGGCAGTTTCCCGAGGGCAAAAGAGCCACCAGCGGTCTTGGGCCAAAAACGGGGTGAATGATTTTGGAAGCGCCAGGGAGGTTTTTGGCTTCGCCAGCATGCTGCCACATGGCATGCAGAATGTGCCTGTGTGGGGGCTAGCCCACCTTTGGCAGAGCATCAAGAGAAAGGGGCGAGCAACTCCCCGCCTTGGGAAAGGGCCTGGCGCAGGCAGACGCCTCTGCATCTTCCAGGCCTACAGTGCCTTCTGAAAGACATGCTGCTGCTTTGAGGTCTCAGAAGCCAAGCTCTCACAAGCATCCTTAAAAAGCTCAAAACCCAACACAGGCGCTCGCTCAGAGGTCTTGAGCGACCTCGCAGCAGGGCGTCTTCTCCGCTGCAAGGCCTTCTTACAAGGGGATAGAGGAGGGCAGCCTGGAGGAATCTCCTTTTGGAAAGGTACCCCCAGCAGCAGCCGCAGCAGCAACAGCAATAGGCAAACACAAAGAGGCACTCAGCTGACGAGACACAAGTTGCTCCTGATGAGTGCGAATGCCGCCAGCTGCTGCCGGTGCGCTGGCCTCCAGCGCCGAGATGCAGGGCCCTGGGATGCCGTCGGGAGCTGCTCAGCACCGTGCTCGGCCGCCGGGCAAAGCAAAAGGAGGAGTGAGGCCATCAGTGGATGATGCCAGTGCCAGCCCCTCAAGAGACAAGCCCCGCGGGAGCCAGATTCCCCGGCCCCAGGGCATTACCTTCCCGCTGCCCTGGGGCACTGCACTGAGATCCCCAAGGCACCAGGCGGCACCACCCAAAGGGCCCTGGCCCCTCTCCCCAACCTCCCCAGCACCCCGGGACCCTGCACGCGGCCGCTGACCTGCCCTGTGGCAAAGGCCGCCCTCCGCACACCACTGCTGACGTGCTCGCCTGCACACTGCACCGCAGCAGCCCGGGACGTCCTCGGGAGCTGCCCACAGCCACACTCGGCCACCGGGCAGAGAAGAAGGAGGAGCAAGGCCAGCAGCGGCTGCCGCCGGGCCACAGCCCCCCAAGAAACAAGCCCCGCGCAGCCCCATGGCCCCACGGCTCAAGACGACCCTCCTCCCACCGCTGTGGCGGACTCCATCGAGGCACCAGGCAGGACCACCCAGAAGGGTCCTGCGCTCTCTCCCACCCCTCCCAAGGACCCCCAACTCCCCGGGGCCTGACACGCGACTCCTTACCTGCCACACAGCACAGGCCCCCTCCACACACCAACGCCGGCGTGCTCGCCTGTGCTGCATGGGCCCGGCATGTCCTCGGGAGCTGCGCAGCGCCACGCCACGCTCGGCAGCCGTGCAAAGCAAAGGAGGAGAGAAGGCTTCAGTGGCTGCTGCCAGCACCCGTGCCCTCAACAAGTCCCCCACAGCTCCCTCTGCACCAACGCCCAGAGGCAGCTCATGGCCCCCCACACACTACCCCAGGCCGATGACGGTGCCGGGCCCCACGCCAGCCCCCTGGCTGCCACCAGCACACCAAGCCTGCGGCCAGGGCAGCCTGCCTCCACGCCGGCCAGAACACAGAACTCGCCGACACCCCGGGCAACGCTGACAATGGCCTTGGCAACAGGCACCAACTGCCCGGCAAGAGGCACAAGCGCCCCAGCCCCAAACACACCCACCGCGCACCGGCACGCCAGCAAGCATGGCCCAAGGGCTGCGGGCAAGGCACGAGCCCTCGCTCAGAAACCCGGACACTGCTCCCGCCTCACCAGGCCTCTCCAGCACTCCGCATTTGCTCTCGCAGAGTTGTTCTCTGCAGCCCCGCCGCTTCTCTTGCATGCCTAGAGCAGCAAGCAATACCTGCCCTGCGGCACTTCCTCTTTTCACAAACTGACACCGTGCCTCCTCAGACATTGGCACAAAAATCACCATGCACCTGGCAAGGCTCATGCACCATCAAGGAAGCGCCCACAGCTTCCCTCGGGCTCCTCCGCTGTTCTTGCAGGCCTAGTCCAGTCAAACAAGAACTGCGCCGCTGCGCTTCCTCGCTCTTCCCAGACTGACACCATGCCTAACGACACATGCCGACAGACAGTGCCGCGCTGCTATAACGGCTCCCCACCTGCACGTGCTCGCACACTAGTGCTCTCCCGCGCCTCCACTGGCAGTCCTGCCTATTCCGGCCTCCACCAAAGTGCCCCTCTGCACCTCCCGACTCTTGCCAAACTTTCCCCTTACCAAAGGAGAGGTGCGCGCAGCATACAAGCTCTTCTGCAATGGCTCCGCCACCAGCAAGGGCTTGCCGAGGAGCCCTCTTCAGCCCCCACTGGAGCAGTGGCATGCCAGGTACAGCCTCAGGAGAACTGCCCCTCCACGCTTCCACTTGTGCCTCCCAAACCCACACCGTGCCCACGCAGACACTGGCACAAAATCGCCATGCCCCTCACATGGCTCAGGCACGCAGAGGTTCACGTAGTGGCAGAACAGCTGTCTTGGGCCCCTCCGAGGCATGCCCTCAGGCAGTGCTAGGCAGAGGCCTATTGCAGAGGCAGAGAAGAGCTTGCTGAGATCCGCCCGCCTGCCTCCGCCTTCTCCTGCCCAGGCTGAAGAGGCCCAGCTCGCTCAGCCTCTCCTGGCAGGAGAGCTGCTCCAGTGCCTTCCTCCTCTTGGTGGCCCTTTGCAGGCCTCGCTCCACTCCGTCCGTGCGGATGTTGTCCTGGGGAGCCCAGAACTGCACCCCAGACTCCACGTGTGGCCTCAGCAGGGCTGAGGAGAGCGGAAGGAGCCTGCCCCTGACTCCCACCCCCTCCCTCCCCAGCGGCCCTCTGGCAATGCTCTTCCTGCGGCTTCCCAGGATACCAGCGGCCTTCGTGGCCACAAGCGCACATTGCTGGCTCACGGTCAGCTGGTGAAGAAAGCCTTCAGGACATCTATGTTTTCAGTGTCCTTTGTCCCCAGGGCCCCTGCCCCCCGCCTTTAGCAGCAGGCTGCCCTTTGCCCTCGCCTTCCTTTTGCTGCTGGTGCACTTGTAGGAGCCTTGCCGCTTGCCTTTCCTGGCCCTTGCCAGCTTCAGCTCCAGGTGGCCTTTGGCTTTCCTCACGCCAGCCCTGCAGCCTCAGGCAGTGTCTCCAGGCAATTGTCCTGGGGCACCTCTCCCTCCTTCCCCCTCACACGCTTGCGATGTTCTTGGCACGCCTGCCTGCTCCTTGGTGCCGGAATCAGTTCTGGGCAAAAAGCTACAGGCCAAAAGTTAGAAAAAGAGAGAAAGGCCAGAGTGCTGGCACACTCGGCAGCCATGTCAGTAGGCTAAGCCCTTGGGTTAACAGGCTCGTGAGGTAAGGAGAGCTGTGCTCAAGCAGCCTCTCTCTGGCGGTGGCCAGCAGCAGAGGGCCAGTGCCGAGCAGAAGAGCAAGGCCTAGCTGGAGAGCGGCCTGTGCCAGCCCCACACCCTTCCCACGGGCAAGTGCTCAGGGATTTCCTGAGCGGGGAAAAAGAGCAGCCGTGGCAGTTTCCCGAGGGCAAAAGAGCCACCAGCGGTCTTGGGCCAAAAACGGGGTGAATGATTTTGGAAGCGCCAGGGAGGTTTTTGGCTTCGCCAGCATGCTGCCACATGGCATGCAGAATGTGCCTGTGTGGGGGCTAGCCCACCTTTGGCAGAGCATCAAGAGAAAGGGGCGAGCAACTCCCCGCCTTGGGAAAGGGCCTGGCGCAGGCAGACGCCTCTGCATCTTCCAGGCCTACAGTGCCTTCTGAAAGACATGCTGCTGCTTTGAGGTCTCAGAAGCCAAGCTCTCACAAGCATCCTTAAAAAGCTCAAAACCCAACACAGGCGCTCGCTCAGAGGTCTTGAGCGACCTCGCAGCAGGGCGTCTTCTCCGCTGCAAGGCCTTCTTACAAGGGGATAGAGGAGGGCAGCCTGGAGGAATCTCCTTTTGGAAAGGTACCCCCAGCAGCAGCCGCAGCAGCAACAGCAATAGGCAAACACAAAGAGGCACTCAGCTGACGAGACACAAGTTGCTCCTGATGAGTGCGAATGCCGCCAGCTGCTGCCGGTGCGCTGGCCTCCAGCGCCGAGATGCAGGGCCCTGGGATGCCGTCGGGAGCTGCTCAGCACCGTGCTCGGCCGCCGGGCAAAGCAAAAGGAGGAGTGAGGCCATCAGTGGATGATGCCAGTGCCAGCCCCTCAAGAGACAAGCCCCGCGGGAGCCAGATTCCCCGGCCCCAGGGCATTACCTTCCCGCTGCCCTGGGGCACTGCACTGAGATCCCCAAGGCACCAGGCGGCACCACCCAAAGGGCCCTGGCCCCTCTCCCCAACCTCCCCAGCACCCCGGGACCCTGCACGCGGCCGCTGACCTGCCCTGTGGCAAAGGCCGCCCTCCGCACACCACTGCTGACGTGCTCGCCTGCACACTGCACCGCAGCAGCCCGGGACGTCCTCGGGAGCTGCCCACAGCCACACTCGGCCACCGGGCAGAGAAGAAGGAGGAGCAAGGCCAGCAGCGGCTGCCGCCGGGCCACAGCCCCCCAAGAAACAAGCCCCGCGCAGCCCCATGGCCCCACGGCTCAAGACGACCCTCCTCCCACCGCTGTGGCGGACTCCATCGAGGCACCAGGCAGGACCACCCAGAAGGGTCCTGCGCTCTCTCCCACCCCTCCCAAGGACCCCCAACTCCCCGGGGCCTGACACGCGACTCCTTACCTGCCACACAGCACAGGCCCCCTCCACACACCAACGCCGGCGTGCTCGCCTGTGCTGCATGGGCCCGGCATGTCCTCGGGAGCTGCGCAGCGCCACGCCACGCTCGGCAGCCGTGCAAAGCAAAGGAGGAGAGAAGGCTTCAGTGGCTGCTGCCAGCACCCGTGCCCTCAACAAGTCCCCCACAGCTCCCTCTGCACCAACGCCCAGAGGCAGCTCATGGCCCCCCACACACTACCCCAGGCCGATGACGGTGCCGGGCCCCACGCCAGCCCCCTGGCTGCCACCAGCACACCAAGCCTGCGGCCAGGGCAGCCTGCCTCCACGCCGGCCAGAACACAGAACTCGCCGACACCCCGGGCAACGCTGACAATGGCCTTGGCAACAGGCACCAACTGCCCGGCAAGAGGCACAAGCGCCCCAGCCCCAAACACACCCACCGCGCACCGGCACGCCAGCAAGCATGGCCCAAGGGCTGCGGGCAAGGCACGAGCCCTCGCTCAGAAACCCGGACACTGCTCCCGCCTCACCAGGCCTCTCCAGCACTCCGCATTTGCTCTCGCAGAGTTGTTCTCTGCAGCCCCGCCGCTTCTCTTGCATGCCTAGAGCAGCAAGCAATACCTGCCCTGCGGCACTTCCTCTTTTCACAAACTGACACCGTGCCTCCTCAGACATTGGCACAAAAATCACCATGCACCTGGCAAGGCTCATGCACCATCAAGGAAGCGCCCACAGCTTCCCTCGGGCTCCTCCGCTGTTCTTGCAGGCCTAGTCCAGTCAAACAAGAACTGCGCCGCTGCGCTTCCTCGCTCTTCCCAGACTGACACCATGCCTAACGACACATGCCGACAGACAGTGCCGCGCTGCTATAACGGCTCCCCACCTGCACGTGCTCGCACACTAGTGCTCTCCCGCGCCTCCACTGGCAGTCCTGCCTATTCCGGCCTCCACCAAAGTGCCCCTCTGCACCTCCCGACTCTTGCCAAACTTTCCCCTTACCAAAGGAGAGGTGCGCGCAGCATACAAGCTCTTCTGCAATGGCTCCGCCACCAGCAAGGGCTTGCCGAGGAGCCCTCTTCAGCCCCCACTGGAGCAGTGGCATGCCAGGTACAGCCTCAGGAGAACTGCCCCTCCACGCTTCCACTTGTGCCTCCCAAACCCACACCGTGCCCACGCAGACACTGGCACAAAATCGCCATGCCCCTCACATGGCTCAGGCACGCAGAGGTTCACGTAGTGGCAGAACAGCTGTCTTGGGCCCCTCCGAGGCATGCCCTCAGGCAGTGCTAGGCAGAGGCCTATTGCAGAGGCAGAGAAGAGCTTGCTGAGATCCGCCCGCCTGCCTCCGCCTTCTCCTGCCCAGGCTGAAGAGGCCCAGCTCGCTCAGCCTCTCCTGGCAGGAGAGCTGCTCCAGTGCCTTCCTCCTCTTGGTGGCCCTTTGCAGGCCTCGCTCCACTCCGTCCGTGCGGATGTTGTCCTGGGGAGCCCAGAACTGCACCCCAGACTCCACGTGTGGCCTCAGCAGGGCTGAGGAGAGCGGAAGGAGCCTGCCCCTGACTCCCACCCCCTCCCTCCCCAGCGGCCCTCTGGCAATGCTCTTCCTGCGGCTTCCCAGGATACCAGCGGCCTTCGTGGCCACAAGCGCACATTGCTGGCTCACGGTCAGCTGGTGAAGAAAGCCTTCAGGACATCTGTGTTTTCAGTGTCCTTTGTCCCCAGGGCCCCTGCCCCCCGCCTTTAGCAGCAGGCTGCCCTTTGCCCTCGCCTTCCTTTTGCTGCTGGTGCACTTGTAGGAGCCTTGCCGCTTGCCTTTCCTGGCCCTTGCCAGCTTCAGCTCCAGGTGGCCTTTGGCTTTCCTCACGCCAGCCCTGCAGCCTCAGGCAGTGTCTCCAGGCATTTGTCCTGGGGCACCTCTCCCTCCTTCCCCCTCACACGCTTGCGATGTTCTTGGCACGCCTGCCTGCTCCTTGGTGCCGGAATCAGTTCTGGGCAAAAAGCTACAGGCCAAAAGTTAGAAAAAGAGAGAAAGGCCAGAGTGCTGGCACACTCGGCAGCCATGTCAGTAGGCTAAGCCCTTGGGTTAACAGGCTCGTGAGGTAAGGAGAGCTGTGCTCAAGCAGCCTCTCTCTGGCGGTGGCCAGCAGCAGAGGGCCAGTGCCGAGCAGAAGAGCAAGGCCTAGCTGGAGAGCGGCCTGTGCCAGCCCCACACCCTTCCCACGGGCAAGTGCTCAGGGATTTCCTGAGCGGGGAAAAAGAGCAGCCGTGGCAGTTTCCCGAGGGCAAAAGAGCCACCAGCGGTCTTGGGCCAAAAACGGGGTGAATGATTTTGGAAGCGCCAGGGAGGTTTTTGGCTTCGCCAGCATGCTGCCACATGGCATGCAGAATGTGCCTGTGTGGGGGCTAGCCCACCTTTGGCAGAGCATCAAGAGAAAGGGGCGAGCAACTCCCCGCCTTGGGAAAGGGCCTGGCGCAGGCAGACGCCTCTGCATCTTCCAGGCCTACAGTGCCTTCTGAAAGACATGCTGCTGCTTTGAGGTCTCAGAAGCCAAGCTCTCACAAGCATCCTTAAAAAGCTCAAAACCCAACACAGGCGCTCGCTCAGAGGTCTTGAGCGACCTCGCAGCAGGGCGTCTTCTCTGCTGCAAGGCCTTCTTACAAGGGGATAGAGGAGGGCAGCCTGGAGGAATCTCCTTTTGGAAAGGTACCCCCAGCAGCAACAGCAATAGGCAAACACAAAGAGGCACTCAGCTGACGAGACACAAGTTGCTCCTGATGAGTGCGAATGCCGCCAGCTGCTGCCGGTGCGCTGGCCTCCAGCGCCGAGATGCAGGGCCCTGGGATGCCGTCGGGAGCTGCTCAGCACCGTGCTCGGCCGCCGGGCAAAGCAAAAGGAGGAGTGAGGCCATCAGTGGATGATGCCAGTGCCAGCCCCTCAAGAGACAAGCCCCGCGGGAGCCAGATTCCCCGGCTCCAGGGCATTACCTTCCCGCTGCCCTGGGGCACTGCACTGAGATCCCCAAGGCACCAGGCGGCACCACCCAAAGGGCCCTGGCCCCTCTCCCCAACCTCCCCAGCACCCCGGGACCCTGCACGCGGCCGCTGACCTGCCCTGTGGCAAAGGCCGCCCTCCGCACACCACTGCTGACGTGCTCGCCTGCACACTGCACCGCAGCAGCCCGGGACGTCCTCGGGAGCTGCCCACAGCCACGCTTGGCCACCGGGCAGAGAAGAAGGAGGAGCAAGGCCAGCAGCGGCTGCCGCCGGGCCACAGCCCCCCAAAAAACAAGCCCCGCGCAGCCCCATGGCCCCACGGCTCAAGAGGACCCTCCTCCCACCGCTGTGGCGGACTCCATCGAGGCACCAGGCAGGACCACCCAGAAGGGTCCTGCGCTCTCTCCCACCCCTCCCAAGGACCCTCAACTCCCTGGGGCCTGACACGCGACTCCTTACCTGCCACACAGCACAGGCCCCCTCCACACACCAACGCCGGCGTGCTCGCCTGTGCTGCATGGGCCCGGCATGTCCTCGGGAGCTGCGCAGCGCCACGCCACGCTCGGCCGGCGTGCAAAGCAAAGGAGGAGAGAAGGCTTCAGTGGCTGCTGCCAGCACCCGTGCCCTCAACAAGTCCCCCACAGCTCCCTCTGCACCAACGCCCAGAGGCAGCTCATGGCCCCCCACACACTACCCCAGGCCGATGACGGTGCCGGGCCCCACGCCAGCCCCCTGGCTGCCACCAGCACACCAAGCCTGCGGCCAGGGCAGCCTGCCTCCACGCCGGCCAGAACACAGAACTCGCCGACACCCCGGGCAACGCTGACAATGGCCTTGGCAACAGGCACCAACTGCCCGGCAAGAGGCACAAGCGCCCCAGCCCCAAACACACCCACCGCGCACCGGCACGCCAGCAAGCATGGCCCAAGGGCCGCGGGCAAGGCACGAGCCCTCGCTCAGAAACCCGGACACTGCTCCCGCCTCACCAGGCCTCTCCAGCACTCCGCATTTGCTCTCGCAGAGTTGTTCTCTGCAGCCCCGCCGCTTCTCTTGCATGCCTAGAGCAGCAAGCAATACCTGCCCTGCGGCACTTCCTCTTTTCACAAACTGACACCGTGCCTCCTCAGACATTGGCACAAAAATCACCATGCACCTGGCAAGGCTCATGCACCATCAAGGAAGCGCCCACAGCTTCCCTCGGGCTCCTCCGCTGTTCTTGCAGGCCTAGTCCAGTCAAACAAGAACTGCGCCGCTGCGCTTCCTCGCTCTTCCCAGACTGACACCATGCCTAACGACACATGCCGACAGACAGTGCCGCGCTGCTATAACGGCTCCCCACCTGCACGTGCTCGCACACTAGTGCTCTCCCGCGCCTCCACTGGCAGTCCTGCCTATTCCGGCCTCCACCAAAGTGCCCCTCTGCACCTCCCGACTCTTGCCAAACTTTCCCCTTACCAAAGGAGAGGTGCGCGCAGCATACAAGCTCTTCTGCAATGGCTCCGCCACCAGCAAGGGCTTGCCGAGGAGCCCTCTTCAGCCCCCACTGGAGCAGTGGCATGCCAGGTACAGCCTCAGGAGAACTGCCCCTCCACGCTTCCACTTGTGCCTCCCAAACCCACACCGTGCCCACGCAGACACTGGCACAAAATCGCCATGCCCCTCACATGGCTCAGGCACGCAGAGGTTCACGTAGTGGCAGAACAGCTGTCTTGGGCCCCTCCGAGGCATGCCCTCAGGCAGTGCTAGGCAGAGGCCTATTGCAGAGGCAGAGAAGAGCTTGCTGAGATCCGCCCGCCTGCCTCCGCCTTCTCCTGCCCAGGCTGAAGAGGCCCAGCTCGCTCAGCCTCTCCTGGCAGGAGAGCTGCTCCAGTGCCTTCCTCCTCTTGGTGGCCCTTTGCAGGCCTCGCTCCACTCCGTCCGTGCGGATGTTGTCCTGGGGAGCCCAGAACTGCACCCCAGACTCCACGTGTGGCCTCAGCAGGGCTGAGGAGAGCGGAAGGAGCCTGCCCCTGACTCCCACCCCCTCCCTCCCCAGCGGCCCTCTGGCAATGCTCTTCCTGCGGCTTCCCAGGATACCAGCGGCCTTCGTGGCCACAAGCGCACATTGCTGGCTCACGGTCAGCTGGTGAAGAAAGCCTTCAGGACATCTGTGTTTTCAGTGTCCTTTGTCCCCAGGGCCCCTGCCCCCCGCCTTTAGCAGCAGGCTGCCCTTTGCCCTCGCCTTCCTTTTGCTGCTGGTGCACTTGTAGGAGCCTTGCCGCTTGCCTTTCCTGGCCCTTGCCAGCTTCAGCTCCAGGTGGCCTTTGGCTTTCCTCACGCCAGCCCTGCAGCCTCAGGCAGTGTCTCCAGGCATTTGTCCTGGGGCACCTCTCCCTCCTTCCCCCTCACACGCTTGCGATGTTCTTGGCACGCCTGCCTGCTCCTTGGTGCCGGAATCAGTTCTGGGCAAAAAGCTACAGGCCAAAAGTTAGAAAAAGAGAGAAAGGCCAGAGTGCTGGCACACTCGGCAGCCATGTCAGTAGGCTAAGCCCTTGGGTTAACAGGCTCGTGAGGTAAGGAGAGCTGTGCTCAAGCAGCCTCTCTCTGGCGGTGGCCAGCAGCAGAGGGCCAGTGCCGAGCAGAAGAGCAAGGCCTAGCTGGAGAGCGGCCTGTGCCAGCCCCACACCCTTCCCACGGGCAAGTGCTCAGGGATTTCCTGAGCGGGGAAAAAGAGCAGCCGTGGCAGTTTCCCGAGGGCAAAAGAGCCACCAGCGGTCTTGGGCCAAAAACGGGGTGAATGATTTTGGAAGCGCCAGGGAGGTTTTTGGCTTCGCCAGCATGCTGCCACATGGCATGCAGAATGTGCCTGTGTGGGGGCTAGCCCACCTTTGGCAGAGCATCAAGAGAAAGGGGCGAGCAACTCCCCGCCTTGGGAAAGGGCCTGGCGCAGGCAGACGCCTCTGCATCTTCCAGGCCTACAGTGCCTTCTGAAAGACATGCTGCTGCTTTGAGGTCTCAGAAGCCAAGCTCTCACAAGCATCCTTAAAAAGCTCAAAACCCAACACAGGCGCTCGCTCAGAGGTCTTGAGCGACCTCGCAGCAGGGCGTCTTCTCTGCTGCAAGGCCTTCTTACAAGGGGATAGAGGAGGGCAGCCTGGAGGAATCTCCTTTTGGAAAGGTAGCCGCAGCAGCAACAGCAATAGGCAAACACAAAGAGGCACTCAGCTGACGAGACACAAGTTGCTCCTGATGAGTGCGAATGCCGCCAGCTGCTGCCGGTGCGCTGGCCTCCAGCGCCGAGATGCAGGGCCCTGGGATGCCGTCGGGAGCTGCTCAGCACCGTGCTCGGCCGCCGGGCAAAGCAAAAGGAGGAGTGAGGCCATCAGTGGATGATGCCAGTGCCAGCCCCTCAAGAGACAAGCCCCGCGGGAGCCAGATTCCCCGGCCCCAGGGCATTACCTTCCCGCTGCCCTGGGGCACTGCACTGAGATCCCCAAGGCACCAGGCGGCACCACCCAAAGGGCCCTGGCCCCTCTCCCCAACCTCCCCAGCACCCCGGGACCCTGCACGCGGCCGCTGACCTGCCCTGTGGCAAAGGCTGCCCTCCGCACACCACTGCTGACGTGCTCGCCTGCACACTGCACCGCAGCAGCCCGGGACGTCCTCGGGAGCTGCCCGCAGCCACGCTTGGCCACCGGGCAGAGAAGAAGGAGGAGCAAGGCCAGCAGCGGCTGCCGCCGGGCCACAGCCCCCCAAAAAACAAGCCCCGCGCAGCCCCATGGCCCCACGGCTCAAGAGGACCCTCCTCCCACCGCTGTGGCGGACTCCATCGAGGCACCAGGCAGGACCACCCAGAAGGGTCCTGCGCTCTCTCCCACCCCTCCCAAGGACCCCCAACTCCCTGGGGCCTGACACGCGACTCCTTACCTGCCACACAGCACAGGCCCCCTCCACACACCAACGCCGGCGTGCTCGCCTGTGCTGCATGGGCCCGGCATGTCCTCGGGAGCTGCGCAGCGCCACGCCACGCTCGGCCGGCGTGCAAAGCAAAGGAGGAGAGAAGGCTTCAGTGGCTGCTGCCAGCACCCGTGCCCTCAACAAGTCCCCCACAGCTCCCTCTGCACCAACGCCCAGAGGCAGCTCATGGCCCCCCACACACTACCCCAGGCCGATGACGGTGCCGGGCCCCACGCCAGCCCCCTGGCTGCCACCAGCACACCAAGCCTGCGGCCAGGGCAGCCTGCCTCCACGCCGGCCAGAACACAGAACTCACCGACACCCCGGGCAACGCTGACAATGGCCTTGGCAACAGGCACCAACTGCCCGGCAAGAGGCACAAGCGCCCCAAGGCACGAGCCCTCGCTCAGAAACCCGGACACTGCTCCCGCCTCACCAGGCCTCTCCAGCACTCCGCATTTGCTCTCGCAGAGTTGTTCTCTGCAGCCCCGCCGCTTCTCTTGCATGCCTAGAGCAGCAAGCAATACCTGCCCTGCGGCACTTCCTCTTTTCACAAACTGACACCGTGCCTCCTCAGACATTGGCACAAAAATCACCATGCACCTGGCAAGGCTCATGCACCATCAAGGAAGCGCCCACAGCTTCCCTCGGGCTCCTCCGCTGTTCTTGCAGGCCTAGTCCAGTCAAACAAGAACTGCGCCGCTGCGCTTCCTCGCTCTTCCCAGACTGACACCATGCCTAACGACACATGCCGACAGACAGTGCCGCGCTGCTATAACGGCTCCCCACCTGCACGTGCTCGCACACTAGTGCTCTCCCGCGCCTCCACTGGCAGTCCTGCCTATTCCGGCCTCCACCAAAGTGCCCCTCTGCACCTCCCGACTCTTGCCAAACTTTCCCCTTACCAAAGGAGAGGTGCGCGCAGCATACAAGCTCTTCTGCAATGGCTCCGCCACCAGCAAAGGGCTTGCCGAGGAGCCCTCTTCAGCCCCCACTGGAGCAGTGGCATGCCAGGTACAGCCTCAGGAGAACTGCCCCTCCACGCTTCCACTTGTGCCTCCCAAACCCACACCGTGCCCACGCAGACACTGGCACAAAATCGCCATGCCCCTCACATGGCTCAGGCACGCAGAGGTTCACGTAGTGGCAGAACAGCTGTCTTGGGCCCCTCCGAGGCATGCCCTCAGGCAGTGCTAGGCAGAGGCCTATTGCAGAGGCAGAGAAGAGCTTGCTGAGATCCGCCCGCCTGCCTCCGCCTTCTCCTGCCCAGGCTGAAGAGGCCCAGCTCGCTCAGCCTCTCCTGGCAGGAGAGCTGCTCCAGTGCCTTCCTCCTCTTGGTGGCCCTTTGCAGGCCTCGCTCCACTCCGTCCGTGCGGATGTTGTCCTGGGGAGCCCAGAACTGCACCCCAGACTCCACGTGTGGCCTCAGCAGGGCTGAGGAGAGCGGAAGGAGCCTGCCCCTGACTCCCACCCCCTCCCTCCCCAGCGGCCCTCTGGCAATGCTCTTCCTGCGGCTTCCCAGGATACCAGCCGCCTTCGTGGCCACAAGCGCACATTGCTGGCTCACGGTCAGCTGGTGAAGAAAGCCTTCAGGACATCTGTGTTTTCAGTGTCCTTTGTCCCCAGGGCCCCTGCCCCCCGCCTTTAGCAGCAGGCTGCCCTTTGCCCTCGCCTTCCTTTTGCTGCTGGTGCACTTGTAGGAGCCTTGCCGCTTGCCTTTCCTGGCCCTTGCCAGCTTCAGCTCCAGGTGGCCTTTGGCTTTCCTCACGCCAGCCCTGCAGCCTCAGGCAGTGTCTCCAGGCATTTGTCCTGGGGCACCTCTCCCTCCTTCCCCCTCACACGCTTGCGATGTTCTTGGCACGCCTGCCTGCTCCTTGGTGCCGGAATCAGTTCTGGGCAAAAAGCTACAGGCCAAAAGTTAGAAAAAGAGAGAAAGGCCAGAGTGCTGGCACACTCGGCAGCCATGTCAGTAGGCTAAGCCCTTGGGTTAACAGGCTCGTGAGGTAAGGAGAGCTGTGCTCAAGCAGCCTCTCTCTGGCGGTGGCCAGCAGCAGAGGGCCAGTGCCGAGCAGAAGAGCAAGGCCTAGCTGGAGAGCGGCCTGTGCCAGCCCCACACCCTTCCCACGGGCAAGTGCTCAGGGATTTCCTGAGCGGGGAAAAAGAGCAGCCGTGGCAGTTTCCCGAGGGCAAAAGAGCCACCAGCGGTCTTGGGCCAAAAACGGGGTGAATGATTTTGGAAGCGCCAGGGAGGTTTTTGGCTTCGCCAGCATGCTGCCACATGGCATGCAGAATGTGCCTGTGTGGGGGCTAGCCCACCTTTGGCAGAGCATCAAGAGAAAGGGGCGAGCAACTCCCCGCCTTGGGAAAGGGCCTGGCGCAGGCAGACGCCTCTGCATCTTCCAGGCCTACAGTGCCTTCTGAAAGACATGCTGCTGCTTTGAGGTCTCAGAAGCCAAGCTCTCACAAGCATCCTTAAAAAGCTCAAAACCCAACACAGGCGCTCGCTCAGAGGTCTTGAGCGACCTCGCAGCAGGGCGTCTTCTCCGCTGCAAGGCCTTCTTACAAGGGGATAGAGGAGGGCAGCCTGGAGGAATCTCCTTTTGGAAAGGTACCCCCAGCAGCAGCCGCAGCAGCAACAGCAATAGGCAAACACAAAGAGGCACTCAGCTGACGAGACACAAGTTGCTCCTGATGAGTGCGAATGCCGCCAGCTGCTGCCGGTGCGCTGGCCTCCAGCGCCGAGATGCAGGGCCCTGGGATGCCGTCGGGAGCTGCTCAGCACCGTGCTCGGCCGCCGGGCAAAGCAAAAGGAGGAGTGAGGCCATCAGTGGATGATGCCAGTGCCAGCCCCTCAAGAGACAAGCCCCGCGGGAGCCAGATTCCCCGGCCCCAGGGCATTACCTTCCCGCTGCCCTGGGGCACTGCACTGAGATCCCCAAGGCACCAGGCGGCACCACCCAAAGGGCCCTGGCCCCTCTCCCCAACCTCCCCAGCACCCCGGGACCCTGCACGCGGCCGCTGACCTGCCCTGTGGCAAAGGCCGCCCTCCGCACACCACTGCTGACGTGCTCGCCTGCACACTGCACCGCAGCAGCCCGGGACGTCCTCGGGAGCTGCCCACAGCCACGCTCGGCCACCGGGCAGAGAAGAAGGAGGAGCAAGGCCAGCAGCGGCTGCCGCCGGGCCACAGCCCCCCAAGAAACAAGCCCCGCGCAGCCCCATGGCCCCACGGCTCAAGAGGACCCTCCTCCCACCGCTGTGGCGGACTCCATCGAGGCACCAGGCAGGACCACCCAGAAGGGTCCTGCGCTCTCTCCCACCCCTCCCAAGGACCCCCAACTCCCCGGGGCCTGACACGCGACTCCTTACCTGCCACACAGCACAGGCCCCCTCCACACACCAACGCCGGCGTGCTCGCCTGTGCTGCATGGGCCCGGCATGTCCTCGGGAGCTGCGCAGCGCCACGCCACGCTCGGCAGCCGTGCAAAGCAAAGGAGGAGAGAAGGCTTCAGTGGCTGCTGCCAGCACCCGTGCCCTCAACAAGTCCCCCACAGCTCCCTCTGCACCAACGCCCAGAGGCAGCTCATGGCCCCCCACACACTACCCCAGGCCGATGACGGTGCCGGGCCCCACGCCAGCCCCCTGGCTGCCACCAGCACACCAAGCCTGCGGCCAGGGCAGCCTGCCTCCACGCCGGCCAGAACACAGAACTCGCCGACACCCCGGGCAACGCTGACAATGGCCTTGGCAACAGGCACCAACTGCCCGGCAAGAGGCACAAGCGCCCCAAGGCACGAGCCCTCGCTCAGAAACCCGGACACTGCTCCCGCCTCACCAGGCCTCTCCAGCACTCCGCATTTGCTCTCGCAGAGTTGTTCTCTGCAGCCCCGCCGCTTCTCTTGCATGCCTAGAGCAGCAAGCAATACCTGCCCTGCGGCACTTCCTCTTTTCACAAACTGACACCGTGCCTCCTCAGACATTGGCACAAAAATCACCATGCACCTGGCAAGGCTCATGCACCATCAAGGAAGCGCCCACAGCTTCCCTCGGGCTCCTCCGCTGTTCTTGCAGGCCTAGTCCAGTCAAACAAGAACTGCGCCGCTGCGCTTCCTCGCTCTTCCCAGACTGACACCATGCCTAACGACACATGCCGACAGACAGTGCCGCGCTGCTATAACGGCTCCCCACCTGCACGTGCTCGCACACTAGTGCTCTCCCGCGCCTCCACTGGCAGTCCTGCCTATTCCGGCCTCCACCAAAGTGCCCCTCTGCACCTCCCGACTCTTGCCAAACTTTCCCCTTACCAAAGGAGAGGTGCGCGCAGCATACAAGCTCTTCTGCAATGGCTCCGCCACCAGCAAGGGCTTGCCGAGGAGCCCTCTTCAGCCCCCCACTGGAGCAGTGGCATGCCAGGTGCAGCCTCAGGAGAACTGCCCCTCCACGCTTCCACTTGTGCCTCCCAAACCCACACCGTGCCCATGCAGACACTGGCACAAAATCGCCATGCCCCTCACATGGCTCAGGCACGCAGAGGTTCACGTAGTGGCAGAACAGCTGTCTTGGGCCCCTCCGAGGCATGCCCTCAGGCAGTGCTAGGCAGAGGCCTATTGCAGAGGCAGAGAAGAGCTTGCTGAGATCCGCCCGCCTGCCTCCGCCTTCTCCTGCCCAGGCTGAAGAGGCCCAGCTCGCTCAGCCTCTCCTGGCAGGAGAGCTGCTCCAGTGCCTTCCTCCTCTTGGTGGCCCTTTGCAGGCCTCGCTCCACTCCGTCCGTGCGGATGTTGTCCTGGGGAGCCCAGAACTGCACCCCAGACTCCACGTGTGGCCTCAGCAGGGCTGAGGAGAGCGGAAGGAGCCTGCCCCTGACTCCCACCCCCTCCCTCCCCAGCGGCCCTCTGGCAATGCTCTTCCTGCGGCTTCCCAGAATACCAGCGGCCTTCGTGGCCACAAGCGCACATTGCTGGCTCACGGTCAGCTGGTGAAGAAAGCCTTCAGGACATCTGTGTTTTCAGTGTCCTTTGTCCCCAGGGCCCCTGCCCCCCGCCTTTAGCAGCAGGCTGCCCTTTGCCCTCGCCTTCCTTTTGCTGCTGGTGCACTTGTAGGAGCCTTGCCGCTTGCCTTTCCTGGCCCTTGCCAGCTTCAGCTCCAGGTGGCCTTTGGCTTTCCTCACGCCAGCCCTGCAGCCTCAGGCAGTGTCTCCAGGCAATTGTCCTGGGGCACCTCTCCCTCCTTCCCCCTCACACGCTTGCGATGTTCTTGGCACGCCTGCCTGCTCCTTGGTGCCGGAATCAGTTCTGGGCAAAAAGCTACAGGCCAAAAGTTAGAAAAAGAGAGAAAGGCCAGAGTGCTGGCACACTCGGCAGCCATGTCAGTAGGCTAAGCCCTTGGGTTAACAGGCTCGTGAGGTAAGGAGAGCTGTGCTCAAGCAGCCTCTCTCTGGCGGTGGCCAGCAGCAGAGGGCCAGTGCCGAGCAGAAGAGCAAGGCCTAGCTGGAGAGCGGCCTGTGCCAGCCCCACACCCTTCCCACGGGCAAGTGCTCAGGGATTTCCTGAGCGGGGAAAAAGAGCAGCCGTGGCAGTTTCCCGAGGGCAAAAGAGCCACCAGCGGTCTTGGGCCAAAAACGGGGTGAATGATTTTGGAAGCGCCAGGGAGGTTTTTGGCTTCGCCAGCATGCTGCCACATGGCATGCAGAATGTGCCTGTGTGGGGGCTAGCCCACCTTTGGCAGAGCATCAAGAGAAAGGGGCGAGCAACTCCCCGCCTTGGGAAAGGGCCTGGCGCAGGCAGACGCCTCTGCATCTTCCAGGCCTACAGTGCCTTCTGAAAGACATGCTGCTGCTTTGAGGTCTCAGAAGCCAAGCTCTCACAAGCATCCTTAAAAAGCTCAAAACCCAACACAGGCGCTCGCTCAGAGGTCTTGAGCGACCTCGCAGCAGGGCGTCTTCTCCGCTGCAAGGCCTTCTTACAAGGGGATAGAGGAGGGCAGCCTGGAGGAATCTCCTTTTGGAAAGGTACCCCCAGCAGCAGCCGCAGCAGCAACAGCAATAGGCAAACACAAAGAGGCACTCAGCTGACGAGACACAAGTTGCTCCTGATGAGTGCGAATGCCGCCAGCTGCTGCCGGTGCGCTGGCCTCCAGCGCCGAGATGCAGGGCCCTGGGATGCCGTCGGGAGCTGCTCAGCACCGTGCTCGGCCGCCGGGCAAAGCAAAAGGAGGAGTGAGGCCATCAGTGGATGATGCCAGTGCCAGCCCCTCAAGAGACAAGCCCCGCGGGAGCCAGATTCCCCGGCCCCAGGGCATTACCTTCCCGCTGCCCTGGGGCACTGCACTGAGATCCCCAAGGCACCAGGCGGCACCACCCAAAGGGCCCTGGCCCCTCTCCCCAACCTCCCCAGCACCCCGGGACCCTGCACGCGGCCGCTGACCTGCCCTGTGGCAAAGGCCGCCCTGCGCACACCACTGCTGACGTGCTCGCCTGCACACTGCACCGCAGCAGCCCGGGACGTCCTCGGGAGCTGCCCACAGCCACGCTCGGCCACCGGGCAGAGAAGAAGGAGGAGCAAGGCCAGCAGCGGCTGCCGCCGGGCCACAGCCCCCCAAGAAACAAGCCCCGCGCAGCCCCATGGCCCCACGGCTCAAGAGGACCCTCCTCCCACCGCTGTGGCGGACTCCATCGAGGCACCAGGCAGGACCACCCAGAAGGGTCCTGCGCTCTCTCCCACCCCTCCCAAGGACCCCCAACTCCCCGGGGCCTGACACGCGACTCCTTACCTGCCACACAGCACAGGCCCCCTCCACACACCAACGCCGGCGTGCTCGCCTGTGCTGCATGGGCCCGGCATGTCCTCGGGAGCTGCGCAGCGCCACGCCACGCTCGGCAGCCGTGCAAAGCAAAGGAGGAGAGAAGGCTTCAGTGGCTGCTGCCAGCACCCGTGCCCTCAACAAGTCCCCCACAGCTCCCTCTGCACCAACGCCCAGAGGCAGCTCATGGCCCCCCACACACTACCCCAGGCCGATGACGGTGCCGGGCCCCACGCCAGCCCCCTGGCTGCCACCAGCACACCAAGCCTGCGGCCAGGGCAGCCTGCCTCCACGCCGGCCAGAACACAGAACTCGCCGACACCCCGGGCAACGCTGACAATGGCCTTGGCAACAGGCACCAACTGCCCGGCAAGAGGCACAAGCGCCCCAGCCCCAAACACACCCACCGCGCACCGGCACGCCAGCAAGCATGGCCCAAGGGCTGCGGGCAAGGCACGAGCCCTCGCTCAGAAACCCGGACACTGCTCCCGCCTCACCAGGCCTCTCCAGCACTCCGCATTTGCTCTCGCAGAGTTGTTCTCTGCAGCCCCGCCGCTTCTCTTGCATGCCTAGAGCAGCAAGCAATACCTGCCCTGCGGCACTTCCTCTTTTCACAAACTGACACCGTGCCTCCTCAGACATTGGCACAAAAATCACCATGCACCTGGCAAGGCTCATGCACCATCAAGGAAGCGCCCACAGCTTCCCTCGGGCTCCTCCGCTGTTCTTGCAGGCCTAGTCCAGTCAAACAAGAACTGTGCCGCTGCGCTTCCTCGCTCTTCCCAGACTGACACCATGCCTAACGACACATGCCGACAGACAGTGCCGCGCTGCTATAACGGCTCCCCACCTGCACGTGCTCGCACACTAGTGCTCTCCCGCGCCTCCACTGGCAGTCCTGCCTATTCCGGCCTCCACCAAAGTGCCCCTCTGCACCTCCCGACTCTTGCCAAACTTTCCCCTTACCAAAGGAGAGGTGCGCGCAGCATACAAGCTCTTCTGCAATGGCTCCGCCACCAGCAAGGGCTTGCCGAGGAGCCCTCTTCAGCCCCCACTGGAGCAGTGGCATGCCAGGTACAGCCTCAGGAGAACTGCCCCTCCACGCTTCCACTTGTGCCTCCCAAACCCACACCGTGCCCATGCAGACACTGGCACAAAATCGCCATGCTCCTCACATGGCTCAGGCACGCAGAGGTTCACGTAGTGGCAGAACAGCTGTCTTGGGCCCCTCCGAGGCATGCCCTCAGGCAGTGCTAGGCAGAGGCCTATTGCAGAGGCAGAGAAGAGCTTGCGGAGATCCGCCCGCCTGCCTCCGCCTTCTCCTGCCCAGGCTGAAGAGGCCCAGCTCGCTCAGCCTCTCCTGGCAGGAGAGCTGCTCCAGTGCCTTCCTCCTCTTGGTGGCCCTTTGCAGGCCTCGCTCCACTCCGTCCGTGCGGATGTTGTCCTGGGGAGCCCAGAACTGCACCCCAGACTCCACGTGTGGCCTCAGCAGGGCTGAGGAGAGCGGAAGGAGCCTGCCCCTGACTCCCACCCCCTCCCTCCCCAGCGGCCCTCTGGCAATGCTCTTCCTGCGGCTTCCCAGGATACCAGCGGCCTTCGTGGCCACAAGCGCACATTGCTGGCTCACGGTCAGCTGGTGAAGAAAGCCTTCAGGACATCTGTGTTTTCAGTGTCCTTTGTCCCCAGGGCCCCTGCCCCCCGCCTTTAGCAGCAGGCTGCCCTTTGCCCTCGCCTTCCTTTTGCTGCTGGTGCACTTGTAGGAGCCTTGCCGCTTGCCTTTCCTGGCCCTTGCCAGCTTCAGCTCCAGGTGGCCTTTGGCTTTCCTCACGCCAGCCCTGCAGCCTCAGGCAGTGTCTCCAGGCATTTGTCCTGGGGCACCTCTCCCTCCTTCCCCCTCACACGCTTGCGATGTTCTTGGCACGCCTGCCTGCTCCTTGGTGCCGGAATCAGTTCTGGGCAAAAAGCTACAGGCCAAAAGTTAGAAAAAGAGAGAAAGGCCAGAGTGCTGGCACACTCGGCAGCCATGTCAGTAGGCTAAGCCCTTGGGTTAACAGGCTCGTGAGGTAAGGAGAGCTGTGCTCAAGCAGCCTCTCTCTGGCGGTGGCCAGCAGCAGAGGGCCAGTGCCGAGCAGAAGAGCAAGGCCTAGCTGGAGAGCGGCCTGTGCCAGCCCCACACCCTTCCCACGGGCAAGTGCTCAGGGATTTCCTGAGCGGGGAAAAAGAGCAGCCGTGGCAGTTTCCCGAGGGCAAAAGAGCCACCAGCGGTCTTGGGCCAAAAACGGGGTGAATGATTTTGGAAGCGCCAGGGAGGTTTTTGGCTTCGCCAGCATGCTGCCACATGGCATGCAGAATGTGCCTGTGTGGGGGCTAGCCCACCTTTGGCAGAGCATCAAGAGAAAGGGGCGAGCAACTCCCCGCCTTGGGAAAGGGCCTGGCGCAGGCAGACGCCTCTGCATCTTCCAGGCCTACAGTGCCTTCTGAAAGACATGCTGCTGCTTTGAGGTCTCAGAAGCCAAGCTCTCACAAGCATCCTTAAAAAGCTCAAAACCCAACACAGGCGCTCGCTCAGAGGTCTTGAGCGACCTCGCAGCAGGGCGTCTTCTCCGCTGCAAGGCCTTCTTACAAGGGGATAGAGGAGGGCAGCCTGGAGGAATCTCCTTTTGGAAAGGTACCCCCAGCAGCAGCAGCCGCAGCAGCAACAGCAATAGGCAAACACAAAGAGGCACTCAGCTGACGAGACACAAGTTGCTCCTGATGAGTGCGAATGCCGCCAGCTGCTGCCGGTGCGCTGGCCTCCAGCGCCGAGATGCAGGGCCCTGGGATGCCGTCGGGAGCTGCTCAGCACCGTGCTCGGCCGCCGGGCAAAGCAAAAGGAGGAGTGAGGCCATCAGTCGACGATGCCAGTGCCAGCCCCCCAAGAGACAAGCCCCGCGGGAGCCAGATTCCCCGGCCCCAGGGCATTACCTTCCCGCTGCCCTGGGGCACTGCACTGAGATCCCCAAGGCACCAGGCGGCACCACCCAAAGGGCCCTGGCCCCTCTCCCCAACCTCCCCAGCACCCCGGGTCCCTGCACGCGGCCGCTGACCTGCCCTGTGGCAAAGGCCGCCCTCCGCACACCACTGCTGACGTGCTCGCCTGCACACTGCACCGCAGCAGCCCGGGACGTCCTCGGGAGCTGCCCACAGCCACGCTCGGCCACCGGGCAGAGAAGAAGGAGGAGCAAGGCCAGCAGCGGCTGCCGCCGGGCCACAGCCCCCCAAGAAACAAGCCCCGCGCAGCCCCATGGCCCCACGGCTCAAGAGGACCCTCCTCCCACCGCTGTGGCGGACTCCATCGAGGCACCAGGCAGGACCACCCAGAAGGGTCCTGCGCTCTCTCCCACCCCTCCCAAGGACCCGCAACTCCCCGGGGCCTGACACGCGACTCCTTACCTGCCACACAGCACAGGCCCCCTCCACACACCAACGCCGGCGTGCTCGCCTGTGCTGCATGGGCCCGGCATGTCCTCGGGAGCTGCGCAGCGCCACGCCACGCTCGGCAGCCGTGCAAAGCAAAGGAGGAGAGAAGGCTTCAGTGGCTGCTGCCAGCACCCGTGCCCTCAACAAGTCCCCCACAGCTCCCTCTGCACCAACGCCCAGAGGCAGCTCATGGCCCCCACACACTACCCCAGGCCGATGACGGTGCCGGGCCCCACGCCAGCCCCCTGGCTGCCACCAGCACACCAAGCCTGCGGCCAGGGCAGCCTGCCTCCACGCCAGCCAGAACACAGAACTCGCCGACACCCCGGGCAACGCTGACAATGGCCTTGGCAACAGGCACCAACTGCCCGGCAAGAGGCACAAGCGCCCCAGCCCCAAACACACCCACCGCGCACCGGCACGCCAGCAAGCATGGCCCAAGGGCTGCGGGCAAGGCACGAGCCCTCGCTCAGAAACCCGGACACTGCTCCCGCCTCACCAGGCCTCTCCAGCACTCCGCATTTGCTCTCGCAGAGTTGTTCTCTGCAGCCCCGCCGCTTCTCTTGCATGCCTAGAGCAGCAAGCAATACCTGCCCTGCGGCACTTCCTCTTTTCACAAACTGACACCGTGCCTCCTCAGACATTGGCACAAAAATCACCATGCACCTGGCAAGGCTCATGCACCATCAAGGAAGCGCCCACAGCTTCCCTCGGGCTCCTCCGCTGTTCTTGCAGGCCTAGTCCAGTCAAACAAGAACTGTGCCGCTGCGCTTCCTCGCTCTTCCCAGACTGACACCATGCCTAACGACACATGCCGACAGACAGTGCCGCGCTGCTATAACGGCTCCCCACCTGCACGTGCTCGCACACTAGTGCTCTCCCGCGCCTCCACTGGCAGTCCTGCCTATTCCGGCCTCCACCAAAGTGCCCCTCTGCACCTCCCGACTCTTGCCAAACTTTCCCCTTACCAAAGGAGAGGTGCGCGCAGCATACAAGCTCTTCTGCAATGGCTCCGCCACCAGCAAGGGCTTGCCGAGGAGCCCTCTTCAGCCCCCACTGGAGCAGTGGCATGCCAGGTACAGCCTCAGGAGAACTGCCCCTCCACGCTTCCACTTGTGCCTCCCAAACCCACACCGTGCCCATGCAGACACTGGCACAAAATCGCCATGCTCCTCACATGGCTCAGGCACGCAGAGGTTCACGTAGTGGCAGAACAGCTGTCTTGGGCCCCTCCGAGGCATGCCCTCAGGCAGTGCTAGGCAGAGGCCTATTGCAGAGGCAGAGAAGAGCTTGCTGAGATCCGCCCGCCTGCCTCCGCCTTCTCCTGCCCAGGCTGAAGAGGCCCAGCTCGCTCAGCCTCTCCTGGCAGGAGAGCTGCTCCAGTCCCTTCCTCCTCTTGGTGGCCCTTTGCAGGCCTCGCTCCACTCCGTCCGTGCGGATGTTGTCCTGGGGAGCCCAGAACTGCACCCCAGACTCCACGTGTGGCCTCAGCAGGGCTGAAGAGAGCGGAAGGAGCCTGCCCCTGACTCCCACCCCCTCCCTCCCCAGCGGCCCTCTGGCAATGCTCTTCCTGCGGCTTCCCAGGATACCAGCGGCCTTCGTGGCCACAAGCGCACATTGCTGGCTCACGGTCAGCTGGTGAAGAAAGCCTTCAGGACATCTGTGTTTTCAGTGTCCTTTGTCCCCAGGGCCCCTGCCCCCCGCCTTTAGCAGCAGGCTGCCCTTTGCCCTCGCCTTCCTTTTGCTGCTGGTGCACTTGTAGGAGCCTTGCCGCTTGCCTTTCCTGGCCCTTGCCAGCTTCAGCTCCAGGTGGCCTTTGGCTTTCCTCACGCCAGCCCTGCAGCCTCAGGCAGTGTCTCCAGGCATTTGTCCTGGGGCACCTCTCCCTCCTTCCCCCTCACACGCTTGCGATGTTCTTGGCACGCCTGCCTGCTCCTTGGTGCCGGAATCAGTTCTGGGCAAAAAGCTACAGGCCAAAAGTTAGAAAAAGAGAGAAAGGCCAGAGTGCTGGCACACTCGGCAGCCATGTCAGTAGGCTAAGCCCTTGGGTTAACAGGCTCGTGAGGTAAGGAGAGCTGTGCTCAAGCAGCCTCTCTCTGGCGGTGGCCAGCAGCAGAGGGCCAGTGCCGAGCAGAAGAGCAAGGCCTAGCTGGAGAGCGGCCTGTGCCAGCCCCACACCCTTCCCACGGGCAAGTGCTCAGGGATTTCCTGAGCGGGGAAAAAGAGCAGCCGTGGCAGTTTCCCGAGGGCAAAAGAGCCACCAGCGGTCTTGGGCCAAAAACGGGGTGAATGATTTTGGAAGCGCCAGGGAGGTTTTTGGCTTCGCCAGCATGCTGCCACATGGCATGCAGAATGTGCCTGTGTGGGGGCTAGCCCACCTTTGGCAGAGCATCAAGAGAAAGGGGCGAGCAACTCCCCGCCTTGGGAAAGGGCCTGGCGCAGGCAGACGCCTCTGCATCTTCCAGGCCTACAGTGCCTTCTGAAAGACATGCTGCTGCTTTGAGGTCTCAGAAGCCAAGCTCTCACAAGCATCCTTAAAAAGCTCAAAACCCAACACAGGCGCTCGCTCAGAGGTCTTGAGCGACCTCGCAGCAGGGCGTCTTCTCCGCTGCAAGGCCTTCTTACAAGGGGATAGAGGAGGGCAGCCTGGAGGAATCTCCTTTTGGAAAGGTACCCCCAGCAGCAGCCGCAGCAGCAACAGCAATAGGCAAACACAAAGAGGCACTCAGCTGACGAGACACAAGTTGCTCCTGATGAGTGCGAATGCCGCCAGCTGCTGCCGGTGCGCTGGCCTCCAGCGCCGAGATGCAGGGCCCTGGGATGCCGTCGGGAGCTGCTCAGCACCGTGCTCGGCCGCCGGGCAAAGCAAAAGGAGGAGTGAGGCCATCAGTGGATGATGCCAGTGCCAGCCCCTCAAGAGACAAGCCCCGCGGGAGCCAGATTCCCCGGCCCCAGGGCATTACCTTCCCGCTGCCCTGGGGCACTGCACTGAGATCCCCAAGGCACCAGGCGGCACCACCCAAAGGGCCCTGGCCCCTCTCCCCAACCTCCCCAGCACCCCGGGACCCTGCACGCGGCCGCTGACCTGCCCTGTGGCAAAGGCCGCCCTGCGCACACCACTGCTGACGTGCTCGCCTGCACACTGCACCGCAGCAGCCCGGGACGTCCTCGGGAGCTGCCCACAGCCACGCTCGGCCACCGGGCAGAGAAGAAGGAGGAGCAAGGCCAGCAGCGGCTGCCGCCGGGCCACAGCCCCCCAAGAAACAAGCCCCGCGCAGCCCCATGGCCCCACGGCTCAAGAGGACCCTCCTCCCACCGCTGTGGCGGACTCCATCGAGGCACCAGGCAGGACCACCCAGAAGGGTCCTGCGCTCTCTCCCACCCCTCCCAAGGACCCCCAACTCCCCGGGGCCTGACACGCGACTCCTTACCTGCCACACAGCACAGGCCCCCTCCACACACCAACGCCGGCGTGCTCGCCTGTGCTGCATGGGCCCGGCATGTCCTCGGGAGCTGCGCAGCGCCACGCCACGCTCGGCAGCCGTGCAAAGCAAAGGAGGAGAGAAGGCTTCAGTGGCTGCTGCCAGCACCCGTGCCCTCAACAAGTCCCCCACAGCTCCCTCTGCACCAACGCCCAGAGGCAGCTCATGGCCCCCCACACACTACCCCAGGCCGATGACGGTGCCGGGCCCCACGCCAGCCCCCTGGCTGCCACCAGCACACCAAGCCTGCGGCCAGGGCAGCCTGCCTCCACGCCAGCCAGAACACAGAACTCGCCGACACCCCGGGCAACGCTGACAATGGCCTTGGCAACAGGCACCAACTGCCCGGCAAGAGGCACAAGCGCCCCAGCCCCAAACACACCCACCGCGCACCGGCACGCCAGCAAGCATGGCCCAAGGGCTGCGGGCAAGGCACGAGCCCTCGCTCAGAAACCCGGACACTGCTCCCGCCTCACCAGGCCTCTCCAGCACTCCGCATTTGCTCTCGCAGAGTTGTTCTCTGCAGCCCCGCCGCTTCTCTTGCATGCCTAGAGCAGCAAGCAATACCTGCCCTGCGGCACTTCCTCTTTTCACAAACTGACACCGTGCCTCCTCAGACATTGGCACAAAAATCACCATGCACCTGGCAAGGCTCATGCACCATCAAGGAAGCGCCCACAGCTTCCCTCGGGCTCCTCCGCTGTTCTTGCAGGCCTAGTCCAGTCAAACAAGAACTGTGCCGCTGCGCTTCCTCGCTCTTCCCAGACTGACACCATGCCTAACGACACATGCCGACAGACAGTGCCGCGCTGCTATAACGGCTCCCCACCTGCACGTGCTCGCACACTAGTGCTCTCCCGCGCCTCCACTGGCAGTCCTGCCTATTCCGGCCTCCACCAAAGTGCCCCTCTGCACCTCCCGACTCTTGCCAAACTTTCCCCTTACCAAAGGAGAGGTGCGCGCAGCATACAAGCTCTTCTGCAATGGCTCCGCCACCAGCAAGGGCTTGCCGAGGAGCCCTCTTCAGCCCCCACTGGAGCAGTGGCATGCCAGGTGCAGCCGCAGGAGAACTGCCCCTCCACGCTTCCACTTGCGCCTCCCAAACCCACACCGTGCCCACGCAGACACTGGCACAAAATTCGCATGCCCCTCACATGGCTCAGGCACGCAGAGGTTCACGTAGTGGCAGAACAGCTGTCTTGGGCCCCTCCGAGGCATCCCCTCAGGCAGTGCTAGGCAGAGGCCTATTGCAGAGGCAGAGAAGAGCTTGCTGAGATCCGCCCGCCTGCCTCCGCCTTCTCCTGCCCAGGCTGAAGAGGCCCAGCTCGCTCAGCCTCTCCTCGTAGGAGAGCTGCTCCAGTGCCTTCCTCCTCTTGGTGGCCCTTTGCAGGCCTCGCTCCACTCCGTCCGTGCGGATGTTGTCCTGGGGAGCCCAGAACTGCACCCCAGACTCCACGTGTGGCCTCAGCAGGGCTGAGGAGAGCGGAAGGAGCCTGCCCCTGACTCCCACCCCCTCCCTCCCCAGCGGCCCTCTGGCAATGCTCTTCCTGCGGCTTCCCAGGATACCAGCGGCCTTCGTGGCCACAAGCGCACATTGCTGGCTCACGGTCAGCTGGTGAAGAAAGCCTTCAGGACATCTGTGTTTTCAGTGTCCTTTGTCCCCAGGGCCCCTGCCCCCCGCCTTTAGCAGCAGGCTGCCCTTTGCCCTCGCCTTCCTTTTGCTGCTGGTGCACTTGTAGGAGCCTTGCCGCTTGCCTTTCCTGGCCCTTGCCAGCTTCAGCTCCAGGTGGCCTTTGGCTTTCCTCACGCCAGCCCTGCAGCCTCAGGCAGTGTCTCCAGGCATTTGTCCTGGGGCACCTCTCCCTCCTTCCCCCTCACACGCTTGCGATGTTCTTGGCACGCCTGCCTGCTCCTTGGTGCCGGAATCAGTTCTGGGCAAAAAGCTACAGGCCAAAAGTTAGAAAAAGAGAGAAAGGCCAGAGTGCTGGCACACTCGGCAGCCATGTCAGTAGGCTAAGCCCTTGGGTTAACAGGCTCGTGAGGTAAGGAGAGCTGTGCTCAAGCAGCCTCTCTCTGGCGGTGGCCAGCAGCAGAGGGCCAGTGCCGAGCAGAAGAGCAAGGCCTAGCTGGAGAGCGGCCTGTGCCAGCCCCACACCCTTCCCACGGGCAAGTGCTCAGGGATTTCCTGAGCGGGGAAAAAGAGCAGCCGTGGCAGTTTCCCGAGGGCAAAAGAGCCACCAGCGGTCTTGGGCCAAAAACGGGGTGAATGATTTTGGAAGCGCCAGGGAGGTTTTTGGCTTCGCCAGCATGCTGCCACATGGCATGCAGAATGTGCCTGTGTGGGGGCTAGCCCACCTTTGGCAGAGCATCAAGAGAAAGGGGCGAGCAACTCCCCGCCTTGGGAAAGGGCCTGGCGCAGGCAGACGCCTCTGCATCTTCCAGGCCTACAGTGCCTTCTGAAAGACATGCTGCTGCTTTGAGGTCTCAGAAGCCAAGCTCTCACAAGCATCCTTAAAAAGCTCAAAACCCAACACAGGCGCTCGCTCAGAGGTCTTGAGCGACCTCGCAGCAGGGCGTCTTCTCCGCTGCAAGGCCTTCTTACAAGGGGATAGAGGAGGGCAGCCTGGAGGAATCTCCTTTTGGAAAGGTACCCCCAGCAGCAGCCGCAGCAGCAACAGCAATAGGCAAACACAAAGAGGCACTCAGCTGACGAGACACAAGTTGCTCCTGATGAGTGCGAATGCCGCCAGCTGCTGCCGGTGCGCTGGCCTCCAGCGCCGAGATGCAGGGCCCTGGGATGCCGTCGGGAGCTGCTCAGCACCGTGCTCGGCCGCCGGGCAAAGCAAAAGGAGGAGTGAGGCCATCAGTCGACGATGCCAGTGCCAGCCCCCCAAGAGACAAGCCCCGCGGGAGCCAGATTCCCCGGCCCCAGGGCATTACCTTCCCGCTGCCCTGGGGCACTGCACTGAGATCCCCAAGGCACCAGGCGGCACCACCCAAAGGGCCCTGGCCCCTCTCCCCAACCTCCCCAGCACCCCGGGTCCCTGCACGCGGCCGCTGACCTGCCCTGTGGCAAAGGCCGCCCTCCGCACACCACTGCTGACGTGCTCGCCTGCACACTGCACCGCAGCAGCCCGGGACGTCCTCGGGAGCTGCCCACAGCCACGCTCGGCCACCGGGCAGAGAAGAAGGAGGAGCAAGGCCAGCAGCGGCTGCCGCCGGGCCACAGCCCCCCAAGAAACAAGCCCCGCGCAGCCCCATGGCCCCACGGCTCAAGAGGACCCTCCTCCCACCGCTGTGGCGGACTCCATCGAGGCACCAGGCAGGACCACCCAGAAGGGTCCTGCGCTCTCTCCCACCCCTCCCAAGGACCCCCAACTCCCCGGGGCCTGACACGCGACTCCTTACCTGCCACACAGCACAGGCCCCCTCCACACACCAACGCCGGCGTGCTCGCCTGTGCTGCATGGGCCCGGCATGTCCTCGGGAGCTGCGCAGCGCCACGCCACGCTCGGCAGCCGTGCAAAGCAAAGGAGGAGAGAAGGCTTCAGTGGCTGCTGCCAGCACCCGTGCCCTCAACAAGTCCCCCACAGCTCCCTCTGCACCAACGCCCAGAGGCAGCTCATGGCCCCCACACACTACCCCAGGCCGATGACGGTGCCGGGCCCCACGCCAGCCCCCTGGCTGCCACCAGCACACCAAGCCTGCGGCCAGGGCAGCCTGCCTCCACGCCAGCCAGAACACAGAACTCGCCGACACCCCGGGCAACGCTGACAATGGCCTTGGCAACAGGCACCAACTGCCCGGCAAGAGGCACAAGCGCCCCAGCCCCAAACACACCCACCGCGCACCGGCACGCCAGCAAGCATGGCCCAAGGGCTGCGGGCAAGGCACGAGCCCTCGCTCAGAAACCCGGACACTGCTCCCGCCTCACCAGGCCTCTCCAGCACTCCGCATTTGCTCTCGCAGAGTTGTTCTCTGCAGCCCCGCCGCTTCTCTTGCATGCCTAGAGCAGCAAGCAATACCTGCCCTGCGGCACTTCCTCTTTTCACAAACTGACACCGTGCCTCCTCAGACATTGGCACAAAAATCACCATGCACCTGGCAAGGCTCATGCACCATCAAGGAAGCGCCCACAGCTTCCCTCGGGCTCCTCCGCTGTTCTTGCAGGCCTAGTCCAGTCAAACAAGAACTGCGCCGCTGCGCTTCCTCGCTCTTCCCAGACTGACACCATGCCTAACGACACATGCCGACAGACAGTGCCGCGCTGCTATAACGGCTCCCCACCTGCACGTGCTCGCACACTAGTGCTCTCCCGCGCCTCCACTGGCAGTCCTGCCTATTCCGGCCTCCACCAAAGTGCCCCTCTGCACCTCCCGACTCTTGCCAAACTTTCCCCTTACCAAAGGAGAGGTGCGCGCAGCATACAAGCTCTTCTGCAATGGCTCCGCCACCAGCAAGGGCTTGCCGAGGAGCCCTCTTCAGCCCCCACTGGAGCAGTGGCATGCCAGGTACAGCCTCAGGAGAACTGCCCCTCCACGCTTCCACTTGTGCCTCCCAAACCCACACCGTGCCCATGCAGACACTGGCACAAAATCGCCATGCTCCTCACATGGCTCAGGCACGCAGAGGTTCACGTAGTGGCAGAACAGCTGTCTTGGGCCCCTCCGAGGCATGCCCTCAGGCAGTGCTAGGCAGAGGCCTATTGCAGAGGCAGAGAAGAGCTTGCTGAGATCCGCCCGCCTGCCTCCGCCTTCTCCTGCCCAGGCTGAAGAGGCCCAGCTCGCTCAGCCTCTCCTGGCAGGAGAGCTGCTCCAGTGCCTTCCTCCTCTTGGTGGCCCTTTGCAGGCCTCGCTCCACTCCGTCCGTGCGGATGTTGTCCTGGGGAGCCCAGAACTGCACCCCAGACTCCACGTGTGGCCTCAGCAGGGCTGAGGAGAGCGGAAGGAGCCTGCCCCTGACTCCCACCCCCTCCCTCCCCAGCGGCCCTCTGGCAATGCTCTTCCTGCGGCTTCCCAGGATACCAGCGGCCTTCGTGGCCACAAGCGCACATTGCTGGCTCACGGTCAGCTGGTGAAGAAAGCCTTCAGGACATCTGTGTTTTCAGTGTCCTTTGTCCCCAGGGCCCCTGCCCCCCGCCTTTAGCAGCAGGCTGCCCTTTGCCCTCGCCTTCCTTTTGCTGCTGGTGCACTTGTAGGAGCCTTGCCGCTTGCCTTTCCTGGCCCTTGCCAGCTTCAGCTCCAGGTGGCCTTTGGCTTTCCTCACGCCAGCCCTGCAGCCTCAGGCAGTGTCTCCAGGCATTTGTCCTGGGGCACCTCTCCCTCCTTCCCCCTCACACGCTTGCGATGTTCTTGGCACGCCTGCCTGCTCCTTGGTGCCGGAATCAGTTCTGGGCAAAAAGCTACAGGCCAAAAGTTAGAAAAAGAGAGAAAGGCCAGAGTGCTGGCACACTCGGCAGCCATGTCAGTAGGCTAAGCCCTTGGGTTAACAGGCTCGTGAGGTAAGGAGAGCTGTGCTCAAGCAGCCTCTCTCTGGCGGTGGCCAGCAGCAGAGGGCCAGTGCCGAGCAGAAGAGCAAGGCCTAGCTGGAGAGCGGCCTGTGCCAGCCCCACACCCTTCCCACGGGCAAGTGCTCAGGGATTTCCTGAGCGGGGAAAAAGAGCAGCCGTGGCAGTTTCCCGAGGGCAAAAGAGCCACCAGCGGTCTTGGGCCAAAAACGGGGTGAATGATTTTGGAAGCGCCAGGGAGGTTTTTGGCTTCGCCAGCATGCTGCCACATGGCATGCAGAATGTGCCTGTGTGGGGGCTAGCCCACCTTTGGCAGAGCATCAAGAGAAAGGGGCGAGCAACTCCCCGCCTTGGGAAAGGGCCTGGCGCAGGCAGACGCCTCTGCATCTTCCAGGCCTACAGTGCCTTCTGAAAGACATGCTGCTGCTTTGAGGTCTCAGAAGCCAAGCTCTCACAAGCATCCTTAAAAAGCTCAAAACCCAACACAGGCGCTCGCTCAGAGGTCTTGAGCGACCTCGCAGCAGGGCGTCTTCTCCGCTGCAAGGCCTTCTTACAAGGGGATAGAGGAGGGCAGCCTGGAGGAATCTCCTTTTGGAAAGGTACCCCCAGCAGCAGCCGCAGCAGCAACAGCAATAGGCAAACACAAAGAGGCACTCAGCTGACGAGACACAAGTTGCTCCTGATGAGTGCGAATGCCGCCAGCTGCTGCCGGTGCGCTGGCCTCCAGCGCCGAGATGCAGGGCCCTGGGATGCCGTCGGGAGCTGCTCAGCACCGTGCTCGGCCGCCGGGCAAAGCAAAAGGAGGAGTGAGGCCATCAGTCGACGATGCCAGTGCCAGCCCCCCAAGAGACAAGCCCCGCGGGAGCCAGATTCCCCGGCCCCAGGGCATTACCTTCCCGCTGCCCTGGGGCACTGCACTGAGATCCCCAAGGCACCAGGCGGCACCACCCAAAGGGCCCTGGCCCCTCTCCCCAACCTCCCCAGCACCCCGGGTCCCTGCACGCGGCCGCTGACCTGCCCTGTGGCAAAGGCCGCCCTCCGCACACCACTGCTGACGTGCTCGCCTGCACACTGCACCGCAGCAGCCCGGGACGTCCTCGGGAGCTGCCCACAGCCACGCTCGGCCACCGGGCAGAGAAGAAGGAGGAGCAAGGCCAGCAGCGGCTGCCGCCGGGCCACAGCCCCCCAAGAAACAAGCCCCGCGCAGCCCCATGGCCCCACGGCTCAAGAGGACCCTCCTCCCACCGCTGTGGCGGACTCCATCGAGGCACCAGGCAGGACCACCCAGAAGGGTCCTGCGCTCTCTCCCACCCCTCCCAAGGACCCGCAACTCCCCGGGGCCTGACACGCGACTCCTTACCTGCCACACAGCACAGGCCCCCTCCACACACCAACGCCGGCGTGCTCGCCTGTGCTGCATGGGCCCGGCATGTCCTCGGGAGCTGCGCAGCGCCACGCCACGCTCGGCAGCCGTGCAAAGCAAAGGAGGAGAGAAGGCTTCAGTGGCTGCTGCCAGCACCCGTGCCCTCAACAAGTCCCCCACAGCTCCCTCTGCACCAACGCCCAGAGGCAGCTCATGGCCCCCACACACTACCCCAGGCCGATGACGGTGCCAGGCCCCACGCCAGCCCCCTGGCTGCCACCAGCACACCAAGCCTGCGGCCAGGGCAGCCTGCCTCCACGCCAGCCAGAACACAGAACTCGCCGACACCCCGGGCAACGCTGACAATGGCCTTGGCAACAGGCACCAACTGCCCGGCAAGAGGCACAAGCGCCCCAGCCCCAAACACACCCACCGCGCACCGGCACGCCAGCAAGCATGGCCCAAGGGCTGCGGGCAAGGCACGAGCCCTCGCTCAGAAACCCGGACACTGCTCCCGCCTCACCAGGCCTCTCCAGCACTCCGCATTTGCTCTCGCAGAGTTGTTCTCTGCAGCCCCGCCGCTTCTCTTGCATGCCTAGAGCAGCAAGCAATACCTGCCCTGCGGCACTTCCTCTTTTCACAAACTGACACCGTGCCTCCTCAGACATTGGCACAAAAATCACCATGCACCTGGCAAGGCTCATGCACCATCAAGGAAGCGCCCACAGCTTCCCTCGGGCTCCTCCGCTGTTCTTGCAGGCCTAGTCCAGTCAAACAAGAACTGCGCCGCTGCGCTTCCTCGCTCTTCCCAGACTGACACCATGCCTAACGACACATGCCGACAGACAGTGCCGCGCTGCTATAACGGCTCCCCACCTGCACGTGCTCGCACACTAGTGCTCTCCCGCGCCTCCACTGGCAGTCCTGCCTATTCCGGCCTCCACCAAAGTGCCCCTCTGCACCTCCCGACTCTTGCCAAACTTTCCCCTTACCAAAGGAGAGGTGCGTGCAGCATACAAGCTGTTCTGCAATGGCTCCGCCACCAGCAAGGGCTTGCCGAGGAGCCCTCTTCAGCCCCCACTGGAGCAGTGGCATGCCAGGTACAGCCTCAGGAGAACTGCCCCTCCACGCTTCCACTTGTGCCTCCCAAACCCACACCGTGCCCATGCAGACACTGGCACAAAATCGCCATGCTCCTCACATGGCTCAGGCACGCAGAGGTTCACGTAGTGGCAGAACAGCTGTCTTGGGCCCCTCCGAGGCATGCCCTCAGGCAGTGCTAGGCAGAGGCCTATTGCAGAGGCAGAGAAGAGCTTGCTGAGATCCGCCCGCCTGCCTCCGCCTTCTCCTGCCCAGGCTGAAGAGGCCCAGCTCGCTCAGCCTCTCCTGGCAGGAGAGCTGCTCCAGTGCCTTCCTCCTCTTGGTGGCCCTTTGCAGGCCTCGCTCCACTCCGTCCGTGCGGATGTTGTCCTGGGGAGCCCAGAACTGCACCCCAGACTCCACGTGTGGCCTCAGCAGGGCTGAGGAGAGCGGAAGGAGCCTGCCCCTGACTCCCACCCCCTCCCTCCCCAGCGGCCCTCTGGCAATGCTCTTCCTGCGGCTTCCCAGGATACCAGCGGCCTTCGTGGCCACAAGCGCACATTGCTGGCTCACGGTCAGCTGGTGAAGAAAGCCTTCAGGACATCTGTGTTTTCAGTGTCCTTTGTCCCCAGGGCCCCTGCCCCCCGCCTTTAGCAGCAGGCTGCCCTTTGCCCTCGCCTTCCTTTTGCTGCTGGTGCACTTGTAGGAGCCTTGCCGCTTGCCTTTCCTGGCCCTTGCCAGCTTCAGCTCCAGGTGGCCTTTGGCTTTCCTCACGCCAGCCCTGCAGCCTCAGGCAGTGTCTCCAGGCATTTGTCCTGGGGCACCTCTCCCTCCTTCCCCCTCACACGCTTGCGATGTTCTTGGCACGCCTGCCTGCTCCTTGGTGCCGGAATCAGTTCTGGGCAAAAAGCTACAGGCCAAAAGTTAGAAAAAGAGAGAAAGGCCAGAGTGCTGGCACACTCGGCAGCCATGTCAGTAGGCTAAGCCCTTGGGTTAACAGGCTCGTGAGGTAAGGAGAGCTGTGCTCAAGCAGCCTCTCTCTGGCGGTGGCCAGCAGCAGAGGGCCAGTGCCGAGCAGAAGAGCAAGGCCTAGCTGGAGAGCGGCCTGTGCCAGCCCCACACCCTTCCCACGGGCAAGTGCTCAGGGATTTCCTGAGCGGGGAAAAAGAGCAGCCGTGGCAGTTTCCCGAGGGCAAAAGAGCCACCAGCGGTCTTGGGCCAAAAACGGGGTGAATGATTTTGGAAGCGCCAGGGAGGTTTTTGGCTTCGCCAGCATGCTGCCACATGGCATGCAGAATGTGCCTGTGTGGGGGCTAGCCCACCTTTGGCAGAGCATCAAGAGAAAGGGGCGAGCAACTCCCCGCCTTGGGAAAGGGCCTGGCGCAGGCAGACGCCTCTGCATCTTCCAGGCCTACAGTGCCTTCTGAAAGACATGCTGCTGCTTTGAGGTCTCAGAAGCCAAGCTCTCACAAGCATCCTTAAAAAGCTCAAACCCCAACACAGGCGCTCGCTCAGAGGTCTTGAGCGACCTCGCAGCAGGGCGTCTTCTCCGCTGCAAGGCCTTCTTACAAGGGGATAGAGGAGGGCAGCCTGGAGGAATCTCCTTTTGGAAAGGTACCCCCAGCAGCAGCCGCAGCAGCAACAGCAATAGGCAAACACAAAGAGGCACTCAGCTGACGAGACACAAGTTGCTCCTGATGAGTGCGAATGCCGCCAGCTGCTGCCGGTGCGCTGGCCTCCAGCGCCGAGATGCAGGGCCCTGGGATGCCGTCGGGAGCTGCTCAGCACCGTGCTCGGCCGCCGGGCAAAGCAAAAGGAGGAGTGAGGCCATCAGTCGACGATGCCAGTGCCAGCCCCCCAAGAGACAAGCACCGTGGGAGCCAGATTCCCCGGCCCCAGGGCATTACCTTCCCGCTGCCCTGGGGCACTGCACTGAGATCCCCAAGGCACCAGGCGGCACCACCCAAAGGGCCCTGGCCCCTCTCCCCAACCTCCCCAGCACCCCGGGACCCTGCACGCGGCCGCTGACCTGCCCTGTGGCAAAGGCCGCCCTCCGCACACCACTGCTGACGTGCTCGCCTGCACACTGCACCGCAGCAGCCCGGGACGTCCTCGGGAGCTGCCCACAGCCACACTCGGCCACCGGGCAGAGAAGAAGGAGGAGCAAGGCCAGCAGCGGCTGCCGCCGGGCCACAGCCCCCCAAGAAACAAGCCCCGCGCAGCCCCATGGCCCCACGGCTCAAGAGGACCCTCCTCCCACCGCTGTGGCGGACTCCATCGAGGCACCAGGCAGGACCACCCAGAAGGGTCCTGCGCTCTCTCCCACCCCTCCCAAGGACCCCCAACTCCCCGGGGCCTGACACGCGACTCCTTACCTGCCACACAGCACAGGCCCCCTCCACACACCAACGCCGGCGTGCTCGCCTGTGCTGCATGGGCCCGGCATGTCCTCGGGAGCTGCGCAGCGCCACGCCACGCTCGGCAGCCGTGCAAAGCAAAGGAGGAGAGAAGGCTTCAGTGGCTGCTGCCAGCACCCGTGCCCTCAACAAGTCCCCACAGCTCCCTCTGCACCAACGCCCAGAGGCAGCTCATGGCCCCCACACACTACCCCAGGCCGATGACGGTGCCGGGCCCCACGCCAGCCCCCTGGCTGCCACCAGCACACCAAGCCTGCGGCCAGGGCAGCCTGCCTCCACGCCGGCCAGAACACAGAACTCGCCGACACCCCGGGCAACGCTGACAATGGCCTTGGCAACAGGCACCAACTGCCCGGCAAGAGGCACAAGCGCCCCAGCCCCAAACACACCCACCGCGCACCGGCACGCCAGCAAGCATGGCCCAAGGGCCGCGGGCAAGGCACGAGCCCTCGCTCAGAAACCCGGACACTGCTCCCGCCTCACCAGGCCTCTCCAGCACTCCGCATTTGCTCTCGCAGAGTTGTTCTCTGCAGCCCCGCCGCTTCTCTTGCATGCCTAGAGCAGCAAGCAATACCTGCCCTGCGGCACTTCCTCTTTTCACAAACTGACACCGTGCCTCCTCAGACATTGGCACAAAAATCACCATGCACCTGGCAAGGCTCATGCACCATCAAGGAAGCGCCCACAGCTTCCCTCGGGCTCCTCCGCTGTTCTTGCAGGCCTAGTCCAGTCAAACAAGAACTGCGCCGCTGCGCTTCCTCGCTCTTCCCAGACTGACACCATGCCTAACGACACATGCCGACAGACAGTGCCGCGCTGCTATAACGGCTCCCCACCTGCACGTGCTCGCACACTAGTGCTCTCCCGCGCCTCCACTGGCAGTCCTGCCTATTCCGGCCTCCACCAAAGTGCCCCTCTGCACCTCCCGACTCTTGCCAAACTTTCCCCTTACCAAAGGAGAGGTGCGCGCAGCATACAAGCTCTTCTGCAATGGCTCCGCCACCAGCAAGGGCTTGCCGAGGAGCCCTCTTCAGCCCCCACTGGAGCAGTGGCATGCCAGGTACAGCCTCAGGAGAACTGCCCCTCCACGCTTCCACTTGTGCCTCCCAAACCCACACCGTGCCCACGCAGACACTGGCACAAAATCGCCATGCCCCTCACATGGCTCAGGCACGCAGAGGTTCACGTAGTGGCAGAACAGCTGTCTTGGGCCCCTCCGAGGCATGCCCTCAGGCAGTGCTAGGCAGAGGCCTATTGCAGAGGCAGAGAAGAGCTTGCTGAGATCCGCCCGCCTGCCTCCGCCTTCTCCTGCCCAGGCTGAAGAGGCCCAGCTCGCTCAGCCTCTCCTGGCAGGAGAGCTGCTCCAGTGCCTTCCTCCTCTTGGTGGCCCTTTGCAGGCCTCGCTCCACTCCGTCCGTGCGGATGTTGTCCTGGGGAGCCCAGAACTGCACCCCAGACTCCACGTGTGGCCTCAGCAGGGCTGAGGAGAGCGGAAGGAGCCTGCCCCTGACTCCCACCCCCTCCCTCCCCAGCGGCCCTCTGGCAATGCTCTTCCTGCGGCTTCCCAGGATACCAGCGGCCTTCGTGGCCACAAGCGCACATTGCTGGCTCATGGTCAGCTGGTGAAGAAAGCCTTCAGGACATCTGTGTTTTCAGTGTCCTTTGTCCCCAGGGCCCCTGCCCCCCGCCTTTAGCAGCAGGCTGCCCTTTGCCCTCGCCTTCCTTTTGCTGCTGGTGCACTTGTAGGAGCCTTGCCGCTTGCCTTTCCTGGCCCTTGCCAGCTTCAGCTCCAGGTGGCCTTTGGCTTTCCTCACGCCAGCCCTGCAGCCTCAGGCAGTGTCTCCAGGCATTTGTCCTGGGGCACCTCTCCCTCCTTCCCCCTCACACGCTTGCGATGTTCTTGGCACGCCTGCCTGCTCCTTGGTGCCGGAATCAGTTCTGGGCAAAAAGCTACAGGCCAAAAGTTAGAAAAAGAGAGAAAGGCCAGAGTGCTGGCACACTCGGCAGCCATGTCAGTAGGCTAAGCCCTTGGGTTAACAGGCTCGTGAGGTAAGGAGAGCTGTGCTCAAGCAGCCTCTCTCTGGCGGTGGCCAGCAGCAGAGGGCCAGTGCCGAGCAGAAGAGCAAGGCCTAGCTGGAGAGCGGCCTGTGCCAGCCCCACACCCTTCCCACGGGCAAGTGCTCAGGGATTTCCTGAGCGGGGAAAAAGAGCAGCCGTGGCAGTTTCCCGAGGGCAAAAGAGCCACCAGCGGTCTTGGGCCAAAAACGGGGTGAATGATTTTGGAAGCGCCAGGGAGGTTTTTGGCTTCGCCAGCATGCTGCCACATGGCATGCAGAATGTGCCTGTGTGGGGGCTAGCCCACCTTTGGCAGAGCATCAAGAGAAAGGGGCGAGCAACTCCCCGCCTTGGGAAAGGGCCTGGCGCAGGCAGACGCCTCTGCATCTTCCAGGCCTACAGTGCCTTCTGAAAGACATGCTGCTGCTTTGAGGTCTCAGAAGCCAAGCTCTCACAAGCATCCTTAAAAAGCTCAAAACCCAACACAGGCGCTCGCTCAGAGGTCTTGAGCGACCTCGCAGCAGGGCGTCTTCTCCGCTGCAAGGCCTTCTTACAAGGGGATAGAGGAGGGCAGCCTGGAGGAATCTCCTTTTGGAAAGGTAGCCGCAGCAGCAACAGCAATAGGCAAACACAAAGAGGCACTCAGCTGACGAGACACAAGTTGCTCCTGATGAGTGCGAATGCCGCCAGCTGCTGCCGGTGCGCTGGCCTCCAGCGCCGAGATGCAGGGCCCTGGGATGCCGTCGGGAGCTGCTCAGCACCGTGCTCGGCCGCCGGGCAAAGCAAAAGGAGGAGTGAGGCCATCAGTGGATGATGCCAGTGCCAGCCCCTCAAGAGACAAGCCCCGCGGGAGCCAGATTCCCCGGCCCCAGGGCATTACCTTCCCGCTGCCCTGGGGCACTGCACTGAGATCCCCAAGGCACCAGGCGGCACCACCCAAAGGGCCCTGGCCCCTCTCCCCAACCTCCCCAGCACCCCGGGTCCCTGCACGCGGCCGCTGACCTGCCCTGTGGCAAAGGCCGCCCTCCGCACACCACTGCTGACGTGCTCGCCTGCACACTGCACCGCAGCAGCCCGGGACGTCCTCGGGAGCTGCCCACAGCCACGCTCGGCCACCGGGCAGAGAAGAAGGAGGAGCAAGGCCAGCAGCGGCTGCCGCCGGGCCACAGCCCCCCAAGAAACAAGCCCCGCGCAGCCCCATGGCCCCACGGCTCAAGACGACCCTCCTCCCACCGCTGTGGCGGACTCCATCGAGGCACCAGGCAGGACCACCCAGAAGGGTCCTGCGCTCTCTCCCACCCCTCCCAAGGACCCCCAACTCCCCGGGGCCTGACACGCGACTCCTTACCTGCCACACAGCACAGGCCCCCTCCACACACCAACGCCGGCGTGCTCGCCTGTGCTGCATGGGCCCGGCATGTCCTCGGGAGCTGCGCAGCGCCACGCCACGCTCGGCCGGCGTGCAAAGCAAAGGAGGAGAGAAGGCTTCAGTGGCTGCTGCCAGCACCCGTGCCCTCAACAAGTCCCCCACAGCTCCCTCTGCACCAACGCCCAGAGGCAGCTCATGGCCCCCCACACACTACCCCAGGCCGATGACGGTGCCGGGCCCCACGCCAGCCCCCTGGCTGCCACCAGCACACCAAGCCTGCGGCCAGGGCAGCCTGCCTCCACGCCGGCCAGAACACAGAACTCGCCGACACCCCGGGCAACGCTGACAATGGCCTTGGCAACAGGCACCAACTGCCCGGCAAGAGGCACAAGCGCCCCAAGGCACGAGCCCTCGCTCAGAAACCCGGACACTGCTCCCGCCTCACCAGGCCTCTCCAGCACTCCGCATTTGCTCTCGCAGAGTTGTTCTCTGCAGCCCCGCCGCTTCTCTTGCATGCCTAGAGCAGCAAGCAATACCTGCCCTGCGGCACTTCCTCTTTTCACAAACTGACACCGTGCCTCCTCAGACATTGGCACAAAAATCACCATGCACCTGGCAAGGCTCATGCACCATCAAGGAAGCGCCCACAGCTTCCCTCGGGCTCCTCCGCTGTTCTTGCAGGCCTAGTCCAGTCAAACAAGAACTGTGCCGCTGCGCTTCCTCGCTCTTCCCAGACTGACACCATGCCTAACGACACATGCCGACAGACAGTGCCGCGCTGCTATAACGGCTCCCCACCTGCACGTGCTCGCACACTAGTGCTCTCCCGCGCCTCCACTGGCAGTCCTGCCTATTCCGGCCTCCACCAAAGTGCCCCTCTGCACCTCCCGACTCTTGCCAAACTTTCCCCTTACCAAAGGAGAGGTGCGCGCAGCATACAAGCTCTTCTGCAATGGCTCCGCCACCAGCAAGGGCTTGCCGAGGAGCCCTCTTCAGCCCCCCACTGGAGCAGTGGCATGCCAGGTGCAGCCTCAGGAGAACTGCCCCTCCACGCTTCCACTTGTGCCTCCCAAACCCACACCGTGCCCATGCAGACACTGGCACAAAATCGCCATGCCCCTCACATGGCTCAGGCACGCAGAGGTTCACGTAGTGGCAGAACAGCTGTCTTGGGCCCCTCCGAGGCATGCCCTCAGGCAGTGCTAGGCAGAGGCCTATTGCAGAGGCAGAGAAGAGCTTGCTGAGATCCGCCCGCCTGCCTCCGCCTTCTCCTGCCCAGGCTGAAGAGGCCCAGCTCGCTCAGCCTCTCCTGGCAGGAGAGCTGCTCCAGTGCCTTCCTCCTCTTGGTGGCCCTTTGCAGGCCTCGCTCCACTCCGTCCGTGCGGATGTTGTCCTGGGGAGCCCAGAACTGCACCCCAGACTCCACGTGTGGCCTCAGCAGGGCTGAGGAGAGCGGAAGGAGCCTGCCCCTGACTCCCACCCCCTCCCTCCCCAGCGGCCCTCTGGCAATGCTCTTCCTGCGGCTTCCCAGGATACCAGCGGCCTTCGTGGCCACAAGCGCACATTGCTGGCTCACGGTCAGCTGGTGAAGAAAGCCTTCAGGACATCTGTGTTTTCAGTGTCCTTTGTCCCCAGGGCCCCTGCCCCCCGCCTTTAGCAGCAGGCTGCCCTTTGCCCTCGCCTTCCTTTTGCTGCTGGTGCACTTGTAGGAGCCTTGCCGCTTGCCTTTCCTGGCCCTTGCCAGCTTCAGCTCCAGGTGGCCTTTGGCTTTCCTCACGCCAGCCCTGCAGCCTCAGGCAGTGTCTCCAGGCAATTGTCCTGGGGCACCTCTCCCTCCTTCCCCCTCACACGCTTGCGATGTTCTTGGCACGCCTGCCTGCTCCTTGGTGCCGGAATCAGTTCTGGGCAAAAAGCTACAGGCCAAAAGTTAGAAAAAGAGAGAAAGGCCAGAGTGCTGGCACACTCGGCAGCCATGTCAGTAGGCTAAGCCCTTGGGTTAACAGGCTCGTGAGGTAAGGAGAGCTGTGCTCAAGCAGCCTCTCTCTGGCGGTGGCCAGCAGCAGAGGGCCAGTGCCGAGCAGAAGAGCAAGGCCTAGCTGGAGAGCGGCCTGTGCCAGCCCCACACCCTTCCCACGGGCAAGTGCTCAGGGATTTCCTGAGCGGGGAAAAAGAGCAGCCGTGGCAGTTTCCCGAGGGCAAAAGAGCCACCAGCGGTCTTGGGCCAAAAACGGGGTGAATGATTTTGGAAGCGCCAGGGAGGTTTTTGGCTTCGCCAGCATGCTGCCACATGGCATGCAGAATGTGCCTGTGTGGGGGCTAGCCCACCTTTGGCAGAGCATCAAGAGAAAGGGGCGAGCAACTCCCCGCCTTGGGAAAGGGCCTGGCGCAGGCAGACGCCTCTGCATCTTCCAGGCCTACAGTGCCTTCTGAAAGACATGCTGCTGCTTTGAGGTCTCAGAAGCCAAGCTCTCACAAGCATCCTTAAAAAGCTCAAAACCCAACACAGGCGCTCGCTCAGAGGTCTTGAGCGACCTCGCAGCAGGGCGTCTTCTCCGCTGCAAGGCCTTCTTACAAGGGGATAGAGGAGGGCAGCCTGGAGGAATCTCCTTTTGGAAAGGTAGCCGCAGCAGCAACAGCAATAGGCAAACACAAAGAGGCACTCAGCTGACGAGACACAAGTTGCTCCTGATGAGTGCGAATGCCGCCAGCTGCTGCCGGTGCGCTGGCCTCCAGCGCCGAGATGCAGGGCCCTGGGATGCCGTCGGGAGCTGCTCAGCACCGTGCTCGGCCGCCGGGCAAAGCAAAAGGAGGAGTGAGGCCATCAGTGGATGATGCCAGTGCCAGCCCCTCAAGAGACAAGCCCCGCGGGAGCCAGATTCCCCGGCCCCAGGGCATTACCTTCCCGCTGCCCTGGGGCACTGCACTGAGATCCCCAAGGCACCAGGCGGCACCACCCAAAGGGCCCTGGCCCCTCTCCCCAACCTCCCCAGCACCCCGGGTCCCTGCACGCGGCCGCTGACCTGCCCTGTGGCAAAGGCCGCCCTCCGCACACCACTGCTGACGTGCTCGCCTGCACACTGCACCGCAGCAGCCCGGGACGTCCTCGGGAGCTGCCCACAGCCACGCTTGGCCACCGGGCAGAGAAGAAGGAGGAGCAAGGCCAGCAGCGGCTGCCGCCGGGCCACAGCCCCCCAAGAAACAAGCCCCGCGCAGCCCCATGGCCCCACGGCTCAAGAGGACCCTCCTCCCACCGCTGTGGCGGACTCCATCGAGGCACCAGGCAGGACCACCCAGAAGGGTCCTGCGCTCTCTCCCACCCCTCCCAAGGACCCCCAACTCCCCGGGGCCTGACACGCGACTCCTTACCTGCCACACAGCACAGGCCCCCTCCACACACCAACGCCGGCGTGCTCGCCTGTGCTGCATGGGCCCGGCATGTCCTCGGGAGCTGCGCAGCGCCACGCCACGCTCGGCAGCCGTGCAAAGCAAAGGAGGAGAGAAGGCTTCAGTGGCTGCTGCCAGCACCCGTGCCCTCAACAAGTCCCCCACAGCTCCCTCTGCACCAACGCCCAGAGGCAGCTCATGGCCCCCCACACACTACCCCAGGCCGATGACGGTGCCGGGCCCCACGCCAGCCCCCTGGCTGCCACCAGCACACCAAGCCTGCGGCCAGGGCAGCCTGCCTCCACGCCGGCCAGAACACAGAACTCGCCGACACCCCGGGCAACGCTGACAATGGCCTTGGCAACAGGCACCAACTGCCCGGCAAGAGGCACAAGCGCCCCAAGGCACGAGCCCTCGCTCAGAAACCCGGACACTGCTCCCGCCTCACCAGGCCTCTCCAGCACTCCGCATTTGCTCTCGCAGAGTTGTTCTCTGCAGCCCCGCCGCTTCTCTTGCATGCCTAGAGCAGCAAGCAATACCTGCCCTGCGGCACTTCCTCTTTTCACAAACTGACACCGTGCCTCCTCAGACATTGGCACAAAAATCACCATGCACCTGGCAAGGCTCATGCACCATCAAGGAAGCGCCCACAGCTTCCCTCGGGCTCCTCCGCTGTTCTTGCAGGCCTAGTCCAGTCAAACAAGAACTGCGCCGCTGCGCTTCCTCGCTCTTCCCAGACTGACACCATGCCTAACGACACATGCCGACAGACAGTGCCGCGCTGCTATAACGGCTCCCCACCTGCACGTGCTCGCACACTAGTGCTCTCCCGCGCCTCCACTGGCAGTCCTGCCTATTCCGGCCTCCACCAAAGTGCCCCTCTGCACCTCCCGACTCTTGCCAAACTTTCCCCTTACCAAAGGAGAGGTGCGCGCAGCATACAAGCTCTTCTGCAATGGCTCCGCCACCAGCAAGGGCTTGCCGAGGAGCCCTCTTCAGCCCCCACTGGAGCAGTGGCATGCCAGGTACAGCCTCAGGAGAACTGCCCCTCCACGCTTCCACTTGTGCCTCCCAAACCCACACCGTGCCCATGCAGACACTGGCACAAAATCGCCATGCTCCTCACATGGCTCAGGCACGCAGAGGTTCACGTAGTGGCAGAACAGCTGTCTTGGGCCCCTCCGAGGCATGCCCTCAGGCAGTGCTAGGCAGAGCCCTATTGCAGAGGCAGAGAAGAGCTTGCTGAGATCCGCCCGCCTGCCTCCGCCTTCTCCTGCCCAGGCTGAAGAGGCCCAGCTCGCTCAGCCTCTCCTGGCAGGAGAGCTGCTCCAGTGCCTTCCTCCTCTTGGTGGCCCTTTGCAGGCCTCGCTCCACTCCGTCCGTGCGGATGTTGTCCTGGGGAGCCCAGAACTGCACCCCAGACTCCACGTGTGGCCTCAGCAGGGCTGAGGAGAGCGGAAGGAGCCTGCCCCTGACTCCCACCCCCTCCCTCCCCAGCGGCCCTCTGGCAATGCTCTTCCTGCGGCTTCCCAGGATACCAGCGGCCTTCGTGGCCACAAGCGCACATTGCTGGCTCACGGTCAGCTGGTGAAGAAAGCCTTCAGGACATCTGTGTTTTCAGTGTCCTTTGTCCCCAGGGCCCCTGCCCCCCGCCTTTAGCAGCAGGCTGCCCTTTGCCCTCGCCTTCCTTTTGCTGCTGGTGCACTTGTAGGAGCCTTGCCGCTTGCCTTTCCTGGCCCTTGCCAGCTTCAGCTCCAGGTGGCCTTTGGCTTTCCTCACGCCAGCCCTGCAGCCTCAGGCAGTGTCTCCAGGCATTTGTCCTGGGGCACCTCTCCCTCCTTCCCCCTCACACGCTTGCGATGTTCTTGGCACGCCTGCCTGCTCCTTGGTGCCGGAATCAGTTCTGGGCAAAAAGCTACAGGCCAAAAGTTAGAAAAAGAGAGAAAGGCCAGAGTGCTGGCACACTCGGCAGCCATGTCAGTAGGCTAAGCCCTTGGGTTAACAGGCTCGTGAGGTAAGGAGAGCTGTGCTCAAGCAGCCTCTCTCTGGCGGTGGCCAGCAGCAGAGGGCCAGTGCCGAGCAGAAGAGCAAGGCCTAGCTGGAGAGCGGCCTGTGCCAGCCCCACACCCTTCCCACGGGCAAGTGCTCAGGGATTTCCTGAGCGGGGAAAAAGAGCAGCCGTGGCAGTTTCCCGAGGGCAAAAGAGCCACCAGCGGTCTTGGGCCAAAAACGGGGTGAATGATTTTGGAAGCGCCAGGGAGGTTTTTGGCTTCGCCAGCATGCTGCCACATGGCATGCAGAATGTGCCTGTGTGGGGGCTAGCCCACCTTTGGCAGAGCATCAAGAGAAAGGGGCGAGCAACTCCCCGCCTTGGGAAAGGGCCTGGCGCAGGCAGACGCCTCTGCATCTTCCAGGCCTACAGTGCCTTCTGAAAGACATGCTGCTGCTTTGAGGTCTCAGAAGCCAAGCTCTCACAAGCATCCTTAAAAAGCTCAAAACCCAACACAGGCGCTCGCTCAGAGGTCTTGAGCGACCTCGCAGCAGGGCGTCTTCTCCGCTGCAAGGCCTTCTTACAAGGGGATAGAGGAGGGCAGCCTGGAGGAATCTCCTTTTGGAAAGGTACCCCCAGCAGCAGCCGCAGCAGCAACAGCAATAGGCAAACACAAAGAGGCACTCAGCTGACGAGACACAAGTTGCTCCTGATGAGTGCGAATGCCGCCAGCTGCTGCCGGTGCGCTGGCCTCCAGCGCCGAGATGCAGGGCCCTGGGATGCCGTCGGGAGCTGCTCAGCACCGTGCTCGGCCGCCGGGCAAAGCAAAAGGAGGAGTGAGGCCATCAGTGGATGATGCCAGTGCCAGCCCCTCAAGAGACAAGCCCCGCGGGAGCCAGATTCCCCGGCCCCAGGGCATTACCTTCCCGCTGCCCTGGGGCACTGCACTGAGATCCCCAAGGCACCAGGCGGCACCACCCAAAGGGCCCTGGCCCCTCTCCCCAACCTCCCCAGCACCCCGGGACCCTGCACGCGGCCGCTGACCTGCCCTGTGGCAAAGGCCGCCCTGCGCACACCACTGCTGACGTGCTCGCCTGCACACTGCACCGCAGCAGCCCGGGACGTCCTCGGGAGCTGCCCACAGCCACGCTCGGCCACCGGGCAGAGAAGAAGGAGGAGCAAGGCCAGCAGCGGCTGCCGCCGGGCCACAGCCCCCCAAGAAACAAGCCCCGCGCAGCCCCATGGCCCCACGGCTCAAGAGGACCCTCCTCCCACCGCTGTGGCGGACTCCATCGAGGCACCAGGCAGGACCACCCAGAAGGGTCCTGCGCTCTCTCCCACCCCTCCCAAGGACCCCCAACTCCCCGGGGCCTGACACGCGACTCCTTACCTGCCACACAGCACAGGCCCCCTCCACACACCAACGCCGGCGTGCTCGCCTGTGCTGCATGGGCCCGGCATGTCCTCGGGAGCTGCGCAGCGCCACGCCACGCTCGGCAGCCGTGCAAAGCAAAGGAGGAGAGAAGGCTTCAGTGGCTGCTGCCAGCACCCGTGCCCTCAACAAGTCCCCCACAGCTCCCTCTGCACCAACGCCCAGAGGCAGCTCATGGCCCCCCACACACTACCCCAGGCCGATGACGGTGCCGGGCCCCACGCCAGCCCCCTGGCTGCCACCAGCACACCAAGCCTGCGGCCAGGGCAGCCTGCCTCCACGCCGGCCAGAACACAGAACTCGCCGACACCCCGGGCAACGCTGACAATGGCCTTGGCAACAGGCACCAACTGCCCGGCAAGAGGCACAAGCGCCCCAAGGCACGAGCCCTCGCTCAGAAACCCGGACACTGCTCCCGCCTCACCAGGCCTCTCCAGCACTCCGCATTTGCTCTCGCAGAGTTGTTCTCTGCAGCCCCGCCGCTTCTCTTGCATGCCTAGAGCAGCAAGCAATACCTGCCCTGCGGCACTTCCTCTTTTCACAAACTGACATCGTGCCTCCTCAGACATTGGCACAAAAATCACCATGCACCTGGCAAGGCTCATGCACCATCAAGGAAGCGCCCACAGCTTCCCTCGGGCTCCTCCGCTGTTCTTGCAGGCCTAGTCCAGTCAAACAAGAACTGTGCCGCTGCGCTTCCTCGCTCTTCCCAGACTGACACCATGCCTAACGACACATGCCGACAGACAGTGCCGCGCTGCTATAACGGCTCCCCACCTGCACGTGCTCGCACACTAGTGCTCTCCCGCGCCTCCACTGGCAGTCCTGCCTATTCCGGCCTCCACCAAAGTGCCCCTCTGCACCTCCCGACTCTTGCCAAACTTTCCCCTTACCAAAGGAGAGGTGCGCGCAGCATACAAGCTCTTCTGCAATGGCTCCGCCACCAGCAAGGGCTTGCCGAGGAGCCCTCTTCAGCCCCCCCACTGGAGCAGTGGCATGCCAGGTGCAGCCTCAGGAGAACTGCCCCTCCACGCTTCCACTTGTGCCTCCCAAACCCACACCGTGCCCACGCAGACACTGGCACAAAATCGCCATGCCCCTCACATGGCTCAGGCACGCAGAGGTTCACGTAGTGGCAGAACAGCTGTCTTGGGCCCCTCCGAGGCATGCCCTCAGGCAGTGCTAGGCAGAGGCCTATTGCAGAGGCAGAGAAGAGCTTGCTGAGATCCGCCCGCCTGCCTCCGCCTTCTCCTGCCCAGGCTGAAGAGGCCCAGCTCGCTCAGCCTCTCCTGGCAGGAGAGCTGCTCCAGTGCCTTCCTCCTCTTGGTGGCCCTTTGCAGGCCTCGCTCCACTCCGTCCGTGCGGATGTTGTCCTGGGGAGCCCAGAACTGCACCCCAGACTCCACGTGTGGCCTCAGCAGGGCTGAGGAGAGCGGAAGGAGCCTGCCCCTGACTCCCACCCCCTCCCTCCCCAGCGGCCCTCTGGCAATGCTCTTCCTGCGGCTTCCCAGGATACCAGCGGCCTTCGTGGCCACAAGCGCACATTGCTGGCTCACGGTCAGCTGGTGAAGAAAGCCTTCAGGACATCTGTGTTTTCAGTGTCCTTTGTCCCCAGGGCCCCTGCCCCCCGCCTTTAGCAGCAGGCTGCCCTTTGCCCTCGCCTTCCTTTTGCTGCTGGTGCACTTGTAGGAGCCTTGCCGCTTGCCTTTCCTGGCCCTTGCCAGCTTCAGCTCCAGGTGGCCTTTGGCTTTCCTCACGCCAGCCCTGCAGCCTCAGGCAGTGTCTCCAGGCAATTGTCCTGGGGCACCTCTCCCTCCTTCCCCCTCACACGCTTGCGATGTTCTTGGCACGCCTGCCTGCTCCTTGGTGCCGGAATCAGTTCTGGGCAAAAAGCTACAGGCCAAAAGTTAGAAAAAGAGAGAAAGGCCAGAGTGCTGGCACACTCGGCAGCCATGTCAGTAGGCTAAGCCCTTGGGTTAACAGGCTCGTGAGGTAAGGAGAGCTGTGCTCAAGCAGCCTCTCTCTGGCGGTGGCCAGCAGCAGAGGGCCAGTGCCGAGCAGAAGAGCAAGGCCTAGCTGGAGAGCGGCCTGTGCCAGCCCCACACCCTTCCCACGGGCAAGTGCTCAGGGATTTCCTGAGCGGGGAAAAAGAGCAGCCGTGGCAGTTTCCCGAGGGCAAAAGAGCCACCAGCGGTCTTGGGCCAAAAACGGGGTGAATGATTTTGGAAGCGCCAGGGAGGTTTTTGGCTTCGCCAGCATGCTGCCACATGGCATGCAGAATGTGCCTGTGTGGGGGCTAGCCCACCTTTGGCAGAGCATCAAGAGAAAGGGGCGAGCAACTCCCCGCCTTGGGAAAGGGCCTGGCGCAGGCAGACGCCTCTGCATCTTCCAGGCCTACAGTGCCTTCTGAAAGACATGCTGCTGCTTTGAGGTCTCAGAAGCCAAGCTCTCACAAGCATCCTTAAAAAGCTCAAAACCCAACACAGGCGCTCGCTCAGAGGTCTTGAGCGACCTCGCAGCAGGGCGTCTTCTCCGCTGCAAGGCCTTCTTACAAGGGGATAGAGGAGGGCAGCCTGGAGGAATCTCCTTTTGGAAAGGTACCCCCAGCAGCAGCCGCAGCAGCAACAGCAATAGGCAAACACAAAGAGGCACTCAGCTGACGAGACACAAGTTGCTCCTGATGAGTGCGAATGCCGCCAGCTGCTGCCGGTGCGCTGGCCTCCAGCGCCGAGATGCAGGGCCCTGGGATGCCGTCGGGAGCTGCTCAGCACCGTGCTCGGCCGCCGGGCAAAGCAAAAGGAGGAGTGAGGCCATCAGTGGATGATGCCAGTGCCAGCCCCTCAAGAGACAAGCCCCGCGGGAGCCAGATTCCCCGGCCCCAGGGCATTACCTTCCCGCTGCCCTGGGGCACTGCACTGAGATCCCCAAGGCACCAGGCGGCACCACCCAAAGGGCCCTGGCCCCTCTCCCCAACCTCCCCAGCACCCCGGGTCCCTGCACGCGGCCGCTGACCTGCCCTGTGGCAAAGGCCGCCCTCCGCACACCACTGCTGACGTGCTCGCCTGCACACTGCACCGCAGCAGCCCGGGACGTCCTCGGGAGCTGCCCACAGCCACGCTCGGCCACCGGGCAGAGAAGAAGGAGGAGCAAGGCCAGCAGCGGCTGCCGCCGGGCCACAGCCCCCCAAGAAACAAGCCCCGCGCAGCCCCATGGCCCCACGGCTCAAGACGACCCTCCTCCCACCGCTGTGGCGGACTCCATCGAGGCACCACCCAGAAGGGTCCTGCGCTCTCTCCCACCCCTCCCAAGGACCCCAACTCCCCGGGGCCTGACACGCGACTCCTTACCTGCCACACAGCACAGGCCCCCTCCACACACCAACGCCGGCGTGCTCGCCTGTGCTGCATGGGCCCGGCATGTCCTCGGGAGCTGCGCAGCGCCACGCCACGCTCGGCCGGCGTGCAAAGCAAAGGAGGAGAGAAGGCTTCAGTGGCTGCTGCCAGCACCCGTGCCCTCAACAAGTCCCCCACAGCTCCCTCTGCACCAACGCCCAGAGGCAGCTCATGGCCCCCCACACACTACCCCAGGCCGATGACGGTGCCGGGCCCCACGCCAGCCCCCTGGCTGCCACCAGCACACCAAGCCTGCGGCCAGGGCAGCCTGCCTCCACGCCAGCCAGAACACAGAACTCGCCGACACCCCGGGCAACGCTGACAATGGCCTTGGCAACAGGCACCAACTGCCCGGCAAGAGGCACAAGCGCCCCAGCCCCAAACACACCCACCGCGCACCGGCACGCCAGCAAGCATGGCCCAAGGGCCGCGGGCAAGGCACGAGCCCTCGCTCAGAAACCCGGACACTGCTCCCGCCTCACCAGGCCTCTCCAGCACTCCGCATTTGCTCTCGCAGAGTTGTTCTCTGCAGCCCCGCCGCTTCTCTTGCATGCCTAGAGCAGCAAGCAATACCTGCCCTGCGGCACTTCCTCTTTTCACAAACTGACACCGTGCCTCCTCAGACATTGGCACAAAAATCACCATGCACCTGGCAAGGCTCATGCACCATCAAGGAAGCGCCCACAGCTTCCCTCGGGCTCCTCCGCTGTTCTTGCAGGCCTAGTCCAGTCAAACAAGAACTGTGCCGCTGCGCTTCCTCGCTCTTCCCAGACTGACACCATGCCTAACGACACATGCCGACAGACAGTGCCGCGCTGCTATAACGGCTCCCCACCTGCACGTGCTCGCACACTAGTGCTCTCCCGCGCCTCCACTGGCAGTCCTGCCTATTCCGGCCTCCACCAAAGTGCCCCTCTGCACCTCCCGACTCTTGCCAAACTTTCCCCTTACCAAAGGAGAGGTGCGCGCAGCATACAAGCTCTTCTGCAATGGCTCCGCCACCAGCAAGGGCTTGCCGAGGAGCCCTCTTCAGCCCCCACTGGAGCAGTGGCATGCCAGGTACAGCCTCAGGAGAACTGCCCCTCCACGCTTCCACTTGTGCCTCCCAAACCCACACCGTGCCCACGCAGACACTGGCACAAAATCGCCATGCCCCTCACATGGCTCAGGCACGCAGAGGTTCACGTAGTGGCAGAACAGCTGTCTTGGGCCCCTCCGAGGCATGCCCTCAGGCAGTGCTAGGCAGAGGCCTATTGCAGAGGCAGAGAAGAGCTTGCTGAGATCCGCCCGCCTGCCTCCGCCTTCTCCTGCCCAGGCTGAAGAGGCCCAGCTCGCTCAGCCTCTCCTGGCAGGAGAGCTGCTCCAGTGCCTTCCTCCTCTTGGTGGCCCTTTGCAGGCCTCGCTCCACTCCGTCCGTGCGGATGTTGTCCTGGGGAGCCCAGAACTGCACCCCAGACTCCACGTGTGGCCTCAGCAGGGCTGAGGAGAGCGGAAGGAGCCTGCCCCTGACTCCCACCCCCTCCCTCCCCAGCGGCCCTCTGGCAATGCTCTTCCTGCGGCTTCCCAGGATACCAGCGGCCTTCGTGGCCACAAGCGCACATTGCTGGCTCACGGTCAGCTGGTGAAGAAAGCCTTCAGGACATCTATGTTTTCAGTGTCCTTTGTCCCCAGGGCCCCTGCCCCCCGCCTTTAGCAGCAGGCTGCCCTTTGCCCTCGCCTTCCTTTTGCTGCTGGTGCACTTGTAGGAGCCTTGCCGCTTGCCTTTCCTGGCCCTTGCCAGCTTCAGCTCCAGGTGGCCTTTGGCTTTCCTCACGCCAGCCCTGCAGCCTCAGGCAGTGTCTCCAGGCATTTGTCCTGGGGCACCTCTCCCTCCTTCCCCCTCACACGCTTGCGATGTTCTTGGCACGCCTGCCTGCTCCTTGGTGCCGGAATCAGTTCTGGGCAAAAAGCTACAGGCCAAAAGTTAGAAAAAGAGAGAAAGGCCAGAGTGCTGGCACACTCGGCAGCCATGTCAGTAGGCTAAGCCCTTGGGTTAACAGGCTCGTGAGGTAAGGAGAGCTGTGCTCAAGCAGCCTCTCTCTGGCGGTGGCCAGCAGCAGAGGGCCAGTGCCGAGCAGAAGAGCAAGGCCTAGCTGGAGAGCGGCCTGTGCCAGCCCCACACCCTTCCCACGGGCAAGTGCTCAGGGATTTCCTGAGCGGGGAAAAAGAGCAGCCGTGGCAGTTTCCCGAGGGCAAAAGAGCCACCAGCGGTCTTGGGCCAAAAACGGGGTGAATGATTTTGGAAGCGCCAGGGAGGTTTTTGGCTTCGCCAGCATGCTGCCACATGGCATGCAGAATGTGCCTGTGTGGGGGCTAGCCCACCTTTGGCAGAGCATCAAGAGAAAGGGGCGAGCAACTCCCCGCCTTGGGAAAGGGCCTGGCGCAGGCAGACGCCTCTGCATCTTCCAGGCCTACAGTGCCTTCTGAAAGACATGCTGCTGCTTTGAGGTCTCAGAAGCCAAGCTCTCACAAGCATCCTTAAAAAGCTCAAAACCCAACACAGGCGCTCGCTCAGAGGTCTTGAGCGACCTCGCAGCAGGGCGTCTTCTCCGCTGCAAGGCCTTCTTACAAGGGGATAGAGGAGGGCAGCCTGGAGGAATCTCCTTTTGGAAAGGTACCCCCAGCAGCAGCCGCAGCAGCAACAGCAATAGGCAAACACAAAGAGGCACTCAGCTGACGAGACACAAGTTGCTCCTGATGAGTGCGAATGCCGCCAGCTGCTGCCGGTGCGCTGGCCTCCAGCGCCGAGATGCAGGGCCCTGGGATGCCGTCGGGAGCTGCTCAGCACCGTGCTCGGCCGCCGGGCAAAGCAAAAGGAGGAGTGAGGCCATCAGTCGACGATGCCAGTGCCAGCCCCCCAAGAGACAAGCCCCGCGGGAGCCAGATTCCCCGGCCCCAGGGCATTACCTTCCCGCTGCCCTGGGGCACTGCACTGAGATCCCCAAGGCACCAGGCGGCACCACCCAAAGGGCCCTGGCCCCTCTCCCCAACCTCCCCAGCACCCCGGGTCCCTGCACGCGGCCGCTGACCTGCCCTGTGGCAAAGGCCGCCCTCCGCACACCACTGCTGACGTGCTCGCCTGCACACTGCACCGCAGCAGCCCGGGACGTCCTCGGGAGCTGCCCACAGCCACGCTCGGCCACCGGGCAGAGAAGAAGGAGGAGCAAGGCCAGCAGCGGCTGCCGCCGGGCCACAGCCCCCCAAGAAACAAGCCCCGCGCAGCCCCATGGCCCCACGGCTCAAGACGACCCTCCTCCCACCGCTGTGGCGGACTCCATCGAGGCACCACCCAGAAGGGTCCTGCGCTCTCTCCCACCCCTCCCAAGGACCCCCAACTCCCCGGGGCCTGACACGCGACTCCTTACCTGCCACACAGCACAGGCCCCCTCCACACACCAACGCCGGCGTGCTCGCCTGTGCTGCATGGGCCCGGCATGTCCTCGGGAGCTGCGCAGCGCCACGCCACGCTCGGCAGCCGTGCAAAGCAAAGGAGGAGAGAAGGCTTCAGTGGCTGCTGCCAGCACCCGTGCCCTCAACAAGTCCCCCACAGCTCCCTCTGCACCAACGCCCAGAGGCAGCTCATGGCCCCCCACACACTACCCCAGGCCGATGACGGTGCCGGGCCCCACGCCAGCCCCCTGGCTGCCACCAGCACACCAAGCCTGCGGCCAGGGCAGCCTGCCTCCACGCCGGCCAGAACACAGAACTCGCCGACACCCCGGGCAACGCTGACAATGGCCTTGGCAACAGGCACCAACTGCCCGGCAAGAGGCACAAGCGCCCCAAGGCACGAGCCCTCGCTCAGAAACCCGGACACTGCTCCCGCCTCACCAGGCCTCTCCAGCACTCCGCATTTGCTCTCGCAGAGTTGTTCTCTGCAGCCCCGCCGCTTCTCTTGCATGCCTAGAGCAGCAAGCAATACCTGCCCTGCGGCACTTCCTCTTTTCACAAACTGACATCGTGCCTCCTCAGACATTGGCACAAAAATCACCATGCACCTGGCAAGGCTCATGCACCATCAAGGAAGCGCCCACAGCTTCCCTCGGGCTCCTCCGCTGTTCTTGCAGGCCTAGTCCAGTCAAACAAGAACTGCGCCGCTGCGCTTCCTCGCTCTTCCCAGACTGACACCATGCCTAACGACACATGCCGACAGACAGTGCCGCGCTGCTATAACGGCTCCCCACCTGCACGTGCTCGCACACTAGTGCTCTCCCGCGCCTCCACTGGCAGTCCTGCCTATTCCGGCCTCCACCAAAGTGCCCCTCTGCACCTCCCGACTCTTGCCAAACTTTCCCCTTACCAAAGGAGAGGTGCGCGCAGCATACAAGCTCTTCTGCAATGGCTCCGCCACCAGCAAGGGCTTGCCGAGGAGCCCTCTTCAGCCCCCCACTGGAGCAGTGGCATGCCAGGTGCAGCCTCAGGAGAACTGCCCCTCCACGCTTCCACTTGTGCCTCCCAAACCCACACCGTGCCCATGCAGACACTGGCACAAAATCGCCATGCCCCTCACATGGCTCAGGCACGCAGAGGTTCACGTAGTGGCAGAACAGCTGTCTTGGGCCCCTCCGAGGCATGCCCTCAGGCAGTGCTAGGCAGAGGCCTATTGCAGAGGCAGAGAAGAGCTTGCTGAGATCCGCCCGCCTGCCTCCGCCTTCTCCTGCCCAGGCTGAAGAGGCCCAGCTCGCTCAGCCTCTCCTGGCAGGAGAGCTGCTCCAGTGCCTTCCTCCTCTTGGTGGCCCTTTGCAGGCCTCGCTCCACTCCGTCCGTGCGGATGTTGTCCTGGGGAGCCCAGAACTGCACCCCAGACTCCACGTGTGGCCTCAGCAGGGCTGAGGAGAGCGGAAGGAGCCTGCCCCTGACTCCCACCCCCTCCCTCCCCAGCGGCCCTCTGGCAATGCTCTTCCTGCGGCTTCCCAGGATACCAGCGGCCTTCGTGGCCACAAGCGCACATTGCTGGCTCACGGTCAGCTGGTGAAGAAAGCCTTCAGGACATCTATGTTTTCAGTGTCCTTTGTCCCCAGGGCCCCTGCCCCCCGCCTTTAGCAGCAGGCTGCCCTTTGCCCTCGCCTTCCTTTTGCTGCTGGTGCACTTGTAGGAGCCTTGCCGCTTGCCTTTCCTGGCCCTTGCCAGCTTCAGCTCCAGGTGGCCTTTGGCTTTCCTCACGCCAGCCCTGCAGCCTCAGGCAGTGTCTCCAGGCATTTGTCCTGGGGCACCTCTCCCTCCTTCCCCCTCACACGCTTGCGATGTTCTTGGCACGCCTGCCTGCTCCTTGGTGCCGGAATCAGTTCTGGGCAAAAAGCTACAGGCCAAAAGTTAGAAAAAGAGAGAAAGGCCAGAGTGCTGGCACACTCGGCAGCCATGTCAGTAGGCTAAGCCCTTGGGTTAACAGGCTCGTGAGGTAAGGAGAGCTGTGCTCAAGCAGCCTCTCTCTGGCGGTGGCCAGCAGCAGAGGGCCAGTGCCGAGCAGAAGAGCAAGGCCTAGCTGGAGAGCGGCCTGTGCCAGCCCCACACCCTTCCCACGGGCAAGTGCTCAGGGATTTCCTGAGCGGGGAAAAAGAGCAGCCGTGGCAGTTTCCCGAGGGCAAAAGAGCCACCAGCGGTCTTGGGCCAAAAACGGGGTGAATGATTTTGGAAGCGCCAGGGAGGTTTTTGGCTTCGCCAGCATGCTGCCACATGGCATGCAGAATGTGCCTGTGTGGGGGCTAGCCCACCTTTGGCAGAGCATCAAGAGAAAGGGGCGAGCAACTCCCCGCCTTGGGAAAGGGCCTGGCGCAGGCAGACGCCTCTGCATCTTCCAGGCCTACAGTGCCTTCTGAAAGACATGCTGCTGCTTTGAGGTCTCAGAAGCCAAGCTCTCACAAGCATCCTTAAAAAGCTCAAACCCCAACACAGGCGCTCGCTCAGAGGTCTTGAGCGACCTCGCAGCAGGGCGTCTTCTCCGCTGCAAGGCCTTCTTACAAGGGGATAGAGGAGGGCAGCCTGGAGGAATCTCCTTTTGGAAAGGTACCCCCAGCAGCAGCCGCAGCAGCAACAGCAATAGGCAAACACAAAGAGGCACTCAGCTGACGAGACACAAGTTGCTCCTGATGAGTGCGAATGCCGCCAGCTGCTGCCGGTGCGCTGGCCTCCAGCGCCGAGATGCAGGGCCCTGGGATGCCGTCGGGAGCTGCTCAGCACCGTGCTCGGCCGCCGGGCAAAGCAAAAGGAGGAGTGAGGCCATCAGTGGATGATGCCAGTGCCAGCCCCTCAAGAGACAAGCCCCGCGGGAGCCAGATTCCCCGGCCCCAGGGCATTACCTTCCCGCTGCCCTGGGGCACTGCACTGAGATCCCCAAGGCACCAGGCGGCACCACCCAAAGGGCCCTGGCCCCTCTCCCCAACCTCCCCAGCACCCCGGGTCCCTGCACGCGGCCGCTGACCTGCCCTGTGGCAAAGGCCGCCCTCCGCACACCACTGCTGACGTGCTCGCCTGCACACTGCACCGCAGCAGCCCGGGACGTCCTCGGGAGCTGCCCACAGCCACGCTCGGCCACCGGGCAGAGAAGAAGGAGGAGCAAGGCCAGCAGCGGCTGCCGCCGGGCCACAGCCCCCCAAGAAACAAGCCCCGCGCAGCCCCATGGCCCCACGGCTCAAGACGACCCTCCTCCCACCGCTGTGGCGGACTCCATCGAGGCACCAGGCAGGACCACCCAGAAGGGTCCTGCGCTCTCTCCCACCCCTCCCAAGGACCCGCAACTCCCCGGGGCCTGACACGCGACTCCTTACCTGCCACACAGCACAGGCCCCCTCCACACACCAACGCCGGCGTGCTCGCCTGTGCTGCATGGGCCCGGCATGTCCTCGGGAGCTGCGCAGCGCCACGCCACGCTCGGCAGCCGTGCAAAGCAAAGGAGGAGAGAAGGCTTCAGTGGCTGCTGCCAGCACCCGTGCCCTCAACAAGTCCCCCACAGCTCCCTCTGCACCAACGCCCAGAGGCAGCTCATGGCCCCCCACACACTACCCCAGGCCGATGACGGTGCCGGGCCCCACGCCAGCCCCCTGGCTGCCACCAGCACACCAAGCCTGCGGCCAGGGCAGCCTGCCTCCACGCCAGCCAGAACACAGAACTCGCCGACACCCCGGGCAACGCTGACAATGGCCTTGGCAACAGGCACCAACTGCCCGGCAAGAGGCACAAGCGCCCCAGCCCCAAACACACCCACCGCGCACCGGCACGCCAGCAAGCATGGCCCAAGGGCCGCGGGCAAGGCACGAGCCCTCGCTCAGAAACCCGGACACTGCTCCCGCCTCACCAGGCCTCTCCAGCACTCCGCATTTGCTCTCGCAGAGTTGTTCTCTGCAGCCCCGCCGCTTCTCTTGCATGCCTAGAGCAGCAAGCAATACCTGCCCTGCGGCACTTCCTCTTTTCACAAACTGACACCGTGCCTCCTCAGACATTGGCACAAAAATCACCATGCACCTGGCAAGGCTCATGCACCATCAAGGAAGCGCCCACAGCTTCCCTCGGGCTCCTCCGCTGTTCTTGCAGGCCTAGTCCAGTCAAACAAGAACTGTGCCGCTGCGCTTCCTCGCTCTTCCCAGACTGACACCATGCCTAACGACACATGCCGACAGACAGTGCCGCGCTGCTATAACGGCTCCCCACCTGCACGTGCTCGCACACTAGTGCTCTCCCGCGCCTCCACTGGCAGTCCTGCCTATTCCGGCCTCCACCAAAGTGCCCCTCTGCACCTCCCGACTCTTGCCAAACTTTCCCCTTACCAAAGGAGAGGTGCGCGCAGCATACAAGCTCTTCTGCAATGGCTCCGCCACCAGCAAGGGCTTGCCGAGGAGCCCTCTTCAGCCCCCACTGGAGCAGTGGCATGCCAGGTACAGCCTCAGGAGAACTGCCCCTCCACGCTTCCACTTGTGCCTCCCAAACCCACACCGTGCCCACGCAGACACTGGCACAAAATCGCCATGCCCCTCACATGGCTCAGGCACGCAGAGGTTCACGTAGTGGCAGAACAGCTGTCTTGGGCCCCTCCGAGGCATGCCCTCAGGCAGTGCTAGGCAGAGGCCTATTGCAGAGGCAGAGAAGAGCTTGCTGAGATCCGCCCGCCTGCCTCCGCCTTCTCCTGCCCAGGCTGAAGAGGCCCAGCTCGCTCAGCCTCTCCTGGCAGGAGAGCTGCTCCAGTGCCTTCCTCCTCTTGGTGGCCCTTTGCAGGCCTCGCTCCACTCCATCCGTGCGGATGTTGTCCTGGGGAGCCCAGAACTGCACCCCAGACTCCACGTGTGGCCTCAGCAGGGCTGAGGAGAGCGGAAGGAGCCTGCCCCTGACTCCCACCCCCTCCCTCCCCAGCGGCCCTCTGGCAATGCTCTTCCTGCGGCTTCCCAGGATACCAGCGGCCTTCGTGGCCACAAGCGCACATTGCTGGCTCACGGTCAGCTGGTGAAGAAAGCCTTCAGGACATCTATGTTTTCAGTGTCCTTTGTCCCCAGGGCCCCTGCCCCCCGCCTTTAGCAGCAGGCTGCCCTTTGCCCTCGCCTTCCTTTTGCTGCTGGTGCACTTGTAGGAGCCTTGCCGCTTGCCTTTCCTGGCCCTTGCCAGCTTCAGCTCCAGGTGGCCTTTGGCTTTCCTCACGCCAGCCCTGCAGCCTCAGGCAGTGTCTCCAGGCATTTGTCCTGGGGCACCTCTCCCTCCTTCCCCCTCACACGCTTGCGATGTTCTTGGCACGCCTGCCTGCTCCTTGGTGCCGGAATCAGTTCTGGGCAAAAAGCTACAGGCCAAAAGTTAGAAAAAGAGAGAAAGGCCAGAGTGCTGGCACACTCGGCAGCCATGTCAGTAGGCTAAGCCCTTGGGTTAACAGGCTCGTGAGGTAAGGAGAGCTGTGCTCAAGCAGCCTCTCTCTGGCGGTGGCCAGCAGCAGAGGGCCAGTGCCGAGCAGAAGAGCAAGGCCTAGCTGGAGAGCGGCCTGTGCCAGCCCCACACCCTTCCCACGGGCAAGTGCTCAGGGATTTCCTGAGCGGGGAAAAAGAGCAGCCGTGGCAGTTTCCCGAGGGCAAAAGAGCCACCAGCGGTCTTGGGCCAAAAACGGGGTGAATGATTTTGGAAGCGCCAGGGAGGTTTTTGGCTTCGCCAGCATGCTGCCACATGGCATGCAGAATGTGCCTGTGTGGGGGCTAGCCCACCTTTGGCAGAGCATCAAGAGAAAGGGGCGAGCAACTCCCCGCCTTGGGAAAGGGCCTGGCGCAGGCAGACGCCTCTGCATCTTCCAGGCCTACAGTGCCTTCTGAAAGACATGCTGCTGCTTTGAGGTCTCAGAAGCCAAGCTCTCACAAGCATCCTTAAAAAGCTCAAAACCCAACACAGGCGCTCGCTCAGAGGTCTTGAGCGACCTCGCAGCAGGGCGTCTTCTCCGCTGCAAGGCCTTCTTACAAGGGGATAGAGGAGGGCAGCCTGGAGGAATCTCCTTTTGGAAAGGTACCCCCAGCAGCAGCCGCAGCAGCAACAGCAATAGGCAAACACAAAGAGGCACTCAGCTGACGAGACACAAGTTGCTCCTGATGAGTGCGAATGCCGCCAGCTGCTGCCGGTGCGCTGGCCTCCAGCGCCGAGATGCAGGGCCCTGGGATGCCGTCGGGAGCTGCTCAGCACTGTGCTCGGCCGCCGGGCAAAGCAAAAGGAGGAGTGAGGCCATCAGTGGATGATGCCAGTGCCAGCCCCTCAAGAGACAAGCCCCGCGGGAGCCAGATTCCCCGGCCCCAGGGCATTACCTTCCCGCTGCCCTGGGGCACTGCACTGAGATCCCCAAGGCACCAGGCGGCACCACCCAAAGGGCCCTGGCCCCTCTCCCCAACCTCCCCAGCACCCCGGGTCCCTGCACGCGGCCGCTGACCTGCCCTGTGGCAAAGGCCGCCCTCCGCACACCACTGCTGACGTGCTCGCCTGCACACTGCACCGCAGCAGCCCGGGACGTCCTCGGGAGCTGCCCACAGCCACGCTCGGCCACCGGGCAGAGAAGAAGGAGGAGCAAGGCCAGCAGCGGCTGCCGCCGGGCCACAGCCCCCCAAGAAACAAGCCCCGCGCAGCCCCATGGCCCCACGGCTCAAGAGGACCCTCCTCCCACCGCTGTGGCGGACTCCATCGAGGCACCACCCAGAAGGGTCCTGCGCTCTCTCCCACCCCTCCCAAGGACCCGCAACTCCCCGGGGCCTGACACGCGACTCCTTACCTGCCACACAGCACAGGCCCCCTCCACACACCAACGCCGGCGTGCTCGCCTGTGCTGCATGGGCCCGGCATGTCCTCGGGAGCTGCGCAGCGCCACGCCACGCTCGGCAGCCGTGCAAAGCAAAGGAGGAGAGAAGGCTTCAGTGGCTGCTGCCAGCACCCGTGCCCTCAACAAGTCCCCCACAGCTCCCTCTGCACCAACGCCCAGAGGCAGCTCATGGCCCCCCACACACTACCCCAGGCCGATGACGGTGCCGGGCCCCACGCCAGCCCCCTGGCTGCCACCAGCACACCAAGCCTGCGGCCAGGGCAGCCTGCCTCCACGCCGGCCAGAACACAGAACTCGCCGACACCCCGGGCAACGCTGACAATGGCCTTGGCAACAGGCACCAACTGCCCGGCAAGAGGCACAAGCGCCCCAAGGCACGAGCCCTCGCTCAGAAACCCGGACACTGCTCCCGCCTCACCAGGCCTCTCCAGCACTCCGCATTTGCTCTCGCAGAGTTGTTCTCTGCAGCCCCGCCGCTTCTCTTGCATGCCTAGAGCAGCAAGCAATACCTGCCCTGCGGCACTTCCTCTTTTCACAAACTGACATCGTGCCTCCTCAGACATTGGCACAAAAATCACCATGCACCTGGCAAGGCTCATGCACCATCAAGGAAGCGCCCACAGCTTCCCTCGGGCTCCTCCGCTGTTCTTGCAGGCCTAGTCCAGTCAAACAAGAACTGCGCCGCTGCGCTTCCTCGCTCTTCCCAGACTGACACCATGCCTAACGACACATGCCGACAGACAGTGCCGCGCTGCTATAACGGCTCCCCACCTGCACGTGCTCGCACACTAGTGCTCTCCCGCGCCTCCACTGGCAGTCCTGCCTATTCCGGCCTCCACCAAAGTGCCCCTCTGCACCTCCCGACTCTTGCCAAACTTTCCCCTTACCAAAGGAGAGGTGCGCGCAGCATACAAGCTCTTCTGCAATGGCTCCGCCACCAGCAAGGGCTTGCCGAGGAGCCCTCTTCAGCCCCCCACTGGAGCAGTGGCATGCCAGGTGCAGCCTCAGGAGAACTGCCCCTCCACGCTTCCACTTGTGCCTCCCAAACCCACACCGTGCCCATGCAGACACTGGCACAAAATCGCCATGCCCCTCACATGGCTCAGGCACGCAGAGGTTCACGTAGTGGCAGAACAGCTGTCTTGGGCCCCTCCGAGGCATGCCCTCAGGCAGTGCTAGGCAGAGGCCTATTGCAGAGGCAGAGAAGAGCTTGCTGAGATCCGCCCGCCTGCCTCCGCCTTCTCCTGCCCAGGCTGAAGAGGCCCAGCTCGCTCAGCCTCTCCTGGCAGGAGAGCTGCTCCAGTGCCTTCCTCCTCTTGGTGGCCCTTTGCAGGCCTCGCTCCACTCCGTCCGTGCGGATGTTGTCCTGGGGAGCCCAGAACTGCACCCCAGACTCCACGTGTGGCCTCAGCAGGGCTGAGGAGAGCGGAAGGAGCCTGCCCCTGACTCCCACCCCCTCCCTCCCCAGCGGCCCTCTGGCAATGCTCTTCCTGCGGCTTCCCAGGATACCAGCGGCCTTCGTGGCCACAAGCGCACATTGCTGGCTCACGGTCAGCTGGTGAAGAAAGCCTTCAGGACATCTATGTTTTCAGTGTCCTTTGTCCCCAGGGCCCCTGCCCCCCGCCTTTAGCAGCAGGCTGCCCTTTGCCCTCGCCTTCCTTTTGCTGCTGGTGCACTTGTAGGAGCCTTGCCGCTTGCCTTTCCTGGCCCTTGCCAGCTTCAGCTCCAGGTGGCCTTTGGCTTTCCTCACGCCAGCCCTGCAGCCTCAGGCAGTGTCTCCAGGCATTTGTCCTGGGGCACCTCTCCCTCCTTCCCCCTCACACGCTTGCGATGTTCTTGGCACGCCTGCCTGCTCCTTGGTGCCGGAATCAGTTCTGGGCAAAAAGCTACAGGCCAAAAGTTAGAAAAAGAGAGAAAGGCCAGAGTGCTGGCACACTCGGCAGCCATGTCAGTAGGCTAAGCCCTTGGGTTAACAGGCTCGTGAGGTAAGGAGAGCTGTGCTCAAGCAGCCTCTCTCTGGCGGTGGCCAGCAGCAGAGGGCCAGTGCCGAGCAGAAGAGCAAGGCCTAGCTGGAGAGCGGCCTGTGCCAGCCCCACACCCTTCCCACGGGCAAGTGCTCAGGGATTTCCTGAGCGGGGAAAAAGAGCAGCCGTGGCAGTTTCCCGAGGGCAAAAGAGCCACCAGCGGTCTTGGGCCAAAAACGGGGTGAATGATTTTGGAAGCGCCAGGGAGGTTTTTGGCTTCGCCAGCATGCTGCCACATGGCATGCAGAATGTGCCTGTGTGGGGGCTAGCCCACCTTTGGCAGAGCATCAAGAGAAAGGGGCGAGCAACTCCCCGCCTTGGGAAAGGGCCTGGCGCAGGCAGACGCCTCTGCATCTTCCAGGCCTACAGTGCCTTCTGAAAGACATGCTGCTGCTTTGAGGTCTCAGAAGCCAAGCTCTCACAAGCATCCTTAAAAAGCTCAAAACCCAACACAGGCGCTCGCTCAGAGGTCTTGAGCGACCTCGCAGCAGGGCGTCTTCTCCGCTGCAAGGCCTTCTTACAAGGGGATAGAGGAGGGCAGCCTGGAGGAATCTCCTTTTGGAAAGGTACCCCCAGCAGCAGCCGCAGCAGCAACAGCAATAGGCAAACACAAAGAGGCACTCAGCTGACGAGACACAAGTTGCTCCTGATGAGTGCGAATGCCGCCAGCTGCTGCCGGTGCGCTGGCCTCCAGCGCCGAGATGCAGGGCCCTGGGATGCCGTCGGGAGCTGCTCAGCACCGTGCTCGGCCGCCGGGCAAAGCAAAAGGAGGAGTGAGGCCATCAGTGGATGATGCCAGTGCCAGCCCCTCAAGAGACAAGCCCCGCGGGAGCCAGATTCCCCGGCCCCAGGGCATTACCTTCCCGCTGCCCTGGGGCACTGCACTGAGATCCCCAAGGCACCAGGCGGCACCACCCAAAGGGCCCTGGCCCCTCTCCCCAACCTCCCCAGCACCCCGGGACCCTGCACGCGGCCGCTGACCTGCCCTGTGGCAAAGGCCGCCCTGCGCACACCACTGCTGACGTGCTCGCCTGCACACTGCACCGCAGCAGCCCGGGACGTCCTCGGGAGCTGCCCACAGCCACGCTCGGCCACCGGGCAGAGAAGAAGGAGGAGCAAGGCCAGCAGCGGCTGCCGCCGGGCCACAGCCCCCCAAGAAACAAGCCCCGCGCAGCCCCATGGCCCCACGGCTCAAGAGGACCCTCCTCCCACCGCTGTGGCGGACTCCATCGAGGCACCAGGCAAGACCACCCAGAAGGGTCCTGCGCTCTCTCCCACCCCTCCCAAGGACCCCCAACTCCCCGGGGCCTGACACGCGACTCCTTACCTGCCACACAGCACAGGCCCCCTCCACACACCAACGCCGGCGTGCTCGCCTGTGCTGCATGGGCCCGGCATGTCCTCGGGAGCTGCGCAGCGCCACGCCACGCTCGGCAGCCGTGCAAAGCAAAGGAGGAGAGAAGGCTTCAGTGGCTGCTGCCAGCACCCGTGCCCTCAACAAGTCCCCCACAGCTCCCTCTGCACCAACGCCCAGAGGCAGCTCATGGCCCCCCACACACTACCCCAGGCCGATGACGGTGCCGGGCCCCACGCCAGCCCCCTGGCTGCCACCAGCACACCAAGCCTGCGGCCAGGGCAGCCTGCCTCCACGCCAGCCAGAACACAGAACTCGCCGACACCCCGGGCAACGCTGACAATGGCCTTGGCAACAGGCACCAACTGCCCGGCAAGAGGCACAAGCGCCCCAGCCCCAAACACACCCACCGCGCACCGGCACGCCAGCAAGCATGGCCCAAGGGCCGCGGGCAAGGCACGAGCCCTCGCTCAGAAACCCGGACACTGCTCCCGCCTCACCAGGCCTCTCCAGCACTCCGCATTTGCTCTCGCAGAGTTGTTCTCTGCAGCCCCGCCGCTTCTCTTGCATGCCTAGAGCAGCAAGCAATACCTGCCCTGCGGCACTTCCTCTTTTCACAAACTGACACCGTGCCTCCTCAGACATTGGCACAAAAATCACCATGCACCTGGCAAGGCTCATGCACCATCAAGGAAGCGCCCACAGCTTCCCTCGGGCTCCTCCGCTGTTCTTGCAGGCCTAGTCCAGTCAAACAAGAACTGTGCCGCTGCGCTTCCTCGCTCTTCCCAGACTGACACCATGCCTAACGACACATGCCGACAGACAGTGCCGCGCTGCTATAACGGCTCCCCACCTGCACGTGCTCGCACACTAGTGCTCTCCCGCGCCTCCACTGGCAGTCCTGCCTATTCCGGCCTCCACCAAAGTGCCCCTCTGCACCTCCCGACTCTTGCCAAACTTTCCCCTTACCAAAGGAGAGGTGCGCGCAGCATACAAGCTCTTCTGCAATGGCTCCGCCACCAGCAAGGGCTTGCCGAGGAGCCCTCTTCAGCCCCCACTGGAGCAGTGGCATGCCAGGTACAGCCTCAGGAGAACTGCCCCTCCACGCTTCCACTTGTGCCTCCCAAACCCACACCGTGCCCACGCAGACACTGGCACAAAATCGCCATGCCCCTCACATGGCTCAGGCACGCAGAGGTTCACGTAGTGGCAGAACAGCTGTCTTGGGCCCCTCCGAGGCATGCCCTCAGGCAGTGCTAGGCAGAGGCCTATTGCAGAGGCAGAGAAGAGCTTGCTGAGATCCGCCCGCCTGCCTCCGCCTTCTCCTGCCCAGGCTGAAGAGGCCCAGCTCGCTCAGCCTCTCCTGGCAGGAGAGCTGCTCCAGTGCCTTCCTCCTCTTGGTGGCCCTTTGCAGGCCTCGCTCCACTCCATCCGTGCGGATGTTGTCCTGGGGAGCCCAGAACTGCACCCCAGACTCCACGTGTGGCCTCAGCAGGGCTGAGGAGAGCGGAAGGAGCCTGCCCCTGACTCCCACCCCCTCCCTCCCCAGCGGCCCTCTGGCAATGCTCTTCCTGCGGCTTCCCAGGATACCAGCGGCCTTCGTGGCCACAAGCGCACATTGCTGGCTCACGGTCAGCTGGTGAAGAAAGCCTTCAGGACATCTATGTTTTCAGTGTCCTTTGTCCCCAGGGCCCCTGCCCCCCGCCTTTAGCAGCAGGCTGCCCTTTGCCCTCGCCTTCCTTTTGCTGCTGGTGCACTTGTAGGAGCCTTGCCGCTTGCCTTTCCTGGCCCTTGCCAGCTTCAGCTCCAGGTGGCCTTTGGCTTTCCTCACGCCAGCCCTGCAGCCTCAGGCAGTGTCTCCAGGCATTTGTCCTGGGGCACCTCTCCCTCCTTCCCCCTCACACGCTTGCGATGTTCTTGGCACGCCTGCCTGCTCCTTGGTGCCGGAATCAGTTCTGGGCAAAAAGCTACAGGCCAAAAGTTAGAAAAAGAGAGAAAGGCCAGAGTGCTGGCACACTCGGCAGCCATGTCAGTAGGCTAAGCCCTTGGGTTAACAGGCTCGTGAGGTAAGGAGAGCTGTGCTCAAGCAGCCTCTCTCTGGCGGTGGCCAGCAGCAGAGGGCCAGTGCCGAGCAGAAGAGCAAGGCCTAGCTGGAGAGCGGCCTGTGCCAGCCCCACACCCTTCCCACGGGCAAGTGCTCAGGGATTTCCTGAGCGGGGAAAAAGAGCAGCCGTGGCAGTTTCCCGAGGGCAAAAGAGCCACCAGCGGTCTTGGGCCAAAAACGGGGTGAATGATTTTGGAAGCCCCAGGGAGGTTTTTGGCTTCGCCAGCATGCTGCCACATGGCATGCAGAATGTGCCTGTGTGGGGGCTAGCCCACCTTTGGCAGAGCATCAAGAGAAAGGGGCGAGCAACTCCCCGCCTTGGGAAAGGGCCTGGCGCAGGCAGACGCCTCTGCATCTTCCAGGCCTACAGTGCCTTCTGAAAGACATGCTGCTGCTTTGAGGTCTCAGAAGCCAAGCTCTCACAAGCATCCTTAAAAAGCTCAAAACCCAACACAGGCGCTCGCTCAGAGGTCTTGAGCGACCTCGCAGCAGGGCGTCTTCTCCGCTGCAAGGCCTTCTTACAAGGGGATAGAGGAGGGCAGCCTGGAGGAATCTCCTTTTGGAAAGGTACCCCCAGCAGCAGCCGCAGCAGCAACAGCAATAGGCAAACACAAAGAGGCACTCAGCTGACGAGACACAAGTTGCTCCTGATGAGTGCGAATGCCGCCAGCTGCTGCCGGTGCGCTGGCCTCCAGCGCCGAGATGCAGGGCCCTGGGATGCCGTCGGGAGCTGCTCAGCACCGTGCTCGGCCGCCGGGCAAAGCAAAAGGAGGAGTGAGGCCATCAGTGGATGATGCCAGTGCCAGCCCCCCAAGAGACAAGCCCCGCGGGAGCCAGATTCCCCGGCCCCAGGGCATTACCTTCCCGCTGCCCTGGGGCACTGCACTGAGATCCCCAAGGCACCAGGCGGCACCACCCAAAGGGCCCTGGCCCCTCTCCCCAACCTCCCCAGCACCCCGGGTCCCTGCACGCGGCCGCTGACCTGCCCTGTGGCAAAGGCCGCCCTCCGCACACCACTGCTGACGTGCTCGCCTGCACACTGCACCGCAGCAGCCCGGGACGTCCTCGGGAGCTGCCCACAGCCACGCTCGGCCACCGGGCAGAGAAGAAGGAGGAGCAAGGCCAGCAGCGGCTGCCGCCGGGCCACAGCCCCCCAAGAAACAAGCCCCGCGCAGCCCCATGGCCCCACGGCTCAAGAGGACCCTCCTCCCACCGCTGTGGCGGACTCCATCGAGGCACCACCCAGAAGGGTCCTGCGCTCTCTCCCACCCCTCCCAAGGACCCGCAACTCCCCGGGGCCTGACACGCGACTCCTTACCTGCCACACAGCACAGGCCCCCTCCACACACCAACGCCGGCGTGCTCGCCTGTGCTGCATGGGCCCGGCATGTCCTCGGGAGCTGCGCAGCGCCACGCCACGCTCGGCAGCCGTGCAAAGCAAAGGAGGAGAGAAGGCTTCAGTGGCTGCTGCCAGCACCCGTGCCCTCAACAAGTCCCCCACAGCTCCCTCTGCACCAACGCCCAGAGGCAGCTCATGGCCCCCCACACACTACCCCAGGCCGATGACGGTGCCGGGCCCCACGCCAGCCCCCTGGCTGCCACCAGCACACCAAGCCTGCGGCCAGGGCAGCCTGCCTCCACGCCGGCCAGAACACAGAACTCGCCGACACCCCGGGCAACGCTGACAATGGCCTTGGCAACAGGCACCAACTGCCCGGCAAGAGGCACAAGCGCCCCAAGGCACGAGCCCTCGCTCAGAAACCCGGACACTGCTCCCGCCTCACCAGGCCTCTCCAGCACTCCGCATTTGCTCTCGCAGAGTTGTTCTCTGCAGCCCCGCCGCTTCTCTTGCATGCCTAGAGCAGCAAGCAATACCTGCCCTGCGGCACTTCCTCTTTTCACAAACTGACATCGTGCCTCCTCAGACATTGGCACAAAAATCACCATGCACCTGGCAAGGCTCATGCACCATCAAGGAAGCGCCCACAGCTTCCCTCGGGCTCCTCCGCTGTTCTTGCAGGCCTAGTCCAGTCAAACAAGAACTGCGCCGCTGCGCTTCCTCGCTCTTCCCAGACTGACACCATGCCTAACGACACATGCCGACAGACAGTGCCGCGCTGCTATAACGGCTCCCCACCTGCACGTGCTCGCACACTAGTGCTCTCCCGCGCCTCCACTGGCAGTCCTGCCTATTCCGGCCTCCACCAAAGTGCCCCTCTGCACCTCCCGACTCTTGCCAAACTTTCCCCTTACCAAAGGAGAGGTGCGCGCAGCATACAAGCTCTTCTGCAATGGCTCCGCCACCAGCAAGGGCTTGCCGAGGAGCCCTCTTCAGCCCCCCACTGGAGCAGTGGCATGCCAGGTGCAGCCTCAGGAGAACTGCCCCTCCACGCTTCCACTTGTGCCTCCCAAACCCACACCGTGCCCATGCAGACACTGGCACAAAATCGCCATGCCCCTCACATGGCTCAGGCACGCAGAGGTTCACGTAGTGGCAGAACAGCTGTCTTGGGCCCCTCCGAGGCATGCCCTCAGGCAGTGCTAGGCAGAGGCCTATTGCAGAGGCAGAGAAGAGCTTGCTGAGATCCGCCCGCCTGCCTCCGCCTTCTCCTGCCCAGGCTGAAGAGGCCCAGCTCGCTCAGCCTCTCCTGGCAGGAGAGCTGCTCCAGTGCCTTCCTCCTCTTGGTGGCCCTTTGCAGGCCTCGCTCCACTCCGTCCGTGCGGATGTTGTCCTGGGGAGCCCAGAACTGCACCCCAGACTCCACGTGTGGCCTCAGCAGGGCTGAGGAGAGCGGAAGGAGCCTGCCCCTGACTCCCACCCCCTCCCTCCCCAGCGGCCCTCTGGCAATGCTCTTCCTGCGGCTTCCCAGGATACCAGCGGCCTTCGTGGCCACAAGCGCACATTGCTGGCTCACGGTCAGCTGGTGAAGAAAGCCTTCAGGACATCTATGTTTTCAGTGTCCTTTGTCCCCAGGGCCCCTGCCCCCCGCCTTTAGCAGCAGGCTGCCCTTTGCCCTCGCCTTCCTTTTGCTGCTGGTGCACTTGTAGGAGCCTTGCCGCTTGCCTTTCCTGGCCCTTGCCAGCTTCAGCTCCAGGTGGCCTTTGGCTTTCCTCACGCCAGCCCTGCAGCCTCAGGCAGTGTCTCCAGGCAATTGTCCTGGGGCACCTCTCCCTCCTTCCCCCTCACACGCTTGCGATGTTCTTGGCACGCCTGCCTGCTCCTTGGTGCCGGAATCAGTTCTGGGCAAAAAGCTACAGGCCAAAAGTTAGAAAAAGAGAGAAAGGCCAGAGTGCTGGCACACTCGGCAGCCATGTCAGTAGGCTAAGCCCTTGGGTTAACAGGCTCGTGAGGTAAGGAGAGCTGTGCTCAAGCAGCCTCTCTCTGGCGGTGGCCAGCAGCAGAGGGCCAGTGCCGAGCAGAAGAGCAAGGCCTAGCTGGAGAGCGGCCTGTGCCAGCCCCACACCCTTCCCACGGGCAAGTGCTCAGGGATTTCCTGAGCGGGGAAAAAGAGCAGCCGTGGCAGTTTCCCGAGGGCAAAAGAGCCACCAGCGGTCTTGGGCCAAAAACGGGGTGAATGATTTTGGAAGCGCCAGGGAGGTTTTTGGCTTCGCCAGCATGCTGCCACATGGCATGCAGAATGTGCCTGTGTGGGGGCTAGCCCACCTTTGGCAGAGCATCAAGAGAAAGGGGCGAGCAACTCCCCGCCTTGGGAAAGGGCCTGGCGCAGGCAGACGCCTCTGCATCTTCCAGGCCTACAGTGCCTTCTGAAAGACATGCTGCTGCTTTGAGGTCTCAGAAGCCAAGCTCTCACAAGCATCCTTAAAAAGCTCAAAACCCAACACAGGCGCTCGCTCAGAGGTCTTGAGCGACCTCGCAGCAGGGCGTCTTCTCCGCTGCAAGGCCTTCTTACAAGGGGATAGAGGAGGGCAGCCTGGAGGAATCTCCTTTTGGAAAGGTACCCCCAGCAGCAGCCGCAGCAGCAACAGCAATAGGCAAACACAAAGAGGCACTCAGCTGACGAGACACAAGTTGCTCCTGATGAGTGCGAATGCCGCCAGCTGCTGCCGGTGCGCTGGCCTCCAGCGCCGAGATGCAGGGCCCTGGGATGCCGTCGGGAGCTGCTCAGCACCGTGCTCGGCCGCCGGGCAAAGCAAAAGGAGGAGTGAGGCCATCAGTGGATGATGCCAGTGCCAGCCCCCCAAGAGACAAGCCCCGCGGGAGCCAGATTCCCCGGCCCCAGGGCATTACCTTCCCGCTGCCCTGGGGCACTGCACTGAGATCCCCAAGGCACCAGGCGGCACCACCCAAAGGGCCCTGGCCCCTCTCCCCAACCTCCCCAGCACCCCGGGTCCCTGCACGCGGCCGCTGACCTGCCCTGTGGCAAAGGCCGCCCTCCGCACACCACTGCTGACGTGCTCGCCTGCACACTGCACCGCAGCAGCCCGGGACGTCCTCGGGAGCTGCCCACAGCCACGCTCGGCCACCGGGCAGAGAAGAAGGAGGAGCAAGGCCAGCAGCGGCTGCCGCCGGGCCACAGCCCCCCAAGAAACAAGCCCCGCGCAGCCCCATGGCCCCACGGCTCAAGAGGACCCTCCTCCCACCGCTGTGGCGGACTCCATCGAGGCACCAGGCAGGACCACCCAGAAGGGTCCTGCGCTCTCTCCCACCCCTCCCAAGGACCCCCAACTCCCCGGGGCCTGACACGCGACTCCTTACCTGCCACACAGCACAGGCCCCCTCCACACACCAACGCCGGCGTGCTCGCCTGTGCTGCATGGGCCCGGCATGTCCTCGGGAGCTGCGCAGCGCCACGCCACGCTCGGCAGCCGTGCAAAGCAAAGGAGGAGAGAAGGCTTCAGTGGCTGCTGCCAGCACCCGTGCCCTCAACAAGTCCCCCACAGCTCCCTCTGCACCAACGCCCAGAGGCAGCTCATGGCCCCCCACACACTACCCCAGGCCGATGACGGTGCCGGGCCCCACGCCAGCCCCCTGGCTGCCACCAGCACACCAAGCCTGCGGCCAGGGCAGCCTGCCTCCACGCCGGCCAGAACACAGAACTCGCCGACACCCCGGGCAACGCTGACAATGGCCTTGGCAACAGGCACCAACTGCCCGGCAAGAGGCACAAGCGCCCCAAGGCACGAGCCCTCGCTCAGAAACCCGGACACTGCTCCCGCCTCACCAGGCCTCTCCAGCACTCCGCATTTGCTCTCGCAGAGTTGTTCTCTGCAGCCCCGCCGCTTCTCTTGCATGCCTAGAGCAGCAAGCAATACCTGCCCTGCGGCACTTCCTCTTTTCACAAACTGACATCGTGCCTCCTCAGACATTGGCACAAAAATCACCATGCACCTGGCAAGGCTCATGCACCATCAAGGAAGCGCCCACAGCTTCCCTCGGGCTCCTCCGCTGTTCTTGCAGGCCTAGTCCAGTCAAACAAGAACTGCGCCGCTGCGCTTCCTCGCTCTTCCCAGACTGACACCATGCCTAACGACACATGCCGACAGACAGTGCCGCGCTGCTATAACGGCTCCCCACCTGCACGTGCTCGCACACTAGTGCTCTCCCGCGCCTCCACTGGCAGTCCTGCCTATTCCGGCCTCCACCAAAGTGCCCCTCTGCACCTCCCGACTCTTGCCAAACTTTCCCCTTACCAAAGGAGAGGTGCGCGCAGCATACAAGCTCTTCTGCAATGGCTCCGCCACCAGCAAGGGCTTGCCGAGGAGCCCTCTTCAGCCCCCCACTGGAGCAGTGGCATGCCAGGTGCAGCCTCAGGAGAACTGCCCCTCCACGCTTCCACTTGTGCCTCCCAAACCCACACCGTGCCCATGCAGACACTGGCACAAAATCGCCATGCCCCTCACATGGCTCAGGCACGCAGAGGTTCACGTAGTGGCAGAACAGCTGTCTTGGGCCCCTCCGAGGCATGCCCTCAGGCAGTGCTAGGCAGAGGCCTATTGCAGAGGCAGAGAAGAGCTTGCTGAGATCCGCCCGCCTGCCTCCGCCTTCTCCTGCCCAGGCTGAAGAGGCCCAGCTCGCTCAGCCTCTCCTGGCAGGAGAGCTGCTCCAGTGCCTTCCTCCTCTTGGTGGCCCTTTGCAGGCCTCGCTCCACTCCGTCCGTGCGGATGTTGTCCTGGGGAGCCCAGAACTGCACCCCAGACTCCACGTGTGGCCTCAGCAGGGCTGAGGAGAGCGGAAGGAGCCTGCCCCTGACTCCCACCCCCTCCCTCCCCAGCGGCCCTCTGGCAATGCTCTTCCTGCGGCTTCCCAGGATACCAGCGGCCTTCGTGGCCACAAGCGCACATTGCTGGCTCACGGTCAGCTGGTGAAGAAAGCCTTCAGGACATCTGTGTTTTCAGTGTCCTTTGTCCCCAGGGCCCCTGCCCCCCGCCTTTAGCAGCAGGCTGCCCTTTGCCCTCGCCTTCCTTTTGCTGCTGGTGCACTTGTAGGAGCCTTGCCGCTTGCCTTTCCTGGCCCTTGCCAGCTTCAGCTCCAGGTGGCCTTTGGCTTTCCTCACGCCAGCCCTGCAGCCTCAGGCAGTGTCTCCAGGCAATTGTCCTGGGGCACCTCTCCCTCCTTCCCCCTCACACGCTTGCGATGTTCTTGGCACGCCTGCCTGCTCCTTGGTGCCGGAATCAGTTCTGGGCAAAAAGCTACAGGCCAAAAGTTAGAAAAAGAGAGAAAGGCCAGAGTGCTGGCACACTCGGCAGCCATGTCAGTAGGCTAAGCCCTTGGGTTAACAGGCTCGTGAGGTAAGGAGAGCTGTGCTCAAGCAGCCTCTCTCTGGCGGTGGCCAGCAGCAGAGGGCCAGTGCCGAGCAGAAGAGCAAGGCCTAGCTGGAGAGCGGCCTGTGCCAGCCCCACACCCTTCCCACGGGCAAGTGCTCAGGGATTTCCTGAGCGGGGAAAAAGAGCAGCCGTGGCAGTTTCCCGAGGGCAAAAGAGCCACCAGCGGTCTTGGGCCAAAAACGGGGTGAATGATTTTGGAAGCGCCAGGGAGGTTTTTGGCTTCGCCAGCATGCTGCCACATGGCATGCAGAATGTGCCTGTGTGGGGGCTAGCCCACCTTTGGCAGAGCATCAAGAGAAAGGGGCGAGCAACTCCCCGCCTTGGGAAAGGGCCTGGCGCAGGCAGACGCCTCTGCATCTTCCAGGCCTACAGTGCCTTCTGAAAGACATGCTGCTGCTTTGAGGTCTCAGAAGCCAAGCTCTCACAAGCATCCTTAAAAAGCTCAAAACCCAGCACAGGCGCTCGCTCAGAGGTCTTGAGCGACCTCGCAGCAGGGCGTCTTCTCCGCTGCAAGGCCTTCTTACAAGGGGATAGAGGAGGGCAGCCTGGAGGAATCTCCTTTTGGAAAGGTACCCCCAGCAGCAGCCGCAGCAGCAACAGCAATAGGCAAACACAAAGAGGCACTCAGCTGACGAGACACAAGTTGCTCCTGATGAGTGCGAATGCCGCCAGCTGCTGCCGGTGCGCTGGCCTCCAGCGCCGAGATGCAGGGCCCTGGGATGCCGTCGGGAGCTGCTCAGCACCGTGCTCGGCCGCCGGGCAAAGCAAAAGGAGGAGTGAGGCCATCAGTGGATGATGCCAGTGCCAGCCCCCCAAGAGACAAGCCCCGCGGGAGCCAGATTCCCCGGCCCCAGGGCATTACCTTCCCGCTGCCCTGGGGCACTGCACTGAGATCCCCAAGGCACCAGGCGGCACCACCCAAAGGGCCCTGGCCCCTCTCCCCAACCTCCCCAGCACCCCGGGTCCCTGCACGCGGCCGCTGACCTGCCCTGTGGCAAAGGCCGCCCTCCGCACACCACTGCTGACGTGCTCGCCTGCACACTGCACCGCAGCAGCCCGGGACGTCCTCGGGAGCTGCCCACAGCCACGCTCGGCCACCGGGCAGAGAAGAAGGAGGAGCAAGGCCAGCAGCGGCTGCCGCCGGGCCACAGCCCCCCAAGAAACAAGCCCCGCGCAGCCCCATGGCCCCACGGCTCAAGAGGACCCTCCTCCCACCGCTGTGGCGGACTCCATCGAGGCACCAGGCAGGACCACCCAGAAGGGTCCTGCGCTCTCTCCCACCCCTCCCAAGGACCCAACTCCCCGGGGCCTGACACGCGACTCCTTACCTGCCACACAGCACAGGCCCCCTCCACACACCAACGCCGGCGTGCTCGCCTGTGCTGCATGGGCCCGGCATGTCCTCGGGAGCTGCGCAGCGCCACGCCACGCTCGGCAGCCGTGCAAAGCAAAGGAGGAGAGAAGGCTTCAGTGGCTGCTGCCAGCACCCGTGCCCTCAACAAGTCCCCCACAGCTCCCTCTGCACCAACGCCCAGAGGCAGCTCATGGCCCCCCACACACTACCCCAGGCCGATGACGGTGCCGGGCCCCACGCCAGCCCCCTGGCTGCCACCAGCACACCAAGCCTGCGGCCAGGGCAGCCTGCCTCCACGCCGGCCAGAACACAGAACTCGCCGACACCCCGGGCAACGCTGACAATGGCCTTGGCAACAGGCACCAACTGCCCGGCAAGAGGCACAAGCGCCCCAAGGCACGAGCCCTCGCTCAGAAACCCGGACACTGCTCCCGCCTCACCAGGCCTCTCCAGCACTCCGCATTTGCTCTCGCAGAGTTGTTCTCTGCAGCCCCGCCGCTTCTCTTGCATGCCTAGAGCAGCAAGCAATACCTGCCCTGCGGCACTTCCTCTTTTCACAAACTGACATCGTGCCTCCTCAGACATTGGCACAAAAATCACCATGCACCTGGCAAGGCTCATGCACCATCAAGGAAGCGCCCACAGCTTCCCTCGGGCTCCTCCGCTGTTCTTGCAGGCCTAGTCCAGTCAAACAAGAACTGCGCCGCTGCGCTTCCTCGCTCTTCCCAGACTGACACCATGCCTAACGACACATGCCGACAGACAGTGCCGCGCTGCTATAACGGCTCCCCACCTGCACGTGCTCGCACACTAGTGCTCTCCCGCGCCTCCACTGGCAGTCCTGCCTATTCCGGCCTCCACCAAAGTGCCCCTCTGCACCTCCCGACTCTTGCCAAACTTTCCCCTTACCAAAGGAGAGGTGCGCGCAGCATACAAGCTCTTCTGCAATGGCTCCGCCACCAGCAAGGGCTTGCCGAGGAGCCCTCTTCAGCCCCCCACTGGAGCAGTGGCATGCCAGGTGCAGCCTCAGGAGAACTGCCCCTCCACGCTTCCACTTGTGCCTCCCAAACCCACACCGTGCCCATGCAGACACTGGCACAAAATCGCCATGCCCCTCACATGGCTCAGGCACGCAGAGGTTCACGTAGTGGCAGAACAGCTGTCTTGGGCCCCTCCGAGGCATGCCCTCAGGCAGTGCTAGGCAGAGGCCTATTGCAGAGGCAGAGAAGAGCTTGCTGAGATCCGCCCGCCTGCCTCCGCCTTCTCCTGCCCAGGCTGAAGAGGCCCAGCTCGCTCAGCCTCTCCTGGCAGGAGAGCTGCTCCAGTGCCTTCCTCCTCTTGGTGGCCCTTTGCAGGCCTCGCTCCACTCCGTCCGTGCGGATGTTGTCCTGGGGAGCCCAGAACTGCACCCCAGACTCCACGTGTGGCCTCAGCAGGGCTGAGGAGAGCGGAAGGAGCCTGCCCCTGACTCCCACCCCCTCCCTCCCCAGCGGCCCTCTGGCAATGCTCTTCCTGCGGCTTCCCAGGATACCAGCGGCCTTCGTGGCCACAAGCGCACATTGCTGGCTCACGGTCAGCTGGTGAAGAAAGCCTTCAGGACATCTGTGTTTTCAGTGTCCTTTGTCCCCAGGGCCCCTGCCCCCCGCCTTTAGCAGCAGGCTGCCCTTTGCCCTCGCCTTCCTTTTGCTGCTGGTGCACTTGTAGGAGCCTTGCCGCTTGCCTTTCCTGGCCCTTGCCAGCTTCAGCTCCAGGTGGCCTTTGGCTTTCCTCACGCCAGCCCTGCAGCCTCAGGCAGTGTCTCCAGGCAATTGTCCTGGGGCACCTCTCCCTCCTTCCCCCTCACACGCTTGCGATGTTCTTGGCACGCCTGCCTGCTCCTTGGTGCCGGAATCAGTTCTGGGCAAAAAGCTACAGGCCAAAAGTTAGAAAAAGAGAGAAAGGCCAGAGTGCTGGCACACTCGGCAGCCATGTCAGTAGGCTAAGCCCTTGGGTTAACAGGCTCGTGAGGTAAGGAGAGCTGTGCTCAAGCAGCCTCTCTCTGGCGGTGGCCAGCAGCAGAGGGCCAGTGCCGAGCAGAAGAGCAAGGCCTAGCTGGAGAGCGGCCTGTGCCAGCCCCACACCCTTCCCACGGGCAAGTGCTCAGGGATTTCCTGAGCGGGGAAAAAGAGCAGCCGTGGCAGTTTCCCGAGGGCAAAAGAGCCACCAGCGGTCTTGGGCCAAAAACGGGGTGAATGATTTTGGAAGCGCCAGGGAGGTTTTTGGCTTCGCCAGCATGCTGCCACATGGCATGCAGAATGTGCCTGTGTGGGGGCTAGCCCACCTTTGGCAGAGCATCAAGAGAAAGGGGCGAGCAACTCCCCGCCTTGGGAAAGGGCCTGGCGCAGGCAGACGCCTCTGCATCTTCCAGGCCTACAGTGCCTTCTGAAAGACATGCTGCTGCTTTGAGGTCTCAGAAGCCAAGCTCTCACAAGCATCCTTAAAAAGCTCAAAACCCAACACAGGCGCTCGCTCAGAGGTCTTGAGCGACCTCGCAGCAGGGCGTCTTCTCCGCTGCAAGGCCTTCTTACAAGGGGATAGAGGAGGGCAGCCTGGAGGAATCTCCTTTTGGAAAGGTACCCCCAGCAGCAGCCGCAGCAGCAACAGCAATAGGCAAACACAAAGAGGCACTCAGCTGACGAGACACAAGTTGCTCCTGATGAGTGCGAATGCCGCCAGCTGCTGCCGGTGCGCTGGCCTCCAGCGCCGAGATGCAGGGCCCTGGGATGCCGTCGGGAGCTGCTCAGCACCGTGCTCGGCCGCCGGGCAAAGCAAAAGGAGGAGTGAGGCCATCAGTGGATGATGCCAGTGCCAGCCCCCCAAGAGACAAGCCCCGCGGGAGCCAGATTCCCCGGCCCCAGGGCATTACCTTCCCGCTGCCCTGGGGCACTGCACTGAGATCCCCAAGGCACCAGGCGGCACCACCCAAAGGGCCCTGGCCCCTCTCCCCAACCTCCCCAGCACCCCGGGTCCCTGCACGCGGCCGCTGACCTGCCCTGTGGCAAAGGCCGCCCTCCGCACACCACTGCTGACGTGCTCGCCTGCACACTGCACCGCAGCAGCCCGGGACGTCCTCGGGAGCTGCCCACAGCCACGCTCGGCCACCGGGCAGAGAAGAAGGAGGAGCAAGGCCAGCAGCGGCTGCCGCCGGGCCACAGCCCCCCAAGAAACAAGCCCCGCGCAGCCCCATGGCCCCACGGCTCAAGAGGACCCTCCTCCCACCGCTGTGGCGGACTCCATCGAGGCACCAGGCAGGACCACCCAGAAGGGTCCTGCGCTCTCTCCCACCCCTCCCAAGGACCCAACTCCCCGGGGCCTGACACGCGACTCCTTACCTGCCACACAGCACAGGCCCCCTCCACACACCAACGCCGGCGTGCTCGCCTGTGCTGCATGGGCCCGGCATGTCCTCGGGAGCTGCGCAGCGCCACGCCACGCTCGGCAGCCGTGCAAAGCAAAGGAGGAGAGAAGGCTTCAGTGGCTGCTGCCAGCACCCGTGCCCTCAACAAGTCCCCCACAGCTCCCTCTGCACCAACGCCCAGAGGCAGCTCATGGCCCCCCACACACTACCCCAGGCCGATGACGGTGCCGGGCCCCACGCCAGCCCCCTGGCTGCCACCAGCACACCAAGCCTGCGGCCAGGGCAGCCTGCCTCCACGCCGGCCAGAACACAGAACTCGCCGACACCCCGGGCAACGCTGACAATGGCCTTGGCAACAGGCACCAACTGCCCGGCAAGAGGCACAAGCGCCCCAAGGCACGAGCCCTCGCTCAGAAACCCGGACACTGCTCCCGCCTCACCAGGCCTCTCCAGCACTCCGCATTTGCTCTCGCAGAGTTGTTCTCTGCAGCCCCGCCGCTTCTCTTGCATGCCTAGAGCAGCAAGCAATACCTGCCCTGCGGCACTTCCTCTTTTCACAAACTGACATCGTGCCTCCTCAGACATTGGCACAAAAATCACCATGCACCTGGCAAGGCTCATGCACCATCAAGGAAGCGCCCACAGCTTCCCTCGGGCTCCTCCGCTGTTCTTGCAGGCCTAGTCCAGTCAAACAAGAACTGCGCCGCTGCGCTTCCTCGCTCTTCCCAGACTGACACCATGCCTAACGACACATGCCGACAGACAGTGCCGCGCTGCTATAACGGCTCCCCACCTGCACGTGCTCGCACACTAGTGCTCTCCCGCGCCTCCACTGGCAGTCCTGCCTATTCCGGCCTCCACCAAAGTGCCCCTCTGCACCTCCCGACTCTTGCCAAACTTTCCCCTTACCAAAGGAGAGGTGCGCGCAGCATACAAGCTCTTCTGCAATGGCTCCGCCACCAGCAAGGGCTTGCCGAGGAGCCCTCTTCAGCCCCCCACTGGAGCAGTGGCATGCCAGGTGCAGCCTCAGGAGAACTGCCCCTCCACGCTTCCACTTGTGCCTCCCAAACCCACACCGTGCCCATGCAGACACTGGCACAAAATCGCCATGCCCCTCACATGGCTCAGGCACGCAGAGGTTCACGTAGTGGCAGAACAGCTGTCTTGGGCCCCTCCGAGGCATGCCCTCAGGCAGTGCTAGGCAGAGGCCTATTGCAGAGGCAGAGAAGAGCTTGCTGAGATCCGCCCGCCTGCCTCCGCCTTCTCCTGCCCAGGCTGAAGAGGCCCAGCTCGCTCAGCCTCTCCTGGCAGGAGAGCTGCTCCAGTGCCTTCCTCCTCTTGGTGGCCCTTTGCAGGCCTCGCTCCACTCCGTCCGTGCGGATGTTGTCCTGGGGAGCCCAGAACTGCACCCCAGACTCCACGTGTGGCCTCAGCAGGGCTGAGGAGAGCGGAAGGAGCCTGCCCCTGACTCCCACCCCCTCCCTCCCCAGCGGCCCTCTGGCAATGCTCTTCCTGCGGCTTCCCAGGATACCAGCGGCCTTCGTGGCCACAAGCGCACATTGCTGGCTCACGGTCAGCTGGTGAAGAAAGCCTTCAGGACATCTGTGTTTTCAGTGTCCTTTGTCCCCAGGGCCCCTGCCCCCCGCCTTTAGCAGCAGGCTGCCCTTTGCCCTCGCCTTCCTTTTGCTGCTGGTGCACTTGTAGGAGCCTTGCCGCTTGCCTTTCCTGGCCCTTGCCAGCTTCAGCTCCAGGTGGCCTTTGGCTTTCCTCACGCCAGCCCTGCAGCCTCAGGCAGTGTCTCCAGGCAATTGTCCTGGGGCACCTCTCCCTCCTTCCCCCTCACACGCTTGCGATGTTCTTGGCACGCCTGCCTGCTCCTTGGTGCCGGAATCAGTTCTGGGCAAAAAGCTACAGGCCAAAAGTTAGAAAAAGAGAGAAAGGCCAGAGTGCTGGCACACTCGGCAGCCATGTCAGTAGGCTAAGCCCTTGGGTTAACAGGCTCGTGAGGTAAGGAGAGCTGTGCTCAAGCAGCCTCTCTCTGGCGGTGGCCAGCAGCAGAGGGCCAGTGCCGAGCAGAAGAGCAAGGCCTAGCTGGAGAGCGGCCTGTGCCAGCCCCACACCCTTCCCACGGGCAAGTGCTCAGGGATTTCCTGAGCGGGGAAAAAGAGCAGCCGTGGCAGTTTCCCGAGGGCAAAAGAGCCACCAGCGGTCTTGGGCCAAAAACGGGGTGAATGATTTTGGAAGCGCCAGGGAGGTTTTTGGCTTCGCCAGCATGCTGCCACATGGCATGCAGAATGTGCCTGTGTGGGCGCTAGCCCACCTTTGGCAGAGCATCAAGAGAAAGGGGCGAGCAACTCCCCGCCTTGGGAAAGGGCCTGGCGCAGGCAGACGCCTCTGCATCTTCCAGGCCTACAGTGCCTTCTGAAAGACATGCTGCTGCTTTGAGGTCTCAGAAGCCAAGCTCTCACAAGCATCCTTAAAAAGCTCAAAACCCAACACAGGCGCTCGCTCAGAGGTCTTGAGCGACCTCGCAGCAGGGCGTCTTCTCCGCTGCAAGGCCTTCTTACAAGGGGATAGAGGAGGGCAGCCTGGAGGAATCTCCTTTTGGAAAGGTACCCCCAGCAGCAGCCGCAGCAGCAACAGCAATAGGCAAACACAAAGAGGCACTCAGCTGACGAGACACAAGTTGCTCCTGATGAGTGCGAATGCCGCCAGCTGCTGCCGGTGCGCTGGCCTCCAGCGCCGAGATGCAGGGCCCTGGGATGCCGTCGGGAGCTGCTCAGCACCGTGCTCGGCCGCCGGGCAAAGCAAAAGGAGGAGTGAGGCCATCAGTGGATGATGCCAGTGCCAGCACCCCAAGAGACAAGCCCCGCGGGAGCCAGATTCCCCGGCCCCAGGGCATTACCTTCCCGCTGCCCTGGGGCACTGCACTGAGATCCCCAAGGCACCAGGCGGCACCACCCAAAGGGCCCTGGCCCCTCTCCCCAACCTCCCCAGCACCCCGGGACCCTGCACGCGGCCGCTGACCTGCCCTGTGGCAAAGGCCGCCCTCCGCACACCACTGCTGACGTGCTCGCCTGCACACTGCACCGCAGCAGCCCGGGACGTCCTCGGGAGCTGCCCACAGCCACGCTCGGCCACCGGGCAGAGAAGAAGGAGGAGCAAGGCCAGCAGCGGCTGCCGCCGGGCCACAGCCCCCCAAGAAACAAGCCCCGCGCAGCCCCATGGCCCCACGGCTCAAGAGGACCCTCCTCCCACCGCTGTGGCGGACTCCATCGAGGCACCACCCAGAAGGGTCCTGCGCTCTCTCCCACCCCTCCCAAGGACCCCCAACTCCCGGGGCCTGACACGTGACTCCTTACCTGCCACACAGCACAGGCCCCCTCCACACACCAACGCCGGCGTGCTCGCCTGTGCTGCATGGGCCCGGCATGCCCTCGGGAGCTGCGCAGCGCCACGCCACGCTCGGCAGCCGTGCAAAGCAAAGGAGGAGAGAAGGCTTCAGTGGCTGCTGCCAGCACCCGTGCCCTCAACAAGTCCCCTACAGCTCCCTCTGCACCAACGCCCAGAGGCAGCTCATGGCCCCCCACACACTACCCCAGGCCGATGACGGTGCCGGGCCCCACGCCAGCCCCCTGGCTGCCACCAGCACACCAAGCCTGCGGCCAGGGCAGCCTGCCTCCACGCCGGCCAGAACACAGAACTCGCCGACACCCCGGGCAACGCTGACAATGGCCTTGGCAACAGGCACCAACTGCCCGGCAAGAGGCACAAGCGCCCCAGCCCCAAACACACCCACCGCGCACCGGCACGCCAGCAAGCATGGCCCAAGGGCTGCGGGCAAGGCACGAGCCCTCGCTCAGAAACCCGGACACTGCTCCCGCCTCACCAGGCCTCTCCAGCACTCCGCATTTGCTCTCGCAGAGTTGTTCTCTGCAGCCCCGCCGCTTCTCTTGCATGCCTAGAGCAGCAAGCAATACCTGCCCTGCGGCACTTCCTCTTTTCACAAACTGACACCGTACCTCCTCAGACATTGGCACAAAAATCACCATGCACCTGGCAAGGCTCATGCACCATCAAGGAAGCGCCCACAGCTTCCCTCGGGCTCCTCCGCTGTTCTTGCAGGCCTAGTCCAGTCAAACAAGAACTGTGCCGCTGCGCTTCCTCGCTCTTCCCAGACTGACACCATGCCTAACGACACATGCCGACAGACAGTGCCGCGCTGCTATAACGGCTCCCCACCTGCACGTGCTCGCACACTAGTGCTCTCCCGCGCCTCCACTGGCAGTCCTGCCTATTCCGGCCTCCACCAAAGTGCCCCTCTGCACCTCCCGACTCTTGCCAAACTTTCCCCTTACCAAAGGAGAGGTGCGCGCAGCATACAAGCTCTTCTGCAATGGCTCCGCCACCAGCAAGGGCTTGCCGAGGAGCCCTCTTCAGCCCCCACTGGAGCAGTGGCATGCCAGGTGCAGCCTCAGGAGAACTGCCCCTCCACGCTTCCACTTGTGCCTCCCAAACCCACACCGTGCCCATGCAGACACTGGCACAAAATCGCCATGCCCCTCACATGGCTCAGGCACGCAGAGGTTCACGTAGTGGCAGAACAGCTGTCTTGGGCCCCTCCGAGGCATGCCCTCAGGCAGTGCTAGGCAGAGGCCTATTGCAGAGGCAGAGAAGAGCTTGCTGAGATCCGCCCGCCTGCCTCCGCCTTCTCCTGCCCAGGCTGAAGAGGCCCAGCTCGCTCAGCCTCTCCTGGCAGGAGAGCTGCTCCAGTGCCTTCCTCCTCTTGGTGGCCCTTTGCAGGCCTCGCTCCACTCCGTCCGTGCGGATGTTGTCCTGGGGAGCCCAGAACTGCACCCCAGACTCCACGTGTGGCCTCAGCAGGGCTGAGGAGAGCGGAAGGAGCCTGCCCCTGACTCCCACCCCCTCCCTCCCCAGCGGCCCTCTGGCAATGCTCTTCCTGCGGCTTCCCAGGATACCAGCGGCCTTCGTGGCCACAAGCGCACATTGCTGGCTCACGGTCAGCTGGTGAAGAAAGCCTTCAGGACATCTGTGTTTTCAGTGTCCTTTGTCCCCAGGGCCCCTGCCCCCCGCCTTTAGCAGCAGGCTGCCCTTTGCCCTCGCCTTCCTTTTGCTGCTGGTGCACTTGTAGGAGCCTTGCCGCTTGCCTTTCCTGGCCCTTGCCAGCTTCAGCTCCAGGTGGCCTTTGGCTTTCCTCACGCCAGCCCTGCAGCCTCAGGCAGTGTCTCCAGGCAATTGTCCTGGGGCACCTCTCCCTCCTTCCCCCTCACACGCTTGCGATGTTCTTGGCACGCCTGCCTGCTCTTTGGTGCCGGAATCAGTTCTGGGCAAAAAGCTACAGGCCAAAAGTTAGAAAAAGAGAGAAAGGCCAGAGTGCTGGCACACTCGGCAGCCATGTCAGTAGGCTAAGCCCTTGGGTTAACAGGCTCGTGAGGTAAGGAGAGCTGTGCTCAAGCAGCCTCTCTCTGGCGGTGGCCAGCAGCAGAGGGCCAGTGCCGAGCAGAAGAGCAAGGCCTAGCTGGAGAGCGGCCTGTGCCAGCCCCACACCCTTCCCACGGGCAAGTGCTCAGGGATTTCCTGAGCGGGGAAAAAGAGCAGCCGTGGCAGTTTCCCGAGGGCAAAAGAGCCACCAGCGGTCTTGGGCCAAAAACGGGGTGAATGATTTTGGAAGCGCCAGGGAGGTTTTTGGCTTCGCCAGCATGCTGCCACATGGCATGCAGAATGTGCCTGTGTGGGGGCTAGCCCACCTTTGGCAGAGCATCAAGAGAAAGGGGCGAGCAACTCCCCGCCTTGGGAAAGGGCCTGGCGCAGGCAGACGCCTCTGCATCTTCCAGGCCTACAGTGCCTTCTGAAAGACATGCTGCTGCTTTGAGGTCTCAGAAGCCAAGCTCTCACAAGCATCCTTAAAAAGCTCAAAACCCAACACAGGCGCTCGCTCAGAGGTCTTGAGCGACCTCGCAGCAGGGCGTCTTCTCCGCTGCAAGGCCTTCTTACAAGGGGATAGAGGAGGGCAGCCTGGAGGAATCTCCTTTTGGAAAGGTACCCCCAGCAGCAGCCGCAGCAGCAACAGCAATAGGCAAACACAAAGAGGCACTCAGCTGACGAGACACAAGTTGCTCCTGATGAGTGCGAATGCCGCCAGCTGCTGCCGGTGCGCTGGCCTCCAGCGCCGAGATGCAGGGCCCTGGGATGCCGTCGGGAGCTGCTCAGCACCGTGCTCGGCCGCCGGGCAAAGCAAAAGGAGGAGTGAGGCCATCAGTGGATGATGCCAGTGCCAGCTCCCCAAGAGACAAGCCCCGCGGGAGCCAGATTCCCCGGCCCCAGGGCATTACCTTCCCGCTGCCCTGGGGCACTGCACTGAGATCCCCAAGGCACCAGGCGGCACCACCCAAAGGGCCCTGGCCCCTCTCCCCAACCTCCCCAGCACCCCGGGTCCCTGCACGCGGCCGCTGACCTGCCCTGTGGCAAAGGCCGCCCTCCGCACACCACTGCTGACGTGCTCGCCTGCACACTGCACCGCAGCAGCCCGGGACGTCCTCGGGAGCTGCCCACAGCCACGCTCGGCCACCGGGCAGAGAAGAAGGAGGAGCAAGGCCAGCAGCGGCTGCCACCGGGCCACAGCCCCCCAAGAAACAAGCCCCGCGCAGCCCCATGGCCCCACGGCTCAAGAGGACCCTCCTCCCACCGCTGTGGCGGACTCCATCGAGGCACCACCCAGAAGGGTCCTGCGCTCTCTCCCACCCCTCCCAAGGACCCCCAACTCCCCGGGGCCTGACACGCGACTCCTTACCTGCCACACAGCACAGGCCCCCTCCACACACCAACGCCGGCGTGCTCGCCTGTGCTGCATGGGCCCGGCATGCCCTCGGGAGCTGCGCAGCGCCACGCCACGCTCGGCAGCCGTGCAAAGCAAAGGAGGAGAGAAGGCTTCAGTGGCTGCTGCCAGCACCCGTGCCCTCAACAAGTCCCCCACAGCTCCCTCTGCACCAACGCCCAGAGGCAGCTCATGGCCCCCCACACACTACCCCAGGCCGATGACGGTGCCGGGCCCCACGCCAGCCCCCTGGCTGCCACCAGCACACCAAGCCTGCGGCCAGGGCAGCCTGCCTCCACGCCGGCCAGAACACAGAACTCGCCGACACCCTGGGCAACGCTGACAATGGCCTTGGCAACAGGCACCAACTGCCCGGCAAGAGGCACAAGCGCCCCAAGGCACGAGCCCTCGCTCAGAAACCCGGACACTGCTCCCGCCTCACCAGGCCTCTCCAGCACTCCGCATTTGCTCTCGCAGAGTTGTTCTCTGCAGCCCCGCCGCTTCTCTTGCATGCCTAGAGCAGCAAGCAATACCTGCCCTGCGGCACTTCCTCTTTTCACAAACTGACATCGTGCCTCCTCAGACATTGGCACAAAAATCACCATGCACCTGGCAAGGCTCATGCACCATCAAGGAAGCGCCCACAGCTTCCCTCGGGCTCCTCCGCTGTTCTTGCAGGCCTAGTCCAGTCAAACAAGAACTGCGCCGCTGCGCTTCCTCGCTCTTCCCAGACTGACACCATGCCTAACGACACATGCCGACAGACAGTGCCGCGCTGCTATAACGGCTCCCCACCTGCACGTGCTCGCACACTAGTGCTCTCCCGCGCCTCCACTGGCAGTCCTGCCTATTCTGGCCTCCACCAAAGTGCCCCTCTGCACCTCCCGACTCTTGCCAAACTTTCCCCTTACCAAAGGAGAGGTGCGCGCAGCATACAAGCTCTTCTGCAATGGCTCCGCCACCAGCAAGGGCTTGCCGAGGAGCCCTCTTCAGCCCCCCACTGGAGCAGTGGCATGCCAGGTGCAGCCTCAGGAGAACTGCCCCTCCACGCTTCCACTTGTGCCTCCCAAACCCACACCGTGCCCATGCAGACACTGGCACAAAATCGCCATGCCCCTCACATGGCTCAGGCACGCAGAGGTTCACATAGTGGCAGAACAGCTGTCTTGGGCCCCTCCGAGGCATGCCCTCAGGCAGTGCTAGGCAGAGGCCTATTGCAGAGGCAGAGAAGAGCTTGCTGAGATCCGCCCGCCTGCCTCCGCCTTCTCCTGCCCAGGCTGAAGAGGCCCAGCTCGCTCAGCCTCTCCTGGCAGGAGAGCTGCTCCAGTGCCTTCCTCCTCTTGGTGGCCCTTTGCAGGCCTCGCTCCACTCCGTCCGTGCGAATGTTGTCCTGGGGAGCCCAGAACTGCACCCCAGACTCCACGTGTGGCCTCAGCAGGGCTGAGGAGAGCGGAAGGAGCCTGCCCCTGACTCCCACCCCCTCCCTCCCCAGCGGCCCTCTGGCAATGCTCTTCCTGCGGCTTCCCAGAATACCAGCGGCCTTCGTGGCCACAAGCGCACATTGCTGGCTCACGGTCAGCTGGTGAAGAAAGCCTTCAGGACATCTGTGTTTTCAGTGTCCTTTGTCCCCAGGGCCCCTGCCCCCCGCCTTTAGCAGCAGGCTGCCCTTTGCCCTCGCCTTCCTTTTGCTGCTGGTGCACTTGTAGGAGCCTTGCCGCTTGCCTTTCCTGGCCCTTGCCAGCTTCAGCTCCAGGTGGCCTTTGGCTTTCCTCACGCCAGCCCTGCAGCCTCAGGCAGTGTCTCCAGGCATTTGTCCTGGGGCACCTCTCCCTCCTTCCCCCTCACACGCTTGCGATGTTCTTGGCACGCCTGCCTGCTCCTTGGTGCCGGAATCAGTTCTGGGCAAAAAGCTACAGGCCAAAAGTTAGAAAAAGAGAGAAAGGCCAGAGTGCTGGCACACTCGGCAGCCATGTCAGTAGGCTAAGCCCTTGGGTTAACAGGCTCGTGAGGTAAGGAGAGCTGTGCTCAAGCAGCCTCTCTCTGGCGGTGGCCAGCAGCAGAGGGCCAGTGCCGAGCAGAAGAGCAAGGCCTAGCTGGAGAGCGGCCTGTGCCAGCCCCACACCCTTCCCACGGGCAAGTGCTCAGGGATTTCCTGAGCGGGGAAAAAGAGCAGCCGTGGCAGTTTCCCGAGGGCAAAAGAGCCACCAGCGGTCTTGGGCCAAAAACGGGGTGAATGATTTTGGAAGCGCCAGGGAGGTTTTTGGCTTCGCCAGCATGCTGCCACATGGCATGCAGAATGTGCCTGTGTGGGGGCTAGCCCACCTTTGGCAGAGCATCAAGAGAAAGGGGCGAGCAACTCCCCGCCTTGGGAAAGGGCCTGGCGCAGGCAGACGCCTCTGCATCTTCCAGGCCTACAGTGCCTTCTGAAAGACATGCTGCTGCTTTGAGGTCTCAGAAGCCAAGCTCTCACAAGCATCCTTAAAAAGCTCAAAACCCAACACAGGCGCTCGCTCAGAGGTCTTGAGCGACCTCGCAGCAGGGCGTCTTCTCCGCTGCAAGGCCTTCTTACAAGGGGATAGAGGAGGGCAGCCTGGAGGAATCTCCTTTTGGAAAGGTACCCCCAGCAGCAGCCGCAGCAGCAACAGCAATAGGCAAACACAAAGAGGCACTCAGCTGACGAGACACAAGTTGCTCCTGATGAGTGTGAATGCCGCCAGCTGCTGCCGGTGCGCTGGCCTCCAGCGCCGAGATGCAGGGCCCTGGGATGCCGTCGGGAGCTGCTCAGCACCGTGCTCGGCCGCCGGGCAAAGCAAAAGGAGGAGTGAGGCCATCAGTGGATGATGCCAGTGCCAGCACCCCAAGAGACAAGCCCCGCGGGAGCCAGATTCCCCGGCCCCAGGGCATTACCTTCCCGCTGCCCTGGGGCACTGCACTGAGATCCCCAAGGCACCAGGCGGCACCACCCAAAGGGCCCTGGCCCCTCTCCCCAACCTCCCCAGCACCCCGGGTCCCTGCACGCGGCCGCTGACCTGCCCTGTGGCAAAGGCCGCCCTGCGCACACCACTGCTGACGTGCTCGCCTGCACACTGCACCGCAGCAGCCCGGGACGTCCTCGGGAGCTGCCCACAGCCACGCTCGGCCACCGGGCAGAGAAGAAGGAGGAGCAAGGCCAGCAGCGGCTGCCGCCGGGCCACAGCCCCCCAAGAAACAAGCCCCGCGCAGCCCCATGGCCCCACGGCTCAAGAGGACCCTCCTCCCACCGCTGTGGCGGACTCCATCGAGGCACCACCCAGAAGGGTCCTGCGCTCTCTCCCACCCCTCCCAAGGACCCCCAACTCCCCGGGGCCTGACACGCGACTCCTTACCTGCCACACAGCACAGGCCCCCTCCACACACCAACGCCGGCGTGCTCACCTGTGCTGCATGGGCCCGGCATGCCCTCGGGAGCTGCGCAGCGCCACGCCACGCTCGGCAGCCGTGCAAAGCAAAGGAGGAGAGAAGGCTTCAGTGGCTGCTGCCAGCACCCGTGCCCTCAACAAGTCCCCCACAGCTCCCTCTGCACCAACGCCCAGAGGCAGCTCATGGCCCCCCACACACTACCCCAGGCCGATGACGGTGCCGGGCCCCACGCCAGCCCCCTGGCTGCCACCAGCACACCAAGCCTGCGGCCAGGGCAGCCTGCCTCCACGCCGGCCAGAACACAGAACTCGCCGACACCCCGGGCAACGCTGACAATGGCCTTGGCAACAGGCACCAACTGCCCGGCAAGAGGCACAAGCGCCCCAGCCCCAAACACACCCACCGCGCACCGGCACGCCAGCAAGCATGGCCCAAGGGCCGCGGGCAAGGCACGAGCCCTCGCTCAGAAACCCGGACACTGCTCCCGCCTCACCAGGCCTCTCCAGCACTCCGCATTTGCTCTCGCAGAGTTGTTCTCTGCAGCCCCGCCGCTTCTCTTGCATGCCTAGAGCAGCAAGCAATACCTGCCCTGCGGCACTTCCTCTTTTCACAAACTGACATCGTGCCTCCTCAGACATTGGCACAAAAATCACCATGCACCTGGCAAGGCTCATGCACCATCAAGGAAGCGCCCACAGCTTCCCTCGGGCTCCTCCGCTGTTCTTGCAGGCCTAGTCCAGTCAAACAAGAACTGCGCCGCTGCGCTTCCTCGCTCTTCCCAGACTGACACCATGCCTAACGACACATGCCGACAGACAGTGCCGCGCTGCTATAACGGCTCCCCACCTGCACGTGCTCGCACACTAGTGCTCTCCCGCGCCTCCACTGGCAGTCCTGCCTATTCCGGCCTCCACCAAAGTGCCCCTCTGCACCTCCCGACTCTTGCCAAACTTTCCCCTTACCAAAGGAGAGGTGCGCGCAGCATACAAGCTCTTCTGCAATGGCTCCGCCACCAGCAAGGGCTTGCCGAGGAGCCCTCTTCAGCCCCCACTGGAGCAGTGGCATGCCAGGTACAGCCTCAGGAGAACTGCCCCTCCACGCTTCCACTTGTGCCTCCCAAACCCACACCGTGCCCATGCAGACACTGGCACAAAATCGCCATGCCCCTCACATGGCTCAGGCACGCAGAGGTTCACGTAGTGGCAGAACAGCTGTCTTGGGCCCCTCCGAGGCATGCCCTCAGGCAGTGCTAGGCAGAGGCCTATTGCAGAGGCAGAGAAGAGCTTGCTGAGATCCGCCCGCCTGCCTCCGCCTTCTCCTGCCCAGGCTGAAGAGGCCCAGCTCGCTCAGCCTCTCCTGGCAGGAGAGCTGCTCCAGTGCCTTCCTCCTCTTGGTGGCCCTTTGCAGGCCTCGCTCCACTCCGTCCGTGCGGATGTTGTCCTGGGGAGCCCAGAACTGCACCCCAGACTCCACGTGTGGCCTCAGCAGGGCTGAGGAGAGCGGAAGGAGCCTGCCCCTGACTCCCACCCCCTCCCTCCCCAGCGGCCCTCTGGCAATGCTCTTCCTGCGGCTTCCCAGAATACCAGCGGCCTTCGTGGCCACAAGCGCACATTGCTGGCTCACGGTCAGCTGGTGAAGAAAGCCTTCAGGACATCTGTGTTTTCAGTGTCCTTTGTCCCCAGGGCCCCTGCCCCCCGCCTTTAGCAGCAGGCTGCCCTTTGCCCTCGCCTTCCTTTTGCTGCTGGTGCACTTGTAGGAGCCTTGCCGCTTGCCTTTCCTGGCCCTTGCCAGCTTCAGCTCCAGGTGGCCTTTGGCTTTCCTCACGCCAGCCCTGCAGCCTCAGGCAGTGTCTCCAGGCAATTGTCCTGGGGCACCTCTCCCTCCTTCCCCCTCACACGCTTGCGATGTTCTTGGCACGCCTGCCTGCTCCTTGGTGCCGGAATCAGTTCTGGGCAAAAAGCTACAGGCCAAAAGTTAGAAAAAGAGAGAAAGGCCAGAGTGCTGGCACACTCGGCAGCCATGTCAGTAGGCTAAGCCCTTGGGTTAACAGGCTCGTGAGGTAAGGAGAGCTGTGCTCAAGCAGCCTCTCTCTGGCGGTGGCCAGCAGCAGAGGGCCAGTGCCGAGCAGAAGAGCAAGGCCTAGCTGGAGAGCGGCCTGTGCCAGCCCCACACCCTTCCCACGGGCAAGTGCTCAGGGATTTCCTGAGCGGGGAAAAAGAGCAGCCGTGGCAGTTTCCCGAGGGCAAAAGAGCCACCAGCGGTCTTGGGCCAAAAACGGGGTGAATGATTTTGGAAGCGCCAGGGAGGTTTTTGGCTTCGCCAGCATGCTGCCACATGGCATGCAGAATGTGCCTGTGTGGGGGCTAGCCCACCTTTGGCAGAGCATCAAGAGAAAGGGGCGAGCAACTCCCCGCCTTGGGAAAGGGCCTGGCGCAGGCAGACGCCTCTGCATCTTCCAGGCCTACAGTGCCTTCTGAAAGACATGCTGCTGCTTTGAGGTCTCAGAAGCCAAGCTCTCACAAGCATCCTTAAAAAGCTCAAAACCCAACACAGGCGCTCGCTCAGAGGTCTTGAGCGACCTCGCAGCAGGGCGTCTTCTCCGCTGCAAGGCCTTCTTACAAGGGGATAGAGGAGGGCAGCCTGGAGGAATCTCCTTTTGGAAAGGTACCCCCAGCAGCAGCCGCAGCAGCAACAGCAATAGGCAAACACAAAGAGGCACTCAGCTGACGAGACACAAGTTGCTCCTGATGAGTGTGAATGCCGCCAGCTGCTGCCGGTGCGCTGGCCTCCAGCGCCGAGATGCAGGGCCCTGGGATGCCGTCGGGAGCTGCTCAGCACCGTGCTCGGCCGCCGGGCAAAGCAAAAGGAGGAGTGAGGCCATCAGTGGATGATGCCAGTGCCAGCCCCCCAAGAGACAAGCCCCGCGGGAGCCAGATTCCCCGGCCCCAGGGCATTACCTTCCCGCTGCCCTGGGGCACTGCACTGAGATCCCCAAGGCACCAGGCGGCACCACCCAAAGGGCCCTGGCCCCTCTCCCCAACCTCCCCAGCACCCCGGGTCCCTGCACGCGGCCGCTGACCTGCCCTGTGGCAAAGGCCGCCCTCCGCACACCACTGCTGACGTGCTCGCCTGCACACTGCACCGCAGCAGCCCGGGACGTCCTCGGGAGCTGCCCACAGCCACGCTCGGCCACCGGGCAGAGAAGAAGGAGGAGCAAGGCCAGCAGCGGCTGCCGCCAGGCCACAGCCCCCCAAGAAACAAGCCCCGTGCAGCCCCATGGCCCCACGGCTCAAGAGGACCCTCCTCCCACCGCTGTGGCGGACTCCATCGAGGCACCACCCAGAAGGGTCCTGCGCTCTCTCCCACCCCTCCCAAGGACCCCCAACTCCCCGGGGCCTGACACGCGACTCCTTACCTGCCACACAGCACAGGCCCCCTCCACACACCAACGCCGGCGTGCTCGCCTGTGCTGCATGGGCCCGGCATGTCCTCGGGAGCTGCGCAGCGCCACGCCACGCTCGGCAGCCGTGCAAAGCAAAGGAGGAGAGAAGGCTTCAGTGGCTGCTGCCAGCACCCGTGCCCTCAACAAGTCCCCCACAGCTCCCTCTGCACCAACGCCCAGAGGCAGCTCATGGCCCCCCACACACTACCCCAGGCCGATGACGGTGCCGGGCCCCACGCCAGCCCCCTGGCTGCCACCAGCACACCAAGCCTGCGGCCAGGGCAGCCTGCCTCCACGCCGGCCAGAACACAGAACTCGCCGACACCCCGGGCAATGCTGACAATGGCCTTGGCAACAGGCACCAACTGCCCGGCAAGAGGCACAAGCGCCCCAAGGCACGAGCCCTCGCTCAGAAACCCGGACACTGCTCCCGCCTCACCAGGCCTCTCCAGCACTCCGCATTTGCTCTCGCAGAGTTGTTCTCTGCAGCCCCGCCGCTTCTCTTGCATGCCTAGAGCAGCAAGCAATACCTGCCCTGCGGCACTTCCTCTTTTCACAAACTGACATCGTGCCTCCTCAGACATTGGCACAAAAATCACCATGCACCTGGCAAGGCTCATGCACCATCAAGGAAGCGCCCACAGCTTCCCTCGGGCTCCTCCGCTGTTCTTGCAGGCCTAGTCCAGTCAAACAAGAACTGCGCCGCTGCGCTTCCTCGCTCTTCCCAGACTGACACCATGCCTAACGACACATGCCGACAGACAGTGCCGCGCTGCTATAACGGCTCCCCACCTGCACGTGCTCGCACACTAGTGCTCTCCCGCGCCTCCACTGGCAGTCCTGCCTATTCCGGCCTCCACCAAAGTGCCCCTCTGCACCTCCCGACTCTTGCCAAACTTTCCCCTTACCAAAGGAGAGGTGCGCGCAGCATACAAGCTCTTCTGCAATGGCTCCGCCACCAGCAAGGGCTTGCCGAGGAGCCCTCTTCAGCCCCCCACTGGAGCAGTGGCATGCCAGGTGCAGCCTCAGGAGAACTGCCCCTCCACGCTTCCACTTGTGCCTCCCAAACCCACACCGTGCCCATGCAGACACTGGCACAAAATCGCCATGCCCCTCACATGGCTCAGGCACGCAGAGGTTCACGTAGTGGCAGAACAGCTGTCTTGGGCCCCTCCGAGGCATGCCCTCAGGCAGTGCTAGGCAGAGCCCTATTGCAGAGGCAGAGAAGAGCTTGCTGAGATCCGCCCGCCTGCCTCCGCCTTCTCCTGCCCAGGCTGAAGAGGCCCAGCTCGCTCAGCCTCTCCTGGCAGGAGAGCTGCTCCAGTGCCTTCCTCCTCTTGGTGGCCCTTTGCAGGCCTCGCTCCACTCCGTCCGTGCGGATGTTGTCCTGGGGAGCCCAGAACTGCACCCCAGACTCCACGTGTGGCCTCAGCAGGGCTGAGGAGAGCGGAAGGAGCCTGCCCCTGACTCCCACCCCCTCCCTCCCCAGCGGCCCTCTGGCAATGCTCTTCCTGCGGCTTCCCAGGATACCAGCGGCCTTCGTGGCCACAAGCGCACATTGCTGGCTCACGGTCAGCTGGTGAAGAAAGCCTTCAGGACATCTGTGTTTTCAGTGTCCTTTGTCCCCAGGGCCCCTGCCCCCCGCCTTTAGCAGCAGGCTGCCCTTTGCCCTCGCCTTCCTTTTGCTGCTGGTGCACTTGTAGGAGCCTTGCCGCTTGCCTTTCCTGGCCCTTGCCAGCTTCAGCTCCAGGTGGCCTTTGGCTTTCCTCACGCCAGCCCTGCAGCCTCAGGCAGTGTCTCCAGGCAATTGTCCTGGGGCACCTCTCCCTCCTTCCCCCTCACACGCTTGCGATGTTCTTGGCACGCCTGCCTGCTCCTTGGTGCCGGAATCAGTTCTGGGCAAAAAGCTACAGGCCAAAAGTTAGAAAAAGAGAGAAAGGCCAGAGTGCTGGCACACTCGGCAGCCATGTCAGTAGGCTAAGCCCTTGGGTTAACAGGCTCGTGAGGTAAGGAGAGCTGTGCTCAAGCAGCCTCTCTCTGGCGGTGGCCAGCAGCAGAGGGCCAGTGCCGAGCAGAAGAGCAAGGCCTAGCTGGAGAGCGGCCTGTGCCAGCCCCACACCCTTCCCACGGGCAAGTGCTCAGGGATTTCCTGAGCGGGGAAAAAGAGCAGCCGTGGCAGTTTCCCGAGGGCAAAAGAGCCACCAGCGGTCTTGGGCCAAAAACGGGGTGAATGATTTTGGAAGCGCCAGGGAGGTTTTTGGCTTCGCCAGCATGCTGCCACATGGCATGCAGAATGTGCCTGTGTGGGGGCTAGCCCACCTTTGGCAGAGCATCAAGAGAAAGGGGCGAGCAACTCCCCGCCTTGGGAAAGGGCCTGGCGCAGGCAGACGCCTCTGCATCTTCCAGGCCTACAGTGCCTTCTGAAAGACATGCTGCTGCTTTGAGGTCTCAGAAGCCAAGCTCTCACAAGCATCCTTAAAAAGCTCAAAACCCAACACAGGCGCTCGCTCAGAGGTCTTGAGCGACCTCGCAGCAGGGCGTCTTCTCCGCTGCAAGGCCTTCTTACAAGGGGATAGAGGAGGGCAGCCTGGAGGAATCTCCTTTTGGAAAGGTACCCCCAGCAGCAGCCGCAGCAGCAACAGCAATAGGCAAACACAAAGAGGCACTCAGCTGACGAGACACAAGTTGCTCCTGATGAGTGTGAATGCCGCCAGCTGCTGCCGGTGCGCTGGCCTCCAGCGCCGAGATGCAGGGCCCTGGGATGCTGTCGGGAGCTGCTCAGCACCGTGCTCGGCCGCCGGGCAAAGCAAAAGGAGGAGTGAGGCCATCAGTGGATGATGCCAGTGCCAGCCCCCCAAGAGACAAGCCCCGCGGGAGCCAGATTCCCCGGCCCCAGGGCATGACCTTCCCGCTGCCCTGGGGCACTGCACTGAGATCCCCAAGGCACCAGGCGGCACCACCCAAAGGGCCCTGGCCCCTCTCCCCAACCTCCCCAGCACCCCGGGTCCCTGCACGCGGCCGCTGACCTGCCCTGTGGCAAAGGCCGCCCTGCGCACACCACTGCTGACGTGCTCGCCTGCACACTGCACCGCAGCAGCCCGGGACGTCCTCGGGAGCTGCCCACAGCCACGCTCGGCCACCGGGCAGAGAAGAAGGAGGAGCAAGGCCAGCAGCGGCTGCCGCCGGGCCACAGCCCCCCAAGAAACAAGCCCCGCGCAGCCCCATGGCCCCACGGCTCAAGAGGACCCTCCTCCCACCGCTGTGGCGGACTCCATCGAGGCACCACCCAGAAGGGTCCTGCGCTCTCTCCCACCCCTCCCAAGGACCCCCAACTCCCCGGGGCCTGACACGCGACTCCTTACCTGCCACACAGCACAGGCCCCCTCCACACACCAACGCCGGCGTGCTCGCCTGTGCTGCATGGGCCCGGCATGTCCTCGGGAGCTGCGCAGCGCCACGCCACGCTCGGCAGCCGTGCAAAGCAAAGGAGGAGAGAAGGCTTCAGTGGCTGCTGCCAGCACCCGTGCCCTCAACAAGTCCCCCACAGCTCCCTCTGCACCAACGCCCAGAGGCAGCTCATGGCCCCCCACACACTACCCCAGGCCGATGACGGTGCCGGGCCCCACGCCAGCCCCCTGGCTGCCACCAGCACACCAAGCCTGCGGCCAGGGCAGCCTGCCTCCACGCCGGCCAGAACACAGAACTCGCCGACACCCCGGGCAACGCTGACAATGGCCTTGGCAACAGGCACCAACTGCCCGGCAAGAGGCACAAGCGCCCCAGCCCCAAACACACCCACCGCACACCGGCACGCCAGCAAGCATGGCCCAAGGGCCGCGGGCAAGGCACGAGCCCTCGCTCAGAAACCCGGACACTGCTCCCGCCTCACCAGGCCTCTCCAGCACTCCGCATTTGCTCTCGCAGAGTTGTTCTCTGCAGCCCCGCCGCTTCTCTTGCATGCCTAGAGCAGCAAGCAATACCTGCCCTGCGGCACTTCCTCTTTTCACAAACTGACATCGTGCCTCCTCAGACATTGGCACAAAAATCACCATGCACCTGGCAAGGCTCATGCACCATCAAGGAAGCGCCCACAGCTTCCCTCGGGCTCCTCCGCTGTTCTTGCAGGCCTAGTCCAGTCAAACAAGAACTGCGCCGCTGCGCTTCCTCGCTCTTCCCAGACTGACACCATGCCTAACGACACATGCCGACAGACAGTGCCGCGCTGCTATAACGGCTCCCCACCTGCACGTGCTCGCACACTAGTGCTCTCCCGCGCCTCCACTGGCAGTCCTGCCTATTCCGGCCTCCACCAAAGTGCCCCTCTGCACCTCCCGACTCTTGCCAAACTTTCCCCTTACCAAAGGAGAGGTGCGCGCAGCATACAAGCTCTTCTGCAATGGCTCCGCCACCAGCAAGGGCTTGCCGAGGAGCCCTCTTCAGCCCCCACTGGAGCAGTGGCATGCCAGGTACAGCCTCAGGAGAACTGCCCCTCCACGCTTCCACTTGTGCCTCCCAAACCCACACCGTGCCCATGCAGACACTGGCACAAAATCGCCATGCCCCTCACATGGCTCAGGCACGCAGAGGTTCACGTAGTGGCAGAACAGCTGTCTTGGGCCCCTCCGAGGCATGCCCTCAGGCAGTGCTAGGCAGAGGCCTATTGCAGAGGCAGAGAAGAGCTTGCTGAGATCCGCCCGCCTGCCTCCGCCTTCTCCTGCCCAGGCTGAAGAGGCCCAGCTCGCTCAGCCTCTCCTGGCAGGAGAGCTGCTCCAGTGCCTTCCTCCTCTTGGTGGCCCTTTGCAGGCCTCGCTCCACTCCATCCGTGCGGATGTTGTCCTGGGGAGCCCAGAACTGCACCCCAGACTCCACGTGTGGCCTCAGCAGGGCTGAGGAGAGCGGAAGGAGCCTGCCCCTGACTCCCACCCCCTCCCTCCCCAGCGGCCCTCTGGCAATGCTCTTCCTGCGGCTTCCCAGGATACCAGCGGCCTTCGTGGCCACAAGCGCACATTGCTGGCTCACGGTCAGCTGGTGAAGAAAGCCTTCAGGACATCTGTGTTTTCAGTGTCCTTTGTCCCCAGGGCCCCTGCCCCCCGCCTTTAGCAGCAGGCTGCCCTTTGCCCTCGCCTTCCTTTTGCTGCTGGTGCACTTGTAGGAGCCTTGCCGCTTGCCTTTCCTGGCCCTTGCCAGCTTCAGCTCCAGGTGGCCTTTGGCTTTCCTCACGCCAGCCCTGCAGCCTCAGGCAGTGTCTCCAGGCATTTGTCCTGGGGCACCTCTCCCTCCTTCCCCCTCACACGCTTGCGATGTTCTTGGCACGCCTGCCTGCTCCTTGGTGCCGGAATCAGTTCTGGGCAAAAAGCTACAGGCCAAAAGTTAGAAAAAGAGAGAAAGGCCAGAGTGCTGGCACACTCGGCAGCCATGTCAGTAGGCTAAGCCCTTGGGTTAACAGGCTCGTGAGGTAAGGAGAGCTGTGCTCAAGCAGCCTCTCTCTGGCGGTGGCCAGCAGCAGAGGGCCAGTGCCGAGCAGAAGAGCAAGGCCTAGCTGGAGAGCGGCCTGTGCCAGCCCCACACCCTTCCCACGGGCAAGTGCTCAGGGATTTCCTGAGCGGGGAAAAAGAGCAGCCGTGGCAGTTTCCCGAGGGCAAAAGAGCCACCAGCGGTCTTGGGCCAAAAACGGGGTGAATGATTTTGGAAGCGCCAGGGAGGTTTTTGGCTTCGCCAGCATGCTGCCACATGGCATGCAGAATGTGCCTGTGTTGGGGCTAGCCCACCTTTGGCAGAGCATCAAGAGAAAGGGGCGAGCAACTCCCCGCCTTGGGAAAGGGCCTGGCGCAGGCAGACGCCTCTGCATCTTCCAGGCCTACAGTGCCTTCTGAAAGACATGCTGCTGCTTTGAGGTCTCAGAAGCCAAGCTCTCACAAGCATCCTTAAAAAGCTCAAAACCCAACACAGGCGCTCGCTCAGAGGTCTTGAGCGACCTCGCAGCAGGGCGTCTTCTCCGCTGCAAGGCCTTCTTACAAGGGGATAGAGGAGGGCAGCCTGGAGGAATCTCCTTTTGGAAAGGTACCCCCAGCAGCAGCCGCAGCAGCAACAGCAATAGGCAAACACAAAGAGGCACTCAGCTGACGAGACACAAGTTGCTCCTGATGAGTGCGAATGCCGCCAGCTGCTGCCGGTGCGCTGGCCTCCAGCGCCGAGATGCAGGGCCCTGGGATGCCGTCGGGAGCTGCTCAGCACCGTGCTTGGCCGCCGGGCAAAGCAAAAGGAGGAGTGAGGCCATCAGTCGACGATGCCAGTGCCAGCCCCTCAAGAGACAAGCCCCGCGGGAGCCAGATTCCCCGGCCCCAGGGCATTACCTTCCCGCTGCCCTGGGGCACTGCACTGAGATCCCCAAGGCACCAGGCGGCACCACCCAAAGGGCCCTGGCCCCTCTCCCCAACCTCCCCAGCACCCCGGGACCCTGCACGCGGCCGCTGACCTGCCCTGTGGCAAAGGCCGCCCTGCGCACACCACTGCTGACGTGCTCGCCTGCACACTGCACCGCAGCAGCCCGGGACGTCCTCGGGAGCTGCCCACAGCCACGCTCGGCCACCGGGCAGAGAAGAAGGAGGAGCAAGGCCAGCAGCGGCTGCCGCCGGGCCACAGCCCCCCAAGAAACAAGCCCCGCGCAGCCCCATGGCCCCACGGCTCAAGAGGACCCTCCTCCCACCGCTGTGGCGGACTCCATCGAGGCACCACCCAGAAGGGTCCTGCGCTCTCTCCCACCCCTCCCAAGGACCCGCAACTCCCCGGGGCCTGACACGCGACTCCTTACCTGCCACACAGCACAGGCCCCCTCCACACACCAACGCCGGCGTGCTCGCCTGTGCTGCATGGGCCCGGCATGTCCTCGGGAGCTGCGCAGCGCCACGCCACGCTCGGCAGCCGTGCAAAGCAAAGGAGGAGAGAAGGCTTCAGTGGCTGCTGCCAGCACCCGTGCCCTCAACAAGTCCCCCACAGCTCCCTCTGCACCAACGCCCAGAGGCAGCTCATGGCCCCCCACACACTACCCCAGGCCGATGACGGTGCCGGGCCCCACGCCAGCCCCCTGGCTGCCACCAGCACACCAAGCCTGCGGCCAGGGCAGCCTGCCTCCACGCCGGCCAGAACACAGAACTCGCCGACACCCCGGGCAACGCTGACAATGGCCTTGGCAACAGGCACCAACTGCCCGGCAAGAGGCACAAGCGCCCCAGCCCCAAACACACCCACCGCGCACCGGCACGCCAGCAAGCATGGCCCAAGGGCCACGGGCAAGGCACGAGCCCTCGCTCAGAAACCCGGACACTGCTCCCGCCTCACCAGGCCTCTCCAGCACTCCGCATTTGCTCTCGCAGAGTTGTTCTCTGCAGCCCCGCCGCTTCTCTTGCATGCCTAGAGCAGCAAGCAATACCTGCCCTGCGGCACTTCCTCTTTTCACAAACTGACACCGTGCCTCCTCAGACATTGGCACAAAAATCACCATGCACCTGGCAAGGCTCATGCACCATCAAGGAAGCGCCCACAGCTTCCCTCGGGCTCCTCCGCTGTTCTTGCAGGCCTAGTCCAGTCAAACAAGAACTGCGCCGCTGCGCTTCCTCGCTCTTCCCAGACTGACACCATGCCTAACGACACATGCCGACAGACAGTGCCGCGCTGCTATAACGGCTCCCCACCTGCACGTGCTCGCACACTAGTGCTCTCCCGCGCCTCCACTGGCAGTCCTGCCTATTCCGGCCTCCACCAAAGTGCCCCTCTGCACCTCCCGACTCTTGCCAAACTTTCCCCTTACCAAAGGAGAGGTGCGCGCAGCATACAAGCTCTTCTGCAATGGCTCCGCCACCAGCAAGGGCTTGCCGAGGAGCCCTCTTCAGCCCCCACTGGAGCAGTGGCATGCCAGGTACAGCCTCAGGAGAACTGCCCCTCCACGCTTCCACTTGTGCCTCCCAAACCCACACCGTGCCCACGCAGACACTGGCACAAAATCGCCATGCCCCTCACATGGCTCAGGCACGCAGAGGTTCACGTAGTGGCAGAACAGCTGTCTTGGGCCCCTCCGAGGCATGCCCTCAGGCAGTGCTAGGCAGAGGCCTATTGCAGAGGCAGAGAAGAGCTTGCTGAGATCCGCCCGCCTGCCTCCGCCTTCTCCTGCCCAGGCTGAAGAGGCCCAGCTCGCTCAGCCTCTCCTGGCAGGAGAGCTGCTCCAGTGCCTTCCTCCTCTTGGTGGCCCTTTGCAGGCCTCGCTCCACTCCGTCCGTGCGGATGTTGTCCTGGGGAGCCCAGAACTGCACCCCAGACTCCACGTGTGGCCTCAGCAGGGCTGAGGAGAGCGGAAGGAGCCTGCCCCTGACTCCCACCCCCTCCCTCCCCAGCGGCCCTCTGGCAATGCTCTTCCTGCGGCTTCCCAGGATACCAGCGGCCTTCGTGGCCACAAGCGCACATTGCTGGCTCACGGTCAGCTGGTGAAGAAAGCCTTCAGGACATCTATGTTTTCAGTGTCCTTTGTCCCCAGGGCCCCTGCCCCCCGCCTTTAGCAGCAGGCTGCCCTTTGCCCTCGCCTTCCTTTTGCTGCTGGTGCACTTGTAGGAGCCTTGCCGCTTGCCTTTCCTGGCCCTTGCCAGCTTCAGCTCCAGGTGGCCTTTGGCTTTCCTCACGCCAGCCCTGCAGCCTCAGGCAGTGTCTCCAGGCATTTGTCCTGGGGCACCTCTCCCTCCTTCCCCCTCACACGCTTGCGATGTTCTTGGCACGCCTGCCTGCTCCTTGGTGCCGGAATCAGTTCTGGGCAAAAAGCTACAGGCCAAAAGTTAGAAAAAGAGAGAAAGGCCAGAGTGCTGGCACACTCGGCAGCCATGTCAGTAGGCTAAGCCCTTGGGTTAACAGGCTCGTGAGGTAAGGAGAGCTGTGCTCAAGCAGCCTCTCTCTGGCGGTGGCCAGCAGCAGAGGGCCAGTGCCGAGCAGAAGAGCAAGGCCTAGCTGGAGAGCGGCCTGTGCCAGCCCCACACCCTTCCCACGGGCAAGTGCTCAGGGATTTCCTGAGCGGGGAAAAAGAGCAGCCGTGGCAGTTTCCCGAGGGCAAAAGAGCCACCAGCGGTCTTGGGCCAAAAACGGGGTGAATGATTTTGGAAGCGCCAGGGAGGTTTTTGGCTTCGCCAGCATGCTGCCACATGGCATGCAGAATGTGCCTGTGTGGGGGCTAGCCCACCTTTGGCAGAGCATCAAGAGAAAGGGGCGAGCAACTCCCCGCCTTGGGAAAGGGCCTGGCGCAGGCAGACGCCTCTGCATCTTCCAGGCCTACAGTGCCTTCTGAAAGACATGCTGCTGCTTTGAGGTCTCAGAAGCCAAGCTCTCACAAGCATCCTTAAAAAGCTCAAAACCCAACACAGGCGCTCGCTCAGAGGTCTTGAGCGACCTCGCAGCAGGGCGTCTTCTCCGCTGCAAGGCCTTCTTACAAGGGGATAGAGGAGGGCAGCCTGGAGGAATCTCCTTTTGGAAAGGTACCCCCAGCAGCAGCCGCAGCAGCAACAGCAATAGGCAAACACAAAGAGGCACTCAGCTGACGAGACACAAGTTGCTCCTGATGAGTGTGAATGCCGCCAGCTGCTGCCGGTGCGCTGGCCTCCAGCGCCGAGATGCAGGGCCCTGGGATGCTGTCGGGAGCTGCTCAGCACCGTGCTCGGCCGCCGGGCAAAGCAAAAGGAGGAGTGAGGCCATCAGTGGATGATGCCAGTGCCAGCACCCCAAGAGACAAGCCCCGCGGGAGCCAGATTCCCCGGCCCCAGGGCATGACCTTCCCGCTGCCCTGGGGCACTGCACTGAGATCCCCAAGGCACCAGGCGGCACCACCCAAAGGGCCCTGGCCCCTCTCCCCAACCTCCCCAGCACCCCGGGTCCCTGCACGCGGCCGCTGACCTGCCCTGTGGCAAAGGCCGCCCTGCGCACACCACTGCTGACGTGCTCGCCTGCACACTGCACCGCAGCAGCCCGGGACGTCCTCGGGAGCTGCCCACAGCCACGCTCGGCCACCGGGCAGAGAAGAAGGAGGAGCAAGGCCAGCAGCGGCTGCCGCCGGGCCACAGCCCCCCAAGAAACAAGCCCCGCGCAGCCCCATGGCCCCACGGCTCAAGAGGACCCTCCTCCCACCGCTGTGGCGGACTCCATCGAGGCACCACCCAGAAGGGTCCTGCGCTCTCTCCCACCCCTCCCAAGGACCCCCAACTCCCCGGGGCCTGACACGCGACTCCTTACCTGCCACACAGCACAGGCCCCCTCCACACACCAACGCCGGCGTGCTCGCCTGTGCTGCATGGGCCCGGCATGTCCTCGGGAGCTGCGCAGCGCCACGCCACGCTCGGCAGCCGTGCAAAGCAAAGGAGGAGAGAAGGCTTCAGTGGCTGCTGCCAGCACCCGTGCCCTCAACAAGTCCCCCACAGCTCCCTCTGCACCAACGCCCAGAGGCAGCTCATGGCCCCCCACACACTACCCCAGGCCGATGACGGTGCCGGGCCCCACGCCAGCCCCCTGGCTGCCACCAGCACACCAAGCCTGCGGCCAGGGCAGCCTGCCTCCACGCCGGCCAGAACACAGAACTCGCCGACACCCCGGGCAACGCTGACAATGGCCTTGGCAACAGGCACCAACTGCCCGGCAAGAGGCACAAGCGCCCCAGCCCCAAACACACCCACCGCGCACCGGCACGCCAGCAAGCATGGCCCAAGGGCTGCGGGCAAGGCACGAGCCCTCGCTCAGAAACCCGGACACTGCTCCCGCCTCACCAGGCCTCTCCAGCACTCCGCATTTGCTCTCGCAGAGTTGTTCTCTGCAGCCCCGCCGCTTCTCTTGCATGCCTAGAGCAGCAAGCAATACCTGCCCTGCGGCACTTCCTCTTTTCACAAACTGACACCGTGCCTCCTCAGACATTGGCACAAAAATCACCATGCACCTGGCAAGGCTCATGCACCATCAAGGAAGCGCCCACAGCTTCTCTCGGGCTCCTCCGCTGTTCTTGCAGGCCTAGTCCAGTCAAACAAGAACTGCGCCGCTGCGCTTCCTCGCTCTTCCCAGACTGACACCATGCCTAACGACACATGCCGACAGACAGTGCCGCGCTGCTATAACGGCTCCCCACCTGCACGTGCTCGCACACTAGTGCTCTCCCGCGCCTCCACTGGCAGTCCTGCCTATTCCGGCCTCCACCAAAGTGCCCCTCTGCACCTCCCGACTCTTGCCAAACTTTCCCCTTACCAAAGGAGAGGTGCGCGCAGCATACAAGCTCTTCTGCAATGGCTCCGCCACCAGCAAGGGCTTGCCGAGGAGCCCTCTTCAGCCCCCACTGGAGCAGTGGCATGCCAGGTACAGCCTCAGGAGAACTGCCCCTCCACGCTTCCACTTGTGCCTCCCAAACCCACACCGTGCCCATGCAGACACTGGCACAAAATCGCCATGCCCCTCACATGGCTCAGGCACGCAGAGGTTCACGTAGTGGCAGAACAGCTGTCTTGGGCCCCTCCGAGGCATGCCCTCAGGCAGTGCTAGGCAGAGGCCTATTGCAGAGGCAGAGAAGAGCTTGCTGAGATCCGCCCGCCTGCCTCCGCCTTCTCCTGCCCAGGCTGAAGAGGCCCAGCTCGCTCAGCCTCTCCTGCCAGGAGAGCTGCTCCAGTGCCTTCCTCCTCTTGGTGGCCCTTTGCAGGCCTCGCTCCACTCCGTCCGTGCGGATGTTGTCCTGGGGAGCCCAGAACTGCACCCCAGACTCCACGTGTGGCCTCAGCAGGGCTGAGGAGAGCGGAAGGAGCCTGCCCCTGACTCCCACCCCCTCCCTCCCCAGCGGCCCTCTGGCAATGCTCTTCCTGCGGCTTCCCAGGATACCAGCGGCCTTCGTGGCCACAAGCGCACATTGCTGGCTCACGGTCAGCTGGTGAAGAAAGCCTTCAGGACATCTATGTTTTCAGTGTCCTTTGTCCCCAGGGCCCCTGCCCCCCGCCTTTAGCAGCAGGCTGCCCTTTGCCCTCGCCTTCCTTTTGCTGCTGGTGCACTTGTAGGAGCCTTGCCGCTTGCCTTTCCTGGCCCTTGCCAGCTTCAGCTCCAGGTGGCCTTTGGCTTTCCTCACGCCAGCCCTGCAGCCTCAGGCAGTGTCTCCAGGCATTTGTCCTGGGGCACCTCTCCCTCCTTCCCCCTCACACGCTTGCGATGTTCTTGGCACGCCTGCCTGCTCCTTGGTGCCGGAATCAGTTCTGGGCAAAAAGCTACAGGCCAAAAGTTAGAAAAAGAGAGAAAGGCCAGAGTGCTGGCACACTCGGCAGCCATGTCAGTAGGCTAAGCCCTTGGGTTAACAGGCTCGTGAGGTAAGGAGAGCTGTGCTCAAGCAGCCTCTCTCTGGCGGTGGCCAGCAGCAGAGGGCCAGTGCCGAGCAGAAGAGCAAGGCCTAGCTGGAGAGCGGCCTGTGCCAGCCCCACACCCTTCCCACGGGCAAGTGCTCAGGGATTTCCTGAGCGGGGAAAAAGAGCAGCCGTGGCAGTTTCCCGAGGGCAAAAGAGCCACCAGCGGTCTTGGGCCAAAAACGGGGTGAATGATTTTGGAAGCGCCAGGGAGGTTTTTGGCTTCGCCAGCATGCTGCCACATGGCATGCAGAATGTGCCTGTGTGGGGGCTAGCCCACCTTTGGCAGAGCATCAAGAGAAAGGGGCGAGCAACTCCCCGCCTTGGGAAAGGGCCTGGCGCAGGCAGACGCCTCTGCATCTTCCAGGCCTACAGTGCCTTCTGAAAGACATGCTGCTGCTTTGAGGTCTCAGAAGCCAAGCTCTCACAAGCATCCTTAAAAAGCTCAAAACCCAACACAGGCGCTCGCTCAGAGGTCTTGAGCGACCTCGCAGCAGGGCGTCTTCTCCGCTGCAAGGCCTTCTTACAAGGGGATAGAGGAGGGCAGCCTGGAGGAATCTCCTTTTGGAAAGGTACCCCCAGCAGCAGCCGCAGCAGCAACAGCAATAGGCAAACACAAAGAGGCACTCAGCTGACGAGACACAAGTTGCTCCTGATGAGTGTGAATGCCGCCAGCTGCTGCCGGTGCGCTGGCCTCCAGCGCCGAGATGCAGGGCCCTGGGATGCCGTCGGGAGCTGCTCAGCACCGTGCTCGGCCGCCGGGCAAAGCAAAAGGAGGAGTGAGGCCATCAGTGGATGATGCCAGTGCCAGCACCCCAAGAGACAAGCCCCGCGGGAGCCAGATTCCCCGGCCCCAGGGCATGACCTTCCCGCTGCCCTGGGGCACTGCACTGAGATCCCCAAGGCACCAGGCGGCACCACCCAAAGGGCCCTGGCCCCTCTCCCCAACCTCCCCAGCACCCCGGGTCCCTGCACGCGGCCGCTGACCTGCCCTGTGGCAAAGGCCGCCCTGCGCACACCACTGCTGACGTGCTCGCCTGCACACTGCACCGCAGCAGCCCGGGACGTCCTCGGGAGCTGCCCACAGCCACGCTCGGCCACCGGGCAGAGAAGAAGGAGGAGCAAGGCCAGCAGCGGCTGCCGCCGGGCCACAGCCCCCCAAGAAACAAGCCCCGCGCAGCCCCATGGCCCCACGGCTCAAGAGGACCCTCCTCCCACCGCTGTGGCGGACTCCATCGAGGCACCACCCAGAAGGGTCCTGCGCTCTCTCCCACCCCTCCCAAGGACCCGCAACTCCCCGGGGCCTGACACGCGACTCCTTACCTGCCACACAGCACAGGCCCCCTCCACACACCAACGCCGGCGTGCTCGCCTGTGCTGCATGGGCCCGGCATGCCCTCGGGAGCTGCGCAGCGCCACGCCACGCTCGGCAGCCGTGCAAAGCAAAGGAGGAGAGAAGGCTTCAGTGGCTGCTGCCAGCACCCGTGCCCTCAACAAGTCCCCCACAGCTCCCTCTGCACCAACGCCCAGAGGCAGCTCATGGCCCCCCACACACTACCCCAGGCCGATGACGGTGCCGGGCCCCACGCCAGCCCCCTGGCTGCCACCAGCACACCAAGCCTGCGGCCAGGGCAGCCTGCCTCCACGCCGGCCAGAACACAGAACTCGCCGACACCCCGGGCAACGCTGACAATGGCCTTGGCAACAGGCACCAACTGCCCGGCAAGAGGCACAAGCGCCCCAGCCCCAAACACACCCACCGCGCACCGGCACGCCAGCAAGCATGGCCCAAGGGCCACGGGCAAGGCACGAGCCCTCGCTCAGAAACCCGGACACTGCTCCCGCCTCACCAGGCCTCTCCAGCACTCCGCATTTGCTCTCGCAGAGTTGTTCTCTGCAGCCCCGCCGCTTCTCTTGCATGCCTAGAGCAGCAAGCAATACCTGCCCTGCGGCACTTCCTCTTTTCACAAACTGACACCGTGCCTCCTCAGACATTGGCACAAAAATCACCATGCACCTGGCAAGGCTCATGCACCATCAAGGAAGCGCCCACAGCTTCTCTCGGGCTCCTCCGCTGTTCTTGCAGGCCTAGTCCAGTCAAACAAGAACTGCGCCGCTGCGCTTCCTCGCTCTTCCCAGACTGACACCATGCCTAGCGACACATGCCGACAGACAGTGCCGCGCTGCTATAACGGCTCCCCACCTGCACGTGCTCGCACACTAGTGCTCTCCCGCGCCTCCACTGGCAGTCCTGCCTATTCCGGCCTCCACCAAAGTGCCCCTCTGCACCTCCCGACTCTTGCCAAACTTTCCCCTTACCAAAGGAGAGGTGCGCGCAGCATACAAGCTCTTCTGCAATGGCTCCGCCACCAGCAAGGGCTTGCCGAGGAGCCCTCTTCAGCCCCCACTGGAGCAGTGGCATGCCAGGTACAGCCTCAGGAGAACTGCCCCTCCACGCTTCCACTTGTGCCTCCCAAACCCACACCGTGCCCATGCAGACACTGGCACAAAATCGCCATGCTCCTCACATGGCTCAGGCACGCAGAGGTTCACGCAGTGGCAGAACAGCTGTCTTGGGCCCCTCCGAGGCATGCCCTCAGGCAGTGCTAGGCAGAGGCCTATTGCAGAGGCAGAGAAGAGCTTGCTGAGATCCGCCCGCCTGCCTCCGCCTTCTCCTGCCCAGGCTGAAGAGGCCCAGCTCGCTCAGCCTCTCCTGGCAGGAGAGCTGCTCCAGTGCCTTCCTCCTCTTGGTGGCCCTTTGCAGGCCTCGCTCCACTCTGTCCGTGCGGATGTTGTCCTGGGGAGCCCAGAACTGCACCCCAGACTCCACGTGTGGCCTCAGCAGGGCTGAGGAGAGCGGAAGGAGCCTGCCCCTGACTCCCACCCCCTCCCTCCCCAGCGGCCCTCTGGCAATGCTCTTCCTGCGGCTTCCCAGGATACCAGCGGCCTTCGTGGCCACAAGCGCACATTGCTGGCTCACGGTCAGCTGGTGAAGAAAGCCTTCAGGACATCTGTGTTTTCAGTGTCCTTTGTCCCCAGGGCCCCTGCCCCCCGCCTTTAGCAGCAGGCTGCCCTTTGCCCTCGCCTTCCTTTTGCTGCTGGTGCACTTGTAGGAGCCTTGCCGCTTGCCTTTCCTGGCCCTTGCCAGCTTCAGCTCCAGGTGGCCTTTGGCTTTCCTCACGCCAGCCCTGCAGCCTCAGGCAGTGTCTCCAGGCAATTGTCCTGGGGCACCTCTCCCTCCTTCCCCCTCACACGCTTGCGATGTTCTTGGCACGCCTGCCTGCTCCTTGGTGCCGGAATCAGTTCTGGGCAAAAAGCTACAGGCCAAAAGTTAGAAAAAGAGAGAAAGGCCAGAGTGCTGGCACACTCGGCAGCCATGTCAGTAGGCTAAGCCCTTGGGTTAACAGGCTCGTGAGGTAAGGAGAGCTGTGCTCAAGCAGCCTCTCTCTGGCGGTGGCCAGCAGCAGAGGGCCAGTGCCGAGCAGAAGAGCAAGGCCTAGCTGGAGAGCGGCCTGTGCCAGCCCCACACCCTTCCCACGGGCAAGTGCTCAGGGATTTCCTGAGCGGGGAAAAAGAGCAGCCGTGGCAGTTTCCCGAGGGCAAAAGAGCCACCAGCGGTCTTGGGCCAAAAACGGGGTGAATGATTTTGGAAGCGCCAGGGAGGTTTTTGGCTTCGCCAGCATGCTGCCACATGGCATGCAGAATGTGCCTGTGTGGGGGCTAGCCCACCTTTGGCAGAGCATCAAGAGAAAGGGGCGAGCAACTCCCCGCCTTGGGAAAGGGCCTGGCGCAGGCAGACGCCTCTGCATCTTCCAGGCCTACAGTGCCTTCTGAAAGACATGCTGCTGCTTTGAGGTCTCAGAAGCCAAGCTCTCACAAGCATCCTTAAAAAGCTCAAAACCCAACACAGGCGCTCGCTCAGAGGTCTTGAGCGACCTCGCAGCAGGGCGTCTTCTCCGCTGCAAGGCCTTCTTACAAGGGGATAGAGGAGGGCAGCCTGGAGGAATCTCCTTTTGGAAAGGTACCCCCAGCAGCAGCCGCAGCAGCAACAGCAATAGGCAAACACAAAGAGGCACTCAGCTGACGAGACACAAGTTGCTCCTGATGAGTGCGAATGCCGCCAGCTGCTGCCGGTGCGCTGGCCTCCAGCGCCGAGATGCAGGGCCCTGGGATGCCGTCGGGAGCTGCTCAGCACCTTGCTCGGCCGCCGGGCAAAGCAAAAGGAGGAGTGAGGCCATCAGTCGACGATGCCAGTGCCAGCCCCCCAAAGAGACAAGCCCCGCGGGAGCCAGATTCCCCGGCCCCAGGGCATTACCTTCCCGCTGCCCTGGGGCACTGCACTGAGATCCCCAAGGCACCAGGCGGCACCACCCAAAGGGCCCTGGCCCCTCTCCCCAACCTCCCCAGCACCCCGGGACCCTGCACGCGGCCGCTGACCTGCCCTGTGGCAAAGGCCGCCCTGCGCACACCACTGCTGACGTGCTCGCCTGCACACTGCACCGCAGCAGCCCGGGACGTCCTCGGGAGCTGCCCACAGCCACGCTCGGCCACCGGGCAGAGAAGAAGGAGGAGCAAGGCCAGCAGCGGCTGCCACCGGGCCACAACCCCCCAAGAAACAAGCCCCGCGCAGCCCCATGGCCCCACGGCTCAAGAGGACCCTCCTCCCACCGCTGTGGCGGACTCCATCGAGGCACCACCCAGAAGGGTCCTGCGCTCTCTCCCACCCCTCCCAAGGACCCGCAACTCCCCGGGGCCTGACACGCGACTCCTTACCTGCCACACAGCACAGGCCCCCTCCACACACCAACGCCGGCGTGCTCGCCTGTGCTGCATGGGCCCGGCATGTCCTCGGGAGCTGCGCAGCGCCACGCCACGCTCGGCCGGCGTGCAAAGCAAAGGAGGAGAGAAGGCTTCAGTGGCTGCTGCCAGCACCCGTGCCCTCAACAAGTCCCCCACAGCTCCCTCTGCACCAACGCCCAGAGGCAGCTCATGGCCCCCCACACACTACCCCAGGCCGATGACGGTGCCAGGCCCCACGCCAGCCCCCTGGCTGCCACCAGCACACCAAGCCTGCGGCCAGGGCAGCCTGCCTCCACGCCGGCCAGAACACAGAACTCGCCGACACCCCGGGCAACGCTGACAATGGCCTTGGCAACAGGCACCAACTGCCCGGCAAGAGGCACAAGCGCCCCAGCCCCAAACACACCCACCGCGCACCGGCACGCCAGCAAGCATGGCCCAAGGGCCACGGGCAAGGCACGAGCCCTCGCTCAGAAACCCGGACACTGCTCCCGCCTCACCAGGCCTCTCCAGCACTCCGCATTTGCTCTCGCAGAGTTGTTCTCTGCAGCCCCGCCGCTTCTCTTGCATGCCTAGAGCAGCAAGCAATACCTGCCCTGCGGCACTTCCTCTTTTCACAAACTGACACCGTGCCTCCTCAGACATTGGCACAAAAATCACCATGCACCTGGCAAGGCTCATGCACCATCAAGGAAGCGCCCACAGCTTCTCTCGGGCTCCTCCGCTGTTCTTGCAGGCCTAGTCCAGTCAAACAAGAACTGCGCCGCTGCGCTTCCTCGCTCTTCCCAGACTGACACCATGCCTAACGACACATGCCGACAGACAGTGCCGCGCTGCTATAACGGCTCCCCACCTGCACGTGCTCGCACACTAGTGCTCTCCCGCGCCTCCACTGGCAGTCCTGCCTATTCCGGCCTCCACCAAAGTGCCCCTCTGCACCTCCCGACTCTTGCCAAACTTTCCCCTTACCAAAGGAGAGGTGCGCGCAGCATACAAGCTCTTCTGCAATGGCTCCGCCACCAGCAAGGGCTTGCCGAGGAGCCCTCTTCAGCCCCCACTGGAGCAGTGGCATGCCAGGTACAGCCTCAGGAGAACTGCCCCTCCACGCTTCCACTTGTGCCTCCCAAACCCACACCGTGCCCATGCAGACACTGGCACAAAATCGCCATGCTCCTCACATGGCTCAGGCACGCAGAGGTTCACGTAGTGGCAGAACAGCTGTCTTGGGCCCCTCCGAGGCATGCCCTCAGGCAGTGCTAGGCAGAGGCCTATTGCAGAGGCAGAGAAGAGCTTGCGGAGATCCGCCCGCCTGCCTCCGCCTTCTCCTGCCCAGGCTGAAGAGGCCCAGCTCGCTCAGCCTCTCCTGGCAGGAGAGCTGCTCCAGTGCCTTCCTCCTCTTGGTGGCCCTTTGCAGGCCTCGCTCCACTCCGTCCGTGCGGATGTTGTCCTGGGGAGCCCAGAACTGCACCCCAGACTCCACGTGTGGCCTCAGCAGGGCTGAGGAGAGCGGAAGGAGCCTGCCCCTGACTCCCACCCCCTCCCTCCCCAGCGGCCCTCTGGCAATGCTCTTCCTGCGGCTTCCCAGGATACCAGCGGCCTTCGTGGCCACAAGCGCACATTGCTGGCTCACGGTCAGCTGGTGAAGAAAGCCTTCAGGACATCTGTGTTTTCAGTGTCCTTTGTCCCCAGGGCCCCTGCCCCCCGCCTTTAGCAGCAGGCTGCCCTTTGCCCTCGCCTTCCTTTTGCTGCTGGTGCACTTGTAGGAGCCTTGCCGCTTGCCTTTCCTGGCCCTTGCCAGCTTCAGCTCCAGGTGGCCTTTGGCTTTCCTCACGCCAGCCCTGCAGCCTCAGGCAGTGTCTCCAGGCATTTGTCCTGGGGCACCTCTCCCTCCTTCCCCCTCACACGCTTGCGATGTTCTTGGCACGCCTGCCTGCTCCTTGGTGCCGGAATCAGTTCTGGGCAAAAAGCTACAGGCCAAAAGTTAGAAAAAGAGAGAAAGGCCAGAGTGCTGGCACACTCGGCAGCCATGTCAGTAGGCTAAGCCCTTGGGTTAACAGGCTCGTGAGGTAAGGAGAGCTGTGCTCAAGCAGCCTCTCTCTGGCGGTGGCCAGCAGCAGAGGGCCAGTGCCGAGCAGAAGAGCAAGGCCTAGCTGGAGAGCGGCCTGTGCCAGCCCCACACCCTTCCCACGGGCAAGTGCTCAGGGATTTCCTGAGCGGGGAAAAAGAGCAGCCGTGGCAGTTTCCCGAGGGCAAAAGAGCCACCAGCGGTCTTGGGCCAAAAACGGGGTGAATGATTTTGGAAGTGCCAGGGAGGTTTTTGGCTTCGCCAGCATGCTGCCACATGGCATGCAGAATGTGCCTGTGTGGGGGCTAGCCCACCTTTGGCAGAGCATCAAGAGAAAGGGGCGAGCAACTCCCCGCCTTGGGAAAGGGCCTGGCGCAGGCAGACGCCTCTGCATCTTCCAGGCCTACAGTGCCTTCTGAAAGACATGCTGCTGCTTTGAGGTCTCAGAAGCCAAGCTCTCACAAGCATCCTTAAAAAGCTCAAAACCCAACACAGGCGCTCGCTCAGAGGTCTTGAGCGACCTCGCAGCAGGGCGTCTTCTCCGCTGCAAGGCCTTCTTACAAGGGGATAGAGGAGGGCAGCCTGGAGGAATCTCCTTTTGGAAAGGTACCCCCAGCAGCAGCCGCAGCAGCAACAGCAATAGGCAAACACAAAGAGGCACTCAGCTGACGAGACACAAGTTGCTCCTGATGAGTGCGAATGCCGCCAGCTGCTGCCGGTGCGCTGGCCTCCAGCGCCGAGATGCAGGGCCCTGGGATGCCGTCGGGAGCTGCTCAGCACCTTGCTCGGCCGCCGGGCAAAGCAAAAGGAGGAGTGAGGCCATCAGTCGACGATGCCAGTGCCAGCCCCCCAAAGAGACAAGCCCCGCGGGAGCCAGATTCCCCGGCCCCAGGGCATTACCTTCCCGCTGCCCTGGGGCACTGCACTGAGATCCCCAAGGCACCAGGCGGCACCACCCAAAGGGCCCTGGCCCCTCTCCCCAACCTCCCCAGCACCCCGGGACCCTGCACGCGGCCGCTGACCTGCCCTGTGGCAAAGGCCGCCCTGCGCACACCACTGCTGACGTGCTCGCCTGCACACTGCACCGCAGCAGCCCGGGACGTCCTCGGGAGCTGCCCACAGCCACGCTCGGCCACCGGGCAGAGAAGAAGGAGGAGCAAGGCCAGCAGCGGCTGCCACCGGGCCACAACCCCCCAAGAAACAAGCCCCGCGCAGCCCCATGGCCCCACGGCTCAAGAGGACCCTCCTCCCACCGCTGTGGCGGACTCCATCGAGGCACCACCCAGAAGGGTCCTGCGCTCTCTCCCACCCCTCCCAAGGACCCGCAACTCCCCGGGGCCTGACACGCGACTCCTTACCTGCCACACAGCACAGGCCCCCTCCACACACCAACGCCGGCGTGCTCGCCTGTGCTGCATGGGCCCGGCATGTCCTCGGGAGCTGCGCAGCGCCACGCCACGCTCGGCCGGCGTGCAAAGCAAAGGAGGAGAGAAGGCTTCAGTGGCTGCTGCCAGCACCCGTGCCCTCAACAAGTCCCCCACAGCTCCCTCTGCACCAACGCCCAGAGGCAGCTCATGGCCCCCACACACTACCCCAGGCCGATGACGGTGCCAGGCCCCACGCCAGCCCCCTGGCTGCCACCAGCACACCAAGCCTGCGGCCAGGGCAGCCTGCCTCCACGCCGGCCAGAACACAGAACTCGCCGACACCCCGGGCAACGCTGACAATGGCCTTGGCAACAGGCACCAACTGCCCGGCAAGAGGCACAAGCGCCCCAGCCCCAAACACACCCACCGCGCACCGGCACGCCAGCAAGCATGGCCCAAGGGCCACGGGCAAGGCACGAGCCCTCGCTCAGAAACCCGGACACTGCTCCCGCCTCACCAGGCCTCTCCAGCACTCCGCATTTGCTCTCGCAGAGTTGTTCTCTGCAGCCCCGCCGCTTCTCTTGCATGCCTAGAGCAGCAAGCAATACCTGCCCTGCGGCACTTCCTCTTTTCACAAACTGACACCGTGCCTCCTCAGACATTGGCACAAAAATCACCATGCACCTGGCAAGGCTCATGCACCATCAAGGAAGCGCCCACAGCTTCTCTCGGGCTCCTCCGCTGTTCTTGCAGGCCTAGTCCAGTCAAACAAGAACTGCGCCGCTGCGCTTCCTCGCTCTTCCCAGACTGACACCATGCCTAACGACACATGCCGACAGACAGTGCCGCGCTGCTATAACAGCTCCCCACCTGCACGTGCTCGCACACTAGTGCTCTCCCGCGCCTCCACTGGCAGTCCTGCCTATTCCGGCCTCCACCAAAGTGCCCCTCTGCACCTCCCGACTCTTGCCAAACTTTCCCCTTACCAAAGGAGAGGTGCGCGCAGCATACAAGCTCTTCTGCAATGGCTCCGCCACCAGCAAGGGCTTGCCGAGGAGCCCTCTTCAGCCCCCACTGGAGCAGTGGCATGCCAGGTACAGCCTCAGGAGAACTGCCCCTCCACGCTTCCACTTGTGCCTCCCAAACCCACACCGTGCCCATGCAGACACTGGCACAAAATCGCCATGCTCCTCACATGGCTCAGGCACGCAGAGGTTCACGTAGTGGCAGAACAGCTGTCTTGGGCCCCTCCGAGGCATGCCCTCAGGCAGTGCTAGGCAGAGGCCTATTGCAGAGGCAGAGAAGAGCTTGCGGAGATCCGCCCGCCTGCCTCCGCCTTCTCCTGCCCAGGCTGAAGAGGCCCAGCTCGCTCAGCCTCTCCTGGCAGGAGAGCTGCTCCAGTGCCTTCCTCCTCTTGGTGGCCCTTTGCAGGCCTCGCTCCACTCCGTCCGTGCGGATGTTGTCCTGGGGAGCCCAGAACTGCACCCCAGACTCCACGTGTGGCCTCAGCAGGGCTGAGGAGAGCGGAAGGAGCCTGCCCCTGACTCCCACCCCCTCCCTCCCCAGCGGCCCTCTGGCAATGCTCTTCCTGCGGCTTCCCAGGATACCAGCGGCCTTCGTGGCCACAAGCGCACATTGCTGGCTCACGGTCAGCTGGTGAAGAAAGCCTTCAGGACATCTGTGTTTTCAGTGTCCTTTGTCCCCAGGGCCCCTGCCCCCCGCCTTTAGCAGCAGGCTGCCCTTTGCCCTCGCCTTCCTTTTGCTGCTGGTGCACTTGTAGGAGCCTTGCCGCTTGCCTTTCCTGGCCCTTGCCAGCTTCAGCTCCAGGTGGCCTTTGGCTTTCCTCACGCCAGCCCTGCAGCCTCAGGCAGTGTCTCCAGGCATTTGTCCTGGGGCACCTCTCCCTCCTTCCCCCTCACACGCTTGCGATGTTCTTGGCACGCCTGCCTGCTCCTTGGTGCCGGAATCAGTTCTGGGCAAAAAGCTACAGGCCAAAAGTTAGAAAAAGAGAGAAAGGCCAGAGTGCTGGCACACTCGGCAGCCATGTCAGTAGGCTAAGCCCTTGGGTTAACAGGCTCGTGAGGTAAGGAGAGCTGTGCTCAAGCAGCCTCTCTCTGGCGGTGGCCAGCAGCAGAGGGCCAGTGCCGAGCAGAAGAGCAAGGCCTAGCTGGAGAGCGGCCTGTGCCAGCCCCACACCCTTCCCACGGGCAAGTGCTCAGGGATTTCCTGAGCGGGGAAAAAGAGCAGCCGTGGCAGTTTCCCGAGGGCAAAAGAGCCACCAGCGGTCTTGGGCCAAAAACGGGGTGAATGATTTTGGAAGCGCCAGGGAGGTTTTTGGCTTCGCCAGCATGCTGCCACATGGCATGCAGAATGTGCCTGTGTGGGCGCTAGCCCACCTTTGGCAGAGCATCAAGAGAAAGGGGCGAGCAACTCCCCGCCTTGGGAAAGGGCCTGGCGCAGGCAGACGCCTCTGCATCTTCCAGGCCTACAGTGCCTTCTGAAAGACATGCTGCTGCTTTGAGGTCTCAGAAGCCAAGCTCTCACAAGCATCCTTAAAAAGCTCAAAACCCAACACAGGCGCTCGCTCAGAGGTCTTGAGCGACCTCGCAGCAGGGCGTCTTCTCCGCTGCAAGGCCTTCTTACAAGGGGATAGAGGAGGGCAGCCTGGAGGAATCTCCTTTTTGGAAAGGTACCCCCAGCAGCAGCCGCAGCAGCAACAGCAATAGGCAAACACAAAGAGGCACTCAGCTGACGAGACACAAGTTGCTCCTGATGAGTGCGAATGCCGCCAGCTGCTGCCGGTGCGCTGGCCTCCAGCGCCGAGATGCAGGGCCCTGGGATGCCGTCGGGAGCTGCTCAGCACCGTGCTCGGCCGCCGGGCAAAGCAAAAGGAGGAGTGAGGCCATCAGTCGACGATGCCAGTGCCAGCCCCCCAAGAGACAAGCCCCGCGGGAGCCAGATTCCCCGGCCCCAGGGCATTACCTTCCCGCTGCCCTGGGGCACTGCACTGAGATCCCCAAGGCACCAGGCGGCACCACCCAAAGGGCCCTGGCCCCTCTCCCCAACCTCCCCAGCACCCCGGGTCCCTGCACGCGGCCGCTGACCTGCCCTGTGGCAAAGGCCGCCCTGCGCACACCACTGCTGACGTGCTCGCCTGCACACTGCACCGCAGCAGCCCGGGACGTCCTCGGGAGCTGCCCACAGCCACGCTCGGCCACCGGGCAGAGAAGAAGGAGGAGCAAGGCCAGCAGCGGCTGCCGCCGGGCCACAGCCCCCCAAGAAACAAGCCCCGCGCAGCCCCATGGCCCCACGGCTCAAGACGACCCTCCTCCCACCGCTGTGGCGGACTCCATCGAGGCACCACCCAGAAGGGTCCTGCGCTCTCTCCCACCCCTCCCAAGGACCCCCAACTCCCCGGGGCCTGACACGCGACTCCTTACCTGCCACACAGCACAGGCCCCCTCCACACACCAACGCCGGCGTGCTCGCCTGTGCTGCATGGGCCCGGCATGTCCTCGGGAGCTGCGCAGCGCCACGCCACGCTCGGCCGGCGTGCAAAGCAAAGGAGGAGAGAAGGCTTCAGTGGCTGCTGCCAGCACCCGTGCCCTCAACAAGTCCCCCACAGCTCCCTCTGCACCAACGCCCAGAGGCAGCTCATGGCCCCCCACACACTACCCCAGGCCGATGACGGTGCCGGGCCCCACGCCAGCCCCCTGGCTGCCACCAGCACACCAAGCCTGCGGCCAGGGCAGCCTGCCTCCACGCCGGCCAGAACACAGAACTCGCCGACACCCCGGGCAACGCTGACAATGGCCTTGGCAACAGGCACCAACTGCCCGGCAAGAGGCACAAGCGCCCCAGCCCCAAACACACCCACCGCGCACCAGCACGCCAGCAAGCATGGCCCAAGGGCTGCGGGCAAGGCACGAGCCCTCGCTCAGAAACCCGGACACTGCTCCCGCCTCACCAGGCCTCTCCAGCACTCCGCATTTGCTCTCGCAGAGTTGTTCTCTGCAGCCCCGCCGCTTCTCTTGCATGCCTAGAGCAGCAAGCAATACCTGCCCTGCGGCACTTCCTCTTTTCACAAACTGACACCGTGCCTCCTCAGACATTGGCACAAAAATCACCATGCACCTGGCAAGGCTCATGCACCATCAAGGAAGCGCCCACAGCTTCCCTCGGGCTCCTCCGCTGTTCTTGCAGGCCTAGTCCAGTCAAACAAGAACTGCGCCGCTGCGCTTCCTCGCTCTTCCCAGACTGACACCATGCCTAACGACACATGCCGACAGACAGTGCCGCGCTGCTATAACGGCTCCCCACCTGCACGTGCTCGCACACTAGTGCTCTCCCGCGCCTCCACTGGCAGTCCTGCCTATTCCGGCCTCCACCAAAGTGCCCCTCTGCACCTCCCGACTCTTGCCAAACTTTCCCCTTACCAAAGGAGAGGTGCGCGCAGCATACAAGCTCTTCTGCAATGGCTCCGCCACCAGCAAGGGCTTGCCGAGGAGCCCTCTTCAGCCCCCACTGGAGCAGTGGCATGCCAGGTACAGCCTCAGGAGAACTGCCCCTCCACGCTTCCACTTGTGCCTCCCAAACCCACACCGTGCCCATGCAGACACTGGCACAAAATCGCCATGCTCCTCACATGGCTCAGGCACGCAGAGGTTCACGTAGTGGCAGAACAGCTGTCTTGGGCCCCTCCGAGGCATGCCCTCAGGCAGTGCTAGGCAGAGGCCTATTGCAGAGGCAGAGAAGAGCTTGCTGAGATCCGCCCGCCTGCCTCCGCCTTCTCCTGCCCAGGCTGAAGAGGCCCAGCTCGCTCAGCCTCTCCTGGCAGGAGAGCTGCTCCAGTGCCTTCCTCCTCTTGGTGGCCCTTTGCAGGCCTCGCTCCACTCCGTCCGTGCGGATGTTGTCCTGGGGAGCCCAGAACTGCACCCCAGACTCCACGTGTGGCCTCAGCAGGGCTGAGGAGAGCGGAAGGAGCCTGCCCCTGACTCCCACCCCCTCCCTCCCCAGCGGCCCTCTGGCAATGCTCTTCCTGCGGCTTCCCAGGATACCAGCGGCCTTCGTGGCCACAAGCGCACATTGCTGGCTCACGGTCAGCTGGTGAAGAAAGCCTTCAGGACATCTGTGTTTTCAGTGTCCTTTGTCCCCAGGGCCCCTGCCCCCCGCCTTTAGCAGCAGGCTGCCCTTTGCCCTCGCCTTCCTTTTGCTGCTGGTGCACTTGTAGGAGCCTTGCCGCTTGCCTTTCCTGGCCCTTGCCAGCTTCAGCTCCAGGTGGCCTTTGGCTTTCCTCACGCCAGCCCTGCAGCCTCAGGCAGTGTCTCCAGGCATTTGTCCTGGGGCACCTCTCCCTCCTTCCCCCTCACACGCTTGCGATGTTCTTGGCACGCCTGCCTGCTCCTTGGTGCCGGAATCAGTTCTGGGCAAAAAGCTACAGGCCAAAAGTTAGAAAAAGAGAGAAAGGCCAGAGTGCTGGCACACTCGGCAGCCATGTCAGTAGGCTAAGCCCTTGGGTTAACAGGCTCGTGAGGTAAGGAGAGCTGTGCTCAAGCAGCCTCTCTCTGGCGGTGGCCAGCAGCAGAGGGCCAGTGCCGAGCAGAAGAGCAAGGCCTAGCTGGAGAGCGGCCTGTGCCAGCCCCACACCCTTCCCACGGGCAAGTGCTCAGGGATTTCCTGAGCGGGGAAAAAGAGCAGCCGTGGCAGTTTCCCGAGGGCAAAAGAGCCACCAGCGGTCTTGGGCCAAAAACGGGGTGAATGATTTTGGAAGCGCCAGGGAGGTTTTTGGCTTCGCCAGCATGCTGCCACATGGCATGCAGAATGTGCCTGTGTGGGGGCTAGCCCACCTTTGGCAGAGCATCAAGAGAAAGGGGCGAGCAACTCCCCGCCTTGGGAAAGGGCCTGGCGCAGGCAGACGCCTCTGCATCTTCCAGGCCTACAGTGCCTTCTGAAAGACATGCTGCTGCTTTGAGGTCTCAGAAGCCAAGCTCTCACAAGCATCCTTAAAAAGCTCAAAACCCAACACAGGCGCTCGCTCAGAGGTCTTGAGCGACCTCGCAGCAGGGCGTCTTCTCCGCTGCAAGGCCTTCTTACAAGGGGATAGAGGAGGGCAGCCTGGAGGAATCTCCTTTTGGAAAGGTACCCCCAGCAGCAGCCGCAGCAGCAACAGCAATAGGCAAACACAAAGAGGCACTCAGCTGACGAGACACAAGTTGCTCCTGATGAGTGCGAATGCCGCCAGCTGCTGCCGGTGCGCTGGCCTCCAGCGCCGAGATGCAGGGCCCTGGGATGCCGTCGGGAGCTGCTCAGCACCGTGCTCGGCCGCCGGGCAAAGCAAAAGGAGGAGTGAGGCCATCAGTGGATGATGCCAGTGCCAGCACCCCAAGAGACAAGCCCCGCGGGAGCCAGATTCCCCGGCCCCAGGGCATTACCTTCCCGCTGCCCTGGGGCACTGCACTGAGATCCCCAAGGCACCAGGCGGCACCACCCAAAGGGCCCTGGCCCCTCTCCCCAACCTCCCCAGCACCCCGGGTCCCTGCACGCGGCCGCTGACCTGCCCTGTGGCAAAGGCCGCCCTGCGCACACCACTGCTGACGTGCTCGCCTGCACACTGCACCGCAGCAGCCCGGGACGTCCTCGGAAGCTGCCCACAGCCACGCTCGGCCACCGGGCAGAGAAGAAGGAGGAGCAAGGCCAGCAGCGGCTGCCGCCGGGCCACAGCCCCCCAAGAAACAAGCCCCGCGCAACCCCATGGCCCCACGGCTCAAGAGGACCCTCCTCCCACCGCTGTGGCGGACTCCATCGAGGCACCACTCAGAAGGGTCCTGCGCTCTCTCCCACCCCTCCCAAGGACCCCCAACTCCCCGGGGCCTGACACGCGACTCCTTACCTGCCACACAGCACAGGCCCCCCGCTCCACACACCAACGCCGGCGTGCTCGCCTGTGCTGCATGGGCCCGGCATGCCCTCGGGAGCTGCGCAGCGCCACGCCACGCTCGGCAGCCGTGCAAAGCAAAGGAGGAGAGAAGGCTTCAGTGGCTGCTGCCAGCACCCGTGCCCTCAACAAGTCCCCCACAGCTCCCTCTGCACCAACGCCCAGAGGCAGCTCATGGCCCTCCACACACTACCCCAGGCCGATGACGGTGCCGGGCCCCACGCCAGCCCCCTGGCTGCCACCAGCACACCAAGCCTGCGGCCAGGGCAGCCTGCCTCCACGCCGGCCAGAACACAGAACTCGCCGACACCCCGGGCAACGCTGACAACGGCCTTGGCAACAGGCACCAACTGCCCGGCAAGAGGCACAAGCGCCCCAGCCCCAAACACACCCACCGCGCACCGGCACGCCAGCAAGCATGGCCCAAGGGCTGCGGGCAAGGCACGAGCCCTCGCTCAGAAACCCGGACACTGCTCCCGCCTCACCAGGCCTCTCCAGCACTCCGCATTTGCTCTCGCAGAGTTGTTCTCTGCAGCCCCGCCGCTTCTCTTGCATGCCTAGAGCAGCAAGCAATACCTGCCCTGCGGCACTTCCTCTTTTCACAAACTGACACCGTGCCTCCTCAGACATTGGCACAAAAATCACCATGCACCTGGCAAGGCTCATGCACCATCAAGGAAGCGCCCACAGCTTCCCTCGGGCTCCTCCGCTGTTCTTGCAGGCCTAGTCCAGTCAAACAAGAACTGTGCCGCTGCGCTTCCTCGCTCTTCCCAGACTGACACCATGCCTAACGACACATGCCGACAGACAGTGCCGCGCTGCTATAACGGCTCCCCACCTGCACGTGCTCGCACACTAGTGCTCTCCCGCGCCTCCACTGGCAGTCCTGCCTATTCCGGCCTCCACCAAAGTGCCCCTCTGCACCTCCCGACTCTTGCCAAACTTTCCCCTTACCAAAGGAGAGGTGCGCGCAGCATACAAGCTCTTCTGCAATGGCTCCGCCACCAGCAAGGGCTTGCCGAGGAGCCCTCTTCAGCCCCCACTGGAGCAGTGGCATGCCAGGTACAGCCTCAGGAGAACTGCCCCTCCACGCTTCCACTTGTGCCTCCCAAACCCACACCGTGCCCACGCAGACACTGGCACAAAATCGCCATGCCCCTCACATGGCTCAGGCACGCAGAGGTTCACGTAGTGGCAGAACAGCTGTCTTGGGCCCCTCCGAGGCATGCCCTCAGGCAGTGCTAGGCAGAGCCCTATTGCAGAGGCAGAGAAGAGCTTGCTGAGATCCGCCCGCCTGCCTCCGCCTTCTCCTGCCCAGGCTGAAGAGGCCCAGCTCGCTCAGCCTCTCCTGGCAGGAGAGCTGCTCCAGTGCCTTCCTCCTCTTGGTGGCCCTTTGCAGGCCTCGCTCCACTCCGTCCGTGCGGATGTTGTCCTGGGGAGCCCAGAACTGCACCCCAGACTCCACGTGTGGCCTCAGCAGGGCTGAGGAGAGCGGAAGGAGCCTGCCCCTGACTCCCACCCCCTCCCTCCCCAGCGGCCCTCTGGCAATGCTCTTCCTGCGGCTTCCCAGGATACCAGCGGCCTTCGTGGCCACAAGCGCACATTGCTGGCTCACGGTCAGCTGGTGAAGAAAGCCTTCAGGACATCTGTGTTTTCAGTGTCCTTTGTCCCCAGGGCCCCTGCCCCCCGCCTTTAGCAGCAGGCTGCCCTTTGCCCTCGCCTTCCTTTTGCTGCTGGTGCACTTGTAGGAGCCTTGCCGCTTGCCTTTCCTGGCCCTTGCCAGCTTCAGCTCCAGGTGGCCTTTGGCTTTCCTCACGCCAGCCCTGCAGCCTCAGGCAGTGTCTCCAGGCATTTGTCCTGGGGCACCTCTCCCTCCTTCCCCCTCACACGCTTGCGATGTTCTTGGCACGCCTGCCTGCTCCTTGGTGCCGGAATCAGTTCTGGGCAAAAAGCTACAGGCCAAAAGTTAGAAAAAGAGAGAAAGGCCAGAGTGCTGGCACACTCGGCAGCCATGTCAGTAGGCTAAGCCCTTGGGTTAACAGGCTCGTGAGGTAAGGAGAGCTGTGCTCAAGCAGCCTCTCTCTGGCGGTGGCCAGCAGCAGAGGGCCAGTGCCGAGCAGAAGAGCAAGGCCTAGCTGGAGAGCGGCCTGTGCCAGCCCCACACCCTTCCCACGGGCAAGTGCTCAGGGATTTCCTGAGCGGGGAAAAAGAGCAGCCGTGGCAGTTTCCCGAGGGCAAAAGAGCCACCAGCGGTCTTGGGCCAAAAACGGGGTGAATGATTTTGGAAGCGCCAGGGAGGTTTTTGGCTTCGCCAGCATGCTGCCACATGGCATGCAGAATGTGCCTGTGTGGGGGCTAGCCCACCTTTGGCAGAGCATCAAGAGAAAGGGGCGAGCAACTCCCCGCCTTGGGAAAGGGCCTGGCGCAGGCAGACGCCTCTGCATCTTCCAGGCCTACAGTGCCTTCTGAAAGACATGCTGCTGCTTTGAGGTCTCAGAAGCCAAGCTCTCACAAGCATCCTTAAAAAGCTCAAAACCCAACACAGGCGCTCGCTCAGAGGTCTTGAGCGACCTCGCAGCAGGGCGTCTTCTCCGCTGCAAGGCCTTCTTACAAGGGGATAGAGGAGGGCAGCCTGGAGGAATCTCCTTTTGGAAAGGTACCCCCAGCAGCAGCCGCAGCAGCAACAGCAATAGGCAAACACAAAGAGGCACTCAGCTGACGAGACACAAGTTGCTCCTGATGAGTGCGAATGCCGCCAGCTGCTGCCGGTGCGCTGGCCTCCAGCGCCGAGATGCAGGGCCCTGGGATGCCGTCGGGAGCTGCTCAGCACCGTGCTCGGCCGCCGGGCAAAGCAAAAGGAGGAGTGAGGCCATCAGTGGATGATGCCAGTGCCAGCCCCCCAAGAGACAAGCCCCGCGGGAGCCAGATTCCCCGGCCCCAGGGCATTACCTTCCCGCTGCCCTGGGGCACTGCACTGAGATCCCCAAGGCACCAGGCGGCACCACCCAAAGGGCCCTGGCCCCTCTCCCCAACCTCCCCAGCACCCCGGGTCCCTGCACGCGGCCGCTGACCTGCCCTGTGGCAAAGGCCGCCCTGCGCACACCACTGCTGACGTGCTCGCCTGCACACTGCACCGCAGCAGCCCGGGACGTCCTCGGGAGCTGCCCACAGCCACGCTCGGCCACCGGGCAGAGAAGAAGGAGGAGCAAGGCCAGCAGCGGCTGCCGCCGGGCCACAGCCCCCCAAGAAACAAGCCCCGCGCAACCCCATGGCCCCACGGCTCAAGAGGACCCTCCTCCCACCGCTGTGGCGGACTCCATCGAGGCACCACTCAGAAGGGTCCTGCGCTCTCTCCCACCCCTCCCAAGGACCCCCAACTCCCCGGGGCCTGACACGCGACTCCTTACCTGCCACACAGCACAGGCCCCCCGCTCCACACACCAACGCCGGCGTGCTCGCCTGTGCTGCATGGGCCCGGCATGCCCTCGGGAGCTGCGCAGCGCCACGCCACGCTCGGCAGCCGTGCAAAGCAAAGGAGGAGAGAAGGCTTCAGTGGCTGCTGCCAGCACCCGTGCCCTCAACAAGTCCCCCACAGCTCCCTCTGCACCAACGCCCAGAGGCAGCTCATGGCCCTCCACACACTACCCCAGGCCGATGACGGTGCCGGGCCCCACGCCAGCCCCCTGGCTGCCACCAGCACACCAAGCCTGCGGCCAGGGCAGCCTGCCTCCACGCCGGCCAGAACACAGAACTCGCCGACACCCCGGGCAACGCTGACAACGGCCTTGGCAACAGGCACCAACTGCCCGGCAAGAGGCACAAGCGCCCCAGCCCCAAACACACCCACCGCGCACCGGCACGCCAGCAAGCATGGCCCAAGGGCTGCGGGCAAGGCACGAGCCCTCGCTCAGAAACCCGGACACTGCTCCCGCCTCACCAGGCCTTTCCAGCACTCCGCATTTGCTCTCGCAGAGTTGTTCTCTGCAGCCCCGCCGCTTCTCTTGCATGCCTAGAGCAGCAAGCAATACCTGCCCTGCGGCACTTCCTCTTTTCACAAACTGACACCGTGCCTCCTCAGACATTGGCACAAAAATCACCATGCACCTGGCAAGGCTCATGCACCATCAAGGAAGCGCCCACAGCTTCCCTCGGGCTCCTCCGCTGTTCTTGCAGGCCTAGTCCAGTCAAACAAGAACTGCGCCGCTGCGCTTCCTCGCTCTTCCCAGACTGACACCATGCCTAACGACACATGCCGACAGACAGTGCCGCGCTGCTATAACGGCTCCCCACCTGCACGTGCTCGCACACTAGTGCTCTCCCGCGCCTCCACTGGCAGTCCTGCCTATTCCGGCCTCCACCAAAGTGCCCCTCTGCACCTCCCGACTCTTGCCAAACTTTCCCCTTACCAAAGGAGAGGTGCGCGCAGCATACAAGCTCTTCTGCAATGGCTCCGCCACCAGCAAGGGCTTGCCGAGGAGCCCTCTTCAGCCCCCACTGGAGCAGTGGCATGCCAGGTACAGCCTCAGGATAACTGCCGTGCCTCCCAAACCCACACCGTGCCCATGCAGACACTGGCACAAAATCGCCATGCTCCTCACATGGCTCAGGCACGCAGAGGTTCACGTAGTGGCAGAACAGCTGTCTTGGGCCCCTCCGAGGCATGCCCTCAGGCAGTGCTAGGCAGAGGCCTATTGCAGAGGCAGAGAAGAGCTTGCTGAGATCCGCCCGCCTGCCTCCGCCTTCTCCTGCCCAGGCTGAAGAGGCCCAGCTCGCTCAGCCTCTCCTGGCAGGAGAGCTGCTCCAGTGCCTTCCTCCTCTTGGTGGCCCTTTGCAGGCCTCGCTCCACTCCGTCCGTGCGGATGTTGTCCTGGGGAGCCCAGAACTGCACCCCAGACTCCACGTGTGGCCTCAGCAGGGCTGAGGAGAGCGGAAGGAGCCTGCCCCTGACTCCCACCCCCTCCCTCCCCAGCGGCCCTCTGGCAATGCTCTTCCTGCGGCTTCCCAGGATACCAGCGGCCTTCGTGGCCACAAGCGCACATTGCTGGCTCACGGTCAGCTGGTGAAGAAAGCCTTCAGGACATCTGTGTTTTCAGTGTCCTTTGTCCCCAGGGCCCCTGCCCCCCGCCTTTAGCAGCAGGCTGCCCTTTGCCCTCGCCTTCCTTTTGCTGCTGGTGCACTTGTAGGAGCCTTGCCGCTTGCCTTTCCTGGCCCTTGCCAGCTTCAGCTCCAGGTGGCCTTTGGCTTTCCTCACGCCAGCCCTGCAGCCTCAGGCAGTGTCTCCAGGCATTTGTCCTGGGGCACCTCTCCCTCCTTCCCCCTCACACGCTTGCGATGTTCTTGGCACGCCTGCCTGCTCCTTGGTGCCGGAATCAGTTCTGGGCAAAAAGCTACAGGCCAAAAGTTAGAAAAAGAGAGAAAGGCCAGAGTGCTGGCACACTCGGCAGCCATGTCAGTAGGCTAAGCCCTTGGGTTAACAGGCTCGTGAGGTAAGGAGAGCTGTGCTCAAGCAGCCTCTCTCTGGCGGTGGCCAGCAGCAGAGGGCCAGTGCCGAGCAGAAGAGCAAGGCCTAGCTGGAGAGCGGCCTGTGCCAGCCCCACACCCTTCCCACGGGCAAGTGCTCAGGGATTTCCTGAGCGGGGAAAAAGAGCAGCCGTGGCAGTTTCCCGAGGGCAAAAGAGCCACCAGCGGTCTTGGGCCAAAAACGGGGTGAATGATTTTGGAAGCGCCAGGGAGGTTTTTGGCTTCGCCAGCATGCTGCCACATGGCATGCAGAATGTGCCTGTGTGGGGGCTAGCCCACCTTTGGCAGAGCATCAAGAGAAAGGGGCGAGCAACTCCCCGCCTTGGGAAAGGGCCTGGCGCAGGCAGACGCCTCTGCATCTTCCAGGCCTACAGTGCCTTCTGAAAGACATGCTGCTGCTTTGAGGTCTCAGAAGCCAAGCTCTCACAAGCATCCTTAAAAAGCTCAAAACCCAACACAGGCGCTCGCTCAGAGGTCTTGAGCGACCTCGCAGCAGGGCGTCTTCTCCGCTGCAAGGCCTTCTTACAAGGGGATAGAGGAGGGCAGCCTGGAGGAATCTCCTTTTGGAAAGGTACCCCCAGCAGCAGCCGCAGCAGCAACAGCAATAGGCAAACACAAAGAGGCACTCAGCTGACGAGACACAAGTTGCTCCTGATGAGTGCGAATGCCGCCAGCTGCTGCCGGTGCGCTGGCCTCCAGCGCCGAGATGCAGGGCCCTGGGATGCCGTCGGGAGCTGCTCAGCACCGTGCTCGGCCGCCGGGCAAAGCAAAAGGAGGAGTGAGGCCATCAGTGGATGATGCCAGTGCCAGCCCCCCAAGAGACAAGCCCCGCGGGAGCCAGATTCCCCGGCCCCAGGGCATTACCTTCCCGCTGCCCTGGGGCACTGCACTGAGATCCCCAAGGCACCAGGCGGCACCACCCAAAGGGCCCTGGCCCCTCTCCCCAACCTCCCCAGCACCCCGGGTCCCTGCACGCGGCCGCTGACCTGCCCTGTGGCAAAGGCCGCCCTGCGCACACCACTGCTGACGTGCTCGCCTGCACACTGCACCGCAGCAGCCCGGGACGTCCTCGGGAGCTGCCCACAGCCACGCTCGGCCACCGGGCAGAGAAGAAGGAGGAGCAAGGCCAGCAGCGGCTGCCGCCGGGCCACAGCCCCCCAAGAAACAAGCCCCGCGCAGCCCCATGGCCCCACGGCTCAAGAGGACCCTCCTCCCACCGCTGTGGCGGACTCCATCGAGGCACCACCCAGAAGGGTCCTGCGCTCTCTCCCACCCCTCCCAAGGACCCCCAACTCCCCGGGGCCTGACACGCGACTCCTTACCTGCCACACAGCACAGGCCCCCTCCACACACCAACGCCGGCGTGCTCGCCTGTGCTGCATGGGCCCGGCATGCCCTCGGGAGCTGCGCAGCGCCACGCCACGCTCGGCAGCCGTGCAAAGCAAAGGAGGAGAGAAGGCTTCAGTGGCTGCTGCCAGCACCCGTGCCCTCAACAAGTCCCCCACAGCTCCCTCTGCACCAACGCCCAGAGGCAGCTCATGGCCCCCCACACACTACCCCAGGCCGATGACGGTGCCGGGCCCCACGCCAGCCCCCTGGCTGCCACCAGCACACCAAGCCTGCGGCCAGGGCAGCCTGCCTCCACGCCGGCCAGAACACAGAACTCGCCGACACCCCGGGCAACGCTGACAATGGCCTTGGCAACAGGCACCAACTGCCCGGCAAGAGGCACAAGCGCCCCAGCCCCAAACACACCCACCGCGCACCGGCACGCCAGCAAGCATGGCCCAAGGGCCGCGGGCAAGGCACGAGCCCTCGCTCAGAAACCCGGACACTGCTCCCGCCTCACCAGGCCTCTCCAGCACTCCGCATTTGCTCTCGCAGAGTTGTTCTCTGCAGCCCCGCCGCTTCTCTTGCATGCCTAGAGCAGCAAGCAATACCTGCCCTGCGGCACTTCCTCTTTTCACAAACTGACACCGTGCCTCCTCAGACATTGGCACAAAAATCACCATGCACCTGGCAAGGCTCATGCACCATCAAGGAAGCGCCCACAGCTTCCCTCGGGCTCCTCCGCTGTTCTTGCAGGCCTAGTCCAGTCAAACAAGAACTGCGCCGCTGCGCTTCCTCGCTCTTCCCAGACTGACACCATGCCTAACGACACATGCCGACAGACAGTGCCGCGCTGCTATAACGGCTCCCCACCTGCACGTGCTCGCACACTAGTGCTCTCCCGCGCCTCCACTGGCAGTCCTGCCTATTCCGGCCTCCACCAAAGTGCCCCTCTGCACCTCCCGACTCTTGCCAAACTTTCCCCTTACCAAAGGAGAGGTGCGCGCAGCATACAAGCTCTTCTGCAATGGCTCCGCCACCAGCAAGGGCTTGCCGAGGAGCCCTCTTCAGCCCCCACTGGAGCAGTGGCATGCCAGGTACAGCCTCAGGATAACTGCCGTGCCTCCCAAACCCACACCGTGCCCATGCAGACACTGGCACAAAATCGCCATGCTCCTCACATGGCTCAGGCACGCAGAGGTTCACGTAGTGGCAGAACAGCTGTCTTGGGCCCCTCCGAGGCATGCCCTCAGGCAGTGCTAGGCAGAGGCCTATTGCAGAGGCAGAGAAGAGCTTGCTGAGATCCGCCCGCCTGCCTCCGCCTTCTCCTGCCCAGGCTGAAGAGGCCCAGCTCGCTCAGCCTCTCCTGGCAGGAGAGCTGCTCCAGTGCCTTCCTCCTCTTGGTGGCCCTTTGCAGGCCTCGCTCCACTCCGTCCGTGCGGATGTTGTCCTGGGGAGCCCAGAACTGCACCCCAGACTCCACGTGTGGCCTCAGCAGGGCTGAGGAGAGCGGAAGGAGCCTGCCCCTGACTCCCACCCCCTCCCTCCCCAGCGGCCCTCTGGCAATGCTCTTCCTGCGGCTTCCCAGGATACCAGCGGCCTTCGTGGCCACAAGCGCACATTGCTGGCTCACGGTCAGCTGGTGAAGAAAGCCTTCAGGACATCTGTGTTTTCAGTGTCCTTTGTCCCCAGGGCCCCTGCCCCCCGCCTTTAGCAGCAGGCTGCCCTTTGCCCTCGCCTTCCTTTTGCTGCTGGTGCACTTGTAGGAGCCTTGCCGCTTGCCTTTCCTGGCCCTTGCCAGCTTCAGCTCCAGGTGGCCTTTGGCTTTCCTCACGCCAGCCCTGCAGCCTCAGGCAGTGTCTCCAGGCATTTGTCCTGGGGCACCTCTCCCTCCTTCCCCCTCACACGCTTGCGATGTTCTTGGCACGCCTGCCTGCTCCTTGGTGCCGGAATCAGTTCTGGGCAAAAAGCTACAGGCCAAAAGTTAGAAAAAGAGAGAAAGGCCAGAGTGCTGGCACACTCGGCAGCCATGTCAGTAGGCTAAGCCCTTGGGTTAACAGGCTCGTGAGGTAAGGAGAGCTGTGCTCAAGCAGCCTCTCTCTGGCGGTGGCCAGCAGCAGAGGGCCAGTGCCGAGCAGAAGAGCAAGGCCTAGCTGGAGAGCGGCCTGTGCCAGCCCCACACCCTTCCCACGGGCAAGTGCTCAGGGATTTCCTGAGCGGGGAAAAAGAGCAGCCGTGGCAGTTTCCCGAGGGCAAAAGAGCCACCAGCGGTCTTGGGCCAAAAACGGGGTGAATGATTTTGGAAGCGCCAGGGAGGTTTTTGGCTTCGCCAGCATGCTGCCACATGGCATGCAGAATGTGCCTGTGTGGGGGCTAGCCCACCTTTGGCAGAGCATCAAGAGAAAGGGGCGAGCAACTCCCCGCCTTGGGAAAGGGCCTGGCGCAGGCAGACGCCTCTGCATCTTCCAGGCCTACAGTGCCTTCTGAAAGACATGCTGCTGCTTTGAGGTCTCAGAAGCCAAGCTCTCACAAGCATCCTTAAAAAGCTCAAAACCCAACACAGGCGCTCGCTCAGAGGTCTTGAGCGACCTCGCAGCAGGGCGTCTTCTCCGCTGCAAGGCCTTCTTACAAGGGGATAGAGGAGGGCAGCCTGGAGGAATCTCCTTTTTGGAAAGGTACCCCCAGCAGCAGCCGCAGCAGCAACAGCAATAGGCAAACACAAAGAGGCACTCAGCTGACGAGACACAAGTTGCTCCTGATGAGTGCGAATGCCGCCAGCTGCTGCCGGTGCGCTGGCCTCCAGCGCCGAGATGCAGGGCCCTGGGATGCCGTCGGGAGCTGCTCAGCACCGTGCTCGGCCGCCGGGCAAAGCAAAAGGAGGAGTGAGGCCATCAGTGGATGATGCCAGTGCCAGCCCCCCAAGAGACAAGCCCCGCGGGAGCCAGATTCCCCGGCCCCAGGGCATTACCTTCCCGCTGCCCTGGGGCACTGCACTGAGATCCCCAAGGCACCAGGCGGCACCACCCAAAGGGCCCTGGCCCCTCTCCCCAACCTCCCCAGCACCCCGGGTCCCTGCACGCGGCCGCTGACCTGCCCTGTGGCAAAGGCCGCCCTCCGCACACCACTGCTGACGTGCTCGCCTGCACACTGCACCGCAGCAGCCCGGGACGTCCTCGGGAGCTGCCCACAGCCACGCTCGGCCACCGGGCAGAGAAGAAGGAGGAGCAAGGCCAGCAGCGGCTGCCGCCGGGCCACAGCCCCCCAAGAAACAAGCCCCGCGCAGCCCCATGGCCCCACGGCTCAAGAGGACCCTCCTCCCACCGCTGTGGCGGACTCCATCGAGGCACCACCCAGAAGGGTCCTGCGCTCTCTCCCACCCCTCCCAAGGACCCCCAACTCCCCGGGGCCTGACACGCGACTCCTTACCTGCCACACAGCACAGGCCCCCTCCACACACCAACGCCGGCGTGCTCGCCTGTGCTGCATGGGCCCGGCATGTCCTCGGGAGCTGCGCAGCGCCACGCCACGCTCGGCCGGCGTGCAAAGCAAAGGAGGAGAGAAGGCTTCAGTGGCTGCTGCCAGCACCCGTGCCCTCAACAAGTCCCCCACAGCTCCCTCTGCACCAACGCCCAGAGGCAGCTCATGGCCCCCCACACACTACCCCAGGCCGATGACGGTGCCGGGCCCCACGCCAGCCCCCTGGCTGCCACCAGCACACCAAGCCTGCGGCCAGGGCAGCCTGCCTCCACGCCGGCCAGAACACAGAACTCGCCGACACCCCGGGCAACGCTGACAATGGCCTTGGCAACAGGCACCAACTGCCCGGCAAGAGGCACAAGCGCCCCAGCCCCAAACACACCCACCGCGCACCGGCACGCCAGCAAGCATGGCCCAAGGGCCACGGGCAAGGCACGAGCCCTCGCTCAGAAACCCGGACACTGCTCCCGCCTCACCAGGCCTCTCCAGCACTCCGCATTTGCTCTCGCAGAGTTGTTCTCTGCAGCCCCGCCGCTTCTCTTGCATGCCTAGAGCAGCAAGCAATACCTGCCCTGCGGCACTTCCTCTTTTCACAAACTGACACCGTGCCTCCTCAGACATTGGCACAAAAATCACCATGCACCTGGCAAGGCTCATGCACCATCAAGGAAGCGCCCACAGCTTCTCTCGGGCTCCTCCGCTGTTCTTGCAGGCCTAGTCCAGTCAAACAAGAACTGCGCCGCTGCGCTTCCTCGCTCTTCCCAGACTGACACCATGCCTAACGACACATGCCGACAGACAGTGCCGCGCTGCTATAACGGCTCCCCACCTGCACGTGCTCGCACACTAGTGCTCTCCCGCGCCTCCACTGGCAGTCCTGCCTATTCCGGCCTCCACCAAAGTGCCCCTCTGCACCTCCCGACTCTTGCCAAACTTTCCCCTTACCAAAGGAGAGGTGCGCGCAGCATACAAGCTCTTCTGCAATGGCTCCGCCACCAGCAAGGGCTTGCCGAGGAGCCCTCTTCAGCCCCCACTGGAGCAGTGGCATGCCAGGTACAGCCTCAGGAGAACTGCCCCTCCACGCTTCCACTTGTGCCTCCCAAACCCACACCGTGCCCATGCAGACACTGGCACAAAATCGCCATGCTCCTCACATGGCTCAGGCACGCAGAGGTTCACGTAGTGGCAGAACAGCTGTCTTGGGCCCCTCCGAGGCATGCCCTCAGGCAGTGCTAGGCAGAGGCCTATTGCAGAGGCAGAGAAGAGCTTGCTGAGATCCGCCCGCCTGCCTCCGCCTTCTCCTGCCCAGGCTGAAGAGGCCCAGCTCGCTCAGCCTCTCCTGGCAGGAGAGCTGCTCCAGTGCCTTCCTCCTCTTGGTGGCCCTTTGCAGGCCTCGCTCCACTCCGTCCGTGCGGATGTTGTCCTGGGGAGCCCAGAACTGCACCCCAGACTCCACGTGTGGCCTCAGCAGGGCTGAGGAGAGCGGAAGGAGCCTGCCCCTGACTCCCACCCCCTCCCTCCCCAGCGGCCCTCTGGCAATGCTCTTCCTGCGGCTTCCCAGGATACCAGCGGCCTTCGTGGCCACAAGCGCACATTGCTGGCTCACGGTCAGCTGGTGAAGAAAGCCTTCAGGACATCTGTGTTTTCAGTGTCCTTTGTCCCCAGGGCCCCTGCCCCCCGCCTTTAGCAGCAGGCTGCCCTTTGCCCTCGCCTTCCTTTTGCTGCTGGTGCACTTGTAGGAGCCTTGCCGCTTGCCTTTCCTGGCCCTTGCCAGCTTCAGCTCCAGGTGGCCTTTGGCTTTCCTCACGCCAGCCCTGCAGCCTCAGGCAGTGTCTCCAGGCATTTGTCCTGGGGCACCTCTCCCTCCTTCCCCCTCACACGCTTGCGATGTTCTTGGCACGCCTGCCTGCTCCTTGGTGCCGGAATCAGTTCTGGGCAAAAAGCTACAGGCCAAAAGTTAGAAAAAGAGAGAAAGGCCAGAGTGCTGGCACACTCGGCAGCCATGTCAGTAGGCTAAGCCCTTGGGTTAACAGGCTCGTGAGGTAAGGAGAGCTGTGCTCAAGCAGCCTCTCTCTGGCGGTGGCCAGCAGCAGAGGGCCAGTGCCGAGCAGAAGAGCAAGGCCTAGCTGGAGAGCGGCCTGTGCCAGCCCCACACCCTTCCCACGGGCAAGTGCTCAGGGATTTCCTGAGCGGGGAAAAAGAGCAGCCGTGGCAGTTTCCCGAGGGCAAAAGAGCCACCAGCGGTCTTGGGCCAAAAACGGGGTGAATGATTTTGGAAGCGCCAGGGAGGTTTTTGGCTTCGCCAGCATGCTGCCACATGGCATGCAGAATGTGCCTGTGTGGGGGCTAGCCCACCTTTGGCAGAGCATCAAGAGAAAGGGGCGAGCAACTCCCCGCCTTGGGAAAGGGCCTGGCGCAGGCAGACGCCTCTGCATCTTCCAGGCCTACAGTGCCTTCTGAAAGACATGCTGCTGCTTTGAGGTCTCAGAAGCCAAGCTCTCACAAGCATCCTTAAAAAGCTCAAAACCCAACACAGGCGCTCGCTCAGAGGTCTTGAGCGACCTCGCAGCAGGGCGTCTTCCCCGCTGCAAGGCCTTCTTACAAGGGGATAGAGGAGGGCAGCCTGGAGGAATCTCCTTTTGGAAAGGTACCCCCAGCAGCAGCCGCAGCAGCAACAGCAATAGGCAAACACAAAGAGGCACTCAGCTGACGAGACACAAGTTGCTCCTGATGAGTGCGAATGCCGCCAGCTGCTGCCGGTGCGCTGGCCTCCAGCGCCGAGATGCAGGGCCCTGGGATGCCGTCGGGAGCTGCTCAGCACCGTGCTCGGCCGCCGGGCAAAGCAAAAGGAGGAGTGAGGCCATCAGTGGATGATGCCAGTGCCAGCCCCCCAAGAGACAAGCCCCGCGGGAGCCAGATTCCCCGGCCCCAGGGCATTACCTTCCCGCTGCCCTGGGGCACTGCACTGAGATCCCCAAGGCACCAGGCGGCACCACCCAAAGGGCCCTGGCCCCTCTCCCCAACCTCCCCAGCACCCCGGGTCCCTGCACGCGGCCGCTGACCTGCCCTGTGGCAAAGGCCGCCCTCCGCACACCACTGCTGACGTGCTCGCCTGCACACTGCACCGCAGCAGCCCGGGACGTCCTCGGGAGCTGCCCACAGCCACGCTCGGCCACCGGGCAGAGAAGAAGGAGGAGCAAGGCCAGCAGCGGCTGCCGCCGGGCCACAGCCCCCCAAGAAACAAGCCCCGCGCAGCCCCATGGCCCCACGGCTCAAGAGGACCCTCCTCCCACCGCTGTGGCGGACTCCATCGAGGCACCACCCAGAAGGGTCCTGCGCTCTCTCCCACCCCTCCCAAGGACCCCCAACTCCCCGGGGCCTGACACGCGACTCCTTACCTGCCACACAGCACAGGCCCCCTCCACACACCAACGCCGGCGTGCTCGCCTGTGCTGCATGGGCCCGGCATGTCCTCGGGAGCTGCGCAGCGCCACGCCACGCTCGGCCGGCGTGCAAAGCAAAGGAGGAGAGAAGGCTTCAGTGGCTGCTGCCAGCACCCGTGCCCTCAACAAGTCCCCCACAGCTCCCTCTGCACCAACGCCCAGAGGCAGCTCATGGCCCCCCACACACTACCCCAGGCCGATGACGGTGCCGGGCCCCACGCCAGCCCCCTGGCTGCCACCAGCACACCAAGCCTGCGGCCAGGGCAGCCTGCCTCCACGCCGGCCAGAACACAGAACTCGCCGACACCCCGGGCAACGCTGACAATGGCCTTGGCAACAGGCACCAACTGCCCGGCAAGAGGCACAAGCGCCCCAGCCCCAAACACACCCACCGCGCACCGGCACGCCAGCAAGCATGGCCCAAGGGCCACGGGCAAGGCACGAGCCCTCGCTCAGAAACCCGGACACTGCTCCCGCCTCACCAGGCCTCTCCAGCACTCCGCATTTGCTCTCGCAGAGTTGTTCTCTGCAGCCCCGCCGCTTCTCTTGCATGCCTAGAGCAGCAAGCAATACCTGCCCTGCGGCACTTCCTCTTTTCACAAACTGACACCGTGCCTCCTCAGACATTGGCACAAAAATCACCATGCACCTGGCAAGGCTCATGCACCATCAAGGAAGCGCCCACAGCTTCTCTCGGGCTCCTCCGCTGTTCTTGCAGGCCTAGTCCAGTCAAACAAGAACTGCGCCGCTGCGCTTCCTCGCTCTTCCCAGACTGACACCATGCCTAACGACACATGCCGACAGACAGTGCCGCGCTGCTATAACGGCTCCCCACCTGCACGTGCTCGCACACTAGTGCTCTCCCGCGCCTCCACTGGCAGTCCTGCCTATTCCGGCCTCCACCAAAGTGCCCCTCTGCACCTCCCGACTCTTGCCAAACTTTCCCCTTACCAAAGGAGAGGTGCGCGCAGCATACAAGCTCTTCTGCAATGGCTCCGCCACCAGCAAGGGCTTGCCGAGGAGCCCTCTTCAGCCCCCACTGGAGCAGTGGCATGCCAGGTACAGCCTCAGGAGAACTGCCCCTCCACGCTTCCACTTGTGCCTCCCAAACCCACACCGTGCCCATGCAGACACTGGCACAAAATCGCCATGCTCCTCACATGGCTCAGGCACGCAGAGGTTCACGTAGTGGCAGAACAGCTGTCTTGGGCCCCTCCGAGGCATGCCCTCAGGCAGTGCTAGGCAGAGGCCTATTGCAGAGGCAGAGAAGAGCTTGCTGAGATCCGCCCGCCTGCCTCCGCCTTCTCCTGCCCAGGCTGAAGAGGCCCAGCTCGCTCAGCCTCTCCTGGCAGGAGAGCTGCTCCAGTGCCTTCCTCCTCTTGGTGGCCCTTTGCAGGCCTCGCTCCACTCCGTCCGTGCGGATGTTGTCCTGGGGAGCCCAGAACTGCACCCCAGACTCCACGTGTGGCCTCAGCAGGGCTGAGGAGAGCGGAAGGAGCCTGCCCCTGACTCCCACCCCCTCCCTCCCCAGCGGCCCTCTGGCAATGCTCTTCCTGCGGCTTCCCAGGATACCAGCGGCCTTCGTGGCCACAAGCGCACATTGCTGGCTCACGGTCAGCTGGTGAAGAAAGCCTTCAGGACATCTGTGTTTTCAGTGTCCTTTGTCCCCAGGGCCCCTGCCCCCCGCCTTTAGCAGCAGGCTGCCCTTTGCCCTCGCCTTCCTTTTGCTGCTGGTGCACTTGTAGGAGCCTTGCCGCTTGCCTTTCCTGGCCCTTGCCAGCTTCAGCTCCAGGTGGCCTTTGGCTTTCCTCACGCCAGCCCTGCAGCCTCAGGCAGTGTCTCCAGGCATTTGTCCTGGGGCACCTCTCCCTCCTTCCCCCTCACACGCTTGCGATGTTCTTGGCACGCCTGCCTGCTCCTTGGTGCCGGAATCAGTTCTGGGCAAAAAGCTACAGGCCAAAAGTTAGAAAAAGAGAGAAAGGCCAGAGTGCTGGCACACTCGGCAGCCATGTCAGTAGGCTAAGCCCTTGGGTTAACAGGCTCGTGAGGTAAGGAGAGCTGTGCTCAAGCAGCCTCTCTCTGGCGGTGGCCAGCAGCAGAGGGCCAGTGCCGAGCAGAAGAGCAAGGCCTAGCTGGAGAGCGGCCTGTGCCAGCCCCACACCCTTCCCACGGGCAAGTGCTCAGGGATTTCCTGAGCGGGGAAAAAGAGCAGCCGTGGCAGTTTCCCGAGGGCAAAAGAGCCACCAGCGGTCTTGGGCCAAAAACGGGGTGAATGATTTTGGAAGCGCCAGGGAGGTTTTTGGCTTCGCCAGCATGCTGCCACATGGCATGCAGAATGTGCCTGTGTGGGGGCTAGCCCACCTTTGGCAGAGCATCAAGAGAAAGGGGCGAGCAACTCCCCGCCTTGGGAAAGGGCCTGGCGCAGGCAGACGCCTCTGCATCTTCCAGGCCTACAGTGCCTTCTGAAAGACATGCTGCTGCTTTGAGGTCTCAGAAGCCAAGCTCTCACAAGCATCCTTAAAAAGCTCAAAACCCAACACAGGCGCTCGCTCAGAGGTCTTGAGCGACCTCGCAGCAGGGCGTCTTCCCCGCTGCAAGGCCTTCTTACAAGGGGATAGAGGAGGGCAGCCTGGAGGAATCTCCTTTTGGAAAGGTACCCCCAGCAGCAGCCGCAGCAGCAACAGCAATAGGCAAACACAAAGAGGCACTCAGCTGACGAGACACAAGTTGCTCCTGATGAGTGCGAATGCCGCCAGCTGCTGCCGGTGCGCTGGCCTCCAGCGCCGAGATGCAGGGCCCTGGGATGCCGTCGGGAGCTGCTCAGCACCGTGCTCGGCCGCCGGGCAAAGCAAAAGGAGGAGTGAGGCCATCAGTGGATGATGCCAGTGCCAGCCCCCCAAGAGACAAGCCCCGCGGGAGCCAGATTCCCCGGCCCCAGGGCATTACCTTCCCGCTGCCCTGGGGCACTGCACTGAGATCCCCAAGGCACCAGGCGGCACCACCCAAAGGGCCCTGGCCCCTCTCCCCAACCTCCCCAGCACCCCGGGTCCCTGCACGCGGCCGCTGACCTGCCCTGTGGCAAAGGCCGCCCTGCGCACACCACTGCTGACGTGCTCGCCTGCACACTGCACCGCAGCAGCCCAGGACGTCCTCGGGAGCTGCCCACAGCCACGCTCGGCCACCGGGCAGAGAAGAAGGAGGAGCAAGGCCAGCAGCGGCTGCCGCCGGGCCACAGCCCCCCAAGAAACAAGCCCCGCGCAGCCCCATGGCCCCACGGCTCAAGAGGACCCTCCTCCCACCGCTGTGGCGGACTCCATCGAGGCACCACCCAGAAGGGTCCTGCGCTCTCTCCCACCCCTCCCAAGGACCCCCAACTCCCCGGGGCCTGACACGCGACTCCTTACCTGCCACACAGCACAGGCCCCCTCCACACACCAACGCCGGCGTGCTCGCCTGTGCTGCATGGGCCCGGCATGCCCTCGGGAGCTGCGCAGCGCCACGCCACGCTCGGCCGGCGTGCAAAGCAAAGGAGGAGAGAAGGCTTCAGTGGCTGCTGCCAGCACCCGTGCCCTCAACAAGTCCCCCACAGCTCCCTCTGCACCAACGCCCAGAGGCAGCTCATGGCCCCCCACACACTACCCCAGGCCGATGACGGTGCCGGGCCCCACGCCAGCCCCCTGGCTGCCACCAGCACACCAAGCCTGCGGCCAGGGCAGCCTGCCTCCACGCCGGCCAGAACACAGAACTCGCCGACACCCCGGGCAACGCTGACAACGGCCTTGGCAACAGGCACCAACTGCCCGGCAAGAGGCACAAGCGCCCCAGCCCCAAACACACCCACCGCGCACCAGCACGCCAGCAAGCATGGCCCAAGGGCTGCGGGCAAGGCACGAGCCCTCGCTCAGAAACCCGGACACTGCTCCCGCCTCACCAGGCCTCTCCAGCACTCCGCATTTGCTCTCGCAGAGTTGTTCTCTGCAGCCCCGCCGCTTCTCTTGCATGCCTAGAGCAGCAAGCAATACCTGCCCTGCGGCACTTCCTCTTTTCACAAACTGACACCGTGCCTCCTCAGACATTGGCACAAAAATCACCATGCACCTGGCAAGGCTCATGCACCATCAAGGAAGCGCCCACAGCTTCCCTCGGGCTCCTCCGCTGTTCTTGCAGGCCTAGTCCAGTCAAACAAGAACTGCGCCGCTGCGCTTCCTCGCTCTTCCCAGACTGACACCATGCCTAACGACACATGCCGACAGACAGTGCCGCGCTGCTATAACGGCTCCCCACCTGCACGTGCTCGCACACTAGTGCTCTCCCGCGCCTCCACTGGCAGTCCTGCCTATTCCGGCCTCCACCAAAGTGCCCCTCTGCACCTCCCGACTCTTGCCAAACTTTCCCCTTACCAAAGGAGAGGTGCGCGCAGCATACAAGCTCTTCTGCAATGGCTCCGCCACCAGCAAGGGCTTGCCGAGGAGCCCTCTTCAGCCCCCACTGGAGCAGTGGCATGCCAGGTACAGCCTCAGGAGAACTGCCCCTCCACGCTTCCACTTGTGCCTCCCAAACCCACACCGTGCCCATGCAGACACTGGCACAAAATCGCCATGCTCCTCACATGGCTCAGGCACGCAGAGGTTCACGTAGTGGCAGAACAGCTGTCTTGGGCCCCTCCGAGGCATGCCCTCAGGCAGTGCTAGGCAGAGGCCTATTGCAGAGGCAGAGAAGAGCTTGCGGAGATCCGCCCGCCTGCCTCCGCCTTCTCCTGCCCAGGCTGAAGAGGCCCAGCTCGCTCAGCCTCTCCTGGCAGGAGAGCTGCTCCAGTGCCTTCCTCCTCTTGGTGGCCCTTTGCAGGCCTCGCTCCACTCCGTCCGTGCGGATGTTGTCCTGGGGAGCCCAGAACTGCACCCCAGACTCCACGTGTGGCCTCAGCAGGGCTGAGGAGAGCGGAAGGAGCCTGCCCCTGACTCCCACCCCCTCCCTCCCCAGCGGCCTTCTGGCAATGCTCTTCCTGCGGCTTCCCAGGATACCAGCGGCCTTCGTGGCCACAAGCGCACATTATTGGCTCACGGTCAGCTGGTGAAGAAAGCCTTCAGGACATCTGTGTTTTCAGTGTCCTTTGTCCCCAGGGCCCCTGCCCCCCGCCTTTAGCAGCAGGCTGCCCTTTGCCCTCGCCTTCCTTTTGCTGCTGGTGCACTTGTAGGAGCCTTGCCGCTTGCCTTTCCTGGCCCTTGCCAGCTTCAGCTCCAGGTGGCCTTTGGCTTTCCTCACGCCAGCCCTGCAGCCTCAGGCAGTGTCTCCAGGCATTTGTCCTGGGGCACCTCTCCCTCCTTCCCCCTCACACGCTTGCGATGTTCTTGGCACGCCTGCCTGCTCCTTGGTGCCGGAATCAGTTCTGGGCAAAAAGCTACAGGCCAAAAGTTAGAAAAAGAGAGAAAGGCCAGAGTGCTGGCACACTCGGCAGCCATGTCAGTAGGCTAAGCCCTTGGGTTAACAGGCTCGTGAGGTAAGGAGAGCTGTGCTCAAGCAGCCTCTCTCTGGCGGTGGCCAGCAGCAGAGGGCCAGTGCCGAGCAGAAGAGCAAGGCCTAGCTGGAGAGCGGCCTGTGCCAGCCCCACACCCTTCCCACGGGCAAGTGCTCAGGGATTTCCTGAGCGGGGAAAAAGAGCAGCCGTGGCAGTTTCCCGAGGGCAAAAGAGCCACCAGCGGTCTTGGGCCAAAAACGGGGTGAATGATTTTGGAAGCGCCAGGGAGGTTTTTGGCTTCGCCAGCATGCTGCCACATGGCATGCAGAATGTGCCTGTGTGGGGGCTAGCCCACCTTTGGCAGAGCATCAAGAGAAAGGGGCGAGCAACTCCCCGCCTTGGGAAAGGGCCTGGCGCAGGCAGACGCCTCTGCATCTTCCAGGCCTACAGTGCCTTCTGAAAGACATGCTGCTGCTTTGAGGTCTCAGAAGCCAAGCTCTCACAAGCATCCTTAAAAAGCTCAAAACCCAACACAGGCGCTCGCTCAGAGGTCTTGAGCGACCTCGCAGCAGGGCGTCTTCTCCGCTGCAAGGCCTTCTTACAAGGGGATAGAGGAGGGCAGCCTGGAGGAATCTCCTTTTGGAAAGGTACCCCCAGCAGCAGCCGCAGCAGCAACAGCAATAGGCAAACACAAAGAGGCACTCAGCTGACGAGACACAAGTTGCTCCTGATGAGTGCGAATGCCGCCAGCTGCTGCCGGTGCGCTGGCCTCCAGCGCCGAGATGCAGGGCCCTGGGATGCCGTCGGGAGCTGCTCAGCACCGTGCTCGGCCGCCGGGCAAAGCAAAAGGAGGAGTGAGGCCATCAGTGGATGATGCCAGTGCCAGCCCCCCAAGAGACAAGCCCCGCGGGAGCCAGATTCCCCGGCCCCAGGGCATTACCTTCCCGCTGCCCTGGGGCACTGCACTGAGATCCCCAAGGCACCAGGCGGCACCACCCAAAGGGCCCTGGCCCCTCTCCCCAACCTCCCCAGCACCCCGGGTCCCTGCACGCGGCCGCTGACCTGCCCTGTGGCAAAGGCCGCCCTGCGCACACCACTGCTGACGTGCTCGCCTGCACACTGCACCGCAGCAGCCCGGGACGTCCTCGGGAGCTGCCCACAGCCACGCTCGGCCACCGGGCAGAGAAGAAGGAGGAGCAAGGCCAGCAGCGGCTGCCGCCGGGCCACAGCCCCCCAAGAAACAAGCCCCGCGCAGCCCCATGGCCCCACGGCTCAAGAGGACCCTCCTCCCACCGCTGTGGCGGACTCCATCGAGGCACCAGGCAAGACCACCCAGAAGGGTCCTGCGCTCTCTCCCACCCCTCCCAAGGACCCCCAACTCCCCGGGGCCTGACACGCGACTCCTTACCTGCCACACAGCACAGGCCCCCTCCACACACCAACGCCGGCGTGCTCGCCTGTGCTGCATGGGCCCGGCATGTCCTCGGGAGCTGCGCAGCGCCACGCCACGCTCGGCAGCCGTGCAAAGCAAAGGAGGAGAGAAGGCTTCAGTGGCTGCTGCCAGCACCCGTGCCCTCAACAAGTCCCCCACAGCTCCCTCTGCACCAACGCCCAGAGGCAGCTCATGGCCCCCCACACACTACCCCAGGCCGATGACGGTGCCGGGCCCCACGCCAGCCCCCTGGCTGCCACCAGCACACCAAGCCTGCGGCCAGGGCAGCCTGCCTCCACGCCGGCCAGAACACAGAACTCGCCGACACCCCGGGCAACGCTGACAATGGCCTTGGCAACAGGCACCAACTGCCCGGCAAGAGGCACAAGCGCCCCAGCCCCAAACACACCCACCGCGCACCGGCACGCCAGCAAGCATGGCCCAAGGGCCACGGGCAAGGCACGAGCCCTCGCTCAGAAACCCGGACACTGCTCCCGCCTCACCAGGCCTCTCCAGCACTCCGCATTTGCTCTCGCAGAGTTGTTCTCTGCAGCCCCGCCGCTTCTCTTGCATGCCTAGAGCAGCAAGCGATACCTGCCCTGCGGCACTTCCTCTTTTCACAAACTGACACCGTGCCTCCTCAGACATTGGCACAAAAATCACCATGCACCTGGCAAGGCTCATGCACCATCAAGGAAGCGCCCACAGCTTCCCTCGGGCTCCTCCGCTGTTCTTGCAGGCCTAGTCCAGTCAAACAAGAACTGTGCCGCTGCGCTTCCTCGCTCTTCCCAGACTGACACCATGCCTAACGACACATGCCGACAGACAGTGCCGCGCTGCTATAACGGCTCCCCACCTGCACGTGCTCGCACACTAGTGCTCTCCCGCGCCTCCACTGGCAGTCCTGCCTATTCCGGCCTCCACCAAAGTGCCCCTCTGCACCTCCCGACTCTTGCCAAACTTTCCCCTTACCAAAGGAGAGGTGCGCGCAGCATACAAGCTCTTCTGCAATGGCTCCGCCACCAGCAAGGGCTTGCCGAGGAGCCCTCTTCAGCCCCCACTGGAGCAGTGGCATGCCAGGTACAGCCTCAGGAGAACTGCCCCTCCACGCTTCCACTTGTGCCTCCCAAAACCACACCGTGCCCATGCAGACACTGGCACAAAATCGCCATGCCCCTCACATGGCTCAGGCACGCAGAGGTTCACGTAGTGGCAGAACAGCTGTCTTGGGCCCCTCCGAGGCATGCCCTCAGGCAGTGCTAGGCAGAGCCCTATTGCAGAGGCAGAGAAGAGCTTGCTGAGATCCGCCCGCCTGCCTCCGCCTTCTCCTGCCCAGGCTGAAGAGGCCCAGCTCGCTCAGCCTCTCCTGGCAGGAGAGCTGCTCCAGTGCCTTCCTCCTCTTGGTGGCCCTTTGCAGGCCTCGCTCCACTCCGTCCGTGCGGATGTTGTCCTGGGGAGCCCAGAACTGCACCCCAGACTCCACGTGTGGCCTCAGCAGGGCTGAGGAGAGCGGAAGGAGCCTGCCCCTGACTCCCACCCCCTCCCTCCCCAGCGGCCTTCTGGCAATGCTCTTCCTGCGGCTTCCCAGGATACCAGCGGCCTTCGTGGCCACAAGCGCACATTGCTGGCTCACGGTCAGCTGGTGAAGAAAGCCTTCAGGACATCTGTGTTTTCAGTGTCCTTTGTCCCCAGGGCCCCTGCCCCCCGCCTTTAGCAGCAGGCTGCCCTTTGCCCTCGCCTTCCTTTTGCTGCTGGTGCACTTGTAGGAGCCTTGCCGCTTGCCTTTCCTGGCCCTTGCCAGCTTCAGCTCCAGGTGGCCTTTGGCTTTCCTCACGCCAGCCCTGCAGCCTCAGGCAGTGTCTCCAGGCATTTGTCCTGGGGCACCTCTCCCTCCTTCCCCCTCACACGCTTGCGATGTTCTTGGCACGCCTGCCTGCTCCTTGGTGCCGGAATCAGTTCTGGGCAAAAAGCTACAGGCCAAAAGTTAGAAAAAGAGAGAAAGGCCAGAGTGCTGGCACACTCGGCAGCCATGTCAGTAGGCTAAGCCCTTGGGTTAACAGGCTCGTGAGGTAAGGAGAGCTGTGCTCAAGCAGCCTCTCTCTGGCGGTGGCCAGCAGCAGAGGGCCAGTGCCGAGCAGAAGAGCAAGGCCTAGCTGGAGAGCGGCCTGTGCCAGCCCCACACCCTTCCCACGGGCAAGTGCTCAGGGATTTCCTGAGCGGGGAAAAAGAGCAGCCGTGGCAGTTTCCCGAGGGCAAAAGAGCCACCAGCGGTCTTGGGCCAAAAACGGGGTGAATGATTTTGGAAGCGCCAGGGAGGTTTTTGGCTTCGCCAGCATGCTGCCACATGGCATGCAGAATGTGCCTGTGTGGGCGCTAGCCCACCTTTGGCAGAGCATCAAGAGAAAGGGGCGAGCAACTCCCCGCCTTGGGAAAGGGCCTGGCGCAGGCAGACGCCTCTGCATCTTCCAGGCCTACAGTGCCTTCTGAAAGACATGCTGCTGCTTTGAGGTCTCAGAAGCCAAGCTCTCACAAGCATCCTTAAAAAGCTCAAAACCCAACACAGGCGCTCGCTCAGAGGTCTTGAGCGACCTCGCAGCAGGGCGTCTTCTCCGCTGCAAGGCCTTCTTACAAGGGGATAGAGGAGGGCAGCCTGGAGGAATCTCCTTTTGGAAAGGTACCCCCAGCAGCAGCCGCAGCAGCAACAGCAATAGGCAAACACAAAGAGGCACTCAGCTGACGAGACACAAGTTGCTCCTGATGAGTGCGAATGCCGCCAGCTGCTGCCGGTGCGCTGGCCTCCAGCGCCGAGATGCAGGGCCCTGGGATGCCGTCGGGAGCTGCTCAGCACCGTGCTCGGCCGCCAGGCAAAGCAAAAGGAGGAGTGAGGCCATCAGTGGATGATGCCAGTGCCAGCCCCCCAAGAGACAAGCCCCGCGGGAGCCAGATTCCCCGGCCCCAGGGCATTACCTTCCCGCTGCCCTGGGGCACTGCACTGAGATCCCCAAGGCACCAGGCGGCACCACCCAAAGGGCCCTGGCCCCTCTCCCCAACCTCCCCAGCACCCCGGGTCCCTGCACGCGGCCGCTGACCTGCCCTGTGGCAAAGGCCGCCCTGCGCACACCACTGCTGACGTGCTCGCCTGCACACTGCACCGCAGCAGCCCGGGACGTCCTCGGGAGCTGCCCACAGCCACGCTCGGCCACCGGGCAGAGAAGAAGGAGGAGCAAGGCCAGCAGCGGCTGCCGCCGGGCCACAGCCCCCCAAGAAACAAGCCCCGCGCAGCCCCATGGCCCCACGGCTCAAGAGGACCCTCCTCCCACCGCTGTGGCGGACTCCATCGAGGCACCACCCAGAAGGGTCCTGCGCTCTCTCCCACCCCTCCCAAGGACCCCCAACTCCCCGGGGCCTGACACGCGACTCCTTACCTGCCACACAGCACAGGCCCCCTCCACACACCAACGCCGGCGTGCTCGCCTGTGCTGCATGGGCCCGGCATGTCCTCGGGAGCTGCGCAGCGCCACGCCACGCTCGGCAGCCGTGCAAAGCAAAGGAGGAGAGAAGGCTTCAGTGGCTGCTGCCAGCACCCGTGCCCTCAACAAGTCCCCCACAGCTCCCTCTGCACCAACGCCCAGAGGCAGCTCATGGCCCCCCACACACTACCCCAGGCCGATGACGGTGCCGGGCCCCACGCCAGCCCCCTGGCTGCCACCAGCACACCAAGCCTGCGGCCAGGGCAGCCTGCCTCCACGCCGGCCAGAACACAGAACTCGCCGACACCCCGGGCAACGCTGACAATGGCCTTGGCAACAGGCACCAACTGCCCGGCAAGAGGCACAAGCGCCCCAGCCCCAAACACACCCACCGCGCACCGGCACGCCAGCAAGCATGGCCCAAGGGCCACGGGCAAGGCACGAGCCCTCGCTCAGAAACCCGGACACTGCTCCCGCCTCACCAGGCCTCTCCAGCACTCCGCATTTGCTCTCGCAGAGTTGTTCTCTGCAGCCCCACCGCTTCTCTTGCATGCCTAGAGCAGCAAGCAATACCTGCCCTGCGGCACTTCCTCTTTTCACAAACTGACACCGTGCCTCCTCAGACATTGGCACAAAAATCACCATGCACCTGGCAAGGCTCATGCACCATCAAGGAAGCGCCCACAGCCTCTCTCGGGCTCCTCCGCTGTTCTTGCAGGCCTAGTCCAGTCAAACAAGAACTGCGCCGCTGCGCTTCCTCGCTCTTCCCAGACTGACACCATGCCTAACGACACATGCCGACAGACAGTGCCGCGCTGCTATAACGGCTCCCCACCTGCACGTGCTCGCACACTAGTGCTCTCCCGCGCCTCCACTGGCAGTCCTGCCTATTCCGGCCTCCACCAAAGTGCCCCTCTGCACCTCCCGACTCTTGCCAAACTTTCCCCTTACCAAAGGAGAGGTGCGCGCAGCATACAAGCTCTTCTGCAATGGCTCCGCCACCAGCAAGGGCTTGCCGAGGAGCCCTCTTCAGCCCCCCACTGGAGCAGTGGCATGCCAGGTGCAGCCTCAGGAGAACTGCCCCTCCACGCTTCCACTTGTGCCTCCCAAACCCACACCGTGCCCATGCAGACACTGGCACAAAATCGCCATGCCCCTCACATGGCTCAGGCACGCAGAGGTTCACGTAGTGGCAGAACAGCTGTCTTGGGCCCCTCCGAGGCATGCCCTCAGGCAGTGCTAGGCAGAGGCCTATTGCAGAGGCAGAGAAGAGCTTGCTGAGATCCGCCCGCCTGCCTCCGCCTTCTCCTGCCCAGGCTGAAGAGGCCCAGCTCGCTCAGCCTCTCCTGGCAGGAGAGCTGCTCCAGTGCCTTCCTCCTCTTGGTGGCCCTTTGCAGGCCTCGCTCCACTCCGTCCGTGCGGATGTTGTCCTGGGGAGCCCAGAACTGCACCCCAGACTCCACGTGTGGCCTCAGCAGGGCTGAGGAGAGCGGAAGGAGCCTGCCCCTGACTCCCACCCCCTCCCTCCCCAGCGGCCCTCTGGCAATGCTCTTCCTGCGGCTTCCCAGGATACCAGCGGCCTTCGTGGCCACAAGCGCACATTGCTGGCTCACGGTCAGCTGGTGAAGAAAGCCTTCAGGACATCTGTGTTTTCAGTGTCCTTTGTCCCCAGGGCCCCTGCCCCCCGCCTTTAGCAGCAGGCTGCCCTTTGCCCTCGCCTTCCTTTTGCTGCTGGTGCACTTGTAGGAGCCTTGCCGCTTGCCTTTCCTGGCCCTTGCCAGCTTCAGCTCCAGGTGGCCTTTGGCTTTCCTCACGCCAGCCCTGCAGCCTCAGGCAGTGTCTCCAGGCAATTGTCCTGGGGCACCTCTCCCTCCTTCCCCCTCACACGCTTGCGATGTTCTTGGCACGCCTGCCTGCTCCTTGGTGCCGGAATCAGTTCTGGGCAAAAAGCTACAGGCCAAAAGTTAGAAAAAGAGAGAAAGGCCAGAGTGCTGGCACACTCGGCAGCCATGTCAGTAGGCTAAGCCCTTGGGTTAACAGGCTCGTGAGGTAAGGAGAGCTGTGCTCAAGCAGCCTCTCTCTGGCGGTGGCCAGCAGCAGAGGGCCAGTGCCGAGCAGAAGAGCAAGGCCTAGCTGGAGAGCGGCCTGTGCCAGCCCCACACCCTTCCCACGGGCAAGTGCTCAGGGATTTCCTGAGCGGGGAAAAAGAGCAGCCGTGGCAGTTTCCCGAGGGCAAAAGAGCCACCAGCGGTCTTGGGCCAAAAACGGGGTGAATGATTTTGGAAGCGCCAGGGAGGTTTTTGGCTTCGCCAGCATGCTGCCACATGGCATGCAGAATGTGCCTGTGTGGGGGCTAGCCCACCTTTGGCAGAGCATCAAGAGAAAGGGGCGAGCAACTCCCCGCCTTGGGAAAGGGCCTGGCGCAGGCAGACGCCTCTGCATCTTCCAGGCCTACAGTGCCTTCTGAAAGACATGCTGCTGCTTTGAGGTCTCAGAAGCCAAGCTCTCACAAGCATCCTTAAAAAGCTCAAAACCCAACACAGGCGCTCGCTCAGAGGTCTTGAGCGACCTCGCAGCAGGGCGTCTTCTCCGCTGCAAGGCCTTCTTACAAGGGGATAGAGGAGGGCAGCCTGGAGGAATCTCCTTTTGGAAAGGTACCCCCAGCAGCAGCCGCAGCAGCAACAGCAATAGGCAAACACAAAGAGGCACTCAGCTGACGAGACACAAGTTGCTCCTGATGAGTGTGAATGCCGCCAGCTGCTGCCGGTGCGCTGGCCTCCAGCGCCGAGATGCAGGGCCCTGGGATGCCGTCGGGAGCTGCTCAGCACCGTGCTCGGCCGCCGGGCAAAGCAAAAGGAGGAGTGAGGCCATCAGTGGATGATGCCAGTGCCAGCACCCCAAGAGACAAGCCCCGCGGGAGCCAGATTCCCCGGCCCCAGGGCATTACCTTCCCACTGCCCTGGGGCACTGCACTGAGATCCCCAAGGCACCAGGCGGCACCACCCAAAGGGCCCTGGCCCCTCTCCCCAACCTCCCCAGCACCCCGGGTCCCTGCACGCGGCCGCTGACCTGCCCTGTGGCAAAGGCCGCCCTGCGCACACCACTGCTGACGTGCTCGCCTGCACACTGCACCGCAGCAGCCCGGGACGTCCTCGGGAGCTGCCCACAGCCACGCTCGGCCACCGGGCAGAGAAGAAGGAGGAGCAAGGCCAGCAGCGGCTGCCGCCGGGCCACAGCCCCCCAAGAAACAAGCCCCGCGCAGCCCCATGGCCCCACGGCTCAAGAGGACCCTCCTCCCACCGCTGTGGCGGACTCCATCGAGGCACCACCCAGAAGGGTCCTGCGCTCTCTCCCACCCCTCCCAAGGACCCCCAACTCCCCGGGGCCTGACACGCGACTCCTTACCTGCCACACAGCACAGGCCCCCTCCACACACCAACGCCGGCGTGCTCGCCTGTGCTGCATGGGCCCGGCATGCCCTCGGGAGCTGCGCAGCGCCACGCCACGCTCGGCAGCCGTGCAAAGCAAAGGAGGAGAGAAGGCTTCAGTGGCTGCTGCCAGCACCCGTGCCCTCAACAAGTCCCCCACAGCTCCCTCTGCACCAACGCCCAGAGGCAGCTCATGGCCCCCCACACACTACCCCAGGCCGATGACGGTGCCGGGCCCCACGCCAGCCCCCTGGCTGCCACCAGCACACCAAGCCTGCGGCCAGGGCAGCCTGCCTCCACGCCGGCCAGAACACAGAACTCGCCGACACCCCGGGCAACGCTGACAATGGCCTTGGCAACAGGCACCAACTGCCCGGCAAGAGGCACAAGCGCCCCAGCCCCAAACACACCCACCGCGCACCGGCACGCCAGCAAGCATGGCCCAAGGGCCACGGGCAAGGCACGAGCCCTCGCTCAGAAACCCGGACACTGCTCCCGCCTCACCAGGCCTCTCCAGCACTCCGCATTTGCTCTCGCAGAGTTGTTCTCTGCAGCCCCACCGCTTCTCTTGCATGCCTAGAGCAGCAAGCAATACCTGCCCTGCGGCACTTCCTCTTTTCACAAACTGACACCGTGCCTCCTCAGACATTGGCACAAAAATCACCATGCACCTGGCAAGGCTCATGCACCATCAAGGAAGCGCCCACAGCCTCTCTCGGGCTCCTCCGCTGTTCTTGCAGGCCTAGTCCAGTCAAACAAGAACTGCGCCGCTGCGCTTCCTCGCTCTTCCCAGACTGACACCATGCCTAACGACACATGCCGACAGACAGTGCCGCGCTGCTATAACGGCTCCCCACCTGCACGTGCTCGCACACTAGTGCTCTCCCGCGCCTCCACTGGCAGTCCTGCCTATTCCGGCCTCCACCAAAGTGCCCCTCTGCACCTCCCGACTCTTGCCAAACTTTCCCCTTACCAAAGGAGAGGTGCGCGCAGCATACAAGCTCTTCTGCAATGGCTCCGCCACCAGCAAGGGCTTGCCGAGGAGCCCTCTTCAGCCCCCCACTGGAGCAGTGGCATGCCAGGTGCAGCCTCAGGAGAACTGCCCCTCCACGCTTCCACTTGTGCCTCCCAAACCCACACCGTGCCCATGCAGACACTGGCACAAAATCGCCATGCCCCTCACATGGCTCAGGCACGCAGAGGTTCACGTAGTGGCAGAACAGCTGTCTTGGGCCCCTCCGAGGCATGCCCTCAGGCAGTGCTAGGCAGAGGCCTATTGCAGAGGCAGAGAAGAGCTTGCTGAGATCCGCCCGCCTGCCTCCGCCTTCTCCTGCCCAGGCTGAAGAGGCCCAGCTCGCTCAGCCTCTCCTGGCAGGAGAGCTGCTCCAGTGCCTTCCTCCTCTTGGTGGCCCTTTGCAGGCCTCGCTCCACTCCGTCCGTGCGGATGTTGTCCTGGGGAGCCCAGAACTGCACCCCAGACTCCACGTGTGGCCTCAGCAGGGCTGAGGAGAGCGGAAGGAGCCTGCCCCTGACTCCCACCCCCTCCCTCCCCAGCGGCCCTCTGGCAATGCTCTTCCTGCGGCTTCCCAGGATACCAGCGGCCTTCGTGGCCACAAGCGCACATTGCTGGCTCACGGTCAGCTGGTGAAGAAAGCCTTCAGGACATCTGTGTTTTCAGTGTCCTTTGTCCCCAGGGCCCCTGCCCCCCGCCTTTAGCAGCAGGCTGCCCTTTGCCCTCGCCTTCCTTTTGCTGCTGGTGCACTTGTAGGAGCCTTGCCGCTTGCCTTTCCTGGCCCTTGCCAGCTTCAGCTCCAGGTGGCCTTTGGCTTTCCTCACGCCAGCCCTGCAGCCTCAGGCAGTGTCTCCAGGCAATTGTCCTGGGGCACCTCTCCCTCCTTCCCCCTCACACGCTTGCGATGTTCTTGGCACGCCTGCCTGCTCCTTGGTGCCGGAATCAGTTCTGGGCAAAAAGCTACAGGCCAAAAGTTAGAAAAAGAGAGAAAGGCCAGAGTGCTGGCACACTCGGCAGCCATGTCAGTAGGCTAAGCCCTTGGGTTAACAGGCTCGTGAGGTAAGGAGAGCTGTGCTCAAGCAGCCTCTCTCTGGCGGTGGCCAGCAGCAGAGGGCCAGTGCCGAGCAGAAGAGCAAGGCCTAGCTGGAGAGCGGCCTGTGCCAGCCCCACACCCTTCCCACGGGCAAGTGCTCAGGGATTTCCTGAGCGGGGAAAAAGAGCAGCCGTGGCAGTTTCCCGAGGGCAAAAGAGCCACCAGCGGTCTTGGGCCAAAAACGGGGTGAATGATTTTGGAAGCGCCAGGGAGGTTTTTGGCTTCGCCAGCATGCTGCCACATGGCATGCAGAATGTGCCTGTGTGGGCGCTAGCCCACCTTTGGCAGAGCATCAAGAGAAAGGGGCGAGCAACTCCCCGCCTTGGGAAAGGGCCTGGCGCAGGCAGACGCCTCTGCATCTTCCAGGCCTACAGTGCCTTCTGAAAGACATGCTGCTGCTTTGAGGTCTCAGAAGCCAAGCTCTCACAAGCATCCTTAAAAAGCTCAAAACCCAACACAGGCGCTCGCTCAGAGGTCTTGAGCGACCTCGCAGCAGGGCGTCTTCTCCGCTGCAAGGCCTTCTTACAAGGGGATAGAGGAGGGCAGCCTGGAGGAATCTCCTTTTGGAAAGGTACCCCCAGCAGCAGCCGCAGCAGCAACAGCAATAGGCAAACACAAAGAGGCACTCAGCTGACGAGACACAAGTTGCTCCTGATGAGTGTGAATGCCGCCAGCTGCTGCCGGTGCGCTGGCCTCCAGCGCCGAGATGCAGGGCCCTGGGATGCTGTCGGGAGCTGCTCAGCACCGTGCTCGGCCGCCGGGCAAAGCAAAAGGAGGAGTGAGGCCATCAGTGGATGATGCCAGTGCCAGCACCCCAAGAGACAAGCCCCGCGGGAGCCAGATTCCCCGGCCCCAGGGCATTACCTTCCCGCTGCCCTGGGGCACTGCACTGAGATCCCCAAGGCACCAGGCGGCACCACCCAAAGGGCCCTGGCCCCTCTCCCCAACCTCCCCAGCACCCCGGGTCCCTGCACGCGGCCGCTGACCTGCCCTGTGGCAAAGGCCGCCCTGCGCACACCACTGCTGACGTGCTCGCCTGCACACTGCACCGCAGCAGCCCGGGACGTCCTCGGGAGCTGCCCACAGCCACGCTCGGCCACCGGGCAGAGAAGAAGGAGGAGCAAGGCCAGCAGCGGCTGCCGCCGGGCCACAGCCCCCCAAGAAACAAGCCCCGCGCAGCCCCATGGCCCCACGGCTCAAGAGGACCCTCCTCCCACCGCTGTGGCGGACTCCATCGAGGCACCACCCAGAAGGGTCCTGCGCTCTCTCCCACCCCTCCCAAGGACCCCCAACTCCCCGGGGCCTGACACGCGACTCCTTACCTGCCACACAGCACAGGCCCCCTCCACACACCAACGCCGGCGTGCTCGCCTGTGCTGCATGGGCCCGGCATGCCCTCGGGAGCTGCGCAGCGCCACGCCACGCTCGGCCGGCGTGCAAAGCAAAGGAGGAGAGAAGGCTTCAGTGGCTGCTGCCAGCACCCGTGCCCTCAACAAGTCCCCCACAGCTCCCTCTGCACCAACGCCCAGAGGCAGCTCATGGCCCCCCACACACTACCCCAGGCCGATGACGGTGCCGGGCCCCACGCCAGCCCCCTGGCTGCCACCAGCACACCAAGCCTGCGGCCAGGGCAGCCTGCCTCCACGCCGGCCAGAACACAGAACTCGCCGACACCCCGGGCAACGCTGACAATGGCCTTGGCAACAGGCACCAACTGCCCGGCAAGAGGCACAAGCGCCCCAGCCCCAAACACACCCACCGCGCACCGGCACGCCAGCAAGCATGGCCCAAGGGCCGCGGGCAAGGCACGAGCCCTCGCTCAGAAACCCGGACACTGCTCCCGCCTCACCAGGCCTCTCCAGCACTCCGCATTTGCTCTCGCAGAGTTGTTCTCTGCAGCCCCGCCGCTTCTCTTGCATGCCTAGAGCAGCAAGCAATACCTGCCCTGCGGCACTTCCTCTTTTCACAAACTGACACCGTGCCTCCTCAGACATTGGCACAAAAATCACCATGCACCTGGCAAGGCTCATGCACCATCAAGGAAGCGCCCACAGCTTCCCTCGGGCTCCTCCGCTGTTCTTGCAGGCCTAGTCCAGTCAAACAAGAACTGCGCCGCTGCGCTTCCTCGCTCTTCCCAGACTGACACCATGCCTAACGACACATGCCGACAGACAGTGCCGCGCTGCTATAACGGCTCCCCACCTGCACGTGCTCGCACACTAGTGCTCTCCCGCGCCTCCACTGGCAGTCCTGCCTATTCCGGCCTCCACCAAAGTGCCCCTCTGCACCTCCCGACTCTTGCCAAACTTTCCCCTTACCAAAGGAGAGGTGCGCGCAGCATACAAGCTCTTCTGCAATGGCTCCGCCACCAGCAAGGGCTTGCCGAGGAGCCCTCTTCAGCCCCCCACTGGAGCAGTGGCATGCCAGGTACAGCCTCAGGAGAACTGCCCCTCCACGCTTCCACTTGTGCCTCCCAAACCCACACCGTGCCCATGCAGACACTGGCACAAAATCGCCATGCCCCTCACATGGCTCAGGCACGCAGAGGTTCACGTAGTGGCAGAACAGCTGTCTTGGGCCCCTCCGAGGCATGCCCTCAGGCAGTGCTAGGCAGAGGCCTATTGCAGAGGCAGAGAAGAGCTTGCTGAGATCCGCCCGCCTGCCTCCGCCTTCTCCTGCCCAGGCTGAAGAGGCCCAGCTCGCTCAGCCTCTCCTGGCAGGAGAGCTGCTCCAGTGCCTTCCTCCTCTTGGTGGCCCTTTGCAGGCCTCGCTCCACTCCGTCCGTGCGGATGTTGTCCTGGGGAGCCCAGAACTGCACCCCAGACTCCACGTGTGGCCTCAGCAGGGCTGAGGAGAGCGGAAGGAGCCTGCCCCTGACTCCCACCCCCTCCCTCCCCAGCGGCCCTCTGGCAATGCTCTTCCTGCGGCTTCCCAGGATACCAGCGGCCTTCGTGGCCACAAGCGCACATTGCTGGCTCACGGTCAGCTGGTGAAGAAAGCCTTCAGGACATCTATGTTTTCAGTGTCCTTTGTCCCCAGGGCCCCTGCCCCCCGCCTTTAGCAGCAGGCTGCCCTTTGCCCTCGCCTTCCTTTTGCTGCTGGTGCACTTGTAGGAGCCTTGCCGCTTGCCTTTCCTGGCCCTTGCCAGCTTCAGCTCCAGGTGGCCTTTGGCTTTCCTCACGCCAGCCCTGCAGCCTCAGGCAGTGTCTCCAGGCATTTGTCCTGGGGCACCTCTCCCTCCTTCCCCCTCACACGCTTGCGATGTTCTTGGCACGCCTGCCTGCTCCTTGGTGCCGGAATCAGTTCTGGGCAAAAAGCTACAGGCCAAAAGTTAGAAAAAGAGAGAAAGGCCAGAGTGCTGGCACACTCGGCAGCCATGTCAGTAGGCTAAGCCCTTGGGTTAACAGGCTCGTGAGGTAAGGAGAGCTGTGCTCAAGCAGCCTCTCTCTGGCGGTGGCCAGCAGCAGAGGGCCAGTGCCGAGCAGAAGAGCAAGGCCTAGCTGGAGAGCGGCCTGTGCCAGCCCCACACCCTTCCCACGGGCAAGTGCTCAGGGATTTCCTGAGCGGGGAAAAAGAGCAGCCGTGGCAGTTTCCCGAGGGCAAAAGAGCCACCAGCGGTCTTGGGCCAAAAACGGGGTGAATGATTTTGGAAGCGCCAGGGAGGTTTTTGGCTTCGCCAGCATGCTGCCACATGGCATGCAGAATGTGCCTGTGTGGGCGCTAGCCCACCTTTGGCAGAGCATCAAGAGAAAGGGGCGAGCAACTCCCCGCCTTGGGAAAGGGCCTGGCGCAGGCAGACGCCTCTGCATCTTCCAGGCCTACAGTGCCTTCTGAAAGACATGCTGCTGCTTTGAGGTCTCAGAAGCCAAGCTCTCACAAGCATCCTTAAAAAGCTCAAAACCCAACACAGGCGCTCGCTCAGAGGTCTTGAGCGACCTCGCAGCAGGGCGTCTTCTCCGCTGCAAGGCCTTCTTACAAGGGGATAGAGGAGGGCAGCCTGGAGGAATCTCCTTTTGGAAAGGTACCCCCAGCAGCAGCCGCAGCAGCAACAGCAATAGGCAAACACAAAGAGGCACTCAGCTGACGAGACACAAGTTGCTCCTGATGAGTGTGAATGCCGCCAGCTGCTGCCGGTGCGCTGGCCTCCAGCGCCGAGATGCAGGGCCCTGGGATGCTGTCGGGAGCTGCTCAGCACCGTGCTCGGCCGCCGGGCAAAGCAAAAGGAGGAGTGAGGCCATCAGTGGATGATGCCAGTGCCAGCACCCCAAGAGACAAGCCCCGCGGGAGCCAGATTCCCCGGCCCCAGGGCATTACCTTCCCGCTGCCCTGGGGCACTGCACTGAGATCCCCAAGGCACCAGGCGGCACCACCCAAAGGGCCCTGGCCCCTCTCCCCAACCTCCCCAGCACCCCGGGTCCCTGCACGCGGCCGCTGACCTGCCCTGTGGCAAAGGCCGCCCTGCGCACACCACTGCTGACGTGCTCGCCTGCACACTGCACCGCAGCAGCCCGGGACGTCCTCGGGAGCTGCCCACAGCCACGCTCGGCCACCGGGCAGAGAAGAAGGAGGAGCAAGGCCAGCAGCGGCTGCCGCCGGGCCACAGCCCCCCAAGAAACAAGCCCCGCGCAGCCCCATGGCCCCACGGCTCAAGAGGACCCTCCTCCCACCGCTGTGGCGGACTCCATCGAGGCACCACCCAGAAGGGTCCTGCGCTCTCTCCCACCCCTCCCAAGGACCCCCAACTCCCCGGGGCCTGACACGCGACTCCTTACCTGCCACACAGCACAGGCCCCCTCCACACACCAACGCCGGCGTGCTCGCCTGTGCTGCATGGGCCCGGCATGCCCTCGGGAGCTGCGCAGCGCCACGCCACGCTCGGCCGGCGTGCAAAGCAAAGGAGGAGAGAAGGCTTCAGTGGCTGCTGCCAGCACCCGTGCCCTCAACAAGTCCCCCACAGCTCCCTCTGCACCAACGCCCAGAGGCAGCTCATGGCCCCCCACACACTACCCCAGGCCGATGACGGTGCCGGGCCCCACGCCAGCCCCCTGGCTGCCACCAGCACACCAAGCCTGCGGCCAGGGCAGCCTGCCTCCACGCCGGCCAGAACACAGAACTCGCCGACACCCCGGGCAACGCTGACAATGGCCTTGGCAACAGGCACCAACTGCCCGGCAAGAGGCACAAGCGCCCCAGCCCCAAACACACCCACCGCGCACCGGCACGCCAGCAAGCATGGCCCAAGGGCCGCGGGCAAGGCACGAGCCCTCGCTCAGAAACCCGGACACTGCTCCCGCCTCACCAGGCCTCTCCAGCACTCCGCATTTGCTCTCGCAGAGTTGTTCTCTGCAGCCCCGCCGCTTCTCTTGCATGCCTAGAGCAGCAAGCAATACCTGCCCTGCGGCACTTCCTCTTTTCACAAACTGACACCGTGCCTCCTCAGACATTGGCACAAAAATCACCATGCACCTGGCAAGGCTCATGCACCATCAAGGAAGCGCCCACAGCTTCCCTCGGGCTCCTCCGCTGTTCTTGCAGGCCTAGTCCAGTCAAACAAGAACTGCGCCGCTGCGCTTCCTCGCTCTTCCCAGACTGACACCATGCCTAACGACACATGCCGACAGACAGTGCCGCGCTGCTATAACGGCTCCCCACCTGCACGTGCTCGCACACTAGTGCTCTCCCGCGCCTCCACTGGCAGTCCTGCCTATTCCGGCCTCCACCAAAGTGCCCCTCTGCACCTCCCGACTCTTGCCAAACTTTCCCCTTACCAAAGGAGAGGTGCGCGCAGCATACAAGCTCTTCTGCAATGGCTCCGCCACCAGCAAGGGCTTGCCGAGGAGCCCTCTTCAGCCCCCCACTGGAGCAGTGGCATGCCAGGTACAGCCTCAGGAGAACTGCCCCTCCACGCTTCCACTTGTGCCTCCCAAACCCACACCGTGCCCATGCAGACACTGGCACAAAATCGCCATGCCCCTCACATGGCTCAGGCACGCAGAGGTTCACGTAGTGGCAGAACAGCTGTCTTGGGCCCCTCCGAGGCATGCCCTCAGGCAGTGCTAGGCAGAGGCCTATTGCAGAGGCAGAGAAGAGCTTGCTGAGATCCGCCCGCCTGCCTCCGCCTTCTCCTGCCCAGGCTGAAGAGGCCCAGCTCGCTCAGCCTCTCCTGGCAGGAGAGCTGCTCCAGTGCCTTCCTCCTCTTGGTGGCCCTTTGCAGGCCTCGCTCCACTCCGTCCGTGCGGATGTTGTCCTGGGGAGCCCAGAACTGCACCCCAGACTCCACGTGTGGCCTCAGCAGGGCTGAGGAGAGCGGAAGGAGCCTGCCCCTGACTCCCACCCCCTCCCTCCCCAGCGGCCCTCTGGCAATACTCTTCCTGCGGCTTCCCAGGATACCAGCGGCCTTCGTGGCCACAAGCGCACATTGCTGGCTCACGGTCAGCTGGTGAAGAAAGCCTTCAGGACATCTATGTTTTCAGTGTCCTTTGTCCCCAGGGCCCCTGCCCCCCGCCTTTAGCAGCAGGCTGCCCTTTGCCCTCGCCTTCCTTTTGCTGCTGGTGCACTTGTAGGAGCCTTGCCGCTTGCCTTTCCTGGCCCTTGCCAGCTTCAGCTCCAGGTGGCCTTTGGCTTTCCTCACGCCAGCCCTGCAGCCTCAGGCAGTGTCTCCAGGCATTTGTCCTGGGGCACCTCTCCCTCCTTCCCCCTCACACGCTTGCGATGTTCTTGGCACGCCTGCCTGCTCCTTGGTGCCGGAATCAGTTCTGGGCAAAAAGCTACAGGCCAAAAGTTAGAAAAAGAGAGAAAGGCCAGAGTGCTGGCACACTCGGCAGCCATGTCAGTAGGCTAAGCCCTTGGGTTAACAGGCTCGTGAGGTAAGGAGAGCTGTGCTCAAGCAGCCTCTCTCTGGCGGTGGCCAGCAGCAGAGGGCCAGTGCCGAGCAGAAGAGCAAGGCCTAGCTGGAGAGCGGCCTGTGCCAGCCCCACACCCTTCCCACGGGCAAGTGCTCAGGGATTTCCTGAGCGGGGAAAAAGAGCAGCCGTGGCAGTTTCCCGAGGGCAAAAGAGCCACCAGCGGTCTTGGGCCAAAAACGGGGTGAATGATTTTGGAAGCGCCAGGGAGGTTTTTGGCTTCGCCAGCATGCTGCCACATGGCATGCAGAATGTGCCTGTGTGGGCGCTAGCCCACCTTTGGCAGAGCATCAAGAGAAAGGGGCGAGCAACTCCCCGCCTTGGGAAAGGGCCTGGCGCAGGCAGACGCCTCTGCATCTTCCAGGCCTACAGTGCCTTCTGAAAGACATGCTGCTGCTTTGAGGTCTCAGAAGCCAAGCTCTCACAAGCATCCTTAAAAAGCTCAAAACCCAACACAGGCGCTCGCTCAGAGGTCTTGAGCGACCTCGCAGCAGGGCGTCTTCTCCGCTGCAAGGCCTTCTTACAAGGGGATAGAGGAGGGCAGCCTGGAGGAATCTCCTTTTGGAAAGGTACCCCCAGCAGCAGCCGCAGCAGCAACAGCAATAGGCAAACACAAAGAGGCACTCAGCTGACGAGACACAAGTTGCTCCTGATGAGTGCGAATGCCGCCAGCTGCTGCCGGTGCACTGGCCTCCAGCGCCGAGATGCAGGGCCCTGGGATGCCGTCGGGAGCTGCTCAGCACCGTGCTCGGCCGCCGGGCAAAGCAAAAGGAGGAGTGAGGCCATCAGTGGATGATGCCAGTGCCAGCCCCCCAAGAGACAAGCCCCGCGGGAGCCAGATTCCCCGGCCCCAGGGCATTACCTTCCCGCTGCCCTGGGGCACTGCACTGAGATCCCCAAGGCACCAGGCGGCACCACCCAAAGGGCCCTGGCCCCTCTCCCCAACCTCCCCAGCACCCCGGGTCCCTGCACGCGGCCGCTGACCTGCCCTGTGGCAAAGGCCGCCCTGCGCACACCACTGCTGACGTGCTCGCCTGCACACTGCACCGCAGCAGCCCGGGACGTCCTCGGGAGCTGCCCACAGCCACGCTCGGCCACCGGGCAGAGAAGAAGGAGGAGCAAGGCCAGCAGCGGCTGCCGCCGGGCCACAGCCCCCCAAGAAACAAGCCCCGCGCAGCCCCATGGCCCCACGGCTCAAGAGGACCCTCCTCCCACCGCTGTGGCGGACTCCATCGAGGCACCAGGCAAGACCACCCAGAAGGGTCCTGCGCTCTCTCCCACCCCTCCCAAGGACCCCCAACTCCCCGGGGCCTGACACGCGACTCCTTACCTGCCACACAGCACAGGCCCCCTCCACACACCAACGCCGGCGTGCTCGCCTGTGCTGCATGGGCCCGGCATGTCCTCGGGAGCTGCGCAGCGCCACGCCACGCTCGGCAGCCGTGCAAAGCAAAGGAGGAGAGAAGGCTTCAGTGGCTGCTGCCAGCACCCGTGCCCTCAACAAGTCCCCCACAGCTCCCTCTGCACCAACGCCCAGAGGCAGCTCATGGCCCCCCACACACTACCCCAGGCCGATGACGGTGCCGGGCCCCACGCCAGCCCCCTGGCTGCCACCAGCACACCAAGCCTGCGGCCAGGGCAGCCTGCCTCCACGCCGGCCAGAACACAGAACTCGCCGACACCCCGGGCAACGCTGACAATGGCCTTGGCAACAGGCACCAACTGCCCGGCAAGAGGCACAAGCGCCCCAGCCCCAAACACACCCACCGCGCACCGGCACGCCAGCAAGCATGGCCCAAGGGCTGCGGGCAAGGCACGAGCCCTCGCTCAGAAACCCGGACACTGCTCCCGCCTCACCAGGCCTCTCCAGCACTCCGCATTTGCTCTCGCAGAGTTGTTCTCTGCAGCCCCGCCGCTTCTCTTGCATGCCTAGAGCAGCAAGCGATACCTGCCCTGCGGCACTTCCTCTTTTCACAAACTGACACCGTGCCTCCTCAGACATTGGCACAAAAATCACCATGCACCTGGCAAGGCTCATGCACCATCAAGGAAGCGCCCACAGCTTCCCTCGGGCTCCTCCGCTGTTCTTGCAGGCCTAGTCCAGTCAAACAAGAACTGTGCCGCTGCGCTTCCTCGCTCTTCCCAGACTGACACCATGCCTAACGACACATGCCGACAGACAGTGCCGCGCTGCTATAACGGCTCCCCACCTGCACGTGCTCGCACACTAGTGCTCTCCCGCGCCTCCACTGGCAGTCCTGCCTATTCCGGCCTCCACCAAAGTGCCCCTCTGCACCTCCCGACTCTTGCCAAACTTTCCCCTTACCAAAGGAGAGGTGCGCGCAGCATACAAGCTCTTCTGCAATGGCTCCGCCACCAGCAAGGGCTTGCCGAGGAGCCCTCTTCAGCCCCCACTGGAGCAGTGGCATGCCAGGTACAGCCTCAGGAGAACTGCCCCTCCACGCTTCCACTTGTGCCTCCCAAAACCACACCGTGCCCATGCAGACACTGGCACAAAATCGCCATGCCCCTCACATGGCTCAGGCACGCAGAGGTTCACGTAGTGGCAGAACAGCTGTCTTGGGCCCCTCCGAGGCATGCCCTCAGGCAGTGCTAGGCAGAGGCCTATTGCAGAGGCAGAGAAGAGCTTGCTGAGATCCGCCCGCCTGCCTCCGCCTTCTCCTGCCCAGGCTGAAGAGGCCCAGCTCGCTCAGCCTCTCCTGGCAGGAGAGCTGCTCCAGTGCCTTCCTCCTCTTGGTGGCCCTTTGCAGGCCTCGCTCCACTCCGTCCGTGCGGATGTTGTCCTGGGGAGCCCAGAACTGCACCCCAGACTCCACGTGTGGCCTCAGCAGGGCTGAGGAGAGCGGAAGGAGCCTGCCCCTGACTCCCACCCCCTCCCTCCCCAGCGGCCTTCTGGCAATGCTCTTCCTGCGGCTTCCCAGGATACCAGCGGCCTTCGTGGCCACAAGCGCACATTGCTGGCTCACGGTCAGCTGGTGAAGAAAGCCTTCAGGACATCTGTGTTTTCAGTGTCCTTTGTCCCCAGGGCCCCTGCCCCCCGCCTTTAGCAGCAGGCTGCCCTTTGCCCTCGCCTTCCTTTTGCTGCTGGTGCACTTGTAGGAGCCTTGCCGCTTGCCTTTCCTGGCCCTTGCCAGCTTCAGCTCCAGGTGGCCTTTGGCTTTCCTCACGCCAGCCCTGCAGCCTCAGGCAGTGTCTCCAGGCATTTGTCCTGGGGCACCTCTCCCTCCTTCCCCCTCACACGCTTGCGATGTTCTTGGCACGCCTGCCTGCTCCTTGGTGCCGGAATCAGTTCTGGGCAAAAAGCTACAGGCCAAAAGTTAGAAAAAGAGAGAAAGGCCAGAGTGCTGGCACACTCGGCAGCCATGTCAGTAGGCTAAGCCCTTGGGTTAACAGGCTCGTGAGGTAAGGAGAGCTGTGCTCAAGCAGCCTCTCTCTGGCGGTGGCCAGCAGCAGAGGGCCAGTGCCGAGCAGAAGAGCAAGGCCTAGCTGGAGAGCGGCCTGTGCCAGCCCCACACCCTTCCCACGGGCAAGTGCTCAGGGATTTCCTGAGCGGGGAAAAAGAGCAGCCGTGGCAGTTTCCCGAGGGCAAAAGAGCCACCAGCGGTCTTGGGCCAAAAACGGGGTGAATGATTTTGGAAGCGCCAGGGAGGTTTTTGGCTTCGCCAGCATGCTGCCACATGGCATGCAGAATGTGCCTGTGTGGGGGCTAGCCCACCTTTGGCAGAGCATCAAGAGAAAGGGGCGAGCAACTCCCCGCCTTGGGAAAGGGCCTGGCGCAGGCAGACGCCTCTGCATCTTCCAGGCCTACAGTGCCTTCTGAAAGACATGCTGCTGCTTTGAGGTCTCAGAAGCCAAGCTCTCACAAGCATCCTTAAAAAGCTCAAAACCCAACACAGGCGCTCGCTCAGAGGTCTTGAGCGACCTTGCAGCAGGGCGTCTTCTCCGCTGCAAGGCCTTCTTACAAGGGGATAGAGGAGGGCAGCCTGGAGGAATCTCCTTTTGGAAAGGTACCCCCAGCAGCAGCCGCAGCAGCAACAGCAATAGGCAAACACAAAGAGGCACTCAGCTGACGAGGCACAAGTTGCTCCTGATGAGTGCGAATGCCGCCAGCTGCTGCCGGTGCGCTGGCCTCCAGCGCCGAGATGCAGGGCCCTGGGATGCCGTCGGGAGCTGCTCAGCACCGTGCTCGGCCGCCGGGCAAAGCAAAAGGAGGAGTGAGGCCATCAGTGGATGATGCCAGTGCCAGCCCCCCAAGAGACAAGCCCCGCGGGAGCCAGATTCCCCGGCCCCAGGGCATTACCTTCCCGCTGCCCTGGGGCACTGCACTGAGATCCCCAAGGCACCAGGCGGCACCACCCAAAGGGCCCTGGCCCCTCTCCCCAACCTCCCCAGCACCCCGGGTCCCTGCACGCGGCCGCTGACCTGCCCTGTGGCAAAGGCCGCCCTGCGCACACCACTGCTGACGTGCTCGCCTGCACACTGCACCGCAGCAGCCCGGGACATCCTCGGGAGCTGCCCACAGCCACGCTCGGCCACCGGGCAGAGAAGAAGGAGGAGCAAGGCCAGCAGCGGCTGCTGCCGGGCCACAGCCCCCCAAGAAACAAGCCCCGCGCAGCCCCATGGCCCCACGGCTCAAGAGGACCCTCCTCCCACCGCTGTGGCGGACTCCATCGAGGCACCACCCAGAAGGGTCCTGCGCTCTCTCCCACCCCTCCCAAGGACCCGCAACTCCCCGGGGCCTGACACGCGACTCCTTACCTGCCACACAGCACAGGCCCCCTCCACACACCAACGCCGGCGTGCTCGCCTGTGCTGCATGGGCCCGGCATGCCCTCGGGAGCTGCGCAGCGCCACGCCACGCTCGGCCGGCGTGCAAAGCAAAGGAGGAGAGAAGGCTTCAGTGGCTGCTGCCAGCACCCGTGCCCTCAACAAGTCCCCCACAGCTCCCTCTGCACCAACGCCCAGAGGCAGCTCATGGCCCCCCACACACTACCCCAGGCCGATGACGGTGCCGGGCCCCACGCCAGCCCCCTGGCTGCCACCAGCACACCAAGCCTGCGGCCAGGGCAGCCTGCCTCCACGCCGGCCAGAACACAGAACTCGCCGACACCCCGGGCAACGCTGACAATGGCCTTGGCAACAGGCACCAACTGCCCGGCAAGAGGCACAAGCGCCCCAGCCCCAAACACACCCACCGCGCACCGGCACGCCAGCAAGCATGGCCCAAGGGCCACGGGCAAGGCACGAGCCCTCGCTCAGAAACCCGGACACTGCTCCCGCCTCACCAGGCCTCTCCAGCACTCCGCATTTGCTCTCGCAGAGTTGTTCTCTGCAGCCCCGCCGCTTCTCTTGCATGCCTAGAGCAGCAAGCGATACCTGCCCTGCGGCACTTCCTCTTTTCACAAACTGACACCGTGCCTCCTCAGACATTGGCACAAAAATCACCATGCACCTGGCAAGGCTCATGCACCATCAAGGAAGCGCCCACAGCTTCCCTCGGGCTCCTCCGCTGTTCTTGCAGGCCTAGTCCAGTCAAACAAGAACTGCGCCGCTGCGCTTCCTCGCTCTTCCCAGACTGACACCATGCCTAACGACACATGCCGACAGACAGTGCCGCGCTGCTATAACGGCTCCCCACCTGCACGTGCTCGCACACTAGTGCTCTCCCGCGCCTCCACTGGCAGTCCTGCCTATTCCGGCCTCCACCAAAGTGCCCCTCTGCACCTCCCGACTCTTGCCAAACTTTCCCCTTACCAAAGGAGAGGTGCGCGCAGCATACAAGCTCTTCTGCAATGGCTCCGCCACCAGCAAGGGCTTGCCGAGGAGCCCTCTTCAGCCCCCACTGGAGCAGTGGCATGCCAGGTACAGCCTCAGGAGAACTGCCCCTCCACGCTTCCACTTGTGCGTCCCAAACCCACACCGTGCCCACGCAGACACTGGCACAAAATCGCCATGCCCCTCACATGGCTCAGGCACGCAGAGGTTCACGTAGTGGCAGAACAGCTGTCTTGGGCCCCTCCGAGGCATGCCCTCAGGCAGTGCTAGGCAGAGGCCTATTGCAGAGGCAGAGAAGAGCTTGCTGAGATCCGCCCGCCTGCCTCCGCCTTCTCCTGCCCAGGCTGAAGAGGCCCAGCTCGCTCAGCCTCTCCTGGCAGGAGAGCTGCTCCAGTGCCTTCCTCCTCTTGGTGGCCCTTTGCAGGCCTCGCTCCACTCCGTCCGTGCGGATGTTGTCCTGGGGAGCCCAGAACTGCACCCCAGACTCCACGTGTGGCCTCAGCAGGGCTGAGGAGAGCGGAAGGAGCCTGCCCCTGACTCCCACCCCCTCCCTCCCCAGCGGCCCTCTGGCAATGCTCTTCCTGCGGCTTCCCAGGATACCAGCGGCCTTCGTGGCCACAAGCGCACATTGCTGGCTCACGGTCAGCTGGTGAAGAAAGCCTTCAGGACATCTATGTTTTCAGTGTCCTTTGTCCCCAGGGCCCCTGCCCCCCGCCTTTAGCAGCAGGCTGCCCTTTGCCCTCGCCTTCCTTTTGCTGCTGGTGCACTTGTAGGAGCCTTGCCGCTTGCCTTTCCTGGCCCTTGCCAGCTTCAGCTCCAGGTGGCCTTTGGCTTTCCTCACGCCAGCCCTGCAGCCTCAGGCAGTGTCTCCAGGCATTTGTCCTGGGGCACCTCTCCCTCCTTCCCCCTCACACGCTTGCGATGTTCTTGGCACGCCTGCCTGCTCCTTGGTGCCGGAATCAGTTCTGGGCAAAAAGCTACAGGCCAAAAGTTAGAAAAAGAGAGAAAGGCCAGAGTGCTGGCACACTCGGCAGCCATGTCAGTAGGCTAAGCCCTTGGGTTAACAGGCTCGTGAGGTAAGGAGAGCTGTGCTCAAGCAGCCTCTCTCTGGCGGTGGCCAGCAGCAGAGGGCCAGTGCCGAGCAGAAGAGCAAGGCCTAGCTGGAGAGCGGCCTGTGCCAGCCCCACACCCTTCCCACGGGCAAGTGCTCAGGGATTTCCTGAGCGGGGAAAAAGAGCAGCCGTGGCAGTTTCCCGAGGGCAAAAGAGCCACCAGCGGTCTTGGGCCAAAAACGGGGTGAATGATTTTGGAAGCGCCAGGGAGGTTTTTGGCTTCGCCAGCATGCTGCCACATGGCATGCAGAATGTGCCTGTGTGGGCGCTAGCCCACCTTTGGCAGAGCATCAAGAGAAAGGGGCGAGCAACTCCCCGCCTTGGGAAAGGGCCTGGCGCAGGCAGACGCCTCTGCATCTTCCAGGCCTACAGTGCCTTCTGAAAGACATGCTGCTGCTTTGAGGTCTCAGAAGCCAAGCTCTCACAAGCATCCTTAAAAAGCTCAAAACCCAACACAGGCGCTCGCTCAGAGGTCTTGAGCGACCTCGCAGCAGGGCGTCTTCTCCGCTGCAAGGCCTTCTTACAAGGGGATAGAGGAGGGCAGCCTGGAGGAATCTCCTTTTGGAAAGGTACCCCCAGCAGCAGCCGCAGCAGCAACAGCAATAGGCAAACACAAAGAGGCACTCAGCTGACGAGACACAAGTTGCTCCTGATGAGTGCGAATGCCGCCAGCTGCTGCCGGTGCGCTGGCCTCCAGCGCCGAGATGCAGGGCCCTGGGATGCCGTCGGGAGCTGCTCAGCACCGTGCTCGGCCGCCGGGCAAAGCAAAAGGAGGAGTGAGGCCATCAGTCGACGATGCCAGTGCCAGCCCCCCAAGAGACAAGCCCCGCGGGAGCCAGATTCCCCGGCCCCAGGGCATTACCTTCCCGCTGCCCTGGGGCACTGCACTGAGATCCCCAAGGCACCAGGCGGCACCACCCAAAGGGCCCTGGCCCCTCTCCCCAACCTCCCCAGCACCCCGGGACCCTGCACGCGGCCGCTGACCTGCCCTGTGGCAAAGGCCGCCCTGCGCACACCACTGCTGACGTGCTCGCCTGCACACTGCACCGCAGCAGCCCGGGACGTCCTCGGGAGCTGCCCACAGCCACGCTCGGCCACCGGGCAGAGAAGAAGGAGGAGCAAGGCCAGCAGCGGCTGCCGCCGGGCCACAGCCCCCCAAGAAACAAGCCCCGCGCAGCCCCATGGCCCCACGGCTCAAGAGGACCCTCCTCCCACCGCTGTGGCGGACTCCATCGAGGCACCAGGCAAGACCACCCAGAAGGGTCCTGCGCTCTCTCCCACCCCTCCCAAGGACCCCCAACTCCCCGGGGCCTGACACGCGACTCCTTACCTGCCACACAGCACAGGCCCCCTCCACACACCAACGCCGGCGTGCTCGCCTGTGCTGCATGGGCCCGGCATGTCCTCGGGAGCTGCGCAGCGCCACGCCACGCTCGGCAGCCGTGCAAAGCAAAGGAGGAGAGAAGGCTTCAGTGGCTGCTGCCAGCACCCGTGCCCTCAACAAGTCCCCCACAGCTCCCTCTGCACCAACGCCCAGAGGCAGCTCATGGCCCCCCACACACTACCCCAGGCCGATGACGGTGCCGGGCCCCACGCCAGCCCCCTGGCTGCCACCAGCACACCAAGCCTGCGGCCAGGGCAGCCTGCCTCCACGCCGGCCAGAACACAGAACTCGCCGACACCCCGGGCAACGCTGACAATGGCCTTGGCAACAGGCACCAACTGCCCGGCAAGAGGCACAAGCGCCCCAGCCCCAAACACACCCACCGCGCACCGGCACGCCAGCAAGCATGGCCCAAGGGCCACGGGCAAGGCACGAGCCCTCGCTCAGAAACCCGGACACTGCTCCCGCCTCACCAGGCCTCTCCAGCACTCCGCATTTGCTCTCGCAGAGTTGTTCTCTGCAGCCCCGCCGCTTCTCTTGCATGCCTAGAGCAGCAAGCGATACCTGCCCTGCGGCACTTCCTCTTTTCACAAACTGACACCGTGCCTCCTCAGACATTGGCACAAAAATCACCATGCACCTGGCAAGGCTCATGCACCATCAAGGAAGCGCCCACAGCTTCTCTCGGGCTCCTCCGCTGTTCTTGCAGGCCTAGTCCAGTCAAACAAGAACTGCGCCGCTGCGCTTCCTCGCTCTTCCCAGACTGACACCATGCCTAACGACACATGCCGACAGACAGTGCCGCGCTGCTATAACGGCTCCCCACCTGCACGTGCTCGCACACTAGTGCTCTCCCGCGCCTCCACTGGCAGTCCTGCCTATTCCGGCCTCCACCAAAGTGCCCCTCTGCACCTCCCGACTCTTGCCAAACTTTCCCCTTACCAAAGGAGAGGTGCGCGCAGCATACAAGCTCTTCTGCAATGGCTCCGCCACCAGCAAGGGCTTGCCGAGGAGCCCTCTTCAGCCCCCACTGGAGCAGTGGCATGCCAGGTACAGCCTCAGGATAACTGCCGTGCCTCCCAAACCCACACCGTGCCCATGCAGACACTGGCACAAAATCGCCATGCTCCTCACATGGCTCAGGCACGCAGAGGTTCACGTAGTGGCAGAACAGCTGTCTTGGGCCCCTCCGAGGCATGCCCTCAGGCAGTGCTAGGCAGAGGCCTATTGCAGAGGCAGAGAAGAGCTTGCTGAGATCCGCCCGCCTGCCTCCGCCTTCTCCTGCCCAGGCTGAAGAGGCCCAGCTCGCTCAGCCTCTCCTGGCAGGAGAGCTGCTCCAGTGCCTTCCTCCTCTTGGTGGCCCTTTGCAGGCCTCGCTCCACTCTGTCCGTGCGGATGTTGTCCTGGGGAGCCCAGAACTGCACCCCAGACTCCACGTGTGGCCTCAGCAGGGCTGAGGAGAGCGGAAGGAGCCTGCCCCTGACTCCCACCCCCTCCCTCCCCAGCGGCCCTCTGGCAATGCTCTTCCTGCGGCTTCCCAGGATACCAGCGGCCTTCGTGGCCACAAGCGCACATTGCTGGCTCACGGTCAGCTGGTGAAGAAAGCCTTCAGGACATCTGTGTTTTCAGTGTCCTTTGTCCCCAGGGCCCCTGCCCCCCGCCTTTAGCAGCAGGCTGCCCTTTGCCCTCGCCTTCCTTTTGCTGCTGGTGCACTTGTAGGAGCCTTGCCGCTTGCCTTTCCTGGCCCTTGCCAGCTTCAGCTCCAGGTGGCCTTTGGCTTTCCTCACGCCAGCCCTGCAGCCTCAGGCAGTGTCTCCAGGCATTTGTCCTGGGGCACCTCTCCCTCCTTCCCCCTCACACGCTTGCGATGTTCTTGGCACGCCTGCCTGCTCCTTGGTGCCGGAATCAGTTCTGGGCAAAAAGCTACAGGCCAAAAGTTAGAAAAAGAGAGAAAGGCCAGAGTGCTGGCACACTCGGCAGCCATGTCAGTAGGCTAAGCCCTTGGGTTAACAGGCTCGTGAGGTAAGGAGAGCTGTGCTCAAGCAGCCTCTCTCTGGCGGTGGCCAGCAGCAGAGGGCCAGTGCCGAGCAGAAGAGCAAGGCCTAGCTGGAGAGCGGCCTGTGCCAGCCCCACACCCTTCCCACGGGCAAGTGCTCAGGGATTTCCTGAGCGGGGAAAAAGAGCAGCCGTGGCAGTTTCCCGAGGGCAAAAGAGCCACCAGCGGTCTTGGGCCAAAAACGGGGTGAATGATTTTGGAAGCGCCAGGGAGGTTTTTGGCTTCGCCAGCATGCTGCCACATGGCATGCAGAATGTGCCTGTGTGGGGGCTAGCCCACCTTTGGCAGAGCATCAAGAGAAAGGGGCGAGCAACTCCCCGCCTTGGGAAAGGGCCTGGCGCAGGCAGACGCCTCTGCATCTTCCAGGCCTACAGTGCCTTCTGAAAGACATGCTGCTGCTTTGAGGTCTCAGAAGCCAAGCTCTCACAAGCATCCTTAAAAAGCTCAAAACCCAACACAGGCGCTCGCTCAGAGGTCTTGAGCGACCTCGCAGCAGGGCGTCTTCTCCGCTGCAAGGCCTTCTTACAAGGGGATAGAGGAGGGCAGCCTGGAGGAATCTCCTTTTGGAAAGGTACCCCCAGCAGCAGCCGCAGCAGCAACAGCAATAGGCAAACACAAAGAGGCACTCAGCTGACGAGACACAAGTTGCTCCTGATGAGTGCGAATGCCGCCAGCTGCTGCCGGTGCGCTGGCCTCCAGCGCCGAGATGCAGGGCCCTGGGATGCCGTCGGGAGCTGCTCAGCACCGTGCTTGGCCGCCGGGCAAAGCAAAAGGAGGAGTGAGGCCATCAGTGGATGATGCCAGTGCCAGCCCCCCAAGAGACAAGCCCCGCGGGAGCCAGATTCCCCGGCCCCAGGGCATTACCTTCCCGCTGCCCTGGGGCACTGCACTGAGATCCCCAAGGCACCAGGCGGCACCACCCAAAGGGCCCTGGCCCCTCTCCCCAACCTCCCCAGCACCCCGGGTCCCTGCACGCGGCCGCTGACCTGCCCTGTGGCAAAGGCCGCCCTGCGCACACCACTGCTGACGTGCTCGCCTGCACACTGCACCGCAGCAGCCCGGGACGTCCTCGGGAGCTGCCCACAGCCACGCTCGGCCACCGGGCAGAGAAGAAGGAGGAGCAAGGCCAGCAGCGGCTGCCGCCGGGCCACAGCCCCCCAAGAAACAAGCCCCGCGCAGCCCCATGGCCCCACGGCTCAAGAGGACCCTCCTCCCACCGCTGTGGCGGACTCCATCGAGGCACCACCCAGAAGGGTCCTGCGCTCTCTCCCACCCCTCCCAAGGACCCCCAACTCCCCGGGGCCTGACACGCGACTCCTTACCTGCCACACAGCACAGGCCCCCTCCACACACCAACGCCGGCGTGCTCGCCTGTGCTGCATGGGCCCGGCATGCCCTCGGGAGCTGCGCAGCGCCACGCCACGCTCGGCAGCCGTGCAAAGCAAAGGAGGAGAGAAGGCTTCAGTGGCTGCTGCCAGCACCCGTGCCCTCAACAAGTCCCCCACAGCTCCCTCTGCACCAACGCCCAGAGGCAGCTCATGGCCCCCCACACACTACCCCAGGCCGATGACGGTGCCGGGCCCCACGCCAGCCCCCTGGCTGCCACCAGCACACCAAGCCTGCGGCCAGGGCAGCCTGCCTCCACGCCGGCCAGAACACAGAACTCGCCGACACCCCGGGCAACGCTGACAATGGCCTTGGCAACAGGCACCAACTGCCCGGCAAGAGGCACAAGCGCCCCAGCCCCAAACACACCCACCGCGCACCGGCACGCCAGCAAGCATGGCCCAAGGGCCACGGGCAAGGCACGAGCCCTCGCTCAGAAACCCGGACACTGCTCCCGCCTCACCAGGCCTCTCCAGCACTCCGCATTTGCTCTCGCAGAGTTGTTCTCTGCAGCCCCGCCGCTTCTCTTGCATGCCTAGAGCAGCAAGCAATACCTGCCCTGCGGCACTTCCTCTTTTCACAAACTGACACCGTGCCTCCTCAGACATTGGCACAAAAATCACCATGCACCTGGCAAGGCTCATGCACCATCAAGGAAGCGCCCACAGCCTCTCTCGGGCTCCTCCGCTGTTCTTGCAGGCCTAGTCCAGTCAAACAAGAACTGCGCCGCTGCGCTTCCTCGCTCTTCCCAGACTGACACCATGCCTAACGACACATGCCGACAGACAGTGCCGCGCTGCTATAACGGCTCCCCACCTGCACGTGCTCGCACACTAGTGCTCTCCCGCGCCTCCACTGGCAGTCCTGCCTATTCCGGCCTCCACCAAAGTGCCCCTCTGCACCTCCCGACTCTTGCCAAACTTTCCCCTTACCAAAGGAGAGGTGTGCGCAGCATACAAGCTCTTCTGCAATGGCTCCGCCACCAGCAAGGGCTTGCCGAGGAGCCCTCTTCAGCCCCCACTGGAGCAGTGGCATGCCAGGTGCAGCCTCAGGAGAACTGCCCCTCCACGCTTCCACTTGTGCCTCCCAAAACCACACCGTGCCCATGCAGACACTGGCACAAAATCGCCATGCTCCTCACATGGCTCAGGCACGCAGAGGTTCACGTAGTGGCAGAACAGCTGTCTTGGGCCCCTCCGAGGCATGCCCTCAGGCAGTGCTAGGCAGAGCCCTATTGCAGAGGCAGAGAAGAGCTTGCTGAGATCCGCCCGCCTGCCTCCGCCTTCTCCTGCCCAGGCTGAAGAGGCCCAGCTCGCTCAGCCTCTCCTGGCAGGAGAGCTGCTCCAGTGCCTTCCTCCTCTTGGTGGCCCTTTGCAGGCCTCGCTCCACTCCGTCCGTGCGGATGTTGTCCTGGGGAGCCCAGAACTGCACCCCAGACTCCACGTGTGGCCTCAGCAGGGCTGAGGAGAGCGGAAGGAGCCTGCCCCTGACTCCCACCCCCTCCCTCCCCAGCGGCCCTCTGGCAATGCTCTTCCTGCGGCTTCCCAGGATACCAGCGGCCTTCGTGGCCACAAGCGCACATTGCTGGCTCACGGTCAGCTGGTGAAGAAAGCCTTCAGGACATCTATGTTTTCAGTGTCCTTTGTCCCCAGGGCCCCTGCCCCCCGCCTTTAGCAGCAGGCTGCCCTTTGCCCTCGCCTTCCTTTTGCTGCTGGTGCACTTGTAGGAGCCTTGCCGCTTGCCTTTCCTGGCCCTTGCCAGCTTCAGCTCCAGGTGGCCTTTGGCTTTCCTCACGCCAGCCCTGCAGCCTCAGGCAGTGTCTCCAGGCATTTGTCCTGGGGCACCTCTCCCTCCTTCCCCCTCACACGCTTGCGATGTTCTTGGCACGCCTGCCTGCTCCTTGGTGCCGGAATCAGTTCTGGGCAAAAAGCTACAGGCCAAAAGTTAGAAAAAGAGAGAAAGGCCAGAGTGCTGGCACACTCGGCAGCCATGTCAGTAGGCTAAGCCCTTGGGTTAACAGGCTCGTGAGGTAAGGAGAGCTGTGCTCAAGCAGCCTCTCTCTGGCGGTGGCCAGCAGCAGAGGGCCAGTGCCGAGCAGAAGAGCAAGGCCTAGCTGGAGAGCGGCCTGTGCCAGCCCCACACCCTTCCCACGGGCAAGTGCTCAGGGATTTCCTGAGCGGGGAAAAAGAGCAGCCGTGGCAGTTTCCCGAGGGCAAAAGAGCCACCAGCGGTCTTGGGCCAAAAACGGGGTGAATGATTTTGGAAGCGCCAGGGAGGTTTTTGGCTTCGCCAGCATGCTGCCACATGGCATGCAGAATGTGCCTGTGTGGGGGCTAGCCCACCTTTGGCAGAGCATCAAGAGAAAGGGGCGAGCAACTCCCCGCCTTGGGAAAGGGCCTGGCGCAGGCAGACGCCTCTGCATCTTCCAGGCCTACAGTGCCTTCTGAAAGACATGCTGCTGCTTTGAGGTCTCAGAAGCCAAGCTCTCACAAGCATCCTTAAAAAGCTCAAAACCCAACACAGGCGCTCGCTCAGAGGTCTTGAGCGACCTCGCAGCAGGGCGTCTTCTCCGCTGCAAGGCCTTCTTACAAGGGGATAGAGGAGGGCAGCCTGGAGGAATCTCCTTTTGGAAAGGTACCCCCAGCAGCAGCCGCAGCAGCAACAGCAATAGGCAAACACAAAGAGGCACTCAGCTGACGAGACACAAGTTGCTCCTGATGAGTGCGAATGCCGCCAGCTGCTGCCGGTGCGCTGGCCTCCAGCGCCGAGATGCAGGGCCCTGGGATGCCGTCGGGAGCTGCTCAGCACCGTGCTTGGCCGCCGGGCAAAGCAAAAGGAGGAGTGAGGCCATCAGTGGATGATGCCAGTGCCAGCCCCCCAAGAGACAAGCCCCGCGGGAGCCAGATTCCCCGGCCCCAGGGCATTACCTTCCCGCTGCCCTGGGGCACTGCACTGAGATCCCCAAGGCACCAGGCGGCACCACCCAAAGGGCCCTGGCCCCTCTCCCCAACCTCCCCAGCACCCCGGGTCCCTGCACGCGGCCGCTGACCTGCCCTGTGGCAAAGGCCGCCCTGCGCACACCACTGCTGACGTGCTCGCCTGCACACTGCACCGCAGCAGCCCGGGACGTCCTCGGGAGCTGCCCACAGCCACGCTCGGCCACCGGGCAGAGAAGAAGGAGGAGCAAGGCCAGCAGCGGCTGCCGCCGGGCCACAGCCCCCCAAGAAACAAGCCCCGCGCAGCCCCATGGCCCCACGGCTCAAGAGGACCCTCCTCCCACCGCTGTGGCGGACTCCATCGAGGCACCACCCAGAAGGGTCCTGCGCTCTCTCCCACCCCTCCCAAGGACCCCCAACTCCCCGGGGCCTGACACGCGACTCCTTACCTGCCACACAGCACAGGCCCCCTCCACACACCAACGCCGGCGTGCTCGCCTGTGCTGCATGGGCCCGGCATGCCCTCGGGAGCTGCGCAGCGCCACGCCACGCTCGGCAGCCGTGCAAAGCAAAGGAGGAGAGAAGGCTTCAGTGGCTGCTGCCAGCACCCGTGCCCTCAACAAGTCCCCCACAGCTCCCTCTGCACCAACGCCCAGAGGCAGCTCATGGCCCCCCACACACTACCCCAGGCCGATGACGGTGCCGGGCCCCACGCCAGCCCCCTGGCTGCCACCAGCACACCAAGCCTGCGGCCAGGGCAGCCTGCCTCCACGCCGGCCAGAACACAGAACTCGCCGACACCCCGGGCAACGCTGACAATGGCCTTGGCAACAGGCACCAACTGCCCGGCAAGAGGCACAAGCGCCCCAGCCCCAAACACACCCACCGCGCACCGGCACGCCAGCAAGCATGGCCCAAGGGCCACGGGCAAGGCACGAGCCCTCGCTCAGAAACCCGGACACTGCTCCCGCCTCACCAGGCCTCTCCAGCACTCCGCATTTGCTCTCGCAGAGTTGTTCTCTGCAGCCCCGCCGCTTCTCTTGCATGCCTAGAGCAGCAAGCAATACCTGCCCTGCGGCACTTCCTCTTTTCACAAACTGACACCGTGCCTCCTCAGACATTGGCACAAAAATCACCATGCACCTGGCAAGGCTCATGCACCATCAAGGAAGCGCCCACAGCCTCTCTCGGGCTCCTCCGCTGTTCTTGCAGGCCTAGTCCAGTCAAACAAGAACTGCGCCGCTGCGCTTCCTCGCTCTTCCCAGACTGACACCATGCCTAACGACACATGCCGACAGACAGTGCCGCGCTGCTATAACGGCTCCCCACCTGCACGTGCTCGCACACTAGTGCTCTCCCGCGCCTCCACTGGCAGTCCTGCCTATTCCGGCCTCCACCAAAGTGCCCCTCTGCACCTCCCGACTCTTGCCAAACTTTCCCCTTACCAAAGGAGAGGTGTGCGCAGCATACAAGCTCTTCTGCAATGGCTCCGCCACCAGCAAGGGCTTGCCGAGGAGCCCTCTTCAGCCCCCACTGGAGCAGTGGCATGCCAGGTGCAGCCTCAGGAGAACTGCCCCTCCACGCTTCCACTTGTGCCTCCCAAAACCACACCGTGCCCATGCAGACACTGGCACAAAATCGCCATGCTCCTCACATGGCTCAGGCACGCAGAGGTTCACGTAGTGGCAGAACAGCTGTCTTGGGCCCCTCCGAGGCATGCCCTCAGGCAGTGCTAGGCAGAGCCCTATTGCAGAGGCAGAGAAGAGCTTGCTGAGATCCGCCCGCCTGCCTCCGCCTTCTCCTGCCCAGGCTGAAGAGGCCCAGCTCGCTCAGCCTCTCCTGGCAGGAGAGCTGCTCCAGTGCCTTCCTCCTCTTGGTGGCCCTTTGCAGGCCTCGCTCCACTCCGTCCGTGCGGATGTTGTCCTGGGGAGCCCAGAACTGCACCCCAGACTCCACGTGTGGCCTCAGCAGGGCTGAGGAGAGCGGAAGGAGCCTGCCCCTGACTCCCACCCCCTCCCTCCCCAGCGGCCCTCTGGCAATGCTCTTCCTGCGGCTTCCCAGGATACCAGCGGCCTTCGTGGCCACAAGCGCACATTGCTGGCTCACGGTCAGCTGGTGAAGAAAGCCTTCAGGACATCTATGTTTTCAGTGTCCTTTGTCCCCAGGGCCCCTGCCCCCCGCCTTTAGCAGCAGGCTGCCCTTTGCCCTCGCCTTCCTTTTGCTGCTGGTGCACTTGTAGGAGCCTTGCCGCTTGCCTTTCCTGGCCCTTGCCAGCTTCAGCTCCAGGTGGCCTTTGGCTTTCCTCACGCCAGCCCTGCAGCCTCAGGCAGTGTCTCCAGGCATTTGTCCTGGGGCACCTCTCCCTCCTTCCCCCTCACACGCTTGCGATGTTCTTGGCACGCCTGCCTGCTCCTTGGTGCCGGAATCAGTTCTGGGCAAAAAGCTACAGGCCAAAAGTTAGAAAAAGAGAGAAAGGCCAGAGTGCTGGCACACTCGGCAGCCATGTCAGTAGGCTAAGCCCTTGGGTTAACAGGCTCGTGAGGTAAGGAGAGCTGTGCTCAAGCAGCCTCTCTCTGGCGGTGGCCAGCAGCAGAGGGCCAGTGCCGAGCAGAAGAGCAAGGCCTAGCTGGAGAGCGGCCTGTGCCAGCCCCACACCCTTCCCACGGGCAAGTGCTCAGGGATTTCCTGAGCGGGGAAAAAGAGCAGCCGTGGCAGTTTCCCGAGGGCAAAAGAGCCACCAGCGGTCTTGGGCCAAAAACGGGGTGAATGATTTTGGAAGCGCCAGGGAGGTTTTTGGCTTCGCCAGCATGCTGCCACATGGCATGCAGAATGTGCCTGTGTGGGGGCTAGCCCACCTTTGGCAGAGCATCAAGAGAAAGGGGCGAGCAACTCCCCGCCTTGGGAAAGGGCCTGGCGCAGGCAGACGCCTCTGCATCTTCCAGGCCTACAGTGCCTTCTGAAAGACATGCTGCTGCTTTGAGGTCTCAGAAGCCAAGCTCTCACAAGCATCCTTAAAAAGCTCAAAACCCAACACAGGCGCTCGCTCAGAGGTCTTGAGCGACCTCGCAGCAGGGCGTCTTCTCCGCTGCAAGGCCTTCTTACAAGGGGATAGAGGAGGGCAGCCTGGAGGAATCTCCTTTTGGAAAGGTACCCCCAGCAGCAGCCGCAGCAGCAACAGCAATAGGCAAACACAAAGAGGCACTCAGCTGACGAGACACAAGTTGCTCCTGATGAGTGCGAATGCCGCCAGCTGCTGCCGGTGCGCTGGCCTCCAGCGCCGAGATGCAGGGCCCTGGGATGCCGTCGGGAGCTGCTCAGCACCGTGCTTGGCCGCCGGGCAAAGCAAAAGGAGGAGTGAGGCCATCAGTGGATGATGCCAGTGCCAGCCCCCCAAGAGACAAGCCCCGCGGGAGCCAGATTCCCCGGCCCCAGGGCATTACCTTCCCGCTGCCCTGGGGCACTGCACTGAGATCCCCAAGGCACCAGGCGGCACCACCCAAAGGGCCCTGGCCCCTCTCCCCAACCTCCCCAGCACCCCAGTCCCTGCACGCGGCCGCTGACCTGCCCTGTGGCAAAGGCCGCCCTCCGCACACAACTGCTGACGTGCTCGCCTGCACACTGCACCGCAGCAGCCCGGGACTTCCTCGGGAGCTGCCCACAGCCACGCTCGGCCACCGGGCAGAGAAGAAGGAGGAGCAAGGCCAGCAGCGGCTGCCGCCGGGCCACAGCCCCCAAGAAACAAGCCCCGCGCAGCCCCATGGCGCCACGGCTCAAGAGGACCCTCCTCTCACCGCTGTGGCGGACTCCATCGAGACCCCCGAGGCACCAGGCAGGACCACCCAGAAGGGTCCTGCGCTCTCTCCCACCCCTCCCAAGGACCCGCAACTCCCCGGGGCCTGACACGCGACTCCTTACCTGCCACACAGCACAGGCCCCCTCCACACACCAACGCCGGCGTGCTCGCCTGTGCTGCATGGGCCCGGCATGTCCTCGGGAGCTGCTCAGCGCCACGCCACGCTTGGCCGGCGTGCAAAGCAAAGGAGGAGAGAAGGCTTCAGTGGCTGCTGCCAGCACCCGTGCCCTCAACAAGTCCCCCACAGCTCCCTCTGCACCAACGCCCAGAGGCAGCTCATGGCCCCCCACACACTACCCCAGGCCGATGACGGTGCCGGGCCCCACGCCAGCCCCCTGGCTGCCACCAGCACACCAAGCCTGCGGCCAGGGCAGCCTGCCTCCACGCCGGCCAGAACACAGAACTCGCCGACACCCCGGGCAACGCTGACAATGGCCTTGGCAACAGGCACCAACTGCCCGGCAAGAGGCACAAGCGCCCCAGCCCCAAACACACCCACCGCGCACCGGCACGCCAGCAAGCATGGCCCAAGGGCCACGGGCAAGGCACGAGCCCTCGCTCAGAATCCCGGACACTGCTCCCGCCTCACCAGGCCTCTCCAGCACTCCGCATTTGCTCTCGCAGAGTTGTTCTCTGCAGCCCCGCCGCTTCTCTTGCATGCCTAGAGCAGCAAGCAATACCTGCCCTGCGGCACTTCCTCTTTTCACAAACTGACACCGTGCCTCCTCAGACATTGGCACAAAAATCACCATGCACCTGGCAAGGCTCATGCACCATCAAGGAAGCGCCCACAGCCTCTCTCGGGCTCCTCCGCTGTTCTTGCAGGCCTAGTCCAGTCAAACAAGAACTGCGCCGCTGCGCTTTCTCGCTCTTCCCAGACTGACACCATGCCTAACGACACATGCCGACAGACAGTGCCGCGCTGCTATAACGGCTCCCCACCTGCACGTGCTCGCACACTAGTGCTCTCCCGCGCCTCCACTGGCAGTCCTGCCTATTCCGGCCTCCACCAAAGTGCCCCTCTGCACCTCCTGACTCTTGCCAAACTTTCCCCTTACCAAAGGAGAGGTGTGCGCAGCATACAAGCTCTTCTGCAATGGCTCCGCCACCAGCAAGGGCTTGCCGAGGAGCCCTCTTCAGCCCCCACTGGAGCAGTGGCATGCCAGGTGCAGCCTCAGGAGAACTGCCCCTCCACGCTTCCACTTGTGCCTCCCAAAACCACACCGTGCCCATGCAGACACTGGCACAAAATCGCCATGCCCCTCACATGGCTCAGGCACGCAGAGGTTCACGTAGTGGCAGAACAGCTGTCTTGGGCCCCTCCGAGGCATGCCCTCAGGCAGTGCTAGGCAGAGGCCTATTGCAGAGGCAGAGAAGAGCTTGCTGAGATCCGCCCGCCTGCCTCCGCCTTCTCCTGCCCAGGCTGAAGAGGCCCAGCTCGCTCAGCCTCTCCTGGCAGGAGAGCTGCTCCAGTGCCTTCCTCCTCTTGGTGGCCCTTTGCAGGCCTCGCTCCACTCCGTCCGTGCGGATGTTGTCCCGGGGAGCCCAGAACTGCACCCCAGACTCCACGTGTGGCCTCAGCAGGGCTGAGGAGAGCGGAAGGAGCCTGCCCCTGACTCCCACCCCCTCCCTCCCCAGCGGCCTTCTGGCAATGCTCTTCCTGCGGCTTCCCAGGATACCAGCGGCCTTCGTGGCCACAAGCGCACATTGCTGGCTCACGGTCAGCTGGTGAAGAAAGCCTTCAGGACATCTGTGTTTTCAGTGTCCTTTGTCCCCAGGGCCCCTGCCCCCCGCCTTTAGCAGCAGGCTGCCCTTTGCCCTCGCCTTCCTTTTGCTGCTGGTGCACTTGTAGGAGCCTTGCCGCTTGCCTTTCCTGGCCCTTGCCAGCTTCAGCTCCAGGTGGCCTTTGGCTTTCCTCACGCCAGCCCTGCAGCCTCAGGCAGTGTCTCCAGGCATTTGTCCTGGGGCACCTCTCCCTCCTTCCCCCTCACACGCTTGCGATGTTCTTGGCACGCCTGCCTGCTCCTTGGTGCCGGAATCAGTTCTGGGCAAAAAGCTACAGGCCAAAAGTTAGAAAAAGAGAGAAAGGCCAGAGTGCTGGCACACTCGGCAGCCATGTCAGTAGGCTAAGCCCTTGGGTTAACAGGCTCGTGAGGTAAGGAGAGCTGTGCTCAAGCAGCCTCTCTCTGGCGGTGGCCAGCAGCAGAGGGCCAGTGCCGAGCAGAAGAGCAAGGCCTAGCTGGAGAGTGGCCTGTGCCAGCCCCACACCCTTCCCACGGGCAAGTGCTCAGGGATTTCCTGAGCGGGGAAAAAGAGCAGCCGTGGCAGTTTCCCGAGGGCAAAAGAGCCACCAGCGGTCTTGGGCCAAAAACGGGGTGAATGATTTTGGAAGCGCCAGGGAGGTTTTTGGCTTCGCCAGCATGCTGCCACATGGCATGCAGAATGTGCCTGTGTGGGGGCTAGCCCACCTTTGGCAGAGCATCAAGAGAAAGGGGCGAGCAACTCCCCGCCTTGGGAAAGGGCCTGGCGCAGGCAGACGCCTCTGCATCTTCCAGGCCTACAGTGCCTTCTGAAAGACATGCTGCTGCTTTGAGGTCTCAGAAGCCAAGCTCTCACAAGCATCCTTAAAAAGCTCAAAACCCAACACAGGCGCTCGCTCAGAGGTCTTGAGCGACCTCGCAGCAGGGCGTCTTCTCCGCTGCAAGGCCTTCTTACAAGGGGATAGAGGAGGGCAGCCTGGAGGAATCTCCTTTTGGAAAGGTACCCCCAGCAGCAGCCGCAGCAGCAACAGCAATAGGCAAACACAAAGAGGCACTCAGCTGACGAGACACAAGTTGCTCCTGATGAGTGTGAATGCCGCCAGCTGCTGCCGGTGCGCTGGCCTCCAGCGCCGAGATGCAGGGCCCTGGGATGCTGTCGGGAGCTGCTCAGCACCGTGCTCGGCCGCCGGGCAAAGCAAAAGGAGGAGTGAGGCCATCAGTGGATGATGCCAGTGCCAGCACCCCAAGAGACAAGCCCCGCGGGAGCCAGATTCCCCGGCCCCAGGGCATTACCTTCCCGCTGCCCTGGGGCACTGCACTGAGATCCCCAAGGCACCAGGCGGCACCACCCAAAGGGCCCTGGCCCCTCTCCCCAACCTCCCCAGCACCCCGGGTCCCTGCACGCGGCCGCTGACCTGCCCTGTGGCAAAGGCCGCCCTGCGCACACCACTGCTGACGTGCTCGCCTGCACACTGCACCGCAGCAGCCCGGGACGTCCTCGGGAGCTGCCCACAGCCACGCTCGGCCACCGGGCAGAGAAGAAGGAGGAGCAAGGCCAGCAGCGGCTGCCGCCGGGCCACAGCCCCCCAAGAAACAAGCCCCGCGCAGCCCCATGGCCCCACGGCTCAAGAGGACCCTCCTCCCACCGCTGTGGCGGACTCCATCGAGGCACCACCCAGAAGGGTCCTGCGCTCTCTCCCACCCCTCCCAAGGACCCCCAACTCCCCGGGGCCTGACACGCGACTCCTTACCTGCCACACAGCACAGGCCCCCTCCACACACCAACGCCGGCGTGCTCGCCTGTGCTGCATGGGCCCGGCATGCCCTCGGGAGCTGCGCAGCGCCACGCCACGCTCGGCAGCCGTGCAAAGCAAAGGAGGAGAGAAGGCTTCAGTGGCTGCTGCCAGCACCCGTGCCCTCAACAAGTCCCCCACAGCTCCCTCTGCACCAACGCCCAGAGGCAGCTCATGGCCCCCCACACACTACCCCAGGCCGATGACGGTGCCGGGCCCCACGCCAGCCCCCTGGCTGCCACCAGCACACCAAGCCTGCGGCCAGGGCAGCCTGCCTCCACGCCGGCCAGAACACAGAACTCGCCGACACCCCGGGCAACGCTGACAATGGCCTTGGCAACAGGCACCAACTGCCCGGCAAGAGGCACAAGCGCCCCAGCCCCAAACACACCCACCGCGCACCGGCACGCCAGCAAGCATGGCCCAAGGGCCGCGGGCAAGGCACGAGCCCTCGCTCAGAAACCCGGACACTGCTCCCGCCTCACCAGGCCTCTCCAGCACTCCGCATTTGCTCTCGCAGAGTTGTTCTCTGCAGCCCCGCCGCTTCTCTTGCATGCCTAGAGCAGCAAGCAATACCTGCCCTGCGGCACTTCCTCTTTTCACAAACTGACACCGTGCCTCCTCAGACATTGGCACAAAAATCACCATGCACCTGGCAAGGCTCATGCACCATCAAGGAAGCGCCCACAGCTTCCCTCGGGCTCCTCCGCTGTTCTTGCAGGCCTAGTCCAGTCAAACAAGAACTGCGCCGCTGCGCTTCCTCGCTCTTCCCAGACTGACACCATGCCTAACGACACATGCCGACAGACAGTGCCGCGCTGCTATAACGGCTCCCCACCTGCACGTGCTCGCACACTAGTGCTATCCCGCGCCTCCGCTGGCAGTCCTGCCTATTCCGGCCTCCACCAAAGTGCCCCTCTGCACCTCCCGACTCTTGCCAAACTTTCCCCTTACCAAAGGAGAGGTGTGCGCAGCATACAAGCTCTTCTGCAATGGCTCCGCCACCAGCAAGGGCTTGCCGAGGAGCCCTCTTCAGCCCCCACTGGAGCAGTGGCATGCCAGGTACAGCCTCAGGATAACTGCCGTGCCTCCCAAACCCACACCGTGCCCATGCAGACACTGGCACAAAATCGCCATGCTCCTCACATGGCTCAGGCACGCAGAGGTTCACGTAGTGGCAGAACAGCTGTCTTGGGCCCCTCCGAGGCATGCCCTCAGGCAGTGCTAGGCAGAGGCCTATTGCAGAGGCAGAGAAGAGCTTGCTGAGATCCGCCCGCCTGCCTCCGCCTTCTCCTGCCCAGGCTGAAGAGGCCCAGCTCGCTCAGCCTCTCCTGGCAGGAGAGCTGCTCCAGTGCCTTCCTCCTCTTGGTGGCCCTTTGCAGGCCTCGCTCCACTCCGTCCGTGCGGATGTTGTCCTGGGGAGCCCAGAACTGCACCCCAGACTCCACGTGTGGCCTCAGCAGGGCTGAGGAGAGCGGAAGGAGCCTGCCCCTGACTCCCACCCCCTCCCTCCCCAGCGGCCCTCTGGCAATGCTCTTCCTGCGGCTTCCCAGGATACCAGCGGCCTTCGTGGCCACAAGCGCACATTGCTGGCTCACGGTCAGCTGGTGAAGAAAGCCTTCAGGACATCTGTGTTTTCAGTGTCCTTTGTCCCCAGGGCCCCTGCCCCCCGCCTTTAGCAGCAGGCTGCCCTTTGCCCTCGCCTTCCTTTTGCTGCTGGTGCACTTGTAGGAGCCTTGCCGCTTGCCTTTCCTGGCCCTTGTGTAGGGAACGGCGATCGGAAGATCTCGCGATGGCACGGAAAGAGGAAGGAAGAGGAAGGATATGACGTAGAGATAGCAGTATGCTTGTAGGTATATAAGCAAATACATGCGTACAATAAACGCCATTTGCAGCATCCTCATATTGGTGTCAGTGCTCATTGGCCCGGAGGCTGGGGGAGCCTCCGTGCCGTCTCAGGCGAACGGGAGATTGTCGCATCAGAAGGCGACAAGTGGTGACCCCGACGTGATAGCTGAGACGGCGGACCGCAGGCGGTCGAGAGGATCCGGATCATGGACGCGGTACTTAAGGTTGTACGCGTGGGTGCCCGGGAATGGGTGCTCTCTATGAGAGCGAATGCAGTAGCAAACTGCGTCGGGCGGCTCCTGAAAGATGGAGCGATAGTTAGACCAGGGGACATTTTTTCCCCTTCTAACTGGGAGAAGTGCACTCGAGCACTTGCTCAGAGAGCTATGGCCACTAAGAAGGCCGCAGAGCTTAAGACGTGGGGAGATATAACGATCATTTTAGAAAGGACTAGGGAGGAGCTTGAGACCTGGCAGGCTGCCCGCGCGGCGCTACACATGTCCGCGGAAATGGCAACACAGACAGCAGCAAACGCAGAGGAGCGAACGGAGGCGATAGAGGGAGAGGCGATAGTAGGGGATGAAGTGAAAACGGAGAGTGTGGAAACAGACATAAAGGAGGAGGCGGTTAATCAAGAACCAGAGCAGGGAGAGGGGGAGGCAAAAACTCCAGAGGCTTACCCAATAACGCCCTCTTCTCCGCCTCCGCCGCGGTATCCGTGGAAAGAAATGAGGGCGATGGAAGGGGGAGAACTAGGAGAACCAGGAGACCTTTGTGGAGACCGAGATATGAAAAAGCCAGAGGCGGGTAGAGGAAAAGAAAGCAAGGTGAAAGTGGAGGAGGCAGAAGAAAAGGAAAGACCGCTTATAGTGGATGATCCCCGAGACTGGCTACTGGGGGCCATGATTCGGGTGCAGTGGGAAGACGAAAGAAGAGAAGAAGCAGGGGAAAGACCAGAAGCAGGGGAAAAACCGAGGGTGCCGCACCCGGGAAAAGATGGCGCTGGCCGAGAGAGGAGTGGGCGTCGACCAGCATTGCGGAAGGAGGAGACTGAAGACTCAGGTGCAGCAACTAGGGCGGAGTTCCCCCGCCGCAGTCAGAGGCGAAGGAGAAAAAAAAAAAAAAAAAAAAAAAAAAAGGAGGAGGAAAGTCACAAGAGATATGGAGCAGATGTTTATGCTGCTTACAGCTCTGGAAGAAGAAACAGCTAAACAAAGAGGGCTATCAGAAGAAATAGCTAAACAAAGAGGGCTATTAGAGGCAATAGCTAAACAAAGAGGGCTATCAGAGGCAGCAGCTAAACAAAGAGGGCCATCAGAGACAGCAGGTTTCACCCAAGCGGGAGGGGGAAAAGAAATTCCCCTAACAGACTGGAAACTGATAGCGACGGAATGTGCCCTGAGTGGCCTCAAGTTTCGTGCGCCAATAGGGGCCTTCCCAGTACGAGTTGCCCCGGGGGGGGGGGGCAGTGGAATGGATGCCCCTCGACCCAAAGACGGTACAACAGCTATTGAAAGCAGTGCAAGAACAGGGCCTGCGACACCCAGTGACACAGACGTTGCTGGACGCTGCACACGCGGGAGGCCTAATACCGTGGGATTGTCGCGCCCTCGCGCGACTGGTTTTATCGCCCACGATGGTCCTTATGTGGAAAGAAGCGTGGACCTCGCGCTTGCAGCAGGCGTTGATGGCCGCACAGGCAGACCCGCAGAACCCACTGGGCCAATCCACCCTAGCGCGGTTAAGAGGAAATGATGCAGCCATGGCTACACCCCAGCAGCAGGCAGCGGGCCTGACACCTCGGGAGATACTGGTGGCAACAGAAGCATCTCAAAAGGCCTTTGATGATATTGGGCCACTGGTGCAGCAGGCAGACCCATGGACGACTGTGAAGCAGAGAGTGGGAGAGCCGTTTGACAAGTTTTGTGACAGGCTACAGGCAGCAGTAGAACTTGCATCTTTACCAGACGCTGCAAAAGGAGCGGTGATGTTGGAATGTATCAAACAACAGGGCAACGAGTTGACAAAAGAAATCCTAAGAACAGCGCCTAAGGGAGCAAGTCTAGGGCAGACGATCAAGTACGTATTAGAACACCGGGACAAGACCACAGCCCTACAGATTGCTGCAGCAGTTATGGCAATGCCGGAGGTTAGAGCTAGAGGAGGTCCAAAAGGAGGCCCATGCTTTGGCTGCGGGCGAATGGGCCATTTGAGAGCACAGTGCACGAATAAGGGAAGTTACGCGCGCCCAACAAGGGGTATGGGGAGCCTTACATGCTGGGCCTGTGGAAAACCAGGACACAGAGCACGAGATTGTCGGCGGTCGGGAAACGAGAAGCGGGGAGGGCAACTAGGGGGCCACCCCTCCCCGGTGAGCCGGCTTCAAGTAGCCCCTGTCAACAACAACACACTGCTGATGGACAGCTCCAGCGACCAAACTCCGAAGGGAAACCCCGCGTGGCCCTGGTCTTAGGGTGTGAGAAGAGACCCCGAGTGAAAGCGCATCTGATAGGCCCACCAGGGGCGGGTCCTCCTAGCATCCCCTTAATAATGATGCTAGATACGGGGGCAGATGTTACATGTGTGCCCTCGTGGTTGTGGCCATCGAGTTGGCCAGCAAAAGTGGCAAGCTCGTTAGATGGAGTGGGAGGCAGGGCGGAGGCTATGATTTCTGAAACCGATATCACAATTGTATTGGAGGACCCGGATAGGCCTGCTCAGATCATCCGTGTGCGGCCGTACATAACTGCCATAGGGGAACCATTGTTAGGGCGAGATGCCTTATTGCAAAGCGGCTTTCACCTGACAAATTTAGGGTAAGGGCCACTGCCTACCTCCTCGGGGCTCATTTCGCTGTCCCGCTGACATGGTGCTCCAATGAGCCTGTGTGGGTAGAGCAGTGGCCATTGACAGCGGACAAATTGGCGGCTGCCCGACAAATAGTAAGTAGAGAATTAGAGCAGGGACACCTGGAGGAAAGCCACAGTCCCTGGAACACTCCTATATTTGTGATACACAAAAAGGATAAGTCTAAATTTCGATTACTGCACGACCTACGAGCGGTAAATCAGCAGATGGAAGCGATGGGTGCCCTCCAGCCAGGGTTGCCACTACCATCAGCAATACCAAAGAATTGGCCAGTGGTGGTGATGGATATCCAAGATTGCTTTTTCTCTATACCATTAGCCCCTCAGGACAAAGCTCGATTTGCCTTCACACTGCCCTCAGAGAATCTGCAGGAGCCAGCAGCGCGATATCAATGGACAGTCCTCCCGCAGGGCATGAAAAATTCGCCTACGATTTGTCAGGCGGCAGTAGCTAAGGTATTGCAGCCGGTAAGAGCGCAGTTCCCGCGCGCGCTTATCATCCATTACATGGACGACCTCCTAATAGCTGCAGAGACCCAGCAAGAAACCGATCAGGCAGAACAGGCAGTAATTAACTGCCTAAATGAAGCGGGATTGTACGTCCAGAAAGCGAAGACGCAAAGGGGAGAATCTGTCGACTATCTGGGAACCACCATCCTCCCCAGAGCTGTGGTCCCACAGCCGATAAAGCTCAATAGAGAGATACGGACGTTGCATGATGTACAGCAATTGGTTGGAGCTCTCCAATGGCTGCGAGGGCTGATAGGTATTCCCAAGGAGTGGATGGAGCCACTGCTCGAGTTGCTCAAGGGCCACAAACCATGGGAACCGAGGCAGATGACACCGAACGCGTTAGAAGCCCTCCGAAAAATAGAAGATCTCATGGCAAAGGGCGGAGTAACGAGATACGACCCGGCCAGACCAATCAATCTGTACGTGGCAGTTACAAGAACAGGAGCCATAGGCGTTCTAGGACAAGGGACACCTGAGCGTCCAGAAGTCGTATGGTGGATAGTGTCAAACCAAATAAGTACGGCATACGTCACAATCGTAACAGCGTTGGCACAGATGATACAGAAGGGACGAACCGCCACCGTTCGGCACTTCGCGAAGGAGCCTGAGTCCATTTACCTGCCGGTAAAAAGGAGTCAATGGGACAGCGTGGTCCAGAAACAAGATAGTATAGCAATAGCTTTAGAAGGATTCCCAGGAACAATCAGATTATCACCTGTGCTGGAGATGTATACACATCTCACCGTCCTTCGGCCCCATCTGAAAGCCCGAGTGCTACAGCGACCTGCACCAGGGCGCACAGTGTTCACCGACGCGTCATCGGTGACCAGGGCAGCGGTTGTTGTGTGGCAAGATCAAAAGGCCCAATGGCACCGAGTGAAGATCAGCGAGCCGGACAGTAGCGTACAGCATCTAGAGGCCCGAGCTGTGGCGCAGGCATTACAAATGTGGCCAGAAGAGCATTTGAATGTAGTGACAGACTCCATGTTCGTCTTTAAATTGTTACACAACATGTCGTATCCCGGATGGGCCGGATCGCCCATTGCGCTAATGCTAGAAGAAGCCCTACAACAACGGCGGGCCACTGCCTCTGTTATTCATGTTCGGAGTCATGAGGCAATCCAAGGAGTGTACCAAGAAGGCAACAATAAAGCCGATCAAGCGGCCAAAGGTGTGTGGACAGTCGCAGAAGCAAGGCAGGTGCACGACCTTCTCCATGTTGGTGCAAAAGCACTGGCAAAAAGCTGCAACATCCCCCTCACCACGGCTCGTGAAGTGGTTGCGGCTTGCCCGTATTGCCAAAAAACCCCCCTGTGGGGCGCCGGCATCAACCCCAGGGGGCTGAAAGGAAACCAAATATGGCAAACGGACTTCACAATGTGCCAGCGACTTCGACCACGGCCCTGGCTGGCTGTCACAGTAGACACACACAGCGGTATCATCGTTGCGACCCAACATAAACGAGTCACAGCGCGGGCGGCACAGTTGCATTGGCACACGGCAATGGCCTGGCTGGGTGCCCCAGAAACTATTAAAACAGACAACGGCACGTGTTTCACAGCGCAAAGCACGAGAGAATGGGCCGTACGGTGGGGAATTAAGCTAGTGCACGGTATTGCCTATAATAGCACAGGTCAAGCCATTGTCGAGCGAGCAAACCGCACTTTAAAGCAAAGGATCGAGATTCTTGGGGAGGGGGAAGGATATACACAAAGAATCCCCGCGCACAAACAATCAGAAATAATTATGCGCGCCTTATTCGGTCTGAATCAGTTCATCAGGGGGGAGGAGAACAAGACGCCAGCGGAAAAGCATTGGGTGGTCCGAGCGATGCACGAGGGACCAGACGTAAAGGTTCGAATCCCGGAAAAAGGGGAATGGGAAGAGGGGTGGCAGCTGGTAACCCAAGGACGAGGGTATGCAGCGGTCAGGCAGGGAGAAATGGTAAGATGGGTCCCTATGAAGTGGGTACGCCCAGACCTCAGGGCAAGGACAAGACAGGAAGCAGAGAGTCAGGTGAATTAATGAATGTCTGAGTTTTATTGCAGGGGAGGACCACCCTGAAAAGCTGATGATCCCTTCTAGCAGCAAAGACAACAGACAGGAGAAGAACAGATGAGAAAAGGCGCGTGAAACCACAAGAAGAACGCGTAACCAGAAAACCCTAGAAGATGGCAGGGGGAGCAACCCAAGTAGCTCTCCTCGTAGCGATGCTGGGACTGGAACTCCAAGGGGTGAAAGGCGAACCAATGTTAGCGAAATGGGGTAGTAACAATCTATGGCTCACCTGACAAACCGGACAGGAAATAAGCAATTTTGCCTGATGTTGGTGGGTGTGGGGCAGCCCTTTTAAGACGTGCTTAATAGGGGTCCCATTGAATTTGACCGTAGACCTACCAAAGCTGAGAGAGCATTGACACGCTGAATGCGTCATTGCCCTGGGACCCGCAAGAGCTTGACCTTCTGGGTTCAGTAGTGGTAATTGGCTTGGGCTAGGACCATGGGCCAGGCAATTACTAATAGAAGAGTTGCACCTGCTACTGATGCTCGTGCTAGGTATATTAGTATGTAGACTAGTGTTTAGATGCTTGGTAAGACAACTGCTAGAAAAGGGGTGGTCCCACCCACACCCACACTATGAACGCTTAACCCGCGACACGGCAATTTAAAGCAAATAGCATAGTCAAAGCATGGGGAGGGGGAGATGTAGGGAACGGCGATCGGAAGATCTCGCGATGGCACGGAAAGAGGAAGGAAGAGGAAGGATATGACGTAGAGATAGCAGTATGCTTGTAGGTATATAAGCAAATACATGCGTACAATAAACGCCATTTGCAGCATCCTCATATTGGTGTCAGTGCTCATTGGCCCGGAGGCTGGGGGAGCCTCCGTGCCGTCTCAGGCGAACGGGAGATTGTCGCATCAGAAGGCGACACCCTTGCCAGCTTCAGCTCCAGGTGGCCTTTGGCTTTCCTCACGCCAGCCCTGCAGCCTCAGGCAGTGTCTCCAGGCATTTGTCCTGGGGCACCTCTCCCTCCTTCCCCCTCACACGCTTGCGATGTTCTTGGCACGCCTGCCTGCTCCTTGGTGCCGGAATCAGTTCTGGGCAAAAAGCTACAGGCCAAAAGTTAGAAAAAGAGAGAAAGGCCAGAGTGCTGGCACACTCGGCAGCCATGTCAGTAGGCTAAGCCCTTGGGTTAACAGGCTCGTGAGGTAAGGAGAGCTGTGCTCAAGCAGCCTCTCTCTGGCGGTGGCCAGCAGCAGAGGGCCAGTGCCGAGCAGAAGAGCAAGGCCTAGCTGGAGAGCGGCCTGTGCCAGCCCCACACCCTTCCCACGGGCAAGTGCTCAGGGATTTCCTGAGCGGGGAAAAAGAGCAGCCGTGGCAGTTTCCCGAGGGCAAAAGAGCCACCAGCGGTCTTGGGCCAAAAACGGGGTGAATGATTTTGGAAGCGCCAGGGAGGTTTTTGGCTTCGCCAGCATGCTGCCACATGGCATGCAGAATGTGCCTGTGTGGGCGCTAGCCCACCTTTGGCAGAGCATCAAGAGAAAGGGGCGAGCAACTCCCCGCCTTGGGAAAGGGCCTGGCGCAGGCAGACGCCTCTGCATCTTCCAGGCCTACAGTGCCTTCTGAAAGACATGCTGCTGCTTTGAGGTCTCAGAAGCCAAGCTCTCACAAGCATCCTTAAAAAGCTCAAAACCCAACACAGGCGCTCGCTCAGAGGTCTTGAGCGACCTCGCAGCAGGGCGTCTTCTCCGCTGCAAGGCCTTCTTACAAGGGGATAGAGGAGGGCAGCCTGGAGGAATCTCCTTTTGGAAAGGTACCCCCAGCAGCAGCCGCAGCAGCAACAGCAATAGGCAAACACAAAGAGGCACTCAGCTGACGAGACACAAGTTGCTCCTGATGAGTGCGAATGCCGCCAGCTGCTGCCGGTGCGCTGGCCTCCAGCGCCGAGATGCAGGGCCCTGGGATGCCGTCGGGAGCTGCTCAGCACCGTGCTCGGCCGCCGGGCAAAGCAAAAGGAGGAGTGAGGCCATCAGTGGATGATGCCAGTGCCAGCCCCCCAAGAGACAAGCCCCGCGGGAGCCAGATTCCCCGGCCCCAGGGCATTACCTTCCCGCTGCCCTGGGGCACTGCACTGAGATCCCCAAGGCACCAGGCGGCACCACCCAAAGGGCCCTGGCCCCTCTCCCCAACCTCCCCAGCACCCCGGGTCCCTGCACGCGGCCGCTGACCTGCCCTGTGGCAAAGGCCGCCCTCCGCACACCACTGCTGACGTGCTCGCCTGCACACTGCACCGCAGCAGCCCGGGACGTCCTCGGGAGCTGCCCACAGCCACGCTCGGCCACCGGGCAGAGAAGAAGGAGGAGCAAGGCCAGCAGCGGCTGCCGCCGGGCCACAGCCCCCCAAGAAACAAGCCCCGCGCAGCCCCATGGCCCCACGGCTCAAGAGGACCCTCCTCCCACCGCTGTGGCGGACTCCATCGAGGCACCACCCAGAAGGGTCCTGCGCTCTCTCCCACCCCTCCCAAGGACCCCCAACTCCCCGGGGCCTGACACGCGACTCCTTACCTGCCACACAGCACAGGCCCCCTCCACACACCAACGCCGGCGTGCTCGCCTGTGCTGCATGGGCCCGGCATGCCCTCGGGAGCTGCGCAGCGCCACGCCACGCTCGGCAGCCGTGCAAAGCAAAGGAGGAGAGAAGGCTTCAGTGGCTGCTGCCAGCACCCGTGCCCTCAACAAGTCCCCCACAGCTCCCTCTGCACCAACGCCCAGAGGCAGCTCATGGCCCCCCACACACTACCCCAGGCCGATGACGGTGCCGGGCCCCACGCCAGCCCCCTGGCTGCCACCAGCACACCAAGCCTGCGGCCAGGGCAGCCTGCCTCCACGCCGGCCAGAACACAGAACTCGCCGACACCCCGGGCAACGCTGACAATGGCCTTGGCAACAGGCACCAACTGCCCGGCAAGAGGCACAAGCGCCCCAGCCCCAAACACACCCACCGCGCACCGGCACGCCAGCAAGCATGGCCCAAGGGCCACGGGCAAGGCACGAGCCCTCGCTCAGAAACCCGGACACTGCTCCCGCCTCACCAGGCCTCTCCAGCACTCCGCATTTGCTCTCGCAGAGTTGTTCTCTGCAGCCCCGCCGCTTCTCTTGCATGCCTAGAGCAGCAAGCAATACCTGCCCTGCGGCACTTCCTCTTTTCACAAACTGACACCGTGCCTCCTCAGACATTGGCACAAAAATCACCATGCACCTGGCAAGGCTCATGCACCATCAAGGAAGCGCCCACAGCTTCTCTCGGGCTCCTCCGCTGTTCTTGCAGGCCTAGTCCAGTCAAACAAGAACTGCGCCGCTGCGCTTCCTCGCTCTTCCCAGACTGACACCATGCCTAACGACACATGCCGACAGACAGTGCCGCGCTGCTATAACGGCTCCCCACCTGCACGTGCTCGCACACCAGTGCTCTCCCGCGCCTCCACTGGCAGTCCTGCCTATTCCGGCCTCCACCAAAGTGCCCCTCTGCACCTCCCGACTCTTGCCAAACTTTCCCCTTACCAAAGGAGAGGTGCGCGCAGCATACAAGCTCTTCTGCAATGGCTCCGCCACCAGCAAGGGCTTGCCGAGGAGCCCTCTTCAGCCCCCACTGGAGCAGTGGCATGCCAGGTACAGCCTCAGGAGAACTGCCCCTCCACGCTTCCACTTGTGCCTCCCAAACCCACACCGTGCCCATGCAGACACTGGCACAAAATCGCCATGCCCCTCACATGGCTCAGGCACGCAGAGGTTCACGTAGTGGCAGAACAGCTGTCTTGGGCCCCTCCGAGGCATGCCCTCAGGCAGTGCTAGGCAGAGGCCTATTGCAGAGGCAGAGAAGAGCTTGCTGAGATCCGCCCGCCTGCCTCCGCCTTCTCCTGCCCAGGCTGAAGAGGCCCAGCTCGCTCAGCCTCTCCTGGCAGGAGAGCTGCTCCAGTGCCTTCCTCCTCTTGGTGGCCCTTTGCAGGCCTCGCTCCACTCCGTCCGTGCGGATGTTGTCCTGGGGAGCCCAGAACTGCACCCCAGACTCCACGTGTGGCCTCAGCAGGGCTGAGGAGAGTGGAAGGAGCCTGCCCCTGACTCCCACCCCCTCCCTCCCCAGCGGCCCTCTGGCAATGCTCTTCCTGCGGCTTCCCAGGATACCAGCGGCCTTCGTGGCCACAAGCGCACATTGCTGGCTCACGGTCAGCTGGTGAAGAAAGCCTTCAGGACATCTGTGTTTTCAGTGTCCTTTGTCCCCAGGGCCCCTGCCCCCCGCCTTTAGCAGCAGGCTGCCCTTTGCCCTCGCCTTCCTTTTGCTGCTGGTGCACTTGTAGGAGCCTTGCCGCTTGCCTTTCCTGGCCCTTGCCAGCTTCAGCTCCAGGTGGCCTTTGGCTTTCCTCACGCCAGCCCTGCAGCCTCAGGCAGTGTCTCCAGGCATTTGTCCTGGGGCACCTCTCCCTCCTTCCCCCTCACACGCTTGCGATGTTCTTGGCACGCCTGCCTGCTCCTTGGTGCCGGAATCAGTTCTGGGCAAAAAGCTACAGGCCAAAAGTTAGAAAAAGAGAGAAAGGCCAGAGTGCTGGCACACTCGGCAGCCATGTTAGTAGGCTAAGCCCTTGGGTTAACAGGCTCGTGAGGTAAGGAGAGCTGTGCTCAAGCAGCCTCTCTCTGGCGGTGGCCAGCAGCAGAGGGCCAGTGCCGAGCAGAAGAGCAAGGCCTAGCTGGAGAGCGGCCTGTGCCAGCCCCACACCCTTCCCACGGGCAAGTGCTCAGGGATTTCCTGAGCGGGGAAAAAGAGCAGCCGTGGCAGTTTCCCGAGGGCAAAAGAGCCACCAGCGGTCTTGGGCCAAAAACGGGGTGAATGATTTTGGAAGCGCCAGGGAGGTTTTTGGCTTCGCCAGCATGCTGCCACATGGCATGCAGAATGTGCCTGTGTGGGGGCTAGCCCACCTTTGGCAGAGCATCAAGAGAAAGGGGCGAGCAACTCCCCGCCTTGGGAAAGGGCCTGGCGCAGGCAGACGCCTCTGCATCTTCCAGGCCTACAGTGCCTTCTGAAAGACATGCTGCTGCTTTGAGGTCTCAGAAGCCAAGCTCTCACAAGCATCCTTAAAAAGCTCAAAACCCAACACAGGCGCTCGCTCAGAGGTCTTGAGCGACCTCGCAGCAGGGCGTCTTCCCCGCTGCAAGGCCTTCTTACAAGGGGATAGAGGAGGGCAGCCTGGAGGAATCTCCTTTTGGAAAGGTACCCCCAGCAGCAGCCGCAGCAGCAACAGCAATAGGCAAACACAAAGAGGCACTCAGCTGACGAGACACAAGTTGCTCCTGATGAGTGCGAATGCCGCCAGCTGCTGCCGGTGCGCTGGCCTCCAGCGCCGAGATGCAGGGCCCTGGGATGCCGTCGGGAGCTGCTCAGCACCGTGCTCGGCCGCCGGGCAAAGCAAAAGGAGGAGTGAGGCCATCAGTGGATGATGCCAGTGCCAGCCCCCCAAGAGACAAGCCCCGCGGGAGCCAGATTCCCCGGCCCCAGGGCATTACCTTCCCGCTGCCCTGGGGCACTGCACTGAGATCCCCAAGGCACCAGGCGGCACCACCCAAAGGGCCCTGGCCCCTCTCCCCAACCTCCCCAGCACCCCGGGTCCCTGCACGCGGCCGCTGACCTGCCCTGTGGCAAAGGCCGCCCTGCGCACACCACTGCTGACGTGCTCGCCTGCACACTGCACCGCAGCAGCCCAGGACGTCCTCGGGAGCTGCCCACAGCCACGCTCAGCCACCGGGCAGAGAAGAAGGAGGAGCAAGGCCAGCAGCGGCTGCCGCCGGGCCACAGCCCCCCAAGAAACAAGCCCCGCGCAGCCCCATGGCCCCACGGCTCAAGAGGACCCTCCTCCCACCGCTGTGGCGGACTCCATCGAGGCACCACCCAGAAGGGTCCTGCGCTCTCTCCCACCCCTCCCAAGGACCCCCAACTCCCCGGGGCCTGACACGCGACTCCTTACCTGCCACACAGCACAGGCCCCCTCCACACACCAACGCCGGCGTGCTCGCCTGTGCTGCATGGGCCCGGCATGTCCTCGGGAGCTGCGCAGCGCCACGCCACGCTCGGCAGCCGTGCAAAGCAAAGGAGGAGAGAAGGCTTCAGTGGCTGCTGCCAGCACCCGTGCCCTCAACAAGTCCCCCACAGCTCCCTCTGCACCAACGCCCAGAGGCAGCTCATGGCCCCCCACACACTACCCCAGGCCGATGACGGTGCCGGGCCCCACGCCAGCCCCCTGGCTGCCACCAGCACACCAAGCCTGCGGCCAGGGCAGCCTGCCTCCACGCCGGCCAGAACACAGAACTCGCCGACACCCCGGGCAACGCTGACAATGGCCTTGGCAACAGGCACCAACTGCCCGGCAAGAGGCACAAGCGCCCCAAGGCACGACCCCTCGCTCAGAAACCCGGACACTGCTCCCGCCTCACCAGGCCTCTCCAGCACTCCGCATTTGCTCTCGCAGAGTTGTTCTCTGCAGCCCCGCCGCTTCTCTTGCATGCCTAGAGCAGCAAGCAATACCTGCCCTGCGGCACTTCCTCTTTTCACAAACTGACATCGTGCCTCCTCAGACATTGGCACAAAAATCACCATGCACCTGGCAAGGCTCATGCACCATCAAGGAAGCGCCCACAGCTTCCCTCGGGCTCCTCCGCTGTTCTTGCAGGCCTAGTCCAGTCAAACAAGAACTGCGCCGCTGCGCTTCCTCGCTCTTCCCGGACTGACACCATGCCTAACGACACATGCCGACAGACAGTGCCGCGCTGCTATAACGGCTCCCCACCTGCACGTGCTCGCACACTAGTGCTCTCCCGCGCCTCCACTGGCAGTCCTGCCTATTCTGGCCTCCACCAAAGTGCCCCTCTGCACCTCTCGACTCTTGCCAAACTTTCCCCTTACCAAAGGAGAGGTGTGCGCAGCATACAAGCTCTTCTGCAATGGCTCCGCCACCAGCAAGGGCTTGCCGAGGAGCCCTCTTCAGCCCCCCCACTGGAGCAGTGGCATGCCAGGTGCAGCCTCAGGAGAACTGCCCCTCCACGCTTCCACTTGTGCCTCCCAAAACCACACCGTGCCCATGCAGACACTGGCACAAAATCGCCATGCCCCTCACATGGCTCAGGCACGCAGAGGTTCACGTAGTGGCAGAACAGCTGTCTTGGGCCCCTCCGAGGCATGCCCTCAGGCAGTGCTAGGCAGAGCCCTATTGCAGAGGCAGAGAAGAGCTTGCTGAGATCCGCCCGCCTGCCTCCGCCTTCTCCTGCCCAGGCTGAAGAGGCCCAGCTCGCTCAGCCTCTCCTGGCAGGAGAGCTGCTCCAGTCCCTTCCTCCTCTTGGTGGCCCTTTGCAGGCCTCGCTCCACTCCGTCCGTGCGGATGTTGTCCTGGGGAGCCCAGAACTGCACCCCAGACTCCACGTGTGGCCTCAGCAGGGCTGAGGAGAGCGGAAGGAGCCTGCCCCTGACTCCCACCCCCTCCCTCCCCAGCGGCCCTCTGGCAATGCTCTCCCTGCGGCTTCCCAGGATACCAGCGGCCTTCGTGGCCACAAGCGCACATTGCTGGCTCACGGTCAGCTGGTGAAGAAAGCCTTCAGGACATCTGTGTTTTCAGTGTCCTTTGTCCCCAGGGCCCCTGCCCCCCGCCTTTAGCAGCAGGCTGCCCTTTGCCCTCGCCTTCCTTTTGCTGCTGGTGCACTTGTAGGAGCCTTGCCGCTTGCCTTTCCTGGCCCTTGCCAGCTTCAGCTCCAGGTGGCCTTTGGCTTTCCTCACGCCAGCCCTGCAGCCTCAGGCAGTGTCTCCAGGCATTTGTCCTGGGGCACCTCTCCCTCCTTCCCCCTCACACGCTTGCGATGTTCTTGGCACGCCTGCCTGCTCCTTGGTGCCGGAATCAGTTCTGGGCAAAAAGCTACAGGCCAAAAGTTAGAAAAAGAGAGAAAGGCCAGAGTGCTGGCACACTCGGCAGCCATGTCAGTAGGCTAAGCCCTTGGGTTAACAGGCTCGTGAGGTAAGGAGAGCTGTGCTCAAGCAGCCTCTCTCTGGCGGTGGCCAGCAGCAGAGGGCCAGTGCCGAGCAGAAGAGCAAGGCCTAGCTGGAGAGCGGCCTGTGCCAGCCCCACACCCTTCCCACGGGCAAGTGCTCAGGGATTTCCTGAGCGGGGAAAAAGAGCAGCCGTGGCAGTTTCCCGAGGGCAAAAGAGCCACCAGCGGTCTTGGGCCAAAAACGGGGTGAATGATTTTGGAAGCGCCAGGGAGGTTTTTGGCTTCGCCAGCATGCTGCCACATGGCATGCAGAATGTGCCTGTGTGGGGGCTAGCCCACCTTTGGCAGAGCATCAAGAGAAAGGGGCGAGCAACTCCCCGCCTTGGGAAAGGGCCTGGCGCAGGCAGACGCCTCTGCATCTTCCAGGCCTACAGTGCCTTCTGAAAGACATGCTGCTGCTTTGAGGTCTCAGAAGCCAAGCTCTCACAAGCATCCTTAAAAAGCTCAAAACCCAACACAGGCGCTCGCTCAGAGGTCTTGAGCGACCTCGCAGCAGGGCGTCTTCTCCGCTGCAAGGCCTTCTTACAAGGGGATAGAGGAGGGCAGCCTGGAGGAATCTCCTTTTGGAAAGGTACCCCCAGCAGCAGCCGCAGCAGCAACAGCAATAGGCAAACACAAAGAGGCACTCAGCTGACGAGACACAAGTTGCTCCTGATGAGTGCGAATGCCGCCAGCTGCTGCCGGTGCGCTGGCCTCCAGCGCCGAGATGCAGGGCCCTGGGATGCCGTCGGGAGCTGCTCAGCACCGTGCTCGGCCGCCGGGCAAAGCAAAAGGAGGAGTGAGGCCATCAGTGGATGATGCCAGTGCCAGCCCCCCAAGAGACAAGCCCCGCGGGAGCCAGATTCCCCGGCCCCAGGGCATTACCTTCCCGCTGCCCTGGGGCACTGCACTGAGATCCCCAAGGCACCAGGCGGCACCACCCAAAGGGCCCTGGCCCCTCTCCCCAACCTCCCCAGCACCCCGGGTCCCTGCACGCGGCCGCTGACCTGCCCTGTGGCAAAGGCCGCCCTGCGCACACCACTGCTGACGTGCTCGCCTGCACACTGCACCGCAGCAGCCCGGGACGTCCTCGGGAGCTGCCCACAGCCACGCTCGGCCACCGGGCAGAGAAGAAGGAGGAGCAAGGCCAGCAGCGGCTGCCGCCGGGCCACAGCCCCCCAAGAAACAAGCCCCGCGCAGCCCCATGGCCCCACGGCTCAAGAGGACCCTCCTCCCACCGCTGTGGCGGACTCCATCGAGGCACCACCCAGAAGGGTCCTGCGCTCTCTCCCACCCCTCCCAAGGACCCCCAACTCCCCGGGGCCTGACACGCGACTCCTTACCTGCCACACAGCACAGGCCCCCTCCACACACCAACGCCGGCGTGCTCGCCTGTGCTGCATGGGCCCGGCATGTCCTCGGGAGCTGCGCAGCGCCACGCCACGCTCGGCCGGCGTGCAAAGCAAAGGAGGAGAGAAGGCTTCAGTGGCTGCTGCCAGCACCCGTGCCCTCAACAAGTCCCCCACAGCTCCCTCTGCACCAACGCCCAGAGGCAGCTCATGGCCCCCCACACACTACCCCAGGCCGATGACGGTGCCGGGCCCCACGCCAGCCCCCTGGCTGCCACCAGCACACCAAGCCTGCGGCCAGGGCAGCCTGCCTCCACGCCGGCCAGAACACAGAACTCGCCGACACCCCGGGCAACGCTGACAATGGCCTTGGCAACAGGCACCAACTGCCCGGCAAGAGGCACAAGCGCCCCAGCCCCAAACACACCCACCGCGCACCGGCACGCCAGCAAGCATGGCCCAAGGGCCACGGGCAAGGCACGAGCCCTCGCTCAGAAACCCGGACACTGCTCCCGCCTCACCAGGCCTCTCCAGCACTCCGCATTTGCTCTCGCAGAGTTGTTCTCTGCAGCCCCGCCGCTTCTCTTGCATGCCTAGAGCAGCAAGCAATACCTGCCCTGCGGCACTTCCTCTTTTCACAAACTGACACCGTGCCTCCTCAGACATTGGCACAAAAATCACCATGCACCTGGCAAGGCTCATGCACCATCAAGGAAGCGCCCACAGCTTCTCTCGGGCTCCTCCGCTGTTCTTGCAGGCCTAGTCCAGTCAAACAAGAACTGCGCCGCTGCGCTTCCTCGCTCTTCCCAGACTGACACCATGCCTAACGACACATGCCGACAGACAGTGCCGCGCTGCTATAACGGCTCCCCACCTGCACGTGCTCGCACACTAGTGCTCTCCCGCGCCTCCACTGGCAGTCCTGCCTATTCCGGCCTCCACCAAAGTGCCCCTCTGCACCTCCCGACTCTTGCCAAACTTTCCCCTTACCAAAGGAGAGGTGCGCGCAGCATACAAGCTCTTCTGCAATGGCTCCGCCACCAGCAAGGGCTTGCCGAGGAGCCCTCTTCAGCCCCCACTGGAGCAGTGGCATGCCAGGTACAGCCTCAGGATAACTGCCGTGCCTCCCAAACCCACACCGTGCCCATGCAGACACTGGCACAAAATCGCCACGCTCCTCACATGGCTCAGGCACGCAGAGGTTCACGTAGTGGCAGAACAGCTGTCTTGGGCCCCTCCGAGGCATGCCCTCAGGCAGTGCTAGGCAGAGGCCTATTGCAGAGGCAGAGAAGAGCTTGCTGAGATCCGCCCGCCTGCCTCCGCCTTCTCCTGCCCAGGCTGAAGAGGCCCAGCTCGCTCAGCCTCTCCTGGCAGGAGAGCTGCTCCAGTGCCTTCCTCCTCTTGGTGGCCCTTTGCAGGCCTCGCTCCACTCCGTCCGTGCGGATGTTGTCCTGGGGAGCCCAGAACTGCACCCCAGACTCCACGTGTGGCCTCAGCAGGGCTGAGGAGAGCGGAAGGAGCCTGCCCCTGACTCCCACCCCCTCCCTCCCCAGCGGCCCTCTGGCAATGCTCTTCCTGCGGCTTCCCAGGATACCAGCGGCCTTCGTGGCCACAAGCGCACATTGCTGGCTCACGGTCAGCTGGTGAAGAAAGCCTTCAGGACATCTATGTTTTCAGTGTCCTTTGTCCCCAGGGCCCCTGCCCCCCGCCTTTAGCAGCAGGCTGCCCTTTGCCCTCGCCTTCCTTTTGCTGCTGGTGCACTTGTAGGAGCCTTGCCGCTTGCCTTTCCTGGCCCTTGCCAGCTTCAGCTCCAGGTGGCCTTTGGCTTTCCTCACGCCAGCCCTGCAGCCTCAGGCAGTGTCTCCAGGCATTTGTCCTGGGGCACCTCTCCCTCCTTCCCCCTCACACGCTTGCGATGTTCTTGGCACGCCTGCCTGCTCCTTGGTGCCGGAATCAGTTCTGGGCAAAAAGCTACAGGCCAAAAGTTAGAAAAAGAGAGAAAGGCCAGAGTGCTGGCACACTCGGCAGCCATGTCAGTAGGCTAAGCCCTTGGGTTAACAGGCTCGTGAGGTAAGGAGAGCTGTGCTCAAGCAGCCTCTCTCTGGCGGTGGCCAGCAGCAGAGGGCCAGTGCCGAGCAGAAGAGCAAGGCCTAGCTGGAGAGCGGCCTGTGCCAGCCCCACACCCTTCCCACGGGCAAGTGCTCAGGGATTTCCTGAGCGGGGAAAAAGAGCAGCCGTGGCAGTTTCCCGAGGGCAAAAGAGCCACCAGCGGTCTTGGGCCAAAAACGGGGTGAATGATTTTGGAAGCGCCAGGGAGGTTTTTGGCTTCGCCAGCATGCTGCCACATGGCATGCAGAATGTGCCTGTGTGGGGGCTAGCCCACCTTTGGCAGAGCATCAAGAGAAAGGGGCGAGCAACTCCCCGCCTTGGGAAAGGGCCTGGCGCAGGCAGACGCCTCTGCATCTTCCAGGCCTACAGTGCCTTCTGAAAGACATGCTGCTGCTTTGAGGTCTCAGAAGCCAAGCTCTCACAAGCATCCTTAAAAAGCTCAAAACCCAACACAGGCGCTCGCTCAGAGGTCTTGAGCGACCTCGCAGCAGGGCGTCTTCTCCGCTGCAAGGCCTTCTTACAAGGGGATAGAGGAGGGCAGCCTGGAGGAATCTCCTTTTGGAAAGGTACCCCCAGCAGCAGCCGCAGCAGCAACAGCAATAGGCAAACACAAAGAGGCACTCAGCTGACGAGACACAAGTTGCTCCTGATGAGTGCGAATGCCGCCAGCTGCTGCCGGTGCGCTGGCCTCCAGCGCCGAGATGCAGGGCCCTGGGATGCCGTCGGGAGCTGCTCAGCACCGTGCTCGGCCACCGGGCAAAGCAAAAGGAGGAGTGAGGCCATCAGTGGATGATGCCAGTGCCAGCCCCCCAAGAGACAAGCCCCGCGGGAGCCAGATTCCCCGGCCCCAGGGCATTACCTTCCCGCTGCCCTGGGGCACTGCACTGAGATCCCCAAGGCACCAGGCGGCACCACCCAAAGGGCCCTGGCCCCTCTCCCCAACCTCCCCAGCACCCCGGGTCCCTGCACGCGGCCGCTGACCTGCCCTGTGGCAAAGGCCGCCCTGCGCACACCACTGCTGACGTGCTCGCCTGCACACTGCACCGCAGCAGCCCGGGACGTCCTCGGGAGCTGCCCACAGCCACGCTCGGCCACCGGGCAGAGAAGAAGGAGGAGCAAGGCCAGCAGCGGCTGCCGCCGGGCCACAGCCCCCCAAGAAACAAGCCCCGCGCAACCCCATGGCCCCACGGCTCAAGAGGACCCTCCTCCCACCGCTGTGGCGGACTCCATCGAGGCACCACTCAGAAGGGTCCTGCGCTCTCTCCCACCCCTCCCAAGGACCCCCAACTCCCCGGGGCCTGACACGCGACTCCTTACCTGCCACACAGCACAGGCCCCCCCCTCCACACACCAACGCCGGCGTGCTCGCCTGTGCTGCATGGGCCCGGCATGCCCTCGGGAGCTGCGCAGCGCCACGCCACGCTCGGCAGCCGTGCAAAGCAAAGGAGGAGAGAAGGCTTCAGTGGCTGCTGCCAGCACCCGTGCCCTCAACAAGTCCCCCACAGCTCCCTCTGCACCAACGCCCAGAGGCAGCTCATGGCCCTCCACACACTACCCCAGGCCGATGACGGTGCCGGGCCCCACGCCAGCCCCCTGGCTGCCACCAGCACACCAAGCCTGCGGCCAGGGCAGCCTGCCTCCACGCCGGCCAGAACACAGAACTCGCCGACACCCCGGGCAACGCTGACAACGGCCTTGGCAACAGGCACCAACTGCCCGGCAAGAGGCACAAGCGCCCCAGCCCCAAACACACCCACCGCGCACCGGCACGCCAGCAAGCATGGCCCAAGGGCCACGGGCAAGGCACGAGCCCTCGCTCAGAAACCCGGACACTGCTCCCGCCTCACCAGGCCTCTCCAGCACTCCGCATTTGCTCTCGCAGAGTTGTTCTCTGCAGCCCCGCCGCTTCTCTTGCATGCCTAGAGCAGCAAGCAATACCTGCCCTGCGGCACTTCCTCTTTTCACAAACTGACACCGTGCCTCCTCAGACATTGGCACAAAAATCACCATGCACCTGGCAAGGCTCATGCACCATCAAGGAAGCGCCCACAGCTTCCCTCGGGCTCCTCCGCTGTTCTTGCAGGCCTAGTCCAGTCAAACAAGAACTGTGCCGCTGCGCTTCCTCGCTCTTCCCAGACTGACACCATGCCTAACGACACATGCCGACAGACAGTGCCGCGCTGCTATAACGGCTCCCCACCTGCACGTGCTCGCACACTAGTGCTCTCCCGCGCCTCCACTGGCAGTCCTGCCTATTCCGGCCTCCACCAAAGTGCCCCTCTGCACCTCCCGACTCTTGCCAAACTTTCCCCTTACCAAAGGAGAGGTGCGCGCAGCATACAAGCTCTTCTGCAATGGCTCCGCCACCAGCAAGGGCTTGCCGAGGAGCCCTCTTCAGCCCCCACTGGAGCAGTGGCATGCCAGGTACAGCCTCAGGAGAACTGCCCCTCCACGCTTCCACTTGTGCCTCCCAAACCCACACCGTGCCCACGCAGACACTGGCACAAAATCGCCATGCCCCTCACATGGCTCAGGCACGCAGAGGTTCACGTAGTGGCAGAACAGCTGTCTTGGGCCCCTCCGAGGCATGCCCTCAGGCAGTGCTAGGCAGAGGCCTATTGCAGAGGCAGAGAAGAGCTTGCGGAGATCCGCCCGCCTGCCTCCGCCTTCTCCTGCCCAGGCTGAAGAGGCCCAGCTCGCTCAGCCTCTCCTGGCAGGAGAGCTGCTCCAGTCCCTTCCTCCTCTTGGTGGCCCTTTGCAGGCCTCGCTCCACTCCGTCCGTGCGGATGTTGTCCTGGGGAGCCCAGAACTGCACCCCAGACTCCACGTGTGGCCTCAGCAGGGCTGAGGAGAGCGGAAGGAGCCTGCCCCTGACTCCCACCCCCTCCCTCCCCAGCGGCCCTCTGGCAATGCTCTTCCTGCGGCTTCCCAGGATACCAGCGGCCTTCGTGGCCACAAGCGCACATTGCTGGCTCACGGTCAGCTGGTGAAGAAAGCCTTCAGGACATCTGTGTTTTCAGTGTCCTTTGTCCCCAGGGCCCCTGCCCCCCGCCTTTAGCAGCAGGCTGCCCTTTGCCCTCGCCTTCCTTTTGCTGCTGGTGCACTTGTAGGAGCCTTGCCGCTTGCCTTTCCTGGCCCTTGCCAGCTTCAGCTCCAGGTGGCCTTTGGCTTTCCTCACGCCAGCCCTGCAGCCTCAGGCAGTGTCTCCAGGCATTTGTCCTGGGGCACCTCTCCCTCCTTCCCCCTCACACGCTTGCGATGTTCTTGGCACGCCTGCCTGCTCCTTGGTGCCGGAATCAGTTCTGGGCAAAAAGCTACAGGCCAAAAGTTAGAAAAAGAGAGAAAGGCCAGAGTGCTGGCACACTCGGCAGCCATGTCAGTAGGCTAAGCCCTTGGGTTAACAGGCTCGTGAGGTAAGGAGAGCTGTGCTCAAGCAGCCTCTCTCTGGCGGTGGCCAGCAGCAGAGGGCCAGTGCCGAGCAGAAGAGCAAGGCCTAGCTGGAGAGCGGCCTGTGCCAGCCCCACACCCTTCCCACGGGCAAGTGCTCAGGGATTTCCTGAGCGGGGAAAAAGAGCAGCCGTGGCAGTTTCCCGAGGGCAAAAGAGCCACCAGCGGTCTTGGGCCAAAAACGGGGTGAATGATTTTGGAAGCGCCAGGGAGGTTTTTGGCTTCGCCAGCATGCTGCCACATGGCATGCAGAATGTGCCTGTGTGGGGGCTAGCCCACCTTTGGCAGAGCATCAAGAGAAAGGGGCGAGCAACTCCCCGCCTTGGGAAAGGGCCTGGCGCAGGCAGACGCCTCTGCATCTTCCAGGCCTACAGTGCCTTCTGAAAGACATGCTGCTGCTTTGAGGTCTCAGAAGCCAAGCTCTCACAAGCATCCTTAAAAAGCTCAAAACCCAACACAGGCGCTCGCTCAGAGGTCTTGAGCGACCTCGCAGCAGGGCGTCTTCTCCGCTGCAAGGCCTTCTTACAAGGGGATAGAGGAGGGCAGCCTGGAGGAATCTCCTTTTGGAAAGGTACCCCCAGCAGCAGCCGCAGCAGCAACAGCAATAGGCAAACACAAAGAGGCACTCAGCTGACGAGACACAAGTTGCTCCTGATGAGTGCGAATGCCGCCAGCTGCTGCCGGTGCGCTGGCCTCCAGCGCCGAGATGCAGGGCCCTGGGATGCCGTCGGGAGCTGCTCAGCACCGTGCTCGGCCGCCGGGCAAAGCAAAAGGAGGAGTGAGGCCATCAGTGGATGATGCCAGTGCCAGCCCCTCAAGAGACAAGCCCCGCGGGAGCCAGATTCCCCGGCCCCAGGGCATTACCTTCCCGCTGCCCTGGGGCACTGCACTGAGATCCCCAAGGCACCAGGCGGCACCACCCAAAGGGCCCTGGCCCCTCTCCCCAACCTCCCCAGCACCCCGGGACCCTGCACGCGGCCGCTGACCTGCCCTGTGGCAAAGGCCGCCCTGCGCACACCACTGCTGACGTGCTCGCCTGCACACTGCACCGCAGCAGCCCGGGACGTCCTCGGGAGCTGCCCACAGCCACGCTCGGCCACCGGGCAGAGAAGAAGGAGGAGCAAGGCCAGCAGCGGCTGCCGCCGGGCCACAGCCCCCCAAGAAACAAGCCCCGCGCAGCCCCATGGCCCCACGGCTCAAGAGGACCCTCCTCCCACCGCTGTGGCGGACTCCATCGAGGCACCACTCAGAAGGGTCCTGCGCTCTCTCCCACCCCTCCCAAGGACCCGCAACTCCCCGGGGCCTGACACGCGACTCCTTACCTGCCACACAGCACAGGCCCCCTCCACACACCAACGCCGGCGTGCTCGCCTGTGCTGCATGGGCCCGGCATGTCCTCGGGAGCTGCTCAGCGCCACGCCACGCTCGGCAGCCGTGCAAAGCAAAGGAGGAGAGAAGGCTTCAGTGGCTGCTGCCAGCACCCGTGCCCTCAACAAGTCCCCCACAGCTCCCTCTGCACCAACGCCCAGAGGCAGCTCATGGCCCCCCACACACTACCCCAGGCCGATGACGGTGCCGGGCCCCACGCCAGCCCCCTGGCTGCCACCAGCACACCAAGCCTGCGGCCAGGGCAGCCTGCCTCCACGCCGGCCAGAACACAGAACTCGCCGACACCCCGGGCAACGCTGACAATGGCCTTGGCAACAGGCACCAACTGCCCGGCAAGAGGCACAAGCGCCCCAGCCCCAAACACACCCACCGCGCACCGGCACGCCAGCAAGCATGGCCCAAGGGCTGCGGGCAAGGCACGAGCCCTCGCTCAGAAACCCGGACACTGCTCCCGCCTCACCAGGCCTCTCCAGCACTCCGCATTTGCTCTCGCAGAGTTGTTCTCTGCAGCCCCGCCACTTCTCTTGCATGCCTAGAGCAGCAAGCAATACCTGCCCTGCGGCACTTCCTCTTTTCACAAACTGACACCGTGCCTCCTCAGACATTGGCACAAAAATCACCATGCACCTGGCAAGGCTCATGCACCATCAAGGAAGCGCCCACAGCTTCCCTCGGGCTCCTCCGCTGTTCTTGCAGGCCTAGTCCAGTCAAACAAGAACTGTGCCGCTGCGCTTCCTCGCTCTTCCCAGACTGACACCATGCCTAACGACACATGCCGACAGACAGTGCCGCGCTGCTATAACGGCTCCCCACCTGCACGTGCTCGCACACTAGTGCTCTCCCGCGCCTCCACTGGCAGTCCTGCCTATTCCGGCCTCCACCAAAGTGCCCCTCTGCACCTCCCGACTCTTGCCAAACTTTCCCCTTACCAAAGGAGAGGTGCGCGCAGCATACAAGCTCTTCTGCAATGGCTCCGCCACCAGCAAGGGCTTGCCGAGGAGCCCTCTTCAGCCCCCACTGGAGCAGTGGCATGCCAGGTACAGCCTCAGGAGAACTGCCCCTCCACGCTTCCACTTGTGCCTCCCAAAACCACACCGTGCCCATGCAGACACTGGCACAAAATCGCCATGCCCCTCACATGGCTCAGGCACGCAGAGGTTCACGTAGTGGCAGAACAGCTGTCTTGGGCCCCTCCGAGGCATGCCCTCAGGCAGTGCTAGGCAGAGGCCTATTGCAGAGGCAGAGAAGAGCTTGCGGAGATCCGCCCGCCTGCCTCCGCCTTCTCCTGCCCAGGCTGAAGAGGCCCAGCTCGCTCAGCCTCTCCTCATAGGAGAGCTGCTCCAGTGCCTTCCTCCTCTTGGTGGCCCTTTGCAGGCCTCGCTCCACTCCGTCCGTGCGGATGTTGTCCTGGGGAGCCCAGAACTGCACCCCAGACTCCACGTGTGGCCTCAGCAGGGCTGAGGAGAGCGGAAGGAGCCTGCCCCTGACTCCCACCCCCTCCCTCCCCAGCGGCCCTCTGGCAATGCTCTTCCTGCGGCTTCCCAGGATACCAGCGGCCTTCGTGGCCACAAGCGCACATTGCTGGCTCACGGTCAGCTGGTGAAGAAAGCCTTCAGGACATCTGTGTTTTCAGTGTCCTTTGTCCCCAGGGCCCCTGCCCCCCGCCTTTAGCAGCAGGCTGCCCTTTGCCCTCGCCTTCCTTTTGCTGCTGGTGCACTTGTAGGAGCCTTGCCGCTTGCCTTTCCTGGCCCTTGCCAGCTTCAGCTCCAGGTGGCCTTTGGCTTTCCTCACGCCAGCCCTGCAGCCTCAGGCAGTGTCTCCAGGCATTTGTCCTGGGGCACCTCTCCCTCCTTCCCCCTCACACGCTTGCGATGTTCTTGGCACGCCTGCCTGCTCCTTGGTGCCGGAATCAGTTCTGGGCAAAAAGCTACAGGCCAAAAGTTAGAAAAAGAGAGAAAGGCCAGAGTGCTGGCACACTCGGCAGCCATGTCAGTAGGCTAAGCCCTTGGGTTAACAGGCTCGTGAGGTAAGGAGAGCTGTGCTCAAGCAGCCTCTCTCTGGCGGTGGCCAGCAGCAGAGGGCCAGTGCCGAGCAGAAGAGCAAGGCCTAGCTGGAGAGCGGCCTGTGCCAGCCCCACACCCTTCCCACGGGCAAGTGCTCAGGGATTTCCTGAGCGGGGAAAAAGAGCAGCCGTGGCAGTTTCCCGAGGGCAAAAGAGCCACCAGCGGTCTTGGGCCAAAAACGGGGTGAATGATTTTGGAAGCGCCAGGGAGGTTTTTGGCTTCGCCAGCATGCTGCCACATGGCATGCAGAATGTGCCTGTGTGGGGGCTAGCCCACCTTTGGCAGAGCATCAAGAGAAAGGGGCGAGCAACTCCCCGCCTTGGGAAAGGGCCTGGCGCAGGCAGACGCCTCTGCATCTTCCAGGCCTACAGTGCCTTCTGAAAGACATGCTGCTGCTTTGAGGTCTCAGAAGCCAAGCTCTCACAAGCATCCTTAAAAAGCTCAAAACCCAACACAGGCGCTCGCTCAGAGGTCTTGAGCGACCTTGCAGCAGGGCGTCTTCTCCGCTGCAAGGCCTTCTTACAAGGGGATAGAGGAGGGCAGCCTGGAGGAATCTCCTTTTGGAAAGGTACCCCCAGCAGCAGCCGCAGCAGCAACAGCAATAGGCAAACACAAAGAGGCACTCAGCTGACGAGGCACAAGTTGCTCCTGATGAGTGTGAATGCCGCCAGCTGCTGCCGGTGCGCTGGCCTCCAGCGCCGAGATGCAGGGCCCTGGGATGCCGTCGGGAGCTGCTCAGCACCGTGCTCGGCCGCCGGGCAAAGCAAAAGGAGGAGTGAGGCCATCAGTGGATGATGCCAGTGCCAGCCCCCCAAGAGACAAGCCCCGCGGGAGCCAGATTCCCCGGCCCCAGGGCATTACCTTCCCGCTGCCCTGGGGCACTGCACTGAGATCCCCAAGGCACCAGGCGGCACCACCCAAAGGGCCCTGGCCCCTCTCCCCAACCTCCCCAGCACCCCGGGTCCCTGCACGCGGCCGCTGACCTGCCCTGTGGCAAAGGCCGCCCTGCGCACACCACTGCTGACGTGCTCGCCTGCACACTGCACCGCAGCAGCCCGGGACGTCCTCGGGAGCTGCCCACAGCCACGCTCGGCCACCGGGCAGAGAAGAAGGAGGAGCAAGGCCAGCAGCGGCTGCCGCCGGGCCACAGCCCCCCAAGAAACAAGCCCCGCGCAGCCCCATGGCCCCACGGCTCAAGAGGACCCTCCTCCCACCGCTGTGGCGGACTCCATCGAGGCACCACCCAGAAGGGTCCTGCGCTCTCTCCCACCCCTCCCAAGGACCCGCAACTCCCCGGGGCCTGACACGCGACTCCTTACCTGCCACACAGCACAGGCCCCCTCCACACACCAACGCCGGCGTGCTCGCCTGTGCTGCATGGGCCCGGCATGCCCTCGGGAGCTGCGCAGCGCCACGCCACGCTCGGCAGCCGTGCAAAGCAAAGGAGGAGAGAAGGCTTCAGTGGCTGCTGCCAGCACCCGTGCCCTCAACAAGTCCCCCACAGCTCCCTCTGCACCAACGCCCAGAGGCAGCTCATGGCCCCCCACACACTACCCCAGGCCGATGACGGTGCCGGGCCCCACGCCAGCCCCCTGGCTGCCACCAGCACACCAAGCCTGCGGCCAGGGCAGCCTGCCTCCACGCCGGCCAGAACACAGAACTCGCCGACACCCCGGGCAACGCTGACAATGGCCTTGGCAACAGGCACCAACTGCCCGGCAAGAGGCACAAGCGCCCCAGCCCCAAACACACCCACCGCGCACCGGCACGCCAGCAAGCATGGCCCAAGGGCCACGGGCAAGGCACGAGCCCTCGCTCAGAAACCCGGACACTGCTCCCGCCTCACCAGGCCTCTCCAGCACTCCGCATTTGCTCTCGCAGAGTTGTTCTCTGCAGCCCCGCCGCTTCTCTTGCATGCCTAGAGCAGCAAGCAATACCTGCCCTGCGGCACTTCCTCTTTTCACAAACTGACACCGTGCCTCCTCAGACATTGGCACAAAAATCACCATGCACCTGGCAAGGCTCATGCACCATCAAGGAAGCGCCCACAGCTTCCCTCGGGCTCCTCCGCTGTTCTTGCAGGCCTAGTCCAGTCAAACAAGAACTGCGCCGCTGCGCTTCCTCGCTCTTCCCAGACTGACACCATGCCTAACGACACATGCCGACAGACAGTGCCGCGCTGCTATAACGGCTCCCCACCTGCACGTGCTCGCACACTAGTGCTCTCCCGCGCCTCCACTGGCAGTCCTGCCTATTCCGGCCTCCACCAAAGTGCCCCTCTGCACCTCCCGACTCTTGCCAAACTTTCCCCTTACCAAAGGAGAGGTGCGCGCAGCATACAAGCTCTTCTGCAATGGCTCCGCCACCAGCAAGGGCTTGCCGAGGAGCCCTCTTCAGCCCCCCCACTGGAGCAGTGGCATGCCAGGTGCAGCCTCAGGAGAACTGCCCCTCCACGCTTCCACTTGTGCCTCCCAAAACCACACCGTGCCCATGCAGACACTGGCACAAAATCGCCACGCTCCTCACATGGCTCAGGCACGCAGAGGTTCACGTAGTGGCAGAACAGCTGTCTTGGGCCCCTCCGAGGCATGCCCTCAGGCAGTGCTAGGCAGAGGCCTATTGCAGAGGCAGAGAAGAGCTTGCTGAGATCCGCCCGCCTGCCTCCGCCTTCTCCTGCCCAGGCTGAAGAGGCCCAGCTCGCTCAGCCTCTCCTGGCAGGAGAGCTGCTCCAGTGCCTTCCTCCTCTTGGTGGCCCTTTGCAGGCCTCGCTCCACTCCGTCCGTGCGGATGTTGTCCTGGGGAGCCCAGAACTGCACCCCAGACTCCACGTGTGGCCTCAGCAGGGCTGAGGAGAGCGGAAGGAGCCTGCCCCTGACTCCCACCCCCTCCCTCCCCAGCGGCCCTCTGGCAATGCTCTTCCTGCGGCTTCCCAGGATACCAGCGGCCTTCGTGGCCACAAGCGCACATTGCTGGCTCACGGTCAGCTGGTGAAGAAAGCCTTCAGGACATCTGTGTTTTCAGTGTCCTTTGTCCCCAGGGCCCCTGCCCCCCGCCTTTAGCAGCAGGCTGCCCTTTGCCCTCGCCTTCCTTTTGCTGCTGGTGCACTTGTAGGAGCCTTGCCGCTTGCCTTTCCTGGCCCTTGCCAGCTTCAGCTCCAGGTGGCCTTTGGCTTTCCTCACGCCAGCCCTGCAGCCTCAGGCAGTGTCTCCAGGCATTTGTCCTGGGGCACCTCTCCCTCCTTCCCCCTCACACGCTTGCGATGTTCTTGGCACGCCTGCCTGCTCCTTGGTGCCGGAATCAGTTCTGGGCAAAAAGCTACAGGCCAAAAGTTAGAAAAAGAGAGAAAGGCCAGAGTGCTGGCACACTCGGCAGCCATGTCAGTAGGCTAAGCCCTTGGGTTAACAGGCTCGTGAGGTAAGGAGAGCTGTGCTCAAGCAGCCTCTCTCTGGCGGTGGCCAGCAGCAGAGGGCCAGTGCCGAGCAGAAGAGCAAGGCCTAGCTGGAGAGCGGCCTGTGCCAGCCCCACACCCTTCCCACGGGCAAGTGCTCAGGGATTTCCTGAGCGGGGAAAAAGAGCAGCCGTGGCAGTTTCCCGAGGGCAAAAGAGCCACCAGCGGTCTTGGGCCAAAAACGGGGTGAATGATTTTGGAAGCGCCAGGGAGGTTTTTGGCTTCGCCAGCATGCTGCCACATGGCATGCAGAATGTGCCTGTGTGGGGGCTAGCCCACCTTTGGCAGAGCATCAAGAGAAAGGGGCGAGCAACTCCCCGCCTTGGGAAAGGGCCTGGCGCAGGCAGACGCCTCTGCATCTTCCAGGCCTACAGTGCCTTCTGAAAGACATGCTGCTGCTTTGAGGTCTCAGAAGCCAAGCTCTCACAAGCATCCTTAAAAAGCTCAAAACCCAACACAGGCGCTCGCTCAGAGGTCTTGAGCGACCTCGCAGCAGGGCGTCTTCTCCGCTGCAAGGCCTTCTTACAAGGGGATAGAGGAGGGCAGCCTGGAGGAATCTCCTTTTGGAAAGGTACCCCCAGCAGCAGCCGCAGCAGCAACAGCAATAGGCAAACACAAAGAGGCACTCAGCTGACGAGACACAAGTTGCTCCTGATGAGTGCGAATGCCGCCAGCTGCTGCCGGTGCGCTGGCCTCCAGCGCCGAGATGCAGGGCCCTGGGATGCCGTCGGGAGCTGCTCAGCACCGTGCTCGGCCGCCGGGCAAAGCAAAAGGAGGAGTGAGGCCATCAGTGGATGATGCCAGTGCCAGCCCCCCAAGAGACAAGCCCCGCGGGAGCCAGATTCCCCGGCCCCAGGGCATTACCTTCCCGCTGCCCTGGGGCACTGCACTGAGATCCCCAAGGCACCAGGCGGCACCACCCAAAGGGCCCTGGCCCCTCTCCCCAACCTCCCCAGCACCCCGGGACCCTGCACGCGGCCGCTGACCTGCCCTGTGGCAAAGGCCGCCCTGCGCACACCACTGCTGACGTGCTCGCCTGCACACTGCACCGCAGCAGCCCGGGACGTCCTCGGGAGCTGCCCACAGCCACGCTCGGCCACCGGGCAGAGAAGAAGGAGGAGCAAGGCCAGCAGCGGCTGCCGCCGGGCCACAGCCCCCCAAGAAACAAGCCCCGCGCAGCCCCATGGCCCCACGGCTCAAGAGGACCCTCCTCCCACCGCTGTGGCGGACTCCATCGAGGCACCAGGCAGGACCACCCAGAAGGGTCCTGCGCTCTCTCCCACCCCTCCCAAGGACCCGCAACTCCCCGGGGCCTGACACGCGACTCCTTACCTGCCACACAGCACAGGCCCCCTCCACACACCAACGCCGGCGTGCTCGCCTGTGCTGCATGGGCCCGGCATGTCCTCGGGAGCTGCGCAGCGCCACGCCACGCTCGGCCGGCGTGCAAAGCAAAGGAGGAGAGAAGGCTTCAGTGGCTGCTGCCAGCACCCGTGCCCTCAACAAGTCCCCCACAGCTCCCTCTGCACCAACGCCCAGAGGCAGCTCATGGCCCCCCACACACTACCCCAGGCCGATGACGGTGCCAGGCCCCACGCCAGCCCCCTGGCTGCCACCAGCACACCAAGCCTGCGGCCAGGGCAGCCTGCCTCCACGCCGGCCAGAACACAGAACTCGCCGACACCCCGGGCAACGCTGACAATGGCCTTGGCAACAGGCACCAACTGCCCGGCAAGAGGCACAAGCGCCCCAGCCCCAAACACACCCACCGCGCACCGGCACGCCAGCAAGCATGGCCCAAGGGCCACGGGCAAGGCACGAGCCCTCGCTCAGAAACCCGGACACTGCTCCCGCCTCACCAGGCCTCTCCAGCACTCCACATTTGCTCTCGCAGAGTTGTTCTCTGCAGCCCCGCCGCTTCTCTTGCATGCCTAGAGCAGCAAGCAATACCTGCCCTGCGGCACTTCCTCTTTTCACAAACTGACACCGTGCCTCCTCAGACATTGGCACAAAAATCACCATGCACCTGGCAAGGCTCATGCACCATCAAGGAAGCGCCCACAGCTTCTCTCGGGCTCCTCCGCTGTTCTTGCAGGCCTAGTCCAGTCAAACAAGAACTGCGCCGCTGCGCTTCCTCGCTCTTCCCAGACTGACACCATGCCTAACGACACATGCCGACAGACAGTGCCGCGCTGCTATAACGGCTCCCCACCTGCACGTGCTCGCACACTAGTGCTCTCCTGCGCCTCCACTGGCAGTCCTGCCTATTCCGGCCTCCACCAAAGTGCCCCTCTGCACCTCCCGACTCTTGCCAAACTTTCCCCTTACCAAAGGAGAGGTGCGCGCAGCATACAAGCTCTTCTGCAATGGCTCCGCCACCAGCAAGGGCTTGCCGAGGAGCCCTCTTCAGCCCCCACTGGAGCAGTGGCATGCCAGGTACAGCCTCAGGATAACTGCCGTGCCTCCCAAACCCACACCGTGCCCATGCAGACACTGGCACAAAATCGCCACGCTCCTCACATGGCTCAGGCACGCAGAGGTTCACGTAGTGGCAGAACAGCTGTCTTGGGCCCCTCCGAGGCATGCCCTCAGGCAGTGCTAGGCAGAGGCCTATTGCAGAGGCAGAGAAGAGCTTGCTGAGATCCGCCCGCCTGCCTCCGCCTTCTCCTGCCCAGGCTGAAGAGGCCCAGCTCGCTCAGCCTCTCCTGGCAGGAGAGCTGCTCCAGTGCCTTCCTCCTCTTGGTGGCCCTTTGCAGGCCTCGCTCCACTCCGTCCGTGCGGATGTTGTCCTGGGGAGCCCAGAACTGCACCCCAGACTCCACGTGTGGCCTCAGCAGGGCTGAGGAGAGCGGAAGGAGCCTGCCCCTGACTCCCACCCCCTCCCTCCCCAGCGGCCCTCTGGCAATGCTCTTCCTGCGGCTTCCCAGGATACCAGCGGCCTTCGTGGCCACAAGCGCACATTGCTGGCTCACGGTCAGCTGGTGAAGAAAGCCTTCAGGACATCTGTGTTTTCAGTGTCCTTTGTCCCCAGGGCCCCTGCCCCCCGCCTTTAGCAGCAGGCTGCCCTTTGCCCTCGCCTTCCTTTTGCTGCTGGTGCACTTGTAGGAGCCTTGCCGCTTGCCTTTCCTGGCCCTTGCCAGCTTCAGCTCCAGGTGGCCTTTGGCTTTCCTCACGCCAGCCCTGCAGCCTCAGGCAGTGTCTCCAGGCATTTGTCCTGGGGCACCTCTCCCTCCTTCCCCCTCACACGCTTGCGATGTTCTTGGCACGCCTGCCTGCTCCTTGGTGCCGGAATCAGTTCTGGGCAAAAAGCTACAGGCCAAAAGTTAGAAAAAGAGAGAAAGGCCAGAGTGCTGGCACACTCGGCAGCCATGTCAGTAGGCTAAGCCCTTGGGTTAACAGGCTCGTGAGGTAAGGAGAGCTGTGCTCAAGCAGCCTCTCTCTGGCGGTGGCCAGCAGCAGAGGGCCAGTGCCGAGCAGAAGAGCAAGGCCTAGCTGGAGAGCGGCCTGTGCCAGCCCCACACCCTTCCCACGGGCAAGTGCTCAGGGATTTCCTGAGCGGGGAAAAAGAGCAGCCGTGGCAGTTTTCCGAGGGCAAAAGAGCCACCAGCGGTCTTGGGCCAAAAACGGGGTGAATGATTTTGGAAGCGCCAGGGAGGTTTTTGGCTTCGCCAGCATGCTGCCACATGGCATGCAGAATGTGCCTGTGTGGGGGCTAGCCCACCTTTGGCAGAGCATCAAGAGAAAGGGGCGAGCAACTCCCCGCCTTGGGAAAGGGCCTGGCGCAGGCAGACGCCTCTGCATCTTCCAGGCCTACAGTGCCTTCTGAAAGACATGCTGCTGCTTTGAGGTCTCAGAAGCCAAGCTCTCACAAGCATCCTTAAAAAGCTCAAAACCCAACACAGGCGCTCGCTCAGAGGTCTTGAGCGACCTCGCAGCAGGGCGTCTTCTCCGCTGCAAGGCCTTCTTACAAGGGGATAGAGGAGGGCAGCCTGGAGGAATCTCCTTTTGGAAAGGTACCCCCAGCAGCAGCCGCAGCAGCAACAGCAATAGGCAAACACAAAGAGGCACTCAGCTGACGAGACACAAGTTGCTCCTGATGAGTGCGAATGCCGCCAGCTGCTGCCGGTGCGCTGGCCTCCAGCGCCGAGATGCAGGGCCCTGGGATGCCGTCGGGAGCTGCTCAGCACCGTGCTTGGCCGCCGGGCAAAGCAAAAGGAGGAGTGAGGCCATCAGTGGATGATGCCAGTGCCAGCCCCCCAAGAGACAAGCCCCGCGGGAGCCAGATTCCCCGGCCCCAGGGCATTACCTTCCCGCTGCCCTGGGGCACTGCACTGAGATCCCCAAGGCACCAGGCGGCACCACCCAAAGGGCCCTGGCCCCTCTCCCCAACCTCCCCAGCACCCCGGGTCCCTGCACGCGGCCGCTGACCTGCCCTGTGGCAAAGGCCGCCCTGCGCACACCACTGCTGACGTGCTCGCCTGCACACTGCACCGCAGCAGCCCGGGACGTCCTCGGGAGCTGCCCACAGCCACGCTCGGCCACCGGGCAGAGAAGAAGGAGGAGCAAGGCCAGCAGCGGCTGCCGCCGGGCCACAGCCCCCCAAGAAACAAGCCCCGCGCAGCCCCATGGCCCCACGGCTCAAGAGGACCCTCCTCCCACCGCTGTGGCGGACTCCATCGAGGCACCACCCAGAAGGGTCCTGCGCTCTCTCCCACCCCTCCCAAGGACCCGCAACTCCCCGGGGCCTGACACGCGACTCCTTACCTGCCACACAGCACAGGCCCCCTCCACACACCAACGCCGGCGTGCTCGCCTGTGCTGCATGGGCCCGGCATGCCCTCGGGAGCTGCGCAGCGCCACGCCACGCTCGGCCGGCGTGCAAAGCAAAGGAGGAGAGAAGGCTTCAGTGGCTGCTGCCAGCACCCGTGCCCTCAACAAGTCCCCCACAGCTCCCTCTGCACCAACGCCCAGAGGCAGCTCATGGCCCCCCACACACTACCCCAGGCCGATGACGGTGCCGGGCCCCACGCCAGCCCCCTGGCTGCCACCAGCACACCAAGCCTGCGGCCAGGGCAGCCTGCCTCCACGCCGGCCAGAACACAGAACTCGCCGACACCCCGGGCAACGCTGACAATGGCCTTGGCAACAGGCACCAACTGCCCGGCAAGAGGCACAAGCGCCCCAGCCCCAAACACACCCACCGCGCACCGGCACGCCAGCAAGCATGGCCCAAGGGCCACGGGCAAGGCACGAGCCCTCGCTCAGAAACCCGGACACTGCTCCCGCCTCACCAGGCCTCTCCAGCACTCCGCATTTGCTCTCGCAGAGTTGTTCTCTGCAGCCCCGCCGCTTCTCTTGCATGCCTAGAGCAGCAAGCAATACCTGCCCTGCGGCACTTCCTCTTTTCACAAACTGACACCGTGCCTCCTCAGACATTGGCACAAAAATCACCATGCACCTGGCAAGGCTCATGCACCATCAAGGAAGCGCCCACAGCCTCTCTCGGGCTCCTCCGCTGTTCTTGCAGGCCTAGTCCAGTCAAACAAGAACTGCGCCGCTGCGCTTCCTCGCTCTTCCCAGACTGACACCATGCCTAACGACACATGCCGACAGACAGTGCCGCGCTGCTATAACGGCTCCCCACCTGCACGTGCTCGCACACTAGTGCTCTCCCGCGCCTCCACTGGCAGTCCTGCCTATTCCGGCCTCCACCAAAGTGCCCCTCTGCACCTCTCGACTCTTGCCAAACTTTCCCCTTACCAAAGGAGAGGTGCGCGCAGCATACAAGCTCTTCTGCAATGGCTCCGCCACCAGCAAGGGCTTGCCGAGGAGCCCTCTTCAGCCCCCCCACTGGAGCAGTGGCATGCCAGGTGCAGCCTCAGGAGAACTGCCCCTCCACGCTTCCACTTGTGCCTCCCAAAACCACACCGTGCCCATGCAGACACTGGCACAAAATCGCCATGCCCCTCACATGGCTCAGGCACGCAGAGGTTCACGTAGTGGCAGAACAGCTGTCTTGGGCCCCTCCGAGGCATGCCCTCAGGCAGTGCTAGGCAGAGGCCTATTGCAGAGGCAGAGAAGAGCTTGCGGAGATCCGCCCGCCTGCCTCCGCCTTCTCCTGCCCAGGCTGAAGAGGCCCAGCTCGCTCAGCCTCTCCTGGCAGGAGAGCTGCTCCAGTCCCTTCCTCCTCTTGGTGGCCCTTTGCAGGCCTCGCTCCACTCCGTCCGTGCGGATGTTGTCCTGGGGAGCCCAGAACTGCACCCCAGACTCCACGTGTGGCCTCAGCAGGGCTGAGGAGAGCGGAAGGAGCCTGCCCCTGACTCCCACCCCCTCCCTCCCCAGCGGCCCTCTGGCAATGCTCTTCCTGCGGCTTCCCAGGATACCAGCGGCCTTCGTGGCCACAAGCGCACATTGCTGGCTCACGGTCAGCTGGTGAAGAAAGCCTTCAGGACATCTGTGTTTTCAGTGTCCTTTGTCCCCAGGGCCCCTGCCCCCCGCCTTTAGCAGCAGGCTGCCCTTTGCCCTCGCCTTCCTTTTGCTGCTGGTGCACTTGTAGGAGCCTTGCCGCTTGCCTTTCCTGGCCCTTGCCAGCTTCAGCTCCAGGTGGCCTTTGGCTTTCCTCACGCCAGCCCTGCAGCCTCAGGCAGTGTCTCCAGGCATTTGTCCTGGGGCACCTCTCCCTCCTTCCCCCTCACACGCTTGCGATGTTCTTGGCACGCCTGCCTGCTCCTTGGTGCCGGAATCAGTTCTGGGCAAAAAGCTACAGGCCAAAAGTTAGAAAAAGAGAGAAAGGCCAGAGTGCTGGCACACTCGGCAGCCATGTCAGTAGGCTAAGCCCTTGGGTTAACAGGCTCGTGAGGTAAGGAGAGCTGTGCTCAAGCAGCCTCTCTCTGGCGGTGGCCAGCAGCAGAGGGCCAGTGCCGAGCAGAAGAGCAAGGCCTAGCTGGAGAGCGGCCTGTGCCAGCCCCACACCCTTCCCACGGGCAAGTGCTCAGGGATTTCCTGAGCGGGGAAAAAGAGCAGCCGTGGCAGTTTCCCGAGGGCAAAAGAGCCACCAGCGGTCTTGGGCCAAAAACGGGGTGAATGATTTTGGAAGCGCCAGGGAGGTTTTTGGCTTCGCCAGCATGCTGCCACATGGCATGCAGAATGTGCCTGTGTGGGGGCTAGCCCACCTTTGGCAGAGCATCAAGAGAAAGGGGCGAGCAACTCCCCGCCTTGGGAAAGGGCCTGGCGCAGGCAGACGCCTCTGCATCTTCCAGGCCTACAGTGCCTTCTGAAAGACATGCTGCTGCTTTGAGGTCTCAGAAGCCAAGCTCTCACAAGCATCCTTAAAAAGCTCAAAACCCAACACAGGCGCTCGCTCAGAGGTCTTGAGCGACCTCGCAGCAGGGCGTCTTCTCCGCTGCAAGGCCTTCTTACAAGGGGATAGAGGAGGGCAGCCTGGAGGAATCTCCTTTTGGAAAGGTACCCCCAGCAGCAGCCGCAGCAGCAACAGCAATAGGCAAACACAAAGAGGCACTCAGCTGACGAGACACAAGTTGCTCCTGATGAGTGCGAATGCCGCCAGCTGCTGCCGGTGCGCTGGCCTCCAGCGCCGAGATGCAGGGCCCTGGGATGCCGTCGGGAGCTGCTCAGCACCGTGCTCGGCCACCGGGCAAAGCAAAAGGAGGAGTGAGGCCATCAGTGGGTGATGCCAGTGCCAGCCCCCCAAGAGACAAGCCCCGCGGGAGCCAGATTCCCCGGCCCCAGGGCATTACCTTCCCGCTGCCCTGGGGCACTGCACTGAGATCCCCAAGGCACCAGGCGGCACCACCCAAAGGGCCCTGGCCCCTCTCCCCAACCTCCCCAGCACCCCGGGACCCTGCACGCGGCCGCTGACCTGCCCTGTGGCAAAGGCCGCCCTGCGCACACCACTGCTGACGTGCTCGCCTGCACACTGCACCGCAGCAGCCCGGGACGTCCTCGGGAGCTGCCCACAGCCACGCTCGGCCACCGGGCAGAGAAGAAGGAGGAGCAAGGCCAGCAGCGGCTGCCGCCGGGCCACAGCCCCCCAAGAAACAAGCCCCGCGCAGCCCCATGGCCCCACGGCTCAAGAGGACCCTCCTCCCACCGCTGTGGCGGACTCCATCGAGGCACCAGGCAGGACCACCCAGAAGGGTCCTGCGCTCTCTCCCACCCCTCCCAAGGACCCGCAACTCCCCGGGGCCTGACACGCGACTCCTTACCTGCCACACAGCACAGGCCCCCTCCACACACCAACGCCGGCGTGCTCGCCTGTGCTGCATGGGCCCGGCATGTCCTCGGGAGCTGCGCAGCGCCACGCCACGCTCGGCCGGCGTGCAAAGCAAAGGAGGAGAGAAGGCTTCAGTGGCTGCTGCCAGCACCCGTGCCCTCAACAAGTCCCCCACAGCTCCCTCTGCACCAACGCCCAGAGGCAGCTCATGGCCCCCCACACACTACCCCAGGCCGATGACGGTGCCAGGCCCCACGCCAGCCCCCTGGCTGCCACCAGCACACCAAGCCTGCGGCCAGGGCAGCCTGCCTCCACGCCGGCCAGAACACAGAACTCGCCGACACCCCGGGCAACGCTGACAATGGCCTTGGCAACAGGCACCAACTGCCCGGCAAGAGGCACAAGCGCCCCAGCCCCAAACACACCCACCGCGCACCGGCACGCCAGCAAGCATGGCCCAAGGGCCACGGGCAAGGCACGAGCCCTCGCTCAGAAACCCGGACACTGCTCCCGCCTCACCAGGCCTCTCCAGCACTCCGCATTTGCTCTCGCAGAGTTGTTCTCTGCAGCCCCGCCGCTTCTCTTGCATGCCTAGAGCAGCAAGCAATACCTGCCCTGCGGCACTTCCTCTTTTCACAAACTGACACCGTGCCTCCTCAGACATTGGCACAAAAATCACCATGCACCTGGCAAGGCTCATGCACCATCAAGGAAGCGCCCACAGCTTCTCTCGGGCTCCTCCGCTGTTCTTGCAGGCCTAGTCCAGTCAAACAAGAACTGCGCCGCTGCGCTTCCTCGCTCTTCCCAGACTGACACCATGCCTAACGACACATGCCGACAGACAGTGCCGCGCTGCTATAACGGCTCCCCACCTGCACGTGCTCGCACACTAGTGCTCTCCCGCGCCTCCACTGGCAGTCCTGCCTATTCCGGCCTCCACCAAAGTGCCCCTCTGCACCTCCCGACTCTTGCCAAACTTTCCCCTTACCAAAGGAGAGGTGCGCGCAGCATACAAGCTCTTCTGCAATGGCTCCGCCACCAGCAAGGGCTTGCCGAGGAGCCCTCTTCAGCCCCCACTGGAGCAGTGGCATGCCAGGTACAGCCTCAGGATAACTGCCGTGCCTCCCAAACCCACACCGTGCCCATGCAGACACTGGCACAAAATCGCCACGCTCCTCACATGGCTCAGGCACGCAGAGGTTCACGTAGTGGCAGAACAGCTGTCTTGGGCCCCTCCGAGGCATGCCCTCAGGCAGTGCTAGGCAGAGGCCTATTGCAGAGGCAGAGAAGAGCTTGCTGAGATCCGCCCGCCTGCCTCCGCCTTCTCCTGCCCAGGCTGAAGAGGCCCAGCTCGCTCAGCCTCTCCTGGCAGGAGAGCTGCTCCAGTGCCTTCCTCCTCTTGGTGGCCCTTTGCAGGCCTCGCTCCACTCCGTCCGTGCGGATGTTGTCCTGGGGAGCCCAGAACTGCACCCCAGACTCCACGTGTGGCCTCAGCAGGGCTGAGGAGAGCGGAAGGAGCCTGCCCCTGACTCCCACCCCCTCCCTCCCCAGCGGCCCTCTGGCAATGCTCTTCCTGCGGCTTCCCAGGATACCAGCGGCCTTCGTGGCCACAAGCGCACATTGCTGGCTCACGGTCAGCTGGTGAAGAAAGCCTTCAGGACATCTGTGTTTTCAGTGTCCTTTGTCCCCAGGGCCCCTGCCCCCCGCCTTTAGCAGCAGGCTGCCCTTTGCCCTCGCCTTCCTTTTGCTGCTGGTGCACTTGTAGGAGCCTTGCCGCTTGCCTTTCCTGGCCCTTGCCAGCTTCAGCTCCAGGTGGCCTTTGGCTTTCCTCACGCCAGCCCTGCAGCCTCAGGCAGTGTCTCCAGGCATTTGTCCTGGGGCACCTCTCCCTCCTTCCCCCTCACACGCTTGCGATGTTCTTGGCACGCCTGCCTGCTCCTTGGTGCCGGAATCAGTTCTGGGCAAAAAGCTACAGGCCAAAAGTTAGAAAAAGAGAGAAAGGCCAGAGTGCTGGCACACTCGGCAGCCATGTCAGTAGGCTAAGCCCTTGGGTTAACAGGCTCGTGAGGTAAGGAGAGCTGTGCTCAAGCAGCCTCTCTCTGGCGGTGGCCAGCAGCAGAGGGCCAGTGCCGAGCAGAAGAGCAAGGCCTAGCTGGAGAGCGGCCTGTGCCAGCCCCACACCCTTCCCACGGGCAAGTGCTCAGGGATTTCCTGAGCGGGGAAAAAGAGCAGCCGTGGCAGTTTCCCGAGGGCAAAAGAGCCACCAGCGGTCTTGGGCCAAAAACGGGGTGAATGATTTTGGAAGCGCCAGGGAGGTTTTTGGCTTCGCCAGCATGCTGCCACATGGCATGCAGAATGTGCCTGTGTGGGGGCTAGCCCACCTTTGGCAGAGCATCAAGAGAAAGGGGCGAGCAACTCCCCGCCTTGGGAAAGGGCCTGGCGCAGGCAGACGCCTCTGCATCTTCCAGGCCTACAGTGCCTTCTGAAAGACATGCTGCTGCTTTGAGGTCTCAGAAGCCAAGCTCTCACAAGCATCCTTAAAAAGCTCAAAACCCAACACAGGCGCTCGCTCAGAGGTCTTGAGCGACCTCGCAGCAGGGCGTCTTCTCCGCTGCAAGGCCTTCTTACAAGGGGATAGAGGAGGGCAGCCTGGAGGAATCTCCTTTTGGAAAGGTACCCCCAGCAGCAGCCGCAGCAGCAACAGCAATAGGCAAACACAAAGAGGCACTCAGCTGACGAGACACAAGTTGCTCCTGATGAGTGCGAATGCCGCCAGCTGCTGCCGGTGCGCTGGCCTCCAGCGCCGAGATGCAGGGCCCTGGGATGCCGTCGGGAGCTGCTCAGCACCGTGCTCGGCCGCCGGGCAAAGCAAAAGGAGGAGTGAGGCCATCAGTCGACGATGCCAGTGCCAGCCCCCCAAGAGACAAGCCCCGCGGGAGCCAGATTCCCCGGCCCCAGGGCATTACCTTCCCGCTGCCCTGGGGCACTGCACTGAGATCCCCAAGGCACCAGGCGGCACCACCCAAAGGGCCCTGGCCCCTCTCCCCAACCTCCCCAGCACCCCGGGTCCCTGCACGCGGCCGCTGACCTGCCCTGTGGCAAAGGCCGCCCTGCGCACACCACTGCTGACGTGCTCGCCTGCACACTGCACCGCAGCAGCCCGGGACGTCCTCGGGAGCTGCCCACAGCCACGCTCGGCCACCGGGCAGAGAAGAAGGAGGAGCAAGGCCAGCAGCGGCTGCCGCCGGGCCACAGCCCCCCAAGAAACAAGCCCCGCGCAGCCCCATGGCCCCACGGCTCAAGAGGACCCTCCTCCCACCGCTGTGGCGGACTCCATCGAGGCACCACCCAGAAGGGTCCTGCGCTCTCTCCCACCCCTCCCAAGGACCCGCAACTCCCCGGGGCCTGACACGCGACTCCTTACCTGCCACACAGCACAGGCCCCCTCCACACACCAACGCCGGCGTGCTCGCCTGTGCTGCATGGGCCCGGCATGTCCTCAGGAGCTGCGCAGCGCCACGCCACGCTCGGCCGGCGTGCAAAGCAAAGGAGGAGAGAAGGCTTCAGTGGCTGCTGCCAGCACCCGTGCCCTCAACAAGTCCCCCACAGCTCCCTCTGCACCAACGCCCAGAGGCAGCTCATGGCCCCCCACACACTACCCCAGGCCGATGACGGTGCCGGGCCCCACGCCAGCCCCCTGGCTGCCACCAGCACACCAAGCCTGCGGCCAGGGCAGCCTGCCTCCACGCCGGCCAGAACACAGAACTCGCCGACACCCCGGGCAACGCTGACAATGGCCTTGGCAACAGGCACCAACTGCCCGGCAAGAGGCACAAGCGCCCCAGCCCCAAACACACCCACCGCGCACCGGCACGCCAGCAAGCATGGCCCAAGGGCCACGGGCAAGGCACGAGCCCTCGCTCAGAAACCCGGACACTGCTCCCGCCTCACCAGGCCTCTCCAGCACTCCGCATTTGCTCTCGCAGAGTTGTTCTCTGCAGCCCCGCCGCTTCTCTTGCATGCCTAGAGCAGCAAGCAATACCTGCCCTGCGGCACTTCCTCTTTTCACAAACTGACACCGTGCCTCCTCAGACATTGGCACAAAAATCACCATGCACCTGGCAAGGCTCATGCACCATCAAGGAAGCGCCCACAGCCTCTCTCGGGCTCCTCCGCTGTTCTTGCAGGCCTAGTCCAGTCAAACAAGAACTGCGCCGCTGCGCTTCCTCGCTCTTCCCAGACTGACACCATGCCTAACGACACATGCCGACAGACAGTGCCGCGCTGCTATAACGGCTCCCCACCTGCACGTGCTCGCACACTAGTGCTCTCCCGCGCCTCCACTGGCAGTCCTGCCTATTCCGGCCTCCACCAAAGTGCCCCTCTGCACCTCCCGACTCTTGCCAAACTTTCCCCTTACCAAAGGAGAGGTGCGCGCAGCATACAAGCTCTTCTGCAATGGCTCCGCCACCAGCAAGGGCTTGCCGAGGAGCCCTCTTCAGCCCCCACTGGAGCAGTGGCATGCCAGGTGCAGCCTCAGGAGAACTGCCCCTCCACGCTTCCACTTGTGCCTCCCAAACCCACACCGTGCCCATGCAGACACTGGCACAAAATCGCCATGCTCCTCACATGGCTCAGGCACGCAGAGGTTCACGTAGTGGCAGAACAGCTGTCTTGGGCCCCTCCGAGGCATGCCCTCAGGCAGTGCTAGGCAGAGGCCTATTGCAGAGGCAGAGAAGAGCTTGCTGAGATCCGCCCGCCTGCCTCCGCCTTCTCCTGCCCAGGCTGAAGAGGCCCAGCTCGCTCAGCCTCTCCTGGCAGGAGAGCTGCTCCAGTGCCTTCCTCCTCTTGGTGGCCCTTTGCAGGCCTCGCTCCACTCCGTCCGTGCGGATGTTGTCCTGGGGAGCCCAGAACTGCACCCCAGACTCCACGTGTGGCCTCAGCAGGGCTGAGGAGAGCGGAAGGAGCCTGCCCCTGACTCCCACCCCCTCCCTCCCCAGCGGCCCTCTGGCAATGCTCTTCCTGCGGCTTCCCAGGATACCAGCGGCCTTCGTGGCCACAAGCGCACATTGCTGGCTCACGGTCAGCTGGTGAAGAAAGCCTTCAGGACATCTGTGTTTTCAGTGTCCTTTGTCCCCAGGGCCCCTGCCCCCCGCCTTTAGCAGCAGGCTGCCCTTTGCCCTCGCCTTCCTTTTGCTGCTGGTGCACTTGTAGGAGCCTTGCCGCTTGCCTTTCCTGGCCCTTGCCAGCTTCAGCTCCAGGTGGCCTTTGGCTTTCCTCACGCCAGCCCTGCAGCCTCAGGCAGTGTCTCCAGGCATTTGTCCTGGGGCACCTCTCCCTCCTTCCCCCTCACACGCTTGCGATGTTCTTGGCACGCCTGCCTGCTCCTTGGTGCCGGAATCAGTTCTGGGCAAAAAGCTACAGGCCAAAAGTTAGAAAAAGAGAGAAAGGCCAGAGTGCTGGCACACTCGGCAGCCATGTCAGTAGGCTAAGCCCTTGGGTTAACAGGCTCGTGAGGTAAGGAGAGCTGTGCTCAAGCAGCCTCTCTCTGGCGGTGGCCAGCAGCAGAGGGCCAGTGCCGAGCAGAAGAGCAAGGCCTAGCTGGAGAGCGGCCTGTGCCAGCCCCACACCCTTCCCACGGGCAAGTGCTCAGGGATTTCCTGAGCGGGGAAAAAGAGCAGCCGTGGCAGTTTCCCGAGGGCAAAAGAGCCACCAGCGGTCTTGGGCCAAAAACGGGGTGAATGATTTTGGAAGCGCCAGGGAGGTTTTTGGCTTCGCCAGCATGCTGCCACATGGCATGCAGAATGTGCCTGTGTGGGGGCTAGCCCACCTTTGGCAGAGCATCAAGAGAAAGGGGCGAGCAACTCCCCGCCTTGGGAAAGGGCCTGGCGCAGGCAGACGCCTCTGCATCTTCCAGGCCTACAGTGCCTTCTGAAAGACATGCTGCTGCTTTGAGGTCTCAGAAGCCAAGCTCTCACAAGCATCCTTAAAAAGCTCAAAACCCAACACAGGCGCTCGCTCAGAGGTCTTGAGCGACCTCGCAGCAGGGCGTCTTCTCCGCTGCAAGGCCTTCTTACAAGGGGATAGAGGAGGGCAGCCTGGAGGAATCTCCTTTTGGAAAGGTACCCCCAGCAGCAGCCGCAGCAGCAACAGCAATAGGCAAACACAAAGAGGCACTCAGCTGACGAGACACAAGTTGCTCCTGATGAGTGCGAATGCCGCCAGCTGCTGCCGGTGCGCTGGCCTCCAGCGCCGAGATGCAGGGCCCTGGGATGCCGTCGGGAGCTGCTCAGCACCGTGCTCGGCCGCCGGGCAAAGCAAAAGGAGGAGTGAGGCCATCAGTGGATGATGCCAGTGCCAGCCCCCCAAGAGACAAGCCCCGCGGGAGCCAGATTCCCCGGCCCCAGGGCATTACCTTCCCGCTGCCCTGGGGCACTGCACTGAGATCCCCAAGGCACCAGGCGGCACCACCCAAAGGGCCCTGGCCCCTCTCCCCAACCTCCCCAGCACCCCGGGTCCCTGCACGCGGCCGCTGACCTGCCCTGTGGCAAAGGCCGCCCTGCGCACACCACTGCTGACGTGCTCGCCTGCACACTGCACCGCAGCAGCCCGGGACGTCCTCGGGAGCTGCCCACAGCCACGCTCGGCCACCGGGCAGAGAAGAAGGAGGAGCAAGGCCAGCAGCGGCTGCCGCCGGGCCACAGCCCCCCAAGAAACAAGCCCCGCGCAGCCCCATGGCCCCACGGCTCAAGAGGACCCTCCTCCCACCGCTGTGGCGGACTCCATCGAGGCACCACCCAGAAGGGTCCTGCGCTCTCTCCCACCCCTCCCAAGGACCCGCAACTCCCCGGGGCCTGACACGCGACTCCTTACCTGCCACACAGCACAGGCCCCCTCCACACACCAACGCCGGCGTGCTCGCCTGTGCTGCATGGGCCCGGCATGTCCTCGGGAGCTGCGCAGCGCCACGCCACGCTCGGCCGGCGTGCAAAGCAAAGGAGGAGAGAAGGCTTCAGTGGCTGCTGCCAGCACCCGTGCCCTCAACAAGTCCCCCACAGCTCCCTCTGCACCAATGCCCAGAGGCAGCTCATGGCCCCCCACACACTACCCCAGGCCGATGACGGTGCCGGGCCCCACGCCAGCCCCCTGGCTGCCACCAGCACACCAAGCCTGCGGCCAGGGCAGCCTGCCTCCACGCCGGCCAGAACACAGAACTCGCCGACACCCCGGGCAACGCTGACAATGGCCTTGGCAACAGGCACCAACTGCCCGGCAAGAGGCACAAGCGCCCCAGCCCCAAACACACCCACCGCGCACCGGCACGCCAGCAAGCATGGCCCAAGGGCCACGGGCAAGGCACGAGCCCTCGCTCAGAAACCCGGACACTGCTCCCGCCTCACCAGGCCTCTCCAGCACTCCGCATTTGCTCTCGCAGAGTTGTTCTCTGCAGCCCCGCCGCTTCTCTTGCATGCCTAGAGCAGCAAGCAATACCTGCCCTGCGGCACTTCCTCTTTTCACAAACTGACACCGTGCCTCCTCAGACATTGGCACAAAAATCACCATGCACCTGGCAAGGCTCATGCACCATCAAGGAAGCGCCCACAGCCTCTCTCGGGCTCCTCCGCTGTTCTTGCAGGCCTAGTCCAGTCAAACAAGAACTGCGCCGCTGCGCTTCCTCGCTCTTCCCAGACTGACACCATGCCTAACGACACATGCCGACAGACAGTGCCGCGCTGCTATAACGGCTCCCCACCTGCACGTGCTCGCACACTAGTGCTCTCCCGCGCCTCCACTGGCAGTCCTGCCTATTCCGGCCTCCACCAAAGTGCCCCTCTGCACCTCCCGACTCTTGCCAAACTTTCCCCTTACCAAAGGAGAGGTGCGCGCAGCATACAAGCTCTTCTGCAATGGCTCCGCCACCAGCAAGGGCTTGCCGAGGAGCCCTCTTCAGCCCCCACTGGAGCAGTGGCATGCCAGGTACAGCCTCAGGAGAACTGCCCCTCCACGCTTCCACTTGTGCCTCCCAAACCCACACCGTGCCCACGCAGACACTGGCACAAAATCGCCACGCCCCTCACATGGCTCAGGCACGCAGAGGTTCACGTAGTGGCAGAACAGCTGTCTTGGGCCCCTCCGAGGCATGCCCTCAGGCAGTGCTAGGCAGAGCCCTATTGCAGAGGCAGAGAAGAGCTTGCTGAGATCCGCCCGCCTGCCTCCGCCTTCTCCTGCCCAGGCTGAAGAGGCCCAGCTCGCTCAGCCTCTCCTGGCAGGAGAGCTGCTCCAGTGCCTTCCTCCTCTTGGTGGCCCTTTGCAGGCCTCGCTCCACTCCGTCCGTGCGGATGTTGTCCTGGGGAGCCCAGAACTGCACCCCAGACTCCACGTGTGGCCTCAGCAGGGCTGAGGAGAGCGGAAGGAGCCTGCCCCTGACTCCCACCCCCTCCCTCCCCAGCGGCCCTCTGGCAATGCTCTTCCTGCGGCTTCCCAGGATACCAGCGGCCTTCGTGGCCACAAGCGCACATTGCTGGCTCACGGTCAGCTGGTGAAGAAAGCCTTCAGGACATCTGTGTTTTCAGTGTCCTTTGTCCCCAGGGCCCCTGCCCCCCGCCTTTAGCAGCAGGCTGCCCTTTGCCCTCGCCTTCCTTTTGCTGCTGGTGCACTTGTAGGAGCCTTGCCGCTTGCCTTTCCTGGCCCTTGCCAGCTTCAGCTCCAGGTGGCCTTTGGCTTTCCTCACGCCAGCCCTGCAGCCTCAGGCAGTGTCTCCAGGCATTTGTCCTGGGGCACCTCTCCCTCCTTCCCCCTCACACGCTTGCGATGTTCTTGGCACGCCTGCCTGCTCCTTGGTGCCGGAATCAGTTCTGGGCAAAAAGCTACAGGCCAAAAGTTAGAAAAAGAGAGAAAGGCCAGAGTGCTGGCACACTCGGCAGCCATGTCAGTAGGCTAAGCCCTTGGGTTAACAGGCTCGTGAGGTAAGGAGAGCTGTGCTCAAGCAGCCTCTCTCTGGCGGTGGCCAGCAGCAGAGGGCCAGTGCCGAGCAGAAGAGCAAGGCCTAGCTGGAGAGCGGCCTGTGCCAGCCCCACACCCTTCCCACGGGCAAGTGCTCAGGGATTTCCTGAGCGGGGAAAAAGAGCAGCCGTGGCAGTTTCCCGAGGGCAAAAGAGCCACCAGCGGTCTTGGGCCAAAAACGGGGTGAATGATTTTGGAAGCGCCAGGGAGGTTTTTGGCTTCGCCAGCATGCTGCCACATGGCATGCAGAATGTGCCTGTGTGGGGGCTAGCCCACCTTTGGCAGAGCATCAAGAGAAAGGGGCGAGCAACTCCCCGCCTTGGGAAAGGGCCTGGCGCAGGCAGACGCCTCTGCATCTTCCAGGCCTACAGTGCCTTCTGAAAGACATGCTGCTGCTTTGAGGTCTCAGAAGCCAAGCTCTCACAAGCATCCTTAAAAAGCTCAAAACCCAACACAGGCGCTCGCTCAGAGGTCTTGAGCGACCTCGCAGCAGGGCGTCTTCTCCGCTGCAAGGCCTTCTTACAAGGGGATAGAGGAGGGCAGCCTGGAGGAATCTCCTTTTGGAAAGGTACCCCCAGCAGCAGCCGCAGCAGCAACAGCAATAGGCAAACACAAAGAGGCACTCAGCTGACGAGACACAAGTTGCTCCTGATGAGTGCGAATGCCGCCAGCTGCTGCCGGTGCGCTGGCCTCCAGCGCCGAGATGCAGGGCCCTGGGATGCCGTCGGGAGCTGCTCAGCACCGTGCTTGGCCGCCGGGCAAAGCAAAAGGAGGAGTGAGGCCATCAGTGGATGATGCCAGTGCCAGCCCCCCAAGAGACAAGCCCCGCGGGAGCCAGATTCCCCGGCCCCAGGGCATTACCTTCCCGCTGCCCTGGGGCACTGCACTGAGATCCCCAAGGCACCAGGCAGCACCACCCAAAGGGCCCTGGCCCCTCTCCCCAACCTCCCCAGCACCCCGGGTCCCTGCACGCGGCCGCTGACCTGCCCTGTGGCAAAGGCCGCCCTGCGCACACCACTGCTGACGTGCTCGCCTGCACACTGCACCGCAGCAGCCCGGGACGTCCTCGGGAGCTGCCCACAGCCACGCTCGGCCACCGGGCAGAGAAGAAGGAGGAGCAAGGCCAGCAGCGGCTGCCGCCGGGCCACAGCCCCCCAAGAAACAAGCCCCGCGCAGCCCCATGGCCCCACGGCTCAAGAGGACCCTCCTCCCACCGCTGTGGCGGACTCCATCGAGGCACCACCCAGAAGGGTCCTGCGCTCTCTCCCACCCCTCCCAAGGACCCGCAACTCCCCGGGGCCTGACACGCGACTCCTTACCTGCCACACAGCACAGGCCCCCTCCACACACCAACGCCGGCGTGCTCGCCTGTGCTGCATGGGCCCGGCATGCCCTCGGGAGCTGCGCAGCGCCACGCCACGCTCGGCCGGCGTGCAAAGCAAAGGAGGAGAGAAGGCTTCAGTGGCTGCTGCCAGCACCCGTGCCCTCAACAAGTCCCCCACAGCTCCCTCTGCACCAACGCCCAGAGGCAGCTCATGGCCCCCCACACACTACCCCAGGCCGATGACGGTGCCGGGCCCCACGCCAGCCCCCTGGCTGCCACCAGCACACCAAGCCTGCGGCCAGGGCAGCCTGCCTCCACGCCGGCCAGAACACAGAACTCGCCGACACCCCGGGCAACGCTGACAATGGCCTTGGCAACAGGCACCAACTGCCCGGCAAGAGGCACAAGCGCCCCAGCCCCAAACACACCCACCGCGCACCGGCACGCCAGCAAGCATGGCCCAAGGGCCACGGGCAAGGCACGAGCCCTCGCTCAGAAACCCGGACACTGCTCCCGCCTCACCAGGCCTCTCCAGCACTCCGCATTTGCTCTCGCAGAGTTGTTCTCTGCAGCCCCGCCGCTTCTCTTGCATGCCTAGAGCAGCAAGCAATACCTGCCCTGCGGCACTTCCTCTTTTCACAAAACGACACCGTGCCTCCTCAGACATTGGCACAAAAATCACCATGCACCTGGCAAGGCTCATGCACCATCAAGGAAGCGCCCACAGCCTCTCTCGGGCTCCTCCGCTGTTCTTGCAGGCCTAGTCCAGTCAAACAAGAACTGCGCCGCTGCGCTTCCTCGCTCTTCCCAGACTGACACCATGCCTAACGACACATGCCGACAGACAGTGCCGCGCTGCTATAACGGCTCCCCACCTGCACGTGCTCGCACACTAGTGCTCTCCCGCGCCTCCACTGGCAGTCCTGCCTATTCCGGCCTCCACCAAAGTGCCCCTCTGCACCTCCCGACTCTTGCCAAACTTTCCCCTTACCAAAGGAGAGGTGCGCGCAGCATACAAGCTCTTCTGCAATGGCTCCGCCACCAGCAAGGGCTTGCCGAGGAGCCCTCTTCAGCCCCCACTGGAGCAGTGGCATGCCAGGTGCAGCCTCAGGAGAACTGCCCCTCCACGCTTCCACTTGTGCCTCCCAAACCCACACCGTGCCCATGCAGACACTGGCACAAAATCGCCACGCTCCTCACATGGCTCAGGCACGCAGAGGTTCACGTAGTGGCAGAACAGCTGTCTTGGGCCCCTCCGAGGCATGCCCTCAGGCAGTGCTAGGCAGAGGCCTATTGCAGAGGCAGAGAAGAGCTTGCTGAGATCCGCCCGCCTGCCTCCGCCTTCTCCTGCCCAGGCTGAAGAGGCCCAGCTCGCTCAGCCTCTCCTGGCAGGAGAGCTGCTCCAGTGCCTTCCTCCTCTTGGTGGCCCTTTGCAGGCCTCGCTCCACTCCGTCCGTGCGGATGTTGTCCTGGGGAGCCCAGAACTGCACCCCAGACTCCACGTGTGGCCTCAGCAGGGCTGAGGAGAGCGGAAGGAGCCTGCCCCTGACTCCCACCCCCTCCCTCCCCAGCGGCCCTCTGGCAATGCTCTTCCTGCGGCTTCCCAGGATACCAGCGGCCTTCGTGGCCACAAGCGCACATTGCTGGCTCACGGTCAGCTGGTGAAGAAAGCCTTCAGGACATCTGTGTTTTCAGTGTCCTTTGTCCCCAGGGCCCCTGCCCCCCGCCTTTAGCAGCAGGCTGCCCTTTGCCCTCGCCTTCCTTTTGCTGCTGGTGCACTTGTAGGAGCCTTGCCGCTTGCCTTTCCTGGCCCTTGCCAGCTTCAGCTCCAGGTGGCCTTTGGCTTTCCTCACGCCAGCCCTGCAGCCTCAGGCAGTGTCTCCAGGCATTTGTCCTGGGGCACCTCTCCCTCCTTCCCCCTCACACGCTTGCGATGTTCTTGGCACGCCTGCCTGCTCCTTGGTGCCGGAATCAGTTCTGGGCAAAAAGCTACAGGCCAAAAGTTAGAAAAAGAGAGAAAGGCCAGAGTGCTGGCACACTCGGCAGCCATGTCAGTAGGCTAAGCCCTTGGGTTAACAGGCTCGTGAGGTAAGGAGAGCTGTGCTCAAGCAGCCTCTCTCTGGCGGTGGCCAGCAGCAGAGGGCCAGTGCCGAGCAGAAGAGCAAGGCCTAGCTGGAGAGCGGCCTGTGCCAGCCCCACACCCTTCCCACGGGCAAGTGCTCAGGGATTTCCTGAGCGGGGAAAAAGAGCAGCCGTGGCAGTTTCCCGAGGGCAAAAGAGCCACCAGCGGTCTTGGGCCAAAAACGGGGTGAATGATTTTGGAAGCGCCAGGGAGGTTTTTGGCTTCGCCAGCATGCTGCCACATGGCATGCAGAATGTGCCTGTGTGGGGGCTAGCCCACCTTTGGCAGAGCATCAAGAGAAAGGGGCGAGCAACTCCCCGCCTTGGGAAAGGGCCTGGCGCAGGCAGACGCCTCTGCATCTTCCAGGCCTACAGTGCCTTCTGAAAGACATGCTGCTGCTTTGAGGTCTCAGAAGCCAAGCTCTCACAAGCATCCTTAAAAAGCTCAAAACCCAACACAGGCGCTCGCTCAGAGGTCTTGAGCGACCTCGCAGCAGGGCGTCTTCTCCGCTGCAAGGCCTTCTTACAAGGGGATAGAGGAGGGCAGCCTGGAGGAATCTCCTTTTGGAAAGGTACCCCCAGCAGCAGCCGCAGCAGCAACAGCAATAGGCAAACACAAAGAGGCACTCAGCTGACGAGACACAAGTTGCTCCTGATGAGTGCGAATGCCGCCAGCTGCTGCCGGTGCGCTGGCCTCCAGCGCCGAGATGCAGGGCCCTGGGATGCCGTCGGGAGCTGCTCAGCACCGTGCTTGGCCGCCGGGCAAAGCAAAAGGAGGAGTGAGGCCATCAGTGGATGATGCCAGTGCCAGCCCCCCAAGAGACAAGCCCCGCGGGAGCCAGATTCCCCGGCCCCAGGGCATTACCTTCCCGCTGCCCTGGGGCACTGCACTGAGATCCCCAAGGCACCAGGCGGCACCACCCAAAGGGCCCTGGCCCCTCTCCCCAACCTCCCCAGCACCCCGGGTCCCTGCACGCGGCCGCTGACCTGCCCTGTGGCAAAGGCCGCCCTGCGCACACCACTGCTGACGTGCTCGCCTGCACACTGCACCGCAGCAGCCCGGGACGTCCTCGGGAGCTGCCCACAGCCACGCTCGGCCACCGGGCAGAGAAGAAGGAGGAGCAAGGCCAGCAGCGGCTGCCGCCGGGCCACAGCCCCCCAAGAAACAAGCCCCGCGCAGCCCCATGGCCCCACGGCTCAAGAGGACCCTCCTCCCACCGCTGTGGCGGACTCCATCGAGGCACCACCCAGAAGGGTCCTGCGCTCTCTCCCACCCCTCCCAAGGACCCGCAACTCCCCGGGGCCTGACACGCGACTCCTTACCTGCCACACAGCACAGGCCCCCTCCACACACCAACGCCGGCGTGCTCGCCTGTGCTGCATGGGCCCGGCATGCCCTCGGGAGCTGCGCAGCGCCACGCCACGCTCGGCCGGCGTGCAAAGCAAAGGAGGAGAGAAGGCTTCAGTGGCTGCTGCCAGCACCCGTGCCCTCAACAAGTCCCCCACAGCTCCCTCTGCACCAACGCCCAGAGGCAGCTCATGGCCCCCCACACACTACCCCAGGCCGATGACGGTGCCGGGCCCCACGCCAGCCCCCTGGCTGCCACCAGCACACCAAGCCTGCGGCCAGGGCAGCCTGCCTCCACGCCGGCCAGAACACAGAACTCGCCGACACCCCGGGCAACGCTGACAATGGCCTTGGCAACAGGCACCAACTGCCCGGCAAGAGGCACAAGCGCCCCAGCCCCAAACACACCCACCGCGCACCGGCACGCCAGCAAGCATGGCCCAAGGGCCACGGGCAAGGCACGAGCCCTCGCTCAGAAACCCGGACACTGCTCCCGCCTCACCAGGCCTCTCCAGCACTCCGCATTTGCTCTCGCAGAGTTGTTCTCTGCAGCCCCGCCGCTTCTCTTGCATGCCTAGAGCAGCAAGCAATACCTGCCCTGCGGCACTTCCTCTTTTCACAAACTGACACCGTGCCTCCTCAGACATTGGCACAAAAATCACCATGCACCTGGCAAGGCTCATGCACCATCAAGGAAGCGCCCACAGCCTCTCTCGGGCTCCTCCGCTGTTCTTGCAGGCCTAGTCCAGTCAAACAAGAACTGCGCCGCTGCGCTTCCTCGCTCTTCCCAGACTGACACCATGCCTAACGACACATGCCGACAGACAGTGCCGCGCTGCTATAACGGCTCCCCACCTGCACGTGCTCGCACACTAGTGCTCTCCCGCGCCTCCACTGGCAGTCCTGCCTATTCCGGCCTCCACCAAAGTGCCCCTCTGCACCTCCCGACTCTTGCCAAACTTTCCCCTTACCAAAGGAGAGGTGTGCGCAGCATACAAGCTCTTCTGCAATGGCTCCGCCACCAGCAAGGGCTTGCCGAGGAGCCCTCTTCAGCCCCCACTGGAGCAGTGGCATGCCAGGTGCAGCCGCAGGAGAACTGCCCCTCCACGCTTCCACTTGTGCCTCCCAAACCCACACCGTGCCCACGCAGACACTGGCACAAAATCGCCACGCCCCTCACATGGCTCAGGCACGCAGAGGTTCACGTAGTGGCAGAACAGCTGTCTTGGGCCCCTCCGAGGCATGCCCTCAGGCAGTGCTAGGCAGAGGCCTATTGCAGAGGCAGAGAAGAGCTTGCGGAGATCCGCCCGCCTGCCTCCGCCTTCTCCTGCCCAGGCTGAAGAGGCCCAGCTCGCTCAGCCTCTCCTGGCAGGAGAGCTGCTCCAGTGCCTTCCTCCTCTTGGTGGCCCTTTGCAGGCCTCGCTCCACTCCGTCCGTGCGGATGTTGTCCTGGGGAGCCCAGAACTGCACCCCAGACTCCACGTGTGGCCTCAGCAGGGCTGAGGAGAGCGGAAGGAGCCTGCCCCTGACTCCCACCCCCTCCCTCCCCAGCGGCCCTCTGGCAATGCTCTTCCTGCGGCTTCCCAGGATACCAGCGGCCTTCGTGGCCACAAGCGCACATTGCTGGCTCACGGTCAGCTGGTGAAGAAAGCCTTCAGGACATCTGTGTTTTCAGTGTCCTTTGTCCCCAGGGCCCCTGCCCCCCGCCTTTAGCAGCAGGCTGCCCTTTGCCCTCGCCTTCCTTTTGCTGCTGGTGCACTTGTAGGAGCCTTGCCGCTTGCCTTTCCTGGCCCTTGCCAGCTTCAGCTCCAGGTGGCCTTTGGCTTTCCTCACGCCAGCCCTGCAGCCTCAGGCAGTGTCTCCAGGCATTTGTCCTGGGGCACCTCTCCCTCCTTCCCCCTCACACGCTTGCGATGTTCTTGGCACGCCTGCCTGCTCCTTGGTGCCGGAATCAGTTCTGGGCAAAAAGCTACAGGCCAAAAGTTAGAAAAAGAGAGAAAGGCCAGAGTGCTGGCACACTCGGCAGCCATGTCAGTAGGCTAAGCCCTTGGGTTAACAGGCTCGTGAGGTAAGGAGAGCTGTGCTCAAGCAGCCTCTCTCTGGCGGTGGCCAGCAGCAGAGGGCCAGTGCCGAGCAGAAGAGCAAGGCCTAGCTGGAGAGCGGCCTGTGCCAGCCCCACACCCTTCCCACGGGCAAGTGCTCAGGGATTTCCTGAGCGGGGAAAAAGAGCAGCCGTGGCAGTTTCCCGAGGGCAAAAGAGCCACCAGCGGTCTTGGGCCAAAAACGGGGTGAATGATTTTGGAAGCGCCAGGGAGGTTTTTGGCTTCGCCAGCATGCTGCCACATGGCATGCAGAATGTGCCTGTGTGGGGGCTAGCCCACCTTTGGCAGAGCATCAAGAGAAAGGGGCGAGCAACTCCCCGCCTTGGGAAAGGGCCTGGCGCAGGCAGACGCCTCTGCATCTTCCAGGCCTACAGTGCCTTCTGAAAGACATGCTGCTGCTTTGAGGTCTCAGAAGCCAAGCTCTCACAAGCATCCTTAAAAAGCTCAAAACCCAACACAGGCGCTCGCTCAGAGGTCTTGAGCGACCTCGCAGCAGGGCGTCTTCTCCGCTGCAAGGCCTTCTTACAAGGGGATAGAGGAGGGCAGCCTGGAGGAATCTCCTTTTGGAAAGGTACCCCCAGCAGCAGCCGCAGCAGCAACAGCAATAGGCAAACACAAAGAGGCACTCAGCTGACGAGACACAAGTTGCTCCTGATGAGTGCGAATGCCGCCAGCTGCTGCCGGTGCGCTGGCCTCCAGCGCCGAGATGCAGGGCCCTGGGATGCCGTCGGGAGCTGCTCAGCACCGTGCTTGGCCGCCGGGCAAAGCAAAAGGAGGAGTGAGGCCATCAGTGGATGATGCCAGTGCCAGCCCCCCAAGAGACAAGCCCCGCGGGAGCCAGATTCCCCGGCCCCAGGGCATTACCTTCCCGCTGCCCTGGGGCACTGCACTGAGATCCCCAAGGCACCAGGCGGCACCACCCAAAGGGCCCTGGCCCCTCTCCCCAACCTCCCCAGCACCCCGGGTCCCTGCACGCGGCCGCTGACCTGCCCTGTGGCAAAGGCCGCCCTGCGCACACCACTGCTGACGTGCTCGCCTGCACACTGCACCGCAGCAGCCCGGGACGTCCTCGGGAGCTGCCCACAGCCACGCTCGGCCACCGGGCAGAGAAGAAGGAGGAGCAAGGCCAGCAGCGGCTGCCGCCGGGCCACAGCCCCCCAAGAAACAAGCCCCGCGCAGCCCCATGGCCCCACGGCTCAAGAGGACCCTCCTCCCACCGCTGTGGCGGACTCCATCGAGGCACCACCCAGAAGGGTCCTGCGCTCTCTCCCACCCCTCCCAAGGACCCGCAACTCCCCGGGGCCTGACACGCGACTCCTTACCTGCCACACAGCACAGGCCCCCTCCACACACCAACGCCGGCGTGCTCGCCTGTGCTGCATGGGCCCGGCATGCCCTCGGGAGCTGCGCAGCGCCACGCCACGCTCGGCCGGCGTGCAAAGCAAAGGAGGAGAGAAGGCTTCAGTGGCTGCTGCCAGCACCCGTGCCCTCAACAAGTCCCCCACAGCTCCCTCTGCACCAACGCCCAGAGGCAGCTCATGGCCCCCCACACACTACCCCAGGCCGATGACGGTGCCGGGCCCCACGCCAGCCCCCTGGCTGCCACCAGCACACCAAGCCTGCGGCCAGGGCAGCCTGCCTCCACGCCGGCCAGAACACAGAACTCGCCGACACCCCGGGCAACGCTGACAATGGCCTTGGCAACAGGCACCAACTGCCCGGCAAGAGGCACAAGCGCCCCAGCCCCAAACACACCCACCGCGCACCGGCACGCCAGCAAGCATGGCCCAAGGGCCACGGGCAAGGCACGAGCCCTCGCTCAGAAACCCGGACACTGCTCCCGCCTCACCAGGCCTCTCCAGCACTCCGCATTTGCTCTCGCAGAGTTGTTCTCTGCAGCCCCGCCGCTTCTCTTGCATGCCTAGAGCAGCAAGCAATACCTGCCCTGCGGCACTTCCTCTTTTCACAAACTGACACCGTGCCTCCTCAGACATTGGCACAAAAATCACCATGCACCTGGCAAGGCTCATGCACCATCAAGGAAGCGCCCACAGCCTCTCTCGGGCTCCTCCGCTGTTCTTGCAGGCCTAGTCCAGTCAAACAAGAACTGCGCCGCTGCGCTTCCTCGCTCTTCCCAGACTGACACCATGCCTAACGACACATGCCGACAGACAGTGCCGCGCTGCTATAACGGCTCCCCACCTGCACGTGCTCGCACACTAGTGCTCTCCCGCGCCTCCACTGGCAGTCCTGCCTATTCCGGCCTCCACCAAAGTGCCCCTCTGCACCTCCCGACTCTTGCCAAACTTTCCCCTTACCAAAGGAGAGGTGTGCGCAGCATACAAGCTCTTCTGCAATGGCTCCGCCACCAGCAAGGGCTTGCCGAGGAGCCCTCTTCAGCCCCCACTGGAGCAGTGGCATGCCAGGTGCAGCCGCAGGAGAACTGCCCCTCCACGCTTCCACTTGTGCCTCCCAAACCCACACCGTGCCCACGCAGACACTGGCACAAAATCGCCACGCCCCTCACATGGCTCAGGCACGCAGAGGTTCACGTAGTGGCAGAACAGCTGTCTTGGGCCCCTCCGAGGCATGCCCTCAGGCAGTGCTAGGCAGAGGCCTATTGCAGAGGCAGAGAAGAGCTTGCGGAGATCCGCCCGCCTGCCTCCGCCTTCTCCTGCCCAGGCTGAAGAGGCCCAGCTCGCTCAGCCTCTCCTGGCAGGAGAGCTGCTCCAGTGCCTTCCTCCTCTTGGTGGCCCTTTGCAGGCCTCGCTCCACTCCGTCCGTGCGGATGTTGTCCTGGGGAGCCCAGAACTGCACCCCAGACTCCACGTGTGGCCTCAGCAGGGCTGAGGAGAGCGGAAGGAGCCTGCCCCTGACTCCCACCCCCTCCCTCCCCAGCGGCCCTCTGGCAATGCTCTTCCTGCGGCTTCCCAGGATACCAGCGGCCTTCGTGGCCACAAGCGCACATTGCTGGCTCACGGTCAGCTGGTGAAGAAAGCCTTCAGGACATCTGTGTTTTCAGTGTCCTTTGTCCCCAGGGCCCCTGCCCCCCGCCTTTAGCAGCAGGCTGCCCTTTGCCCTCGCCTTCCTTTTGCTGCTGGTGCACTTGTAGGAGCCTTGCCGCTTGCCTTTCCTGGCCCTTGCCAGCTTCAGCTCCAGGTGGCCTTTGGCTTTCCTCACGCCAGCCCTGCAGCCTCAGGCAGTGTCTCCAGGCATTTGTCCTGGGGCACCTCTCCCTCCTTCCCCCTCACACGCTTGCGATGTTCTTGGCACGCCTGCCTGCTCCTTGGTGCCGGAATCAGTTCTGGGCAAAAAGCTACAGGCCAAAAGTTAGAAAAAGAGAGAAAGGCCAGAGTGCTGGCACACTCGGCAGCCATGTCAGTAGGCTAAGCCCTTGGGTTAACAGGCTCGTGAGGTAAGGAGAGCTGTGCTCAAGCAGCCTCTCTCTGGCGGTGGCCAGCAGCAGAGGGCCAGTGCCGAGCAGAAGAGCAAGGCCTAGCTGGAGAGCGGCCTGTGCCAGCCCCACACCCTTCCCACGGGCAAGTGCTCAGGGATTTCCTGAGCGGGGAAAAAGAGCAGCCGTGGCAGTTTCCCGAGGGCAAAAGAGCCACCAGCGGTCTTGGGCCAAAAACGGGGTGAATGATTTTGGAAGCGCCAGGGAGGTTTTTGGCTTCGCCAGCATGCTGCCACATGGCATGCAGAATGTGCCTGTGTGGGGGCTAGCCCACCTTTGGCAGAGCATCAAGAGAAAGGGGCGAGCAACTCCCCGCCTTGGGAAAGGGCCTGGCGCAGGCAGACGCCTCTGCATCTTCCAGGCCTACAGTGCCTTCTGAAAGACATGCTGCTGCTTTGAGGTCTCAGAAGCCAAGCTCTCACAAGCATCCTTAAAAAGCTCAAAACCCAACACAGGCGCTCGCTCAGAGGTCTTGAGCGACCTCGCAGCAGGGCGTCTTCTCCGCTGCAAGGCCTTCTTACAAGGGGATAGAGGAGGGCAGCCTGGAGGAATCTCCTTTTGGAAAGGTACCCCCAGCAGCAGCCGCAGCAGCAACAGCAATAGGCAAACACAAAGAGGCACTCAGCTGACGAGACACAAGTTGCTCCTGATGAGTGCGAATGCCGCCAGCTGCTGCCGGTGCGCTGGCCTCCAGCGCCGAGATGCAGGGCCCTGGGATGCCGTCGGGAGCTGCTCAGCACCGTGCTTGGCCGCCGGGCAAAGCAAAAGGAGGAGTGAGGCCATCAGTGGATGATGCCAGTGCCAGCCCCCCAAGAGACAAGCCCCGCGGGAGCCAGATTCCCCGGCCCCAGGGCATTACCTTCCCGCTGCCCTGGGGCACTGCACTGAGATCCCCAAGGCACCAGGCGGCACCACCCAAAGGGCCCTGGCCCCTCTCCCCAACCTCCCCAGCACCCCGGGTCCCTGCACGCGGCCGCTGACCTGCCCTGTGGCAAAGGCCGCCCTGCGCACACCACTGCTGACGTGCTCGCCTGCACACTGCACCGCAGCAGCCCGGGACGTCCTCGGGAGCTGCCCACAGCCACGCTCGGCCACCGGGCAGAGAAGAAGGAGGAGCAAGGCCAGCAGCGGCTGCCGCCGGGCCACAGCCCCCCAAGAAACAAGCCCCGCGCAGCCCCATGGCCCCACGGCTCAAGAGGACCCTCCTCCCACCGCTGTGGCGGACTCCATCGAGGCACCACCCAGAAGGGTCCTGCGCTCTCTCCCACCCCTCCCAAGGACCCGCAACTCCCCGGGGCCTGACACGCGACTCCTTACCTGCCACACAGCACAGGCCCCCTCCACACACCAACGCCGGCGTGCTCGCCTGTGCTGCATGGGCCCGGCATGCCCTCGGGAGCTGCGCAGCGCCACGCCACGCTCGGCCGGCGTGCAAAGCAAAGGAGGAGAGAAGGCTTCAGTGGCTGCTGCCAGCACCCGTGCCCTCAACAAGTCCCCCACAGCTCCCTCTGCACCAACGCCCAGAGGCAGCTCATGGCCCCCCACACACTACCCCAGGCCGATGACGGTGCCGGGCCCCACGCCAGCCCCCTGGCTGCCACCAGCACACCAAGCCTGCGGCCAGGGCAGCCTGCCTCCACGCCGGCCAGAACACAGAACTCGCCGACACCCCGGGCAACGCTGACAATGGCCTTGGCAACAGGCACCAACTGCCCGGCAAGAGGCACAAGCGCCCCAGCCCCAAACACACCCACCGCGCACCGGCACGCCAGCAAGCATGGCCCAAGGGCCACGGGCAAGGCACGAGCCCTCGCTCAGAAACCCGGACACTGCTCCCGCCTCACCAGGCCTCTCCAGCACTCCGCATTTGCTCTCGCAGAGTTGTTCTCTGCAGCCCCGCCGCTTCTCTTGCATGCCTAGAGCAGCAAGCAATACCTGCCCTGCGGCACTTCCTCTTTTCACAAACTGACACCGTGCCTCCTCAGACATTGGCACAAAAATCACCATGCACCTGGCAAGGCTCATGCACCATCAAGGAAGCGCCCACAGCCTCTCTCGGGCTCCTCCGCTGTTCTTGCAGGCCTAGTCCAGTCAAACAAGAACTGCGCCGCTGCGCTTCCTCGCTCTTCCCAGACTGACACCATGCCTAACGACACATGCCGACAGACAGTGCCGCGCTGCTATAACGGCTCCCCACCTGCACGTGCTCGCACACTAGTGCTCTCCCGCGCCTCCACTGGCAGTCCTGCCTATTCCGGCCTCCACCAAAGTGCCCCTCTGCACCTCCCGACTCTTGCCAAACTTTCCCCTTACCAAAGGAGAGGTGTGCGCAGCATACAAGCTCTTCTGCAATGGCTCCGCCACCAGCAAGGGCTTGCCGAGGAGCCCTCTTCAGCCCCCACTGGAGCAGTGGCATGCCAGGTGCAGCCGCAGGAGAACTGCCCCTCCACGCTTCCACTTGTGCCTCCCAAACCCACACCGTGCCCACGCAGACACTGGCACAAAATCGCCACGCCCCTCACATGGCTCAGGCACGCAGAGGTTCACGTAGTGGCAGAACAGCTGTCTTGGGCCCCTCCGAGGCATGCCCTCAGGCAGTGCTAGGCAGAGGCCTATTGCAGAGGCAGAGAAGAGCTTGCGGAGATCCGCCCGCCTGCCTCCGCCTTCTCCTGCCCAGGCTGAAGAGGCCCAGCTCGCTCAGCCTCTCCTGGCAGGAGAGCTGCTCCAGTGCCTTCCTCCTCTTGGTGGCCCTTTGCAGGCCTCGCTCCACTCCATCCGTGCGGATGTTGTCCTGGGGAGCCCAGAACTGCACCCCAGACTCCACGTGTGGCCTCAGCAGGGCTGAGGAGAGCGGAAGGAGCCTGCCCCTGACTCCCACCCCCTCCCTCCCCAGCGGCCCTCTGGCAATGCTCTTCCTGCGGCTTCCCAGGATACCAGCGGCCTTCGTGGCCACAAGCGCACATTGCTGGCTCACGGTCAGCTGGTGAAGAAAGCCTTCAGGACATCTGTGTTTTCAGTGTCCTTTGTCCCCAGGGCCCCTGCCCCCCGCCTTTAGCAGCAGGCTGCCCTTTGCCCTCGCCTTCCTTTTGCTGCTGGTGCACTTGTAGGAGCCTTGCCGCTTGCCTTTCCTGGCCCTTGCCAGCTTCAGCTCCAGGTGGCCTTTGGCTTTCCTCACGCCAGCCCTGCAGCCTCAGGCAGTGTCTCCAGGCATTTGTCCTGGGGCACCTCTCCCTCCTTCCCCCTCACACGCTTGCGATGTTCTTGGCACGCCTGCCTGCTCCTTGGTGCCGGAATCAGTTCTGGGCAAAAAGCTACAGGCCAAAAGTTAGAAAAAGAGAGAAAGGCCAGAGTGCTGGCACACTCGGCAGCCATGTCAGTAGGCTAAGCCCTTGGGTTAACAGGCTCGTGAGGTAAGGAGAGCTGTGCTCAAGCAGCCTCTCTCTGGCGGTGGCCAGCAGCAGAGGGCCAGTGCCGAGCAGAAGAGCAAGGCCTAGCTGGAGAGCGGCCTGTGCCAGCCCCACACCCTTCCCACGGGCAAGTGCTCAGGGATTTCCTGAGCGGGGAAAAAGAGCAGCCGTGGCAGTTTCCCGAGGGCAAAAGAGCCACCAGCGGTCTTGGGCCAAAAACGGGGTGAATGATTTTGGAAGCGCCAGGGAGGTTTTTGGCTTCGCCAGCATGCTGCCACATGGCATGCAGAATGTGCCTGTGTGGGGGCTAGCCCACCTTTGGCAGAGCATCAAGAGAAAGGGGCGAGCAACTCCCCGCCTTGGGAAAGGGCCTGGCGCAGGCAGACGCCTCTGCATCTTCCAGGCCTACAGTGCCTTCTGAAAGACATGCTGCTGCTTTGAGGTCTCAGAAGCCAAGCTCTCACAAGCATCCTTAAAAAGCTCAAAACCCAACACAGGCGCTCGCTCAGAGGTCTTGAGCGACCTCGCAGCAGGGCGTCTTCTCCGCTGCAAGGCCTTCTTACAAGGGGATAGAGGAGGGCAGCCTGGAGGAATCTCCTTTTGGAAAGGTACCCCCAGCAGCAGCCGCAGCAGCAACAGCAATAGGCAAACACAAAGAGGCACTCAGCTGACGAGACACAAGTTGCTCCTGATGAGTGCGAATGCCGCCAGCTGCTGCCGGTGCGCTGGCCTCCAGCGCCGAGATGCAGGGCCCTGGGATGCCGTCGGGAGCTGCTCAGCACCGTGCTTGGCCGCCGGGCAAAGCAAAAGGAGGAGTGAGGCCATCAGTGGATGATGCCAGTGCCAGCCCCCCAAGAGACAAGCCCCGCGGGAGCCAGATTCCCCGGCCCCAGGGCATTACCTTCCCGCTGCCCTGGGGCACTGCACTGAGATCCCCAAGGCACCAGGCGGCACCACCCAAAGGGCCCTGGCCCCTCTCCCCAACCTCCCCAGCACCCCGGGTCCCTGCACGCGGCCGCTGACCTGCCCTGTGGCAAAGGCCGCCCTGCGCACACCACTGCTGACGTGCTCGCCTGCACACTGCACCGCAGCAGCCCGGGACGTCCTCGGGAGCTGCCCACAGCCACGCTCGGCCACCGGGCAGAGAAGAAGGAGGAGCAAGGCCAGCAGCGGCTGCCGCCGGGCCACAGCCCCCCAAGAAACAAGCCCCGCGCAACCCCATGGCCCCACGGCTCAAGAGGACCCTCCTCCCACCGCTGTGGCGGACTCCATCGAGGCACCACCCAGAAGGGTCCTGCGCTCTCTCCCACCCCTCCCAAGGACCCCCAACTCCCCGGGGCCTGACACGCGACTCCTTACCTGCCACACAGCACAGGCCCCCCCTCCACACACCAACGCCGGCGTGCTCGCCTGTGCTGCATGGGCCCGGCATGCCCTCGGGAGCTGCGCAGCACCACGCCACGCTCGGCAGCCGTGCAAAGCAAAGGAGGAGAGAAGGCTTCAGTGGCTGCTGCCAGCACCCGTGCCCTCAACAAGTCCCCCACAGCTCCCTCTGCACCAACGCCCAGAGGCAGCTCATGGCCCTCCACACACTACCCCAGGCCGATGACGGTGCCGGGCCCCACGCCAGCCCCCTGGCTGCCACCAGCACACCAAGCCTGCGGCCAGGGCAGCCTGCCTCCACGCCGGCCAGAACACAGAACTCGCCGACACCCCGGGCAACGCTGACAACGGCCTTGGCAACAGGCACCAACTGCCCGGCAAGAGGCACAAGCGCCCCAGCCCCAAACACACCCACCGCGCACCGGCACGCCAGCAAGCATGGCCCAAGGGCCGCGGGCAAGGCACGAGCCCTCGCTCAGAAACCCGGACACTGCTCCCGCCTCACCAGGCCTTTCCAGCACTCCGCATTTGCTCTCGCAGAGTTGTTCTCTGCAGCCCCGCCGCTTCTCTTGCATGCCTAGAGCAGCAAGCAATACCTGCCCTGCGGCACTTCCTCTTTTCACAAACTGACACCGTGCCTCCTCAGACATTGGCACAAAAATCACCATGCACCTGGCAAGGCTCATGCACCATCAAGGAAGCGCCCACAGCTTCCCTCGGGCTCCTCCGCTGTTCTTGCAGGCCTAGTCCAGTCAAACAAGAACTGCGCCGCTGCGCTTCCTCGCTCTTCCCAGACTGACACCATGCCTAACGACACATGCCGACAGACAGTGCCGCGCTGCTATAACGGCTCCCCACCTGCACGTGCTCGCACACTAGTGCTCTCCCGCGCCTCCACTGGCAGTCCTGCCTATTCCGGCCTCCACCAAAGTGCCCCTCTGCACCTCCCGACTCTTGCCAAACTTTCCCCTTACCAAAGGAGAGGTGTGCGCAGCATACAAGCTCTTCTGCAATGGCTCCGCCACCAGCAAGGGCTTGCCGAGGAGCCCTCTTCAGCCCCCACTGGAGCAGTGGCATGCCAGGTGCAGCCTCAGGAGAACTGCCCCTCCACGCTTCCACTTGTGCCTCCCAAACCCACACCGTGCCCACGCAGACACTGGCACAAAATCGCCATGCCCCTCACATGGCTCAGGCACGCAGAGGTTCACGTAGTGGCAGAACAGCTGTCTTGGGCCCCTCCGAGGCATGCCCTCAGGCAGTGCTAGGCAGAGGCCTATTGCAGAGGCAGAGAAGAGCTTGCGGAGATCCGCCCGCCTGCCTCCGCCTTCTCCTGCCCAGGCTGAAGAGGCCCAGCTCGCTCAGCCTCTCCTGGCAGGAGAGCTGCTCCAGTGCCTTCCTCCTCTTGGTGGCCCTTTGCAGGCCTCGCTCCACTCCGTCCGTGCGGATGTTGTCCTGGGGAGCCCAGAACTGCACCCCAGACTCCACGTGTGGCCTCAGCAGGGCTGAGGAGAGCGGAAGGAGCCTGCCCCTGACTCCCACCCCCTCCCTCCCCAGCGGCCCTCTGGCAATGCTCTTCCTGCGGCTTCCCAGGATACCAGCGGCCTTCGTGGCCACAAGCGCACATTGCTGGCTCACGGTCAGCTGGTGAAGAAAGCCTTCAGGACATCTGTGTTTTCAGTGTCCTTTGTCCCCAGGGCCCCTGCCCCCCGCCTTTAGCAGCAGGCTGCCCTTTGCCCTCGCCTTCCTTTTGCTGCTGGTGCACTTGTAGGAGCCTTGCCGCTTGCCTTTCCTGGCCCTTGCCAGCTTCAGCTCCAGGTGGCCTTTGGCTTTCCTCACGCCAGCCCTGCAGCCTCAGGCAGTGTCTCCAGGCATTTGTCCTGGGGCACCTCTCCCTCCTTCCCCCTCACACGCTTGCGATGTTCTTGGCACGCCAGCCTGCTCCTTGGTGCCGGAATCAGTTCTGGGCAAAAAGCTACAGGCCAAAAGTTAGAAAAAGAGAGAAAGGCCAGAGTGCTGGCACACTCGGCAGCCAGGTCAGTAGGCTAAGCCCTTGGGTTAACAGGCTCGTGAGGTAAGGAGAGCTGTGCTCAAGCAGCCTCTCTCTGGCGGTGGCCAGCAGCAGAGGGCCAGTGCCGAGCAGAAGAGCAAGGCCTAGCTGGAGAGCGGCCTGTGCCAGCCCCACACCCTTCCCACGGGCAAGTGCTCAGGGATTTCCTGAGCGGGGAAAAAGAGCAGCCGTGGCAGTTTCCCGAGGGCAAAAGAGCCACCAGCGGTCTTGGGCCAAAAACGGGGTGAATGATTTTGGAAGCGCCAGGGAGGTTTTTGGCTTCGCCAGCATGCTGCCACATGGCATGCAGAATGTGCCTGTGTGGGGGCTAGCCCACCTTTGGCAGAGCATCAAGAGAAAGGGGCGAGCAACTCCCCGCCTTGGGAAAGGGCCTGGCGCAGGCAGACGCCTCTGCATCTTCCAGGCCTACAGTGCCTTCTGAAAGACATGCTGCTGCTTTGAGGTCTCAGAAGCCAAGCTCTCACAAGCATCCTTAAAAAGCTCAAAACCCAACACAGGCGCTCGCTCAGAGGTCTTGAGCGACCTCGCAGCAGGGCGTCTTCTCCGCTGCAAGGCCTTCTTACAAGGGGATAGAGGAGGGCAGCCTGGAGGAATCTCCTTTTGGAAAGGTACCCCCAGCAGCAGCCGCAGCAGCAACAGCAATAGGCAAACACAAAGAGGCACTCAGCTGACGAGACACAAGTTGCTCCTGATGAGTGCGAATGCCGCCAGCTGCTGCCGGTGCGCTGGCCTCCAGCGCCGAGATGCAGGGCCCTGGGATGCCGTCGGGAGCTGCTCAGCACCGTGCTTGGCCGCCGGGCAAAGCAAAAGGAGGAGTGAGGCCATCAGTGGATGATGCCAGTGCCAGCCCCCCAAGAGACAAGCCCCGCGGGAGCCAGATTCCCCGGCCCCAGGGCATTACCTTCCCGCTGCCCTGGGGCACTGCACTGAGATCCCCAAGGCACCAGGCGGCACCACCCAAAGGGCCCTGGCCCCTCTCCCCAACCTCCCCAGCACCCCGGGTCCCTGCACGCGGCCGCTGACCTGCCCTGTGGCAAAGGCCGCCCTGCGCACACCACTGCTGACGTGCTCGCCTGCACACTGCACCGCAGCAGCCCGGGACGTCCTCGGGAGCTGCCCACAGCCACGCTCGGCCACCGGGCAGAGAAGAAGGAGGAGCAAGGCCAGCAGCGGCTGCCGCCGGGCCACAGCCCCCCAAGAAACAAGCCCCGCGCAGCCCCATGGCCCCACGGCTCAAGAGGACCCTCCTCCCACCGCTGTGGCGGACTCCATCGAGGCACCACCCAGAAGGGTCCTGCGCTCTCTCCCACCCCTCCCAAGGACCCGCAACTCCCCGGGGCCTGACACGCGACTCCTTACCTGCCACACAGCACAGGCCCCCTCCACACACCAACGCCGGCGTGCTCGCCTGTGCTGCATGGGCCCGGCATGCCCTCGGGAGCTGCGCAGCGCCACGCCACGCTCGGCCGGCGTGCAAAGCAAAGGAGGAGAGAAGGCTTCAGTGGCTGCTGCCAGCACCCGTGCCCTCAACAAGTCCCCCACAGCTCCCTCTGCACCAACGCCCAGAGGCAGCTCATGGCCCCCCACACACTACCCCAGGCCGATGACGGTGCCGGGCCCCACGCCAGCCCCCTGGCTGCCACCAGCACACCAAGCCTGCGGCCAGGGCAGCCTGCCTCCACGCCGGCCAGAACACAGAACTCGCCGACACCCCGGGCAACGCTGACAATGGCCTTGGCAACAGGCACCAACTGCCCGGCAAGAGGCACAAGCGCCCCAGCCCCAAACACACCCACCGCGCACCGGCACGCCAGCAAGCATGGCCCAAGGGCCACGGGCAAGGCACGAGCCCTCGCTCAGAAACCCGGACACTGCTCCCGCCTCACCAGGCCTCTCCAGCACTCCGCATTTGCTCTCGCAGAGTTGTTCTCTGCAGCCCCGCCGCTTCTCTTGCATGCCTAGAGCAGCAAGCAATACCTGCCCTGCGGCACTTCCTCTTTTCACAAACTGACACCGTGCCTCCTCAGACATTGGCACAAAAATCACCATGCACCTGGCAAGGCTCATGCACCATCAAGGAAGCGCCCACAGCCTCTCTCGGGCTCCTCCGCTGTTCTTGCAGGCCTAGTCCAGTCAAACAAGAACTGCGCCGCTGCGCTTCCTCGCTCTTCCCAGACTGACACCATGCCTAACGACACATGCCGACAGACAGTGCCGCGCTGCTATAACGGCTCCCCACCTGCACGTGCTCGCACACTAGTGCTCTCCCGCGCCTCCACTGGCAGTCCTGCCTATTCCGGCCTCCACCAAAGTGCCCCTCTGCACCTCCCGACTCTTGCCAAACTTTCCCCTTACCAAAGGAGAGGTGTGCGCAGCATACAAGCTCTTCTGCAATGGCTCCGCCACCAGCAAGGGCTTGCCGAGGAGCCCTCTTCAGCCCCCACTGGAGCAGTGGCATGCCAGGTGCAGCCTCAGGAGAACTGCCCCTCCACGCTTCCACTTGTGCCTCCCAAAACCACACCGTGCCCATGCAGACACTGGCACAAAATCGCCATGCCCCTCACATGGCTCAGGCACGCAGAGGTTCACGTAGTGGCAGAACAGCTGTCTTGGGCCCCTCCGAGGCATGCCCTCAGGCAGTGCTAGGCAGAGGCCTATTGCAGAGGCAGAGAAGAGCTTGCTGAGATCCGCCCGCCTGCCTCCGCCTTCTCCTGCCCAGGCTGAAGAGGCCCAGCTCGCTCAGCCTCTCCTGGCAGGAGAGCTGCTCCAGTGCCTTCCTTCTCTTGGTGGCCCTTTGCAGGCCTCGCTCCACTCCGTCCGTGCGGATGTTGTCCCGGGGAGCCCAGAACTGCACCCCAGACTCCACGTGTGGCCTCAGCAGGGCTGAGGAGAGCGGAAGGAGCCTGCCCCTGACTCCCACCCCCTCCCTCCCCAGCGGCCTTCTGGCAATGCTCTTCCTGCGGCTTCCCAGGATACCAGCGGCCTTCGTGGCCACAAGCGCACATTGCTGGCTCACGGTCAGCTGGTGAAGAAAGCCTTCAGGACATCTGTGTTTTCAGTGTCCTTTGTCCCCAGGGCCCCTGCCCCCCACCTTTAGCAGCAGGCTGCCCTTTGCCCTCGCCTTCCTTTTGCTGCTGGTGCACTTGTAGGAGCCTTGCCGCTTGCCTTTCCTGGCCCTTGCCAGCTTCAGCTCCAGGTGGCCTTTGGCTTTCCTCACGCCAGCCCTGCAGCCTCAGGCAGTGTCTCCAGGCATTTGTCCTGGGGCACCTCTCCCTCCTTCCCCCTCACACGCTTGCGATGTTCTTGGCACGCCTGCCTGCTCCTTGGTGCCGGAATCAGTTCTGGGCAAAAAGCTACAGGCCAAAAGTTAGAAAAAGAGAGAAAGGCCAGAGTGCTGGCACACTCGGCAGCCATGTCAGTAGGCTAAGCCCTTGGGTTAACAGGCTCGTGAGGTAAGGAGAGCTGTGCTCAAGCAGCCTCTCTCTGGCGGTGGCCAGCAGCAGAGGGCCAGTGCCGAGCAGAAGAGCAAGGCCTAGCTGGAGAGCGGCCTGTGCCAGCCCCACACCCTTCCCACGGGCAAGTGCTCAGGGATTTCCTGAGCGGGGAAAAAGAGCAGCCGTGGCAGTTTCCCGAGGGCAAAAGAGCCACCAGCGGTCTTGGGCCAAAAACGGGGTGAATGATTTTGGAAGCGCCAGGGAGGTTTTTGGCTTCGCCAGCATGCTGCCACATGGCATGCAGAATGTGCCTGTGTGGGGGCTAGCCCACCTTTGGCAGAGCATCAAGAGAAAGGGGCGAGCAACTCCCCGCCTTGGGAAAGGGCCTGGCGCAGGCAGACGCCTCTGCATCTTCCAGGCCTACAGTGCCTTCTGAAAGACATGCTGCTGCTTTGAGGTCTCAGAAGCCAAGTTCTCACAAGCATCCTTAAAAAGCTCAAAACCCAACACAGGCGCTCGCTCAAAGGTCTTGAGCGACCTCGCAGCAGGGCGTCTTCTCCGCTGCAAGGCCTTCTTACAAGGGGATAGAGGAGGGCAGCCTGGAGGAATCTCCTTTTGGAAAGGTACCCCCAGCAGCAGCCGCAGCAGCAACAGCAATAGGCAAACACAAAGAGGCACTCAGCTGACGAGACACAAGTTGCTCCTGATGAGTGCGAATGCCGCCAGCTGCTGCCGGTGCGCTGGCCTCCAGCGCCGAGATGCAGGGCCCTGGGATGCCGTCGGGAGCTGCTCAGCACCGTGCTTGGCCGCCGGGCAAAGCAAAAGGAGGAGTGAGGCCATCAGTGGATGATGCCAGTGCCAGCCCCCCAAGAGACAAGCCCCGCGGGAGCCAGATTCCCCGGCCCCAGGGCATTACCTTCCCGCTGCCCTGGGGCACTGCACTGAGATCCCCAAGGCACCAGGCGGCACCACCCAAAGGGCCCTGGCCCCTCTCCCCAACCTCCCCAGCACCCCGGGTCCCTGCACGCGGCCGCTGACCTGCCCTGTGGCAAAGGCCGCCCTGCGCACACCACTGCTGACGTGCTCGCCTGCACACTGCACCGCAGCAGCCCGGGACGTCCTCGGGAGCTGCCCACAGCCACGCTCGGCCACCGGGCAGAGAAGAAGGAGGAGCAAGGCCAGCAGCGGCTGCCGCCGGGCCACAGCCCCCCAAAAAACAAGCCCCGCGCAGCCCCATGGCCCCACGGCTCAAGAGGACCCTCCTCCCACCGCTGTGGCGGACTCCATCGAGGCACCACCCAGAAGGGTCCTGCGCTCTCTCCCACCCCTCCCAAGGACCCGCAACTCCCCGGGGCCTGACACGCGACTCCTTACCTGCCACACAGCACAGGCCCCCTCCACACACCAACGCCGGCGTGCTCGCCTGTGCTGCATGGGCCCGGCATGTCCTCGGGAGCTGCGCAGCGCCACGCCACGCTCGGCCGGCGTGCAAAGCAAAGGAGGAGAGAAGGCTTCAGTGGCTGCTGCCAGCACCCGTGCCCTCAACAAGTCCCCCACAGCTCCCTCTGCACCAACGCCCAGAGGCAGCTCATGGCCCCCCACACACTACCCCAGGCCGATGACGGTGCCGGGCCCCACGCCAGCCCCCTGGCTGCCACCAGCACACCAAGCCTGCGGCCAGGGCAGCCTGCCTCCACGCCGGCCAGAACACAGAACTCGCCGACACCCCGGGCAACGCTGACAATGGCCTTGGCAACAGGCACCAACTGCCCGGCAAGAGGCACAAGCGCCCCAGCCCCAAACACACCCACCGCGCACCGGCACGCCAGCAAGCATGGCCCAAGGGCCACGGGCAAGGCACGAGCCCTCGCTCAGAAACCCGGACACTGCTCCCGCCTCACCAGGCCTCTCCAGCACTCCGCATTTGCTCTCGCAGAGTTGTTCTCTGCAGCCCCGCCGCTTCTCTTGCATGCCTAGAGCAGCAAGCAATACCTGCCCTGCGGCACTTCCTCTTTTCACAAACTGACACCGTGCCTCCTCAGACATTGGCACAAAAATCACCATGCACCTGGCAAGGCTCATGCACCATCAAGGAAGCGCCCACAGCCTCTCTCGGGCTCCTCCGCTGTTCTTGCAGGCCTAGTCCAGTCAAACAAGAACTGCGCCGCTGCGCTTCCTCGCTCTTCCCAGACTGACACCATGCCTAACGACACATGCCGACAGACAGTGCCGCGCTGCTATAACGGCTCCCCACCTGCACGTGCTCGCACACTAGTGCTCTCCCGCGCCTCCACTGGCAGTCCTGCCTATTCCGGCCTCCACCAAAGTGCCCCTCTGCACCTCCCGACTCTTGCCAAACTTTCCCCTTACCAAAGGAGAGGTGCGCGCAGCATACAAGCTCTTCTGCAATGGCTCCGCCACCAGCAAGGGCTTGCCGAGGAGCCCTCTTCAGCCCCCACTGGAGCAGTGGCATGCCAGGTACAGCCTCAGGAGAACTGCCCCTCCACGCTTCCACTTGTGCCTCCCAAACCCACACCGTGCCCATGCAGACACTGGCACAAAATCGCCATGCTCCTCACATGGCTCAGGCACGCAGAGGTTCACGTAGTGGCAGAACAGCTGTCTTGGGCCCCTCCGAGGCATGCCCTCAGGCAGTGCTAGGCAGAGGCCTATTGCAGAGGCAGAGAAGAGCTTGCTGAGATCCGCCCGCCTGCCTCCGCCTTCTCCTGCCCAGGCTGAAGAGGCCCAGCTCGCTCAGCCTCTCCTGGCAGGAGAGCTGCTCCAGTGCCTTCCTCCTCTTGGTGGCCCTTTGCAGGCCTCGCTCCACTCCGTCCGTGCGGATGTTGTCCTGGGGAGCCCAGAACTGCACCCCAGACTCCACGTGTGGCCTCAGCAGGGCTGAGGAGAGCGGAAGGAGCCTGCCCCTGACTCCCACCCCCTCCCTCCCCAGCGGCCCTCTGGCAATGCTCTTCCTGCGGCTTCCCAGGATACCAGCGGCCTTCGTGGCCACAAGCGCACATTGCTGGCTCACGGTCAGCTGGTGAAGAAAGCCTTCAGGACATCTGTGTTTTCAGTGTCCTTTGTCCCCAGGGCCCCTGCCCCCCGCCTTTAGCAGCAGGCTGCCCTTTGCCCTCGCCTTCCTTTTGCTGCTGGTGCACTTGTAGGAGCCTTGCCGCTTGCCTTTCCTGGCCCTTGCCAGCTTCAGCTCCAGGTGGCCTTTGGCTTTCCTCACGCCAGCCCTGCAGCCTCAGGCAGTGTCTCCAGGCATTTGTCCTGGGGCACCTCTCCCTCCTTCCCCCTCACACGCTTGCGATGTTCTTGGCACGCCTGCCTGCTCCTTGGTGCCGGAATCAGTTCTGGGCAAAAAGCTACAGGCCAAAAGTTAGAAAAAGAGAGAAAGGCCAGAGTGCTGGCACACTCGGCAGCCAGGTCAGTAGGCTAAGCCCTTGGGTTAACAGGCTCGTGAGGTAAGGAGAGCTGTGCTCAAGCAGCCTCTCTCTGGCGGTGGCCAGCAGCAGAGGGCCAGTGCCGAGCAGAAGAGCAAGGCCTAGCTGGAGAGCGGCCTGTGCCAGCCCCACACCCTTCCCACGGGCAAGTGCTCAGGGATTTCCTGAGCGGGGAAAAAGAGCAGCCGTGGCAGTTTCCCGAGGGCAAAAGAGCCACCAGCGGTCTTGGGCCAAAAACGGGGTGAATGATTTTGGAAGCGCCAGGGAGGTTTTTGGCTTCGCCAGCATGCTGCCACATGGCATGCAGAATGTGCCTGTGTGGGGGCTAGCCCACCTTTGGCAGAGCATCAAGAGAAAGGGGCGAGCAACTCCCCGCCTTGGGAAAGGGCCTGGCGCAGGCAGACGCCTCTGCATCTTCCAGGCCTACAGTGCCTTCTGAAAGACATGCTGCTGCTTTGAGGTCTCAGAAGCCAAGCTCTCACAAGCATCCTTAAAAAGCTCAAAACCCAACACAGGCGCTCGCTCAGAGGTCTTGAGCGACCTCGCAGCAGGGCGTCTTCTCCGCTGCAAGGCCTTCTTACAAGGGGATAGAGGAGGGCAGCCTGGAGGAATCTCCTTTTGGAAAGGTACCCCCAGCAGCAGCCGCAGCAGCAACAGCAATAGGCAAACACAAAGAGGCACTCAGCTGACGAGACACAAGTTGCTCCTGATGAGTGCGAATGCCGCCAGCTGCTGCCGGTGCGCTGGCCTCCAGCGCCGAGATGCAGGGCCCTGGGATGCCGTCGGGAGCTGCTCAGCACCGTGCTTGGCCGCCGGGCAAAGCAAAAGGAGGAGTGAGGCCATCAGTGGATGATGCCAGTGCCAGCCCCCCAAGAGACAAGCCCCGCGGGAGCCAGATTCCCCGGCCCCAGGGCATTACCTTCCCGCTGCCCTGGGGCACTGCACTGAGATCCCCAAGGCACCAGGCGGCACCACCCAAAGGGCCCTGGCCCCTCTCCCCAACCTCCCCAGCACCCCGGGTCCCTGCACGCGGCCGCTGACCTGCCCTGTGGCAAAGGCCGCCCTGCGCACACCACTGCTGACGTGCTCGCCTGCACACTGCACCGCAGCAGCCCGGGACGTCCTCGGGAGCTGCCCACAGCCACGCTCGGCCACCGGGCAGAGAAGAAGGAGGAGCAAGGCCAGCAGCGGCTGCCGCCGGGCCACAGCCCCCCAAGAAACAAGCCCCGCGCAGCCCCATGGCCCCACGGCTCAAGAGGACCCTCCTCCCACCGCTGTGGCGGACTCCATCGAGGCACCACCCAGAAGGGTCCTGCGCTCTCTCCCACCCCTCCCAAGGACCCGCAACTCCCCGGGGCCTGACACGCGACTCCTTACCTGCCACACAGCACAGGCCCCCTCCACACACCAACGCCGGCGTGCTCGCCTGTGCTGCATGGGCCCGGCATGCCCTCGGGAGCTGCGCAGCGCCACGCCACGCTCGGCAGCCGTGCAAAGCAAAGGAGGAGAGAAGGCTTCAGTGGCTGCTGCCAGCACCCGTGCCCTCAACAAGTCCCCCACAGCTCCCTCTGCACCAACGCCCAGAGGCAGCTCATGGCCCCCCACACACTACCCCAGGCCGATGACGGTGCCGGGCCCCACGCCAGCCCCCTGGCTGCCACCAGCACACCAAGCCTGCGGCCAGGGCAGCCTGCCTCCACGCCGGCCAGAACACAGAACTCGCCGACACCCCGGGCAACGCTGACAATGGCCTTGGCAACAGGCACCAACTGCCCGGCAAGAGGCACAAGCGCCCCAGCCCCAAACACACCCACCGCGCACCGGCACGCCAGCAAGCATGGCCCAAGGGCCGCGGGCAAGGCACGAGCCCTCGCTCAGAAACCCGGACACTGCTCCCGCCTCACCAGGCCTCTCCAGCACTCCGCATTTGCTCTCGCAGAGTTGTTCTCTGCAGCCCCGCCGCTTCTCTTGCATGCCTAGAGCAGCAAGCAATACCTGCCCTGCGGCACTTCCTCTTTTCACAAACTGACACCGTGCCTCCTCAGACATTGGCACAAAAATCACCATGCACCTGGCAAGGCTCATGCACCATCAAGGAAGCGCCCACAGCCTCTCTCGGGCTCCTCCGCTGTTCTTGCAGGCCTAGTCCAGTCAAACAAGAACTGCGCCGCTGCGCTTCCTCGCTCTTCCCAGACTGACACCATGCCTAACGACACATGCCGACAGACAGTGCCGCGCTGCTATAACGGCTCCCCACCTGCACGTGCTCGCACACTAGTGCTCTCCCGCGCCTCCACTGGCAGTCCTGCCTATTCCGGCCTCCACCAAAGTGCCCCTCTGCACCTCCCGACTCTTGCCAAACTTTCCCCTTACCAAAGGAGAGGTGTGCGCAGCATACAAGCTCTTCTGCAATGGCTCCGCCACCAGCAAGGGCTTGCCGAGGAGCCCTCTTCAGCCCCCACTGGAGCAGTGGCATGCCAGGTGCAGCCTCAGGAGAACTGCCCCTCCACGCTTCCACTTGTGCCTCCCAAAACCACACCGTGCCCATGCAGACACTGGCACAAAATCGCCATGCCCCTCACATGGCTCAGGCACGCAGAGGTTCACGTAGTGGCAGAACAGCTGTCTTGGGCCCCTCCGAGGCATGCCCTCAGGCAGTGCTAGGCAGAGGCCTATTGCAGAGGCAGAGAAGAGCTTGCTGAGATCCGCCCGCCTGCCTCCGCCTTCTCCTGCCCAGGCTGAAGAGGCCCAGCTCGCTCAGCCTCTCCTGGCAGGAGAGCTGCTCCAGTGCCTTCCTCCTCTTGGTGGCCCTTTGCAGGCCTCGCTCCACTCCGTCCGTGCGGATGTTGTCCCGGGGAGCCCAGAACTGCACCCCAGACTCCACGTGTGGCCTCAGCAGGGCTGAGGAGAGCGGAAGGAGCCTGCCCCTGACTCCCACCCCCTCCCTCCCCAGCGGCCTTCTGGCAATGCTCTTCCTGCGGCTTCCCAGGATACCAGCGGCCTTCGTGGCCACAAGCGCACATTGCTGGCTCACGGTCAGCTGGTGAAGAAAGCCTTCAGGACATCTGTGTTTTCAGTGTCCTTTGTCCCCAGGGCCCCTGCCCCCCGCCTTTAGCAGCAGGCTGCCCTTTGCCCTCGCCTTCCTTTTGCTGCTGGTGCACTTGTAGGAGCCTTGCCGCTTGCCTTTCCTGGCCCTTGCCAGCTTCAGCTCCAGGTGGCCTTTGGCTTTCCTCACGCCAGCCCTGCAGCCTCAGGCAGTGTCTCCAGGCATTTGTCCTGGGGCACCTCTCCCTCCTTCCCCCTCACACGCTTGCGATGTTCTTGGCACGCCTGCCTGCTCCTTGGTGCCGGAATCAGTTCTGGGCAAAAAGCTACAGGCCAAAAGTTAGAAAAAGAGAGAAAGGCCAGAGTGCTGGCACACTCGGCAGCCATGTCAGTAGGCTAAGCCCTTGGGTTAACAGGCTCGTGAGGTAAGGAGAGCTGTGCTCAAGCAGCCTCTCTCTGGCGGTGGCCAGCAGCAGAGGGCCAGTGCCGAGCAGAAGAGCAAGGCCTAGCTGGAGAGCGGCCTGTGCCAGCCCCACACCCTTCCCACGGGCAAGTGCTCAGGGATTTCCTGAGCGGGGAAAAAGAGCAGCCGTGGCAGTTTCCCGAGGGCAAAAGAGCCACCAGCGGTCTTGGGCCAAAAACGGGGTGAATGATTTTGGAAGCGCCAGGGAGGTTTTTGGCTTCGCCAGCATGCTGCCACATGGCATGCAGAATGTGCCTGTGTGGGGGCTAGCCCACCTTTGGCAGAGCATCAAGAGAAAGGGGCGAGCAACTCCCCGCCTTGGGAAAGGGCCTGGCGCAGGCAGACGCCTCTGCATCTTCCAGGCCTACAGTGCCTTCTGAAAGACATGCTGCTGCTTTGAGGTCTCAGAAGCCAAGCTCTCACAAGCATCCTTAAAAAGCTCAAAACCCAACACAGGCGCTCGCTCAGAGGTCTTGAGCGACCTCGCAGCAGGGCGTCTTCTCCGCTGCAAGGCCTTCTTACAAGGGGATAGAGGAGGGCAGCCTGGAGGAATCTCCTTTTGGAAAGGTACCCCCAGCAGCAGCCGCAGCAGCAACAGCAATAGGCAAACACAAAGAGGCACTCAGCTGACGAGACACAAGTTGCTCCTGATGAGTGCGAATGCCGCCAGCTGCTGCCGGTGCGCTGGCCTCCAGCGCCGAGATGCAGGGCCCTGGGATGCCGTCGGGAGCTGCTCAGCACCGTGCTTGGCCGCCGGGCAAAGCAAAAGGAGGAGTGAGGCCATCAGTGGATGATGCCAGTGCCAGCCCCCCAAGAGACAAGCCCCGCGGGAGCCAGATTCCCCGGCCCCAGGGCATTACCTTCCCGCTGCCCTGGGGCACTGCACTGAGATCCCCAAGGCACCAGGCGGCACCACCCAAAGGGCCCTGGCCCCTCTCCCCAACCTCCCCAGCACCCCGGGTCCCTGCACGCGGCCGCTGACCTGCCCTGTGGCAAAGGCCGCCCTGCGCACACCACTGCTGACGTGCTCGCCTGCACACTGCACCGCAGCAGCCCGGGACGTCCTCGGGAGCTGCCCACAGCCACGCTCGGCCACCGGGCAGAGAAGAAGGAGGAGCAAGGCCAGCAGCGGCTGCCGCCGGGCCACAGCCCCCCAAGAAACAAGCCCCGCGCAGCCCCATGGCCCCACGGCTCAAGAGGACCCTCCTCCCACCGCTGTGGCGGACTCCATCGAGGCACCACCCAGAAGGGTCCTGCGCTCTCTCCCACCCCTCCCAAGGACCCGCAACTCCCCGGGGCCTGACACGCGACTCCTTACCTGCCACACAGCACAGGCCCCCTCCACACACCAACGCCGGCGTGCTCGCCTGTGCTGCATGGGCCCGGCATGCCCTCGGGAGCTGCGCAGCGCCACGCCACGCTCGGCCGGCGTGCAAAGCAAAGGAGGAGAGAAGGCTTCAGTGGCTGCTGCCAGCACCCGTGCCCTCAACAAGTCCCCCACAGCTCCCTCTGCACCAACGCCCAGAGGCAGCTCATGGCCCCCCACACACTACCCCAGGCCGATGACGGTGCCGGGCCCCACGCCAGCCCCCTGGCTGCCACCAGCACACCAAGCCTGCGGCCAGGGCAGCCTGCCTCCACGCCGGCCAGAACACAGAACTCGCCGACACCCCGGGCAACGCTGACAATGGCCTTGGCAACAGGCACCAACTGCCCGGCAAGAGGCACAAGCGCCCCAGCCCCAAACACACCCACCGCGCACCGGCACGCCAGCAAGCATGGCCCAAGGGCCACGGGCAAGGCACGAGCCCTCGCTCAGAAACCCGGACACTGCTCCCGCCTCACCAGGCCTCTCCAGCACTCCGCATTTGCTCTCGCAGAGTTGTTCTCTGCAGCCCCGCCGCTTCTCTTGCATGCCTAGAGCAGCAAGCAATACCTGCCCTGCGGCACTTCCTCTTTTCACAAACTGACACCGTGCCTCCTCAGACATTGGCACAAAAATCACCATGCACCTGGCAAGGCTCATGCACCATCAAGGAAGCGCCCACAGCCTCTCTCGGGCTCCTCCGCTGTTCTTGCAGGCCTAGTCCAGTCAAACAAGAACTGCGCCGCTGCGCTTCCTCGCTCTTCCCAGACTGACACCATGCCTAACGACACATGCCGACAGACAGTGCCGCGCTGCTATAACGGCTCCCCACCTGCACGTGCTCGCACACTAGTGCTCTCCCGCGCCTCCACTGGCAGTCCTGCCTATTCCGGCCTCCACCAAAGTGCCCCTCTGCACCTCCCGACTCTTGCCAAACTTTCCCCTTACCAAAGGAGAGGTGTGCGCAGCATACAAGCTCTTCTGCAATGGCTCCGCCACCAGCAAGGGCTTGCCGAGGAGCCCTCTTCAGCCCCCACTGGAGCAGTGGCATGCCAGGTGCAGCCTCAGGAGAACTGCCCCTCCACGCTTCCACTTGTGCCTCCCAAAACCACACCGTGCCCATGCAGACACTGGCACAAAATCGCCATGCCCCTCACATGGCTCAGGCACGCAGAGGTTCACGTAGTGGCAGAACAGCTGTCTTGGGCCCCTCCGAGGCATGCCCTCAGGCAGTGCTAGGCAGAGGCCTATTGCAGAGGCAGAGAAGAGCTTGCTGAGATCCGCCCGCCTGCCTCCGCCTTCTCCTGCCCAGGCTGAAGAGGCCCAGCTCGCTCAGCCTCTCCTGGCAGGAGAGCTGCTCCAGTGCCTTCCTCCTCTTGGTGGCCCTTTGCAGGCCTCGCTCCACTCCGTCCGTGCGGATGTTGTCCCGGGGAGCCCAGAACTGCACCCCAGACTCCACGTGTGGCCTCAGCAGGGCTGAGGAGAGCGGAAGGAGCCTGCCCCTGACTCCCACCCCCTCCCTCCCCAGCGGCCTTCTGGCAATGCTCTTCCTGCGGCTTCCCAGGATACCAGCGGCCTTCGTGGCCACAAGCGCACATTGCTGGCTCACGGTCAGCTGGTGAAGAAAGCCTTCAGGACATCTGTGTTTTCAGTGTCCTTTGTCCCCAGGGCCCCTGCCCCCCACCTTTAGCAGCAGGCTGCCCTTTGCCCTCGCCTTCCTTTTGCTGCTGGTGCACTTGTAGGAGCCTTGCCGCTTGCCTTTCCTGGCCCTTGCCAGCTTCAGCTCCAGGTGGCCTTTGGCTTTCCTCACGCCAGCCCTGCAGCCTCAGGCAGTGTCTCCAGGCATTTGTCCTGGGGCACCTCTCCCTCCTTCCCCCTCACACGCTTGCGATGTTCTTGGCACGCCTGCCTGCTCCTTGGTGCCGGAATCAGTTCTGGGCAAAAAGCTACAGGCCAAAAGTTAGAAAAAGAGAGAAAGGCCAGAGTGCTGGCACACTCGGCAGCCATGTCAGTAGGCTAAGCCCTTGGGTTAACAGGCTCGTGAGGTAAGGAGAGCTGTGCTCAAGCAGCCTCTCTCTGGCGGTGGCCAGCAGCAGAGGGCCAGTGCCGAGCAGAAGAGCAAGGCCTAGCTGGAGAGCGGCCTGTGCCAGCCCCACACCCTTCCCACGGGCAAGTGCTCAGGGATTTCCTGAGCGGGGAAAAAGAGCAGCCGTGGCAGTTTCCCGAGGGCAAAAGAGCCACCAGCGGTCTTGGGCCAAAAACGGGGTGAATGATTTTGGAAGCGCCAGGGAGGTTTTTGGCTTCGCCAGCATGCTGCCACATGGCATGCAGAATGTGCCTGTGTGGGGGCTAGCCCACCTTTGGCAGAGCATCAAGAGAAAGGGGCGAGCAACTCCCCGCCTTGGGAAAGGGCCTGGCGCAGGCAGACGCCTCTGCATCTTCCAGGCCTACAGTGCCTTCTGAAAGACATGCTGCTGCTTTGAGGTCTCAGAAGCCAAGCTCTCACAAGCATCCTTAAAAAGCTCAAAACCCAACACAGGCGCTCGCTCAGAGGTCTTGAGCGACCTCGCAGCAGGGCGTCTTCTCCGCTGCAAGGCCTTCTTACAAGGGGATAGAGGAGGGCAGCCTGGAGGAATCTCCTTTTGGAAAGGTACCCCCAGCAGCAGCCGCAGCAGCAACAGCAATAGGCAAACACAAAGAGGCACTCAGCTGACGAGACACAAGTTGCTCCTGATGAGTGCGAATGCCGCCAGCTGCTGCCGGTGCGCTGGCCTCCAGCGCCGAGATGCAGGGCCCTGGGATGCCGTCGGGAGCTGCTCAGCACCGTGCTTGGCCGCCGGGCAAAGCAAAAGGAGGAGTGAGGCCATCAGTGGATGATGCCAGTGCCAGCCCCCCAAGAGACAAGCCCCGCGGGAGCCAGATTCCCCGGCCCCAGGGCATTACCTTCCCGCTGCCCTGGGGCACTGCACTGAGATCCCCAAGGCACCAGGCGGCACCACCCAAAGGGCCCTGGCCCCTCTCCCCAACCTCCCCAGCACCCCGGGTCCCTGCACGCGGCCGCTGACCTGCCCTGTGGCAAAGGCCGCCCTGCGCACACCACTGCTGACGTGCTCGCCTGCACACTGCACCGCAGCAGCCCGGGACGTCCTCGGGAGCTGCCCACAGCCACGCTCGGCCACCGGGCAGAGAAGAAGGAGGAGCAAGGCCAGCAGCGGCTGCCGCCGGGCCACAGCCCCCCAAGAAACAAGCCCCGCGCAGCCCCATGGCCCCACGGCTCAAGAGGACCCTCCTCCCACCGCTGTGGCGGACTCCATCGAGGCACCACCCAGAAGGGTCCTGCGCTCTCTCCCACCCCTCCCAAGGACCCGCAACTCCCCGGGGCCTGACACGCGACTCCTTACCTGCCACACAGCACAGGCCCCCTCCACACACCAACGCCGGCGTGCTCGCCTGTGCTGCATGGGCCCGGCATGCCCTCGGGAGCTGCGCAGCGCCACGCCACGCTCGGCCGGCGTGCAAAGCAAAGGAGGAGAGAAGGCTTCAGTGGCTGCTGCCAGCACCCGTGCCCTCAACAAGTCCCCCACAGCTCCCTCTGCACCAACGCCCAGAGGCAGCTCATGGCCCCCCACACACTACCCCAGGCCGATGACGGTGCCGGGCCCCACGCCAGCCCCCTGGCTGCCACCAGCACACCAAGCCTGCGGCCAGGGCAGCCTGCCTCCACGCCGGCCAGAACACAGAACTCGCCGACACCCCGGGCAACGCTGACAATGGCCTTGGCAACAGGCACCAACTGCCCGGCAAGAGGCACAAGCGCCCCAGCCCCAAACACACCCACCGCGCACCGGCACGCCAGCAAGCATGGCCCAAGGGCCACGGGCAAGGCACGAGCCCTCGCTCAGAAACCCGGACACTGCTCCCGCCTCACCAGGCCTCTCCAGCACTCCGCATTTGCTCTCGCAGAGTTGTTCTCTGCAGCCCCGCCGCTTCTCTTGCATGCCTAGAGCAGCAAGCAATACCTGCCCTGCGGCACTTCCTCTTTTCACAAACTGACACCGTGCCTCCTCAGACATTGGCACAAAAATCACCATGCACCTGGCAAGGCTCATGCACCATCAAGGAAGCGCCCACAGCCTCTCTCGGGCTCCTCCGCTGTTCTTGCAGGCCTAGTCCAGTCAAACAAGAACTGCGCCGCTGCGCTTCCTCGCTCTTCCCAGACTGACACCATGCCTAACGACACATGCCGACAGACAGTGCCGCGCTGCTATAACGGCTCCCCACCTGCACGTGCTCGCACACTAGTGCTCTCCCGCGCCTCCACTGGCAGTCCTGCCTATTCCGGCCTCCACCAAAGTGCCCCTCTGCACCTCCCGACTCTTGCCAAACTTTCCCCTTACCAAAGGAGAGGTGTGCGCAGCATACAAGCTCTTCTGCAATGGCTCCGCCACCAGCAAGGGCTTGCCGAGGAGCCCTCTTCAGCCCCCACTGGAGCAGTGGCATGCCAGGTGCAGCCTCAGGAGAACTGCCCCTCCACGCTTCCACTTGTGCCTCCCAAAACCACACCGTGCCCATGCAGACACTGGCACAAAATCGCCATGCCCCTCACATGGCTCAGGCACGCAGAGGTTCACGTAGTGGCAGAACAGCTGTCTTGGGCCCCTCCGAGGCATGCCCTCAGGCAGTGCTAGGCAGAGGCCTATTGCAGAGGCAGAGAAGAGCTTGCTGAGATCCGCCCGCCTGCCTCCGCCTTCTCCTGCCCAGGCTGAAGAGGCCCAGCTCGCTCAGCCTCTCCTGGCAGGAGAGCTGCTCCAGTGCCTTCCTCCTCTTGGTGGCCCTTTGCAGGCCTCGCTCCACTCCGTCCGTGCGGATGTTGTCCCGGGGAGCCCAGAACTGCACCCCAGACTCCACGTGTGGCCTCAGCAGGGCTGAGGAGAGCGGAAGGAGCCTGCCCCTGACTCCCACCCCCTCCCTCCCCAGCGGCCTTCTGGCAATGCTCTTCCTGCGGCTTCCCAGGATACCAGCGGCCTTCGTGGCCACAAGCGCACATTGCTGGCTCACGGTCAGCTGGTGAAGAAAGCCTTCAGGACATCTGTGTTTTCAGTGTCCTTTGTCCCCAGGGCCCCTGCCCCCCACCTTTAGCAGCAGGCTGCCCTTTGCCCTCGCCTTCCTTTTGCTGCTGGTGCACTTGTAGGAGCCTTGCCGCTTGCCTTTCCTGGCCCTTGCCAGCTTCAGCTCCAGGTGGCCTTTGGCTTTCCTCACGCCAGCCCTGCAGCCTCAGGCAGTGTCTCCAGGCATTTGTCCTGGGGCACCTCTCCCTCCTTCCCCCTCACACGCTTGCGATGTTCTTGGCACGCCTGCCTGCTCCTTGGTGCCGGAATCAGTTCTGGGCAAAAAGCTACAGGCCAAAAGTTAGAAAAAGAGAGAAAGGCCAGAGTGCTGGCACACTCGGCAGCCATGTCAGTAGGCTAAGCCCTTGGGTTAACAGGCTCGTGAGGTAAGGAGAGCTGTGCTCAAGCAGCCTCTCTCTGGCGGTGGCCAGCAGCAGAGGGCCAGTGCCGAGCAGAAGAGCAAGGCCTAGCTGGAGAGCGGCCTGTGCCAGCCCCACACCCTTCCCACGGGCAAGTGCTCAGGGATTTCCTGAGCGGGGAAAAAGAGCAGCCGTGGCAGTTTCCCGAGGGCAAAAGAGCCACCAGCGGTCTTGGGCCAAAAACGGGGTGAATGATTTTGGAAGCGCCAGGGAGGTTTTTGGCTTCGCCAGCATGCTGCCACATGGCATGCAGAATGTGCCTGTGTGGGGGCTAGCCCACCTTTGGCAGAGCATCAAGAGAAAGGGGCGAGCAACTCCCCGCCTTGGGAAAGGGCCTGGCGCAGGCAGACGCCTCTGCATCTTCCAGGCCTACAGTGCCTTCTGAAAGACATGCTGCTGCTTTGAGGTCTCAGAAGCCAAGCTCTCACAAGCATCCTTAAAAAGCTCAAAACCCAACACAGGCGCTCGCTCAGAGGTCTTGAGCGACCTCGCAGCAGGGCATCTTCTCCGCTGCAAGGCCTTCTTACAAGGGGATAGAGGAGGGCAGCCTGGAGGAATCTCCTTTTGGAAAGGTACCCCCAGCAGCAGCCGCAGCAGCAACAGCAATAGGCAAACACAAAGAGGCACTCAGCTGACGAGACACAAGTTGCTCCTGATGAGTGCGAATGCCGCCAGCTGCTGCCGGTGCGCTGGCCTCCAGCGCCGAGATGCAGGGCCCTGGGATGCCGTCGGGAGCTGCTCAGCACCGTGCTCGGCCGCCGGGCAAAGCAAAAGGAGGAGTGAGGCCATCAGTGGATGATGCCAGTGCCAGCCCCCCAAGAGACAAGCCCCGCGGGAGCCAGATTCCCCGGCCCCAGGGCATTACCTTCCCGCTGCCCTGGGGCACTGCACTGAGATCCCCAAGGCACCAGGCGGCACCACCCAAAGGGCCCTGGCCCCTCTCCCCAACCTCCCCAGCACCCCGGGTCCCTGCACGCGGCCGCTGACCTGCCCTGTGGCAAAGGCCGCCCTGCGCACACCACTGCTGACGTGCTCGCCTGCACACTGCACCGCAGCAGCCCGGGACGTCCTCGGGAGCTGCCCACAGCCACGCTCGGCCACCGGGCAGAGAAGAAGGAGGAGCAAGGCCAGCAGCGGCTGCCGCCGGGCCACAGCCCCCCAAGAAACAAGCCCCGCGCAGCCCCATGGCCCCACGGCTCAAGAGGACCCTCCTCCCACCGCTGTGGCGGACTCCATCGAGGCACCACCCAGAAGGGTCCTGCGCTCTCTCCCACCCCTCCCAAGGACCCGCAACTCCCCGGGGCCTGACACGCAACTCCTTACCTGCCACACAGCACAGGCCCCCTCCACACACCAACGCCGGCGTGCTCGCCTGTGCTGCATGGGCCCGGCATGCCCTCGGGAGCTGCGCAGCGCCACGCCACGCTCGGCCGGCGTGCAAAGCAAAGGAGGAGAGAAGGCTTCAGTGGCTGCTGCCAGCACCCGTGCCCTCAACAAGTCCCCCACAGCTCCCTCTGCACCAACGCCCAGAGGCAGCTCATGGCCCCCCACACACTACCCCAGGCCGATGACGGTGCCGGGCCCCACGCCAGCCCCCTGGCTGCCACCAGCACACCAAGCCTGCGGCCAGGGCAGCCTGCCTCCACGCCGGCCAGAACACAGAACTCGCCGACACCCCGGGCAACGCTGACAATGGCCTTGGCAACAGGCACCAACTGCCCGGCAAGAGGCACAAGCGCCCCAGCCCCAAACACACCCACCGCGCACCGGCACGCCAGCAAGCATGGCCCAAGGGCCACGGGCAAGGCACGAGCCCTCGCTCAGAAACCCGGACACTGCTCCCGCCTCACCAGGCCTCTCCAGCACTCCGCATTTGCTCTCGCAGAGTTGTTCTCTGCAGCCCCGCCGCTTCTCTTGCATGCCTAGAGCAGCAAGCAATACCTGCCCTGCGGCACTTCCTCTTTTCACAAACTGACACCGTGCCTCCTCAGACATTGGCACAAAAATCACCATGCACCTGGCAAGGCTCATGCACCATCAAGGAAGCGCCCACAGCCTCTCTCGGGCTCCTCCGCTGTTCTTGCAGGCCTAGTCCAGTCAAACAAGAACTGCGCCGCTGCGCTTCCTCGCTCTTCCCAGACTGACACCATGCCTAACGACACATGCCGACAGACAGTGCCGCGCTGCTATAACGGCTCCCCACCTGCACGTGCTCGCACACTAGTGCTCTCCCGCGCCTCCACTGGCAGTCCTGCCTATTCCGGCCTCCACCAAAGTGCCCCTCTGCACCTCCCGACTCTTGCCAAACTTTCCCCTTACCAAAGGAGAGGTGTGCGCAGCATACAAGCTCTTCTGCAATGGCTCCGCCACCAGCAAGGGCTTGCCGAGGAGCCCTCTTCAGCCCCCACTGGAGCAGTGGCATGCCAGGTGCAGCCGCAGGAGAACTGCCCCTCCACGCTTCCACTTGTGCCTCCCAAACCCACACCGTGCCCACGCAGACACTGGCACAAAATCGCCACGCCCCTCACATGGCTCAGGCACGCAGAGGTTCACGTAGTGGCAGAACAGCTGTCTTGGGCCCCTCCGAGGCATGCCCTCAGGCAGTGCTAGGCAGAGGCCTATTGCAGAGGCAGAGAAGAGCTTGCTGAGATCCGCCCGCCTGCCTCCGCCTTCTCCTGCCCAGGCTGAAGAGGCCCAGCTCGCTCAGCCTCTCCTGGCAGGAGAGCTGCTCCAGTGCCTTCCTCCTCTTGGTGGCCCTTTGCAGGCCTCGCTCCACTCCGTCCGTGCGGATGTTGTCCTGGGGAGCCCAGAACTGCACCCCAGACTCCACGTGTGGCCTCAGCAGGGCTGAGGAGAGCGGAAGGAGCCTGCCCCTGACTCCCACCCCCTCCCTCCCCAGCGGCCCTCTGGCAATGCTCTTCCTGCGGCTTCCCAGGATACCAGCGGCCTTCGTGGCCACAAGCGCACATTGCTGGCTCACGGTCAGCTGGTGAAGAAAGCCTTCAGGACATCTGTGTTTTCAGTGTCCTTTGTCCCCAGGGCCCCTGCCCCCCGCCTTTAGCAGCAGGCTGCCCTTTGCCCTCGCCTTCCTTTTGCTGCTGGTGCACTTGTAGGAGCCTTGCCGCTTGCCTTTCCTGGCCCTTGCCAGCTTCAGCTCCAGGTGGCCTTTGGCTTTCCTCACGCCAGCCCTGCAGCCTCAGGCAGTGTCTCCAGGCATTTGTCCTGGGGCACCTCTCCCTCCTTCCCCCTCACACGCTTGCGATGTTCTTGGCACGCCTGCCTGCTCCTTGGTGCCGGAATCAGTTCTGGGCAAAAAGCTACAGGCCAAAAGTTAGAAAAAGAGAGAAAGGCCAGAGTGCTGGCACACTCGGCAGCCATGTCAGTAGGCTAAGCCCTTGGGTTAACAGGCTCGTGAGGTAAGGAGAGCTGTGCTCAAGCAGCCTCTCTCTGGCGGTGGCCAGCAGCAGAGGGCCAGTGCCGAGCAGAAGAGCAAGGCCTAGCTGGAGAGCGGCCTGTGCCAGCCCCACACCCTTCCCACGGGCAAGTGCTCAGGGATTTCCTGAGCGGGGAAAAAGAGCAGCCGTGGCAGTTTCCCGAGGGCAAAAGAGCCACCAGCGGTCTTGGGCCAAAAACGGGGTGAATGATTTTGGAAGCGCCAGGGAGGTTTTTGGCTTCGCCAGCATGCTGCCACATGGCATGCAGAATGTGCCTGTGTGGGGGCTAGCCCACCTTTGGCAGAGCATCAAGAGAAAGGGGCGAGCAACTCCCCGCCTTGGGAAAGGGCCTGGCGCAGGCAGACGCCTCTGCATCTTCCAGGCCTACAGTGCCTTCTGAAAGACATGCTGCTGCTTTGAGGTCTCAGAAGCCAAGCTCTCACAAGCATCCTTAAAAAGCTCAAAACCCAACACAGGCGCTCGCTCAGAGGTCTTGAGCGACCTCGCAGCAGGGCGTCTTCTCCGCTGCAAGGCCTTCTTACAAGGGGATAGAGGAGGGCAGCCTGGAGGAATCTCCTTTTGGAAAGGTACCCCCAGCAGCAGCCGCAGCAGCAACAGCAATAGGCAAACACAAAGAGGCACTCAGCTGACGAGACACAAGTTGCTCCTGATGAGTGCGAATGCCGCCAGCTGCTGCCGGTGCGCTGGCCTCCAGCGCCGAGATGCAGGGCCCTGGGATGCCGTCGGGAGCTGCTCAGCACCGTGCTTGGCCGCCGGGCAAAGCAAAAGGAGGAGTGAGGCCATCAGTGGATGATGCCAGTGCCAGCCCCCCAAGAGACAAGCCCCGCGGGAGCCAGATTCCCCGGCCCCAGGGCATTACCTTCCCGCTGCCCTGGGGCACTGCACTGAGATCCCCAAGGCACCAGGCGGCACCACCCAAAGGGCCCTGGCCCCTCTCCCCAACCTCCCCAGCACCCCGGGTCCCTGCACGCGGCCGCTGACCTGCCCTGTGGCAAAGGCCGCCCTGCGCACACCACTGCTGACGTGCTCGCCTGCACACTGCACCGCAGCAGCCCGGGACGTCCTCGGGAGCTGCCCACAGCCACGCTCGGCCACCGGGCAGAGAAGAAGGAGGAGCAAGGCCAGCAGCGGCTGCCGCCGGGCCACAGGCCCCCAAGAAACAAGCCCCGCGAAACCCCATGGCCCCACGGCTCAAGAGGACCCTCCTCCCACCGCTGTGGCGGACTCCATCGAGGCACCACCCAGAAGGGTCCTGCGCTCTCTCCCACCCCTCCCAAGGACCCGCAACTCCCCGGGGCCTGACACGCGACTCCTTACCTGCCACACAGCACAGGCCCCCTCCACACACCAACGCCGGCGTGCTCGCCTGTGCTGCATGGGCCCGGCATGCCCTCGGGAGCTGCGCAGCGCCACGCCACGCTCGGCAGCCGTGCAAAGCAAAGGAGGAGAGAAGGCTTCAGTGGCTGCTGCCAGCACCCGTGCCCTCAACAAGTCCCCCACAGCTCCCTCTGCACCAACGCCCAGAGGCAGCTCATGGCCCTCCACACACTACCCCAGGCCGATGACGGTGCCGGGCCCCACGCCAGCCCCCTGGCTGCCACCAGCACACCAAGCCTGCGGCCAGGGCAGCCTGCCTCCACGCCGGCCAGAACACAGAACTCGCCGACACCCCGGGCAACGCTGACAACGGCCTTGGCAACAGGCACCAACTGCCCGGCAAGAGGCACAAGCGCCCCAGCCCCAAACACACCCACCGCGCACCGGCACGCCAGCAAGCATGGCCCAAGGGCTGCGGGCAAGGCACGAGCCCTCGCTCAGAAACCCGGACACTGCTCCCGCCTCACCAGGCCTTTCCAGCACTCCGCATTTGCTCTCGCAGAGTTGTTCTCTGCAGCCCCGCCGCTTCTCTTGCATGCCTAGAGCAGCAAGCAATACCTGCCCTGCGGCACTTCCTCTTTTCACAAACTGACACCGTGCCTCCTCAGACATTGGCACAAAAATCACCATGCACCTGGCAAGGCTCATGCACCATCAAGGAAGCGCCCACAGCTTCCCTCGGGCTCCTCCGCTGTTCTTGCAGGCCTAGTCCAGTCAAACAAGAACTGCGCCGCTGCGCTTCCTCGCTCTTCCCAGACTGACACCATGCCTAACGACACATGCCGACAGACAGTGCCGCGCTGCTATAACGGCTCCCCACCTGCACGTGCTCGCACACTAGTGCTCTCCCGCGCCTCCACTGGCAGTCCTGCCTATTCCGGCCTCCACCAAAGTGCCCCTCTGCACCTCCCGACTCTTGCCAAACTTTCCCCTTACCAAAGGAGAGGTGCGCGCAGCATACAAGCTCTTCTGCAATGGCTCCGCCACCAGCAAGGGCTTGCCGAGGAGCCCTCTTCAGCCCCCACTGGAGCAGTGGCATGCCAGGTACAGCCTCAGGAGAACTGCCCCTCCACGCTTCCACTTGTGCCTCCCAAACCCACACCGTGCCCACGCAGACACTGGCACAAAATCGCCATGCCCCTCACATGGCTCAGGCACGCAGAGGTTCACGTAGTGGCAGAACAGCTGTCTTGGGCCCCTCCGAGGCATGCCCTCAGGCAGTGCTAGGCAGAGGCCTATTGCAGAGGCAGAGAAGAGCTTGCGGAGATCCGCCCGCCTGCCTCCGCCTTCTCCTGCCCAGGCTGAAGAGGCCCAGCTCGCTCAGCCTCTCCTGGCAGGAGAGCTGCTCCAGTGCCTTCCTCCTCTTGGTGGCCCTTTGCAGGCCTCGCTCCACTCCGTCCGTGCGGATGTTGTCCTGGGGAGCCCAGAACTGCACCCCAGACTCCACGTGTGGCCTCAGCAGGGCTGAGGAGAGCGGAAGGAGCCTGCCCCTGACTCCCACCCCCTCCCTCCCCAGCGGCCCTCTGGCAATGCTCTTCCTGCGGCTTCCCAGGATACCAGCGGCCTTCGTGGCCACAAGCGCACATTGCTGGCTCACGGTCAGCTGGTGAAGAAAGCCTTCAGGACATCTGTGTTTTCAGTGTCCTTTGTCCCCAGGGCCCCTGCCCCCCGCCTTTAGCAGCAGGCTGCCCTTTGCCCTCGCCTTCCTTTTGCTGCTGGTGCACTTGTAGGAGCCTTGCTGCTTGCCTTTCCTGGCCCTTGCCAGCTTCAGCTCCAGGTGGCCTTTGGCTTTCCTCACGCCAGCCCTGCAGCCTCAGGCAGTGTCTCCAGGCATTTGTCCTGGGGCACCTCTCCCTCCTTCCCCCTCACACGCTTGCGATGTTCTTGGCACGCCTGCCTGCTCCTTGGTGCCGGAATCAGTTCTGGGCAAAAAGCTACAGGCCAAAAGTTAGAAAAAGAGAGAAAGGCCAGAGTGCTGGCACACTCGGCAGCCATGTCAGTAGGCTAAGCCCTTGGGTTAACAGGCTCGTGAGGTAAGGAGAGCTGTGCTCAAGCAGCCTCTCTCTGGCGGTGGCCAGCAGCAGAGGGCCAGTGCCGAGCAGAAGAGCAAGGCCTAGCTGGAGAGCGGCCTGTGCCAGCCCCACACCCTTCCCACGGGCAAGTGCTCAGGGATTTCCTGAGCGGGGAAAAAGAGCAGCCGTGGCAGTTTCCCGAGGGCAAAAGAGCCACCAGCGGTCTTGGGCCAAAAACGGGGTGAATGATTTTGGAGGCGCCAGGGAGGTTTTTGGCTTCGCCAGCATGCTGCCACATGGCATGCAGAATGTGCCTGTGTGGGGGCTAGCCCACCTTTGGCAGAGCATCAAGAGAAAGGGGCGAGCAACTCCCCGCCTTGGGAAAGGGCCTGGCGCAGGCAGACGCCTCTGCATCTTCCAGGCCTACAGTGCCTTCTGAAAGACATGCTGCTGCTTTGAGGTCTCAGAAGCCAAGCTCTCACAAGCATCCTTAAAAAGCTCAAAACCCAACACAGGCGCTCGCTCAGAGGTCTTGAGCGACCTCGCAGCAGGGCGTCTTCTCCGCTGCAAGGCCTTCTTACAAGGGGATAGAGGAGGGCAGCCTGGAGGAATCTCCTTTTGGAAAGGTACCCCCAGCAGCAGCCGCAGCAGCAACAGCAATAGGCAAACACAAAGAGGCACTCAGCTGACGAGACACAAGTTGCTCCTGATGAGTGCGAATGCCGCCAGCTGCTGCCGGTGCGCTGGCCTCCAGCGCCGAGATGCAGGGCCCTGGGATGCCGTCGGGAGCTGCTCAGCACCGTGCTCGGCCGCCGGGCAAAGCAAAAGGAGGAGTGAGGCCATCAGTGGATGATGCCAGTGCCAGCCCCCCAAGAGACAAGCCCCGCGGGAGCCAGATTCCCCGGCCCCAGGGCATTACCTTCCCGCTGCCCTGGGGCACTGCACTGAGATCCCCAAGGCACCAGGCGGCACCACCCAAAGGGCCCTGGCCCCTCTCCCCAACCTCCCCAGCACCCCGGGTCCCTGCACGCGGCCGCTGACCTGCCCTGTGGCAAAGGCCGCCCTGCGCACACCACTGCTGACGTGCTCGCCTGCACACTGCACCGCAGCAGCCCGGGACGTCCTCGGGAGCTGCCCACAGCCACGCTCGGCCACCGGGCAGAGAAGAAGGAGGAGCAAGGCCAGCAGCGGCTGCCACCGGGCCACAGCCCCCCAAGAAACAAGCCCCGCGCAGCCCCATGGCCCCACGGCTCAAGAGGACCCTCCTCCCACCGCTGTGGCGGACTCCATCGAAGCACCAGGCAAGACCACCCAGAAGGGTCCTGCGCTCTCTCCCACCCCTCCCAAGGACCCGCAACTCCCCGGGGCCTGCACGCGACTCCTTACCTGCCACACAGCACAGGCCCCCTCCACACACCAACGCCGGCGTGCTCGCCTGTGCTGCATGGGCCCGGCATGTCCTCGGGAGCTGCGCAGCGCCACGCCACGCTCGGCAGCCGTGCAAAGCAAAGGAGGAGAGAAGGCTTCAGTGGCTGCTGCCAGCACCCGTGCCCTCAACAAGTCCCCCACAGCTCCCTCTGCACCAACGCCCAGAGGCAGCTCATGGCCCCCCACACACTACCCCAGGCCGATGACGGTGCCGGGCCCCACGCCAGCCCCCTGGCTGCCACCAGCACACCAAGCCTGCGGCCAGGGCAGCCTGCCTCCACGCCGGCCAGAACACAGAACTCGCCGACACCCCGGGCAACGCTGACAATGGCCTTGGCAACAGGCACCAACTGCCCGGCAAGAGGCACAAGCGCCCCAAGGCACGAGCCCTCGCTCAGAAACCCGGACACTGCTCCCGCCTCACCAGGCCTCTCCAGCACTCCGCATTTGCTCTCGCAGAGTTGTTCTCTGCAGCCCCGCCGCTTCTCTTGCATGCCTAGAGCAGCAAGCAATACCTGCCCTGCGGCACTTCCTCTTTTCACAAACTGACATCGTGCCTCCTCAGACATTGGCACAAAAATCACCATGCACCTGGCAAGGCTCATGCACCATCAAGGAAGCGCCCACAGCTTCCCTCGGGCTCCTCCGCTGTTCTTGCAGGCCTAGTCCAGTCAAACAAGAACTGTGCCGCTGCGCTTTCTCGCTCTTCCCAGACTGACACCATGCCTAACGACACATGCCGACAGACAGTGCCGCGCTGCTATAACGGCTCCCCACCTGCACGTGCTCGCACACTAGTGCTCTCCCGCGCCTCCACTGGCAGTCCTGCCTATTCCGGCCTCCACCAAAGTGCCCCTCTGCACCTCCCGACTCTTGCCAAACTTTCCCCTTACCAAAGGAGAGGTGTGCGCAGCATACAAGCTCTTCTGCAATGGCTCCGCCACCAGCAAGGGCTTGCCGAGGAGCCCTCTTCAGCCCCCCACTGGAGCAGTGGCATGCCAGGTGCAGCCTCAGGAGAACTGCCCCTCCACGCTTCCACTTGTGCCTCCCAAACCCACACCGTGCCCACGCAGACACTGGCACAAAATCGCCATGCCCCTCACATGGCTCAGGCACGCAGAGGTTCACGTAGTGGCAGAACAGCTGTCTTGGGCCCCTCCGAGGCATGCCCTCAGGCAGTGCTAGGCAGAGGCCTATTGCAGAGGCAGAGAAGAGCTTGCGGAGATCCGCCCGCCTGCCTCCGCCTTCTCCTGCCCAGGCTGAAGAGGCCCAGCTCGCTCAGCCTCTCCTGGCAGGAGAGCTGCTCCAGTGCCTTCCTCCTCTTGGTGGCCCTTTGCAGGCCTCGCTCCACTCCGTCCGTGCGGATGTTGTCCTGGGGAGCCCAGAACTGCACCCCAGACTCCACGTGTGGCCTCAGCAGGGCTGAGGAGAGCGGAAGGAGCCTGCCCCTGACTCCCACCCCCTCCCTCCCCAGCGGCCCTCTGGCAATGCTCTTCCTGCGGCTTCCCAGGATACCAGCGGCCTTCGTGGCCACAAGCGCACATTGCTGGCTCACGGTCAGCTGGTGAAGAAAGCCTTCAGGACATCTGTGTTTTCAGTGTCCTTTGTCCCCAGGGCCCCTGCCCCCCGCCTTTAGCAGCAGGCTGCCCTTTGCCCTCGCCTTCCTTTTGCTGCTGGTGCACTTGTAGGAGCCTTGCCGCTTGCCTTTCCTGGCCCTTGCCAGCTTCAGCTCCAGGTGGCCTTTGGCTTTCCTCACGCCAGCCCTGCAGCCTCAGGCAGTGTCTCCAGGCATTTGTCCTGGGGCACCTCTCCCTCCTTCCCCCTCACACGCTTGCGATGTTCTTGGCACGCCTGCCTGCTCCTTGGTGCCGGAATCAGTTCTGGGCAAAAAGCTACAGGCCAAAAGTTAGAAAAAGAGAGAAAGGCCAGAGTGCTGGCACACTCGGCAGCCATGTCAGTAGGCTAAGCCCTTGGGTTAACAGGCTCGTGAGGTAAGGAGAGCTGTGCTCAAGCAGCCTCTCTCTGGCGGTGGCCAGCAGCAGAGGGCCAGTGCCGAGCAGAAGAGCAAGGCCTAGCTGGAGAGCGGCCTGTGCCAGCCCCACACCCTTCCCACGGGCAAGTGCTCAGGGATTTCCTGAGCGGGGAAAAAGAGCAGCCGTGGCAGTTTCCCGAGGGCAAAAGAGCCACCAGCGGTCTTGGGCCAAAAACGGGGTGAATGATTTTGGAAGCGCCAGGGAGGTTTTTGGCTTCGCCAGCATGCTGCCACATGGCATGCAGAATGTGCCTGTGTGGGGGCTAGCCCACCTTTGGCAGAGCATCAAGAGAAAGGGGCGAGCAACTCCCCGCCTTGGGAAAGGGCCTGGCGCAGGCAGACGCCTCTGCATCTTCCAGGCCTACAGTGCCTTCTGAAAGACATGCTGCTGCTTTGAGGTCTCAGAAGCCAAGCTCTCACAAGCATCCTTAAAAAGCTCAAAACCCAACACAGGCGCTCGCTCAGAGGTCTTGAGCGACCTCGCAGCAGGGCGTCTTCTCCGCTGCAAGGCCTTCTTACAAGGGGATAGAGGAGGGCAGCCTGGAGGAATCTCCTTTTGGAAAGGTACCCCCAGCAGCAGCCGCAGCAGCAACAGCAATAGGCAAACACAAAGAGGCACTCAGCTGACGAGACACAAGTTGCTCCTGATGAGTGCGAATGCCGCCAGCTGCTGCCGGTGCGCTGGCCTCCAGCGCCGAGATGCAGGGCCCTGGGATGCCGTCGGGAGCTGCTCAGCACCGTGCTCGGCCGCCGGGCAAAGCAAAAGGAGGAGTGAGGCCATCAGTGGACGATGCCAGTGCCAGCCCCCCAAGAGACAAGCCCCGCGGGAGCCAGATTCCCCGGCCCCAGGGCATTACCTTCCCGCTGCCCTGGGGCACTGCACTGAGATCCCCAAGGCACCAGGCGGCACCACCCAAAGGGCCCTGGCCCCTCTCCCCAACCTCCCCAGCACCCCGGGTCCCTGCACGCGGCCGCTGACCTGCCCTGTGGCAAAGGCCGCCCTGCGCACACCACTGCTGACATGCTCGCCTGCACACTGCACCGCAGCAGCCCGGGACGTCCTCGGGAGCTGCCCACAGCCACGCTCGGCCACCGGGCAGAGAAGAAGGAGGAGCAAGGCCAGCAGCGGCTGCCGCCGGGCCACAGCCCCCCAAGAAACAAGCCCCGCGCAGCCCCATGGCCCCACGGCTCAAGAGGACCCTCCTCCCACCGCTGTGGCGGACTCCATCGAGGCACCAGGCAGGACCACCCAGAAGGGTCCTGCGCTCTCCCCCACCCCTCCCAAGGACCCGCAACTCCCCGGGGCCTGACACGCGACTCCTTACCTGCCACACAGCACAGGCCCCCTCCACACACCAACGCCGGCGTGCTCGCCTGTGCTGCATGGGCCCGGCATGTCCTCGGGAGCTGCGCAGCGCCACGCCACGCTCGGCCGGCGTGCAAAGCAAAGGAGGAGAGAAGGCTTCAGTGGCTGCTGCCAGCACCCGTGCCCTCAACAAGTCCCCCACAGCTCCCTCTGCACCAACGCCCAGAGGCAGCTCATGGCCCCCCACACACTACCCCAGGCCGATGACGGTGCCGGGCCCCACGCCAGCCCCCTGGCTGCCACCAGCACACCAAGCCTGCGGCCAGGGCAGCCTGCCTCCACGCCGGCCAGAACACAGAACTCGCCGACACCCCGGGCAACGCTGACAATGGCCTTGGCAACAGGCACCAACTGCCCGGCAAGAGGCACAAGCGCCCCAGCCCCAAACACACCCACCGCGCACCGGCACGCCAGCAAGCATGGCCCAAGGGCCACGGGCAAGGCACGAGCCCTCGCTCAGAAACCCGGACACTGCTCCCGCCTCACCAGGCCTCTCCAGCACTCCGCATTTGCTCTCGCAGAGTTGTTCTCTGCAGCCCCGCCGCTTCTCTTGCATGCCTAGAGCAGCAAGCAATACCTGCCCTGCGGCACTTCCTCTTTTCACAAACTGACACCGTGCCTCCTCAGACATTGGCACAAAAATCACCATGCACCTGGCAAGGCTCATGCACCATCAAGGAAGCGCCCACAGCCTCTCTCGGGCTCCTCCGCTGTTCTTGCAGGCCTAGTCCAGTCAAACAAGAACTGCGCCGCTGCGCTTCCTCGCTCTTCCCAGACTGACACCATGCCTAACGACACATGCCGACAGACAGTGCCGCGCTGCTATAACGGCTCCCCACCTGCACGTGCTCGCACACTAGTGCTCTCCCGCGCCTCCACTGGCAGTCCTGCCTATTCCGGCCTCCACCAAAGTGCCCCTCTGCACCTCCCGACTCTTGCCAAACTTTCCCCTTACCAAAGGAGAGGTGTGCGCAGCATACAAGCTCTTCTGCAATGGCTCCGCCACCAGCAAGGGCTTGCCGAGGAGCCCTCTTCAGCCCCCACTGGAGCAGTGGCATGCCAGGTGCAGCCGCAGGAGAACTGCCCCTCCACGCTTCCACTTGTGCCTCCCAAACCCACACCGTGCCCACGCAGACACTGGCACAAAATCGCCACGCCCCTCACATGGCTCAGGCACGCAGAGGTTCACGTAGTGGCAGAACAGCTGTCTTGGGCCCCTCCGAGGCATGCCCTCAGGCAGTGCTAGGCAGAGGCCTATTGCAGAGGCAGAGAAGAGCTTGCGGAGATCCGCCCGCCTGCCTCCGCCTTCTCCTGCCCAGGCTGAAGAGGCCCAGCTCGCTCAGCCTCTCCTGGCAGGAGAGCTGCTCCAGTGCCTTCCTCCTCTTGGTGGCCCTTTGCAGGCCTCGCTCCACTCCGTCCGTGCGGATGTTGTCCTGGGGAGCCCAGAACTGCACCCCAGACTCCACGTGTGGCCTCAGCAGGGCTGAGGAGAGCGGAAGGAGCCTGCCCCTGACTCCCACCCCCTCCCTCCCCAGCGGCCCTCTGGCAATGCTCTTCCTGCGGCTTCCCAGGATACCAGCGGCCTTCGTGGCCACAAGCGCACATTGCTGGCTCACGGTCAGCTGGTGAAGAAAGCCTTCAGGACATCTGTGTTTTCAGTGTCCTTTGTCCCCAGGGCCCCTGCCCCCCGCCTTTAGCAGCAGGCTGCCCTTTGCCCTCGCCTTCCTTTTGCTGCTGGTGCACTTGTAGGAGCCTTGCCGCTTGCCTTTCCTGGCCCTTGCCAGCTTCAGCTCCAGGTGGCCTTTGGCTTTCCTCACGCCAGCCCTGCAGCCTCAGGCAGTGTCTCCAGGCATTTGTCCTGGGGCACCTCTCCCTCCTTCCCCCTCACACGCTTGCGATGTTCTTGGCACGCCTGCCTGCTCCTTGGTGCCGGAATCAGTTCTGGGCAAAAAGCTACAGGCCAAAAGTTAGAAAAAGAGAGAAAGGCCAGAGTGCTGGCACACTCGGCAGCCATGTCAGTAGGCTAAGCCCTTGGGTTAACAGGCTCGTGAGGTAAGGAGAGCTGTGCTCAAGCAGCCTCTCTCTGGCGGTGGCCAGCAGCAGAGGGCCAGTGCCGAGCAGAAGAGCAAGGCCTAGCTGGAGAGCGGCCTGTGCCAGCCCCACACCCTTCCCACGGGCAAGTGCTCAGGGATTTCCTGAGCGGGGAAAAAGAGCAGCCGTGGCAGTTTCCCGAGGGCAAAAGAGCCACCAGCGGTCTTGGGCCAAAAACGGGGTGAATGATTTTGGAAGCGCCAGGGAGGTTTTTGGCTTCGCCAGCATGCTGCCACATGGCATGCAGAATGTGCCTGTGTGGGGGCTAGCCCACCTTTGGCAGAGCATCAAGAGAAAGGGGCGAGCAACTCCCCGCCTTGGGAAAGGGCCTGGCGCAGGCAGACGCCTCTGCATCTTCCAGGCCTACAGTGCCTTCTGAAAGACATGCTGCTGCTTTGAGGTCTCAGAAGCCAAGCTCTCACAAGCATCCTTAAAAAGCTCAAAACCCAACACAGGCGCTCGCTCAGAGGTCTTGAGCGACCTCGCAGCAGGGCGTCTTCTCCGCTGCAAGGCCTTCTTACAAGGGGATAGAGGAGGGCAGCCTGGAGGAATCTCCTTTTGGAAAGGTACCCCCAGCAGCAGCCGCAGCAGCAACAGCAATAGGCAAACACAAAGAGGCACTCAGCTGACGAGACACAAGTTGCTCCTGATGAGTGCGAATGCCGCCAGCTGCTGCCAGTGCGCTGGCCTCCAGCGCCGAGATGCAGGGCCCTGGGATGCCGTCGGGAGCTGCTCAGCACCGTGCTCGGCCGCCGGGCAAAGCAAAAGGAGGAGTGAGGCCATCAGTGGATGATGCCAGTGCCAGCCCCCCAAGAGACAAGCCCCGCGGGAGCCAGATTCCCCGGCCCCAGGGCATTACCTTCCCGCTGCCCTGGGGCACTGCACTGAGATCCCCAAGGCACCAGGCGGCACCACCCAAAGGGCCCTGGCCCCTCTCCCCAACCTCCCCAGCACCCCGGGTCCCTGCACGCGGCCGCTGACCTGCCCTGTGGCAAAGGCCGCCCTGCGCACACCACTGCTGACGTGCTCGCCTGCACACTGCACCGCAGCAGCCCGGGACGTCCTCGGGAGCTGCCCACAGCCACGCTCGGCCACCGGGCAGAGAAGAAGGAGGAGCAAGGCCAGCAGCGGCTGCCGCCGGGCCACAGCCCCCCAAGAAACAAGCCCCGCGCAGCCCCATGGCCCCACGGCTCAAGAGGACCCTCCTCCCACCGCTGTGGCGGACTCCATCGAGGCACCACCCAGAAGGGTCCTGCGCTCTCTCCCACCCCTCCCAAGGACCCGCAACTCCCCGGGGCCTGACACGCGACTCCTTACCTGCCACACAGCACAGGCCCCCTCCACACACCAACGCCGGCGTGCTCGCCTGTGCTGCATGGGCCCGGCATGCCCTCGGGAGCTGCGCAGCGCCACGCCACGCTCGGCAGCCGTGCAAAGCAAAGGAGGAGAGAAGGCTTCAGTGGCTGCTGCCAGCACCCGTGCCCTCAACAAGTCCCCCACAGCTCCCTCTGCACCAACGCCCAGAGGCAGCTCATGGCCCCCCACACACTACCCCAGGCCGATGACGGTGCCGGGCCCCACGCCAGCCCCCTGGCTGCCACCAGCACACCAAGCCTGCGGCCAGGGCAGCCTGCCTCCACGCCGGCCAGAACACAGAACTCGCCGACACCCCGGGCAACGCTGACAATGGCCTTGGCAACAGGCACCAACTGCCCGGCAAGAGGCACAAGCGCCCCAGCCCCAAACACACCCACCGCGCACCGGCACGCCAGCAAGCATGGCCCAAGGGCCACGGGCAAGGCACGAGCCCTCGCTCAGAAACCCGGACACTGCTCCCGCCTCACCAGGCCTCTCCAGCACTCCGCATTTGCTCTCGCAGAGTTGTTCTCTGCAGCCCCGCCGCTTCTCTTGCATGCCTAGAGCAGCAAGCAATACCTGCCCTGCGGCACTTCCTCTTTTCACAAACTGACACCGTGCCTCCTCAGACATTGGCACAAAAATCACCATGCACCTGGCAAGGCTCATGCACCATCAAGGAAGCGCCCACAGCTTCCCTCGGGCTCCTCCGCTGTTCTTGCAGGCCTAGTCCAGTCAAACAAGAACTGCGCCGCTGCGCTTCCTCGCTCTTCCCAGACTGACACCATGCCTAACGACACATGCCGACAGACAGTGCCGCGCTGCTATAACGGCTCCCCACCTGCACGTGCTCGCACACTAGTGCTCTCCCGCGCCTCCACTGGCAGTCCTGCCTATTCCGGCCTCCACCAAAGTGCCCCTCTGCACCTCCCGACTCTTGCCAAACTTTCCCCTTACCAAAGGAGAGGTGCGCGCAGCATACAAGCTCTTCTGCAATGGCTCCGCCACCAGCAAGGGCTTGCCGAGGAGCCCTCTTCAGCCCCCACTGGAGCAGTGGCATGCCAGGTACAGCCTCAGGAGAACTGCCCCTCCACGCTTCCACTTGTGCCTCCCAAACCCACACCGTGCCCACGCAGACACTGGCACAAAATCGCCATGCCCCTCACATGGCTCAGGCACGCAGAGGTTCACGTAGTGGCAGAACAGCTGTCTTGGGCCCCTCCGAGGCATGCCCTCAGGCAGTGCTAGGCAGAGGCCTATTGCAGAGGCAGAGAAGAGCTTGCTGAGATCCGCCCGCCTGCCTCCGCCTTCTCCTGCCCAGGCTGAAGAGGCCCAGCTCGCTCAGCCTCTCCTGGCAGGAGAGCTGCTCCAGTGCCTTCCTCCTCTTGGTGGCCCTTTGCAGGCCTCGCTCCACTCCGTCCGTGCGGATGTTGTCCTGGGGAGCCCAGAACTGCACCCCAGACTCCACGTGTGGCCTCAGCAGGGCTGAGGAGAGCGGAAGGAGCCTGCCCCTGACTCCCACCCCCTCCCTCCCCAGCGGCCCTCTGGCAATGCTCTTCCTGCGGCTTCCCAGGATACCAGCGGCCTTCGTGGCCACAAGCGCACATTGCTGGCTCACGGTCAGCTGGTGAAGAAAGCCTTCAGGACATCTATGTTTTCAGTGTCCTTTGTCCCCAGGGCCCCTGCCCCCCGCCCTTAGCAGCAGGCTGCCCTTTGCCCTCGCCTTCCTTTTGCTGCTGGTGCACTTGTAGGAGCCTTGCCGCTTGCCTTTCCTGGCCCTTGCCAGCTTCAGCTCCAGGTGGCCTTTGGCTTTCCTCACGCCAGCCCTGCAGCCTCAGGCAGTGTCTCCAGGCATTTGTCCTGGGGCACCTCTCCCTCCTTCCCCCTCACACGCTTGCGATGTTCTTGGCACGCCTGCCTGCTCCTTGGTGCCGGAATCAGTTCTGGGCAAAAAGCTACAGGCCAAAAGTTAGAAAAAGAGAGAAAGGCCAGAGTGCTGGCACACTCGGCAGCCATGTCAGTAGGCTAAGCCCTTGGGTTAACAGGCTCGTGAGGTAAGGAGAGCTGTGCTCAAGCAGCCTCTCTCTGGCGGTGGCCAGCAGCAGAGGGCCAGTGCCGAGCAGAAGAGCAAGGCCTAGCTGGAGAGCGGCCTGTGCCAGCCCCACACCCTTCCCACGGGCAAGTGCTCAGGGATTTCCTGAGCGGGGAAAAAGAGCAGCCGTGGCAGTTTCCCGAGGGCAAAAGAGCCACCAGCGGTCTTGGGCCAAAAACGGGGTGAATGATTTTGGAAGCGCCAGGGAGGTTTTTGGCTTCGCCAGCATGCTGCCACATGGCATGCAGAATGTGCCTGTGTGGGGGCTAGCCCACCTTTGGCAGAGCATCAAGAGAAAGGGGCGAGCAACTCCCCGCCTTGGGAAAGGGCCTGGCGCAGGCAGACGCCTCTGCATCTTCCAGGCCTACAGTGCCTTCTGAAAGACATGCTGCTGCTTTGAGGTCTCAGAAGCCAAGCTCTCACAAGCATCCTTAAAAAGCTCAAAACCCAACACAGGCGCTCGCTCAGAGGTCTTGAGCGACCTCGCAGCAGGGCGTCTTCTCCGCTGCAAGGCCTTCTTACAAGGGGATAGAGGAGGGCAGCCTGGAGGAATCTCCTTTTGGAAAGGTACCCCCAGCAGCAGCCGCAGCAGCAACAGCAATAGGCAAACACAAAGAGGCACTCAGCTGACGAGACACAAGTTGCTCCTGATGAGTGCGAATGCCGCCAGCTGCTGCCGGTGCGCTGGCCTCCAGCGCCGAGATGCAGGGCCCTGGGATGCCGTCGGGAGCTGCTCAGCACCGTGCTCGGCCGCCGGGCAAAGCAAAAGGAGGAGTGAGGCCATCAGTGGATGATGCCAGTGCCAGCCCCCCAAGAGACAAGCCCCGCGGGAGCCAGATTCCCCGGCCCCAGGGCATTACCTTCCCGCTGCCCTGGGGCACTGCACTGAGATCCCCAAGGCACCAGGCGGCACCACCCAAAGGGCCCTGGCCCCTCTCCCCAACCTCCCCAGCACCCCGGGTCCCTGCACGCGGCCGCTGACCTGCCCTGTGGCAAAGGCCGCCCTCCGCACACCACTGCTGACATGCTCGCCTGCACACTGCACCGCAGCAGCCCGGGACGTCCTCGGGAGCTGCCCACAGCCACGCTCGGCCACCGGGCAGAGAAGAAGGAGGAGCAAGGCCAGCAGCGGCTGCCGCCGGGCCACAGCCCCCCAAGAAACAAGCCCCGCGCAGCCCCATGGCCCCACGGCTCAAGAGGACCCTCCTCCCACCGCTGTGGCGGACTCCATCGAGGCACCAGGCAGGACCACCCAGAAGGGTCCTGCGCTCTCCCCCACCCCTCCCAAGGACCCGCAACTCCCCGGGGCCTGACACGCGACTCCTTACCTGCCACACAGCACAGGCCCCCTCCACACACCAACGCCGGCGTGCTCGCCTGTGCTGCATGGGCCCGGCATGTCCTCGGGAGCTGCGCAGCGCCACGCCACGCTCGGCCGGCGTGCAAAGCAAAGGAGGAGAGAAGGCTTCAGTGGCTGCTGCCAGCACCCGTGCCCTCAACAAGTCCCCCACAGCTCCCTCTGCACCAACGCCCAGAGGCAGCTCATGGCCCCCCACACACTACCCCAGGCCGATGACGGTGCCGGGCCCCACGCCAGCCCCCTGGCTGCCACCAGCACACCAAGCCTGCGGCCAGGGCAGCCTGCCTCCACGCCGGCCAGAACACAGAACTCGCCGACACCCCGGGCAACGCTGACAATGGCCTTGGCAACAGGCACCAACTGCCCGGCAAGAGGCACAAGCGCCCCAGCCCCAAACACACCCACCGCGCACCGGCACGCCAGCAAGCATGGCCCAAGGGCCACGGGCAAGGCATGAGCCCTCGCTCAGAAACCCGGACACTGCTCCCGCCTCACCAGGCCTCTCCAGCACTCCGCATTTGCTCTCGCAGAGTTGTTCTCTGCAGCCCCGCCGCTTCTCTTGCATGCCTAGAGCAGCAAGCAATACCTGCCCTGCGGCACTTCCTCTTTTCACAAACTGACACCGTGCCTCCTCAGACATTGGCACAAAAATCACCATGCACCTGGCAAGGCTCATGCACCATCAAGGAAGCGCCCACAGCCTCTCTCGGGCTCCTCCGCTGTTCTTGCAGGCCTAGTCCAGTCAAACAAGAACTGCGCCGCTGCGCTTCCTCGCTCTTCCCAGACTGACACCATGCCTAACGACACATGCCGACAGACAGTGCCGCGCTGCTATAACGGCTCCCCACCTGCACGTGCTCGCACACTAGTGCTCTCCCGCGCCTCCACTGGCAGTCCTGCCTATTCCGGCCTCCACCAAAGTGCCCCTCTGCACCTCCCGACTCTTGCCAAACTTTCCCCTTACCAAAGGAGAGGTGTGCGCAGCATACAAGCTCTTCTGCAATGGCTCCGCCACCAGCAAGGGCTTGCCGAGGAGCCCTCTTCAGCCCCCACTGGAGCAGTGGCATGCCAGGTGCAGCCGCAGGAGAACTGCCCCTCCACGCTTCCACTTGTGCCTCCCAAACCCACACCGTGCCCACGCAGACACTGGCACAAAATCGCCACGCCCCTCACATGGCTCAGGCACGCAGAGGTTCACGTAGTGGCAGAACAGCTGTCTTGGGCCCCTCCGAGGCATGCCCTCAGGCAGTGCTAGGCAGAGGCCTATTGCAGAGGCAGAGAAGAGCTTGCTGAGATCCGCCCGCCTGCCTCCGCCTTCTCCTGCCCAGGCTGAAGAGGCCCAGCTCGCTCAGCCTCTCCTGGCAGGAGAGCTGCTCCAGTGCCTTCCTCCTCTTGGTGGCCCTTTGCAGGCCTCGCTCCACTCCGTCCGTGCGGATGTTGTCCTGGGGAGCCCAGAACTGCACCCCAGACTCCACGTGTGGCCTCAGCAGGGCTGAGGAGAGCGGAAGGAGCCTGCCCCTGACTCCCACCCCCTCCCTCCCCAGCGGCCCTCTGGCAATGCTCTTCCTGCGGCTTCCCAGGATACCAGCGGCCTTCGTGGCCACAAGCGCACATTGCTGGCTCACGGTCAGCTGGTGAAGAAAGCCTTCAGGACATCTGTGTTTTCAGTGTCCTTTGTCCCCAGGGCCCCTGCCCCCCGCCTTTAGCAGCAGGCTGCCCTTTGCCCTCGCCTTCCTTTTGCTGCTGGTGCACTTGTAGGAGCCTTGCCGCTTGCCTTTCCTGGCCCTTGCCAGCTTCAGCTCCAGGTGGCCTTTGGCTTTCCTCACGCCAGCCCTGCAGCCTCAGGCAGTCTCCAGGCATTTGTCCTGGGGCACCTCTCCCTCCTTCCCCCTCACACGCTTGCAATGTTCTTGGCACGCCTGCCTGCTCCTTGGTGCCGGAATCAGTTCTGGGCAAAAAGCTACAGGCCAAAAGTTAGAAAAAGAGAGAAAGGCCAGAGTGCTGGCACACTCGGCAGCCATGTCAGTAGGCTAAGCCCTTGGGTTAACAGGCTCGTGAGGTAAGGAGAGCTGTGCTCAAGCAGCCTCTCTCTGGCGGTGGCCAGCAGCAGAGGGCCAGTGCCGAGCAGAAGAGCAAGGCCTAGCTGGAGAGCGGCCTGTGCCAGCCCCACACCCTTCCCACGGGCAAGTGCTCAGGGATTTCCTGAGCGGGGAAAAAGAGCAGCCGTGGCAGTTTCCCGAGGGCAAAAGAGCCACCAGCGGTCTTGGGCCAAAAACGGGGTGAATGATTTTGGAAGCGCCAGGGAGGTTTTTGGCTTCGCCAGCATGCTGCCACATGGCATGCAGAATGTGCCTGTGTGGGGGCTAGCCCACCTTTGGCAGAGCATCAAGAGAAAGGGGCGAGCAACTCCCCGCCTTGGGAAAGGGCCTGGCGCAGGCAGACGCCTCTGCATCTTCCAGGCCTACAGTGCCTTCTGAAAGACATGCTGCTGCTTTGAGGTCTCAGAAGCCAAGCTCTCACAAGCATCCTTAAAAAGCTCAAAACCCAACACAGGCGCTCGCTCAGAGGTCTTGAGCGACCTCGCAGCAGGGCGTCTTCTCCGCTGCAAGGCCTTCTTACAAGGGGATAGAGGAGGGCAGCCTGGAGGAATCTCCTTTTGGAAAGGTACCCCCAGCAGCAGCCGCAGCAGCAACAGCAATAGGCAAACACAAAGAGGCACTCAGCTGACGAGACACAAGTTGCTCCTGATGAGTGCGAATGCCGCCAGCTGCTGCCGGTGCGCTGGCCTCCAGCGCCGAGATGCAGGGCCCTGGGATGCCGTCGGGAGCTGCTCAGCACCGTGCTCGGCCGCCGGGCAAAGCAAAAGGAGGAGTGAGGCCATCAGTGGATGATGCCAGTGCCAGCCCCCCAAGAGACAAGCCCCGCGGGAGCCAGATTCCCCGGCCCCAGGGCATTACCTTCCCGCTGCCCTGGGGCACTGCACTGAGATCCCCAAGGCACCAGGCGGCACCACCCAAAGGGCCCTGGCCCCTCTCCCCAACCTCCCCAGCACCCCGGGTCCCTGCACGCGGCCGCTGACCTGCCCTGTGGCAAAGGCCGCCCTGCGCACACCACTGCTGACGTGCTCGCCTGCACACTGCACCGCAGCAGCCCGGGACGTCCTCGGGAGCTGCCCACAGCCACGCTCGGCCACCGGGCAGAGAAGAAGGAGGAGCAAGGCCAGCAGCGGCTGCCGCCGGGCCACAGCCCCCCAAGAAACAAGCCCCGCGCAGCCCCATGGCCCCACGGCTCAAGAGGACCCTCCTCCCACCGCTGTGGCGGACTCCATCGAGGCACCACCCAGAAGGGTCCTGCGCTCTCTCCCACCCCTCCCAAGGACCCGCAACTCCCCGGGGCCTGACACGCGACTCCTTACCTGCCACACAGCACAGGCCCCCTCCACACACCAACGCCGGCGTGCTCGCCTGTGCTGCATGGGCCCGGCATGCCCTCGGGAGCTGCGCAGCGCCACGCCACGCTCGGCCGGCGTGCAAAGCAAAGGAGGAGAGAAGGCTTCAGTGGCTGCTGCCAGCACCCGTGCCCTCAACAAGTCCCCCACAGCTCCCTCTGCACCAACGCCCAGAGGCAGCTCATGGCCCCCCACACACTACCCCAGGCCGATGACGGTGCCGGGCCCCACGCCAGCCCCCTGGCTGCCACCAGCACACCAAGCCTGCGGCCAGGGCAGCCTGCCTCCACGCCGGCCAGAACACAGAACTCGCCGACACCCCGGGCAACGCTGACAATGGCCTTGGCAACAGGCACCAACTGCCCGGCAAGAGGCACAAGCGCCCCAGCCCCAAACACACCCACCGCGCACCGGCACGCCAGCAAGCATGGCCCAAGGGCCACGGGCAAGGCACGAGCCCTCGCTCAGAAACCCGGACACTGCTCCCGCCTCACCAGGCCTCTCCAGCACTCCGCATTTGCTCTCGCAGAGTTGTTCTCTGCAGCCCCGCCGCTTCTCTTGCATGCCTAGAGCAGCAAGCAATACCTGCCCTGCGGCACTTCCTCTTTTCACAAAACGACACCGTGCCTCCTCAGACATTGGCACAAAAATCACCATGCACCTGGCAAGGCTCATGCACCATCAAGGAAGCGCCCACAGCCTCTCTCGGGCTCCTCCGCTGTTCTTGCAGGCCTAGTCCAGTCAAACAAGAACTGCGCCGCTGCGCTTTCTCGCTCTTCCCAGACTGACACCATGCCTAACGACACATGCCGACAGACAGTGCCGCGCTGCTATAACGGCTCCCCACCTGCACGTGCTCGCACACTAGTGCTCTCCCGCGCCTCCACTGGCAGTCCTGCCTATTCCGGCCTCCACCAAAGTGCCCCTCTGCACCTCCCGACTCTTGCCAAACTTTCCCCTTACCAAAGGAGAGGTGTGCGCAGCATACAAGCTCTTCTGCAATGGCTCCGCCACCAGCAAGGGCTTGCCGAGGAGCCCTCTTCAGCCCCCACTGGAGCAGTGGCATGCCAGGTGCAGCCGCAGGAGAACTGCCCCTCCACGCTTCCACTTGTGCCTCCCAAACCCACACCGTGCCCACGCAGACACTGGCACAAAATCGCCACGCCCCTCACATGGCTCAGGCACGCAGAGGTTCACGTAGTGGCAGAACAGCTGTCTTGGGCCCCTCCGAGGCATGCCCTCAGGCAGTGCTAGGCAGAGGCCTATTGCAGAGGCAGAGAAGAGCTTGCGGAGATCCGCCCGCCTGCCTCCGCCTTCTCCTGCCCAGGCTGAAGAGGCCCAGCTCGCTCAGCCTCTCCTGGCAGGAGAGCTGCTCCAGTGCCTTCCTCCTCTTGGTGGCCCTTTGCAGGCCTCGCTCCACTCCGTCCGTGCGGATGTTGTCCTGGGGAGCCCAGAACTGCACCCCAGACTCCACGTGTGGCCTCAGCAGGGCTGAGGAGAGCGGAAGGAGCCTGCCCCTGACTCCCACCCCCTCCCTCCCCAGCGGCCCTCTGGCAATGCTCTTCCTGCGGCTTCCCAGGATACCAGCGGCCTTCGTGGCCACAAGCGCACATTGCTGGCTCACGGTCAGCTGGTGAAGAAAGCCTTCAGGACATCTGTGTTTTCAGTGTCCTTTGTCCCCAGGGCCCCTGCCCCCCGCCTTTAGCAGCAGGCTGCCCTTTGCCCTCGCCTTCCTTTTGCTGCTGGTGCACTTGTAGGAGCCTTGCCGCTTGCCTTTCCTGGCCCTTGCCAGCTTCAGCTCCAGGTGGCCTTTGGCTTTCCTCACGCCAGCCCTGCAGCCTCAGGCAGTGTCTCCAGGCATTTGTCCTGGGGCACCTCTCCCTCCTTCCCCCTCACACGCTTGCGATGTTCTTGGCACGCCTGCCTGCTCCTTGGTGCCGGAATCAGTTCTGGGCAAAAAGCTACAGGCCAAAAGTTAGAAAAAGAGAGAAAGGCCAGAGTGCTGGCACACTCGGCAGCCATGTCAGTAGGCTAAGCCCTTGGGTTAACAGGCTCGTGAGGTAAGGAGAGCTGTGCTCAAGCAGCCTCTCTCTGGCGGTGGCCAGCAGCAGAGGGCCAGTGCCGAGCAGAAGAGCAAGGCCTAGCTGGAGAGCGGCCTGTGCCAGCCCCACACCCTTCCCACGGGCAAGTGCTCAGGGATTTCCTGAGCGGGGAAAAAGAGCAGCCGTGGCAGTTTCCCGAGGGCAAAAGAGCCACCAGCGGTCTTGGGCCAAAAACGGGGTGAATGATTTTGGAAGCGCCAGGGAGGTTTTTGGCTTCGCCAGCATGCTGCCACATGGCATGCAGAATGTGCCTGTGTGGGGGCTAGCCCACCTTTGGCAGAGCATCAAGAGAAAGGGGCGAGCAACTCCCCGCCTTGGGAAAGGGCCTGGCGCAGGCAGACGCCTCTGCATCTTCCAGGCCTACAGTGCCTTCTGAAAGACATGCTGCTGCTTTGAGGTCTCAGAAGCCAAGCTCTCACAAGCATCCTTAAAAAGCTCAAAACCCAACACAGGCGCTCGCTCAGAGGTCTTGAGCGACCTCGCAGCAGGGCGTCTTCTCCGCTGCAAGGCCTTCTTACAAGGGGATAGAGGAGGGCAGCCTGGAGGAATCTCCTTTTGGAAAGGTACCCCCAGCAGCAGCCGCAGCAGCAACAGCAATAGGCAAACACAAAGAGGCACTCAGCTGACGAGACACAAGTTGCTCCTGATGAGTGCGAATGCCGCCAGCTGCTGCCGGTGCGCTGGCCTCCAGCGCCGAGATGCAGGGCCCTGGGATGCCGTCGGGAGCTGCTCAGCACCGTGCTCGGCCGCCGGGCAAAGCAAAAGGAGGAGTGAGGCCATCAGTGGATGATGCCAGTGCCAGCCCCCCAAGAGACAAGCCCCGCGGGAGCCAGATTCCCCGGCCCCAGGGCATTACCTTCCCGCTGCCCTGGGGCACTGCACTGAGATCCCCAAGGCACCAGGCGGCACCACCCAAAGGGCCCTGGCCCCTCTCCCCAACCTCCCCAGCACCCCGGGTCCCTGCACGCGGCCGCTGACCTGCCCTGTGGCAAAGGCCGCCCTCCGCACACCACTGCTGACGTGCTCGCCTGCACACTGCACCGCAGCAGCCCGGGACGTCCTCGGGAGCTGCCCACAGCCACGCTCGGCCACCGGGCAGAGAAGAAGGAGGAGCAAGGCCAGCAGCGGCTGCCGCCGGGCCACAGCCCCCCAAGAAACAAGCCCCGCGCAGCCCCATGGCCCCACGGCTCAAGAGGACCCTCCTCCCACCGCTGTGGCGGACTCCATCGAGGCACCAGGCAGGACCACCCAGAAGGGTCCTGCGCTCTCCCCCACCCCTCCCAAGGACCCGCAACTCCCCGGGGCCTGACACGCGACTCCTTACCTGCCACACAGCACAGGCCCCCTCCACACACCAACGCCGGCGTGCTCGCCTGTGCTGCATGGGCCCGGCATGTCCTCGGGAGCTGCGCAGCGCCACGCCACGCTCGGCCGGCGTGCAAAGCAAAGGAGGAGAGAAGGCTTCAGTGGCTGCTGCCAGCACCCGTGCCCTCAACAAGTCCCCCACAGCTCCCTCTGCACCAACGCCCAGAGGCAGCTCATGGCCCCCCACACACTACCCCAGGCCGATGACGGTGCCGGGCCCCACGCCAGCCCCCTGGCTGCCACCAGCACACCAAGCCTGCGGCCAGGGCAGCCTGCCTCCACGCCGGCCAGAACACAGAACTCGCCGACACCCCGGGCAACGCTGACAATGGCCTTGGCAACAGGCACCAACTGCCCGGCAAGAGGCACAAGCGCCCCAGCCCCAAACACACCCACCGCGCACCGGCACGCCAGCAAGCATGGCCCAAGGGCCACGGGCAAGGCATGAGCCCTCGCTCAGAAACCCGGACACTGCTCCCGCCTCACCAGGCCTCTCCAGCACTCCGCATTTGCTCTCGCAGAGTTGTTCTCTGCAGCCCCGCCGCTTCTCTTGCATGCCTAGAGCAGCAAGCAATACCTGCCCTGCGGCACTTCCTCTTTTCACAAACTGACACCGTGCCTCCTCAGACATTGGCACAAAAATCACCATGCACCTGGCAAGGCTCATGCACCATCAAGGAAGCGCCCACAGCCTCTCTCGGGCTCCTCCGCTGTTCTTGCAGGCCTAGTCCAGTCAAACAAGAACTGCGCCGCTGCGCTTTCTCGCTCTTCCCAGACTGACACCATGCCTAACGACACATGCCGACAGACAGTGCCGCGCTGCTATAACGGCTCCCCACCTGCACGTGCTCGCACACTAGTGCTCTCCCGCGCCTCCACTGGCAGTCCTGCCTATTCCGGCCTCCACCAAAGTGCCCCTCTGCACCTCCCGACTCTTGCCAAACTTTCCCCTTACCAAAGGAGAGGTGTGCGCAGCATACAAGCTCTTCTGCAATGGCTCCGCCACCAGCAAGGGCTTGCCGAGGAGCCCTCTTCAGCCCCCACTGGAGCAGTGGCATGCCAGGTGCAGCCGCAGGAGAACTGCCCCTCCACGCTTCCACTTGTGCCTCCCAAACCCACACCGTGCCCACGCAGACACTGGCACAAAATCGCCACGCCCCTCACATGGCTCAGGCACGCAGAGGTTCACGTAGTGGCAGAACAGCTGTCTTGGGCCCCTCCGAGGCATGCCCTCAGGCAGTGCTAGGCAGAGCCCTATTGCAGAGGCAGAGAAGAGCTTGCTGAGATCCGCCCGCCTGCCTCCGCCTTCTCCTGCCCAGGCTGAAGAGGCCCAGCTCGCTCAGCCTCTCCTGGCAGGAGAGCTGCTCCAGTGCCTTCCTCCTCTTGGTGGCCCTTTGCAGGCCTCGCTCCACTCCGTCCGTGCGGATGTTGTCCTGGGGAGCCCAGAACTGCACCCCAGACTCCACGTGTGGCCTCAGCAGGGCTGAGGAGAGCGGAAGGAGCCTGCCCCTGACTCCCACCCCCTCCCTCCCCAGCGGCCCTCTGGCAATGCTCTTCCTGCGGCTTCCCAGGATACCAGCGGCCTTCGTGGCCACAAGCGCACATTGCTGGCTCACGGTCAGCTGGTGAAGAAAGCCTTCAGGACATCTGTGTTTTCAGTGTCCTTTGTCCCCAGGGCCCCTGCCCCCCGCCTTTAGCAGCAGGCTGCCCTTTGCCCTCGCCTTCCTTTTGCTGCTGGTGCACTTGTAGGAGCCTTGCCGCTTGCCTTTCCTGGCCCTTGCCAGCTTCAGCTCCAGGTGGCCTTTGGCTTTCCTCACGCCAGCCCTGCAGCCTCAGGCAGTCTCCAGGCATTTGTCCTGGGGCACCTCTCCCTCCTTCCCCCTCACACGCTTGCAATGTTCTTGGCACGCCTGCCTGCTCCTTGGTGCCGGAATCAGTTCTGGGCAAAAAGCTACAGGCCAAAAGTTAGAAAAAGAGAGAAAGGCCAGAGTGCTGGCACACTCGGCAGCCATGTCAGTAGGCTAAGCCCTTGGGTTAACAGGCTCGTGAGGTAAGGAGAGCTGTGCTCAAGCAGCCTCTCTCTGGCGGTGGCCAGCAGCAGAGGGCCAGTGCCGAGCAGAAGAGCAAGGCCTAGCTGGAGAGCGGCCTGTGCCAGCCCCACACCCTTCCCACGGGCAAGTGCTCAGGGATTTCCTGAGCGGGGAAAAAGAGCAGCCGTGGCAGTTTCCCGAGGGCAAAAGAGCCACCAGCGGTCTTGGGCCAAAAACGGGGTGAATGATTTTGGAAGCGCCAGGGAGGTTTTTGGCTTCGCCAGCATGCTGCCACATGGCATGCAGAATGTGCCTGTGTGGGGGCTAGCCCACCTTTGGCAGAGCATCAAGAGAAAGGGGCGAGCAACTCCCCGCCTTGGGAAAGGGCCTGGCGCAGGCAGACGCCTCTGCATCTTCCAGGCCTACAGTGCCTTCTGAAAGACATGCTGCTGCTTTGAGGTCTCAGAAGCCAAGCTCTCACAAGCATCCTTAAAAAGCTCAAAACCCAACACAGGCGCTCGCTCAGAGGTCTTGAGCGACCTCGCAGCAGGGCGTCTTCTCCGCTGCAAGGCCTTCTTACAAGGGGATAGAGGAGGGCAGCCTGGAGGAATCTCCTTTTGGAAAGGTACCCCCAGCAGCAGCCGCAGCAGCAACAGCAACAGGCAAACACAAAGAGGCACTCAGCTGACGAGACACAAGTTGCTCCTGATGAGTGCGAATGCCGCCAGCTGCTGCCGGTGCGCTGGCCTCCAGCGCCGAGATGCAGGGCCCTGGGATGCCGTCGGGAGCTGCTCAGCACCGTGCTTGGCCGCCGGGCAAAGCAAAAGGAGGAGTGAGGCCATCAGTGGATGATGCCAGTGCCAGCCCCCCAAGAGACAAGCCCCGCGGGAGCCAGATTCCCCGGCCCCAGGGCATTACCTTCCCGCTGCCCTGGGGCACTGCACTGAGATCCCCAAGGCACCAGGCGGCACCACCCAAAGGGCCCTGGCCCCTCTCCCCAACCTCCCCAGCACCCCGGGTCCCTGCACGCGGCCGCTGACCTGCCCTGTGGCAAAGGCCGCCCTGCGCACACCACTGCTGACGTGCTCGCCTGCACACTGCACCGCAGCAGCCCGGGACGTCCTCGGGAGCTGCCCACAGCCACGCTCGGCCACCGGGCAGAGAAGAAGGAGGAGCAAGGCCAGCAGCGGCTGCCGCCGGGCCACAGCCCCCCAAGAAACAAGCCCCGCGCAGCCCCATGGCCCCACGGCTCAAGAGGACCCTCCTCCCACCGCTGTGGCGGACTCCATCGAGGCACCACCCAGAAGGGTCCTGCGCTCTCTCCCACCCCTCCCAAGGACCCGCAACTCCCCGGGGCCTGACACGCGACTCCTTACCTGCCACACAGCACAGGCCCCCTCCACACACCAACGCCGGCGTGCTCGCCTGTGCTGCATGGGCCCGGCATGCCCTCGGGAGCTGCGCAGCGCCACGCCACGCTCGGCAGCCGTGCAAAGCAAAGGAGGAGAGAAGGCTTCAGTGGCTGCTGCCAGCACCCGTGCCCTCAACAAGTCCCCCACAGCTCCCTCTGCACCAACGCCCAGAGGCAGCTCATGGCCCCCCACACACTACCCCAGGCCGATGACGGTGCCGGGCCCCACGCCAGCCCCCTGGCTGCCACCAGCACACCAAGCCTGCGGCCAGGGCAGCCTGCCTCCACGCCGGCCAGAACACAGAACTCGCCGACACCCCGGGCAACGCTGACAATGGCCTTGGCAACAGGCACCAACTGCCCGGCAAGAGGCACAAGCGCCCCAGCCCCAAACACACCCACCGCGCACCGGCACGCCAGCAAGCATGGCCCAAGGGCCACGGGCAAGGCACGAGCCCTCGCTCAGAAACCCGGACACTGCTCCCGCCTCACCAGGCCTCTCCAGCACTCCGCATTTGCTCTCGCAGAGTTGTTCTCTGCAGCCCCGCCGCTTCTCTTGCATGCCTAGAGCAGCAAGCAATACCTGCCCTGCGGCACTTCCTCTTTTCACAAACTGACACCGTGCCTCCTCAGACATTGGCACAAAAATCACCATGCACCTGGCAAGGCTCATGCACCATCAAGGAAGCGCCCACAGCCTCTCTCGGGCTCCTCCGCTGTTCTTGCAGGCCTAGTCCAGTCAAACAAGAACTGCGCCGCTGCGCTTTCTCGCTCTTCCCAGACTGACACCATGCCTAACGACACATGCCGACAGACAGTGCCGCGCTGCTATAACGGCTCCCCACCTGCACGTGCTCGCACACTAGTGCTCTCCCGCGCCTCCACTGGCAGTCCTGCCTATTCCGGCCTCCACCAAAGTGCCCCTCTGCACCTCCCGACTCTTGCCAAACTTTCCCCTTACCAAAGGAGAGGTGTGCGCAGCATACAAGCTCTTCTGCAATGGCTCCGCCACCAGCAAGGGCTTGCCGAGGAGCCCTCTTCAGCCCCCACTGGAGCAGTGGCATGCCAGGTGCAGCCGCAGGAGAACTGCCCCTCCACGCTTCCACTTGTGCCTCCCAAACCCACACCGTGCCCACGCAGACACTGGCACAAAATCGCCACGCCCCTCACATGGCTCAGGCACGCAGAGGTTCACGTAGTGGCAGAACAGCTGTCTTGGGCCCCTCCGAGGCATGCCCTCAGGCAGTGCTAGGCAGAGGCCTATTGCAGAGGCAGAGAAGAGCTTGCGGAGATCCGCCCGCCTGCCTCCGCCTTCTCCTGCCCAGGCTGAAGAGGCCCAGCTCGCTCAGCCTCTCCTGGCAGGAGAGCTGCTCCAGTGCCTTCCTCCTCTTGGTGGCCCTTTGCAGGCCTCGCTCCACTCCGTCCGTGCGGATGTTGTCCTGGGGAGCCCAGAACTGCACCCCAGACTCCACGTGTGGCCTCAGCAGGGCTGAGGAGAGCGGAAGGAGCCTGCCCCTGACTCCCACCCCCTCCCTCCCCAGCGGCCCTCTGGCAATGCTCTTCCTGCGGCTTCCCAGGATACCAGCGGCCTTCGTGGCCACAAGCGCACATTGCTGGCTCACGGTCAGCTGGTGAAGAAAGCCTTCAGGACATCTGTGTTTTCAGTGTCCTTTGTCCCCAGGGCCCCTGCCCCCCGCCTTTAGCAGCAGGCTGCCCTTTGCCCTCGCCTTCCTTTTGCTGCTGGTGCACTTGTAGGAGCCTTGCCGCTTGCCTTTCCTGGCCCTTGCCAGCTTCAGCTCCAGGTGGCCTTTGGCTTTCCTCACGCCAGCCCTGCAGCCTCAGGCAGTGTCTCCAGGCATTTGTCCTGGGGCACCTCTCCCTCCTTCCCCCTCACACGCTTGCGATGTTCTTGGCACGCCTGCCTGCTCCTTGGTGCCGGAATCAGTTCTGGGCAAAAAGCTACAGGCCAAAAGTTAGAAAAAGAGAGAAAGGCCAGAGTGCTGGCACACTCGGCAGCCATGTCAGTAGGCTAAGCCCTTGGGTTAACAGGCTCGTGAGGTAAGGAGAGCTGTGCTCAAGCAGCCTCTCTCTGGCGGTGGCCAGCAGCAGAGGGCCAGTGCCGAGCAGAAGAGCAAGGCCTAGCTGGAGAGCGGCCTGTGCCAGCCCCACACCCTTCCCACGGGCAAGTGCTCAGGGATTTCCTGAGCGGGGAAAAAGAGCAGCCGTGGCAGTTTCCCGAGGGCAAAAGAGCCACCAGCGGTCTTGGGCCAAAAACGGGGTGAATGATTTTGGAAGCGCCAGGGAGGTTTTTGGCTTCGCCAGCATGCTGCCACATGGCATGCAGAATGTGCCTGTGTGGGGGCTAGCCCACCTTTGGCAGAGCATCAAGAGAAAGGGGCGAGCAACTCCCCGCCTTGGGAAAGGGCCTGGCGCAGGCAGACGCCTCTGCATCTTCCAGGCCTACAGTGCCTTCTGAAAGACATGCTGCTGCTTTGAGGTCTCAGAAGCCAAGCTCTCACAAGCATCCTTAAAAAGCTCAAAACCCAACACAGGCGCTCGCTCAGAGGTCTTGAGCGACCTCGCAGCAGGGCGTCTTCTCCGCTGCAAGGCCTTCTTACAAGGGGATAGAGGAGGGCAGCCTGGAGGAATCTCCTTTTGGAAAGGTACCCCCAGCAGCAGCCGCAGCAGCAACAGCAATAGGCAAACACAAAGAGGCACTCAGCTGACGAGACACAAGTTGCTCCTGATGAGTGCGAATGCCGCCAGCTGCTGCCGGTGCGCTGGCCTCCAGCGCCGAGATGCAGGGCCCTGGGATGCCGTCGGGAGCTGCTCAGCACCGTGCTCGGCCGCCGGGCAAAGCAAAAGGAGGAGTGAGGCCATCAGTGGATGATGCCAGTGCCAGCCCCCCAAGAGACAAGCCCCGCGGGAGCCAGATTCCCCGGCCCCAGGGCATTACCTTCCCGCTGCCCTGGGGCACTGCACTGAGATCCCCAAGGCACCAGGCGGCACCACCCAAAGGGCCCTGGCCCCTCTCCCCAACCTCCCCAGCACCCCGGGTCCCTGCACGCGGCCGCTGACCTGCCCTGTGGCAAAGGCCTCCCTGCGCACACCACTGCTGACGTGCTCGCCTGCACACTGCACCGCAGCAGCCCGGGACGTCCTCGGGAGCTGCCCACAGCCACGCTCGGCCACCGGGCAGAGAAGAAGGAGGAGCAAGGCCAGCAGCGGCTGCCGCCGGGCCACAGCCCCCCAAGAAACAAGCCCCGCGCAACCCCATGGCCCCACGGCTCAAGAGGCCCCTCCTCCCACCGCTGTGGCGGACTCCATCGAGGCACCACCCAGAAGGGTCCTGCGCTCTCTCCCACCCCTCCCAAGGACCCCCAACTCCCCGGGGCCTGACACGCGACTCCTTACCTGCCACACAGCACAGGCCCCCCCCTCCACACACCAACGCCGGCGTGCTCGCCTGTGCTGCATGGGCCCGGCATGCCCTCGGGAGCTGCGCAGCGCCACGCCACGCTCGGCAGCCGTGCAAAGCAAAGGAGGAGAGAAGGCTTCAGTGGCTGCTGCCAGCACCCGTGCCCTCAACAAGTCCCCCACAGCTCCCTCTGCACCAACGCCCAGAGGCAGCTCATGGCCCTCCACACACTACCCCAGGCCGATGACGGTGCCGGGCCCCACGCCAGCCCCCTGGCTGCCACCAGCACACCAAGCCTGCGGCCAGGGCAGCCTGCCTCCACGCCGGCCAGAACACAGAACTCGCCGACACCCCGGGCAACGCTGACAACGGCCTTGGCAACAGGCACCAACTGCCCGGCAAGAGGCACAAGCGCCCCAGCCCCAAACACACCCACCGCGCACCGGCACGCCAGCAAGCATGGCCCAAGGGCTGCGGGCAAGGCACGAGCCCTCGCTCAGAAACCCGGACACTGCTCCCGCCTCACCAGGCCTTTCCAGCACTCCGCATTTGCTCTCGCAGAGTTGTTCTCTGCAGCCCCGCCGCTTCTCTTGCATGCCTAGAGCAGCAAGCAATACCTGCCCTGCGGCACTTCCTCTTTTCACAAACTGACACCGTGCCTCCTCAGACATTGGCACAAAAATCACCATGCACCTGGCAAGGCTCATGCACCATCAAGGAAGCGCCCACAGCTTCCCTCGGGCTCCTCCGCTGTTCTTGCAGGCCTAGTCCAGTCAAACAAGAACTGCGCCGCTGCGCTTCCTCGCTCTTCCCAGACTGACACCATGCCTAACGACACATGCCGACAGACAGTGCCGCGCTGCTATAACGGCTCCCCACCTGCACGTGCTCGCACACTAGTGCTCTCCCGCGCCTCCACTGGCAGTCCTGCCTATTCCGGCCTCCACCAAAGTGCCCCTCTGCACCTCCCGACTCTTGCCAAACTTTCCCCTTACCAAAGGAGAGGTGCGCGCAGCATACAAGCTCTTCTGCAATGGCTCCGCCACCAGCAAGGGCTTGCCGAGGAGCCCTCTTCAGCCCCCACTGGAGCAGTGGCATGCCAGGTGCAGCCTCAGGAGAACTGCCCCTCCACGCTTCCACTTGTGCCTCCCAAACCCACACCGTGCCCACGCAGACACTGGCACAAAATCGCCATGCCCCTCACATGGCTCAGGCACGCAGAGGTTCACGTAGTGGCAGAACAGCTGTCTTGGGCCCCTCCGAGGCATGCCCTCAGGCAGTGCTAGGCAGAGGCCTATTGCAGAGGCAGAGAAGAGCTTGCGGAGATCCGCCCGCCTGCCTCCGCCTTCTCCTGCCCAGGCTGAAGAGGCCCAGCTCGCTCAGCCTCTCCTGGCAGGAGAGCTGCTCCAGTGCCTTCCTCCTCTTGGTGGCCCTTTGCAGGCCTCGCTCCACTCCGTCCGTGCGGATGTTGTCCTGGGGAGCCCAGAACTGCACCCCAGACTCCACGTGTGGCCTCAGCAGGGCTGAGGAGAGCGGAAGGAGCCTGCCCCTGACTCCCACCCCCTCCCTCCCCAGCGGCCCTCTGGCAATGCTCTTCCTGCGGCTTCCCAGGATACCAGCGGCCTTCGTGGCCACAAGCGCACATTGCTGGCTCACGGTCAGCTGGTGAAGAAAGCCTTCAGGACATCTATGTTTTCAGTGTCCTTTGTCCCCAGGGCCCCTGCCCCCCGCCTTTAGCAGCAGGCTGCCCTTTGCCCTCGCCTTCCTTTTGCTGCTGGTGCACTTGTAGGAGCCTTGCCGCTTGCCTTTCCTGGCCCTTGCCAGCTTCAGCTCCAGGTGGCCTTTGGCTTTCCTCACGCCAGCCCTGCAGCCTCAGGCAGTGTCTCCAGGCAATTGTCCTGGGGCACCTCTCCCTCCTTCCCCCTCACACGCTTGCGATGTTCTTGGCACGCCTGCCTGCTCCTTGGTGCCGGAATCAGTTCTGGGCAAAAAGCTACAGGCCAAAAGTTAGAAAAAGAGAGAAAGGCCAGAGTGCTGGCACACTCGGCAGCCAGGTCAGTAGGCTAAGCCCTTGGGTTAACAGGCTCGTGAGGTAAGGAGAGCTGTGCTCAAGCAGCCTCTCTCTGGCGGTGGCCAGCAGCAGAGGGCCAGTGCCGAGCAGAAGAGCAAGGCCTAGCTGGAGAGCGGCCTGTGCCAGCCCCACACCCTTCCCACGGGCAAGTGCTCAGGGATTTCCTGAGCGGGGAAAAAGAGCAGCCGTGGCAGTTTCCCGAGGGCAAAAGAGCCACCAGCGGTCTTGGGCCAAAAACGGGGTGAATGATTTTGGAAGCGCCAGGGAGGTTTTTGGCTTCGCCAGCATGCTGCCACATGGCATGCAGAATGTGCCTGTGTGGGGGCTAGCCCACCTTTGGCAGAGCATCAAGAGAAAGGGGCGAGCAACTCCCCGCCTTGGGAAAGGGCCTGGCGCAGGCAGACGCCTCTGCATCTTCCAGGCCTACAGTGCCTTCTGAAAGACATGCTGCTGCTTTGAGGTCTCAGAAGCCAAGCTCTCACAAGCATCCTTAAAAAGCTCAAAACCCAACACAGGCGCTCGCTCAGAGGTCTTGAGCGACCTTGCAGCAGGGCGTCTTCTCCGCTGCAAGGCCTTCTTACAAGGGGATAGAGGAGGGCAGCCTGGAGGAATCTCCTTTTGGAAAGGTACCCCCAGCAGCAGCCGCAGCAGCAACAGCAATAGGCAAACACAAAGAGGCACTCAGCTGACGAGACACAAGTTGCTCCTGATGAGTGCGAATGCCGCCAGCTGCTGCCGGTGCGCTGGCCTCCAGCGCCGAGATGCAGGGCCCTGGGATGCCGTCGGGAGCTGCTCAGCACCGTGCTCGGCCGCCGGGCAAAGCAAAAGGAGGAGTGAGGCCATCAGTGGATGATGCCAGTGCCAGCCCCCCAAGAGACAAGCCCCGCGGGAGCCAGATTCCCCGGCCCCAGGGCATTACCTTCCCGCTGCCCTGGGGCACTGCACTGAGATCCCCAAGGCACCAGGCGGCACCACCCAAAGGGCCCTGGCCCCTCTCCCCAACCTCCCCAGCACCCCGGGTCCCTGCACGCGGCCGCTGACCTGCCCTGTGGCAAAGGCCGCCCTCCGCACACCACTGCTGACGTGCTCGCCTGCACACTGCACCGCAGCAGCCCGGGACGTCCTCGGGAGCTGCCCACAGCCACGCTCGGCCACCGGGCAGAGAAGAAGGAGGAGCAAGGCCAGCAGCGGCTGCCGCCGGGCCACAGCCCCCCAAGAAACAAGCCCCGCGCAGCCCCATGGCCCCACGGCTCAAGAGGACCCTCCTCCCACCGCTGTGGCGGACTCCATCGAGGCACCAGGCAGGACCACCCAGAAGGGTCCTGCGCTCTCTCCCACCCCTCCCAAGGACCCGCAACTCCCCGGGGCCTGACACGCGACTCCTTACCTGCCACACAGCACAGGCCCCCTCCACACACCAACGCCGGCGTGCTCGCCTGTGCTGCATGGGCCCGGCATGCCCTCGGGAGCTGCGCAGCGCCACGCCACGCTCGGCAGCCGTGCAAAGCAAAGGAGGAGAGAAGGCTTCAGTGGCTGCTGCCAGCACCCGTGCCCTCAACAAGTCCCCCACAGCTCCCTCTGCACCAACGCCCAGAGGCAGCTCATGGCCCCCCACACACTACCCCAGGCCGATGACGGTGCCGGGCCCCACGCCAGCCCCCTGGCTGCCACCAGCACACCAAGCCTGCGGCCAGGGCAGCCTGCCTCCACGCCGGCCAGAACACAGAACTCGCCGACACCCCGGGCAACGCTGACAATGGCCTTGGCAACAGGCACCAACTGCCCGGCAAGAGGCACAAGCGCCCCAGCCCCAAACACACCCACCGCGCACCGGCACGCCAGCAAGCATGGCCCAAGGGCCACGGGCAAGGCACGAGCCCTCGCTCAGAAACCCGGACACTGCTCCCGCCTCACCAGGCCTCTCCAGCACTCCGCATTTGCTCTCGCAGAGTTGTTCTCTGCAGCCCCGCCGCTTCTCTTGCATGCCTAGAGCAGCAAGCAATACCTGCCCTGCGGCACTTCCTCTTTTCACAAACTGACACCGTGCCTCCTCAGACATTGGCACAAAAATCACCATGCACCTGGCAAGGCTCATGCACCATCAAGGAAGCGCCCACAGCCTCTCTCGGGCTCCTCCGCTGTTCTTGCAGGCCTAGTCCAGTCAAACAAGAACTGCGCCGCTGCGCTTTCTCGCTCTTCCCAGACTGACACCATGCCTAACGACACATGCCGACAGACAGTGCCGCGCTGCTATAACGGCTCCCCACCTGCACGTGCTCGCACACTAGTGCTCTCCCGCGCCTCCACTGGCAGTCCTGCCTATTCCGGCCTCCACCAAAGTGCCCCTCTGCACCTCCCGACTCTTGCCAAACTTTCCCCTTACCAAAGGAGAGGTGCGCGCAGCATACAAGCTCTTCTGCAATGGCTCCGCCACCAGCAAGGGCTTGCCGAGGAGCCCTCTTCAGCCCCCACTGGAGCAGTGGCATGCCAGGTGCAGCCGCAGGAGAACTGCCCCTCCACGCTTCCACTTGTGCCTCCCAAACCCACACCGTGCCCACGCAGACACTGGCACAAAATCGCCACGCCCCTCACATGGCTCAGGCACGCAGAGGTTCACGTAGTGGCAGAACAGCTGTCTTGGGCCCCTCCGAGGCATGCCCTCAGGCAGTGCTAGGCAGAGGCCTATTGCAGAGGCAGAGAAGAGCTTGCGGAGATCCGCCCGCCTGCCTCCGCCTTCTCCTGCCCAGGCTGAAGAGGCCCAGCTCGCTCAGCCTCTCCTGGCAGGAGAGCTGCTCCAGTGCCTTCCTCCTCTTGGTGGCCCTTTGCAGGCCTCGCTCCACTCCGTCCGTGCGGATGTTGTCCTGGGGAGCCCAGAACTGCACCCCAGACTCCACGTGTGGCCTCAGCAGGGCTGAGGAGAGCGGAAGGAGCCTGCCCCTGACTCCCACCCCCTCCCTCCCCAGCGGCCCTCTGGCAATGCTCTTCCTGCGGCTTCCCAGGATACCAGCGGCCTTCGTGGCCACAAGCGCACATTGCTGGCTCACGGTCAGCTGGTGAAGAAAGCCTTCAGGACATCTGTGTTTTCAGTGTCCTTTGTCCCCAGGGCCCCTGCCCCCCGCCTTTAGCAGCAGGCTGCCCTTTGCCCTCGCCTTCCTTTTGCTGCTGGTGCACTTGTAGGAGCCTTGCCGCTTGCCTTTCCTGGCCCTTGCCAGCTTCAGCTCCAGGTGGCCTTTGGCTTTCCTCACGCCAGCCCTGCAGCCTCAGGCAGTGTCTCCAGGCATTTGTCCTGGGGCACCTCTCCCTCCTTCCCCCTCACACGCTTGCGATGTTCTTGGCACGCCTGCCTGCTCCTTGGTGCCGGAATCAGTTCTGGGCAAAAAGCTACAGGCCAAAAGTTAGAAAAAGAGAGAAAGGCCAGAGTGCTGGCACACTCGGCAGCCATGTCAGTAGGCTAAGCCCTTGGGTTAACAGGCTCGTGAGGTAAGGAGAGCTGTGCTCAAGCAGCCTCTCTCTGGCGGTGGCCAGCAGCAGAGGGCCAGTGCCGAGCAGAAGAGCAAGGCCTAGCTGGAGAGCGGCCTGTGCCAGCCCCACACCCTTCCCACGGGCAAGTGCTCAGGGATTTCCTGAGCGGGGAAAAAGAGCAGCCGTGGCAGTTTCCCGAGGGCAAAAGAGCCACCAGCGGTCTTGGGCCAAAAACGGGGTGAATGATTTTGGAAGCGCCAGGGAGGTTTTTGGCTTCGCCAGCATGCTGCCACATGGCATGCAGAATGTGCCTGTGTGGGGGCTAGCCCACCTTTGGCAGAGCATCAAGAGAAAGGGGCGAGCAACTCCCCGCCTTGGGAAAGGGCCTGGCGCAGGCAGACGCCTCTGCATCTTCCAGGCCTACAGTGCCTTCTGAAAGACATGCTGCTGCTTTGAGGTCTCAGAAGCCAAGCTCTCACAAGCATCCTTAAAAAGCTCAAAACCCAACACAGGCGCTCGCTCAGAGGTCTTGAGCGACCTCGCAGCAGGGCGTCTTCTCCGCTGCAAGGCCTTCTTACAAGGGGATAGAGGAGGGCAGCCTGGAGGAATCTCCTTTTGGAAAGGTACCCCCAGCAGCAGCCGCAGCAGCAACAGCAATAGGCAAACACAAAGAGGCACTCAGCTGACGAGACACAAGTTGCTCCTGATGAGTGCGAATGCCGCCAGCTGCTGCCGGTGCGCTGGCCTCCAGCGCCGAGATGCAGGGCCCTGGGATGCCGTCGGGAGCTGCTCAGCACCGTGCTCGGCCGCCGGGCAAAGCAAAAGGAGGAGTGAGGCCATCAGTGGATGATGCCAGTGCCAGCCCCCCAAGAGACAAGCCCCGCGGGAGCCAGATTCCCCGGCCCCAGGGCATTACCTTCCCGCTGCCCTGGGGCACTGCACTGAGATCCCCAAGGCACCAGGCGGCACCACCCAAAGGGCCCTGGCCCCTCTCCCCAACCTCCCCAGCACCCCGGGTCCCTGCACGCGGCCGCTGACCTGCCCTGTGGCAAAGGCCGCCCTCCGCACACCACTGCTGACGTGCTCGCCTGCACACTGCACCGCAGCAGCCCGGGACGTCCTCGGGAGCTGCCCACAGCCACGCTCGGCCACCGGGCAGAGAAGAAGGAGGAGCAAGGCCAGCAGCGGCTGCCGCCGGGCCACAGCCCCCCAAGAAACAAGCCCCGCGCAGCCCCATGGCCCCACGGCTCAAGAGGACCCTCCTCCCACCGCTGTGGCGGACTCCATCGAGGCACCAGGCAGGACCACCCAGAAGGGTCCTGCGCTCTCTCCCACCCCTCCCAAGGACCCGCAACTCCCCGGGGCCTGACACGCGACTCCTTACCTGCCACACAGCACAGGCCCCCTCCACACACCAACGCCGGCGTGCTCGCCTGTGCTGCATGGGCCCGGCATGCCCTCGGGAGCTGCGCAGCGCCACGCCACGCTCGGCAGCCGTGCAAAGCAAAGGAGGAGAGAAGGCTTCAGTGGCTGCTGCCAGCACCCGTGCCCTCAACAAGTCCCCCACAGCTCCCTCTGCACCAACGCCCAGAGGCAGCTCATGGCCCCCCACACACTACCCCAGGCCGATGACGGTGCCGGGCCCCACGCCAGCCCCCTGGCTGCCACCAGCACACCAAGCCTGCGGCCAGGGCAGCCTGCCTCCACGCCGGCCAGAACACAGAACTCGCCAACACCCCGGGCAACGCTGACAATGGCCTTGGCAACAGGCACCAACTGCCCGGCAAGAGGCACAAGCGCCCCAGCCCCAAACACACCCACCGCGCACCGGCACGCCAGCAAGCATGGCCCAAGGGCCACGGGCAAGGCACGAGCCCTCGCTCAGAAACCCGGACACTGCTCCCGCCTCACCAGGCCTCTCCAGCACTCCGCATTTGCTCTCGCAGAGTTGTTCTCTGCAGCCCCGCCGCTTCTCTTGCATGCCTAGAGCAGCAAGCAATACCTGCCCTGCGGCACTTCCTCTTTTCACAAACTGACACCGTGCCTCCTCAGACATTGGCACAAAAATCACCATGCACCTGGCAAGGCTCATGCACCATCAAGGAAGCGCCCACAGCTTCCCTCGGGCTCCTCCGCTGTTCTTGCAGGCCTAGTCCAGTCAAACAAGAACTGCGCCGCTGCGCTTCCTCGCTCTTCCCAGACTGACACCATGCCTAACGACACATGCCGACAGACAGTGCCGCGCTGCTATAACGGCTCCCCACCTGCACGTGCTCGCACACTAGTGCTCTCCCGCGCCTCCACTGGCAGTCCTGCCTATTCCGGCCTCCACCAAAGTGCCCCTCTGCACCTCCCGACTCTTGCCAAACTTTCCCCTTACCAAAGGAGAGGTGCGCGCAGCATACAAGCTCTTCTGCAATGGCTCCGCCACCAGCAAGGGCTTGCCGAGGAGCCCTCTTCAGCCCCCACTGGAGCAGTGGCATGCCAGGTGCAGCCTCAGGAGAACTGCCCCTCCACGCTTCCACTTGTGCCTCCCAAACCCACACCGTGCCCACGCAGACACTGGCACAAAATCGCCATGCCCCTCACATGGCTCAGGCACGCAGAGGTTCACGTAGTGGCAGAACAGCTGTCTTGGGCCCCTCCGAGGCATGCCCTCAGGCAGTGCTAGGCAGAGCCCTATTGCAGAGGCAGAGAAGAGCTTGCTGAGATCCGCCCGCCTGCCTCCGCCTTCTCCTGCCCAGGCTGAAGAGGCCCAGCTCGCTCAGCCTCTCCTGGCAGGAGAGCTGCTCCAGTGCCTTCCTCCTCTTGGTGGCCCTTTGCAGGCCTCGCTCCACTCCGTCCGTGCGGATGTTGTCCTGGGGAGCCCAGAACTGCACCCCAGACTCCACGTGTGGCCTCAGCAGGGCTGAGGAGAGCGGAAGGAGCCTGCCCCTGACTCCCACCCCCTCCCTCCCCAGCGGCCCTCTGGCAATGCTCTTCCTGCGGCTTCCCAGGATACCAGCGGCCTTCGTGGCCACAAGCGCACATTGCTGGCTCACGGTCAGCTGGTGAAGAAAGCCTTCAGGACATCTATGTTTTCAGTGTCCTTTGTCCCCAGGGCCCCTGCCCCCCGCCCTTAGCAGCAGGCTGCCCTTTGCCCTCGCCTTCCTTTTGCTGCTGGTGCACTTGTAGGAGCCTTGCCGCTTGCCTTTCCTGGCCCTTGCCAGCTTCAGCTCCAGGTGGCCTTTGGCTTTCCTCACGCCAGCCCTGCAGCCTCAGGCAGTGTCTCCAGGCATTTGTCCTGGGGCACCTCTCCCTCCTTCCCCCTCACACGCTTGCGATGTTCTTGGCACGCCTGCCTGCTCCTTGGTGCCGGAATCAGTTCTGGGCAAAAAGCTACAGGCCAAAAGTTAGAAAAAGAGAGAAAGGCCAGAGTGCTGGCACACTCGGCAGCCATGTCAGTAGGCTAAGCCCTTGGGTTAACAGGCTCGTGAGGTAAGGAGAGCTGTGCTCAAGCAGCCTCTCTCTGGCGGTGGCCAGCAGCAGAGGGCCAGTGCCGAGCAGAAGAGCAAGGCCTAGCTGGAGAGCGGCCTGTGCCAGCCCCACACCCTTCCCACGGGCAAGTGCTCAGGGATTTCCTGAGCGGGGAAAAAGAGCAGCCGTGGCAGTTTCCCGAGGGCAAAAGAGCCACCAGCGGTCTTGGGCCAAAAACGGGGTGAATGATTTTGGAAGCGCCAGGGAGGTTTTTGGCTTCGCCAGCATGCTGCCACATGGCATGCAGAATGTGCCTGTGTGGGGGCTAGCCCACCTTTGGCAGAGCATCAAGAGAAAGGGGCGAGCAACTCCCCGCCTTGGGAAAGGGCCTGGCGCAGGCAGACGCCTCTGCATCTTCCAGGCCTACAGTGCCTTCTGAAAGACATGCTGCTGCTTTGAGGTCTCAGAAGCCAAGCTCTCACAAGCATCCTTAAAAAGCTCAAAACCCAACACAGGCGCTCGCTCAGAGGTCTTGAGCGACCTCGCAGCAGGGCGTCTTCTCCGCTGCAAGGCCTTCTTACAAGGGGATAGAGGAGGGCAGCCTGGAGGAATCTCCTTTTGGAAAGGTACCCCCAGCAGCAGCCGCAGCAGCAACAGCAATAGGCAAACACAAAGAGGCACTCAGCTGACGAGACACAAGTTGCTCCTGATGAGTGCGAATGCCGCCAGCTGCTGCCGGTGCGCTGGCCTCCAGCGCCGAGATGCAGGGCCCTGGGATGCCGTCGGGAGCTGCTCAGCACCGTGCTCGGCCGCCGGGCAAAGCAAAAGGAGGAGTGAGGCCATCAGTGGATGATGCCAGTGCCAGCCCCCCAAGAGACAAGCCCCGCGGGAGCCAGATTCCCCGGCCCCAGGGCATTACCTTCCCGCTGCCCTGGGGCACTGCACTGAGATCCCCAAGGCACCAGGCGGCACCACCCAAAGGGCCCTGGCCCCTCTCCCCAACCTCCCCAGCACCCCGGGTCCCTGCACGCGGCCGCTGACCTGCCCTGTGGCAAAGGCCGCCCTCCGCACACCACTGCTGACGTGCTCGCCTGCACACTGCACCGCAGCAGCCCGGGACGTCCTCGGGAGCTGCCCACAGCCACGCTCGGCCACCGGGCAGAGAAGAAGGAGGAGCAAGGCCAGCAGCGGCTGCCGCCGGGCCACAGCCCCCCAAGAAACAAGCCCCGCGCAGCCCCATGGCCCCACGGCTCAAGAGGACCCTCCTCCCACCGCTGTGGCGGACTCCATCGAGGCACCACCCAGAAGGGTCCTGCGCTCTCTCCCACCCCTCCCAAGGACCCGCAACTCCCCGGGGCCTGACACGCGACTCCTTACCTGCCACACAGCACAGGCCCCCTCCACACACCAACGCCGGCGTGCTCGCCTGTGCTGCATGGGCCCGGCATGTCCTCGGGAGCTGCGCAGCGCCACGCCACGCTCGGCAGCCGTGCAAAGCAAAGGAGGAGAGAAGGCTTCAGTGGCTGCTGCCAGCACCCGTGCCCTCAACAAGTCCCCCACAGCTCCCTCTGCACCAACGCCCAGAGGCAGCTCATGGCCCCCCACACACTACCCCAGGCCGATGACGGTGCCGGGCCCCACGCCAGCCCCCTGGCTGCCACCAGCACACCAAGCCTGCGGCCAGGGCAGCCTGCCTCCACGCCGGCCAGAACACAGAACTCGCCGACACCCCGGGCAACGCTGACAATGGCCTTGGCAACAGGCACCAACTGCCCGGCAAGAGGCACAAGCGCCCCAGCCCCAAACACACCCACCGCGCACCGGCACGCCAGCAAGCATGGCCCAAGGGCTGCGGGCAAGGCACGAGCCCTCGCTCAGAAACCCGGACACTGCTCCCGCCTCACCAGGCCTCTCCAGCACTCCGCATTTGCTCTCGCAGAGTTGTTCTCTGCAGCCCCGCCGCTTCTCTTGCATGCCTAGAGCAGCAAGCAATACCTGCCCTGCGGCACTTCCTCTTTTCACAAACTGACACCGTGCCTCCTCAGACATTGGCACAAAAATCACCATGCACCTGGCAAGGCTCATGCACCATCAAGGAAGCGCCCACAGCTTCCCTCGGGCTCCTCCGCTGTTCTTGCAGGCCTAGTCCAGTCAAACAAGAACTGCGCCGCTGCGCTTCCTCGCTCTTCCCAGACTGACACCATGCCTAACGACACATGCCGACAGACAGTGCCGCGCTGCTATAACGGCTCCCCACCTGCACGTGCTCGCACACTAGTGCTCTCCCGCGCCTCCACTGGCAGTCCTGCCTATTCCGGCCTCCACCAAAGTGCCCCTCTGCACCTCCCGACTCTTGCCAAACTTTCCCCTTACCAAAGGAGAGGTGTGCGCAGCATACAAGCTCTTCTGCAATGGCTCCGCCACCAGCAAGGGCTTGCCGAGGAGCCCTCTTCAGCCCCCACTGGAGCAGTGGCATGCCAGGTGCAGCCGCAGGAGAACTGCCCCTCCACGCTTCCACTTGTGCCTCCCAAACCCACACCGTGCCCACGCAGACACTGGCACAAAATCGCCACGCCCCTCACATGGCTCAGGCACGCAGAGGTTCACGTAGTGGCAGAACAGCTGTCTTGGGCCCCTCCGAGGCATGCCCTCAGGCAGTGCTAGGCAGAGCCCTATTGCAGAGGCAGAGAAGAGCTTGCTGAGATCCGCCCGCCTGCCTCCGCCTTCTCCTGCCCAGGCTGAAGAGGCCCAGCTCGCTCAGCCTCTCCTGGCAGGAGAGCTGCTCCAGTGCCTTCCTCCTCTTGGTGGCCCTTTGCAGGCCTCGCTCCACTCCGTCCGTGCGGATGTTGTCCTGGGGAGCCCAGAACTGCACCCCAGACTCCACGTGTGGCCTCAGCAGGGCTGAGGAGAGCGGAAGGAGCCTGCCCCTGACTCCCACCCCCTCCCTCCCCAGCGGCCCTCTGGCAATGCTCTTCCTGCGGCTTCCCAGGATACCAGCGGCCTTCGTGGCCACAAGCGCACATTGCTGGCTCACGGTCAGCTGGTGAAGAAAGCCTTCAGGACATCTGTGTTTTCAGTGTCCTTTGTCCCCAGGGCCCCTGCCCCCCGCCTTTAGCAGCAGGCTGCCCTTTGCCCTCGCCTTCCTTTTGCTGCTGGTGCACTTGTAGGAGCCTTGCCGCTTGCCTTTCCTGGCCCTTGCCAGCTTCAGCTCCAGGTGGCCTTTGGCTTTCCTCACGCCAGCCCTGCAGCCTCAGGCAGTGTCTCCAGGCATTTGTCCTGGGGCACCTCTCCCTCCTTCCCCCTCACACGCTTGCGATGTTCTTGGCACGCCTGCCTGCTCCTTGGTGCCGGAATCAGTTCTGGGCAAAAAGCTACAGGCCAAAAGTTAGAAAAAGAGAGAAAGGCCAGAGTGCTGGCACACTCGGCAGCCATGTCAGTAGGCTAAGCCCTTGGGTTAACAGGCTCGTGAGGTAAGGAGAGCTGTGCTCAAGCAGCCTCTCTCTGGCGGTGGCCAGCAGCAGAGGGCCAGTGCCGAGCAGAAGAGCAAGGCCTAGCTGGAGAGCGGCCTGTGCCAGCCCCACACCCTTCCCACGGGCAAGTGCTCAGGGATTTCCTGAGCGGGGAAAAAGAGCAGCCGTGGCAGTTTCCCGAGGGCAAAAGAGCCACCAGCGGTCTTGGGCCAAAAACGGGGTGAATGATTTTGGAAGCGCCAGGGAGGTTTTTGGCTTCGCCAGCATGCTGCCACATGGCATGCAGAATGTGCCTGTGTGGGGGCTAGCCCACCTTTGGCAGGGCATCAAGAGAAAGGGGCGAGCAACTCCCCGCCTTGGGAAAGGGCCTGGCGCAGGCAGACGCCTCTGCATCTTCCAGGCCTACAGTGCCTTCTGAAAGATATGCTGCTGCTTTGAGGTCTCAGAAGCCAAGCTCTCACAAGCATCCTTAAAAAGCTCAAAACCCAACACAGGCGCTCGCTCAGAGGTCTTGAGCGACCTCGCAGCAGGGCGTCTTCTCCGCTGCAAGGCCTTCTTACAAGGGGGTAGAGGAGGGCAGCCTGGAGGAATCTCCTTTTGGAAAGGTACCCCCAGCAGCAGCCGCAGCAGCAACAGCAATAGGCAAACACAAAGAGGCACTCAGCTGACGAGACACAAGTTGCTCCTGATGAGTGCGAATGCCGCCAGCTGCTGCCGGTGCGCTGGCCTCCAGCGCCGAGATGCAGGGCCCTGGGATGCCGTCGGGAGCTGCTCAGCACCGTGCTCGGCCGCCGGGCAAAGCAAAAGGAGGAGTGAGGCCATCAGTCGACGATGCCAGTGCCAGCCCCTCAAGAGACAAGCCCCGCGGGAGCCAGATTCCCCGGCCCCAGGGCATTACCTTCCCGCTGCCCTGGGGCACTGCACTGAGATCCCCAAGGCACCAGGCGGCACCACCCAAAGGGCCCTGGCCCCTCTCCCCAACCTCCCCAGCACCCCGGGTCCCTGCACGCGGCCGCTGACCTGCCCTGTGGCAAAGGCCGCCCTGCGCACACCACTGCTGACGTGCTCGCCTGCACACTGCACCGCAGCAGCCCGGGACGTCCTCGGGAGCTGCCCACAGCCACGCTCGGCCACCGGGCAGAGAAGAAGGAGGAGCAAGGCCAGCAGCGGCTGCCGCCGGGCCACAGCCCCCCAAGAAACAAGCCCCGCGCAGCCCCATGGCCCCACGGCTCAAGAGGACCCTCCTCCCACCGCTGTGGCGGACTCCATCGAGGCACCAGGCAGGACCACCCAGAAGGGTCCTGCGCTCTCTCCCACCCCTCCCAAGGACCCGCAACTCCCCGGGGCCTGACACGCGACTCCTTACCTGCCACACAGCACAGGCCCCCTCCACACACCAACGCCGGCGTGCTCGCCTGTGCTGCATGGGCCCGGCATGTCCTCGGGAGCTGCTCAGCGCCACGCCACGCTCGGCAGCCGTGCAAAGCAAAGGAGGAGAGAAGGCTTCAGTGGCTGCTGCCAGCACCCGTGCCCTCAACAAGTCCCCCACAGCTCCCTCTGCACCAACGCCCAGAGGCAGCTCATGGCCCCCCACACACTACCCCAGGCCGATGACGGTGCCGGGCCCCACGCCAGCCCCCTGGCTGCCACCAGCACACCAAGCCTGCGGCCAGGGCAGCGTGCCTCCACGCCGGCCAGAACACAGAACTCGCCGACACCCCGGGCAACGCTGACAATGGCCTTGGCAACAGGCACCAACTGCCCGGCAAGAGGCACAAGCGCCCCAGCCCCAAACACACCCACCGCGCACCGGCACGCCAGCAAGCATGGCCCAAGGGCCACGGGCAAGGCACGAGCCCTCGCTCAGAAACCCGGACACTGCTCCCGCCTCACCAGGCCTCTCCAGCACTCCGCATTTGCTCTCGCAGAGTTGTTCTCTGCAGCCCCGCCGCTTCTCTTGCATGCCTAGAGCAGCAAGCAATACCTGCCCTGCAGCACTTCCTCTTTTCACAAACTGACATCGTGCCTCCTCAGACATTGGCACAAAAATCACCATGCACCTGGCAAGGCTCATGCACCATCAAGGAAGCGCCCACAGCCTCTCTCGGGCTCCTCCGCTGTTCTTGCAGGCCTAGTCCAGTCAAACAAGAACTGCGCCGCTGCGCTTCCTCGCTCTTCCCAGACTGACACCATGCCTAATGACACATGCCGACAGACAGTGCCGCGCTGCTATAACGGCTCCCCACCTGCACGTGCTCGCACACTAGTGCTCTCCCGCGCCTCCACTGGCAGTCCTGCCTATTCCGGCCTCCACCAAAGTGCCCCTCTGCACCTCCCGACTCTTGCCAAACTTTCCCCTTACCAAAGGAGAGGTGTGCGCAGCATACAAGCTCTTCTGCAATGGCTCCGCCACCAGCAAGGGCTTGCCGAGGAGCCCTCTTCAGCCCCCACTGGAGCAGTGGCATGCCAGGTGCAGCCGCAGGAGAACTGCCCCTCCACGCTTCCACTTGTGCCTCCCAAACCCACACCGTGCCCACGCAGACACTGGCACAAAATCGCCACGCCCCTCACATGGCTCAGGCACGCAGAGGTTCACGTAGTGGCAGAACAGCTGTCTTGGGCCCCTCCGAGGCATGCCCTCAGGCAGTGCTAGGCAGAGCCCTATTGCAGAGGCAGAGAAGAGCTTGCTGAGATCCGCCCGCCTGCCTCCGCCTTCTCCTGCCCAGGCTGAAGAGGCCCAGCTCGCTCAGCCTCTCCTGGCAGGAGAGCTGCTCCAGTGCCTTCCTCCTCTTGGTGGCCCTTTGCAGGCCTCGCTCCACTCCGTCCGTGCGGATGTTGTCCTGGGGAGCCCAGAACTGCACCCCAGACTCCACGTGTGGCCTCAGCAGGGCTGAGGAGAGCGGAAGGAGCCTGCCCCTGACTCCCACCCCCTCCCTCCCCAGCGGCCCTCTGGCAATGCTCTTCCTGCGGCTTCCCAGGATACCAGCGGCCTTCGTGGCCACAAGCGCACATTGCTGGCTCACGGTCAGCTGGTGAAGAAAGCCTTCAGGACATCTGTGTTTTCAGTGTCCTTTGTCCCCAGGGCCCCTGCCCCCCGCCTTTAGCAGCAGGCTGCCCTTTGCCCTCGCCTTCCTTTTGCTGCTGGTGCACTTGTAGGAGCCTTGCCGCTTGCCTTTCCTGGCCCTTGCCAGCTTCAGCTCCAGGTGGCCTTTGGCTTTCCTCACGCCAGCCCTGCAGCCTCAGGCAGTGTCTCCAGGCATTTGTCCTGGGGCACCTCTCCCTCCTTCCCCCTCACACGCTTGCGATGTTCTTGGCACGCCTGCCTGCTCCTTGGTGCCGGAATCAGTTCTGGGCAAAAAGCTACAGGCCAAAAGTTAGAAAAAGAGAGAAAGGCCAGAGTGCTGGCACACTCGGCAGCCATGTCAGTAGGCTAAGCCCTTGGGTTAACAGGCTCGTGAGGTAAGGAGAGCTGTGCTCAAGCAGCCTCTCTCTGGCGGTGGCCAGCAGCAGAGGGCCAGTGCCGAGCAGAAGAGCAAGGCCTAGCTGGAGAGCGGCCTGTGCCAGCCCCACACCCTTCCCACGGGCAAGTGCTCAGGGATTTCCTGAGCGGGGAAAAAGAGCAGCCGTGGCAGTTTCCCGAGGGCAAAAGAGCCACCAGCGGTCTTGGGCCAAAAACGGGGTGAATGATTTTGGAAGCGCCAGGGAGGTTTTTGGCTTCGCCAGCATGCTGCCACATGGCATGCAGAATGTGCCTGTGTGGGGGCTAGCCCACCTTTGGCAGGGCATCAAGAGAAAGGGGCGAGCAACTCCCCGCCTTGGGAAAGGGCCTGGCGCAGGCAGACGCCTCTGCATCTTCCAGGCCTACAGTGCCTTCTGAAAGACATGCTGCTGCTTTGAGGTCTCAGAAGCCAAGCTCTCACAAGCATCCTTAAAAAGCTCAAAACCCAACACAGGCGCTCGCTCAGAGGTCTTGAGCGACCTCGCAGCAGGGCGTCTTCTCCGCTGCAAGGCCTTCTTACAAGGGGATAGAGGAGGGCAGCCTGGAGGAATCTCCTTTTGGAAAGGTACCCCCAGCAGCAGCCGCAGCAGCAACAGCAATAGGCAAACACAAAGAGGCACTCAGCTGACGAGACACAAGTTGCTCCTGATGAGTGCGAATGCCGCCAGCTGCTGCCGGTGCGCTGGCCTCCAGCGCCGAGATGCAGGGCCCTGGGATGCCGTCGGGAGCTGCTCAGCACCGTGCTCGGCCGCCGGGCAAAGCAAAAGGAGGAGTGAGGCCATCAGTCGACGATGCCAGTGCCAGCCCCTCAAGAGACAAGCCCCGCGGGAGCCAGATTCCCCGGCCCCAGGGCATTACCTTCCCGCTGCCCTGGGGCACTGCACTGAGATCCCCAAGGCACCAGGCGGCACCACCCAAAGGGCCCTGGCCCCTCTCCCCAACCTCCCCAGCACCCCGGGTCCCTGCACGCGGCCGCTGACCTGCCCTGTGGCAAAGGCCGCCCTCCGCACACCACTGCTGACGTGCTCGCCTGCACACTGCACCGCAGCAGCCCGGGACGTCCTCGGGAGCTGCCCACAGCCACGCTCGGCCACCGGGCAGAGAAGAAGGAGGAGCAAGGCCAGCAGCGGCTGCCGCCGGGCCACAGCCCCCCAAGAAACAAGCCCCGCGCAGCCCCATGGCCCCACGGCTCAAGAGGACCCTCCTCCCACCGCTGTGGCGGACTCCATCGAGGCACCAGGCAGGACCACCCAGAAGGGTCCTGCGCTCTCTCCCACCCCTCCCAAGGACCCGCAACTCCCCGGGGCCTGACACGCGACTCCTTACCTGCCACACAGCACAGGCCCCCTCCACACACCAACGCCGGCGTGCTCGCCTGTGCTGCATGGGCCCGGCATGTCCTCGGGAGCTGCTCAGCGCCACGCCACGCTCGGCAGCCGTGCAAAGCAAAGGAGGAGAGAAGGCTTCAGTGGCTGCTGCCAGCACCCGTGCCCTCAACAAGTCCCCCACAGCTCCCTCTGCACCAACGCCCAGAGGCAGCTCATGGCCCCCCACACACTACCCCAGGCCGATGACGGTGCCGGGCCCCACGCCAGCCCCCTGGCTGCCACCAGCACACCAAGCCTGCGGCCAGGGCAGCCTGCCTCCACGCCGGCCAGAACACAGAACTCGCCGACACCCCGGGCAACGCTGACAATGGCCTTGGCAACAGGCACCAACTGCCCGGCAAGAGGCACAAGCGCCCCAGCCCCAAACACACCCACCGCGCACCGGCACGCCAGCAAGCATGGCCCAAGGGCCACGGGCAAGGCACGAGCCCTCGCTCAGAAACCCGGACACTGCTCCCGCCTCACCAGGCCTCTCCAGCACTCCGCATTTGCTCTCGCAGAGTTGTTCTCTGCAGCCCCGCCGCTTCTCTTGCATGCCTAGAGCAGCAAGCAATACCTGCCCTGCGGCACTTCCTCTTTTCACAAACTGACACCGTGCCTCCTCAGACATTGGCACAAAAATCACCATGCACCTGGCAAGGCTCATGCACCATCAAGGAAGCGCCCACAGCCTCTCTCGGGCTCCTCCGCTGTTCTTGCAGGCCTAGTCCAGTCAAACAAGAACTGCGCCGCTGCGCTTCCTCGCTCTTCCCAGACTGACACCATGCCTAACGACACATGCCGACAGACAGTGCCGCGCTGCTATAACGGCTCCCCACCTGCACGTGCTCGCACACTAGTGCTCTCCCGCGCCTCCACTGGCAGTCCTGCCTATTCCGGCCTCCACCAAAGTGCCCCTCTGCACCTCCCGACTCTTGCCAAACTTTCCCCTTACCAAAGGAGAGGTGCGCGCAGCATACAAGCTCTTCTGCAATGGCTCCGCCACCAGCAAGGGCTTGCCGAGGAGCCCTCTTCAGCCCCCACTGGAGCAGTGGCATGCCAGGTACAGCCTCAGGAGAACTGCCCCTCCACGCTTCCACTTGTGCCTCCCAAACCCACACCGTGCCCACGCAGACACTGGCACAAAATCGCCATGCCCCTCACATGGCTCAGGCACGCAGAGGTTCACGTAGTGGCAGAACAGCTGTCTTGGGCCCCTCCGAGGCATGCCCTCAGGCAGTGCTAGGCAGAGGCCTATTGCAGAGGCAGAGAAGAGCTTGCTGAGATCCGCCCGCCTGCCTCCGCCTTCTCCTGCCCAGGCTGAAGAGGCCCAGCTCGCTCAGCCTCTCCTGGCAGGAGAGCTGCTCCAGTGCCTTCCTCCTCTTGGTGGCCCTTTGCAGGCCTCGCTCCACTCCGTCCGTGCGGATGTTGTCCTGGGGAGCCCAGAACTGCACCCCAGACTCCACGTGTGGCCTCAGCAGGGCTGAGGAGAGCGGAAGGAGCCTGCCCCTGACTCCCACCCCCTCCCTCCCCAGCGGCCCTCTGGCAATGCTCTTCCTGCGGCTTCCCAGGATACCAGCGGCCTTCGTGGCCACAAGCGCACATTGCTGGCTCACGGTCAGCTGGTGAAGAAAGCCTTCAGGACATCTATGTTTTCAGTGTCCTTTGTCCCCAGGGCCCCTGCCCCCCGCCTTTAGCAGCAGGCTGCCCTTTGCCCTCGCCTTCCTTTTGCTGCTGGTGCACTTGTAGGAGCCTTGCCGCTTGCCTTTCCTGGCCCTTGCCAGCTTCAGCTCCAGGTGGCCTTTGGCTTTCCTCACGCCAGCCCTGCAGCCTCAGGCAGTGTCTCCAGGCATTTGTCCTGGGGCACCTCTCCCTCCTTCCCCCTCACACGCTTGCGATGTTCTTGGCACGCCTGCCTGCTCCTTGGTGCCGGAATCAGTTCTGGGCAAAAAGCTACAGGCCAAAAGTTAGAAAAAGAGAGAAAGGCCAGAGTGCTGGCACACTCGGCAGCCATGTCAGTAGGCTAAGCCCTTGGGTTAACAGGCTCGTGAGGTAAGGAGAGCTGTGCTCAAGCAGCCTCTCTCTGGCGGTGGCCAGCAGCAGAGGGCCAGTGCCGAGCAGAAGAGCAAGGCCTAGCTGGAGAGCGGCCTGTGCCAGCCCCACACCCTTCCCACGGGCAAGTGCTCAGGGATTTCCTGAGCGGGGAAAAAGAGCAGCCGTGGCAGTTTCCCGAGGGCAAAAGAGCCACCAGCGGTCTTGGGCCAAAAACGGGGTGAATGATTTTGGAAGCGCCAGGGAGGTTTTTGGCTTCGCCAGCATGCTGCCACATGGCATGCAGAATGTGCCTGTGTGGGGGCTAGCCCACCTTTGGCAGAGCATCAAGAGAAAGGGGCGAGCAACTCCCCGCCTTGGGAAAGGGCCTGGCGCAGGCAGACGCCTCTGCATCTTCCAGGCCTACAGTGCCTTCTGAAAGACATGCTGCTGCTTTGAGGTCTCAGAAGCCAAGCTCTCACAAGCATCCTTAAAAAGCTCAAAACCCAACACAGGCGCTCGCTCAGAGGTCTTGAGCGACCTCGCAGCAGGGCGTCTTCTCCGCTGCAAGGCCTTCTTACAAGGGGATAGAGGAGGGCAGCCTGGAGGAATCTCCTTTTGGAAAGGTACCCCCAGCAGCAGCCGCAGCAGCAACAGCAATAGGCAAACACAAAGAGGCACTCAGCTGACGAGACACAAGTTGCTCCTGATGAGTGCGAATGCCGCCAGCTGCTGCCGGTGCGCTGGCCTCCAGCGCCGAGATGCAGGGCCCTGGGATGCCGTCGGGAGCTGCTCAGCACCGTGCTCGGCCACCGGGCAAAGCAAAAGGAGGAGTGAGGCCATCAGTGGATGATGCCAGTGCCAGCCCCCCAAGAGACAAGCCCCGCGGGAGCCAGATTCCCCGGCCCCAGGGCATTACCTTCCCGCTGCCCTGGGGCACTGCACTGAGATCCCCAAGGCACCAGGCGGCACCACCCAAAGGGCCCTGGCCCCTCTCCCCAACCTCCCCAGCACCCCGGGTCCCTGCACGCGGCCGCTGACCTGCCCTGTGGCAAAGGCCGCCCTGCGCACACCACTGCTGACGTGCTCGCCTGCACACTGCACCGCAGCAGCCCGGGACGTCCTCGGGAGCTGCCCACAGCCACGCTCGGCCACCGGGCAGAGAAGAAGGAGGAGCAAGGCCAGCAGCGGCTGCCGCCGGGCCACAGCCCCCCAAGAAACAAGCCCCGCGCAACCCCATGGCCCCACGGCTCAAGAGGACCCTCCTCCCACCGCTGTGGCGGACTCCATCGAGGCACCACTCAGAAGGGTCCTGCGCTCTCTCCCACCCCTCCCAAGGACCCCCAACTCCCCGGGGCCTGACACGCGACTCCTTACCTGCCACACAGCACAGGCCCCCCCCTCCACACACCAACGCCGGCGTGCTCGCCTGTGCTGCATGGGCCCGGCATGTCCTCGGGAGCTGCGCAGCGCCACGCCACGCTCGGCCGGCGTGCAAAGCAAAGGAGGAGAGAAGGCTTCAGTGGCTGCTGCCAGCACCCGTGCCCTCAACAAGTCCCCCACAGCTCCCTCTGCACCAACGCCCAGAGGCAGCTCATGGCCCCCCACACACTACCCCAGGCCGATGACGGTGCCGGGCCCCACGCCAGCCCCCTGGCTGCCACCAGCACACCAAGCCTGCGGCCAGGGCAGCCTGCCTCCACGCCGGCCAGAACACAGAACTCGCCGACACCCCGGGCAACGCTGACAATGGCCTTGGCAACAGGCACCAACTGCCCGGCAAGAGGCACAAGCGCCCCAGCCCCAAACACACCCACCGCGCACCGGCACGCCAGCAAGCATGGCCCAAGGGCTGCGGGCAAGGCACGAGCCCTCGCTCAGAAACCCGGACACTGCTCCCGCCTCACCAGGCCTCTCCAGCACTCCGCATTTGCTCTCGCAGAGTTGTTCTCTGCAGCCCCGCCGCTTCTCTTGCATGCCTAGAGCAGCAAGCAATACCTGCCCTGCGGCACTTCCTCTTTTCACAAACTGACACCGTGCCTCCTCAGACATTGGCACAAAAATCACCATGCACCTGGCAAGGCTCATGCACCATCAAGGAAGCGCCCACAGCTTCCCTCGGGCTCCTCCGCTGTTCTTGCAGGCCTAGTCCAGTCAAACAAGAACTGCGCCGCTGCGCTTCCTCGCTCTTCCCAGACTGACACCATGCCTAACGACACATGCCGACAGACAGTGCCGCGCTGCTATAACGGCTCCCCACCTGCACGTGCTCGCACACTAGTGCTCTCCCGCGCCTCCACTGGCAGTCCTGCCTATTCCGGCCTCCACCAAAGTGCCCCTCTGCACCTCCCGACTCTTGCCAAACTTTCCCCTTACCAAAGGAGAGGTGTGCGCAGCATACAAGCTCTTCTGCAATGGCTCCGCCACCAGCAAGGGCTTGCCGAGGAGCCCTCTTCAGCCCCCACTGGAGCAGTGGCATGCCAGGTGCAGCCGCAGGAGAACTGCCCCTCCACGCTTCCACTTGTGCCTCCCAAACCCACACCGTGCCCACGCAGACACTGGCACAAAATCGCCACGCCCCTCACATGGCTCAGGCACGCAGAGGTTCACGTAGTGGCAGAACAGCTGTCTTGGGCCCCTCCGAGGCATGCCCTCAGGCAGTGCTAGGCAGAGGCCTATTGCAGAGGCAGAGAAGAGCTTGCGGAGATCCGCCCACCTGCCTCCGCCTTCTCCTGCCCAGGCTGAAGAGGCCCAGCTCGCTCAGCCTCTCCTGGCAGGAGAGCTGCTCCAGTGCCTTCCTCCTCTTGGTGGCCCTTTGCAGGCCTCGCTCCACTCCGTCCGTGCGGATGTTGTCCTGGGGAGCCCAGAACTGCACCCCAGACTCCACGTGTGGCCTCAGCAGGGCTGAGGAGAGCGGAAGGAGCCTGCCCCTGACTCCCACCCCCTCCCTCCCCAGCGGCCCTCTGGCAATGCTCTTCCTGCGGCTTCCCAGGATACCAGCGGCCTTCGTGGCCACAAGCGCACATTGCTGGCTCACGGTCAGCTGGTGAAGAAAGCCTTCAGGACATCTGTGTTTTCAGTGTCCTTTGTCCCCAGGGCCCCTGCCCCCCGCCTTTAGCAGCAGGCTGCCCTTTGCCCTCGCCTTCCTTTTGCTGCTGGTGCACTTGTAGGAGCCTTGCCGCTTGCCTTTCCTGGCCCTTGCCAGCTTCAGCTCCAGGTGGCCTTTGGCTTTCCTCACGCCAGCCCTGCAGCCTCAGGCAGTGTCTCCAGGCATTTGTCCTGGGGCACCTCTCCCTCCTTCCCCCTCACACGCTTGCGATGTTCTTGGCACGCCTGCCTGCTCCTTGGTGCCGGAATCAGTTCTGGGCAAAAAGCTACAGGCCAAAAGTTAGAAAAAGAGAGAAAGGCCAGAGTGCTGGCACACTCGGCAGCCATGTCAGTAGGCTAAGCCCTTGGGTTAACAGGCTCGTGAGGTAAGGAGAGCTGTGCTCAAGCAGCCTCTCTCTGGCGGTGGCCAGCAGCAGAGGGCCAGTGCCGAGCAGAAGAGCAAGGCCTAGCTGGAGAGCGGCCTGTGCCAGCCCCACACCCTTCCCACGGGCAAGTGCTCAGGGATTTCCTGAGCGGGGAAAAAGAGCAGCCGTGGCAGTTTCCCGAGGGCAAAAGAGCCACCAGCGGTCTTGGGCCAAAAACGGGGTGAATGATTTTGGAAGCGCCAGGGAGGTTTTTGGCTTCGCCAGCATGCTGCCACATGGCATGCAGAATGTGCCTGTGTGGGGGCTAGCCCACCTTTGGCAGGGCATCAAGAGAAAGGGGCGAGCAACTCCCCGCCTTGGGAAAGGGCCTGGCGCAGGCAGACGCCTCTGCATCTTCCAGGCCTACAGTGCCTTCTGAAAGACATGCTGCTGCTTTGAGGTCTCAGAAGCCAAGCTCTCACAAGCATCCTTAAAAAGCTCAAAACCCAACACAGGCGCTCGCTCAGAGGTCTTGAGCGACCTCGCAGCAGGGCGTCTTCTCCGCTGCAAGGCCTTCTTACAAGGGGATAGAGGAGGGCAGCCTGGAGGAATCTCCTTTTGGAAAGGTACCCCCAGCAGCAGCCGCAGCAGCAACAGCAATAGGCAAACACAAAGAGGCACTCAGCTGACGAGACACAAGTTGCTCCTGATGAGTGCGAATGCCGCCAGCTGCTGCCGGTGCGCTGGCCTCCAGCGCCGAGATGCAGGGCCCTGGGATGCCGTCGGGAGCTGCTCAGCACCGTGCTCGGCCGCCGGGCAAAGCAAAAGGAGGAGTGAGGCCATCAGTCGACGATGCCAGTGCCAGCCCCTCAAGAGACAAGCCCCGCGGGAGCCAGATTCCCCGGCCCCAGGGCATTACCTTCCCGCTGCCCTGGGGCACTGCACTGAGATCCCCAAGGCACCAGGCGGCACCACCCAAAGGGCCCTGGCCCCTCTCCCCAACCTCCCCAGCACCCCGGGTCCCTGCACGCGGCCGCTGACCTGCCCTGTGGCAAAGGCCGCCCTGCGCACACCACTGCTGACGTGCTCGCCTGCACACTGCACCGCAGCAGCCCGGGACGTCCTCGGGAGCTGCCCACAGCCACGCTCGGCCACCGGGCAGAGAAGAAGGAGGAGCAAGGCCAGCAGCGGCTGCCGCCGGGCCACAGCCCCCCAAGAAACAAGCCCCGCGCAGCCCCATGGCCCCACGGCTCAAGAGGACCCTCCTCCCACCGCTGTGGCGGACTCCATCGAGGCACCAGGCAGGACCACCCAGAAGGGTCCTGCGCTCTCTCCCACCCCTCCCAAGGACCCGCAACTCCCCGGGGCCTGACACGCGACTCCTTACCTGCCACACAGCACAGGCCCCCTCCACACACCAACGCCGGCGTGCTCGCCTGTGCTGCATGGGCCCGGCATGTCCTCGGGAGCTGCTCAGCGCCACGCCACGCTCGGCAGCCGTGCAAAGCAAAGGAGGAGAGAAGGCTTCAGTGGCTGCTGCCAGCACCCGTGCCCTCAACAAGTCCCCCACAGCTCCCTCTGCACCAACGACCAGGGGCAGCTCATGGCCCCCCACACACTACCCCAGGCCGATGACGGTGCCGGGCCCCACGCCAGCCCCCTGGCTGCCACCAGCACACCAAGCCTGCGGCCAGGGCAGCCTGCCTCCACGCCGGCCAGAACACAGAACTCGCCGACACCCCGGGCAACGCTGACAATGGCCTTGGCAACAGGCACCAACTGCCCGGCAAGAGGCACAAGCGCCCCAGCCCCAAACACACCCACCGCGCACCGGCACGCCAGCAAGCATGGCCCAAGGGCCACGGGCAAGGCACGAGCCCTCGCTCAGAAACCCGGACACTGCTCCCGCCTCACCAGGCCTCTCCAGCACTCCGCATTTGCTCTCGCAGAGTTGTTCTCTGCAGCCCCGCCGCTTCTCTTGCATGCCTAGAGCAGCAAGCAATACCTGCCCTGCGGCACTTCCTCTTTTCACAAACTGACACCGTGCCTCCTCAGACATTGGCACAAAAATCACCATGCACCTGGCAAGGCTCATGCACCATCAAGGAAGCGCCCACAGCTTCCCTCGGGCTCCTCCGCTGTTCTTGCAGGCCTAGTCCAGTCAAACAAGAACTGCGCCGCTGCGCTTCCTCGCTCTTCCCAGACTGACACCATGCCTAACGACACATGCCGACAGACAGTGCCGCGCTGCTATAACGGCTCCCCACCTGCACGTGCTCGCACACTAGTGCTCTCCCGCGCCTCCACTGGCAGTCCTGCCTATTCCGGCCTCCACCAAAGTGCCCCTCTGCACCTCCCGACTCTTGCCAAACTTTCCCCTTACCAAAGGAGAGGTGTGCGCAGCATACAAGCTCTTCTGCAATGGCTCCGCCACCAGCAAGGGCTTGCCGAGGAGCCCTCTTCAGCCCCCACTGGAGCAGTGGCATGCCAGGTACAGCCTCAGGAGAACTGCCCCTCCACGCTTCCACTTGTGCCTCCCAAACCCACACCGTGCCCACGCAGACACTGGCACAAAATCGCCATGCCCCTCACATGGCTCAGGCACGCAGAGGTTCACGTAGTGGCAGAACAGCTGTCTTGGGCCCCTCCGAGGCATGCCCTCAGGCAGTGCTAGGCAGAGGCCTATTGCAGAGGCAGAGAAGAGCTTGCTGAGATCCGCCCGCCTGCCTCCGCCTTCTCCTGCCCAGGCTGAAGAGGCCCAGCTCGCTCAGCCTCTCCTGGCAGGAGAGCTGCTCCAGTGCCTTCCTCCTCTTGGTGGCCCTTTGCAGGCCTCGCTCCACTCCGTCCGTGCGGATGTTGTCCTGGGGAGCCCAGAACTGCACCCCAGACTCCACGTGTGGCCTCAGCAGGGCTGAGGAGAGCGGAAGGAGCCTGCCCCTGACTCCCACCCCCTCCCTCCCCAGCGGCCCTCTGGCAATGCTCTTCCTGCGGCTTCCCAGGATACCAGCGGCCTTCGTGGCCACAAGCGCACATTGCTGGCTCACGGTCAGCTGGTGAAGAAAGCCTTCAGGACATCTGTGTTTTCAGTGTCCTTTGTCCCCAGGGCCCCTGCCCCCCGCCCTTAGCAGCAGGCTGCCCTTTGCCCTCGCCTTCCTTTTGCTGCTGGTGCACTTGTAGGAGCCTTGCCGCTTGCCTTTCCTGGCCCTTGCCAGCTTCAGCTCCAGGTGGCCTTTGGCTTTCCTCACGCCAGCCCTGCAGCCTCAGGCAGTGTCTCCAGGCAATTGTCCTGGGGCACCTCTCTCTCCTTCCCCCTCACACGCTTGCAATGTTCTTGGCACGCCTGCCTGCTCCTTGGTGCCGGAATCAGTTCTGGGCAAAAAGCTACAGGCCAAAAGTTAGAAAAAGAGAGAAAGGCCAGAGTGCTGGCACACTCGGCAGCCATGTCAGTAGGCTAAGCCCTTGGGTTAACAGGCTCGTGAGGTAAGGAGAGCTGTGCTCAAGCAGCCTCTCTCTGGCGGTGGCCAGCAGCAGAGGGCCAGTGCCGAGCAGAAGAGCAAGGCCTAGCTGGAGAGCGGCCTGTGCCAGCCCCACACCCTTCCCACGGGCAAGTGCTCAGGGATTTCCTGAGCGGGGAAAAAGAGCAGCCGTGGCAGTTTCCCGAGGGCAAAAGAGCCACCAGCGGTCTTGGGCCAAAAACGGGGTGAATGATTTTGGAAGCGCCAGGGAGGTTTTTGGCTTCGCCAGCATGCTGCCACATGGCATGCAGAATGTGCCTGTGTGGGGGCTAGCCCACCTTTGGCAGAGCATCAAGAGAAAGGGGCGAGCAACTCCCCGCCTTGGGAAAGGGCCTGGCGCAGGCAGACGCCTCTGCATCTTCCAGGCCTACAGTGCCTTCTGAAAGACATGCTGCTGCTTTGAGGTCTCAGAAGCCAAGCTCTCACAAGCATCCTTAAAAAGCTCAAAACCCAACACAGGCGCTCGCTCAGAGGTCTTGAGCGACCTCGCAGCAGGGCGTCTTCTCCGCTGCAAGGCCTTCTTACAAGGGGATAGAGGAGGGCAGCCTGGAGGAATCTCCTTTTGGAAAGGTACCCCCAGCAGCAGCCGCAGCAGCAACAGCAATAGGCAAACACAAAGAGGCACTCAGCTGACGAGACACAAGTTGCTCCTGATGAGTGCGAATGCCGCCAGCTGCTGCCGGTGCGCTGGCCTCCAGCGCCGAGATGCAGGGCCCTGGGATGCCGTCGGGAGCTGCTCAGCACCGTGCTCGGCCGCCGGGCAAAGCAAAAGGAGGAGTGAGGCCATCAGTCGACGATGCCAGTGCCAGCCCCCAAGAGACAAGCCCCGCGGGAGCCAGATTCCCCGGCCCCAGGGCATTACCTTCCCGCTGCCCTGGGGCACTGCACTGAGATCCCCAAGGCACCAGGCGGCACCACCCAAAGGGCCCTGGCCCCTCTCCCCAACCTCCCCAGCACCCCGGGTCCCTGCACGCGGCCGCTGACCTGCCCTGTGGCAAAGGCCGCCCTGCGCACACCACTGCTGACGTGCTCGCCTGCACACTGCACCGCAGCAGCCCGGGACGTCCTCGGGAGCTGCCCACAGCCACGCTCGGCCACCGGGCAGAGAAGAAGGAGGAGCAAGGCCAGCAGCGGCTGCCGCCGGGCCACAGCCCCCCAAGAAACAAGCCCCGCGCAGCCCCATGGCCCCACGGCTCAAGAGGACCCTCCTCCCACCGCTGTGGCGGACTCCATCGAGGCACCAGGCAGGACCACCCAGAAGGGTCCTGCGCTCTCTCCCACCCCTCCCAAGGACCCGCAACTCCCCGGGGCCTGACACGCGACTCCTTACCTGCCACACAGCACAGGCCCCCTCCACACACCAACGCCGGCGTGCTCGCCTGTGCTGCATGGGCCCGGCATGTCCTCGGGAGCTGCGCAGCGCCACGCCACGCTCGGCAGCCGTGCAAAGCAAAGGAGGAGAGAAGGCTTCAGTGGCTGCTGCCAGCACCCGTGCCCTCAACAAGTCCCCCACAGCTCCCTCTGCACCAACGCCCAGAGGCAGCTCATGGCCCCCCACACACTACCCCAGGCCGATGACGGTGCCGGGCCCCACGCCAGCCCCCTGGCTGCCACCAGCACACCAAGCATGCGGCCAGGGCAGCCTGCCTCCACGCCGGCCAGAACACAGAACTCGCCGACACCCCGGGCAACGCTGACAATGGCCTTGGCAACAGGCACCAACTGCCCGGCAAGAGGCACAAGCGCCCCAAGGCACGAGCCCTCGCTCAGAAACCCGGACACTGCTCCCGCCTCACCAGGCCTCTCCAGCACTCCGCATTTGCTCTCGCAGAGTTGTTCTCTGCAGCCCCGCCGCTTCTCTTGCATGCCTAGAGCAGCAAGCAATACCTGCCCTGCGGCACTTCCTCTTTTCACAAACTGACACCGTGCCTCCTCAGACATTGGCACAAAAATCACCATGCACCTGGCAAGGCTCATGCACCATCAAGGAAGCGCCCACAGCCTCTCTCGGGCTCCTCCGCTGTTCTTGCAGGCCTAGTCCAGTCAAACAAGAACTGCGCCGCTGCGCTTTCTCGCTCTTCCCAGACTGACACCATGCCTAACGACACATGCCGACAGACAGTGCCGCGCTGCTATAACGGCTCCCCACCTGCACGTGCTCGCACACTAGTGCTCTCCCGCGCCTCCACTGGCAGTCCTGCCTATTCCGGCCTCCACCAAAGTGCCCCTCTGCACCTCCCGACTCTTGCCAAACTTTCCCCTTACCAAAGGAGAGGTGTGCGCAGCATACAAGCTCTTCTGCAATGGCTCCGCCACCAGCAAGGGCTTGCCGAGGAGCCCTCTTCAGCCCCCACTGGAGCAGTGGCATGCCAGGTGCAGCCGCAGGAGAACTGCCCCTCCACGCTTCCACTTGTGCCTCCCAAACCCACACCGTGCCCACGCAGACACTGGCACAAAATCGCCACGCCCCTCACATGGCTCAGGCACGCAGAGGTTCACGTAGTGGCAGAACAGCTGTCTTGGGCCCCTCCGAGGCATGCCCTCAGGCAGTGCTAGGCAGAGCCCTATTGCAGAGGCAGAGAAGAGCTTGCTGAGATCCGCCCGCCTGCCTCCGCCTTCTCCTGCCCAGGCTGAAGAGGCCCAGCTCGCTCAGCCTCTCCTGGCAGGAGAGCTGCTCCAGTGCCTTCCTCCTCTTGGTGGCCCTTTGCAGGCCTCGCTCCACTCCGTCCGTGCGGATGTTGTCCTGGGGAGCCCAGAACTGCACCCCAGACTCCACGTGTGGCCTCAGCAGGGCTGAGGAGAGCGGAAGGAGCCTGCCCCTGACTCCCACCCCCTCCCTCCCCAGCGGCCCTCTGGCAATGCTCTTCCTGCGGCTTCCCAGGATACCAGCGGCCTTCGTGGCCACAAGCGCACATTGCTGGCTCACGGTCAGCTGGTGAAGAAAGCCTTCAGGACATCTGTGTTTTCAGTGTCCTTTGTCCCCAGGGCCCCTGCCCCCCGCCTTTAGCAGCAGGCTGCCCTTTGCCCTCGCCTTCCTTTTGCTGCTGGTGCACTTGTAGGAGCCTTGCCGCTTGCCTTTCCTGGCCCTTGCCAGCTTCAGCTCCAGGTGGCCTTTGGCTTTCCTCACGCCAGCCCTGCAGCCTCAGGCAGTGTCTCCAGGCAATTGTCCTGGGGCACCTCTCCCTCCTTCCCCCTCACACGCTTGCGATGTTCTTGGCACGCCTGCCTGCTCCTTGGTGCCGGAATCAGTTCTGGGCAAAAAGCTACAGGCCAAAAGTTAGAAAAAGAGAGAAAGGCCAGAGTGCTGGCACACTCGGCAGCCATGTCAGTAGGCTAAGCCCTTGGGTTAACAGGCTCGTGAGGTAAGGAGAGCTGTGCTCAAGCAGCCTCTCTCTGGCGGTGGCCAGCAGCAGAGGGCCAGTGCCGAGCAGAAGAGCAAGGCCTAGCTGGAGAGCGGCCTGTGCCAGCCCCACACCCTTCCCACGGGCAAGTGCTCAGGGATTTCCTGAGCGGGGAAAAAGAGCAGCCGTGGCAGTTTCCCGAGGGCAAAAGAGCCACCAGCGGTCTTGGGCCAAAAACGGGGTGAATGATTTTGGAAGCGCCAGGGAGGTTTTTGGCTTCGCCAGCATGCTGCCACATGGCATGCAGAATGTGCCTGTGTGGGGGCTAGCCCACCTTTGGCAGAGCATCAAGAGAAAGGGGCGAGCAACTCCCCGCCTTGGGAAAGGGCCTGGCGCAGGCAGACGCCTCTGCATCTTCCAGGCCTACAGTGCCTTCTGAAAGACATGCTGCTGCTTTGAGGTCTCAGAAGCCAAGCTCTCACAAGCATCCTTAAAAAGCTCAAAACCCAACACAGGCGCTCGCTCAGAGGTCTTGAGCGACCTCGCAGCAGGGCGTCTTCTCCGCTGCAAGGCCTTCTTACAAGGGGATAGAGGAGGGCAGCCTGGAGGAATCTCCTTTTGGAAAGGTACCCCCAGCAGCAGCCGCAGCAGCAACAGCAATAGGCAAACACAAAGAGGCACTCAGCTGACGAGACACAAGTTGCTCCTGATGAGTGCGAATGCCGCCAGCTGCTGCCGGTGCGCTGGCCTCCAGCGCCGAGATGCAGGGCCCTGGGATGCCGTCGGGAGCTGCTCAGCACCGTGCTCGGCCGCCGGGCAAAGCAAAAGGAGGAGTGAGGCCATCAGTCGACGATGCCAGTGCCAGCCCCCCAAGAGACAAGCCCCGCGGGAGCCAGATTCCCCGGCCCCAGGGCATTACCTTCCCGCTGCCCTGGGGCACTGCACTGAGATCCCCAAGGCACCAGGCGGCACCACCCAAAGGGCCCTGGCCCCTCTCCCCAACCTCCCCAGCACCCCGGGTCCCTGCACGCGGCCGCTGACCTGCCCTGTGGCAAAGGCCGCCCTCCGCACACCACTGCTGACGTGCTCGCCTGCACACTGCACCGCAGCAGCCCGGGACGTCCTCGGGAGCTGCCCACAGCCACGCTCGGCCACCGGGCAGAGAAGAAGGAGGAGCAAGGCCAGCAGCGGCTGCCGCCGGGCCACAGCCCCCCAAGAAACAAGCCCCGCGCAGCCCCATGGCCCCACGGCTCAAGAGGACCCTCCTCCCACCGCTGTGGCGGACTCCATCGAGGCACCAGGCAGGACCACCCAGAAGGGTCCTGCGCTCTCCCCCACCCCTCCCAAGGACCCGCAACTCCCCGGGGCCTGACACGCGACTCCTTACCTGCCACACAGCACAGGCCCCCTCCACACACCAACGCCGGCGTGCTCGCCTGTGCTGCATGGGCCCGGCATGTCCTCGGGAGCTGCGCAGCGCCACGCCACGCTCGGCCGGCGTGCAAAGCAAAGGAGGAGAGAAGGCTTCAGTGGCTGCTGCCAGCACCCGTGCCCTCAACAAGTCCCCCACAGCTCCCTCTGCACCAACGCCCAGAGGCAGCTCATGGCCCCCCACACACTACCCCAGGCCGATGACGGTGCCGGGCCCCACGCCAGCCCCCTGGCTGCCACCAGCACACCAAGCCTGCGGCCAGGGCAGCCTGCCTCCACGCCGGCCAGAACACAGAACTCGCCGACACCCCGGGCAACGCTGACAATGGCCTTGGCAACAGGCACCAACTGCCCGGCAAGAGGCACAAGCGCCCCAGCCCCAAACACACCCACCGCGCACCGGCACGCCAGCAAGCATGGCCCAAGGGCCACGGGCAAGGCACGAGCCCTCGCTCAGAAACCCGGACACTGCTCCCGCCTCACCAGGCCTCTCCAGCACTCCGCATTTGCTCTCGCAGAGTTGTTCTCTGCAGCCCCGCCGCTTCTCTTGCATGCCTAGAGCAGCAAGCAATACCTGCCCTGCGGCACTTCCTCTTTTCACAAACTGACATCGTGCCTCCTCAGACATTGGCACAAAAATCACCATGCACCTGGCAAGGCTCATGCACCATCAAGGAAGCGCCCACAGCCTCTCTCGGGCTCCTCCGCTGTTCTTGCAGGCCTAGTCCAGTCAAACAAGAACTGCGCCGCTGCGCTTTCTCGCTCTTCCCAGACTGACACCATGCCTAACGACACATGCCGACAGACAGTGCCGCGCTGCTATAACGGCTCCCCACCTGCACGTGCTCGCACACTAGTGCTCTCCCGCGCCTCCACTGGCAGTCCTGCCTATTCCGGCCTCCACCAAAGTGCCCCTCTGCACCTCCCGACTCTTGCCAAACTTTCCCCTTACCAAAGGAGAGGTGTGCGCAGCATACAAGCTCTTCTGCAATGGCTCCGCCACCAGCAAGGGCTTGCCGAGGAGCCCTCTTCAGCCCCCACTGGAGCAGTGGCATGCCAGGTGCAGCCGCAGGAGAACTGCCCCTCCACGCTTCCACTTGTGCCTCCCAAACCCACACCGTGCCCACGCAGACACTGGCACAAAATCGCCACGCCCCTCACATGGCTCAGGCACGCAGAGGTTCACGTAGTGGCAGAACAGCTATCTTGGGCCCCTCCGAGGCATGCCCTCAGGCAGTGCTAGGCAGAGGCCTATTGCAGAGGCAGAGAAGAGCTTGCTGAGATCCGCCCACCTGCCTCCGCCTTCTCCTGCCCAGGCTGAAGAGGCCCAGCTCGCTCAGCCTCTCCTGGCAGGAGAGCTGCTCCAGTGCCTTCCTCCTCTTGGTGGCCCTTTGCAGGCCTCGCTCCACTCCGTCCGTGCGGATGTTGTCCTGGGGAGCCCAGAACTGCACCCCAGACTCCACGTGTGGCCTCAGCAGGGCTGAGGAGAGCGGAAGGAGCCTGCCCCTGACTCCCACCCCCTCCCTCCCCAGCGGCCCTCTGGCAATGCTCTTCCTGCGGCTTCCCAGGATACCAGCGGCCTTCGTGGCCACAAGCGCACATTGCTGGCTCACGGTCAGCTGGTGAAGAAAGCCTTCAGGACATCTGTGTTTTCAGTGTCCTTTGTCCCCAGGGCCCCTGCCCCCCGCCTTTAGCAGCAGGCTGCCCTTTGCCCTCGCCTTCCTTTTGCTGCTGGTGCACTTGTAGGAGCCTTGCCGCTTGCCTTTCCTGGCCCTTGCCAGCTTCAGCTCCAGGTGGCCTTTGGCTTTCCTCACGCCAGCCCTGCAGCCTCAGGCAGTGTCTCCAGGCATTTGTCCTGGGGCACCTCTCCCTCCTTCCCCCTCACACGCTTGCGATGTTCTTGGCACGCCTGCCTGCTCCTTGGTGCCGGAATCAGTTCTGGGCAAAAAGCTACAGGCCAAAAGTTAGAAAAAGAAAGGCCAGAGTGCTGGCACACTCGGCAGCCATGTCAGTAGGCTAAGCCCTTGGGTTAACAGGCTCGTGAGGTAAGGAGAGCTGTGCTCAAGCAGCCTCTCTCTGGCGGTGGCCAGCAGCAGAGGGCCAGTGCCGAGCAGAAGAGCAAGGCCTAGCTGGAGAGCGGCCTGTGCCAGCCCCACACCCTTCCCACGGGCAAGTGCTCAGGGATTTCCTGAGCGGGGAAAAAGAGCAGCCGTGGCAGTTTCCCGAGGGCAAAAGAGCCACCAGCGGTCTTGGGCCAAAAACGGGGTGAATGATTTTGGAAGCGCCAGGGAGGTTTTTGGCTTCGCCAGCATGCTGCCACATGGCATGCAGAATGTGCCTGTGTGGGGGCTAGCCCACCTTTGGCAGGGCATCAAGAGAAAGGGGCGAGCAACTCCCCGCCTTGGGAAAGGGCCTGGCGCAGGCAGACGCCTCTGCATCTTCCAGGCCTACAGTGCCTTCTGAAAGACATGCTGCTGCTTTGAGGTCTCAGAAGCCAAGCTCTCACAAGCATCCTTAAAAAGCTCAAAACCCAACACAGGCGCTCGCTCAGAGGTCTTGAGCGACCTCGCAGCAGGGCGTCTTCTCCGCTGCAAGGCCTTCTTACAAGGGGATAGAGGAGGGCAGCCTGGAGGAATCTCCTTTTGGAAAGGTACCCCCAGCAGCAGCCGCAGCAGCAACAGCAATAGGCAAACACAAAGAGGCACTCAGCTGACGAGACACAAGTTGCTCCTGATGAGTGCGAATGCCGCCAGCTGCTGCCGGTGCGCTGGCCTCCAGCGCCGAGATGCAGGGCCCTGGGATGCCGTCGGGAGCTGCTCAGCACCGTGCTCGGCCGCCGGGCAAAGCAAAAGGAGGAGTGAGGCCATCAGTCGACGATGCCAGTGCCAGCCCCCCAAGAGACAAGCCCCGCGGGAGCCAGATTCCCCGGCCCCAGGGCATTACCTTCCCGCTGCCCTGGGGCACTGCACTGAGATCCCCAAGGCACCAGGCGGCACCACCCAAAGGGCCCTGGCCCCTCTCCCCAACCTCCCCAGCACCCCGGGTCCCTGCACGCGGCCGCTGACCTGCCCTGTGGCAAAGGCCGCCCTGCGCACACCACTGCTGACGTGCTCGCCTGCACACTGCACCGCAGCAGCCCGGGACGTCCTCGGGAGCTGCCCACAGCCACGCTCGGCCACCGGGCAGAGAAGAAGGAGGAGCAAGGCCAGCAGCGGCTGCCGCCGGGCCACAGCCCCCCAAGAAACAAGCCCCGCGCAGCCCCATGGCCCCACGGCTCAAGAGGACCCTCCTCCCACCGCTGTGGCGGACTCCATCGAGGCACCAGGCAGGACCACCCAGAAGGGTCCTGCGCTCTCCCCCACCCCTCCCAAGGACCCGCAACTCCCCGGGGCCTGACACGCAACTCCTTACCTGCCACACAGCACAGGCCCCCTCCACACACCAACGCCGGCGTGCTCGCCTGTGCTGCATGGGCCCGGCATGTCCTCGGGAGCTGCGCAGCGCCACGCCACGCTCGGCCGGCGTGCAAAGCAAAGGAGGAGAGAAGGCTTCAGTGGCTGCTGCCAGCACCCGTGCCCTCAACAAGTCCCCCACAGCTCCCTCTGCACCAACGCCCAGAGGCAGCTCATGGCCCCCCACACACTACCCCAGGCCGATGACGGTGCCGGGCCCCACGCCAGCCCCCTGGCTGCCACCAGCACACCAAGCCTGCGGCCAGGGCAGCCTGCCTCCACGCCGGCCAGAACACAGAACTCGCCGACACCCCAGGCAACGCTGACAATGGCCTTGGCAACAGGCACCAACTGCCCGGCAAGAGGCACAAGCGCCCCAGCCCCAAACACACCCACCGCGCACCGGCACGCCAGCAAGCATGGCCCAAGGGCCACGGGCAAGGCACGAGCCCTCGCTCAGAAACCCGGACACTGCTCCCGCCTCACCAGGCCTCTCCAGCACTCCGCATTTGCTCTCGCAGAGTTGTTCTCTGCAGCCCCGCCGCTTCTCTTGCATGCCTAGAGCAGCAAGCAATACCTGCCCTGCGGCACTTCCTCTTTTCACAAACTGACATCGTGCCTCCTCAGACATTGGCACAAAAATCACCATGCACCTGGCAAGGCTCATGCACCATCAAGGAAGCGCCCACAGCCTCTCTCGGGCTCCTCCGCTGTTCTTGCAGGCCTAGTCCAGTCAAACAAGAACTGCGCCGCTGCGCTTTCTCGCTCTTCCCAGACTGACACCATGCCTAACGACACATGCCGACAGACAGTGCCGCGCTGCTATAACGGCTCCCCACCTGCACGTGCTCGCACACTAGTGCTCTCCCGCGCCTCCACTGGCAGTCCTGCCTATTCCGGCCTCCACCAAAGTGCCCCTCTGCACCTCCCGACTCTTGCCAAACTTTCCCCTTACCAAAGGAGAGGTGTGCGCAGCATACAAGCTCTTCTGCAATGGCTCCGCCACCAGCAAGGGCTTGCCGAGGAGCCCTCTTCAGCCCCCACTGGAGCAGTGGCATGCCAGGTGCAGCCGCAGGAGAACTGCCCCTCCACGCTTCCACTTGCGCCTCCCAAACCCACACCGTGCCCACGCAGACACTGGCACAAAATCGCCACGCCCCTCACATGGCTCAGGCACGCAGAGGTTCACGTAGTGGCAGAACAGCTGTCTTGGGCCCCTCCGAGGCATGCCCTCAGGCAGTGCTAGGCAGAGGCCTATTGCAGAGGCAGAGAAGAGCTTGCTGAGATCCGCCCGCCTGCCTCCGCCTTCTCCTGCCCAGGCTGAAGAGGCCCAGCTCGCTCAGCCTCTCCTGGCAGGAGAGCTGCTCCAGTGCCTTCCTCCTCTTGGTGGCCCTTTGCAGGCCTCGCTCCACTCCGTCCGTGCGGATGTTGTCCTGGGGAGCCCAGAACTGCACCCCAGACTCCACGTGTGGCCTCAGCAGGGCTGAGGAGAGCGGAAGGAGCCTGCCCCTGACTCCCACCCCCTCCCTCCCCAGCGGCCCTCTGGCAATGCTCTTCCTGCGGCTTCCCAGGATACCAGCGGCCTTCGTGGCCACAAGCGCACATTGCTGGCTCACGGTCAGCTGGTGAAGAAAGCCTTCAGGACATCTGTGTTTTCAGTGTCCTTTGTCCCCAGGGCCCCTGCCCCCCGCCTTTAGCAGCAGGCTGCCCTTTGCCCTCGCCTTCCTTTTGCTGCTGGTGCACTTGTAGGAGCCTTGCCGCTTGCCTTTCCTGGCCCTTGCCAGCTTCAGCTCCAGGTGGCCTTTGGCTTTCCTCACGCCAGCCCTGCAGCCTCAGGCAGTGTCTCCAGGCATTTGTCCTGGGGCACCTCTCCCTCCTTCCCCCTCACACGCTTGCGATGTTCTTGGCACGCCTGCCTGCTCCTTGGTGCCGGAATCAGTTCTGGGCAAAAAGCTACAGGCCAAAAGTTAGAAAAAGAAAGGCCAGAGTGCTGGCACACTCGGCAGCCATGTCAGTAGGCTAAGCCCTTGGGTTAACAGGCTCGTGAGGTAAGGAGAGCTGTGCTCAAGCAGCCTCTCTCTGGCGGTGGCCAGCAGCAGAGGGCCAGTGCCGAGCAGAAGAGCAAGGCCTAGCTGGAGAGCGGCCTGTGCCAGCCCCACACCCTTCCCACGGGCAAGTGCTCAGGGATTTCCTGAGCGGGGAAAAAGAGCAGCCGTGGCAGTTTCCCGAGGGCAAAAGAGCCACCAGCGGTCTTGGGCCAAAAACGGGGTGAATGATTTTGGAAGCGCCAGGGAGGTTTTTGGCTTCGCCAGCATGCTGCCACATGGCATGCAGAATGTGCCTGTGTGGGGGCTAGCCCACCTTTGGCAGGGCATCAAGAGAAAGGGGCGAGCAACTCCCCGCCTTGGGAAAGGGCCTGGCGCAGGCAGACGTCTTCCAGGCCTACAGTGCCTTCTGAAAGACATGCTGCTGCTTTGAGGTCTCAGAAGCCAAGCTCTCACAAGCATCCTTAAAAAGCTCAAAACCCAACACAGGCGCTCGCTCAGAGGTCTTGAGCGACCTCGCAGCAGGGCGTCTTCTCCGCTGCAAGGCCTTCTTACAAGGGGATAGAGGAGGGCAGCCTGGAGGAATCTCCTTTTGGAAAGGTACCCCCAGCAGCAGCCGCAGCAGCAACAGCAATAGGCAAACACAAAGAGGCACTCAGCTGACGAGACACAAGTTGCTCCTGATGAGTGCGAATGCCGCCAGCTGCTGCCGGTGCGCTGGCCTCCAGCGCCGAGATGCAGGGCCCTGGGATGCCGTCGGGAGCTGCTCAGCACCGTGCTCGGCCGCCGGGCAAAGCAAAAGGAGGAGTGAGGCCATCAGTCGACGATGCCAGTGCCAGCCCCCCAAGAGACAAGCCCCGCGGGAGCCAGATTCCCCGGCCCCAGGGCATTACCTTCCCGCTGCCCTGGGGCACTGCACTGAGATCCCCAAGGCACCAGGCGGCACCACCCAAAGGGCCCTGGCCCCTCTCCCCAACCTCCCCAGCACCCCGGGTCCCTGCACGCGGCCGCTGACCTGCCCTGTGGCAAAGGCCGCCCTCCGCACACCACTGCTGACGTGCTCGCCTGCACACTGCACCGCAGCAGCCCGGGACGTCCTCGGGAGCTGCCCACAGCCACGCTCGGCCACCGGGCAGAGAAGAAGGAGGAGCAAGGCCAGCAGCGGCTGCCGCCGGGCCACAGCCCCCCAAGAAACAAGCCCCGCGCAGCCCCATGGCCCCACGGCTCAAGAGGACCCTCCTCCCACCGCTGTGGCGGACTCCATCGAGGCACCAGGCAGGACCACCCAGAAGGGTCCTGCGCTCTCCCCCACCCCTCCCAAGGACCCGCAACTCCCCGGGGCCTGACACGCAACTCCTTACCTGCCACACAGCACAGGCCCCCTCCACACACCAACGCCGGCGTGCTCGCCTGTGCTGCATGGGCCCGGCATGTCCTCGGGAGCTGCGCAGCGCCACGCCACGCTCGGCCGGCGTGCAAAGCAAAGGAGGAGAGAAGGCTTCAGTGGCTGCTGCCAGCACCCGTGCCCTCAACAAGTCCCCCACAGCTCCCTCTGCACCAACGCCCAGAGGCAGCTCATGGCCCCCCACACACTACCCCAGGCCGATGACGGTGCCGGGCCCCACGCCAGCCCCCTGGCTGCCACCAGCACACCAAGCCTGCGGCCAGGGCAGCCTGCCTCCACGCCGGCCAGAACACAGAACTCGCCGACACCCCGGGCAACGCTGACAATGGCCTTGGCAACAGGCACCAACTGCCCGGCAAGAGGCACAAGCGCCCCAAGGCACGAGCCCTCGCTCAGAAACCCGGACACTGCTCCCGCCTCACCAGGCCTCTCCAGCACTCCGCATTTGCTCTCGCAGAGTTGTTCTCTGCAGCCCCGCCGCTTCTCTTGCATGCCTAGAGCAGCAAGCAATACCTGCCCTGCGGCACTTCCTCTTTTCACAAACTGACACCGTGCCTCCTCAGACATTGGCACAAAAATCACCATGCACCTGGCAAGGCTCATGCACCATCAAGGAAGCGCCCACAGCCTCTCTCGGGCTCCTCCGCTGTTCTTGCAGGCCTAGTCCAGTCAAACAAGAACTGCGCCGCTGCGCTTTCTCGCTCTTCCCAGACTGACACCATGCCTAACGACACATGCCGACAGACAGTGCCGCGCTGCTATAACGGCTCCCCACCTGCACGTGCTCGCACACTAGTGCTCTCCCGCGCCTCCACTGGCAGTCCTGCCTATTCCGGCCTCCACCAAAGTGCCCCTCTGCACCTCCCGACTCTTGCCAAACTTTCCCCTTACCAAAGGAGAGGTGTGCGCAGCATACAAGCTCTTCTGCAATGGCTCCGCCACCAGCAAGGGCTTGCCGAGGAGCCCTCTTCAGCCCCCACTGGAGCAGTGGCATGCCAGGTGCAGCCGCAGGAGAACTGCCCCTCCACGCTTCCACTTGTGCCTCCCAAACCCACACCGTGCCCACGCAGACACTGGCACAAAATCGCCACGCCCCTCACATGGCTCAGGCACGCAGAGGTTCACGTAGTGGCAGAACAGCTGTCTTGGGCCCCTCCGAGGCATGCCCTCAGGCAGTGCTAGGCAGAGCCCTATTGCAGAGGCAGAGAAGAGCTTGCTGAGATCCGCCCACCTGCCTCCGCCTTCTCCTGCCCAGGCTGAAGAGGCCCAGCTCGCTCAGCCTCTCCTGGCAGGAGAGCTGCTCCAGTGCCTTCCTCCTCTTGGTGGCCCTTTGCAGGCCTCGCTCCACTCCGTCCGTGCGGATGTTGTCCTGGGGAGCCCAGAACTGCACCCCAGACTCCACGTGTGGCCTCAGCAGGGCTGAGGAGAGCGGAAGGAGCCTGCCCCTGACTCCCACCCCCTCCCTCCCCAGCGGCCCTCTGGCAATGCTCTTCCTGCGGCTTCCCAGGATACCAGCGGCCTTCGTGGCCACAAGCGCACATTGCTGGCTCACGGTCAGCTGGTGAAGAAAGCCTTCAGGACATCTATGTTTTCAGTGTCCTTTGTCCCCAGGGCCCCTGCCCCCCGCCCTTAGCAGCAGGCTGCCCTTTGCCCTCGCCTTCCTTTTGCTGCTGGTGCACTTGTAGGAGCCTTGCCGCTTGCCTTTCCTGGCCCTTGCCAGCTTCAGCTCCAGGTGGCCTTTGGCTTTCCTCACGCCAGCCCTGCAGCCTCAGGCAGTGTCTCCAGGCATTTGTCCTGGGGCACCTCTCCCTCCTTCCCCCTCACACGCTTGCGATGTTCTTGGCACGCCTGCCTGCTCCTTGGTGCCGGAATCAGTTCTGGGCAAAAAGCTACAGGCCAAAAGTTAGAAAAAGAGAGAAAGGCCAGAGTGCTGGCACACTCGGCAGCCATGTCAGTAGGCTAAGCCCTTGGGTTAACAGGCTCGTGAGGTAAGGAGAGCTGTGCTCAAGCAGCCTCTCTCTGGCGGTGGCCAGCAGCAGAGGGCCAGTGCCGAGCAGAAGAGCAAGGCCTAGCTGGAGAGCGGCCTGTGCCAGCCCCACACCCTTCCCACGGGCAAGTGCTCAGGGATTTCCTGAGCGGGGAAAAAGAGCAGCCGTGGCAGTTTCCCGAGGGCAAAAGAGCCACCAGCGGTCTTGGGCCAAAAACGGGGTGAATGATTTTGGAAGCGCCAGGGAGGTTTTTGGCTTCGCCAGCATGCTGCCACATGGCATGCAGAATGTGCCTGTGTGGGGGCTAGCCCACCTTTGGCAGAGCATCAAGAGAAAGGGGCGAGCAACTCCCCGCCTTGGGAAAGGGCCTGGCGCAGGCAGACGCCTCTGCATCTTCCAGGCCTACAGTGCCTTCTGAAAGACATGCTGCTGCTTTGAGGTCTCAGAAGCCAAGCTCTCACAAGCATCCTTAAAAAGCTCAAAACCCAACACAGGCGCTCGCTCAGAGGTCTTGAGCGACCTCGCAGCAGGGCGTCTTCTCCGCTGCAAGGCCTTCTTACAAGGGGATAGAGGAGGGCAGCCTGGAGGAATCTCCTTTTGGAAAGGTACCCCCAGCAGCAGCCGCAGCAGCAACAGCAATAGGCAAACACAAAGAGGCACTCAGCTGACGAGACACAAGTTGCTCCTGATGAGTGCGAATGCCGCCAGCTGCTGCCGGTGCGCTGGCCTCCAGCGCCGAGATGCAGGGCCCTGGGATGCCGTCGGGAGCTGCTCAGCACCGTGCTCGGCCGCCGGGCAAAGCAAAAGGAGGAGTGAGGCCATCAGTCGACGATGCCAGTGCCAGCCCCCCAAGAGACAAGCCCCGCGGGAGCCAGATTCCCCGGCCCCAGGGCATTACCTTCCCGCTGCCCTGGGGCACTGCACTGAGATCCCCAAGGCACCAGGCGGCACCACCCAAAGGGCCCTGGCCCCTCTCCCCAACCTCCCCAGCACCCCGGGACCCTGCACGCGGCCGCTGACCTGCCCTGTGGCAAAGGCCGCCCTGCGCACACCACTGCTGACGTGCTCGCCTGCACACTGCACCGCAGCAGCCCGGGACGTCCTCGGGAGCTGCCCACAGCCACGCTCGGCCACCGGGCAGAGAAGAAGGAGGAGCAAGGCCAGCAGCGGCTGCCGCCGGGCCACAGCCCCCCAAGAAACAAGCCCCGCGCAGCCCCATGGCCCCACGGCTCAAGAGGACCCTCCTCCCACCGCTGTGGCGGACTCCATCGAGGCACCAGGCAGGACCACCCAGAAGGGTCCTGCGCTCTCTCCCACCCCTCCCAAGGACCCGCAACTCCCCGGGGCCTGACACGCGACTCCTTACCTGCCACACAGCACAGGCCCCCTCCACACACCAACGCCGGCGTGCTCGCCTGTGCTGCATGGGCCCGGCATGTCCTCGGGAGCTGCGCAGCGCCACGCCACGCTCGGCAGCTGTGCAAAGCAAAGGAGGAGAGAAGGCTTCAGTGGCTGCTGCCAGCACCCGTGCCCTCAACAAGTCCCCCACAGCTCCCTCTGCACCAACGCCCAGAGGCAGCTCATGGCCCCCCACACACTACCCCAGGCCGATGACGGTGCCGGGCCCCACGCCAGCCCCCTGGCTGCCACCAGCACACCAAGCCTGCGGCCAGGGCAGCCTGCCTCCACGCCGGCCAGAACACAGAACTCGCCGACACCCCGGGCAACGCTGACAATGGCCTTGGCAACAGGCACCAACTGCCCGGCAAGAGGCACAAGCGCCCCAGCCCCAAACACACCCACCGCGCACCGGCACGCCAGCAAGCATGGCCCAAGGGCCACGGGCAAGGCACGAGCCCTCGCTCAGAAACCCGGACACTGCTCCCGCCTCACCAGGCCTCTCCAGCACTCCGCATTTGCTCTCGCAGAGTTGTTCTCTGCAGCCCCGCCGCTTCTCTTGCATGCCTAGAGCAGCAAGCAATACCTGCCCTGCGGCACTTCCTCTTTTCACAAACTGACACCGTGCCTCCTCAGACATTGGCACAAAAATCACCATGCACCTGGCAAGGCTCATGCACCATCAAGGAAGCGCCCACAGCCTCTCTCGGGCTCCTCCGCTGTTCTTGCAGGCCTAGTCCAGTCAAACAAGAACTGCGCCGCTGCGCTTCCTCGCTCTTCCCAGACTGACACCATGCCTAACGACACATGCCGACAGACAGTGCCGCGCTGCTATAACGGCTCCCCACCTGCACGTGCTCGCACACTAGTGCTCTCCCGCGCCTCCACTGGCAGTCCTGCCTATTCCGGCCTCCACCAAAGTGCCCCTCTGCACCTCCCGACTCTTGCCAAACTTTCCCCTTACCAAAGGAGAGGTGTGCGCAGCATACAAGCTCTTCTGCAATGGCTCCGCCACCAGCAAGGGCTTGCCGAGGAGCCCTCTTCAGCCCCCACTGGAGCAGTGGCATGCCAGGTACAGCCTCAGGAGAACTGCCCCTCCACGCTTCCACTTGTGCCTCCCAAACCCACACCGTGCCCACGCAGACACTGGCACAAAATCGCCATGCCCCTCACATGGCTCAGGCACGCAGAGGTTCACGTAGTGGCAGAACAGCTGTCTTGGGCCCCTCCGAGGCATGCCCTCAGGCAGTGCTAGGCAGAGGCCTATTGCAGAGGCAGAGAAGAGCTTGCGGAGATCCGCCCGCCTGCCTCCGCCTTCTCCTGCCCAGGCTGAAGAGGCCCAGCTCGCTCAGCCTCTCCTGGCAGGAGAGCTGCTCCAGTGCCTTCCTCCTCTTGGTGGCCCTTTGCAGGCCTCGCTCCACTCCGTCCGTGCGGATGTTGTCCTGGGGAGCCCAGAACTGCACCCCAGACTCCACGTGTGGCCTCAGCAGGGCTGAGGAGAGCGGAAGGAGCCTGCCCCTGACTCCCACCCCCTCCCTCCCCAGCGGCCCTCTGGCAATGCTCTTCCTGCGGCTTCCCAGGATACCAGCGGCCTTCGTGGCCACAAGCGCACATTGCTGGCTCACGGTCAGCTGGTGAAGAAAGCCTTCAGGACATCTGTGTTTTCAGTGTCCTTTGTCCCCAGGGCCCCTGCCCCCCGCCTTTAGCAGCAGGCTGCCCTTTGCCCTCGCCTTCCTTTTGCTGCTGGTGCACTTGTAGGAGCCTTGCCGCTTGCCTTTCCTGGCCCTTGCCAGCTTCAGCTCCAGGTGGCCTTTGGCTTTCCTCACGCCAGCCCTGCAGCCTCAGGCAGTGTCTCCAGGCATTTGTCCTGGGGCACCTCTCCCTCCTTCCCCCTCACACGCTTGCGATGTTCTTGGCACGCCTGCCTGCTCCTTGGTGCCGGAATCAGTTCTGGGCAAAAAGCTACAGGCCAAAAGTTAGAAAAAGAGAGAAAGGCCAGAGTGCTGGCACACTCGGCAGCCATGTCAGTAGGCTAAGCCCTTGGGTTAACAGGCTCGTGAGGTAAGGAGAGCTGTGCTCAAGCAGCCTCTCTCTGGCGGTGGCCAGCAGCAGAGGGCCAGTGCCGAGCAGAAGAGCAAGGCCTAGCTGGAGAGCGGCCTGTGCCAGCCCCACACCCTTCCCACGGGCAAGTGCTCAGGGATTTCCTGAGCGGGGAAAAAGAGCAGCCGTGGCAGTTTCCCGAGGGCAAAAGAGCCACCAGCGGTCTTGGGCCAAAAACGGGGTGAATGATTTTGGAAGCGCCAGGGAGGTTTTTGGCTTCGCCAGCATGCTGCCACATGGCATGCAGAATGTGCCTGTGTGGGGGCTAGCCCACCTTTGGCAGAGCATCAAGAGAAAGGGGCGAGCAACTCCCCGCCTTGGGAAAGGGCCTGGCGCAGGCAGACGCCTCTGCATCTTCCAGGCCTACAGTGCCTTCTGAAAGACATGCTGCTGCTTTGAGGTCTCAGAAGCCAAGCTCTCACAAGCATCCTTAAAAAGCTCAAAACCCAACACAGGCGCTCGCTCAGAGGTCTTGAGCGACCTCGCAGCAGGGCGTCTTCTCCGCTGCAAGGCCTTCTTACAAGGGGATAGAGGAGGGCAGCCTGGAGGAATCTCCTTTTGGAAAGGTACCCCCAGCAGCAGCCGCAGCAGCAACAGCAATAGGCAAACACAAAGAGGCACTCAGCTGACGAGACACAAGTTGCTCCTGATGAGTGCGAATGCCGCCAGCTGCTGCCGGTGCGCTGGCCTCCAGCGCCGAGATGCAGGGCCCTGGGATGCCGTCGGGAGCTGCTCAGCACCGTGCTCGGCCGCCGGGCAAAGCAAAAGGAGGAGTGAGGCCATCAGTCGACGATGCCAGTGCCAGCCCCCCAAGAGACAAGCCCCGCGGGAGCCAGATTCCCCGGCCCCAGGGCATTACCTTCCCGCTGCCCTGGGGCACTGCACTGAGATCCCCAAGGCACCAGGCGGCACCACCCAAAGGGCCCTGGCCCCTCTCCCCAACCTCCCCAGCACCCCGGGACCCTGCACGCGGCCGCTGACCTGCCCTGTGGCAAAGGCCGCCCTGCGCACACCACTGCTGACGTGCTCGCCTGCACACTGCACCGCAGCAGCCCGGGACGTCCTCGGGAGCTGCCCACAGCCACGCTCGGCCACCGGGCAGAGAAGAAGGAGGAGCAAGGCCAGCAGCGGCTGCCGCCGGGCCACAGCCCCCCAAGAAACAAGCCCCGCGCAGCCCCATGGCCCCACGGCTCAAGAGGACCCTCCTCCCACCGCTGTGGCGGACTCCATCGAGGCACCAGGCAGGACCACCCAGAAGGGTCCTGCGCTCTCTCCCACCCCTCCCAAGGACCCGCAACTCCCCGGGGCCTGACACGCGACTCCTTACCTGCCACACAGCACAGGCCCCCTCCACACACCAACGCCGGCGTGCTCGCCTGTGCTGCATGGGCCCGGCATGTCCTCGGGAGCTGCGCAGCGCCACGCCACGCTCGGCAGCCGTGCAAAGCAAAGGAGGAGAGAAGGCTTCAGTGGCTGCTGCCAGCACCCGTGCCCTCAACAAGTCCCCCACAGCTCCCTCTGCACCAACGCCCAGAGGCAGCTCATGGCCCCCCACACACTACCCCAGGCCGATGACGGTGCCGGGCCCCACGCCAGCCCCCTGGCTGCCACCAGCACACCAAGCCTGCGGCCAGGGCAGCCTGCCTCCACGCCGGCCAGAACACAGAACTCGCCGACACCCCGGGCAACGCTGACAATGGCCTTGGCAACAGGCACCAACTGCCCGGCAAGAGGCACAAGCGCCCCAGCCCCAAACACACCCACCGCGCACCGGCACGCCAGCAAGCATGGCCCAAGGGCCACGGGCAAGGCACGAGCCCTCGCTCAGAAACCCGGACACTGCTCCCGCCTCACCAGGCCTCTCCAGCACTCCGCATTTGCTCTCGCAGAGTTGTTCTCTGCAGCCCCGCCGCTTCTCTTGCATGCCTAGAGCAGCAAGCAATACCTGCCCTGCGGCACTTCCTCTTTTCACAAACTGACACCGTGCCTCCTCAGACATTGGCACAAAAATCACCATGCACCTGGCAAGGCTCATGCACCATCAAGGAAGCGCCCACAGCCTCTCTCGGGCTCCTCCGCTGTTCTTGCAGGCCTAGTCCAGTCAAACAAGAACTGCGCCGCTGCGCTTCCTCGCTCTTCCCAGACTGACACCATGCCTAACGACACATGCCGACAGACAGTGCCGCGCTGCTATAACGGCTCCCCACCTGCACGTGCTCGCACACTAGTGCTCTCCCGCGCCTCCACTGGCAGTCCTGCCTATTCCGGCCTCCACCAAAGTGCCCCTCTGCACCTCCCGACTCTTGCCAAACTTTCCCCTTACCAAAGGAGAGGTGTGCGCAGCATACAAGCTCTTCTGCAATGGCTCCGCCACCAGCAAGGGCTTGCCGAGGAGCCCTCTTCAGCCCCCACTGGAGCAGTGGCATGCCAGGTACAGCCTCAGGAGAACTGCCCCTCCACGCTTCCACTTGTGCCTCCCAAACCCACACCGTGCCCACGCAGACACTGGCACAAAATCGCCATGCCCCTCACATGGCTCAGGCACGCAGAGGTTCACGTAGTGGCAGAACAGCTGTCTTGGGCCCCTCCGAGGCATGCCCTCAGGCAGTGCTAGGCAGAGGCCTATTGCAGAGGCAGAGAAGAGCTTGCGGAGATCCGCCCGCCTGCCTCCGCCTTCTCCTGCCCAGGCTGAAGAGGCCCAGCTCGCTCAGCCTCTCCTGGCAGGAGAGCTGCTCCAGTGCCTTCCTCCTCTTGGTGGCCCTTTGCAGGCCTCGCTCCACTCCGTCCGTGCGGATGTTGTCCTGGGGAGCCCAGAACTGCACCCCAGACTCCACGTGTGGCCTCAGCAGGGCTGAGGAGAGCGGAAGGAGCCTGCCCCTGACTCCCACCCCCTCCCTCCCCAGCGGCCCTCTGGCAATGCTCTTCCTGCGGCTTCCCAGGATACCAGCGGCCTTCGTGGCCACAAGCGCACATTGCTGGCTCACGGTCAGCTGGTGAAGAAAGCCTTCAGGACATCTGTGTTTTCAGTGTCCTTTGTCCCCAGGGCCCCTGCCCCCCGCCTTTAGCAGCAGGCTGCCCTTTGCCCTCGCCTTCCTTTTGCTGCTGGTGCACTTGTAGGAGCCTTGCCGCTTGCCTTTCCTGGCCCTTGCCAGCTTCAGCTCCAGGTGGCCTTTGGCTTTCCTCACGCCAGCCCTGCAGCCTCAGGCAGTGTCTCCAGGCATTTGTCCTGGGGCACCTCTCCCTCCTTCCCCCTCACACGCTTGCGATGTTCTTGGCACGCCTGCCTGCTCCTTGGTGCCGGAATCAGTTCTGGGCAAAAAGCTACAGGCCAAAAGTTAGAAAAAGAGAGAAAGGCCAGAGTGCTGGCACACTCGGCAGCCATGTCAGTAGGCTAAGCCCTTGGGTTAACAGGCTCGTGAGGTAAGGAGAGCTGTGCTCAAGCAGCCTCTCTCTGGCGGTGGCCAGCAGCAGAGGGCCAGTGCCGAGCAGAAGAGCAAGGCCTAGCTGGAGAGCGGCCTGTGCCAGCCCCACACCCTTCCCACGGGCAAGTGCTCAGGGATTTCCTGAGCGGGGAAAAAGAGCAGCCGTGGCAGTTTCCCGAGGGCAAAAGAGCCACCAGCGGTCTTGGGCCAAAAACGGGGTGAATGATTTTGGAAGCGCCAGGGAGGTTTTTGGCTTCGCCAGCATGCTGCCACATGGCATGCAGAATGTGCCTGTGTGGGGGCTAGCCCACCTTTGGCAGAGCATCAAGAGAAAGGGGCGAGCAACTCCCCGCCTTGGGAAAGGGCCTGGCGCAGGCAGACGCCTCTGCATCTTCCAGGCCTACAGTGCCTTCTGAAAGACATGCTGCTGCTTTGAGGTCTCAGAAGCCAAGCTCTCACAAGCATCCTTAAAAAGCTCAAAACCCAACACAGGCGCTCGCTCAGAGGTCTTGAGCGACCTCGCAGCAGGGCGTCTTCTCCGCTGCAAGGCCTTCTTACAAGGGGATAGAGGAGGGCAGCCTGGAGGAATCTCCTTTTGGAAAGGTACCCCCAGCAGCAGCCGCAGCAGCAACAGCAATAGGCAAACACAAAGAGGCACTCAGCTGACGAGACACAAGTTGCTCCTGATGAGTGCGAATGCCGCCAGCTGCTGCCGGTGCGCTGGCCTCCAGCGCCGAGATGCAGGGCCCTGGGATGCCGTCGGGAGCTGCTCAGCACCGTGCTCGGCCGCCGGGCAAAGCAAAAGGAGGAGTGAGGCCATCAGTCGACGATGCCAGTGCCAGCCCCCCAAGAGACAAGCCCCGCGGGAGCCAGATTCCCCGGCCCCAGGGCATTACCTTCCCGCTGCCCTGGGGCACTGCACTGAGATCCCCAAGGCACCAGGCGGCACCACCCAAAGGGCCCTGGCCCCTCTCCCCAACCTCCCCAGCACCCCGGGTCCCTGCACGCGGCCGCTGACCTGCCCTGTGGCAAAGGCCGCCCTCCGCACACCACTGCTGACGTGCTCGCCTGCACACTGCACCGCAGCAGCCCGGGACGTCCTCGGGAGCTGCCCACAGCCACGCTCGGCCACCGGGCAGAGAAGAAGGAGGAGCAAGGCCAGCAGCGGCTGCCGCCGGGCCACAGCCCCCCAAGAAACAAGCCCCGCGCAGCCCCATGGCCCCACGGCTCAAGAGGACCCTCCTCCCACCGCTGTGGCGGACTCCATCGAGGCACCAGGCAGGACCACCCAGAAGGGTCCTGCGCTCTCTCCCACCCCTCCCAAGGACCCGCAACTCCCCGGGGCCTGACACGCGACTCCTTACCTGCCACACAGCACAGGCCCCCTCCACACACCAACGCCGGCGTGCTCGCCTGTGCTGCATGGGCCCGGCATGTCCTCGGGAGCTGCTCAGCGCCACGCCACGCTCGGCAGCCGTGCAAAGCAAAGGAGGAGAGAAGGCTTCAGTGGCTGCTGCCAGCACCCGTGCCCTCAACAAGTCCCCCACAGCTCCCTCTGCACCAACGCCCAGAGGCAGCTCATGGCCCCCCACACACTACCCCAGGCCGATGACGGTGCCGGGCCCCACGCCAGCCCCCTGGCTGCCACCAGCACACCAAGCCTGCGGCCAGGGCAGCCTGCCTCCACGCCGGCCAGAACACAGAACTCGCCGACACCCCGGGCAACGCTGACAATGGCCTTGGCAACAGGCACCAACTGCCCGGCAAGAGGCACAAGCGCCCCAGCCCCAAACACACCCACCGCGCACCGGCACGCCAGCAAGCATGGCCCAAGGGCCACGGGCAAGGCACGAGCCCTCGCTCAGAAACCCGGACACTGCTCCCGCCTCACCAGGCCTCTCCAGCACTCCGCATTTGCTCTCGCAGAGTTGTTCTCTGCAGCCCCGCCGCTTCTCTTGCATGCCTAGAGCAGCAAGCAATACCTGCCCTGCGGCACTTCCTCTTTTCACAAACTGACATCGTGCCTCCTCAGACATTGGCACAAAAATCACCATGCACCTGGCAAGGCTCATGCACCATCAAGGAAGCGCCCACAGCCTCTCTCGGGCTCCTCCGCTGTTCTTGCAGGCCTAGTCCAGTCAAACAAGAACTGCGCCGCTGCGCTTTCTCGCTCTTCCCAGACTGACACCATGCCTAACGACACATGCCGACAGACAGTGCCGCGCTGCTATAACGGCTCCCCACCTGCACGTGCTCGCACACTAGTGCTCTCCCGCGCCTCCACTGGCAGTCCTGCCTATTCCGGCCTCCACCAAAGTGCCCCTCTGCACCTCCCAACTCTTGCCAAACTTTCCCCTTACCAAAGGAGAGGTGTGCGCAGCATACAAGCTCTTCTGCAATGGCTCCGCCACCAGCAAGGGCTTGCCGAGGAGCCCTCTTCAGCCCCCACTGGAGCAGTGGCATGCCAGGTGCAGCCGCAGGAGAACTGCCCCTCCACGCTTCCACTTGCGCCTCCCAAACCCACACCGTGCCCACGCAGACACTGGCACAAAATCGCCACGCCCCTCACATGGCTCAGGCACGCAGAGGTTCACGTAGTGGCAGAACAGCTGTCTTGGGCCCCTCCGAGGCATCCCCTCAGGCAGTGCTAGGCAGAGCCCTATTGCAGAGGCAGAGAAGAGCTTGCTGAGATCCGCCCGCCTGCCTCCGCCTTCTCCTGCCCAGGCTGAAGAGGCCCAGCTCGCTCAGCCTCTCCTGGCAGGAGAGCTGCTCCAGTCCCTTCCTCCTCTTGGTGGCCCTTTGCAGGCCTCGCTCCACTCCGTCGGTGCGGATGTTGTCCTGGGGAGCCCAGAACTGCACCCCAGACTCCACGTGTGGCCTCAGCAGGGCTGAGGAGAGCGGAAGGAGCCTGCCCCTGACTCCCACCCCCTCCCTCCCCAGCGGCCCTCTGGCAATGCTCTTCCTGCGGCTTCCCAGGATACCAGCGGCCTTCGTGGCCACAAGCGCACATTGCTGGCTCACGGTCAGCTGGTGAAGAAAGCCTTCAGGACATCTGTGTTTTCAGTGTCCTTTGTCCCCAGGGCCCCTGCCCCCCGCCCTTAGCAGCAGGCTGCCCTTTGCCCTCGCCTTCCTTTTGCTGCTGGTGCACTTGTAGGAGCCTTGCCGCTTGCCTTTCCTGGCCCTTGCCAGCTTCAGCTCCAGGTGGCCTTTGGCTTTCCTCACGCCAGCCCTGCAGCCTCAGGCAGTGTCTCCAGGCATTTGTCCTGGGGCACCTCTCCCTCCTTCCCCCTCACACGCTTGCGATGTTCTTGGCACGCCTGCCTGCTCCTTGGTGCCGGAATCAGTTCTGGGCAAAAAGCTACAGGCCAAAAGTTAGAAAAAGAGAGAAAGGCCAGAGTGCTGGCACACTCGGCAGCCATGTCAGTAGGCTAAGCCCTTGGGTTAACAGGCTCGTGAGGTAAGGAGAGCTGTGCTCAAGCAGCCTCTCTCTGGCAGTGGCCAGCAGCAGAGGGCCAGTGCCGAGCAGAAGAGCAAGGCCTAGCTGGAGAGCGGCCTGTGCCAGCCCCACACCCTTCCCACGGGCAAGTGCTCAGGGATTTCCTGAGCGGGGAAAAAGAGCAGCCGTGGCAGTTTCCCGAGGGCAAAAGAGCCACCAGCGGTCTTGGGCCAAAAACGGGGTGAATGATTTTGGAAGCGCCAGGGAGGTTTTTGGCTTCGCCAGCATGCTGCCACATGGCATGCAGAATGTGCCTGTGTGGGGGCTAGCCCACCTTTGGCAGAGCATCAAGAGAAAGGGGCGAGCAACTCCCCGCCTTGGGAAAGGGCCTGGCGCAGGCAGACGCCTCTGCATCTTCCAGGCCTACAGTGCCTTCTGAAAGACATGCTGCTGCTTTGAGGTCTCAGAAGCCAAGCTCTCACAAGCATCCTTAAAAAGCTCAAAACCCAACACAGGCGCTCGCTCAGAGGTCTTGAGCGACCTCGCAGCAGGGCGTCTTCTCCGCTGCAAGGCCTTCTTACAAGGGGATAGAGGAGGGCAGCCTGGAGGAATCTCCTTTTGGAAAGGTACCCCCAGCAGCAGCCGCAGCAGCAACAGCAATAGGCAAACACAAAGAGGCACTCAGCTGACGAGACACAAGTTGCTCCTGATGAGTGCGAATGCCGCCAGCTGCTGCCGGTGCGCTGGCCTCCAGCGCCGAGATGCAGGGCCCTGGGATGCCGTCGGGAGCTGCTCAGCACCGTGCTCGGCCGCCGGGCAAAGCAAAAGGAGGAGTGAGGCCATCAGTCGACGATGCCAGTGCCAGCCCCCCAAGAGACAAGCCCCGCGGGAGCCAGATTCCCCGGCCCCAGGGCATTACCTTCCCGCTGCCCTGGGGCACTGCACTGAGATCCCCAAGGCACCAGGCGGCACCACCCAAAGGGCCCTGGCCCCTCTCCCCAACCTCCCCAGCACCCCGGGTCCCTGCACGCGGCCGCTGACCTGCCCTGTGGCAAAGGCCGCCCTCCGCACACCACTGCTGACGTGCTCGCCTGCACACTGCACCGCAGCAGCCCGGGACGTCCTCGGGAGCTGCCCACAGCCACGCTCGGCCACCGGGCAGAGAAGAAGGAGGAGCAAGGCCAGCAGCGGCTGCCGCCGGGCCACAGCCCCCCAAGAAACAAGCCCCGCGCAGCCCCATGGCCCCACGGCTCAAGAGGACCCTCCTCCCACCGCTGTGGCGGACTCCATCGAGGCACCAGGCAGGACCACCCAGAAGGGTCCTGCGCTCTCTCCCACCCCTCCCAAGGACCCGCAACTCCCCGGGGCCTGACACGCGACTCCTTACCTGCCACACAGCACAGGCCCCCTCCACACACCAACGCCGGCGTGCTCGCCTGTGCTGCATGGGCCCGGCATGTCCTCGGGAGCTGCTCAGCGCCACGCCACGCTCGGCAGCCGTGCAAAGCAAAGGAGGAGAGAAGGCTTCAGTGGCTGCTGCCAGCACCCGTGCCCTCAACAAGTCCCCCACAGCTCCCTCTGCACCAACGCCCAGAGGCAGCTCATGGCCCCCCACACACTACCCCAGGCCGATGACGGTGCCGGGCCCCACGCCAGCCCCCTGGCTGCCACCAGCACACCAAGCCTGCGGCCAGGGCAGCCTGCCTCCACGCCGGCCAGAACACAGAACTCGCCGACACCCCGGGCAACGCTGACAATGGCCTTGGCAACAGGCACCAACTGCCCGGCAAGAGGCACAAGCGCCCCAGCCCCAAACACACCCACCGCGCACCGGCACGCCAGCAAGCATGGCCCAAGGGCCACGGGCAAGGCACGAGCCCTCGCTCAGAAACCCGGACACTGCTCCCGCCTCACCAGGCCTCTCCAGCACTCCGCATTTGCTCTCGCAGAGTTGTTCTCTGCAGCCCCGCCGCTTCTCTTGCATGCCTAGAGCAGCAAGCAATACCTGCCCTGCGGCACTTCCTCTTTTCACAAACTGACATCGTGCCTCCTCAGACATTGGCACAAAAATCACCATGCACCTGGCAAGGCTCATGCACCATCAAGGAAGCGCCCACAGCCTCTCTCGGGCTCCTCCGCTGTTCTTGCAGGCCTAGTCCAGTCAAACAAGAACTGCGCCGCTGCGCTTTCTCGCTCTTCCCAGACTGACACCATGCCTAACGACACATGCCGACAGACAGTGCCGCGCTGCTATAACGGCTCCCCACCTGCACGTGCTCGCACACTAGTGCTCTCCCGCGCCTCCACTGGCAGTCCTGCCTATTCCGGCCTCCACCAAAGTGCCCCTCTGCACCTCCCGACTCTTGCCAAACTTTCCCCTTACCAAAGGAGAGGTGTGCGCAGCATACAAGCTCTTCTGCAATGGCTCCGCCACCAGCAAGGGCTTGCCGAGGAGCCCTCTTCAGCCCCCACTGGAGCAGTGGCATGCCAGGTGCAGCCGCAGGAGAACTGCCCCTCCACGCTTCCACTTGTGCCTCCCAAACCCACACCGTGCCCACGCAGACACTGGCACAAAATCGCCACGCCCCTCACATGGCTCAGGCACGCAGAGGTTCACGTAGTGGCAGAACAGCTGTCTTGGGCCCCTCCGAGGCATGCCCTCAGGCAGTGCTAGGCAGAGGCCTATTGCAGAGGCAGAGAAGAGCTTGCTGAGATCCGCCCACCTGCCTCCGCCTTCTCCTGCCCAGGCTGAAGAGGCCCAGCTCGCTCAGCCTCTCCTGGCAGGAGAGCTGCTCCAGTGCCTTCCTCCTCTTGGTGGCCCTTTGCAGGCCTCGCTCCACTCCGTCCGTGCGGATGTTGTCCTGGGGAGCCCAGAACTGCACCCCAGACTCCACGTGTGGCCTCAGCAGGGCTGAGGAGAGCGGAAGGAGCCTGCCCCTGACTCCCACCCCCTCCCTCCCCAGCGGCCCTCTGGCAATGCTCTTCCTGCGGCTTCCCAGGATACCAGCGGCCTTCGTGGCCACAAGCGCACATTGCTGGCTCACGGTCAGCTGGTGAAGAAAGCCTTCAGGACATCTGTGTTTTCAGTGTCCTTTGTCCCCAGGGCCCCTGCCCCCCGCCTTTAGCAGCAGGCTGCCCTTTGCCCTCGCCTTCCTTTTGCTGCTGGTGCACTTGTAGGAGCCTTGCCGCTTGCCTTTCCTGGCCCTTGCCAGCTTCAGCTCCAGGTGGCCTTTGGCTTTCCTCACGCCAGCCCTGCAGCCTCAGGCAGTGTCTCCAGGCATTTGTCCTGGGGCACCTCTCCCTCCTTCCCCCTCACACGCTTGCGATGTTCTTGGCACGCCTGCCTGCTCCTTGGTGCCGGAATCAGTTCTGGGCAAAAAGCTACAGGCCAAAAGTTAGAAAAAGAAAGGCCAGAGTGCTGGCACACTCGGCAGCCATGTCAGTAGGCTAAGCCCTTGGGTTAACAGGCTCGTGAGGTAAGGAGAGCTGTGCTCAAGCAGCCTCTCTCTGGCGGTGGCCAGCAGCAGAGGGCCAGTGCCGAGCAGAAGAGCAAGGCCTAGCTGGAGAGCGGCCTGTGCCAGCCCCACACCCTTCCCACGGGCAAGTGCTCAGGGATTTCCTGAGCGGGGAAAAAGAGCAGCCGTGGCAGTTTCCCGAGGGCAAAAGAGCCACCAGCAGTCTTGGGCCAAAAACGGGGTGAATGATTTTGGAAGCGCCAGGGAGGTTTTTGGCTTCGCCAGCATGCTGCCACATGGCATGCAGAATGTGCCTGTGTGGGGGCTAGCCCACCTTTGGCAGGGCATCAAGAGAAAGGGGCGAGCAACTCCCCGCCTTGGGAAAGGGCCTGGCGCAGGCAGACGCCTCTGCATCTTCCAGGCCTACAGTGCCTTCTGAAAGACATGCTGCTGCTTTGAGGTCTCAGAAGCCAAGCTCTCACAAGCATCCTTAAAAAGCTCAAAACCCAACACAGGCGCTCGCTCAGAGGTCTTGAGCGACCTCGCAGCAGGGCGTCTTCTCCGCTGCAAGGCCTTCTTACAAGGGGATAGAGGAGGGCAGCCTGGAGGAATCTCCTTTTGGAAAGGTACCCCCAGCAGCAGCCGCAGCAGCAACAGCAATAGGCAAACACAAAGAGGCACTCAGCTGACGAGACACAAGTTGCTCCTGATGAGTGCGAATGCCGCCAGCTGCTGCCGGTGCGCTGGCCTCCAGCGCCGAGATGCAGGGCCCTGGGATGCCGTCGGGAGCTGCTCAGCACCGTGCTCGGCCGCCGGGCAAAGCAAAAGGAGGAGTGAGGCCATCAGTCGACGATGCCAGTGCCAGCCCCCCAAGAGACAAGCCCCGCGGGAGCCAGATTCCCCGGCCCCAGGGCATTACCTTCCCGCTGCCCTGGGGCACTGCACTGAGATCCCCAAGGCACCAGGCGGCACCACCCAAAGGGCCCTGGCCCCTCTCCCCAACCTCCCCAGCACCCCGGGTCCCTGCACGCGGCCGCTGACCTGCCCTGTGGCAAAGGCCGCCCTGCGCACACCACTGCTGACGTGCTCGCCTGCACACTGCACCGCAGCAGCCCGGGACGTCCTCGGGAGCTGCCCACAGCCACGCTCGGCCACCGGGCAGAGAAGAAGGAGGAGCAAGGCCAGCAGCGGCTGCCGCCGGGCCACAGCCCCCCAAGAAACAAGCCCCGCGCAGCCCCATGGCCCCACGGCTCAAGAGGACCCTCCTCCCACCGCTGTGGCGGACTCCATCGAGGCACCAGGCAGGACCACCCAGAAGGGTCCTGCGCTCTCCCCCACCCCTCCCAAGGACCCGCAACTCCCCGGGGCCTGACACGCAACTCCTTACCTGCCACACAGCACAGGCCCCCTCCACACACCAACGCCGGCGTGCTCGCCTGTGCTGCATGGGCCCGGCATGTCCTCGGGAGCTGCGCAGCGCCACGCCACGCTCGGCCGGCGTGCAAAGCAAAGGAGGAGAGAAGGCTTCAGTGGCTGCTGCCAGCACCCGTGCCCTCAACAAGTCCCCCACAGCTCCCTCTGCACCAACGCCCAGAGGCAGCTCATGGCCCCCCACACACTACCCCAGGCCGATGACGGTGCCGGGCCCCACGCCAGCCCCCTGGCTGCCACCAGCACACCAAGCCTGCGGCCAGGGCAGCCTGCCTCCACGCCGGCCAGAACACAGAACTCGCCGACACCCCAGGCAACGCTGACAATGGCCTTGGCAACAGGCACCAACTGCCCGGCAAGAGGCACAAGCGCCCCAGCCCCAAACACACCCACCGCGCACCGGCACGCCAGCAAGCATGGCCCAAGGGCCACGGGCAAGGCACGAGCCCTCGCTCAGAAACCCGGACACTGCTCCCGCCTCACCAGGCCTCTCCAGCACTCCGCATTTGCTCTCGCAGAGTTGTTCTCTGCAGCCCCGCCGCTTCTCTTGCATGCCTAGAGCAGCAAGCAATACCTGCCCTGCGGCACTTCCTCTTTTCACAAACTGACACCGTGCCTCCTCAGACATTGGCACAAAAATCACCATGCACCTGGCAAGGCTCATGCACCATCAAGGAAGCGCCCACAGCCTCTCTCGGGCTCCTCCGCTGTTCTTGCAGGCCTAGTCCAGTCAAACAAGAACTGCGCCGCTGCGCTTTCTCGCTCTTCCCAGACTGACACCATGCCTAACGACACATGCCGACAGACAGTGCCGCGCTGCTATAACGGCTCCCCACCTGCACGTGCTCGCACACTAGTGCTCTCCCGCGCCTCCACTGGCAGTCCTGCCTATTCCGGCCTCCACCAAAGTGCCCCTCTGCACCTCCCGACTCTTGCCAAACTTTCCCCTTACCAAAGGAGAGGTGTGCGCAGCATACAAGCTCTTCTGCAATGGCTCCGCCACCAGCAAGGGCTTGCCGAGGAGCCCTCTTCAGCCCCCACTGGAGCAGTGGCATGCCAGGTGCAGCCGCAGGAGAACTGCCCCTCCACGCTTCCACTTGCGCCTCCCAAACCCACACCGTGCCCACGCAGACACTGGCACAAAATCGCCACGCCCCTCACATGGCTCAGGCACGCAGAGGTTCACGTAGTGGCAGAACAGCTGTCTTGGGCCCCTCCGAGGCATGCCCTCAGGCAGTGCTAGGCAGAGGCCTATTGCAGAGGCAGAGAAGAGCTTGCTGAGATCCGCCCGCCTGCCTCCGCCTTCTCCTGCCCAGGCTGAAGAGGCCCAGCTCGCTCAGCCTCTCCTGGCAGGAGAGCTGCTCCAGTGCCTTCCTCCTCTTGGTGGCCCTTTGCAGGCCTCGCTCCACTCCGTCCGTGCGGATGTTGTCCTGGGGAGCCCAGAACTGCACCCCAGACTCCACGTGTGGCCTCAGCAGGGCTGAGGAGAGCGGAAGGAGCCTGCCCCTGACTCCCACCCCCTCCCTCCCCAGCGGCCCTCTGGCAATGCTCTTCCTGCGGCTTCCCAGGATACCAGCGGCCTTCGTGGCCACAAGCGCACATTGCTGGCTCACGGTCAGCTGGTGAAGAAAGCCTTCAGGACATCTGTGTTTTCAGTGTCCTTTGTCCCCAGGGCCCCTGCCCCCCGCCTTTAGCAGCAGGCTGCCCTTTGCCCTCGCCTTCCTTTTGCTGCTGGTGCACTTGTAGGAGCCTTGCCGCTTGCCTTTCCTGGCCCTTGCCAGCTTCAGCTCCAGGTGGCCTTTGGCTTTCCTCACGCCAGCCCTGCAGCCTCAGGCAGTGTCTCCAGGCATTTGTCCTGGGGCACCTCTCCCTCCTTCCCCCTCACACGCTTGCGATGTTCTTGGCACGCCTGCCTGCTCCTTGGTGCCGGAATCAGTTCTGGGCAAAAAGCTACAGGCCAAAAGTTAGAAAAAGAAAGGCCAGAGTGCTGGCACACTCGGCAGCCATGTCAGTAGGCTAAGCCCTTGGGTTAACAGGCTCGTGAGGTAAGGAGAGCTGTGCTCAAGCAGCCTCTCTCTGGCGGTGGCCAGCAGCAGAGGGCCAGTGCCGAGCAGAAGAGCAAGGCCTAGCTGGAGAGCGGCCTGTGCCAGCCCCACACCCTTCCCACGGGCAAGTGCTCAGGGATTTCCTGAGCGGGGAAAAAGAGCAGCCGTGGCAGTTTCCCGAGGGCAAAAGAGCCACCAGCGGTCTTGGGCCAAAAACGGGGTGAATGATTTTGGAAGCGCCAGGGAGGTTTTTGGCTTCGCCAGCATGCTGCCACATGGCATGCAGAATGTGCCTGTGTGGGGGCTAGCCCACCTTTGGCAGGGCATCAAGAGAAAGGGGCGAGCAACTCCCCGCCTTGGGAAAGGGCCTGGCGCAGGCAGACGCCTCTGCATCTTCCAGGCCTACAGTGCCTTCTGAAAGACATGCTGCTGCTTTGAGGTCTCAGAAGCCAAGCTCTCACAAGCATCCTTAAAAAGCTCAAAACCCAACACAGGCGCTCGCTCAGAGGTCTTGAGCGACCTCGCAGCAGGGCGTCTTCTCCGCTGCAAGGCCTTCTTACAAGGGGATAGAGGAGGGCAGCCTGGAGGAATCTCCTTTTGGAAAGGTACCCCCAGCAGCAGCCGCAGCAGCAACAGCAATAGGCAAACACAAAGAGGCACTCAGCTGACGAGACACAAGTTGCTCCTGATGAGTGCGAATGCCGCCAGCTGCTGCCGGTGCGCTGGCCTCCAGCGCCGAGATGCAGGGCCCTGGGATGCCGTCGGGAGCTGCTCAGCACCGTGCTCGGCCGCCGGGCAAAGCAAAAGGAGGAGTGAGGCCATCAGTCGACGATGCCAGTGCCAGCCCCCCAAGAGACAAGCCCCGCGGGAGCCAGATTCCCCGGCCCCAGGGCATTACCTTCCCGCTGCCCTGGGGCACTGCACTGAGATCCCCAAGGCACCAGGCGGCACCACCCAAAGGGCCCTGGCCCCTCTCCCCAACCTCCCCAGCACCCCGGGTCCCTGCACGCGGCCGCTGACCTGCCCTGTGGCAAAGGCCGCCCTGCGCACACCACTGCTGACGTGCTCGCCTGCACACTGCACCGCAGCAGCCCGGGACGTCCTCGGGAGCTGCCCACAGCCACGCTCGGCCACCGGGCAGAGAAGAAGGAGGAGCAAGGCCAGCAGCGGCTGCCGCCGGGCCACAGCCCCCCAAGAAACAAGCCCCGCGCAGCCCCATGGCCCCACGGCTCAAGAGGACCCTCCTCCCACCGCTGTGGCGGACTCCATCGAGGCACCAGGCAGGACCACCCAGAAGGGTCCTGCGCTCTCCCCCACCCCTCCCAAGGACCCGCAACTCCCCGGGGCCTGACACGCAACTCCTTACCTGCCACACAGCACAGGCCCCCTCCACACACCAACGCCGGCGTGCTCGCCTGTGCTGCATGGGCCCGGCATGTCCTCGGGAGCTGCGCAGCGCCACGCCACGCTCGGCCGGCGTGCAAAGCAAAGGAGGAGAGAAGGCTTCAGTGGCTGCTGCCAGCACCCGTGCCCTCAACAAGTCCCCCACAGCTCCCTCTGCACCAACGCCCAGAGGCAGCTCATGGCCCCCCACACACTACCCCAGGCCGATGACGGTGCCGGGCCCCACGCCAGCCCCCTGGCTGCCACCAGCACACCAAGCCTGCGGCCAGGGCAGCCTGCCTCCACGCCGGCCAGAACACAGAACTCGCCGACACCCCGGGCAACGCTGACAATGGCCTTGGCAACAGGCACCAACTGCCCGGCAAGAGGCACAAGCGCCCCAAGGCACGAGCCCTCGCTCAGAAACCCGGACACTGCTCCCGCCTCACCAGGCCTCTCCAGCACTCCGCATTTGCTCTCGCAGAGTTGTTCTCTGCAGCCCCGCCGCTTCTCTTGCATGCCTAGAGCAGCAAGCAATACCTGCCCTGCGGCACTTCCTCTTTTCACAAACTGACACCGTGCCTCCTCAGACATTGGCACAAAAATCACCATGCACCTGGCAAGGCTCATGCACCATCAAGGAAGCGCCCACAGCCTCTCTCGGGCTCCTCCGCTGTTCTTGCAGGCCTAGTCCAGTCAAACAAGAACTGCGCCGCTGCGCTTTCTCGCTCTTCCCAGACTGACACCATGCCTAACGACACATGCCGACAGACAGTGCCGCGCTGCTATAACGGCTCCCCACCTGCACGTGCTCGCACACTAGTGCTCTCCCGCGCCTCCACTGGCAGTCCTGCCTATTCCGGCCTCCACCAAAGTGCCCCTCTGCACCTCCCGACTCTTGCCAAACTTTCCCCTTACCAAAGGAGAGGTGTGCGCAGCATACAAGCTCTTCTGCAATGGCTCCGCCACCAGCAAGGGCTTGCCGAGGAGCCCTCTTCAGCCCCCACTGGAGCAGTGGCATGCCAGGTGCAGCCGCAGGAGAACTGCCCCTCCACGCTTCCACTTGTGCCTCCCAAACCCACACCGTGCCCACGCAGACACTGGCACAAAATCGCCACGCCCCTCACATGGCTCAGGCACGCAGAGGTTCACGTAGTGGCAGAACAGCTGTCTTGGGCCCCTCCGAGGCATGCCCTCAGGCAGTGCTAGGCAGAGGCCTATTGCAGAGGCAGAGAAGAGCTTGCGGAGATCCGCCCGCCTGCCTCCGCCTTCTCCTGCCCAGGCTGAAGAGGCCCAGCTCGCTCAGCCTCTCCTGGCAGGAGAGCTGCTCCAGTGCCTTCCTCCTCTTGGTGGCCCTTTGCAGGCCTCGCTCCACTCCGTCCGTGCGGATGTTGTCCTGGGGAGCCCAGAACTGCACCCCAGACTCCACGTGTGGCCTCAGCAGGGCTGAGGAGAGCGGAAGGAGCCTGCCCCTGACTCCCACCCCCTCCCTCCCCAGCGGCCCTCTGGCAATGCTCTTCCTGCGGCTTCCCAGGATACCAGCGGCCTTCGTGGCCACAAGCGCACATTGCTGGCTCACGGTCAGCTGGTGAAGAAAGCCTTCAGGACATCTATGTTTTCAGTGTCCTTTGTCCCCAGGGCCCCTGCCCCCCGCCCTTAGCAGCAGGCTGCCCTTTGCCCTCGCCTTCCTTTTGCTGCTGGTGCACTTGTAGGAGCCTTGCCGCTTGCCTTTCCTGGCCCTTGCCAGCTTCAGCTCCAGGTGGCCTTTGGCTTTCCTCACGCCAGCCCTGCAGCCTCAGGCAGTGTCTCCAGGCATTTGTCCTGGGGCACCTCTCCCTCCTTCCCCCTCACACGCTTGCGATGTTCTTGGCACGCCTGCCTGCTCCTTGGTGCCGGAATCAGTTCTGGGCAAAAAGCTACAGGCCAAAAGTTAGAAAAAGAGAGAAAGGCCAGAGTGCTGGCACACTCGGCAGCCATGTCAGTAGGCTAAGCCCTTGGGTTAACAGGCTCGTGAGGTAAGGAGAGCTGTGCTCAAGCAGCCTCTCTCTGGCGGTGGCCAGCAGCAGAGGGCCAGTGCCGAGCAGAAGAGCAAGGCCTAGCTGGAGAGCGGCCTGTGCCAGCCCCACACCCTTCCCACGGGCAAGTGCTCAGGGATTTCCTGAGCGGGGAAAAAGAGCAGCCGTGGCAGTTTCCCGAGGGCAAAAGAGCCACCAGCGGTCTTGGGCCAAAAACGGGGTGAATGATTTTGGAAGCGCCAGGGAGGTTTTTGGCTTCGCCAGCATGCTGCCACATGGCATGCAGAATGTGCCTGTGTGGGGGCTAGCCCACCTTTGGCAGAGCATCAAGAGAAAGGGGCGAGCAACTCCCCGCCTTGGGAAAGGGCCTGGCGCAGGCAGACGCCTCTGCATCTTCCAGGCCTACAGTGCCTTCTGAAAGACATGCTGCTGCTTTGAGGTCTCAGAAGCCAAGCTCTCACAAGCATCCTTAAAAAGCTCAAAACCCAACACAGGCGCTCGCTCAGAGGTCTTGAGCGACCTCGCAGCAGGGCGTCTTCTCCGCTGCAAGGCCTTCTTACAAGGGGATAGAGGAGGGCAGCCTGGAGGAATCTCCTTTTGGAAAGGTACCCCCAGCAGCAGCCGCAGCAGCAACAGCAATAGGCAAACACAAAGAGGCACTCAGCTGACGAGACACAAGTTGCTCCTGATGAGTGCGAATGCCGCCAGCTGCTGCCGGTGCGCTGGCCTCCAGCGCCGAGATGCAGGGCCCTGGGATGCCGTCGGGAGCTGCTCAGCACCGTGCTCGGCCGCCGGGCAAAGCAAAAGGAGGAGTGAGGCCATCAGTCGACGATGCCAGTGCCAGCCCCCCAAGAGACAAGCCCCGCGGGAGCCAGATTCCCCGGCCCCAGGGCATTACCTTCCCGCTGCCCTGGGGCACTGCACTGAGATCCCCAAGGCACCAGGCGGCACCACCCAAAGGGCCCTGGCCCCTCTCCCCAACCTCCCCAGCACCCCGGGACCCTGCACGCGGCCGCTGACCTGCCCTGTGGCAAAGGCCGCCCTGCGCACACCACTGCTGACGTGCTCGCCTGCACACTGCACCGCAGCAGCCCGGGACGTCCTCGGGAGCTGCCCACAGCCACGCTCGGCCACCGGGCAGAGAAGAAGGAGGAGCAAGGCCAGCAGCGGCTGCCGCCGGGCCACAGCCCCCCAAGAAACAAGCCCCGCGCAGCCCCATGGCCCCACGGCTCAAGAGGACCCTCCTCCCACCGCTGTGGCGGACTCCATTGAGGCACCAGGCAGGACCACCCAGAAGGGTCCTGCGCTCTCTCCCACCCCTCCCAAGGACCCGCAACTCCCCGGGGCCTGACACGCGACTCCTTACCTGCCACACAGCACAGGCCCCCTCCACACACCAACGCCGGCGTGCTCGCCTGTGCTGCATGGGCCCGGCATGTCCTCGGGAGCTGCGCAGCGCCACGCCACGCTCGGCAGCCGTGCAAAGCAAAGGAGGAGAGAAGGCTTCAGTGGCTGCTGCCAGCACCCGTGCCCTCAACAAGTCCCCCACAGCTCCCTCTGCACCAACGCCCAGAGGCAGCTCATGGCCCCCCACACACTACCCCAGGCCGATGACGGTGCCGGGCCCCACGCCAGCCCCCTGGCTGCCACCAGCACACCAAGCCTGCGGCCAGGGCAGCCTGCCTCCACGCCGGCCAGAACACAGAACTCGCCGACACCCCGGGCAACGCTGACAATGGCCTTGGCAACAGGCACCAACTGCCCGGCAAGAGGCACAAGCGCCCCAGCCCCAAACACACCCACCGCGCACCGGCACGCCAGCAAGCATGGCCCAAGGGCCACGGGCAAGGCACGAGCCCTCGCTCAGAAACCCGGACACTGCTCCCGCCTCACCAGGCCTCTCCAGCACTCCGCATTTGCTCTCGCAGAGTTGTTCTCTGCAGCCCCGCCGCTTCTCTTGCATGCCTAGAGCAGCAAGCAATACCTGCCCTGCGGCACTTCCTCTTTTCACAAACTGACACCGTGCCTCCTCAGACATTGGCACAAAAATCACCATGCACCTGGCAAGGCTCATGCACCATCAAGGAAGCGCCCACAGCCTCTCTCGGGCTCCTCCGCTGTTCTTGCAGGCCTAGTCCAGTCAAACAAGAACTGCGCCGCTGCGCTTCCTCGCTCTTCCCAGACTGACACCATGCCTAACGACACATGCCGACAGACAGTGCCGCGCTGCTATAACGGCTCCCCACCTGCACGTGCTCGCACACTAGTGCTCTCCCGCGCCTCCACTGGCAGTCCTGCCTATTCCGGCCTCCACCAAAGTGCCCCTCTGCACCTCCCGACTCTTGCCAAACTTTCCCCTTACCAAAGGAGAGGTGTGCGCAGCATACAAGCTCTTCTGCAATGGCTCCGCCACCAGCAAGGGCTTGCCGAGGAGCCCTCTTCAGCCCCCACTGGAGCAGTGGCATGCCAGGTGCAGCCGCAGGAGAACTGCCCCTCCACGCTTCCACTTGTGCCTCCCAAACCCACACCGTGCCCACGCAGACACTGGCACAAAATCGCCACGCCCCTCACATGGCTCAGGCACGCAGAGGTTCACGTAGTGGCAGAACAGCTGTCTTGGGCCCCTCCGAGGCATGCCCTCAGGCAGTGCTAGGCAGAGGCCTATTGCAGAGGCAGAGAAGAGCTTGCGGAGATCCGCCCGCCTGCCTCCGCCTTCTCCTGCCCAGGCTGAAGAGGCCCAGCTCGCTCAGCCTCTCCTGGCAGGAGAGCTGCTCCAGTGCCTTCCTCCTCTTGGTGGCCCTTTGCAGGCCTCGCTCCACTCCGTCCGTGCGGATGTTGTCCTGGGGAGCCCAGAACTGCACCCCAGACTCCACGTGTGGCCTCAGCAGGGCTGAGGAGAGCGGAAGGAGCCTGCCCCTGACTCCCACCCCCTCCCTCCCCAGCGGCCCTCTGGCAATGCTCTTCCTGCGGCTTCCCAGGATACCAGCGGCCTTCGTGGCCACAAGCGCACATTGCTGGCTCACGGTCAGCTGGTGAAGAAAGCCTTCAGGACATCTGTGTTTTCAGTGTCCTTTGTCCCCAGGGCCCCTGCCCCCCGCCTTTAGCAGCAGGCTGCCCTTTGCCCTCGCCTTCCTTTTGCTGCTGGTGCACTTGTAGGAGCCTTGCCGCTTGCCTTTCCTGGCCCTTGCCAGCTTCAGCTCCAGGTGGCCTTTGGCTTTCCTCACGCCAGCCCTGCAGCCTCAGGCAGTGTCTCCAGGCATTTGTCCTGGGGCACCTCTCCCTCCTTCCCCCTCACACGCTTGCGATGTTCTTGGCACGCCTGCCTGCTCCTTGGTGCCGGAATCAGTTCTGGGCAAAAAGCTACAGGCCAAAAGTTAGAAAAAGAGAGAAAGGCCAGAGTGCTGGCACACTCGGCAGCCATGTCAGTAGGCTAAGCCCTTGGGTTAACAGGCTCGTGAGGTAAGGAGAGCTGTGCTCAAGCAGCCTCTCTCTGGCGGTGGCCAGCAGCAGAGGGCCAGTGCCGAGCAGAAGAGCAAGGCCTAGCTGGAGAGCGGCCTGTGCCAGCCCCACACCCTTCCCACGGGCAAGTGCTCAGGGATTTCCTGAGCGGGGAAAAAGAGCAGCCGTGGCAGTTTCCCGAGGGCAAAAGAGCCACCAGCGGTCTTGGGCCAAAAACGGGGTGAATGATTTTGGAAGCGCCAGGGAGGTTTTTGGCTTCGCCAGCATGCTGCCACATGGCATGCAGAATGTGCCTGTGTGGGGGCTAGCCCACCTTTGGCAGAGCATCAAGAGAAAGGGGCGAGCAACTCCCCGCCTTGGGAAAGGGCCTGGCGCAGGCAGACGCCTCTGCATCTTCCAGGCCTACAGTGCCTTCTGAAAGACATGCTGCTGCTTTGAGGTCTCAGAAGCCAAGCTCTCACAAGCATCCTTAAAAAGCTCAAAACCCAACACAGGCGCTCGCTCAGAGGTCTTGAGCGACCTCGCAGCAGGGCGTCTTCTCCGCTGCAAGGCCTTCTTACAAGGGGATAGAGGAGGGCAGCCTGGAGGAATCTCCTTTTGGAAAGGTACCCCCAGCAGCAGCCGCAGCAGCAACAGCAATAGGCAAACACAAAGAGGCACTCAGCTGACGAGACACAAGTTGCTCCTGATGAGTGCGAATGCCGCCAGCTGCTGCCGGTGCGCTGGCCTCCAGCGCCGAGATGCAGGGCCCTGGGATGCCGTCGGGAGCTGCTCAGCACCGTGCTCGGCCGCCGGGCAAAGCAAAAGGAGGAGTGAGGCCATCAGTCGACGATGCCAGTGCCAGCCCCCCAAGAGACAAGCCCCGCGGGAGCCAGATTCCCCGGCCCCAGGGCATTACCTTCCCGCTGCCCTGGGGCACTGCACTGAGATCCCCAAGGCACCAGGCGGCACCACCCAAAGGGCCCTGGCCCCTCTCCCCAACCTCCCCAGCACCCCGGGTCCCTGCACGCGGCCGCTGACCTGCCCTGTGGCAAAGGCCGCCCTGCGCACACCACTGCTGACGTGCTCGCCTGCACACTGCACCGCAGCAGCCCGGGACGTCCTCGGGAGCTGCCCACAGCCACGCTCGGCCACCGGGCAGAGAAGAAGGAGGAGCAAGGCCAGCAGCGGCTGCCGCCGGGCCACAGCCCCCCAAGAAACAAGCCCCGCGCAGCCCCATGGCCCCACGGCTCAAGAGGACCCTCCTCCCACCGCTGTGGCGGACTCCATCGAGGCACCAGGCAGGACCACCCAGAAGGGTCCTGCGCTCTCTCCCACCCCTCCCAAGGACCCGCAACTCCCCGGGGCCTGACACGCGACTCCTTACCTGCCACACAGCACAGGCCCCCTCCACACACCAACGCCGGCGTGCTCGCCTGTGCTGCATGGGCCCGGCATGTCCTCGGGAGCTGCTCAGCGCCACGCCACGCTCGGCAGCCGTGCAAAGCAAAGGAGGAGAGAAGGCTTCAGTGGCTGCTGCCAGCACCCGTGCCCTCAACAAGTCCCCCACAGCTCCCTCTGCACCAACGCCCAGAGGCAGCTCATGGCCCCCCACACACTACCCCAGGCCGATGACGGTGCCGGGCCCCACGCCAGCCCCCTGGCTGCCACCAGCACACCAAGCCTGCGGCCAGGGCAGCCTGCCTCCACGCCGGCCAGAACACAGAACTCGCCGACACCCCGGGCAACGCTGACAATGGCCTTGGCAACAGGCACCAACTGCCCGGCAAGAGGCACAAGCGCCCCAGCCCCAAACACACCCACCGCGCACCGGCACGCCAGCAAGCATGGCCCAAGGGCCACGGGCAAGGCACGAGCCCTCGCTCAGAAACCCGGACACTGCTCCCGCCTCACCAGGCCTCTCCAGCACTCCGCATTTGCTCTCGCAGAGTTGTTCTCTGCAGCCCCGCCGCTTCTCTTGCATGCCTAGAGCAGCAAGCAATACCTGCCCTGCGGCACTTCCTCTTTTCACAAACTGACATCGTGCCTCCTCAGACATTGGCACAAAAATCACCATGCACCTGGCAAGGCTCATGCACCATCAAGGAAGCGCCCACAGCCTCTCTCGGGCTCCTCCGCTGTTCTTGCAGGCCTAGTCCAGTCAAACAAGAACTGCGCCGCTGCGCTTTCTCGCTCTTCCCAGACTGACACCATGCCTAACGACACATGCCGACAGACAGTGCCGCGCTGCTATAACGGCTCCCCACCTGCACGTGCTCGCACACTAGTGCTCTCCCGCGCCTCCACTGGCAGTCCTGCCTATTCCGGCCTCCACCAAAGTGCCCCTCTGCACCTCCCGACTCTTGCCAAACTTTCCCCTTACCAAAGGAGAGGTGTGCGCAGCATACAAGCTCTTCTGCAATGGCTCCGCCACCAGCAAGGGCTTGCCGAGGAGCCCTCTTCAGCCCCCACTGGAGCAGTGGCATGCCAGGTGCAGCCGCAGGAGAACTGCCCCTCCACGCTTCCACTTGCGCCTCCCAAACCCACACCGTGCCCACGCAGACACTGGCACAAAATCGCCACGCCCCTCACATGGCTCAGGCACGCAGAGGTTCACGTAGTGGCAGAACAGCTGTCTTGGGCCCCTCCGAGGCATGCCCTCAGGCAGTGCTAGGCAGAGCCCTATTGCAGAGGCAGAGAAGAGCTTGCGGAGATCCGCCCGCCTGCCTCCGCCTTCTCCTGCCCAGGCTGAAGAGGCCCAGCTCGCTCAGCCTCTCCTGGCAGGAGAGCTGCTCCAGTGCCTTCCTCCTCTTGGTGGCCCTTTGCAGGCCTCGCTCCACTCCGTCCGTGCGGATGTTGTCCTGGGGAGCCCAGAACTGCACCCCAGACTCCACGTGTGGCCTCAGCAGGGCTGAGGAGAGCGGAAGGAGCCTGCCCCTGACTCCCACCCCCTCCCTCCCCAGCGGCCCTCTGGCAATGCTCTCCCTGCGGCTTCCCAGGATACCAGCGGCCTTCGTGGCCACAAGCGCACATTGCTGGCTCACGGTCAGCTGGTGAAGAAAGCCTTCAGGACATCTGTGTTTTCAGTGTCCTTTGTCCCCAGGGCCCCTGCCCCCCGCCTTTAGCAGCAGGCTGCCCTTTGCCCTCGCCTTCCTTTTGCTGCTGGTGCACTTGTAGGAGCCTTGCCGCTTGCCTTTCCTGGCCCTTGCCAGCTTCAGCTCCAGGTGGCCTTTGGCTTTCCTCACGCCAGCCCTGCAGCCTCAGGCAGTGTCTCCAGGCATTTGTCCTGGGGCACCTCTCCCTCCTTCCCCCTCACACGCTTGCGATGTTCTTGGCACGCCTGCCTGCTCCTTGGTGCCGGAATCAGTTCTGGGCAAAAAGCTACAGGCCAAAAGTTAGAAAAAGAGAGAAAGGCCAGAGTGCTGGCACACTCGGCAGCCATGTCAGTAGGCTAAGCCCTTGGGTTAACAGGCTCGTGAGGTAAGGAGAGCTGTGCTCAAGCAGCCTCTCTCTGGCGGTGGCCAGCAGCAGAGGGCCAGTGCCGAGCAGAAGAGCAAGGCCTAGCTGGAGAGCGGCCTGTGCCAGCCCCACACCCTTCCCACGGGCAAGTGCTCAGGGATTTCCTGAGCGGGGAAAAAGAGCAGCCGTGGCAGTTTCCCGAGGGCAAAAGAGCCACCAGCGGTCTTGGGCCAAAAACGGGGTGAATGATTTTGGAAGCGCCAGGGAGGTTTTTGGCTTCGCCAGCATGCTGCCACATGGCATGCAGAATGTGCCTGTGTGGGGGCTAGCCCACCTTTGGCAGAGCATCAAGAGAAAGGGGCGAGCAACTCCCCGCCTTGGGAAAGGGCCTGGCGCAGGCAGACGCCTCTGCATCTTCCAGGCCTACAGTGCCTTCTGAAAGACATGCTGCTGCTTTGAGGTCTCAGAAGCCAAGCTCTCACAAGCATCCTTAAAAAGCTCAAAACCCAACACAGGCGCTCGCTCAGAGGTCTTGAGCGACCTCGCAGCAGGGCGTCTTCTCCGCTGCAAGGCCTTCTTACAAGGGGATAGAGGAGGGCAGCCTGGAGGAATCTCCTTTTGGAAAGGTACCCCCAGCAGCAGCCGCAGCAGCAACAGCAATAGGCAAACACAAAGAGGCACTCAGCTGACGAGACACAAGTTGCTCCTGATGAGTGCGAATGCCGCCAGCTGCTGCCGGTGCGCTGGCCTCCAGCGCCGAGATGCAGGGCCCTGGGATGCCGTCGGGAGCTGCTCAGCACCGTGCTCGGCCGCCGGGCAAAGCAAAAGGAGGAGTGAGGCCATCAGTGGATGATGCCAGTGCCAGCCCCCCAAGAGACAAGCCCCGCGGGAGCCAGATTCCCCGGCCCCAGGGCATTACCTTCCCGCTGCCCTGGGGCACTGCACTGAGATCCCCAAGGCACCAGGCGGCACCACCCAAAGGGCCCTGGCCCCTCTCCCCAACCTCCCCAGCACCCCGGGTCCCTGCACGCGGCCGCTGACCTGCCCTGTGGCAAAGGCCGCCCTGCGCACACCACTGCTGACGTGCTCGCCTGCACACTGCACCGCAGCAGCCCGGGACGTCCTCGGGAGCTGCCCACAGCCACGCTCGGCCACCGGGCAGAGAAGAAGGAGGAGCAAGGCCAGCAGCGGCTGCCGCCGGGCCACAGCCCCCCAAGAAACAAGCCCCGCGCAGCCCCATGGCCCCACGGCTCAAGAGGACCCTCCTCCCACCGCTGTGGCGGACTCCATCGAGGCACCACCCAGAAGGGTCCTGCGCTCTCTCCCACCCCTCCCAAGGACCCCCAACTCCCCGGGGCCTGACACGCGACTCCTTACCTGCCACACAGCACAGGCCCCCTCCACACACCAACGCCGGCGTGCTCGCCTGTGCTGCATGGGCCCGGCATGTCCTCGGGAGCTGCGCAGCGCCACGCCACGCTCGGCCGGCGTGCAAAGCAAAGGAGGAGAGAAGGCTTCAGTGGCTGCTGCCAGCACCCGTGCCCTCAACAAGTCCCCCACAGCTCCCTCTGCACCAACGCCCAGAGGCAGCTCATGGCCCCCCACACACTACCCCAGGCCGATGACGGTGCCGGGCCCCACGCCAGCCCCCTGGCTGCCACCAGCACACCAAGCCTGCGGCCAGGGCAGCCTGCCTCCACGCCGGCCAGAACACAGAACTCGCCGACACCCCGGGCAACGCTGACAATGGCCTTGGCAACAGGCACCAACTGCCCGGCAAGAGGCACAAGCGCCCCAGCCCCAAACACACCCACCGCGCACCGGCACGCCAGCAAGCATGGCCCAAGGGCCACGGGCAAGGCACGAGCCCTCGCTCAGAAACCCGGACACTGCTCCCGCCTCACCAGGCCTCTCCAGCACTCCGCATTTGCTCTCGCAGAGTTGTTCTCTGCAGCCCCGCCGCTTCTCTTGCATGCCTAGAGCAGCAAGCAATACCTGCCCTGCGGCACTTCCTCTTTTCACAAACTGACACCGTGCCTCCTCAGACATTGGCACAAAAATCACCATGCACCTGGCAAGGCTCATGCACCATCAAGGAAGCGCCCACAGCTTCTCTCGGGCTCCTCCGCTGTTCTTGCAGGCCTAGTCCAGTCAAACAAGAACTGCGCCGCTGCGCTTCCTCGCTCTTCCCAGACTGACACCATGCCTAACGACACATGCCGACAGACAGTGCCGCGCTGCTATAACGGCTCCCCACCTGCACGTGCTCGCACACTAGTGCTCTCCCGCGCCTCCACTGGCAGTCCTGCCTATTCCGGCCTCCACCAAAGTGCCCCTCTGCACCTCCCGACTCTTGCCAAACTTTCCCCTTACCAAAGGAGAGGTGCGCGCAGCATACAAGCTCTTCTGCAATGGCTCCGCCACCAGCAAGGGCTTGCCGAGGAGCCCTCTTCAGCCCCCACTGGAGCAGTGGCATGCCAGGTACAGCCTCAGGATAACTGCCGTGCCTCCCAAACCCACACCGTGCCCATGCAGACACTGGCACAAAATCGCCACGCTCCTCACATGGCTCAGGCACGCAGAGGTTCATGTAGTGGCAGAACAGCTGTCTTGGGCCCCTCCGAGGCATGCCCTCAGGCAGTGCTAGGCAGAGGCCTATTGCAGAGGCAGAGAAGAGCTTGCTGAGATCCGCCCGCCTGCCTCCGCCTTCTCCTGCCCAGGCTGAAGAGGCCCAGCTCGCTCAGCCTCTCCTGGCAGGAGAGCTGCTCCAGTGCCTTCCTCCTCTTGGTGGCCCTTTGCAGGCCTCGCTCCACTCCGTCCGTGCGGATGTTGTCCTGGGGAGCCCAGAACTGCACCCCAGACTCCACGTGTGGCCTCAGCAGGGCTGAGGAGAGCGGAAGGAGCCTGCCCCTGACTCCCACCCCCTCCCTCCCCAGCGGCCCTCTGGCAATGCTCTTCCTGCGGCTTCCCAGGATACCAGCGGCCTTCGTGGCCACAAGCGCACATTGCTGGCTCACGGTCAGCTGGTGAAGAAAGCCTTCAGGACATCTATGTTTTCAGTGTCCTTTGTCCCCAGGGCCCCTGCCCCCCGCCTTTAGCAGCAGGCTGCCCTTTGCCCTCGCCTTCCTTTTGCTGCTGGTGCACTTGTAGGAGCCTTGCCGCTTGCCTTTCCTGGCCCTTGCCAGCTTCAGCTCCAGGTGGCCTTTGGCTTTCCTCACGCCAGCCCTGCAGCCTCAGGCAGTGTCTCCAGGCATTTGTCCTGGGGCACCTCTCCCTCCTTCCCCCTCACACGCTTGCGATGTTCTTGGCACGCCTGCCTGCTCCTTGGTGCCGGAATCAGTTCTGGGCAAAAAGCTACAGGCCAAAAGTTAGAAAAAGAGAGAAAGGCCAGAGTGCTGGCACACTCGGCAGCCATGTCAGTAGGCTAAGCCCTTGGGTTAACAGGCTCGTGAGGTAAGGAGAGCTGTGCTCAAGCAGCCTCTCTCTGGCGGTGGCCAGCAGCAGAGGGCCAGTGCCGAGCAGAAGAGCAAGGCCTAGCTGGAGAGCGGCCTGTGCCAGCCCCACACCCTTCCCACGGGCAAGTGCTCAGGGATTTCCTGAGCGGGGAAAAAGAGCAGCCGTGGCAGTTTCCCGAGGGCAAAAGAGCCACCAGCGGTCTTGGGCCAAAAACGGGGTGAATGATTTTGGAAGCGCCAGGGAGGTTTTTGGCTTCGCCAGCATGCTGCCACATGGCATGCAGAATGTGCCTGTGTGGGGGCTAGCCCACCTTTGGCAGAGCATCAAGAGAAAGGGGCGAGCAACTCCCCGCCTTGGGAAAGGGCCTGGCGCAGGCAGACGCCTCTGCATCTTCCAGGCCTACAGTGCCTTCTGAAAGACATGCTGCTGCTTTGAGGTCTCAGAAGCCAAGCTCTCACAAGCATCCTTAAAAAGCTCAAAACCCAACACAGGCGCTCGCTCAGAGGTCTTGAGCGACCTCGCAGCAGGGCGTCTTCTCCGCTGCAAGGCCTTCTTACAAGGGGATAGAGGAGGGCAGCCTGGAGGAATCTCCTTTTGGAAAGGTACCCCCAGCAGCAGCCGCAGCAGCAACAGCAATAGGCAAACACAAAGAGGCACTCAGCTGACGAGACACAAGTTGCTCCTGATGAGTGCGAATGCCGCCAGCTGCTGCCGGTGCGCTGGCCTCCAGCGCCGAGATGCAGGGCCCTGGGATGCCGTCGGGAGCTGCTCAGCACCGTGCTCGGCCACCGGGCAAAGCAAAAGGAGGAGTGAGGCCATCAGTGGATGATGCCAGTGCCAGCCCCCCAAGAGACAAGCCCCGCGGGAGCCAGATTCCCCGGCCCCAGGGCATTACCTTCCCGCTGCCCTGGGGCACTGCACTGAGATCCCCAAGGCACCAGGCGGCACCACCCAAAGGGCCCTGGCCCCTCTCCCCAACCTCCCCAGCACCCCGGGTCCCTGCACGCGGCCGCTGACCTGCCCTGTGGCAAAGGCCGCCCTGCGCACACCACTGCTGACGTGCTCGCCTGCACACTGCACCGCAGCAGCCCGGGACGTCCTCGGGAGCTGCCCACAGCCACGCTCGGCCACCGGGCAGAGAAGAAGGAGGAGCAAGGCCAGCAGCGGCTGCCGCCGGGCCACAGCCCCCCAAGAAACAAGCCCCGCGCAACCCCATGGCCCCACGGCTCAAGAGGACCCTCCTCCCACCGCTGTGGCGGACTCCATCGAGGCACCACTCAGAAGGGTCCTGCGCTCTCTCCCACCCCTCCCAAGGACCCCCAACTCCCCGGGGCCTGACACGCGACTCCTTACCTGCCACACAGCACAGGCCCCCCCCTCCACACACCAACGCCGGCGTGCTCGCCTGTGCTGCATGGGCCCGGCATGCCCTCGGGAGCTGCGCAGCGCCACGCCACGCTCGGCAGCCGTGCAAAGCAAAGGAGGAGAGAAGGCTTCAGTGGCTGCTGCCAGCACCCGTGCCCTCAACAAGTCCCCCACAGCTCCCTCTGCACCAACGCCCAGAGGCAGCTCATGGCCCTCCACACACTACCCCAGGCCGATGACGGTGCCGGGCCCCACGCCAGCCCCCTGGCTGCCACCAGCACACCAAGCCTGCGGCCAGGGCAGCCTGCCTCCACGCCGGCCAGAACACAGAACTCGCCGACACCCCGGGCAACGCTGACAACGGCCTTGGCAACAGGCACCAACTGCCCGGCAAGAGGCACAAGCGCCCCAGCCCCAAACACACCCACCGCGCACCGGCACGCCAGCAAGCATGGCCCAAGGGCCACGGGCAAGGCACGAGCCCTCGCTCAGAAACCCGGACACTGCTCCCGCCTCACCAGGCCTCTCCAGCACTCCGCATTTGCTCTCGCAGAGTTGTTCTCTGCAGCCCCGCCGCTTCTCTTGCATGCCTAGAGCAGCAAGCAATACCTGCCCTGCGGCACTTCCTCTTTTCACAAACTGACACCGTGCCTCCTCAGACATTGGCACAAAAATCACCATGCACCTGGCAAGGCTCATGCACCATCAAGGAAGCGCCCACAGCTTCCCTCGGGCTCCTCCGCTGTTCTTGCAGGCCTAGTCCAGTCAAACAAGAACTGTGCCGCTGCGCTTCCTCGCTCTTCCCAGACTGACACCATGCCTAACGACACATGCCGACAGACAGTGCCGCGCTGCTATAACGGCTCCCCACCTGCACGTGCTCGCACACTAGTGCTCTCCCGCGCCTCCACTGGCAGTCCTGCCTATTCCGGCCTCCACCAAAGTGCCCCTCTGCACCTCCCGACTCTTGCCAAACTTTCCCCTTACCAAAGGAGAGGTGCGCGCAGCATACAAGCTCTTCTGCAATGGCTCCGCCACCAGCAAGGGCTTGCCGAGGAGCCCTCTTCAGCCCCCACTGGAGCAGTGGCATGCCAGGTACAGCCTCAGGAGAACTGCCCCTCCACGCTTCCACTTGTGCCTCCCAAACCCACACCGTGCCCACGCAGACACTGGCACAAAATCGCCATGCCCCTCACATGGCTCAGGCACGCAGAGGTTCACGTAGTGGCAGAACAGCTGTCTTGGGCCCCTCCGAGGCATGCCCTCAGGCAGTGCTAGGCAGAGCCCTATTGCAGAGGCAGAGAAGAGCTTGCTGAGATCCGCCCGCCTGCCTCCGCCTTCTCCTGCCCAGGCTGAAGAGGCCCAGCTCGCTCAGCCTCTCCTGGCAGGAGAGCTGCTCCAGTCCCTTCCTCCTCTTGGTGGCCCTTTGCAGGCCTCGCTCCACTCCGTCCGTGCGGATGTTGTCCTGGGGAGCCCAGAACTGCACCCCAGACTCCACGTGTGGCCTCAGCAGGGCTGAGGAGAGCGGAAGGAGCCTGCCCCTGACTCCCACCCCCTCCCTCCCCAGCGGCCCTCTGGCAATGCTCTTCCTGCGGCTTCCCAGGATACCAGCGGCCTTCGTGGCCACAAGCGCACATTGCTGGCTCACGGTCAGCTGGTGAAGAAAGCCTTCAGGACATCTGTGTTTTCAGTGTCCTTTGTCCCCAGGGCCCCTGCCCCCCGCCTTTAGCAGCAGGCTGCCCTTTGCCCTCGCCTTCCTTTTGCTGCTGGTGCACTTGTAGGAGCCTTGCCGCTTGCCTTTCCTGGCCCTTGCCAGCTTCAGCTCCAGGTGGCCTTTGGCTTTCCTCACGCCAGCCCTGCAGCCTCAGGCAGTGTCTCCAGGCATTTGTCCTGGGGCACCTCTCCCTCCTTCCCCCTCACACGCTTGCGATGTTCTTGGCACGCCTGCCTGCTCCTTGGTGCCGGAATCAGTTCTGGGCAAAAAGCTACAGGCCAAAAGTTAGAAAAAGAGAGAAAGGCCAGAGTGCTGGCACACTCGGCAGCCATGTCAGTAGGCTAAGCCCTTGGGTTAACAGGCTCGTGAGGTAAGGAGAGCTGTGCTCAAGCAGCCTCTCTCTGGCGGTGGCCAGCAGCAGAGGGCCAGTGCCGAGCAGAAGAGCAAGGCCTAGCTGGAGAGCGGCCTGTGCCAGCCCCACACCCTTCCCACGGGCAAGTGCTCAGGGATTTCCTGAGCGGGGAAAAAGAGCAGCCGTGGCAGTTTCCCGAGGGCAAAAGAGCCACCAGCGGTCTTGGGCCAAAAACGGGGTGAATGATTTTGGAAGCGCCAGGGAGGTTTTTGGCTTCGCCAGCATGCTGCCACATGGCATGCAGAATGTGCCTGTGTGGGGGCTAGCCCACCTTTGGCAGAGCATCAAGAGAAAGGGGCGAGCAACTCCCCGCCTTGGGAAAGGGCCTGGCGCAGGCAGACGCCTCTGCATCTTCCAGGCCTACAGTGCCTTCTGAAAGACATGCTGCTGCTTTGAGGTCTCAGAAGCCAAGCTCTCACAAGCATCCTTAAAAAGCTCAAAACCCAACACAGGCGCTCGCTCAGAGGTCTTGAGCGACCTCGCAGCAGGGCGTCTTCTCCGCTGCAAGGCCTTCTTACAAGGGGATAGAGGAGGGCAGCCTGGAGGAATCTCCTTTTGGAAAGGTACCCCCAGCAGCAGCCGCAGCAGCAACAGCAATAGGCAAACACAAAGAGGCACTCAGCTGACGAGACACAAGTTGCTCCTGATGAGTGCGAATGCCGCCAGCTGCTGCCGGTGCGCTGGCCTCCAGCGCCGAGATGCAGGGCCCTGGGATGCCGTCGGGAGCTGCTCAGCACCGTGCTCGGCCGCCGGGCAAAGCAAAAGGAGGAGTGAGGCCATCAGTGGATGATGCCAGTGCCAGCCCCTCAAGAGACAAGCCCCGCGGGAGCCAGATTCCCCGGCCCCAGGGCATTACCTTCCCGCTGCCCTGGGGCACTGCACTGAGATCCCCAAGGCACCAGGCGGCACCACCCAAAGGGCCCTGGCCCCTCTCCCCAACCTCCCCAGCACCCCGGGACCCTGCACGCGGCCGCTGACCTGCCCTGTGGCAAAGGCCGCCCTGCGCACACCACTGCTGACGTGCTCGCCTGCACACTGCACCGCAGCAGCCCGGGACGTCCTCGGGAGCTGCCCACAGCCACGCTCGGCCACCGGGCAGAGAAGAAGGAGGAGCAAGGCCAGCAGCGGCTGCCGCCGGGCCACAGCCCCCCAAGAAACAAGCCCCGCGCAGCCCCATGGCCCCACGGCTCAAGAGGACCCTCCTCCCACCGCTGTGGCGGACTCCATCGAGGCACCACTCAGAAGGGTCCTGCGCTCTCTCCCACCCCTCCCAAGGACCCGCAACTCCCCGGGGCCTGACACGCGACTCCTTACCTGCCACACAGCACAGGCCCCCTCCACACACCAACGCCGGCGTGCTCGCCTGTGCTGCATGGGCCCGGCATGTCCTCGGGAGCTGCGCAGCGCCACGCCACGCTCGGCCGGCGTGCAAAGCAAAGGAGGAGAGAAGGCTTCAGTGGCTGCTGCCAGCACCCGTGCCCTCAACAAGTCCCCCACAGCTCCCTCTGCACCAACGCCCAGAGGCAGCTCATGGCCCCCCACACACTACCCCAGGCCGATGACGGTGCCGGGCCCCACGCCAGCCCCCTGGCTGCCACCAGCACACCAAGCCTGCGGCCAGGGCAGCCTGCCTCCACGCCGGCCAGAACACAGAACTCGCCGACACCCCGGGCAACGCTGACAATGGCCTTGGCAACAGGCACCAACTGCCCGGCAAGAGGCACAAGCGCCCCAGCCCCAAACACACCCACCGCGCACCGGCACGCCAGCAAGCATGGCCCAAGGGCTGCGGGCAAGGCACGAGCCCTCGCTCAGAAACCCGGACACTGCTCCCGCCTCACCAGGCCTCTCCAGCACTCCGCATTTGCTCTCGCAGAGTTGTTCTCTGCAGCCCCGCCACTTCTCTTGCATGCCTAGAGCAGCAAGCAATACCTGCCCTGCGGCACTTCCTCTTTTCACAAACTGACACCGTGCCTCCTCAGACATTGGCACAAAAATCACCATGCACCTGGCAAGGCTCATGCACCATCAAGGAAGCGCCCACAGCTTCCCTCGGGCTCCTCCGCTGTTCTTGCAGGCCTAGTCCAGTCAAACAAGAACTGTGCCGCTGCGCTTCCTCGCTCTTCCCAGACTGACACCATGCCTAACGACACATGCCGACAGACAGTGCCGCGCTGCTATAACGGCTCCCCACCTGCACGTGCTCGCACACTAGTGCTCTCCCGCGCCTCCACTGGCAGTCCTGCCTATTCCGGCCTCCACCAAAGTGCCCCTCTGCACCTCCCGACTCTTGCCAAACTTTCCCCTTACCAAAGGAGAGGTGCGCGCAGCATACAAGCTCTTCTGCAATGGCTCCGCCACCAGCAAGGGCTTGCCGAGGAGCCCTCTTCAGCCCCCACTGGAGCAGTGGCATGCCAGGTACAGCCTCAGGAGAACTGCCCCTCCACGCTTCCACTTGTGCCTCCCAAAACCACACCGTGCCCATGCAGACACTGGCACAAAATCGCCATGCCCCTCACATGGCTCAGGCACGCAGAGGTTCACGTAGTGGCAGAACAGCTGTCTTGGGCCCCTCCGAGGCATGCCCTCAGGCAGTGCTAGGCAGAGGCCTATTGCAGAGGCAGAGAAGAGCTTGCGGAGATCCGCCCGCCTGCCTCCGCCTTCTCCTGCCCAGGCTGAAGAGGCCCAGCTCGCTCAGCCTCTCCTCATAGGAGAGCTGCTCCAGTCCCTTCCTCCTCTTGGTGGCCCTTTGCAGGCCTCGCTCCACTCCGTCCGTGCGGATGTTGTCCTGGGGAGCCCAGAACTGCACCCCAGACTCCACGTGTGGCCTCAGCAGGGCTGAGGAGAGCGGAAGGAGCCTGCCCCTGACTCCCACCCCCTCCCTCCCCAGCGGCCCTCTGGCAATGCTCTTCCTGCGGCTTCCCAGGATACCAGCGGCCTTCGTGGCCACAAGCGCACATTGCTGGCTCACGGTCAGCTGGTGAAGAAAGCCTTCAGGACATCTGTGTTTTCAGTGTCCTTTGTCCCCAGGGCCCCTGCCCCCCGCCTTTAGCAGCAGGCTGCCCTTTGCCCTCGCCTTCCTTTTGCTGCTGGTGCACTTGTAGGAGCCTTGCCGCTTGCCTTTCCTGGCCCTTGCCAGCTTCAGCTCCAGGTGGCCTTTGGCTTTCCTCACGCCAGCCCTGCAGCCTCAGGCAGTGTCTCCAGGCATTTGTCCTGGGGCACCTCTCCCTCCTTCCCCCTCACACGCTTGCGATGTTCTTGGCACGCCTGCCTGCTCCTTGGTGCCGGAATCAGTTCTGGGCAAAAAGCTACAGGCCAAAAGTTAGAAAAAGAGAGAAAGGCCAGAGTGCTGGCACACTCGGCAGCCATGTCAGTAGGCTAAGCCCTTGGGTTAACAGGCTCGTGAGGTAAGGAGAGCTGTGCTCAAGCAGCCTCTCTCTGGCGGTGGCCAGCAGCAGAGGGCCAGTGCCGAGCAGAAGAGCAAGGCCTAGCTGGAGAGCGGCCTGTGCCAGCCCCACACCCTTCCCACGGGCAAGTGCTCAGGGATTTCCTGAGCGGGGAAAAAGAGCAGCCGTGGCAGTTTCCCGAGGGCAAAAGAGCCACCAGCGGTCTTGGGCCAAAAACGGGGTGAATGATTTTGGAAGCGCCAGGGAGGTTTTTGGCTTCGCCAGCATGCTGCCACATGGCATGCAGAATGTGCCTGTGTGGGGGCTAGCCCACCTTTGGCAGAGCATCAAGAGAAAGGGGCGAGCAACTCCCCGCCTTGGGAAAGGGCCTGGCGCAGGCAGACGCCTCTGCATCTTCCAGGCCTACAGTGCCTTCTGAAAGACATGCTGCTGCTTTGAGGTCTCAGAAGCCAAGCTCTCACAAGCATCCTTAAAAAGCTCAAAACCCAACACAGGCGCTCGCTCAGAGGTCTTGAGCGACCTCGCAGCAGGGCGTCTTCTCCGCTGCAAGGCCTTCTTACAAGGGGATAGAGGAGGGCAGCCTGGAGGAATCTCCTTTTGGAAAGGTACCCCCAGCAGCAGCCGCAGCAGCAACAGCAATAGGCAAACACAAAGAGGCACTCAGCTGACGAGACACAAGTTGCTCCTGATGAGTGCGAATGCCGCCAGCTGCTGCCGGTGCGCTGGCCTCCAGCGCCGAGATGCAGGGCCCTGGGATGCCGTCGGGAGCTGCTCAGCACCGTGCTCGGCCGCCGGGCAAAGCAAAAGGAGGAGTGAGGCCATCAGTGGATGATGCCAGTGCCAGCCCCTCAAGAGACAAGCCCCGCGGGAGCCAGATTCCCCGGCCCCAGGGCATTACCTTCCCGCTGCCCTGGGGCACTGCACTGAGATCCCCAAGGCACCAGGCGGCACCACCCAAAGGGCCCTGGCCCCTCTCCCCAACCTCCCCAGCACCCCGGGACCCTGCACGCGGCCGCTGACCTGCCCTGTGGCAAAGGCCGCCCTGCGCACACCACTGCTGACGTGCTCGCCTGCACACTGCACCGCAGCAGCCCGGGACGTCCTCGGGAGCTGCCCACAGCCACGCTCGGCCACCGGGCAGAGAAGAAGGAGGAGCAAGGCCAGCAGCGGCTGCCGCCGGGCCACAGCCCCCCAAGAAACAAGCCCCGCGCAGCCCCATGGCCCCACGGCTCAAGAGGACCCTCCTCCCACCGCTGTGGCGGACTCCATCGAGGCACCAGGCAGGACCACCCAGAAGGGTCCTGCGCTCTCTCCCACCCCTCCCAAGGACCCGCAACTCCCCGGGGCCTGACACGCGACTCCTTACCTGCCACACAGCACAGGCCCCCTCCACACACCAACGCCGGCGTGCTCGCCTGTGCTGCATGGGCCCGGCATGTCCTCGGGAGCTGCGCAGCGCCACGCCACGCTCGGCCGGCGTGCAAAGCAAAGGAGGAGAGAAGGCTTCAGTGGCTGCTGCCAGCACCCGTGCCCTCAACAAGTCCCCCACAGCTCCCTCTGCACCAACGCCCAGAGGCAGCTCATGGCCCCCCACACACTACCCCAGGCCGATGACGGTGCCAGGCCCCACGCCAGCCCCCTGGCTGCCACCAGCACACCAAGCCTGCGGCCAGGGCAGCCTGCCTCCACGCCGGCCAGAACACAGAACTCGCCGACACCCCGGGCAACGCTGACAATGGCCTTGGCAACAGGCACCAACTGCCCGGCAAGAGGCACAAGCGCCCCAGCCCCAAACACACCCACCGCGCACCGGCACGCCAGCAAGCATGGCCCAAGGGCCACGGGCAAGGCACGAGCCCTCGCTCAGAAACCCGGACACTGCTCCCGCCTCACCAGGCCTCTCCAGCACTCCACATTTGCTCTCGCAGAGTTGTTCTCTGCAGCCCCGCCGCTTCTCTTGCATGCCTAGAGCAGCAAGCAATACCTGCCCTGCGGCACTTCCTCTTTTCACAAACTGACACCGTGCCTCCTCAGACATTGGCACAAAAATCACCATGCACCTGGCAAGGCTCATGCACCATCAAGGAAGCGCCCACAGCTTCTCTCGGGCTCCTCCGCTGTTCTTGCAGGCCTAGTCCAGTCAAACAAGAACTGCGCCGCTGCGCTTCCTCGCTCTTCCCAGACTGACACCATGCCTAACGACACATGCCGACAGACAGTGCCGCGCTGCTATAACGGCTCCCCACCTGCACGTGCTCGCACACTAGTGCTCTCCCGCGCCTCCACTGGCAGTCCTGCCTATTCCGGCCTCCACCAAAGTGCCCCTCTGCACCTCCCGACTCTTGCCAAACTTTCCCCTTACCAAAGGAGAGGTGCGCGCAGCATACAAGCTCTTCTGCAATGGCTCCGCCACCAGCAAGGGCTTGCCGAGGAGCCCTCTTCAGCCCCCACTGGAGCAGTGGCATGCCAGGTGCAGCCTCAGGAGAACTGCCCCTCCACGCTTCCACTTGTGCCTCCCAAACCCACACCGTGCCCATGCAGACACTGGCACAAAATCGCCATGCTCCTCACATGGCTCAGGCACGCAGAGGTTCACGTAGTGGCAGAACAGCTGTCTTGGGCCCCTCCGAGGCATGCCCTCAGGCAGTGCTAGGCAGAGGCCTATTGCAGAGGCAGAGAAGAGCTTGCTGAGATCCGCCCGCCTGCCTCCGCCTTCTCCTGCCCAGGCTGAAGAGGCCCAGCTCGCTCAGCCTCTCCTGGCAGGAGAGCTGCTCCAGTGCCTTCCTCCTCTTGGTGGCCCTTTGCAGGCCTCGCTCCACTCCGTCCGTGCGGATGTTGTCCTGGGGAGCCCAGAACTGCACCCCAGACTCCACGTGTGGCCTCAGCAGGGCTGAGGAGAGCGGAAGGAGCCTGCCCCTGACTCCCACCCCCTCCCTCCCCAGCGGCCCTCTGGCAATGCTCTTCCTGCGGCTTCCCAGGATACCAGCGGCCTTCGTGGCCACAAGCGCACATTGCTGGCTCACGGTCAGCTGGTGAAGAAAGCCTTCAGGACATCTGTGTTTTCAGTGTCCTTTGTCCCCAGGGCCCCTGCCCCCCGCCTTTAGCAGCAGGCTGCCCTTTGCCCTCGCCTTCCTTTTGCTGCTGGTGCACTTGTAGGAGCCTTGCCGCTTGCCTTTCCTGGCCCTTGCCAGCTTCAGCTCCAGGTGGCCTTTGGCTTTCCTCACGCCAGCCCTGCAGCCTCAGGCAGTGTCTCCAGGCATTTGTCCTGGGGCACCTCTCCCTCCTTCCCCCTCACACGCTTGCGATGTTCTTGGCACGCCTGCCTGCTCCTTGGTGCCGGAATCAGTTCTGGGCAAAAAGCTACAGGCCAAAAGTTAGAAAAAGAGAGAAAGGCCAGAGTGCTGGCACACTCGGCAGCCATGTCAGTAGGCTAAGCCCTTGGGTTAACAGGCTCGTGAGGTAAGGAGAGCTGTGCTCAAGCAGCCTCTCTCTGGCGGTGGCCAGCAGCAGAGGGCCAGTGCCGAGCAGAAGAGCAAGGCCTAGCTGGAGAGCGGCCTGTGCCAGCCCCACACCCTTCCCACGGGCAAGTGCTCAGGGATTTCCTGAGCGGGGAAAAAGAGCAGCCGTGGCAGTTTCCCGAGGGCAAAAGAGCCACCAGCGGTCTTGGGCCAAAAACGGGGTGAATGATTTTGGAAGCGCCAGGGAGGTTTTTGGCTTCGCCAGCATGCTGCCACATGGCATGCAGAATGTGCCTGTGTGGGGGCTAGCCCACCTTTGGCAGAGCATCAAGAGAAAGGGGCGAGCAACTCCCCGCCTTGGGAAAGGGCCTGGCGCAGGCAGACGCCTCTGCATCTTCCAGGCCTACAGTGCCTTCTGAAAGACATGCTGCTGCTTTGAGGTCTCAGAAGCCAAGCTCTCACAAGCATCCTTAAAAAGCTCAAAACCCAACACAGGCGCTCGCTCAGAGGTCTTGAGCGACCTCGCAGCAGGGCGTCTTCTCCGCTGCAAGGCCTTCTTACAAGGGGATAGAGGAGGGCAGCCTGGAGGAATCTCCTTTTGGAAAGGTACCCCCAGCAGCAGCCGCAGCAGCAACAGCAATAGGCAAACACAAAGAGGCACTCAGCTGACGAGACACAAGTTGCTCCTGATGAGTGCGAATGCCGCCAGCTGCTGCCGGTGCGCTGGCCTCCAGCGCCGAGATGCAGGGCCCTGGGATGCCGTCGGGAGCTGCTCAGCACCGTGCTCGGCCGCCGGGCAAAGCAAAAGGAGGAGTGAGGCCATCAGTGGATGATGCCAGTGCCAGCCCCCCAAGAGACAAGCCCCGCGGGAGCCAGATTCCCCGGCCCCAGGGCATTACCTTCCCGCTGCCCTGGGGCACTGCACTGAGATCCCCAAGGCACCAGGCGGCACCACCCAAAGGGCCCTGGCCCCTCTCCCCAACCTCCCCAGCACCCCGGGTCCCTGCACGCAGCCGCTGACCTGCCCTGTGGCAAAGGCCGCCCTGCGCACACCACTGCTGACGTGCTCGCCTGCACACTGCACCGCAGCAGCCCGGGACGTCCTCGGGAGCTGCCCACAGCCACGCTCGGCCACCGGGCAGAGAAGAAGGAGGAGCAAGGCCAGCAGCGGCTGCCGCCGGGCCACAGCCCCCCAAAAAACAAGCCCCGCGCAGCCCCATGGCCCCACGGCTCAAGAGGACCCTCCTCCCACCGCTGTGGCGGACTCCATCGAGGCACCACCCAGAAGGGTCCTGCGCTCTCTCCCACCCCTCCCAAGGACCCGCAACTCCCCGGGGCCTGACACGCGACTCCTTACCTGCCACACAGCACAGGCCCCCTCCACACACCAACGCCGGCGTGCTCGCCTGTGCTGCATGGGCCCGGCATGCCCTCGGGAGCTGCGCAGCGCCACGCCACGCTCGGCCGGCGTGCAAAGCAAAGGAGGAGAGAAGGCTTCAGTGGCTGCTGCCAGCACCCGTGCCCTCAACAAGTCCCCCACAGCTCCCTCTGCACCAACGCCCAGAGGCAGCTCATGGCCCCCCACACACTACCCCAGGCCGATGACGGTGCCGGGCCCCACGCCAGCCCCCTGGCTGCCACCAGCACACCAAGCCTGCGGCCAGGGCAGCCTGCCTCCACGCCGGCCAGAACACAGAACTCGCCGACACCCCGGGCAACGCTGACAATGGCCTTGGCAACAGGCACCAACTGCCCGGCAAGAGGCACAAGCGCCCCAGCCCCAAACACACCCACCGCGCACCGGCACGCCAGCAAGCATGGCCCAAGGGCCACGGGCAAGGCACGAGCCCTCGCTCAGAAACCCGGACACTGCTCCCGCCTCACCAGGCCTCTCCAGCACTCCGCATTTGCTCTCGCAGAGTTGTTCTCTGCAGCCCCGCCGCTTCTCTTGCATGCCTAGAGCAGCAAGCAATACCTGCCCTGCGGCACTTCCTCTTTTCACAAACTGACACCGTGCCTCCTCAGACATTGGCACAAAAATCACCATGCACCTGGCAAGGCTCATGCACCATCAAGGAAGCGCCCACAGCCTCTCTCGGGCTCCTCCGCTGTTCTTGCAGGCCTAGTCCAGTCAAACAAGAACTGCGCCGCTGCGCTTCCTCGCTCTTCCCAGACTGACACCATGCCTAACGACACATGCCGACAGACAGTGCCGCGCTGCTATAACGGCTCCCCACCTGCACGTGCTCGCACACTAGTGCTCTCCCGCGCCTCCACTGGCAGTCCTGCCTATTCCGGCCTCCACCAAAGTGCCCCTCTGCACCTCCCGACTCTTGCCAAACTTTCCCCTTACCAAAGGAGAGGTGCGCGCAGCATACAAGCTCTTCTGCAATGGCTCCGCCACCAGCAAGGGCTTGCCGAGGAGCCCTCTTCAGCCCCCACTGGAGCAGTGGCATGCCAGGTGCAGCCTCAGGAGAACTGCCCCTCCACGCTTCCACTTGTGCCTCCCAAACCCACACCGTGCCCATGCAGACACTGGCACAAAATCGCCATGCTCCTCACATGGCTCAGGCACGCAGAGGTTCACGTAGTGGCAGAACAGCTGTCTTGGGCCCCTCCGAGGCATGCCCTCAGGCAGTGCTAGGCAGAGGCCTATTGCAGAGGCAGAGAAGAGCTTGCTGAGATCCGCCCGCCTGCCTCCGCCTTCTCCTGCCCAGGCTGAAGAGGCCCAGCTCGCTCAGCCTCTCCTGGCAGGAGAGCTGCTCCAGTGCCTTCCTCCTCTTGGTGGCCCTTTGCAGGCCTCGCTCCACTCCGTCCGTGCGGATGTTGTCCTGGGGAGCCCAGAACTGCACCCCAGACTCCACGTGTGGCCTCAGCAGGGCTGAGGAGAGCGGAAGGAGCCTGCCCCTGACTCCCACCCCCTCCCTCCCCAGCGGCCCTCTGGCAATGCTCTTCCTGCGGCTTCCCAGGATACCAGCGGCCTTCGTGGCCACAAGCGCACATTGCTGGCTCACGGTCAGCTGGTGAAGAAAGCCTTCAGGACATCTGTGTTTTCAGTGTCCTTTGTCCCCAGGGCCCCTGCCCCCCGCCTTTAGCAGCAGGCTGCCCTTTGCCCTCGCCTTCCTTTTGCTGCTGGTGCACTTGTAGGAGCCTTGCCGCTTGCCTTTCCTGGCCCTTGCCAGCTTCAGCTCCAGGTGGCCTTTGGCTTTCCTCACGCCAGCCCTGCAGCCTCAGGCAGTGTCTCCAGGCATTTGTCCTGGGGCACCTCTCCCTCCTTCCCCCTCACACGCTTGCGATGTTCTTGGCACGCCTGCCTGCTCCTTGGTGCCGGAATCAGTTCTGGGCAAAAAGCTACAGGCCAAAAGTTAGAAAAAGAGAGAAAGGCCAGAGTGCTGGCACACTCGGCAGCCATGTCAGTAGGCTAAGCCCTTGGGTTAACAGGCTCGTGAGGTAAGGAGAGCTGTGCTCAAGCAGCCTCTCTCTGGCGGTGGCCAGCAGCAGAGGGCCAGTGCCGAGCAGAAGAGCAAGGCCTAGCTGGAGAGCGGCCTGTGCCAGCCCCACACCCTTCCCACGGGCAAGTGCTCAGGGATTTCCTGAGCGGGGAAAAAGAGCAGCCGTGGCAGTTTCCCGAGGGCAAAAGAGCCACCAGCGGTCTTGGGCCAAAAACGGGGTGAATGATTTTGGAAGCGCCAGGGAGGTTTTTGGCTTCGCCAGCATGCTGCCACATGGCATGCAGAATGTGCCTGTGTGGGGGCTAGCCCACCTTTGGCAGAGCATCAAGAGAAAGGGGCGAGCAACTCCCCGCCTTGGGAAAGGGCCTGGCGCAGGCAGACGCCTCTGCATCTTCCAGGCCTACAGTGCCTTCTGAAAGACATGCTGCTGCTTTGAGGTCTCAGAAGCCAAGCTCTCACAAGCATCCTTAAAAAGCTCAAAACCCAACACAGGCGCTCGCTCAGAGGTCTTGAGCGACCTCGCAGCAGGGCGTCTTCTCCGCTGCAAGGCCTTCTTACAAGGGGATAGAGGAGGGCAGCCTGGAGGAATCTCCTTTTGGAAAGGTACCCCCAGCAGCAGCCGCAGCAGCAACAGCAATAGGCAAACACAAAGAGGCACTCAGCTGACGAGACACAAGTTGCTCCTGATGAGTGCGAATGCCGCCAGCTGCTGCCGGTGCGCTGGCCTCCAGCGCCGAGATGCAGGGCCCTGGGATGCCGTCGGGAGCTGCTCAGCACCGTGCTTGGCCGCCGGGCAAAGCAAAAGGAGGAGTGAGGCCATCAGTGGATGATGCCAGTGCCAGCCCCCCAAGAGACAAGCCCCGCGGGAGCCAGATTCCCCGGCCCCAGGGCATTACCTTCCCGCTGCCCTGGGGCACTGCACTGAGATCCCCAAGGCACCAGGCGGCACCACCCAAAGGGCCCTGGCCCCTCTCCCCAACCTCCCCAGCACCCCGGGTCCCTGCACGCGGCCGCTGACCTGCCCTGTGGCAAAGGCCGCCCTGCGCACACCACTGCTGACGTGCTCGCCTGCACACTGCACCGCAGCAGCCCGGGACGTCCTCGGGAGCTGCCCACAGCCACGCTCGGCCACCGGGCAGAGAAGAAGGAGGAGCAAGGCCAGCAGCGGCTGCCGCCGGGCCACAGCCCCCCAAGAAACAAGCCCCGCGCAGCCCCATGGCCCCACGGCTCAAGAGGACCCTCCTCCCACCGCTGTGGCGGACTCCATCGAGGCACCACCCAGAAGGGTCCTGCGCTCTCTCCCACCCCTCCCAAGGACCCGCAACTCCCCGGGGCCTGACACGCGACTCCTTACCTGCCACACAGCACAGGCCCCCTCCACACACCAACGCCGGCGTGCTCGCCTGTGCTGCATGGGCCCGGCATGCCCTCGGGAGCTGCGCAGCGCCACGCCACGCTCGGCCGGCGTGCAAAGCAAAGGAGGAGAGAAGGCTTCAGTGGCTGCTGCCAGCACCCGTGCCCTCAACAAGTCCCCCACAGCTCCCTCTGCACCAACGCCCAGAGGCAGCTCATGGCCCCCCACACACTACCCCAGGCCGATGACGGTGCCGGGCCCCACGCCAGCCCCCTGGCTGCCACCAGCACACCAAGCCTGCGGCCAGGGCAGCCTGCCTCCACGCCGGCCAGAACACAGAACTCGCCGACACCCCGGGCAACGCTGACAATGGCCTTGGCAACAGGCACCAACTGCCCGGCAAGAGGCACAAGCGCCCCAGCCCCAAACACACCCACCGCGCACCGGCACGCCAGCAAGCATGGCCCAAGGGCCACGGGCAAGGCACGAGCCCTCGCTCAGAAACCCGGACACTGCTCCCGCCTCACCAGGCCTCTCCAGCACTCCGCATTTGCTCTCGCAGAGTTGTTCTCTGCAGCCCCGCCGCTTCTCTTGCATGCCTAGAGCAGCAAGCAATACCTGCCCTGCGGCACTTCCTCTTTTCACAAACTGACACCGTGCCTCCTCAGACATTGGCACAAAAATCACCATGCACCTGGCAAGGCTCATGCACCATCAAGGAAGCGCCCACAGCCTCTCTCGGGCTCCTCCGCTGTTCTTGCAGGCCTAGTCCAGTCAAACAAGAACTGCGCCGCTGCGCTTCCTCGCTCTTCCCAGACTGACACCATGCCTAACGACACATGCCGACAGACAGTGCCGCGCTGCTATAACGGCTCCCCACCTGCACGTGCTCGCACACTAGTGCTCTCCCGCGCCTCCACTGGCAGTCCTGCCTATTCCGGCCTCCACCAAAGTGCCCCTCTGCACCTCTCGACTCTTGCCAAACTTTCCCCTTACCAAAGGAGAGGTGCGCGCAGCATACAAGCTCTTCTGCAATGGCTCCGCCACCAGCAAGGGCTTGCCGAGGAGCCCTCTTCAGCCCCCCCACTGGAGCAGTGGCATGCCAGGTGCAGCCTCAGGAGAACTGCCCCTCCACGCTTCCACTTGTGCCTCCCAAAACCACACCGTGCCCATGCAGACACTGGCACAAAATCGCCATGCCCCTCACATGGCTCAGGCACGCAGAGGTTCACGTAGTGGCAGAACAGCTGTCTTGGGCCCCTCCGAGGCATGCCCTCAGGCAGTGCTAGGCAGAGGCCTATTGCAGAGGCAGAGAAGAGCTTGCGGAGATCCGCCCGCCTGCCTCCGCCTTCTCCTGCCCAGGCTGAAGAGGCCCAGCTCGCTCAGCCTCTCCTCATAGGAGAGCTGCTCCAGTCCCTTCCTCCTCTTGGTGGCCCTTTGCAGGCCTCGCTCCACTCCGTCCGTGCGGATGTTGTCCTGGGGAGCCCAGAACTGCACCCCAGACTCCACGTGTGGCCTCAGCAGGGCTGAGGAGAGCGGAAGGAGCCTGCCCCTGACTCCCACCCCCTCCCTCCCCAGCGGCCCTCTGGCAATGCTCTTCCTGCGGCTTCCCAGGATACCAGCGGCCTTCGTGGCCACAAGCGCACATTGCTGGCTCACGGTCAGCTGGTGAAGAAAGCCTTCAGGACATCTGTGTTTTCAGTGTCCTTTGTCCCCAGGGCCCCTGCCCCCCGCCTTTAGCAGCAGGCTGCCCTTTGCCCTCGCCTTCCTTTTGCTGCTGGTGCACTTGTAGGAGCCTTGCCGCTTGCCTTTCCTGGCCCTTGCCAGCTTCAGCTCCAGGTGGCCTTTGGCTTTCCTCACGCCAGCCCTGCAGCCTCAGGCAGTGTCTCCAGGCATTTGTCCTGGGGCACCTCTCCCTCCTTCCCCCTCACACGCTTGCGATGTTCTTGGCACGCCTGCCTGCTCCTTGGTGCCGGAATCAGTTCTGGGCAAAAAGCTACAGGCCAAAAGTTAGAAAAAGAGAGAAAGGCCAGAGTGCTGGCACACTCGGCAGCCATGTCAGTAGGCTAAGCCCTTGGGTTAACAGGCTCGTGAGGTAAGGAGAGCTGTGCTCAAGCAGCCTCTCTCTGGCGGTGGCCAGCAGCAGAGGGCCAGTGCCGAGCAGAAGAGCAAGGCCTAGCTGGAGAGCGGCCTGTGCCAGCCCCACACCCTTCCCACGGGCAAGTGCTCAGGGATTTCCTGAGCGGGGAAAAAGAGCAGCCGTGGCAGTTTCCCGAGGGCAAAAGAGCCACCAGCGGTCTTGGGCCAAAAACGGGGTGAATGATTTTGGAAGCGCCAGGGAGGTTTTTGGCTTCGCCAGCATGCTGCCACATGGCATGCAGAATGTGCCTGTGTGGGGGCTAGCCCACCTTTGGCAGAGCATCAAGAGAAAGGGGCGAGCAACTCCCCGCCTTGGGAAAGGGCCTGGCGCAGGCAGACGCCTCTGCATCTTCCAGGCCTACAGTGCCTTCTGAAAGACATGCTGCTGCTTTGAGGTCTCAGAAGCCAAGCTCTCACAAGCATCCTTAAAAAGCTCAAAACCCAACACAGGCGCTCGCTCAGAGGTCTTGAGCGACCTCGCAGCAGGGCGTCTTCTCCGCTGCAAGGCCTTCTTACAAGGGGATAGAGGAGGGCAGCCTGGAGGAATCTCCTTTTGGAAAGGTACCCCCAGCAGCAGCCGCAGCAGCAACAGCAATAGGCAAACACAAAGAGGCACTCAGCTGACGAGACACAAGTTGCTCCTGATGAGTGCGAATGCCGCCAGCTGCTGCCGGTGCGCTGGCCTCCAGCGCCGAGATGCAGGGCCCTGGGATGCCGTCGGGAGCTGCTCAGCACCGTGCTCGGCCACCGGGCAAAGCAAAAGGAGGAGTGAGGCCATCAGTGGATGATGCCAGTGCCAGCCCCCCAAGAGACAAGCCCCGCGGGAGCCAGATTCCCCGGCCCCAGGGCATTACCTTCCCGCTGCCCTGGGGCACTGCACTGAGATCCCCAAGGCACCAGGCGGCACCACCCAAAGGGCCCTGGCCCCTCTCCCCAACCTCCCCAGCACCCCGGGTCCCTGCACGCGGCCGCTGACCTGCCCTGTGGCAAAGGCCGCCCTGCGCACACCACTGCTGACGTGCTCGCCTGCACACTGCACCGCAGCAGCCCGGGACGTCCTCGGGAGCTGCCCACAGCCACGCTCGGCCACCGGGCAGAGAAGAAGGAGGAGCAAGGCCAGCAGCGGCTGCCGCCGGGCCACAGCCCCCCAAGAAACAAGCCCCGCGCAGCCCCATGGCCCCACGGCTCAAGAGGACCCTCCTCCCACCGCTGTGGCGGACTCCATCGAGGCACCAGGCAGGACCACCCAGAAGGGTCCTGCGCTCTCTCCCACCCCTCCCAAGGACCCGCAACTCCCCGGGGCCTGACACGCGACTCCTTACCTGCCACACAGCACAGGCCTCCTCCACACACCAACGCCGGCGTGCTCGCCTGTGCTGCATGGGCCCGGCATGTCCTCGGGAGCTGCTCAGCGCCACGCCACGCTCGGCCGGCGTGCAAAGCAAAGGAGGAGAGAAGGCTTCAGTGGCTGCTGCCAGCACCCGTGCCCTCAACAAGTCCCCCACAGCTCCCTCTGCACCAACGCCCAGAGGCAGCTCATGGCCCCCCACACACTACCCCAGGCCGATGACGGTGCCAGGCCCCACGCCAGCCCCCTGGCTGCCACCAGCACACCAAGCCTGCGGCCAGGGCAGCCTGCCTCCACGCCGGCCAGAACACAGAACTCGCCGACACCCCGGGCAACGCTGACAATGGCCTTGGCAACAGGCACCAACTGCCCGGCAAGAGGCACAAGCGCCCCAGCCCCAAACACACCCACCGCGCACCGGCACGCCAGCAAGCATGGCCCAAGGGCCACGGGCAAGGCACGAGCCCTCGCTCAGAAACCCGGACACTGCTCCCGCCTCACCAGGCCTCTCCAGCACTCCGCATTTGCTCTCGCAGAGTTGTTCTCTGCAGCCCCGCCGCTTCTCTTGCATGCCTAGAGCAGCAAGCAATACCTGCCCTGCGGCACTTCCTCTTTTCACAAACTGACACCGTGCCTCCTCAGACATTGGCACAAAAATCACCATGCACCTGGCAAGGCTCATGCACCATCAAGGAAGCGCCCACAGCCTCTCTCGGGCTCCTCCGCTGTTCTTGCAGGCCTAGTCCAGTCAAACAAGAACTGCGCCGCTGCGCTTCCTCGCTCTTCCCAGACTGACACCATGCCTAACGACACATGCCGACAGACAGTGCCGCGCTGCTATAACGGCTCCCCACCTGCACGTGCTCGCACACTAGTGCTCTCCCGCGCCTCCACTGGCAGTCCTGCCTATTCCGGCCTCCACCAAAGTGCCCCTCTGCACCTCTCGACTCTTGCCAAACTTTCCCCTTACCAAAGGAGAGGTGCGCGCAGCATACAAGCTCTTCTGCAATGGCTCCGCCACCAGCAAGGGCTTGCCGAGGAGCCCTCTTCAGCCCCCCCACTGGAGCAGTGGCATGCCAGGTGCAGCCTCAGGAGAACTGCCCCTCCACGCTTCCACTTGTGCCTCCCAAAACCACACCGTGCCCATGCAGACACTGGCACAAAATCGCCATGCCCCTCACATGGCTCAGGCACGCAGAGGTTCACGTAGTGGCAGAACAGCTGTCTTGGGCCCCTCCGAGGCATGCCCTCAGGCAGTGCTAGGCAGAGGCCTATTGCAGAGGCAGAGAAGAGCTTGCGGAGATCCGCCCGCCTGCCTCCGCCTTCTCCTGCCCAGGCTGAAGAGGCCCAGCTCGCTCAGCCTCTCCTCATAGGAGAGCTGCTCCAGTCCCTTCCTCCTCTTGGTGGCCCTTTGCAGGCCTCGCTCCACTCCGTCCGTGCGGATGTTGTCCTGGGGAGCCCAGAACTGCACCCCAGACTCCACGTGTGGCCTCAGCAGGGCTGAGGAGAGCGGAAGGAGCCTGCCCCTGACTCCCACCCCCTCCCTCCCCAGCGGCCCTCTGGCAATGCTCTTCCTGCGGCTTCCCAGGATACCAGCGGCCTTCGTGGCCACAAGCGCACATTGCTGGCTCACGGTCAGCTGGTGAAGAAAGCCTTCAGGACATCTGTGTTTTCAGTGTCCTTTGTCCCCAGGGCCCCTGCCCCCCGCCTTTAGCAGCAGGCTGCCCTTTGCCCTCGCCTTCCTTTTGCTGCTGGTGCACTTGTAGGAGCCTTGCCGCTTGCCTTTCCTGGCCCTTGCCAGCTTCAGCTCCAGGTGGCCTTTGGCTTTCCTCACGCCAGCCCTGCAGCCTCAGGCAGTGTCTCCAGGCATTTGTCCTGGGGCACCTCTCCCTCCTTCCCCCTCACACGCTTGCGATGTTCTTGGCACGCCTGCCTGCTCCTTGGTGCCGGAATCAGTTCTGGGCAAAAAGCTACAGGCCAAAAGTTAGAAAAAGAGAGAAAGGCCAGAGTGCTGGCACACTCGGCAGCCATGTCAGTAGGCTAAGCCCTTGGGTTAACAGGCTCGTGAGGTAAGGAGAGCTGTGCTCAAGCAGCCTCTCTCTGGCGGTGGCCAGCAGCAGAGGGCCAGTGCCGAGCAGAAGAGCAAGGCCTAGCTGGAGAGCGGCCTGTGCCAGCCCCACACCCTTCCCACGGGCAAGTGCTCAGGGATTTCCTGAGCGGGGAAAAAGAGCAGCCGTGGCAGTTTCCCGAGGGCAAAAGAGCCACCAGCGGTCTTGGGCCAAAAACGGGGTGAATGATTTTGGAAGCGCCAGGGAGGTTTTTGGCTTCGCCAGCATGCTGCCACATGGCATGCAGAATGTGCCTGTGTGGGGGCTAGCCCACCTTTGGCAGAGCATCAAGAGAAAGGGGCGAGCAACTCCCCGCCTTGGGAAAGGGCCTGGCGCAGGCAGACGCCTCTGCATCTTCCAGGCCTACAGTGCCTTCTGAAAGACATGCTGCTGCTTTGAGGTCTCAGAAGCCAAGCTCTCACAAGCATCCTTAAAAAGCTCAAAACCCAACACAGGCGCTCGCTCAGAGGTCTTGAGCGACCTCGCAGCAGGGCGTCTTCTCCGCTGCAAGGCCTTCTTACAAGGGGATAGAGGAGGGCAGCCTGGAGGAATCTCCTTTTGGAAAGGTACCCCCAGCAGCAGCCGCAGCAGCAACAGCAATAGGCAAACACAAAGAGGCACTCAGCTGACGAGACACAAGTTGCTCCTGATGAGTGCGAATGCCGCCAGCTGCTGCCGGTGCGCTGGCCTCCAGCGCCGAGATGCAGGGCCCTGGGATGCCGTCGGGAGCTGCTCAGCACCGTGCTCGGCCACCGGGCAAAGCAAAAGGAGGAGTGAGGCCATCAGTGGATGATGCCAGTGCCAGCCCCCCAAGAGACAAGCCCCGCGGGAGCCAGATTCCCCGGCCCCAGGGCATTACCTTCCCGCTGCCCTGGGGCACTGCACTGAGATCCCCAAGGCACCAGGCGGCACCACCCAAAGGGCCCTGGCCCCTCTCCCCAACCTCCCCAGCACCCCGGGTCCCTGCACGCGGCCGCTGACCTGCCCTGTGGCAAAGGCCGCCCTGCGCACACCACTGCTGACGTGCTCGCCTGCACACTGCACCGCAGCAGCCCGGGACGTCCTCGGGAGCTGCCCACAGCCACGCTCGGCCACCGGGCAGAGAAGAAGGAGGAGCAAGGCCAGCAGCGGCTGCCGCCGGGCCACAGCCCCCCAAGAAACAAGCCCCGCGCAGCCCCATGGCCCCACGGCTCAAGAGGACCCTCCTCCCACCGCTGTGGCGGACTCCATCGAGGCACCAGGCAGGACCACCCAGAAGGGTCCTGCGCTCTCTCCCACCCCTCCCAAGGACCCGCAACTCCCCGGGGCCTGACACGCGACTCCTTACCTGCCACACAGCACAGGCCCCCTCCACACACCAACGCCGGCGTGCTCGCCTGTGCTGCATGGGCCCGGCATGTCCTCGGGAGCTGCGCAGCGCCACGCCACGCTCGGCCGGCGTGCAAAGCAAAGGAGGAGAGAAGGCTTCAGTGGCTGCTGCCAGCACCCGTGCCCTCAACAAGTCCCCCACAGCTCCCTCTGCACCAACGCCCAGAGGCAGCTCATGGCCCCCCACACACTACCCCAGGCCGATGACGGTGCCAGGCCCCACGCCAGCCCCCTGGCTGCCACCAGCACACCAAGCCTGCGGCCAGGGCAGCCTGCCTCCACGCCGGCCAGAACACAGAACTCGCCGACACCCCGGGCAACGCTGACAATGGCCTTGGCAACAGGCACCAACTGCCCGGCAAGAGGCACAAGCGCCCCAGCCCCAAACACACCCACCGCGCACCGGCACGCCAGCAAGCATGGCCCAAGGGCCACGGGCAAGGCACGAGCCCTCGCTCAGAAACCCGGACACTGCTCCCGCCTCACCAGGCCTCTCCAGCACTCCGCATTTGCTCTCGCAGAGTTGTTCTCTGCAGCCCCGCCGCTTCTCTTGCATGCCTAGAGCAGCAAGCAATACCTGCCCTGCGGCACTTCCTCTTTTCACAAACTGACACCGTGCCTCCTCAGACATTGGCACAAAAATCACCATGCACCTGGCAAGGCTCATGCACCATCAAGGAAGCGCCCACAGCTTCTCTCGGGCTCCTCCGCTGTTCTTGCAGGCCTAGTCCAGTCAAACAAGAACTGCGCCGCTGCGCTTCCTCGCTCTTCCCAGACTGACACCATGCCTAACGACACATGCCGACAGACAGTGCCGCGCTGCTATAACGGCTCCCCACCTGCACGTGCTCGCACACTAGTGCTCTCCCGCGCCTCCACTGGCAGTCCTGCCTATTCCGGCCTCCACCAAAGTGCCCCTCTGCACCTCCCGACTCTTGCCAAACTTTCCCCTTACCAAAGGAGAGGTGCGCGCAGCATACAAGCTCTTCTGCAATGGCTCCGCCACCAGCAAGGGCTTGCCGAGGAGCCCTCTTCAGCCCCCACTGGAGCAGTGGCATGCCAGGTACAGCCTCAGGATAACTGCCGTGCCTCCCAAACCCACACCGTGCCCATGCAGACACTGGCACAAAATCGCCACGCTCCTCACATGGCTCAGGCACGCAGAGGTTCACGTAGTGGCAGAACAGCTGTCTTGGGCCTCTCCGAGGCATGCCCTCAGGCAGTGCTAGGCAGAGGCCTATTGCAGAGGCAGAGAAGAGCTTGCTGAGATCCGCCCGCCTGCCTCCGCCTTCTCCTGCCCAGGCTGAAGAGGCCCAGCTCGCTCAGCCTCTCCTGGCAGGAGAGCTGCTCCAGTGCCTTCCTCCTCTTGGTGGCCCTTTGCAGGCCTCGCTCCACTCCGTCCGTGCGGATGTTGTCCTGGGGAGCCCAGAACTGCACCCCAGACTCCACGTGTGGCCTCAGCAGGGCTGAGGAGAGCGGAAGGAGCCTGCCCCTGACTCCCACCCCCTCCCTCCCCAGCGGCCCTCTGGCAATGCTCTTCCTGCGGCTTCCCAGGATACCAGCGGCCTTCGTGGCCACAAGCGCACATTGCTGGCTCACGGTCAGCTGGTGAAGAAAGCCTTCAGGACATCTGTGTTTTCAGTGTCCTTTGTCCCCAGGGCCCCTGCCCCCCGCCTTTAGCAGCAGGCTGCCCTTTGCCCTCGCCTTCCTTTTGCTGCTGGTGCACTTGTAGGAGCCTTGCCGCTTGCCTTTCCTGGCCCTTGCCAGCTTCAGCTCCAGGTGGCCTTTGGCTTTCCTCACGCCAGCCCTGCAGCCTCAGGCAGTGTCTCCAGGCATTTGTCCTGGGGCACCTCTCCCTCCTTCCCCCTCACACGCTTGCGATGTTCTTGGCACGCCTGCCTGCTCCTTGGTGCCGGAATCAGTTCTGGGCAAAAAGCTACAGGCCAAAAGTTAGAAAAAGAGAGAAAGGCCAGAGTGCTGGCACACTCGGCAGCCATGTCAGTAGGCTAAGCCCTTGGGTTAACAGGCTCGTGAGGTAAGGAGAGCTGTGCTCAAGCAGCCTCTCTCTGGCGGTGGCCAGCAGCAGAGGGCCAGTGCCGAGCAGAAGAGCAAGGCCTAGCTGGAGAGCGGCCTGTGCCAGCCCCACACCCTTCCCACGGGCAAGTGCTCAGGGATTTCCTGAGCGGGGAAAAAGAGCAGCCGTGGCAGTTTCCCGAGGGCAAAAGAGCCACCAGCGGTCTTGGGCCAAAAACGGGGTGAATGATTTTGGAAGCGCCAGGGAGGTTTTTGGCTTCGCCAGCATGCTGCCACATGGCATGCAGAATGTGCCTGTGTGGGGGCTAGCCCACCTTTGGCAGAGCATCAAGAGAAAGGGGCGAGCAACTCCCCGCCTTGGGAAAGGGCCTGGCGCAGGCAGACGCCTCTGCATCTTCCAGGCCTACAGTGCCTTCTGAAAGACATGCTGCTGCTTTGAGGTCTCAGAAGCCAAGCTCTCACAAGCATCCTTAAAAAGCTCAAAACCCAACACAGGCGCTCGCTCAGAGGTCTTGAGCGACCTCGCAGCAGGGCGTCTTCTCCGCTGCAAGGCCTTCTTACAAGGGGATAGAGGAGGGCAGCCTGGAGGAATCTCCTTTTGGAAAGGTACCCCCAGCAGCAGCCGCAGCAGCAACAGCAATAGGCAAACACAAAGAGGCACTCAGCTGACGAGACACAAGTTGCTCCTGATGAGTGCGAATGCCGCCAGCTGCTGCCGGTGCGCTGGCCTCCAGCGCCGAGATGCAGGGCCCTGGGATGCCGTCGGGAGCTGCTCAGCACCGTGCTCGGCCGCCGGGCAAAGCAAAAGGAGGAGTGAGGCCATCAGTCGACGATGCCAGTGCCAGCCCCCCAAGAGACAAGCCCCGCGGGAGCCAGATTCCCCGGCCCCAGGGCATTACCTTCCCGCTGCCCTGGGGCACTGCACTGAGATCCCCAAGGCACCAGGCGGCACCACCCAAAGGGCCCTGGCCCCTCTCCCCAACCTCCCCAGCACCCCGGGTCCCTGCACGCGGCCGCTGACCTGCCCTGTGGCAAAGGCCGCCCTGCGCACACCACTGCTGACGTGCTCGCCTGCACACTGCACCGCAGCAGCCCGGGACGTCCTCGGGAGCTGCCCACAGCCACGCTCGGCCACCGGGCAGAGAAGAAGGAGGAGCAAGGCCAGCAGCGGCTGCCGCCGGGCCACAGCCCCCCAAGAAACAAGCCCCGCGCAGCCCCATGGCCCCACGGCTCAAGAGGACCCTCCTCCCACCGCTGTGGCGGACTCCATCGAGGCACCACCCAGAAGGGTCCTGCGCTCTCTCCCACCCCTCCCAAGGACCCGCAACTCCCCGGGGCCTGACACGCGACTCCTTACCTGCCACACAGCACAGGCCCCCTCCACACACCAACGCCGGCGTGCTCGCCTGTGCTGCATGGGCCCGGCATGTCCTCGGGAGCTGCGCAGCGCCACGCCACGCTCGGCCGGCGTGCAAAGCAAAGGAGGAGAGAAGGCTTCAGTGGCTGCTGCCAGCACCCGTGCCCTCAACAAGTCCCCCACAGCTCCCTCTGCACCAACGCCCAGAGGCAGCTCATGGCCCCCCACACACTACCCCAGGCCGATGACGGTGCCAGGCCCCACGCCAGCCCCCTGGCTGCCACCAGCACACCAAGCCTGCGGCCAGGGCAGCCTGCCTCCACGCCGGCCAGAACACAGAACTCGCCGACACCCCGGGCAACGCTGACAATGGCCTTGGCAACAGGCACCAACTGCCCGGCAAGAGGCACAAGCGCCCCAGCCCCAAACACACCCACCGCGCACCGGCACGCCAGCAAGCATGGCCCAAGGGCCACGGGCAAGGCACGAGCCCTCGCTCAGAAACCCGGACACTGCTCCCGCCTCACCAGGCCTCTCCAGCACTCCGCATTTGCTCTCGCAGAGTTGTTCTCTGCAGCCCCGCCGCTTCTCTTGCATGCCTAGAGCAGCAAGCAATACCTGCCCTGCGGCACTTCCTCTTTTCACAAACTGACACCGTGCCTCCTCAGACATTGGCACAAAAATCACCATGCACCTGGCAAGGCTCATGCACCATCAAGGAAGCGCCCACAGCTTCTCTCGGGCTCCTCCGCTGTTCTTGCAGGCCTAGTCCAGTCAAACAAGAACTGCGCCGCTGCGCTTCCTCGCTCTTCCCAGACTGACACCATGCCTAACGACACATGCCGACAGACAGTGCCGCGCTGCTATAACGGCTCCCCACCTGCACGTGCTCGCACACTAGTGCTCTCCCGCGCCTCCACTGGCAGTCCTGCCTATTCCGGCCTCCACCAAAGTGCCCCTCTGCACCTCCCGACTCTTGCCAAACTTTCCCCTTACCAAAGGAGAGGTGCGCGCAGCATACAAGCTCTTCTGCAATGGCTCCGCCACCAGCAAGGGCTTGCCGAGGAGCCCTCTTCAGCCCCCACTGGAGCAGTGGCATGCCAGGTACAGCCTCAGGATAACTGCCGTGCCTCCCAAACCCACACCGTGCCCATGCAGACACTGGCACAAAATCGCCACGCTCCTCACATGGCTCAGGCACGCAGAGGTTCACGTAGTGGCAGAACAGCTGTCTTGGGCCCCTCCGAGGCATGCCCTCAGGCAGTGCTAGGCAGAGGCCTATTGCAGAGGCAGAGAAGAGCTTGCTGAGATCCGCCCGCCTGCCTCCGCCTTCTCCTGCCCAGGCTGAAGAGGCCCAGCTCGCTCAGCCTCTCCTGGCAGGAGAGCTGCTCCAGTGCCTTCCTCCTCTTGGTGGCCCTTTGCAGGCCTCGCTCCACTCCGTCCGTGCGGATGTTGTCCTGGGGAGCCCAGAACTGCACCCCAGACTCCACGTGTGGCCTCAGCAGGGCTGAGGAGAGCGGAAGGAGCCTGCCCCTGACTCCCACCCCCTCCCTCCCCAGCGGCCCTCTGGCAATGCTCTTCCTGCGGCTTCCCAGGATACCAGCGGCCTTCGTGGCCACAAGCGCACATTGCTGGCTCACGGTCAGCTGGTGAAGAAAGCCTTCAGGACATCTGTGTTTTCAGTGTCCTTTGTCCCCAGGGCCCCTGCCCCCCGCCTTTAGCAGCAGGCTGCCCTTTGCCCTCGCCTTCCTTTTGCTGCTGGTGCACTTGTAGGAGCCTTGCCGCTTGCCTTTCCTGGCCCTTGCCAGCTTCAGCTCCAGGTGGCCTTTGGCTTTCCTCACGCCAGCCCTGCAGCCTCAGGCAGTGTCTCCAGGCATTTGTCCTGGGGCACCTCTCCCTCCTTCCCCCTCACACGCTTGCGATGTTCTTGGCACGCCTGCCTGCTCCTTGGTGCCGGAATCAGTTCTGGGCAAAAAGCTACAGGCCAAAAGTTAGAAAAAGAGAGAAAGGCCAGAGTGCTGGCACACTCGGCAGCCATGTCAGTAGGCTAAGCCCTTGGGTTAACAGGCTCGTGAGGTAAGGAGAGCTGTGCTCAAGCAGCCTCTCTCTGGCGGTGGCCAGCAGCAGAGGGCCAGTGCCGAGCAGAAGAGCAAGGCCTAGCTGGAGAGCGGCCTGTGCCAGCCCCACACCCTTCCCACGGGCAAGTGCTCAGGGATTTCCTGAGCGGGGAAAAAGAGCAGCCGTGGCAGTTTCCCGAGGGCAAAAGAGCCACCAGCGGTCTTGGGCCAAAAACGGGGTGAATGATTTTGGAAGCGCCAGGGAGGTTTTTGGCTTCGCCAGCATGCTGCCACATGGCATGCAGAATGTGCCTGTGTGGGGGCTAGCCCACCTTTGGCAGAGCATCAAGAGAAAGGGGCGAGCAACTCCCCGCCTTGGGAAAGGGCCTGGCGCAGGCAGACGCCTCTGCATCTTCCAGGCCTACAGTGCCTTCTGAAAGACATGCTGCTGCTTTGAGGTCTCAGAAGCCAAGCTCTCACAAGCATCCTTAAAAAGCTCAAAACCCAACACAGGCGCTCGCTCAGAGGTCTTGAGCGACCTCGCAGCAGGGCGTCTTCTCCGCTGCAAGGCCTTCTTACAAGGGGATAGAGGAGGGCAGCCTGGAGGAATCTCCTTTTGGAAAGGTACCCCCAGCAGCAGCCGCAGCAGCAACAGCAATAGGCAAACACAAAGAGGCACTCAGCTGACGAGACACAAGTTGCTCCTGATGAGTGCGAATGCCGCCAGCTGCTGCCGGTGCGCTGGCCTCCAGCGCCGAGATGCAGGGCCCTGGGATGCCGTCGGGAGCTGCTCAGCACCGTGCTCGGCCGCCGGGCAAAGCAAAAGGAGGAGTGAGGCCATCAGTCGACGATGCCAGTGCCAGCCCCCCAAGAGACAAGCCCCGCGGGAGCCAGATTCCCCGGCCCCAGGGCATTACCTTCCCGCTGCCCTGGGGCACTGCACTGAGATCCCCAAGGCACCAGGCGGCACCACCCAAAGGGCCCTGGCCCCTCTCCCCAACCTCCCCAGCACCCCGGGTCCCTGCACGCGGCCGCTGACCTGCCCTGTGGCAAAGGCCGCCCTGCGCACACCACTGCTGACGTGCTCGCCTGCACACTGCACCGCAGCAGCCCGGGACGTCCTCGGGAGCTGCCCACAGCCACGCTCGGCCACCGGGCAGAGAAGAAGGAGGAGCAAGGCCAGCAGCGGCTGCCGCCGGGCCACAGCCCCCCAAGAAACAAGCCCCGCGCAGCCCCATGGCCCCACGGCTCAAGAGGACCCTCCTCCCACCGCTGTGGCGGACTCCATCGAGGCACCACCCAGAAGGGTCCTGCGCTCTCTCCCACCCCTCCCAAGGACCCGCAACTCCCCGGGGCCTGACACGCGACTCCTTACCTGCCACACAGCACAGGCCCCCTCCACACACCAACGCCGGCGTGCTCGCCTGTGCTGCATGGGCCCGGCATGTCCTCGGGAGCTGCGCAGCGCCACGCCACGCTCGGCCGGCGTGCAAAGCAAAGGAGGAGAGAAGGCTTCAGTGGCTGCTGCCAGCACCCGTGCCCTCAACAAGTCCCCCACAGCTCCCTCTGCACCAACGCCCAGAGGCAGCTCATGGCCCCCCACACACTACCCCAGGCCGATGACGGTGCCGGGCCCCACGCCAGCCCCCTGGCTGCCACCAGCACACCAAGCCTGCGGCCAGGGCAGCCTGCCTCCACGCCGGCCAGAACACAGAACTCGCCGACACCCCGGGCAACGCTGACAATGGCCTTGGCAACAGGCACCAACTGCCCGGCAAGAGGCACAAGCGCCCCAGCCCCAAACACACCCACCGCGCACCGGCACGCCAGCAAGCATGGCCCAAGGGCCACGGGCAAGGCACGAGCCCTCGCTCAGAAACCCGGACACTGCTCCCGCCTCACCAGGCCTCTCCAGCACTCCGCATTTGCTCTCGCAGAGTTGTTCTCTGCAGCCCCGCCGCTTCTCTTGCATGCCTAGAGCAGCAAGCAATACCTGCCCTGCGGCACTTCCTCTTTTCACAAACTGACACCGTGCCTCCTCAGACATTGGCACAAAAATCACCATGCACCTGGCAAGGCTCATGCACCATCAAGGAAGCGCCCACAGCCTCTCTCGGGCTCCTCCGCTGTTCTTGCAGGCCTAGTCCAGTCAAACAAGAACTGCGCCGCTGCGCTTCCTCGCTCTTCCCAGACTGACACCATGCCTAACGACACATGCCGACAGACAGTGCCGCGCTGCTATAACGGCTCCCCACCTGCACGTGCTCGCACACTAGTGCTCTCCCGCGCCTCCACTGGCAGTCCTGCCTATTCCGGCCTCCACCAAAGTGCCCCTCTGCACCTCCCGACTCTTGCCAAACTTTCCCCTTACCAAAGGAGAGGTGCGCGCAGCATACAAGCTCTTCTGCAATGGCTCCGCCACCAGCAAGGGCTTGCCGAGGAGCCCTCTTCAGCCCCCACTGGAGCAGTGGCATGCCAGGTGCAGCCTCAGGAGAACTGCCCCTCCACGCTTCCACTTGTGCCTCCCAAACCCACACCGTGCCCATGCAGACACTGGCACAAAATCGCCATGCTCCTCACATGGCTCAGGCACGCAGAGGTTCACGTAGTGGCAGAACAGCTGTCTTGGGCCCCTCCGAGGCATGCCCTCAGGCAGTGCTAGGCAGAGGCCTATTGCAGAGGCAGAGAAGAGCTTGCTGAGATCCGCCCGCCTGCCTCCGCCTTCTCCTGCCCAGGCTGAAGAGGCCCAGCTCGCTCAGCCTCTCCTGGCAGGAGAGCTGCTCCAGTGCCTTCCTCCTCTTGGTGGCCCTTTGCAGGCCTCGCTCCACTCCGTCCGTGCGGATGTTGTCCTGGGGAGCCCAGAACTGCACCCCAGACTCCACGTGTGGCCTCAGCAGGGCTGAGGAGAGCGGAAGGAGCCTGCCCCTGACTCCCACCCCCTCCCTCCCCAGCGGCCCTCTGGCAATGCTCTTCCTGCGGCTTCCCAGGATACCAGCGGCCTTCGTGGCCACAAGCGCACATTGCTGGCTCACGGTCAGCTGGTGAAGAAAGCCTTCAGGACATCTGTGTTTTCAGTGTCCTTTGTCCCCAGGGCCCCTGCCCCCCGCCTTTAGCAGCAGGCTGCCCTTTGCCCTCGCCTTCCTTTTGCTGCTGGTGCACTTGTAGGAGCCTTGCCGCTTGCCTTTCCTGGCCCTTGCCAGCTTCAGCTCCAGGTGGCCTTTGGCTTTCCTCACGCCAGCCCTGCAGCCTCAGGCAGTGTCTCCAGGCATTTGTCCTGGGGCACCTCTCCCTCCTTCCCCCTCACACGCTTGCGATGTTCTTGGCACGCCTGCCTGCTCCTTGGTGCCGGAATCAGTTCTGGGCAAAAAGCTACAGGCCAAAAGTTAGAAAAAGAGAGAAAGGCCAGAGTGCTGGCACACTCGGCAGCCATGTCAGTAGGCTAAGCCCTTGGGTTAACAGGCTCGTGAGGTAAGGAGAGCTGTGCTCAAGCAGCCTCTCTCTGGCGGTGGCCAGCAGCAGAGGGCCAGTGCCGAGCAGAAGAGCAAGGCCTAGCTGGAGAGCGGCCTGTGCCAGCCCCACACCCTTCCCACGGGCAAGTGCTCAGGGATTTCCTGAGCGGGGAAAAAGAGCAGCCGTGGCAGTTTCCCGAGGGCAAAAGAGCCACCAGCGGTCTTGGGCCAAAAACGGGGTGAATGATTTTGGAAGCGCCAGGGAGGTTTTTGGCTTCGCCAGCATGCTGCCACATGGCATGCAGAATGTGCCTGTGTGGGGGCTAGCCCACCTTTGGCAGAGCATCAAGAGAAAGGGGCGAGCAACTCCCCGCCTTGGGAAAGGGCCTGGCGCAGGCAGACGCCTCTGCATCTTCCAGGCCTACAGTGCCTTCTGAAAGACATGCTGCTGCTTTGAGGTCTCAGAAGCCAAGCTCTCACAAGCATCCTTAAAAAGCTCAAAACCCAACACAGGCGCTCGCTCAGAGGTCTTGAGCGACCTCGCAGCAGGGCGTCTTCTCCGCTGCAAGGCCTTCTTACAAGGGGATAGAGGAGGGCAGCCTGGAGGAATCTCCTTTTGGAAAGGTACCCCCAGCAGCAGCCGCAGCAGCAACAGCAATAGGCAAACACAAAGAGGCACTCAGCTGACGAGACACAAGTTGCTCCTGATGAGTGCGAATGCCGCCAGCTGCTGCCGGTGCGCTGGCCTCCAGCGCCGAGATGCAGGGCCCTGGGATGCCGTCGGGAGCTGCTCAGCACCGTGCTCGGCCGCCGGGCAAAGCAAAAGGAGGAGTGAGGCCATCAGTGGATGATGCCAGTGCCAGCCCCCCAAGAGACAAGCCCCGCGGGAGCCAGATTCCCCGGCCCCAGGGCATTACCTTCCCGCTGCCCTGGGGCACTGCACTGAGATCCCCAAGGCACCAGGCGGCACCACCCAAAGGGCCCTGGCCCCTCTCCCCAACCTCCCCAGCACCCCGGGTCCCTGCACGCGGCCGCTGACCTGCCCTGTGGCAAAGGCCGCCCTGCGCACACCACTGCTGACGTGCTCGCCTGCACACTGCACCGCAGCAGCCCGGGACGTCCTCGGGAGCTGCCCACAGCCACGCTCGGCCACCGGGCAGAGAAGAAGGAGGAGCAAGGCCAGCAGAGGCTGCCGCCGGGCCACAGCCCCCCAAGAAACAAGCCCCGCGCAGCCCCATGGCCCCACGGCTCAAGAGGACCCTCCTCCCACCGCTGTGGCGGACTCCATCGAGGCACCACCCAGAAGGGTCCTGCGCTCTCTCCCACCCCTCCCAAGGACCCGCAACTCCCCGGGGCCTGACACGCGACTCCTTACCTGCCACACAGCACAGGCCCCCTCCACACACCAACGCCGGCGTGCTCGCCTGTGCTGCATGGGCCCGGCATGTCCTCGGGAGCTGCGCAGCGCCACGCCACGCTCGGCCGGCGTGCAAAGCAAAGGAGGAGAGAAGGCTTCAGTGGCTGCTGCCAGCACCCGTGCCCTCAACAAGTCCCCCACAGCTCCCTCTGCACCAATGCCCAGAGGCAGCTCATGGCCCCCCACACACTACCCCAGGCCGATGACGGTGCCGGGCCCCACGCCAGCCCCCTGGCTGCCACCAGCACACCAAGCCTGCGGCCAGGGCAGCCTGCCTCCACGCCGGCCAGAACACAGAACTCGCCGACACCCCGGGCAACGCTGACAATGGCCTTGGCAACAGGCACCAACTGCCCGGCAAGAGGCACAAGCGCCCCAGCCCCAAACACACCCACCGCGCACCGGCACGCCAGCAAGCATGGCCCAAGGGCCACGGGCAAGGCACGAGCCCTCGCTCAGAAACCCGGACACTGCTCCCGCCTCACCAGGCCTCTCCAGCACTCCGCATTTGCTCTCGCAGAGTTGTTCTCTGCAGCCCCGCCGCTTCTCTTGCATGCCTAGAGCAGCAAGCAATACCTGCCCTGCGGCACTTCCTCTTTTCACAAACTGACACCGTGCCTCCTCAGACATTGGCACAAAAATCACCATGCACCTGGCAAGGCTCATGCACCATCAAGGAAGCGCCCACAGCCTCTCTCGGGCTCCTCCGCTGTTCTTGCAGGCCTAGTCCAGTCAAACAAGAACTGCGCCGCTGCGCTTCCTCGCTCTTCCCAGACTGACACCATGCCTAACGACACATGCCGACAGACAGTGCCGCGCTGCTATAACGGCTCCCCACCTGCACGTGCTCGCACACTAGTGCTCTCCCGCGCCTCCACTGGCAGTCCTGCCTATTCCGGCCTCCACCAAAGTGCCCCTCTGCACCTCCCGACTCTTGCCAAACTTTCCCCTTACCAAAGGAGAGGTGCGCGCAGCATACAAGCTCTTCTGCAATGGCTCCGCCACCAGCAAGGGCTTGCCGAGGAGCCCTCTTCAGCCCCCACTGGAGCAGTGGCATGCCAGGTACAGCCTCAGGATAACTGCCGTGCCTCCCAAACCCACACCGTGCCCATGCAGACACTGGCACAAAATCGCCACGCTCCTCACATGGCTCAGGCACGCAGAGGTTCACGTAGTGGCAGAACAGCTGTCTTGGGCCCCTCCGAGGCATGCCCTCAGGCAGTGCTAGGCAGAGGCCTATTGCAGAGGCAGAGAAGAGCTTGCTGAGATCCGCCCGCCTGCCTCCGCCTTCTCCTGCCCAGGCTGAAGAGGCCCAGCTCGCTCAGCCTCTCCTGGCAGGAGAGCTGCTCCAGTGCCTTCCTCCTCTTGGTGGCCCTTTGCAGGCCTCGCTCCACTCCGTCCGTGCGGATGTTGTCCTGGGGAGCCCAGAACTGCACCCCAGACTCCACGTGTGGCCTCAGCAGGGCTGAGGAGAGCGGAAGGAGCCTGCCCCTGACTCCCACCCCCTCCCTCCCCAGCGGCCCTCTGGCAATGCTCTTCCTGCGGCTTCCCAGGATACCAGCGGCCTTCGTGGCCACAAGCGCACATTGCTGGCTCACGGTCAGCTGGTGAAGAAAGCCTTCAGGACATCTGTGTTTTCAGTGTCCTTTGTCCCCAGGGCCCCTGCCCCCCGCCTTTAGCAGCAGGCTGCCCTTTGCCCTCGCCTTCCTTTTGCTGCTGGTGCACTTGTAGGAGCCTTGCCGCTTGCCTTTCCTGGCCCTTGCCAGCTTCAGCTCCAGGTGGCCTTTGGCTTTCCTCACGCCAGCCCTGCAGCCTCAGGCAGTGTCTCCAGGCATTTGTCCTGGGGCACCTCTCCCTCCTTCCCCCTCACACGCTTGCGATGTTCTTGGCACGCCTGCCTGCTCCTTGGTGCCGGAATCAGTTCTGGGCAAAAAGCTACAGGCCAAAAGTTAGAAAAAGAGAGAAAGGCCAGAGTGCTGGCACACTCGGCAGCCATGTCAGTAGGCTAAGCCCTTGGGTTAACAGGCTCGTGAGGTAAGGAGAGCTGTGCTCAAGCAGCCTCTCTCTGGCGGTGGCCAGCAGCAGAGGGCCAGTGCCGAGCAGAAGAGCAAGGCCTAGCTGGAGAGCGGCCTGTGCCAGCCCCACACCCTTCCCACGGGCAAGTGCTCAGGGATTTCCTGAGCGGGGAAAAAGAGCAGCCGTGGCAGTTTCCCGAGGGCAAAAGAGCCACCAGCGGTCTTGGGCCAAAAACGGGGTGAATGATTTTGGAAGCGCCAGGGAGGTTTTTGGCTTCGCCAGCATGCTGCCACATGGCATGCAGAATGTGCCTGTGTGGGGGCTAGCCCACCTTTGGCAGAGCATCAAGAGAAAGGGGCGAGCAACTCCCCGCCTTGGGAAAGGGCCTGGCGCAGGCAGACGCCTCTGCATCTTCCAGGCCTACAGTGCCTTCTGAAAGACATGCTGCTGCTTTGAGGTCTCAGAAGCCAAGCTCTCACAAGCATCCTTAAAAAGCTCAAAACCCAACACAGGCGCTCGCTCAGAGGTCTTGAGCGACCTCGCAGCAGGGCGTCTTCTCCGCTGCAAGGCCTTCTTACAAGGGGATAGAGGAGGGCAGCCTGGAGGAATCTCCTTTTGGAAAGGTACCCCCAGCAGCAGCCGCAGCAGCAACAGCAATAGGCAAACACAAAGAGGCACTCAGCTGACGAGACACAAGTTGCTCCTGATGAGTGCGAATGCCGCCAGCTGCTGCCGGTGCGCTGGCCTCCAGCGCCGAGATGCAGGGCCCTGGGATGCCGTCGGGAGCTGCTCAGCACCGTGCTCGGCCGCCGGGCAAAGCAAAAGGAGGAGTGAGGCCATCAGTCGACGATGCCAGTGCCAGCCCCCCAAGAGACAAGCCCCGCGGGAGCCAGATTCCCCGGCCCCAGGGCATTACCTTCCCGCTGCCCTGGGGCACTGCACTGAGATCCCCAAGGCACCAGGCGGCACCACCCAAAGGGCCCTGGCCCCTCTCCCCAACCTCCCCAGCACCCCGGGTCCCTGCACGCGGCCGCTGACCTGCCCTGTGGCAAAGGCCGCCCTGCGCACACCACTGCTGACGTGCTCGCCTGCACACTGCACCGCAGCAGCCCGGGACGTCCTCGGGAGCTGCCCACAGCCACGCTCGGCCACCGGGCAGAGAAGAAGGAGGAGCAAGGCCAGCAGCGGCTGCCGCCGGGCCACAGCCCCCCAAGAAACAAGCCCCGCGCAGCCCCATGGCCCCACGGCTCAAGAGGACCCTCCTCCCACCGCTGTGGCGGACTCCATCGAGGCACCACCCAGAAGGGTCCTGCGCTCTCTCCCACCCCTCCCAAGGACCCGCAACTCCCCGGGGCCTGACACGCGACTCCTTACCTGCCACACAGCACAGGCCCCCTCCACACACCAACGCCGGCGTGCTCGCCTGTGCTGCATGGGCCCGGCATGTCCTCAGGAGCTGCGCAGCGCCACGCCACGCTCGGCCGGCGTGCAAAGCAAAGGAGGAGAGAAGGCTTCAGTGGCTGCTGCCAGCACCCGTGCCCTCAACAAGTCCCCCACAGCTCCCTCTGCACCAACGCCCAGAGGCAGCTCATGGCCCCCCACACACTACCCCAGGCCGATGACGGTGCCGGGCCCCACGCCAGCCCCCTGGCTGCCACCAGCACACCAAGCCTGCGGCCAGGGCAGCCTGCCTCCACGCCGGCCAGAACACAGAACTCGCCGACACCCCGGGCAACGCTGACAATGGCCTTGGCAACAGGCACCAACTGCCCGGCAAGAGGCACAAGCGCCCCAGCCCCAAACACACCCACCGCGCACCGGCACGCCAGCAAGCATGGCCCAAGGGCCACGGGCAAGGCACGAGCCCTCGCTCAGAAACCCGGACACTGCTCCCGCCTCACCAGGCCTCTCCAGCACTCCGCATTTGCTCTCGCAGAGTTGTTCTCTGCAGCCCCGCCGCTTCTCTTGCATGCCTAGAGCAGCAAGCAATACCTGCCCTGCGGCACTTCCTCTTTTCACAAACTGACACCGTGCCTCCTCAGACATTGGCACAAAAATCACCATGCACCTGGCAAGGCTCATGCACCATCAAGGAAGCGCCCACAGCCTCTCTCGGGCTCCTCCGCTGTTCTTGCAGGCCTAGTCCAGTCAAACAAGAACTGCGCCGCTGCGCTTCCTCGCTCTTCCCAGACTGACACCATGCCTAACGACACATGCCGACAGACAGTGCCGCGCTGCTATAACGGCTCCCCACCTGCACGTGCTCGCACACTAGTGCTCTCCCGCGCCTCCACTGGCAGTCCTGCCTATTCCGGCCTCCACCAAAGTGCCCCTCTGCACCTCCCGACTCTTGCCAAACTTTCCCCTTACCAAAGGAGAGGTGCGCGCAGCATACAAGCTCTTCTGCAATGGCTCCGCCACCAGCAAGGGCTTGCCGAGGAGCCCTCTTCAGCCCCCACTGGAGCAGTGGCATGCCAGGTGCAGCCTCAGGAGAACTGCCCCTCCACGCTTCCACTTGTGCCTCCCAAACCCACACCGTGCCCATGCAGACACTGGCACAAAATCGCCATGCTCCTCACATGGCTCAGGCACGCAGAGGTTCACGTAGTGGCAGAACAGCTGTCTTGGGCCCCTCCGAGGCATGCCCTCAGGCAGTGCTAGGCAGAGGCCTATTGCAGAGGCAGAGAAGAGCTTGCTGAGATCCGCCCGCCTGCCTCCGCCTTCTCCTGCCCAGGCTGAAGAGGCCCAGCTCGCTCAGCCTCTCCTGGCAGGAGAGCTGCTCCAGTGCCTTCCTCCTCTTGGTGGCCCTTTGCAGGCCTCGCTCCACTCCGTCCGTGCGGATGTTGTCCTGGGGAGCCCAGAACTGCACCCCAGACTCCACGTGTGGCCTCAGCAGGGCTGAGGAGAGCGGAAGGAGCCTGCCCCTGACTCCCACCCCCTCCCTCCCCAGCGGCCCTCTGGCAATGCTCTTCCTGCGGCTTCCCAGGATACCAGCGGCCTTCGTGGCCACAAGCGCACATTGCTGGCTCACGGTCAGCTGGTGAAGAAAGCCTTCAGGACATCTGTGTTTTCAGTGTCCTTTGTCCCCAGGGCCCCTGCCCCCCGCCTTTAGCAGCAGGCTGCCCTTTGCCCTCGCCTTCCTTTTGCTGCTGGTGCACTTGTAGGAGCCTTGCCGCTTGCCTTTCCTGGCCCTTGCCAGCTTCAGCTCCAGGTGGCCTTTGGCTTTCCTCACGCCAGCCCTGCAGCCTCAGGCAGTGTCTCCAGGCATTTGTCCTGGGGCACCTCTCCCTCCTTCCCCCTCACACGCTTGCGATGTTCTTGGCACGCCTGCCTGCTCCTTGGTGCCGGAATCAGTTCTGGGCAAAAAGCTACAGGCCAAAAGTTAGAAAAAGAGAGAAAGGCCAGAGTGCTGGCACACTCGGCAGCCATGTCAGTAGGCTAAGCCCTTGGGTTAACAGGCTCGTGAGGTAAGGAGAGCTGTGCTCAAGCAGCCTCTCTCTGGCGGTGGCCAGCAGCAGAGGGCCAGTGCCGAGCAGAAGAGCAAGGCCTAGCTGGAGAGCGGCCTGTGCCAGCCCCACACCCTTCCCACGGGCAAGTGCTCAGGGATTTCCTGAGCGGGGAAAAAGAGCAGCCGTGGCAGTTTCCCGAGGGCAAAAGAGCCACCAGCGGTCTTGGGCCAAAAACGGGGTGAATGATTTTGGAAGCGCCAGGGAGGTTTTTGGCTTCGCCAGCATGCTGCCACATGGCATGCAGAATGTGCCTGTGTGGGGGCTAGCCCACCTTTGGCAGAGCATCAAGAGAAAGGGGCGAGCAACTCCCCGCCTTGGGAAAGGGCCTGGCGCAGGCAGACGCCTCTGCATCTTCCAGGCCTACAGTGCCTTCTGAAAGACATGCTGCTGCTTTGAGGTCTCAGAAGCCAAGCTCTCACAAGCATCCTTAAAAAGCTCAAAACCCAACACAGGCGCTCGCTCAGAGGTCTTGAGCGACCTCGCAGCAGGGCGTCTTCTCCGCTGCAAGGCCTTCTTACAAGGGGATAGAGGAGGGCAGCCTGGAGGAATCTCCTTTTGGAAAGGTACCCCCAGCAGCAGCCGCAGCAGCAACAGCAATAGGCAAACACAAAGAGGCACTCAGCTGACGAGACACAAGTTGCTCCTGATGAGTGCGAATGCCGCCAGCTGCTGCCGGTGCGCTGGCCTCCAGCGCCGAGATGCAGGGCCCTGGGATGCCGTCGGGAGCTGCTCAGCACCGTGCTCGGCCGCCGGGCAAAGCAAAAGGAGGAGTGAGGCCATCAGTGGATGATGCCAGTGCCAGCCCCCCAAGAGACAAGCCCCGCGGGAGCCAGATTCCCCGGCCCCAGGGCATTACCTTCCCGCTGCCCTGGGGCACTGCACTGAGATCCCCAAGGCACCAGGCGGCACCACCCAAAGGGCCCTGGCCCCTCTCCCCAACCTCCCCAGCACCCCGGGTCCCTGCACGCGGCCGCTGACCTGCCCTGTGGCAAAGGCCGCCCTGCGCACACCACTGCTGACGTGCTCGCCTGCACACTGCACCGCAGCAGCCCGGGACGTCCTCGGGAGCTGCCCACAGCCACGCTCGGCCACCGGGCAGAGAAGAAGGAGGAGCAAGGCCAGCAGCGGCTGCCGCCGGGCCACAGCCCCCCAAGAAACAAGCCCCGCGCAGCCCCATGGCCCCACGGCTCAAGAGGACCCTCCTCCCACCGCTGTGGCGGACTCCATCGAGGCACCACCCAGAAGGGTCCTGCGCTCTCTCCCACCCCTCCCAAGGACCCGCAACTCCCCGGGGCCTGACACGCGACTCCTTACCTGCCACACAGCACAGGCCCCCTCCACACACCAACGCCGGCGTGCTCGCCTGTGCTGCATGGGCCCGGCATGTCCTCGGGAGCTGCGCAGCGCCACGCCACGCTCGGCCGGCGTGCAAAGCAAAGGAGGAGAGAAGGCTTCAGTGGCTGCTGCCAGCACCCGTGCCCTCAACAAGTCCCCCACAGCTCCCTCTGCACCAATGCCCAGAGGCAGCTCATGGCCCCCCACACACTACCCCAGGCCGATGACGGTGCCGGGCCCCACGCCAGCCCCCTGGCTGCCACCAGCACACCAAGCCTGCGGCCAGGGCAGCCTGCCTCCACGCCGGCCAGAACACAGAACTCGCCGACACCCCGGGCAACGCTGACAATGGCCTTGGCAACAGGCACCAACTGCCCGGCAAGAGGCACAAGCGCCCCAGCCCCAAACACACCCACCGCGCACCGGCACGCCAGCAAGCATGGCCCAAGGGCCACGGGCAAGGCACGAGCCCTCGCTCAGAAACCCGGACACTGCTCCCGCCTCACCAGGCCTCTCCAGCACTCCGCATTTGCTCTCGCAGAGTTGTTCTCTGCAGCCCCGCCGCTTCTCTTGCATGCCTAGAGCAGCAAGCAATACCTGCCCTGCGGCACTTCCTCTTTTCACAAACTGACACCGTGCCTCCTCAGACATTGGCACAAAAATCACCATGCACCTGGCAAGGCTCATGCACCATCAAGGAAGCGCCCACAGCCTCTCTCGGGCTCCTCCGCTGTTCTTGCAGGCCTAGTCCAGTCAAACAAGAACTGCGCCGCTGCGCTTCCTCGCTCTTCCCAGACTGACACCATGCCTAACGACACATGCCGACAGACAGTGCCGCGCTGCTATAACGGCTCCCCACCTGCACGTGCTCGCACACTAGTGCTCTCCCGCGCCTCCACTGGCAGTCCTGCCTATTCCGGCCTCCACCAAAGTGCCCCTCTGCACCTCCCGACTCTTGCCAAACTTTCCCCTTACCAAAGGAGAGGTGCGCGCAGCATACAAGCTCTTCTGCAATGGCTCCGCCACCAGCAAGGGCTTGCCGAGGAGCCCTCTTCAGCCCCCACTGGAGCAGTGGCATGCCAGGTGCAGCCTCAGGAGAACTGCCCCTCCACGCTTCCACTTGTGCCTCCCAAACCCACACCGTGCCCATGCAGACACTGGCACAAAATCGCCATGCTCCTCACATGGCTCAGGCACGCAGAGGTTCACGTAGTGGCAGAACAGCTGTCTTGGGCCCCTCCGAGGCATGCCCTCAGGCAGTGCTAGGCAGAGCCCTATTGCAGAGGCAGAGAAGAGCTTGCTGAGATCCGCCCGCCTGCCTCCGCCTTCTCCCGCCCAGGCTGAAGAGGCCCAGCTCGCTCAGCCTCTCCTGGCAGGAGAGCTGCTCCAGTGCCTTCCTCCTCTTGGTGGCCCTTTGCAGGCCTCGCTCCACTCCGTCCGTGCGGATGTTGTCCTGGGGAGCCCAGAACTGCACCCCAGACTCCACGTGTGGCCTCAGCAGGGCTGAGGAGAGCGGAAGGAGCCTGCCCCTGACTCCCACCCCCTCCCTCCCCAGCGGCCCTCTGGCAATGCTCTTCCTGCGGCTTCCCAGGATACCAGCGGCCTTCGTGGCCACAAGCGCACATTGCTGGCTCACGGTCAGCTGGTGAAGAAAGCCTTCAGGACATCTGTGTTTTCAGTGTCCTTTGTCCCCAGGGCCCCTGCCCCCCGCCTTTAGCAGCAGGCTGCCCTTTGCCCTCGCCTTCCTTTTGCTGCTGGTGCACTTGTAGGAGCCTTGCCGCTTGCCTTTCCTGGCCCTTGCCAGCTTCAGCTCCAGGTGGCCTTTGGCTTTCCTCACGCCAGCCCTGCAGCCTCAGGCAGTGTCTCCAGGCATTTGTCCTGGGGCACCTCTCCCTCCTTCCCCCTCACACGCTTGCGATGTTCTTGGCACGCCTGCCTGCTCCTTGGTGCCGGAATCAGTTCTGGGCAAAAAGCTACAGGCCAAAAGTTAGAAAAAGAGAGAAAGGCCAGAGTGCTGGCACACTCGGCAGCCATGTCAGTAGGCTAAGCCCTTGGGTTAACAGGCTCGTGAGGTAAGGAGAGCTGTGCTCAAGCAGCCTCTCTCTGGCGGTGGCCAGCAGCAGAGGGCCAGTGCCGAGCAGAAGAGCAAGGCCTAGCTGGAGAGCGGCCTGTGCCAGCCCCACACCCTTCCCACGGGCAAGTGCTCAGGGATTTCCTGAGCGGGGAAAAAGAGCAGCCGTGGCAGTTTCCCGAGGGCAAAAGAGCCACCAGCGGTCTTGGGCCAAAAACGGGGTGAATGATTTTGGAAGCGCCAGGGAGGTTTTTGGCTTCGCCAGCATGCTGCCACATGGCATGCAGAATGTGCCTGTGTGGGGGCTAGCCCACCTTTGGCAGAGCATCAAGAGAAAGGGGCGAGCAACTCCCCGCCTTGGGAAAGGGCCTGGCGCAGGCAGACGCCTCTGCATCTTCCAGGCCTACAGTGCCTTCTGAAAGACATGCTGCTGCTTTGAGGTCTCAGAAGCCAAGCTCTCACAAGCATCCTTAAAAAGCTCAAAACCCAACACAGGCGCTCGCTCAGAGGTCTTGAGCGACCTCGCAGCAGGGCGTCTTCTCCGCTGCAAGGCCTTCTTACAAGGGGATAGAGGAGGGCAGCCTGGAGGAATCTCCTTTTGGAAAGGTACCCCCAGCAGCAGCCGCAGCAGCAACAGCAATAGGCAAACACAAAGAGGCACTCAGCTGACGAGACACAAGTTGCTCCTGATGAGTGCGAATGCCGCCAGCTGCTGCCGGTGCGCTGGCCTCCAGCGCCGAGATGCAGGGCCCTGGGATGCCGTCGGGAGCTGCTCAGCACCGTGCTTGGCCGCCGGGCAAAGCAAAAGGAGGAGTGAGGCCATCAGTGGATGATGCCAGTGCCAGCCCCCCAAGAGACAAGCCCCGCGGGAGCCAGATTCCCCGGCCCCAGGGCATTACCTTCCCGCTGCCCTGGGGCACTGCACTGAGATCCCCAAGGCACCAGGCGGCACCACCCAAAGGGCCCTGGCCCCTCTCCCCAACCTCCCCAGCACCCCGGGTCCCTGCACGCGGCCGCTGACCTGCCCTGTGGCAAAGGCCGCCCTGCGCACACCACTGCTGACGTGCTCGCCTGCACACTGCACCGCAGCAGCCCGGGACGTCCTCGGGAGCTGCCCACAGCCACGCTCGGCCACCGGGCAGAGAAGAAGGAGGAGCAAGGCCAGCAGCGGCTGCCGCCGGGCCACAGCCCCCCAAGAAACAAGCCCCGCGCAGCCCCATGGCCCCACGGCTCAAGAGGACCCTCCTCCCACCGCTGTGGCGGACTCCATCGAGGCACCACCCAGAAGGGTCCTGCGCTCTCTCCCACCCCTCCCAAGGACCCGCAACTCCCCGGGGCCTGACACGCGACTCCTTACCTGCCACACAGCACAGGCCCCCTCCACACACCAACGCCGGCGTGCTCGCCTGTGCTGCATGGGCCCGGCATGCCCTCGGGAGCTGCGCAGCGCCACGCCACGCTCGGCCGGCGTGCAAAGCAAAGGAGGAGAGAAGGCTTCAGTGGCTGCTGCCAGCACCCGTGCCCTCAACAAGTCCCCCACAGCTCCCTCTGCACCAACGCCCAGAGGCAGCTCATGGCCCCCCACACACTACCCCAGGCCGATGACGGTGCCGGGCCCCACGCCAGCCCCCTGGCTGCCACCAGCACACCAAGCCTGCGGCCAGGGCAGCCTGCCTCCACGCCGGCCAGAACACAGAACTCGCCGACACCCCGGGCAACGCTGACAATGGCCTTGGCAACAGGCACCAACTGCCCGGCAAGAGGCACAAGCGCCCCAGCCCCAAACACACCCACCGCGCACCGGCACGCCAGCAAGCATGGCCCAAGGGCCACGGGCAAGGCACGAGCCCTCGCTCAGAAACCCGGACACTGCTCCCGCCTCACCAGGCCTCTCCAGCACTCCGCATTTGCTCTCGCAGAGTTGTTCTCTGCAGCCCCGCCGCTTCTCTTGCATGCCTAGAGCAGCAAGCAATACCTGCCCTGCGGCACTTCCTCTTTTCACAAACTGACACCGTGCCTCCTCAGACATTGGCACAAAAATCACCATGCACCTGGCAAGGCTCATGCACCATCAAGGAAGCGCCCACAGCCTCTCTCGGGCTCCTCCGCTGTTCTTGCAGGCCTAGTCCAGTCAAACAAGAACTGCGCCGCTGCGCTTCCTCGCTCTTCCCAGACTGACACCATGCCTAACGACACATGCCGACAGACAGTGCCGCGCTGCTATAACGGCTCCCCACCTGCACGTGCTCGCACACTAGTGCTCTCCCGCGCCTCCACTGGCAGTCCTGCCTATTCCGGCCTCCACCAAAGTGCCCCTCTGCACCTCCCGACTCTTGCCAAACTTTCCCCTTACCAAAGGAGAGGTGTGCGCAGCATACAAGCTCTTCTGCAATGGCTCCGCCACCAGCAAGGGCTTGCCGAGGAGCCCTCTTCAGCCCCCACTGGAGCAGTGGCATGCCAGGTGCAGCCGCAGGAGAACTGCCCCTCCACGCTTCCACTTGTGCCTCCCAAACCCACACCGTGCCCACGCAGACACTGGCACAAAATCGCCACGCCCCTCACATGGCTCAGGCACGCAGAGGTTCACGTAGTGGCAGAACAGCTGTCTTGGGCCCCTCCGAGGCATGCCCTCAGGCAGTGCTAGGCAGAGGCCTATTGCAGAGGCAGAGAAGAGCTTGCGGAGATCCGCCCGCCTGCCTCCGCCTTCTCCTGCCCAGGCTGAAGAGGCCCAGCTCGCTCAGCCTCTCCTGGCAGGAGAGCTGCTCCAGTGCCTTCCTCCTCTTGGTGGCCCTTTGCAGGCCTCGCTCCACTCCGTCCGTGCGGATGTTGTCCTGGGGAGCCCAGAACTGCACCCCAGACTCCACGTGTGGCCTCAGCAGGGCTGAGGAGAGCGGAAGGAGCCTGCCCCTGACTCCCACCCCCTCCCTCCCCAGCGGCCCTCTGGCAATGCTCTTCCTGCGGCTTCCCAGGATACCAGCGGCCTTCGTGGCCACAAGCGCACATTGCTGGCTCACGGTCAGCTGGTGAAGAAAGCCTTCAGGACATCTGTGTTTTCAGTGTCCTTTGTCCCCAGGGCCCCTGCCCCCCGCCTTTAGCAGCAGGCTGCCCTTTGCCCTCGCCTTCCTTTTGCTGCTGGTGCACTTGTAGGAGCCTTGCCGCTTGCCTTTCCTGGCCCTTGCCAGCTTCAGCTCCAGGTGGCCTTTGGCTTTCCTCACGCCAGCCCTGCAGCCTCAGGCAGTGTCTCCAGGCATTTGTCCTGGGGCACCTCTCCCTCCTTCCCCCTCACACGCTTGCGATGTTCTTGGCACGCCTGCCTGCTCCTTGGTGCCGGAATCAGTTCTGGGCAAAAAGCTACAGGCCAAAAGTTAGAAAAAGAGAGAAAGGCCAGAGTGCTGGCACACTCGGCAGCCATGTCAGTAGGCTAAGCCCTTGGGTTAACAGGCTCGTGAGGTAAGGAGAGCTGTGCTCAAGCAGCCTCTCTCTGGCGGTGGCCAGCAGCAGAGGGCCAGTGCCGAGCAGAAGAGCAAGGCCTAGCTGGAGAGCGGCCTGTGCCAGCCCCACACCCTTCCCACGGGCAAGTGCTCAGGGATTTCCTGAGCGGGGAAAAAGAGCAGCCGTGGCAGTTTCCCGAGGGCAAAAGAGCCACCAGCGGTCTTGGGCCAAAAACGGGGTGAATGATTTTGGAAGCGCCAGGGAGGTTTTTGGCTTCGCCAGCATGCTGCCACATGGCATGCAGAATGTGCCTGTGTGGGGGCTAGCCCACCTTTGGCAGAGCATCAAGAGAAAGGGGCGAGCAACTCCCCGCCTTGGGAAAGGGCCTGGCGCAGGCAGACGCCTCTGCATCTTCCAGGCCTACAGTGCCTTCTGAAAGACATGCTGCTGCTTTGAGGTCTCAGAAGCCAAGCTCTCACAAGCATCCTTAAAAAGCTCAAAACCCAACACAGGCGCTCGCTCAGAGGTCTTGAGCGACCTCGCAGCAGGGCGTCTTCTCCGCTGCAAGGCCTTCTTACAAGGGGATAGAGGAGGGCAGCCTGGAGGAATCTCCTTTTGGAAAGGTACCCCCAGCAGCAGCCGCAGCAGCAACAGCAATAGGCAAACACAAAGAGGCACTCAGCTGACGAGACACAAGTTGCTCCTGATGAGTGCGAATGCCGCCAGCTGCTGCCGGTGCGCTGGCCTCCAGCGCCGAGATGCAGGGCCCTGGGATGCCGTCGGGAGCTGCTCAGCACCGTGCTTGGCCGCCGGGCAAAGCAAAAGGAGGAGTGAGGCCATCAGTGGATGATGCCAGTGCCAGCCCCCCAAGAGACAAGCCCCGCGGGAGCCAGATTCCCCGGCCCCAGGGCATTACCTTCCCGCTGCCCTGGGGCACTGCACTGAGATCCCCAAGGCACCAGGCGGCACCACCCAAAGGGCCCTGGCCCCTCTCCCCAACCTCCCCAGCACCCCGGGTCCCTGCACGCGGCCGCTGACCTGCCCTGTGGCAAAGGCCGCCCTGCGCACACCACTGCTGACGTGCTCGCCTGCACACTGCACCGCAGCAGCCCGGGACGTCCTCGGGAGCTGCCCACAGCCACGCTCGGCCACCGGGCAGAGAAGAAGGAGGAGCAAGGCCAGCAGCGGCTGCTGCCGGGCCACAGCCCCCCAAGAAACAAGCCCCGCGCAGCCCCATGGCCCCACGGCTCAAGAGGACCCTCCTCCCACCGCTGTGGCGGACTCCATCGAGGCACCACCCAGAAGGGTCCTGCGCTCTCTCCCACCCCTCCCAAGGACCCGCAACTCCCCGGGGCCTGACACGCGACTCCTTACCTGCCACACAGCACAGGCCCCCTCCACACACCAACGCCGGCGTGCTCGCCTGTGCTGCATGGGCCCGGCATGTCCTCGGGAGCTGCGCAGCGCCACGCCACGCTCGGCCGGCGTGCAAAGCAAAGGAGGAGAGAAGGCTTCAGTGGCTGCTGCCAGCACCCGTGCCCTCAACAAGTCCCCCACAGCTCCCTCTGCACCAACGCCCAGAGGCAGCTCATGGCCCCCCACACACTACCCCAGGCCGATGACGGTGCCGGGCCCCACGCCAGCCCCCTGGCTGCCACCAGCACACCAAGCCTGCGGCCAGGGCAGCCTGCCTCCACGCCGGCCAGAACACAGAACTCGCCGACACCCCGGGCAACGCTGACAATGGCCTTGGCAACAGGCACCAACTGCCCGGCAAGAGGCACAAGCGCCCCAGCCCCAAACACACCCACCGCGCACCGGCACGCCAGCAAGCATGGCCCAAGGGCCACGGGCAAGGCACGAGCCCTCGCTCAGAAACCCGGACACTGCTCCCGCCTCACCAGGCCTCTCCAGCACTCCGCATTTGCTCTCGCAGAGTTGTTCTCTGCAGCCCCGCCGCTTCTCTTGCATGCCTAGAGCAGCAAGCAATACCTGCCCTGCGGCACTTCCTCTTTTCACAAACTGACACCGTGCCTCCTCAGACATTGGCACAAAAATCACCATGCACCTGGCAAGGCTCATGCACCATCAAGGAAGCGCCCACAGCCTCTCTCGGGCTCCTCCGCTGTTCTTGCAGGCCTAGTCCAGTCAAACAAGAACTGCGCCGCTGCGCTTCCTCGCTCTTCCCAGACTGACACCATGCCTAACGACACATGCCGACAGACAGTGCCGCGCTGCTATAACGGCTCCCCACCTGCACGTGCTCGCACACTAGTGCTCTCCCGCGCCTCCACTGGCAGTCCTGCCTATTCCGGCCTCCACCAAAGTGCCCCTCTGCACCTCCCGACTCTTGCCAAACTTTCCCCTTACCAAAGGAGAGGTGTGCGCAGCATACAAGCTCTTCTGCAATGGCTCCGCCACCAGCAAGGGCTTGCCGAGGAGCCCTCTTCAGCCCCCACTGGAGCAGTGGCATGCCAGGTGCAGCCGCAGGAGAACTGCCCCTCCACGCTTCCACTTGTGCCTCCCAAACCCACACCGTGCCCACGCAGACACTGGCACAAAATCGCCACGCCCCTCACATGGCTCAGGCACGCAGAGGTTCACGTAGTGGCAGAACAGCTGTCTTGGGCCCCTCCGAGGCATGCCCTCAGGCAGTGCTAGGCAGAGGCCTATTGCAGAGGCAGAGAAGAGCTTGCGGAGATCCGCCCGCCTGCCTCCGCCTTCTCCTGCCCAGGCTGAAGAGGCCCAGCTCGCTCAGCCTCTCCTGGCAGGAGAGCTGCTCCAGTGCCTTCCTCCTCTTGGTGGCCCTTTGCAGGCCTCGCTCCACTCCGTCCGTGCGGATGTTGTCCTGGGGAGCCCAGAACTGCACCCCAGACTCCACGTGTGGCCTCAGCAGGGCTGAGGAGAGCGGAAGGAGCCTGCCCCTGACTCCCACCCCCTCCCTCCCCAGCGGCCCTCTGGCAATGCTCTTCCTGCGGCTTCCCAGGATACCAGCGGCCTTCGTGGCCACAAGCGCACATTGCTGGCTCACGGTCAGCTGGTGAAGAAAGCCTTCAGGACATCTGTGTTTTCAGTGTCCTTTGTCCCCAGGGCCCCTGCCCCCCGCCTTTAGCAGCAGGCTGCCCTTTGCCCTCGCCTTCCTTTTGCTGCTGGTGCACTTGTAGGAGCCTTGCCGCTTGCCTTTCCTGGCCCTTGCCAGCTTCAGCTCCAGGTGGCCTTTGGCTTTCCTCACGCCAGCCCTGCAGCCTCAGGCAGTGTCTCCAGGCATTTGTCCTGGGGCACCTCTCCCTCCTTCCCCCTCACACGCTTGCGATGTTCTTGGCACGCCTGCCTGCTCCTTGGTGCCGGAATCAGTTCTGGGCAAAAAGCTACAGGCCAAAAGTTAGAAAAAGAGAGAAAGGCCAGAGTGCTGGCACACTCGGCAGCCATGTCAGTAGGCTAAGCCCTTGGGTTAACAGGCTCGTGAGGTAAGGAGAGCTGTGCTCAAGCAGCCTCTCTCTGGCGGTGGCCAGCAGCAGAGGGCCAGTGCCGAGCAGAAGAGCAAGGCCTAGCTGGAGAGCGGCCTGTGCCAGCCCCACACCCTTCCCACGGGCAAGTGCTCAGGGATTTCCTGAGCGGGGAAAAAGAGCAGCCGTGGCAGTTTCCCGAGGGCAAAAGAGCCACCAGCGGTCTTGGGCCAAAAACGGGGTGAATGATTTTGGAAGCGCCAGGGAGGTTTTTGGCTTCGCCAGCATGCTGCCACATGGCATGCAGAATGTGCCTGTGTGGGGGCTAGCCCACCTTTGGCAGAGCATCAAGAGAAAGGGGCGAGCAACTCCCCGCCTTGGGAAAGGGCCTGGCGCAGGCAGACGCCTCTGCATCTTCCAGGCCTACAGTGCCTTCTGAAAGACATGCTGCTGCTTTGAGGTCTCAGAAGCCAAGCTCTCACAAGCATCCTTAAAAAGCTCAAAACCCAACACAGGCGCTCGCTCAGAGGTCTTGAGCGACCTCGCAGCAGGGCGTCTTCTCCGCTGCAAGGCCTTCTTACAAGGGGATAGAGGAGGGCAGCCTGGAGGAATCTCCTTTTGGAAAGGTACCCCCAGCAGCAGCCGCAGCAGCAACAGCAATAGGCAAACACAAAGAGGCACTCAGCTGACGAGACACAAGTTGCTCCTGATGAGTGCGAATGCCGCCAGCTGCTGCCGGTGCGCTGGCCTCCAGCGCCGAGATGCAGGGCCCTGGGATGCCGTCGGGAGCTGCTCAGCACCGTGCTTGGCCGCCGGGCAAAGCAAAAGGAGGAGTGAGGCCATCAGTGGATGATGCCAGTGCCAGCCCCCCAAGAGACAAGCCCCGCGGGAGCCAGATTCCCCGGCCCCAGGGCATTACCTTCCCGCTGCCCTGGGGCACTGCACTGAGATCCCCAAGGCACCAGGCGGCACCACCCAAAGGGCCCTGGCCCCTCTCCCCAACCTCCCCAGCACCCCGGGTCCCTGCACGCGGCCGCTGACCTGCCCTGTGGCAAAGGCCGCCCTGCGCACACCACTGCTGACGTGCTCGCCTGCACACTGCACCGCAGCAGCCCGGGACGTCCTCGGGAGCTGCCCACAGCCACGCTCGGCCACCGGGCAGAGAAGAAGGAGGAGCAAGGCCAGCAGCGGCTGCCGCCGGGCCACAGCCCCCCAAGAAACAAGCCCCGCGCAACCCCATGGCCCCACGGCTCAAGAGGACCCTCCTCCCACCGCTGTGGCGGACTCCATCGAGGCACCACCCAGAAGGGTCCTGCGCTCTCTCCCACCCCTCCCAAGGACCCGCAACTCCCCGGGGCCTGACACGCGACTCCTTACCTGCCACACAGCACAGGCCCCCCCTCCACACACCAACGCCGGCGTGCTCGCCTGTGCTGCATGGGCCCGGCATGCCCTCGGGAGCTGCGCAGCACCACGCCACGCTCGGCAGCCGTGCAAAGCAAAGGAGGAGAGAAGGCTTCAGTGGCTGCTGCCAGCACCCGTGCCCTCAACAAGTCCCCCACAGCTCCCTCTGCACCAACGCCCAGAGGCAGCTCATGGCCCTCCACACACTACCCCAGGCCGATGACGGTGCCGGGCCCCACGCCAGCCCCCTGGCTGCCACCAGCACACCAAGCCTGCGGCCAGGGCAGCCTGCCTCCACGCCGGCCAGAACACAGAACTCGCCGACACCCCGGGCAACGCTGACAACGGCCTTGGCAACAGGCACCAACTGCCCGGCAAGAGGCACAAGCGCCCCAGCCCCAAACACACCCACCGCGCACCGGCACGCCAGCAAGCATGGCCCAAGGGCTGCGGGCAAGGCACGAGCCCTCGCTCAGAAACCCGGACACTGCTCCCGCCTCACCAGGCCTTTCCAGCACTCCGCATTTGCTCTCGCAGAGTTGTTCTCTGCAGCCCCGCCGCTTCTCTTGCATGCCTAGAGCAGCAAGCAATACCTGCCCTGCGGCACTTCCTCTTTTCACAAACTGACACCGTGCCTCCTCAGACATTGGCACAAAAATCACCATGCACCTGGCAAGGCTCATGCACCATCAAGGAAGCGCCCACAGCTTCCCTCGGGCTCCTCCGCTGTTCTTGCAGGCCTAGTCCAGTCAAACAAGAACTGCGCCGCTGCGCTTCCTCGCTCTTCCCAGACTGACACCATGCCTAACGACACATGCCGACAGACAGTGCCGCGCTGCTATAACGGCTCCCCACCTGCACGTGCTCGCACACTAGTGCTCTCCCGCGCCTCCACTGGCAGTCCTGCCTATTCCGGCCTCCACCAAAGTGCCCCTCTGCACCTCCCGACTCTTGCCAAACTTTCCCCTTACCAAAGGAGAGGTGCGCGCAGCATACAAGCTCTTCTGCAATGGCTCCGCCACCAGCAAGGGCTTGCCGAGGAGCCCTCTTCAGCCCCCACTGGAGCAGTGGCATGCCAGGTACAGCCTCAGGAGAACTGCCCCTCCACGCTTCCACTTGTGCCTCCCAAACCCACACCGTGCCCACGCAGACACTGGCACAAAATCGCCATGCCCCTCACATGGCTCAGGCACGCAGAGGTTCACGTAGTGGCAGAACAGCTGTCTTGGGCCCCTCCGAGGCATGCCCTCAGGCAGTGCTAGGCAGAGGCCTATTGCAGAGGCAGAGAAGAGCTTGCGGAGATCCGCCCGCCTGCCTCCGCCTTCTCCTGCCCAGGCTGAAGAGGCCCAGCTCGCTCAGCCTCTCCTGGCAGGAGAGCTGCTCCAGTGCCTTCCTCCTCTTGGTGGCCCTTTGCAGGCCTCGCTCCACTCCGTCCGTGCGGATGTTGTCCTGGGGAGCCCAGAACTGCACCCCAGACTCCACGTGTGGCCTCAGCAGGGCTGAGGAGAGCGGAAGGAGCCTGCCCCTGACTCCCACCCCCTCCCTCCCCAGCGGCCCTCTGGCAATGCTCTTCCTGCGGCTTCCCAGGATACCAGCGGCCTTCGTGGCCACAAGCGCACATTGCTGGCTCACGGTCAGCTGGTGAAGAAAGCCTTCAGGACATCTGTGTTTTCAGTGTCCTTTGTCCCCAGGGCCCCTGCCCCCCGCCTTTAGCAGCAGGCTGCCCTTTGCCCTCGCCTTCCTTTTGCTGCTGGTGCACTTGTAGGAGCCTTGCCGCTTGCCTTTCCTGGCCCTTGCCAGCTTCAGCTCCAGGTGGCCTTTGGCTTTCCTCACGCCAGCCCTGCAGCCTCAGGCAGTGTCTCCAGGCATTTGTCCTGGGGCACCTCTCCCTCCTTCCCCCTCACACGCTTGCGATGTTCTTGGCACGCCAGCCTGCTCCTTGGTGCCGGAATCAGTTCTGGGCAAAAAGCTACAGGCCAAAAGTTAGAAAAAGAGAGAAAGGCCAGAGTGCTGGCACACTCGGCAGCCAGGTCAGTAGGCTAAGCCCTTGGGTTAACAGGCTCGTGAGGTAAGGAGAGCTGTGCTCAAGCAGCCTCTCTCTGGCGGTGGCCAGCAGCAGAGGGCCAGTGCCGAGCAGAAGAGCAAGGCCTAGCTGGAGAGCGGCCTGTGCCAGCCCCACACCCTTCCCACGGGCAAGTGCTCAGGGATTTCCTGAGCGGGGAAAAAGAGCAGCCGTGGCAGTTTCCCGAGGGCAAAAGAGCCACCAGCGGTCTTGGGCCAAAAACGGGGTGAATGATTTTGGAAGCGCCAGGGAGGTTTTTGGCTTCGCCAGCATGCTGCCACATGGCATGCAGAATGTGCCTGTGTGGGGGCTAGCCCACCTTTGGCAGAGCATCAAGAGAAAGGGGCGAGCAACTCCCCGCCTTGGGAAAGGGCCTGGCGCAGGCAGACGCCTCTGCATCTTCCAGGCCTACAGTGCCTTCTGAAAGACATGCTGCTGCTTTGAGGTCTCAGAAGCCAAGCTCTCACAAGCATCCTTAAAAAGCTCAAAACCCAACACAGGCGCTCGCTCAGAGGTCTTGAGCGACCTCGCAGCAGGGCGTCTTCTCCGCTGCAAGGCCTTCTTACAAGGGGATAGAGGAGGGCAGCCTGGAGGAATCTCCTTTTGGAAAGGTACCCCCAGCAGCAGCCGCAGCAGCAACAGCAATAGGCAAACACAAAGAGGCACTCAGCTGACGAGACACAAGTTGCTCCTGATGAGTGCGAATGCCGCCAGCTGCTGCCGGTGCGCTGGCCTCCAGCGCCGAGATGCAGGGCCCTGGGATGCCGTCGGGAGCTGCTCAGCACCGTGCTCGGCCGCCGGGCAAAGCAAAAGGAGGAGTGAGGCCATCAGTGGATGATGCCAGTGCCAGCCCCCCAAGAGACAAGCCCCGCGGGAGCCAGATTCCCCGGCCCCAGGGCATTACCTTCCCGCTGCCCTGGGGCACTGCACTGAGATCCCCAAGGCACCAGGCGGCACCACCCAAAGGGCCCTGGCCCCTCTCCCCAACCTCCCCAGCACCCCGGGTCCCTGCACGCGGCCGCTGACCTGCCCTGTGGCAAAGGCCGCCCTGCGCACACCACTGCTGACGTGCTCGCCTGCACACTGCACCGCAGCAGCCCGGGACGTCCTCGGGAGCTGCCCACAGCCACGCTCGGCCACCGGGCAGAGAAGAAGGAGGAGCAAGGCCAGCAGCGGCTGCCGCCGGGCCACAGCCCCCCAAGAAACAAGCCCCGCGCAGCCCCATGGCCCCACGGCTCAAGAGGACCCTCCTCCCACCGCTGTGGCGGACTCCATCGAGGCACCACCCAGAAGGGTCCTGCGCTCTCTCCCACCCCTCCCAAGGACCCGCAACTCCCCGGGGCCTGACACGCGACTCCTTACCTGCCACACAGCACAGGCCCCCTCCACACACCAACGCCGGCGTGCTCGCCTGTGCTGCATGGGCCCGGCATGTCCTCGGGAGCTGCGCAGCGCCACGCCACGCTCGGCCGGCGTGCAAAGCAAAGGAGGAGAGAAGGCTTCAGTGGCTGCTGCCAGCACCCGTGCCCTCAACAAGTCCCCCACAGCTCCCTCTGCACCAACGCCCAGAGGCAGCTCATGGCCCCCCACACACTACCCCAGGCCGATGACGGTGCCGGGCCCCACGCCAGCCCCCTGGCTGCCACCAGCACACCAAGCCTGCGGCCAGGGCAGCCTGCCTCCACGCCGGCCAGAACACAGAACTCGCCGACACCCCGGGCAACGCTGACAATGGCCTTGGCAACAGGCACCAACTGCCCGGCAAGAGGCACAAGCGCCCCAGCCCCAAACACACCCACCGCGCACCGGCACGCCAGCAAGCATGGCCCAAGGGCCACGGGCAAGGCACGAGCCCTCGCTCAGAAACCCGGACACTGCTCCCGCCTCACCAGGCCTCTCCAGCACTCCGCATTTGCTCTCGCAGAGTTGTTCTCTGCAGCCCCGCCGCTTCTCTTGCATGCCTAGAGCAGCAAGCAATACCTGCCCTGCGGCACTTCCTCTTTTCACAAACTGACACCGTGCCTCCTCAGACATTGGCACAAAAATCACCATGCACCTGGCAAGGCTCATGCACCATCAAGGAAGCGCCCACAGCCTCTCTCGGGCTCCTCCGCTGTTCTTGCAGGCCTAGTCCAGTCAAACAAGAACTGCGCCGCTGCGCTTCCTCGCTCTTCCCAGACTGACACCATGCCTAACGACACATGCCGACAGACAGTGCCGCGCTGCTATAACGGCTCCCCACCTGCACGTGCTCGCACACTAGTGCTCTCCCGCGCCTCCACTGGCAGTCCTGCCTATTCCGGCCTCCACCAAAGTGCCCCTCTGCACCTCCCGACTCTTGCCAAACTTTCCCCTTACCAAAGGAGAGGTGCGCGCAGCATACAAGCTCTTCTGCAATGGCTCCGCCACCAGCAAGGGCTTGCCGAGGAGCCCTCTTCAGCCCCCACTGGAGCAGTGGCATGCCAGGTACAGCCTCAGGAGAACTGCCCCTCCACGCTTCCACTTGTGCCTCCCAAACCCACACCGTGCCCATGCAGACACTGGCACAAAATCGCCATGCTCCTCACATGGCTCAGGCACGCAGAGGTTCACGTAGTGGCAGAACAGCTGTCTTGGGCCCCTCCGAGGCATGCCCTCAGGCAGTGCTAGGCAGAGGCCTATTGCAGAGGCAGAGAAGAGCTTGCTGAGATCCGCCCGCCTGCCTCCGCCTTCTCCTGCCCAGGCTGAAGAGGCCCAGCTCGCTCAGCCTCTCCTGGCAGGAGAGCTGCTCCAGTGCCTTCCTCCTCTTGGTGGCCCTTTGCAGGCCTCGCTCCACTCCGTCCGTGCGGATGTTGTCCTGGGGAGCCCAGAACTGCACCCCAGACTCCACGTGTGGCCTCAGCAGGGCTGAGGAGAGCGGAAGGAGCCTGCCCCTGACTCCCACCCCCTCCCTCCCCAGCGGCCCTCTGGCAATGCTCTTCCTGCGGCTTCCCAGGATACCAGCGGCCTTCGTGGCCACAAGCGCACATTGCTGGCTCACGGTCAGCTGGTGAAGAAAGCCTTCAGGACATCTGTGTTTTCAGTGTCCTTTGTCCCCAGGGCCCCTGCCCCCCGCCTTTAGCAGCAGGCTGCCCTTTGCCCTCGCCTTCCTTTTGCTGCTGGTGCACTTGTAGGAGCCTTGCCGCTTGCCTTTCCTGGCCCTTGCCAGCTTCAGCTCCAGGTGGCCTTTGGCTTTCCTCACGCCAGCCCTGCAGCCTCAGGCAGTGTCTCCAGGCATTTGTCCTGGGGCACCTCTCCCTCCTTCCCCCTCACACGCTTGCGATGTTCTTGGCACGCCTGCCTGCTCCTTGGTGCCGGAATCAGTTCTGGGCAAAAAGCTACAGGCCAAAAGTTAGAAAAAGAGAGAAAGGCCAGAGTGCTGGCACACTCGGCAGCCATGTCAGTAGGCTAAGCCCTTGGGTTAACAGGCTCGTGAGGTAAGGAGAGCTGTGCTCAAGCAGCCTCTCTCTGGCGGTGGCCAGCAGCAGAGGGCCAGTGCCGAGCAGAAGAGCAAGGCCTAGCTGGAGAGCGGCCTGTGCCAGCCCCACACCCTTCCCACGGGCAAGTGCTCAGGGATTTCCTGAGCGGGGAAAAAGAGCAGCCGTGGCAGTTTCCCGAGGGCAAAAGAGCCACCAGCGGTCTTGGGCCAAAAACGGGGTGAATGATTTTGGAAGCGCCAGGGAGGTTTTTGGCTTCGCCAGCATGCTGCCACATGGCATGCAGAATGTGCCTGTGTGGGGGCTAGCCCACCTTTGGCAGAGCATCAAGAGAAAGGGGCGAGCAACTCCCCGCCTTGGGAAAGGGCCTGGCGCAGGCAGACGCCTCTGCATCTTCCAGGCCTACAGTGCCTTCTGAAAGACATGCTGCTGCTTTGAGGTCTCAGAAGCCAAGCTCTCACAAGCATCCTTAAAAAGCTCAAAACCCAACACAGGCGCTCGCTCAGAGGTCTTGAGCGACCTCGCAGCAGGGCGTCTTCTCCGCTGCAAGGCCTTCTTACAAGGGGATAGAGGAGGGCAGCCTGGAGGAATCTCCTTTTGGAAAGGTACCCCCAGCAGCAGCCGCAGCAGCAACAGCAATAGGCAAACACAAAGAGGCACTCAGCTGACGAGACACAAGTTGCTCCTGATGAGTGCGAATGCCGCCAGCTGCTGCCGGTGCGCTGGCCTCCAGCGCCGAGATGCAGGGCCCTGGGATGCCGTCGGGAGCTGCTCAGCACCGTGCTTGGCCGCCGGGCAAAGCAAAAGGAGGAGTGAGGCCATCAGTGGATGATGCCAGTGCCAGCCCCCCAAGAGACAAGCCCCGCGGGAGCCAGATTCCCCGGCCCCAGGGCATTACCTTCCCGCTGCCCTGGGGCACTGCACTGAGATCCCCAAGGCACCAGGCGGCACCACCCAAAGGGCCCTGGCCCCTCTCCCCAACCTCCCCAGCACCCCGGGTCCCTGCACGCGGCCGCTGACCTGCCCTGTGGCAAAGGCCGCCCTGCGCACACCACTGCTGACGTGCTCGCCTGCACACTGCACCGCAGCAGCCCGGGACGTCCTCGGGAGCTGCCCACAGCCACGCTCGGCCACCGGGCAGAGAAGAAGGAGGAGCAAGGCCAGCAGCGGCTGCCGCCGGGCCACAGCCCCCCAAGAAACAAGCCCCGCGCAGCCCCATGGCCCCACGGCTCAAGAGGACCCTCCTCCCACCGCTGTGGCGGACTCCATCGAGGCACCACCCAGAAGGGTCCTGCGCTCTCTCCCACCCCTCCCAAGGACCCGCAACTCCCCGGGGCCTGACACGCGACTCCTTACCTGCCACACAGCACAGGCCCCCTCCACACACCAACGCCGGCGTGCTCGCCTGTGCTGCATGGGCCCGGCATGCCCTCGGGAGCTGCGCAGCGCCACGCCACGCTCGGCAGCCGTGCAAAGCAAAGGAGGAGAGAAGGCTTCAGTGGCTGCTGCCAGCACCCGTGCCCTCAACAAGTCCCCCACAGCTCCCTCTGCACCAACGCCCAGAGGCAGCTCATGGCCCCCCACACACTACCCCAGGCCGATGACGGTGCCGGGCCCCACGCCAGCCCCCTGGCTGCCACCAGCACACCAAGCCTGCGGCCAGGGCAGCCTGCCTCCACGCCGGCCAGAACACAGAACTCGCCGACACCCCGGGCAACGCTGACAATGGCCTTGGCAACAGGCACCAACTGCCCGGCAAGAGGCACAAGCGCCCCAGCCCCAAACACACCCACCGCGCACCGGCACGCCAGCAAGCATGGCCCAAGGGCCACGGGCAAGGCACGAGCCCTCGCTCAGAAACCCGGACACTGCTCCCGCCTCACCAGGCCTCTCCAGCACTCCGCATTTGCTCTCGCAGAGTTGTTCTCTGCAGCCCCGCCGCTTCTCTTGCATGCCTAGAGCAGCAAGCAATACCTGCCCTGCGGCACTTCCTCTTTTCACAAACTGACACCGTGCCTCCTCAGACATTGGCACAAAAATCACCATGCACCTGGCAAGGCTCATGCACCATCAAGGAAGCGCCCACAGCCTCTCTCGGGCTCCTCCGCTGTTCTTGCAGGCCTAGTCCAGTCAAACAAGAACTGCGCCGCTGCGCTTCCTCGCTCTTCCCAGACTGACACCATGCCTAACGACACATGCCGACAGACAGTGCCGCGCTGCTATAACGGCTCCCCACCTGCACGTGCTCGCACACTAGTGCTCTCCCGCGCCTCCACTGGCAGTCCTGCCTATTCCGGCCTCCACCAAAGTGCCCCTCTGCACCTCCCGACTCTTGCCAAACTTTCCCCTTACCAAAGGAGAGGTGTGCGCAGCATACAAGCTCTTCTGCAATGGCTCCGCCACCAGCAAGGGCTTGCCGAGGAGCCCTCTTCAGCCCCCACTGGAGCAGTGGCATGCCAGGTGCAGCCTCAGGAGAACTGCCCCTCCACGCTTCCACTTGTGCCTCCCAAAACCACACCGTGCCCATGCAGACACTGGCACAAAATCGCCACGCCCCTCACATGGCTCAGGCACGCAGAGGTTCACGTAGTGGCAGAACAGCTGTCTTGGGCCCCTCCGAGGCATGCCCTCAGGCAGTGCTAGGCAGAGCCCTATTGCAGAGGCAGAGAAGAGCTTGCTGAGATCCGCCCGCCTGCCTCCGCCTTCTCCTGCCCAGGCTGAAGAGGCCCAGCTCGCTCAGCCTCTCCTGGCAGGAGAGCTGCTCCAGTGCCTTCCTCCTCTTGGTGGCCCTTTGCAGGCCTCGCTCCACTCCGTCCGTGCGGATGTTGTCCTGGGGAGCCCAGAACTGCACCCCAGACTCCACGTGTGGCCTCAGCAGGGCTGAGGAGAGCGGAAGGAGCCTGCCCCTGACTCCCACCCCCTCCCTCCCCAGCGGCCCTCTGGCAATGCTCTTCCTGCGGCTTCCCAGGATACCAGCGGCCTTCGTGGCCACAAGCGCACATTGCTGGCTCACGGTCAGCTGGTGAAGAAAGCCTTCAGGACATCTGTGTTTTCAGTGTCCTTTGTCCCCAGGGCCCCTGCCCCCCGCCTTTAGCAGCAGGCTGCCCTTTGCCCTCGCCTTCCTTTTGCTGCTGGTGCACTTGTAGGAGCCTTGCCGCTTGCCTTTCCTGGCCCTTGCCAGCTTCAGCTCCAGGTGGCCTTTGGCTTTCCTCACGCCAGCCCTGCAGCCTCAGGCAGTGTCTCCAGGCATTTGTCCTGGGGCACCTCTCCCTCCTTCCCCCTCACACGCTTGCGATGTTCTTGGCACGCCTGCCTGCTCCTTGGTGCCGGAATCAGTTCTGGGCAAAAAGCTACAGGCCAAAAGTTAGAAAAAGAGAGAAAGGCCAGAGTGCTGGCACACTCGGCAGCCATGTCAGTAGGCTAAGCCCTTGGGTTAACAGGCTCGTGAGGTAAGGAGAGCTGTGCTCAAGCAGCCTCTCTCTGGCGGTGGCCAGCAGCAGAGGGCCAGTGCCGAGCAGAAGAGCAAGGCCTAGCTGGAGAGCGGCCTGTGCCAGCCCCACACCCTTCCCACGGGCAAGTGCTCAGGGATTTCCTGAGCGGGGAAAAAGAGCAGCCGTGGCAGTTTCCCGAGGGCAAAAGAGCCACCAGCGGTCTTGGGCCAAAAACGGGGTGAATGATTTTGGAAGCGCCAGGGAGGTTTTTGGCTTCGCCAGCATGCTGCCACATGGCATGCAGAATGTGCCTGTGTGGGGGCTAGCCCACCTTTGGCAGAGCATCAAGAGAAAGGGGCGAGCAACTCCCCGCCTTGGGAAAGGGCCTGGCGCAGGCAGACGCCTCTGCATCTTCCAGGCCTACAGTGCCTTCTGAAAGACATGCTGCTGCTTTGAGGTCTCAGAAGCCAAGCTCTCACAAGCATCCTTAAAAAGCTCAAAACCCAACACAGGCGCTCGCTCAGAGGTCTTGAGCGACCTCGCAGCAGGGCGTCTTCTCCGCTGCAAGGCCTTCTTACAAGGGGATAGAGGAGGGCAGCCTGGAGGAATCTCCTTTTGGAAAGGTACCCCCAGCAGCAGCCGCAGCAGCAACAGCAATAGGCAAACACAAAGAGGCACTCAGCTGACGAGACACAAGTTGCTCCTGATGAGTGCGAATGCCGCCAGCTGCTGCCGGTGCGCTGGCCTCCAGCGCCGAGATGCAGGGCCCTGGGATGCCGTCGGGAGCTGCTCAGCACCGTGCTTGGCCGCCGGGCAAAGCAAAAGGAGGAGTGAGGCCATCAGTGGATGATGCCAGTGCCAGCCCCCCAAGAGACAAGCCCCGCGGGAGCCAGATTCCCCGGCCCCAGGGCATTACCTTCCCGCTGCCCTGGGGCACTGCACTGAGATCCCCAAGGCACCAGGCGGCACCACCCAAAGGGCCCTGGCCCCTCTCCCCAACCTCCCCAGCACCCCGGGTCCCTGCACGCGGCCGCTGACCTGCCCTGTGGCAAAGGCCGCCCTGCGCACACCACTGCTGACGTGCTCGCCTGCACACTGCACCGCAGCAGCCCGGGACGTCCTCGGGAGCTGCCCACAGCCACGCTCGGCCACCGGGCAGAGAAGAAGGAGGAGCAAGGCCAGCAGCGGCTGCCGCCGGGCCACAGCCCCCCAAGAAACAAGCCCCGCGCAGCCCCATGGCCCCACGGCTCAAGAGGACCCTCCTCCCACCGCTGTGGCGGACTCCATCGAGGCACCACCCAGAAGGGTCCTGCGCTCTCTCCCACCCCTCCCAAGGACCCGCAACTCCCCGGGGCCTGACACGCGACTCCTTACCTGCCACACAGCACAGGCCCCCTCCACACACCAACGCCGGCGTGCTCGCCTGTGCTGCATGGGCCCGGCATGCCCTCGGGAGCTGCGCAGCGCCACGCCACGCTCGGCAGCCGTGCAAAGCAAAGGAGGAGAGAAGGCTTCAGTGGCTGCTGCCAGCACCCGTGCCCTCAACAAGTCCCCCACAGCTCCCTCTGCACCAACGCCCAGAGGCAGCTCATGGCCCCCCACACACTACCCCAGGCCGATGACGGTGCCGGGCCCCACGCCAGCCCCCTGGCTGCCACCAGCACACCAAGCCTGCGGCCAGGGCAGCCTGCCTCCACGCCGGCCAGAACACAGAACTCGCCGACACCCCGGGCAACGCTGACAATGGCCTTGGCAACAGGCACCAACTGCCCGGCAAGAGGCACAAGCGCCCCAGCCCCAAACACACCCACCGCGCACCGGCACGCCAGCAAGCATGGCCCAAGGGCCGCGGGCAAGGCACGAGCCCTCGCTCAGAAACCCGGACACTGCTCCCGCCTCACCAGGCCTCTCCAGCACTCCGCATTTGCTCTCGCAGAGTTGTTCTCTGCAGCCCCGCCGCTTCTCTTGCATGCCTAGAGCAGCAAGCAATACCTGCCCTGCGGCACTTCCTCTTTTCACAAACTGACACCGTGCCTCCTCAGACATTGGCACAAAAATCACCATGCACCTGGCAAGGCTCATGCACCATCAAGGAAGCGCCCACAGCCTCTCTCGGGCTCCTCCGCTGTTCTTGCAGGCCTAGTCCAGTCAAACAAGAACTGCGCCGCTGCGCTTTCTCGCTCTTCCCAGACTGACACCATGCCTAACGACACATGCCGACAGACAGTGCCGCGCTGCTATAACGGCTCCCCACCTGCACGTGCTCGCACACTAGTGCTCTCCCGCGCCTCCACTGGCAGTCCTGCCTATTCCGGCCTCCACCAAAGTGCCCCTCTGCACCTCCCGACTCTTGCCAAACTTTCCCCTTACCAAAGGAGAGGTGTGCGCAGCATACAAGCTCTTCTGCAATGGCTCCGCCACCAGCAAGGGCTTGCCGAGGAGCCCTCTTCAGCCCCCACTGGAGCAGTGGCATGCCAGGTGCAGCCTCAGGAGAACTGCCCCTCCACGCTTCCACTTGTGCCTCCCAAAACCACACCGTGCCCATGCAGACACTGGCACAAAATCGCCATGCCCCTCACATGGCTCAGGCACGCAGAGGTTCACGTAGTGGCAGAACAGCTGTCTTGGGCCCCTCCGAGGCATGCCCTCAGGCAGTGCTAGGCAGAGGCCTATTGCAGAGGCAGAGAAGAGCTTGCTGAGATCCGCCCGCCTGCCTCCGCCTTCTCCTGCCCAGGCTGAAGAGGCCCAGCTCGCTCAGCCTCTCCTGGCAGGAGAGCTGCTCCAGTGCCTTCCTCCTCTTGGTGGCCCTTTGCAGGCCTCGCTCCACTCCGTCCGTGCGGATGTTGTCCCGGGGAGCCCAGAACTGCACCCCAGACTCCACGTGTGGCCTCAGCAGGGCTGAGGAGAGCGGAAGGAGCCTGCCCCTGACTCCCACCCCCTCCCTCCCCAGCGGCCTTCTGGCAATGCTCTTCCTGCGGCTTCCCAGGATACCAGCGGCCTTCGTGGCCACAAGCGCACATTGCTGGCTCACGGTCAGCTGGTGAAGAAAGCCTTCAGGACATCTGTGTTTTCAGTGTCCTTTGTCCCCAGGGCCCCTGCCCCCCGCCTTTAGCAGCAGGCTGCCCTTTGCCCTCGCCTTCCTTTTGCTGCTGGTGCACTTGTAGGAGCCTTGCCGCTTGCCTTTCCTGGCCCTTGCCAGCTTCAGCTCCAGGTGGCCTTTGGCTTTCCTCACGCCAGCCCTGCAGCCTCAGGCAGTGTCTCCAGGCATTTGTCCTGGGGCACCTCTCCCTCCTTCCCCCTCACACGCTTGCGATGTTCTTGGCACGCCTGCCTGCTCCTTGGTGCCGGAATCAGTTCTGGGCAAAAAGCTACAGGCCAAAAGTTAGAAAAAGAGAGAAAGGCCAGAGTGCTGGCACACTCGGCAGCCATGTCAGTAGGCTAAGCCCTTGGGTTAACAGGCTCGTGAGGTAAGGAGAGCTGTGCTCAAGCAGCCTCTCTCTGGCGGTGGCCAGCAGCAGAGGGCCAGTGCCGAGCAGAAGAGCAAGGCCTAGCTGGAGAGCGGCCTGTGCCAGCCCCACACCCTTCCCACGGGCAAGTGCTCAGGGATTTCCTGAGCGGGGAAAAAGAGCAGCCGTGGCAGTTTCCCGAGGGCAAAAGAGCCACCAGCGGTCTTGGGCCAAAAACGGGGTGAATGATTTTGGAAGCGCCAGGGAGGTTTTTGGCTTCGCCAGCATGCTGCCACATGGCATGCAGAATGTGCCTGTGTGGGGGCTAGCCCACCTTTGGCAGAGCATCAAGAGAAAGGGGCGAGCAACTCCCCGCCTTGGGAAAGGGCCTGGCGCAGGCAGACGCCTCTGCATCTTCCAGGCCTACAGTGCCTTCTGAAAGACATGCTGCTGCTTTGAGGTCTCAGAAGCCAAGCTCTCACAAGCATCCTTAAAAAGCTCAAAACCCAACACAGGCGCTCGCTCAGAGGTCTTGAGCGACCTCGCAGCAGGGCGTCTTCTCCGCTGCAAGGCCTTCTTACAAGGGGATAGAGGAGGGCAGCCTGGAGGAATCTCCTTTTGGAAAGGTACCCCCAGCAGCAGCCGCAGCAGCAACAGCAATAGGCAAACACAAAGAGGCACTCAGCTGACGAGACACAAGTTGCTCCTGATGAGTGCGAATGCCGCCAGCTGCTGCCGGTGCGCTGGCCTCCAGCGCCGAGATGCAGGGCCCTGGGATGCCGTCGGGAGCTGCTCAGCACCGTGCTCGGCCGCCGGGCAAAGCAAAAGGAGGAGTGAGGCCATCAGTGGATGATGCCAGTGCCAGCCCCCCAAGAGACAAGCCCCGCGGGAGCCAGATTCCCCGGCCCCAGGGCATTACCTTCCCGCTGCCCTGGGGCACTGCACTGAGATCCCCAAGGCACCAGGCGGCACCACCCAAAGGGCCCTGGCCCCTCTCCCCAACCTCCCCAGCACCCCGGGTCCCTGCACGCGGCCGCTGACCTGCCCTGTGGCAAAGGCCTCCCTGCGCACACCACTGCTGACGTGCTCGCCTGCACACTGCACCGCAGCAGCCCGGGACGTCCTCGGGAGCTGCCCACAGCCACGCTCGGCCACCGGGCAGAGAAGAAGGAGGAGCAAGGCCAGCAGCGGCTGCCGCCGGGCCACAGCCCCCCAAGAAACAAGCCCCGCGCAACCCCATGGCCCCACGGCTCAAGAGGCCCCTCCTCCCACCGCTGTGGCGGACTCCATCGAGGCACCACCCAGAAGGGTCCTGCGCTCTCTCCCACCCCTCCCAAGGACCCCCAACTCCCCGGGGCCTGACACGCGACTCCTTACCTGCCACACAGCACAGGCCCCCCCCCTCCACACACCAACGCCGGCGTGCTCGCCTGTGCTGCATGGACCCGGCATGCCCTCGGGAGCTGCGCAGCGCCACGCCACGCTCGGCAGCCGTGCAAAGCAAAGGAGGAGAGAAGGCTTCAGTGGCTGCTGCCAGCACCCGTGCCCTCAACAAGTCCCCCACAGCTCCCTCTGCACCAACGCCCAGAGGCAGCTCATGGCCCTCCACACACTACCCCAGGCCGATGACGGTGCCGGGCCCCATGCCAGCCCCCTGGCTGCCACCAGCACACCAAGCCTGCGGCCAGGGCAGCCTGCCTCCACGCCGGCCAGAACACAGAACTCGCCGACACCCCGGGCAACGCTGACAATGGCCTTGGCAACAGGCACCAACTGCCCGGCAAGAGGCACAAGCGCCCCAGCCCCAAACACACCCACCGCGCACCGGCACGCCAGCAAGCATGGCCCAAGGGCCACGGGCAAGGCACGAGCCCTCGCTCAGAAACCCGGACACTGCTCCCGCCTCACCAGGCCTCTCCAGCACTCCGCATTTGCTCTCGCAGAGTTGTTCTCTGCAGCCCCGCCGCTTCTCTTGCATGCCTAGAGCAGCAAGCAATACCTGCCCTGCGGCACTTCCTCTTTTCACAAACTGACACCGTGCCTCCTCAGACATTGGCACAAAAATCACCATGCACCTGGCAAGGCTCATGCACCATCAAGGAAGCGCCCACAGCCTCTCTCGGGCTCCTCCGCTGTTCTTGCAGGCCTAGTCCAGTCAAACAAGAACTGCGCCGCTGCGCTTTCTCGCTCTTCCCAGACTGACACCATGCCTAACGACACATGCCGACAGACAGTGCCGCGCTGCTATAACGGCTCCCCACCTGCACGTGCTCGCACACTAGTGCTCTCCCGCGCCTCCACTGGCAGTCCTGCCTATTCCGGCCTCCACCAAAGTGCCCCTCTGCACCTCCCGACTCTTGCCAAACTTTCCCCTTACCAAAGGAGAGGTGCGCGCAGCATACAAGCTCTTCTGCAATGGCTCCGCCACCAGCAAGGGCTTGCCGAGGAGCCCTCTTCAGCCCCCACTGGAGCAGTGGCATGCCAGGTGCAGCCGCAGGAGAACTGCCCCTCCACGCTTCCACTTGTGCCTCCCAAACCCACACCGTGCCCACGCAGACACTGGCACAAAATCGCCACGCCCCTCACATGGCTCAGGCACGCAGAGGTTCACGTAGTGGCAGAACAGCTGTCTTGGGCCCCTCCGAGGCATGCCCTCAGGCAGTGCTAGGCAGAGGCCTATTGCAGAGGCAGAGAAGAGCTTGCGGAGATCCGCCCGCCTGCCTCCGCCTTCTCCTGCCCAGGCTGAAGAGGCCCAGCTCGCTCAGCCTCTCCTGGCAGGAGAGCTGCTCCAGTGCCTTCCTCCTCTTGGTGGCCCTTTGCAGGCCTCGCTCCACTCCGTCCGTGCGGATGTTGTCCTGGGGAGCCCAGAACTGCACCCCAGACTCCACGTGTGGCCTCAGCAGGGCTGAGGAGAGCGGAAGGAGCCTGCCCCTGACTCCCACCCCCTCCCTCCCCAGCGGCCCTCTGGCAATGCTCTTCCTGCGGCTTCCCAGGATACCAGCGGCCTTCGTGGCCACAAGCGCACATTGCTGGCTCACGGTCAGCTGGTGAAGAAAGCCTTCAGGACATCTGTGTTTTCAGTGTCCTTTGTCCCCAGGGCCCCTGCCCCCCGCCTTTAGCAGCAGGCTGCCCTTTGCCCTCGCCTTCCTTTTGCTGCTGGTGCACTTGTAGGAGCCTTGCCGCTTGCCTTTCCTGGCCCTTGCCAGCTTCAGCTCCAGGTGGCCTTTGGCTTTCCTCACGCCAGCCCTGCAGCCTCAGGCAGTGTCTCCAGGCATTTGTCCTGGGGCACCTCTCCCTCCTTCCCCCTCACACGCTTGCGATGTTCTTGGCACGCCTGCCTGCTCCTTGGTGCCGGAATCAGTTCTGGGCAAAAAGCTACAGGCCAAAAGTTAGAAAAAGAGAGAAAGGCCAGAGTGCTGGCACACTCGGCAGCCATGTCAGTAGGCTAAGCCCTTGGGTTAACAGGCTCGTGAGGTAAGGAGAGCTGTGCTCAAGCAGCCTCTCTCTGGCGGTGGCCAGCAGCAGAGGGCCAGTGCCGAGCAGAAGAGCAAGGCCTAGCTGGAGAGCGGCCTGTGCCAGCCCCACACCCTTCCCACGGGCAAGTGCTCAGGGATTTCCTGAGCGGGGAAAAAGAGCAGCCGTGGCAGTTTCCCGAGGGCAAAAGAGCCACCAGCGGTCTTGGGCCAAAAACGGGGTGAATGATTTTGGAAGCGCCAGGGAGGTTTTTGGCTTCGCCAGCATGCTGCCACATGGCATGCAGAATGTGCCTGTGTGGGGGCTAGCCCACCTTTGGCAGAGCATCAAGAGAAAGGGGCGAGCAACTCCCCGCCTTGGGAAAGGGCCTGGCGCAGGCAGACGCCTCTGCATCTTCCAGGCCTACAGTGCCTTCTGAAAGACATGCTGCTGCTTTGAGGTCTCAGAAGCCAAGCTCTCACAAGCATCCTTAAAAAGCTCAAAACCCAACACAGGCGCTCGCTCAGAGGTCTTGAGCGACCTCGCAGCAGGGCGTCTTCTCCGCTGCAAGGCCTTCTTACAAGGGGATAGAGGAGGGCAGCCTGGAGGAATCTCCTTTTGGAAAGGTACCCCCAGCAGCAGCCGCAGCAGCAACAGCAATAGGCAAACACAAAGAGGCACTCAGCTGACGAGACACAAGTTGCTCCTGATGAGTGCGAATGCCGCCAGCTGCTGCCGGTGCGCTGGCCTCCAGCGCCGAGATGCAGGGCCCTGGGATGCCGTCGGGAGCTGCTCAGCACCGTGCTCGGCCGCCGGGCAAAGCAAAAGGAGGAGTGAGGCCATCAGTGGATGATGCCAGTGCCAGCCCCCCAAGAGACAAGCCCCGCGGGAGCCAGATTCCCCGGCCCCAGGGCATTACCTTCCCGCTGCCCTGGGGCACTGCACTGAGATCCCCAAGGCACCAGGCGGCACCACCCAAAGGGCCCTGGCCCCTCTCCCCAACCTCCCCAGCACCCCGGGTCCCTGCACGCGGCCGCTGACCTGCCCTGTGGCAAAGGCCGCCCTGCGCACACCACTGCTGACGTGCTCGCCTGCACACTGCACCGCAGCAGCCCGGGACGTCCTCGGGAGCTGCCCACAGCCACGCTCGGCCACCGGGCAGAGAAGAAGGAGGAGCAAGGCCAGCAGCGGCTGCCGCCGGGCCACAGCCCCCCAAGAAACAAGCCCCGCGCAGCCCCATGGCCCCACGGCTCAAGAGGACCCTCCTCCCACCGCTGTGGCGGACTCCATCGAGGCACCAGGCAGGACCACCCAGAAGGGTCCTGCGCTCTCTCCCACCCCTCCCAAGGACCCGCAACTCCCCGGGGCCTGACACGCGACTCCTTACCTGCCACACAGCACAGGCCCCCTCCACACACCAACGCCGGCGTGCTCGCCTGTGCTGCATGGGCCCGGCATGCCCTCGGGAGCTGCGCAGCGCCACGCCACGCTCGGCAGCCGTGCAAAGCAAAGGAGGAGAGAAGGCTTCAGTGGCTGCTGCCAGCACCCGTGCCCTCAACAAGTCCCCCACAGCTCCCTCTGCACCAACGCCCAGAGGCAGCTCATGGCCCCCCACACACTACCCCAGGCCGATGACGGTGCCGGGCCCCACGCCAGCCCCCTGGCTGCCACCAGCACACCAAGCCTGCGGCCAGGGCAGCCTGCCTCCACGCCGGCCAGAACACAGAACTCGCCGACACCCCGGGCAACGCTGACAATGGCCTTGGCAACAGGCACCAACTGCCCGGCAAGAGGCACAAGCGCCCCAAGGCACGAGCCCTCGCTCAGAAACCCGGACACTGCTCCCGCCTCACCAGGCCTCTCCAGCACTCCGCATTTGCTCTCGCAGAGTTGTTCTCTGCAGCCCCGCCGCTTCTCTTGCATGCCTAGAGCAGCAAGCAATACCTGCCCTGCGGCACTTCCTCTTTTCACAAACTGACATCGTGCCTCCTCAGACATTGGCACAAAAATCACCATGCACCTGGCAAGGCTCATGCACCATCAAGGAAGCGCCCACAGCCTCTCTCGGGCTCCTCCGCTGTTCTTGCAGGCCTAGTCCAGTCAAACAAGAACTGCGCCGCTGCGCTTTCTCGCTCTTCCCAGACTGACACCATGCCTAACGACACATGCCGACAGACAGTGCCGCGCTGCTATAACGGCTCCCCACCTGCACGTGCTCGCACACTAGTGCTCTCCCGCGCCTCCACTGGCAGTCCTGCCTATTCCGGCCTCCACCAAAGTGCCCCTCTGCACCTCCCGACTCTTGCCAAACTTTCCCCTTACCAAAGGAGAGGTGTGCGCAGCATACAAGCTCTTCTGCAATGGCTCCGCCACCAGCAAGGGCTTGCCGAGGAGCCCTCTTCAGCCCCCACTGGAGCAGTGGCATGCCAGGTGCAGCCGCAGGAGAACTGCCCCTCCACGCTTCCACTTGTGCCTCCCAAACCCACACCGTGCCCACGCAGACACTGGCACAAAATCGCCACGCCCCTCACATGGCTCAGGCACGCAGAGGTTCACGTAGTGGCAGAACAGCTGTCTTGGGCCCCTCCGAGGCATGCCCTCAGGCAGTGCTAGGCAGAGGCCTATTGCAGAGGCAGAGAAGAGCTTGCGGAGATCCGCCCGCCTGCCTCCGCCTTCTCCTGCCCAGGCTGAAGAGGCCCAGCTCGCTCAGCCTCTCCTGGCAGGAGAGCTGCTCCAGTGCCTTCCTCCTCTTGGTGGCCCTTTGCAGGCCTCGCTCCACTCCGTCCGTGCGGATGTTGTCCTGGGGAGCCCAGAACTGCACCCCAGACTCCACGTGTGGCCTCAGCAGGGCTGAGGAGAGCGGAAGGAGCCTGCCCCTGACTCCCACCCCCTCCCTCCCCAGCGGCCCTCTGGCAATGCTCTTCCTGCGGCTTCCCAGGATACCAGCGGCCTTCGTGGCCACAAGCGCACATTGCTGGCTCACGGTCAGCTGGTGAAGAAAGCCTTCAGGACATCTGTGTTTTCAGTGTCCTTTGTCCCCAGGGCCCCTGCCCCCCGCCTTTAGCAGCAGGCTGCCCTTTGCCCTCGCCTTCCTTTTGCTGCTGGTGCACTTGTAGGAGCCTTGCCGCTTGCCTTTCCTGGCCCTTGCCAGCTTCAGCTCCAGGTGGCCTTTGGCTTTCCTCACGCCAGCCCTGCAGCCTCAGGCAGTGTCTCCAGGCATTTGTCCTGGGGCACCTCTCCCTCCTTCCCCCTCACACGCTTGCGATGTTCTTGGCACGCCTGCCTGCTCCTTGGTGCCGGAATCAGTTCTGGGCAAAAAGCTACAGGCCAAAAGTTAGAAAAAGAGAGAAAGGCCAGAGTGCTGGCACACTCGGCAGCCATGTCAGTAGGCTAAGCCCTTGGGTTAACAGGCTCGTGAGGTAAGGAGAGCTGTGCTCAAGCAGCCTCTCTCTGGCGGTGGCCAGCAGCAGAGGGCCAGTGCCGAGCAGAAGAGCAAGGCCTAGCTGGAGAGCGGCCTGTGCCAGCCCCACACCCTTCCCACGGGCAAGTGCTCAGGGATTTCCTGAGCGGGGAAAAAGAGCAGCCGTGGCAGTTTCCCGAGGGCAAAAGAGCCACCAGCGGTCTTGGGCCAAAAACGGGGTGAATGATTTTGGAAGCGCCAGGGAGGTTTTTGGCTTCGCCAGCATGCTGCCACATGGCATGCAGAATGTGCCTGTGTGGGGGCTAGCCCACCTTTGGCAGGGCATCAAGAGAAAGGGGCGAGCAACTCCCCGCCTTGGGAAAGGGCCTGGCGCAGGCAGACGCCTCTGCATCTTCCAGGCCTACAGTGCCTTCTGAAAGATATGCTGCTGCTTTGAGGTCTCAGAAGCCAAGCTCTCACAAGCATCCTTAAAAAGCTCAAAACCCAACACAGGCGCTCGCTCAGAGGTCTTGAGCGACCTCGCAGCAGGGCGTCTTCTCCGCTGCAAGGCCTTCTTACAAGGGGATAGAGGAGGGCAGCCTGGAGGAATCTCCTTTTGGAAAGGTACCCCCAGCAGCAGCCGCAGCAGCAACAGCAATAGGCAAACACAAAGAGGCACTCAGCTGACGAGACACAAGTTGCTCCTGATGAGTGCGAATGCCGCCAGCTGCTGCCGGTGCGCTGGCCTCCAGCGCCGAGATGCAGGGCCCTGGGATGCCGTCGGGAGCTGCTCAGCACCGTGCTCGGCCGCCGGGCAAAGCAAAAGGAGGAGTGAGGCCATCAGTCGACGATGCCAGTGCCAGCCCCTCAAGAGACAAGCCCCGCGGGAGCCAGATTCCCCGGCCCCAGGGCATTACCTTCCCGCTGCCCTGGGGCACTGCACTGAGATCCCCAAGGCACCAGGCGGCACCACCCAAAGGGCCCTGGCCCCTCTCCCCAACCTCCCCAGCACCCCGGGTCCCTGCACGCGGCCGCTGACCTGCCCTGTGGCAAAGGCCGCCCTCCGCACACCACTGCTGACGTGCTCGCCTGCACACTGCACCGCAGCAGCCCGGGACGTCCTCGGGAGCTGCCCACAGCCACGCTCGGCCACCGGGCAGAGAAGAAGGAGGAGCAAGGCCAGCAGCGGCTGCCGCCGGGCCACAGCCCCCCAAGAAACAAGCCCCGCGCAGCCCCATGGCCCCACGGCTCAAGAGGACCCTCCTCCCACCGCTGTGGCGGACTCCATCGAGGCACCAGGCAGGACCACCCAGAAGGGTCCTGCGCTCTCTCCCACCCCTCCCAAGGACCCGCAACTCCCCGGGGCCTGACACGCGACTCCTTACCTGCCACACAGCACAGGCCCCCTCCACACACCAACGCCGGCGTGCTCGCCTGTGCTGCATGGGCCCGGCATGTCCTCGGGAGCTGCTCAGCGCCACGCCACGCTCGGCAGCCGTGCAAAGCAAAGGAGGAGAGAAGGCTTCAGTGGCTGCTGCCAGCACCCGTGCCCTCAACAAGTCCCCCACAGCTCCCTCTGCACCAACGCCCAGAGGCAGCTCATGGCCCCCCACACACTACCCCAGGCCGATGACGGTGCCGGGCCCCACGCCAGCCCCCTGGCTGCCACCAGCACACCAAGCCTGCGGCCAGGGCAGCGTGCCTCCACGCCGGCCAGAACACAGAACTCGCCGACACCCCGGGCAACGCTGACAATGGCCTTGGCAACAGGCACCAACTGCCCGGCAAGAGGCACAAGCGCCCCAGCCCCAAACACACCCACCGCGCACCGGCACGCCAGCAAGCATGGCCCAAGGGCCACGGGCAAGGCACGAGCCCTCGCTCAGAAACCCGGACACTGCTCCCGCCTCACCAGGCCTCTCCAGCACTCCGCATTTGCTCTCGCAGAGTTGTTCTCTGCAGCCCCGCCGCTTCTCTTGCATGCCTAGAGCAGCAAGCAATACCTGCCCTGCGGCACTTCCTCTTTTCACAAACTGACATCGTGCCTCCTCAGACATTGGCACAAAAATCACCATGCACCTGGCAAGGCTCATGCACCATCAAGGAAGCGCCCACAGCCTCTCTCGGGCTCCTCCGCTGTTCTTGCAGGCCTAGTCCAGTCAAACAAGAACTGCGCCGCTGCGCTTCCTCGCTCTTCCCAGACTGACACCATGCCTAACGACACATGCCGACAGACAGTGCCGCGCTGCTATAACGGCTCCCCACCTGCACGTGCTCGCACACTAGTGCTCTCCCGCGCCTCCACTGGCAGTCCTGCCTATTCCGGCCTCCACCAAAGTGCCCCTCTGCACCTCCCGACTCTTGCCAAACTTTCCCCTTACCAAAGGAGAGGTGTGCGCAGCATACAAGCTCTTCTGCAATGGCTCCGCCACCAGCAAGGGCTTGCCGAGGAGCCCTCTTCAGCCCCCACTGGAGCAGTGGCATGCCAGGTGCAGCCGCAGGAGAACTGCCCCTCCACGCTTCCACTTGTGCCTCCCAAACCCACACCGTGCCCACGCAGACACTGGCACAAAATCGCCACGCCCCTCACATGGCTCAGGCACGCAGAGGTTCACGTAGTGGCAGAACAGCTGTCTTGGGCCCCTCCGAGGCATGCCCTCAGGCAGTGCTAGGCAGAGCCCTATTGCAGAGGCAGAGAAGAGCTTGCTGAGATCCGCCCGCCTGCCTCCGCCTTCTCCTGCCCAGGCTGAAGAGGCCCAGCTCGCTCAGCCTCTCCTGGCAGGAGAGCTGCTCCAGTGCCTTCCTCCTCTTGGTGGCCCTTTGCAGGCCTCGCTCCACTCCGTCCGTGCGGATGTTGTCCTGGGGAGCCCAGAACTGCACCCCAGACTCCACGTGTGGCCTCAGCAGGGCTGAGGAGAGCGGAAGGAGCCTGCCCCTGACTCCCACCCCCTCCCTCCCCAGCGGCCCTCTGGCAATGCTCTTCCTGCGGCTTCCCAGGATACCAGCGGCCTTCGTGGCCACAAGCGCACATTGCTGGCTCACGGTCAGCTGGTGAAGAAAGCCTTCAGGACATCTGTGTTTTCAGTGTCCTTTGTCCCCAGGGCCCCTGCCCCCCGCCTTTAGCAGCAGGCTGCCCTTTGCCCTCGCCTTCCTTTTGCTGCTGGTGCACTTGTAGGAGCCTTGCCGCTTGCCTTTCCTGGCCCTTGCCAGCTTCAGCTCCAGGTGGCCTTTGGCTTTCCTCACGCCAGCCCTGCAGCCTCAGGCAGTGTCTCCAGGCATTTGTCCTGGGGCACCTCTCCCTCCTTCCCCCTCACACGCTTGCGATGTTCTTGGCACGCCTGCCTGCTCCTTGGTGCCGGAATCAGTTCTGGGCAAAAAGCTACAGGCCAAAAGTTAGAAAAAGAGAGAAAGGCCAGAGTGCTGGCACACTCGGCAGCCATGTCAGTAGGCTAAGCCCTTGGGTTAACAGGCTCGTGAGGTAAGGAGAGCTGTGCTCAAGCAGCCTCTCTCTGGCGGTGGCCAGCAGCAGAGGGCCAGTGCCGAGCAGAAGAGCAAGGCCTAGCTGGAGAGCGGCCTGTGCCAGCCCCACACCCTTCCCACGGGCAAGTGCTCAGGGATTTCCTGAGCGGGGAAAAAGAGCAGCCGTGGCAGTTTCCCGAGGGCAAAAGAGCCACCAGCGGTCTTGGGCCAAAAACGGGGTGAATGATTTTGGAAGCGCCAGGGAGGTTTTTGGCTTCGCCAGCATGCTGCCACATGGCATGCAGAATGTGCCTGTGTGGGGGCTAGCCCACCTTTGGCAGGGCATCAAGAGAAAGGGGCGAGCAACTCCCCGCCTTGGGAAAGGGCCTGGCGCAGGCAGACGCCTCTGCATCTTCCAGGCCTACAGTGCCTTCTGAAAGACATGCTGCTGCTTTGAGGTCTCAGAAGCCAAGCTCTCACAAGCATCCTTAAAAAGCTCAAAACCCAACACAGGCGCTCGCTCAGAGGTCTTGAGCGACCTCGCAGCAGGGCGTCTTCTCCGCTGCAAGGCCTTCTTACAAGGGGATAGAGGAGGGCAGCCTGGAGGAATCTCCTTTTGGAAAGGTACCCCCAGCAGCAGCCGCAGCAGCAACAGCAATAGGCAAACACAAAGAGGCACTCAGCTGACGAGACACAAGTTGCTCCTGATGAGTGCGAATGCCGCCAGCTGCTGCCGGTGCGCTGGCCTCCAGCGCCGAGATGCAGGGCCCTGGGATGCCGTCGGGAGCTGCTCAGCACCGTGCTCGGCCGCCGGGCAAAGCAAAAGGAGGAGTGAGGCCATCAGTCGATGATGCCAGTGCCAGCCCCTCAAGAGACAAGCCCCGCGGGAGCCAGATTCCCCGGCCCCAGGGCATTACCTTCCCGCTGCCCTGGGGCACTGCACTGAGATCCCCAAGGCACCAGGCGGCACCACCCAAAGGGCCCTGGCCCCTCTCCCCAACCTCCCCAGCACCCCGGGTCCCTGCACGCGGCCGCTGACCTGCCCTGTGGCAAAGGCCGCCCTCCGCACACCACTGCTGACGTGCTCGCCTGCACACTGCACCGCAGCAGCCCGGGACGTCCTCGGGAGCTGCCCACAGCCACGCTCGGCCACCGGGCAGAGAAGAAGGAGGAGCAAGGCCAGCAGCGACTGCCGCCGGGCCACAGCCCCCCAAGAAACAAGCCCCGCGCAGCCCCATGGCCCCACGGCTCAAGAGGACCCTCCTCCCACCGCTGTGGCGGACTCCATCGAGGCACCAGGCAGGACCACCCAGAAGGGTCCTGCGCTCTCTCCCACCCCTCCCAAGGACCCGCAACTCCCCGGGGCCTGACACGCGACTCCTTACCTGCCACACAGCACAGGCCCCCTCCACACACCAACGCCGGCGTGCTCGCCTGTGCTGCATGGGCCCGGCATGTCCTCGGGAGCTGCTCAGCGCCACGCCACGCTCGGCAGCCGTGCAAAGCAAAGGAGGAGAGAAGGCTTCAGTGGCTGCTGCCAGCACCCGTGCCCTCAACAAGTCCCCCACAGCTCCCTCTGCACCAACGCCCAGAGGCAGCTCATGGCCCCCCACACACTACCCCAGGCCGATGACGGTGCCGGGCCCCACGCCAGCCCCCTGGCTGCCACCAGCACACCAAGCCTGCGGCCAGGGCAGCCTGCCTCCACGCCGGCCAGAACACAGAACTCGCCGACACCCCGGGCAACGCTGACAATGGCCTTGGCAACAGGCACCAACTGCCCGGCAAGAGGCACAAGCGCCCCAGCCCCAAACACACCCACCGCGCACCGGCACGCCAGCAAGCATGGCCCAAGGGCCACGGGCAAGGCACGAGCCCTCGCTCAGAAACCCGGACACTGCTCCCGCCTCACCAGGCCTCTCCAGCACTCCGCATTTGCTCTCGCAGAGTTGTTCTCTGCAGCCCCGCCGCTTCTCTTGCATGCCTAGAGCAGCAAGCAATACCTGCCCTGCGGCACTTCCTCTTTTCACAAACTGACACCGTGCCTCCTCAGACATTGGCACAAAAATCACCATGCACCTGGCAAGGCTCATGCACCATCAAGGAAGCGCCCACAGCCTCTCTCGGGCTCCTCCGCTGTTCTTGCAGGCCTAGTCCAGTCAAACAAGAACTGCGCCGCTGCGCTTCCTCGCTCTTCCCAGACTGACACCATGCCTAACGACACATGCCGACAGACAGTGCCGCGCTGCTATAACGGCTCCCCACCTGCACGTGCTCGCACACTAGTGCTCTCCCGCGCCTCCACTGGCAGTCCTGCCTATTCCGGCCTCCACCAAAGTGCCCCTCTGCACCTCCCGACTCTTGCCAAACTTTCCCCTTACCAAAGGAGAGGTGCGCGCAGCATACAAGCTCTTCTGCAATGGCTCCGCCACCAGCAAGGGCTTGCCGAGGAGCCCTCTTCAGCCCCCACTGGAGCAGTGGCATGCCAGGTACAGCCTCAGGAGAACTGCCCCTCCACGCTTCCACTTGTGCCTCCCAAACCCACACCGTGCCCACGCAGACACTGGCACAAAATCGCCATGCCCCTCACATGGCTCAGGCACGCAGAGGTTCACGTAGTGGCAGAACAGCTGTCTTGGGCCCCTCCGAGGCATGCCCTCAGGCAGTGCTAGGCAGAGGCCTATTGCAGAGGCAGAGAAGAGCTTGCTGAGATCCGCCCGCCTGCCTCCGCCTTCTCCTGCCCAGGCTGAAGAGGCCCAGCTCGCTCAGCCTCTCCTGGCAGGAGAGCTGCTCCAGTGCCTTCCTCCTCTTGGTGGCCCTTTGCAGGCCTCGCTCCACTCCGTCCGTGCGGATGTTGTCCTGGGGAGCCCAGAACTGCACCCCAGACTCCACGTGTGGCCTCAGCAGGGCTGAGGAGAGCGGAAGGAGCCTGCCCCTGACTCCCACCCCCTCCCTCCCCAGCGGCCCTCTGGCAATGCTCTTCCTGCGGCTTCCCAGGATACCAGCGGCCTTCGTGGCCACAAGCGCACATTGCTGGCTCACGGTCAGCTGGTGAAGAAAGCCTTCAGGACATCTGTGTTTTCAGTGTCCTTTGTCCCCAGGGCCCCTGCCCCCCGCCTTTAGCAGCAGGCTGCCCTTTGCCCTCGCCTTCCTTTTGCTGCTGGTGCACTTGTAGGAGCCTTGCCGCTTGCCTTTCCTGGCCCTTGCCAGCTTCAGCTCCAGGTGGCCTTTGGCTTTCCTCACGCCAGCCCTGCAGCCTCAGGCAGTGTCTCCAGGCATTTGTCCTGGGGCACCTCTCCCTCCTTCCCCCTCACACGCTTGCGATGTTCTTGGCACGCCTGCCTGCTCCTTGGTGCCGGAATCAGTTCTGGGCAAAAAGCTACAGGCCAAAAGTTAGAAAAAGAGAGAAAGGCCAGAGTGCTGGCACACTCGGCAGCCATGTCAGTAGGCTAAGCCCTTGGGTTAACAGGCTCGTGAGGTAAGGAGAGCTGTGCTCAAGCAGCCTCTCTCTGGCGGTGGCCAGCAGCAGAGGGCCAGTGCCGAGCAGAAGAGCAAGGCCTAGCTGGAGAGCGGCCTGTGCCAGCCCCACACCCTTCCCACGGGCAAGTGCTCAGGGATTTCCTGAGCGGGGAAAAAGAGCAGCCGTGGCAGTTTCCCGAGGGCAAAAGAGCCACCAGCGGTCTTGGGCCAAAAACGGGGTGAATGATTTTGGAAGCGCCAGGGAGGTTTTTGGCTTCGCCAGCATGCTGCCACATGGCATGCAGAATGTGCCTGTGTGGGGGCTAGCCCACCTTTGGCAGAGCATCAAGAGAAAGGGGCGAGCAACTCCCCGCCTTGGGAAAGGGCCTGGCGCAGGCAGACGCCTCTGCATCTTCCAGGCCTACAGTGCCTTCTGAAAGACATGCTGCTGCTTTGAGGTCTCAGAAGCCAAGCTCTCACAAGCATCCTTAAAAAGCTCAAAACCCAACACAGGCGCTCGCTCAGAGGTCTTGAGCGACCTCGCAGCAGGGCGTCTTCTCCGCTGCAAGGCCTTCTTACAAGGGGATAGAGGAGGGCAGCCTGGAGGAATCTCCTTTTGGAAAGGTACCCCCAGCAGCAGCCGCAGCAGCAACAGCAATAGGCAAACACAAAGAGGCACTCAGCTGACGAGACACAAGTTGCTCCTGATGAGTGCGAATGCCGCCAGCTGCTGCCGGTGCGCTGGCCTCCAGCGCCGAGATGCAGGGCCCTGGGATGCCGTCGGGAGCTGCTCAGCACCGTGCTCGGCCGCCGGGCAAAGCAAAAGGAGGAGTGAGGCCATCAGTGGATGATGCCAGTGCCAGCCCCCCAAGAGACAAGCCCCGCGGGAGCCAGATTCCCCGGCCCCAGGGCATTACCTTCCCGCTGCCCTGGGGCACTGCACTGAGATCCCCAAGGCACCAGGCGGCACCACCCAAAGGGCCCTGGCCCCTCTCCCCAACCTCCCCAGCACCCCGGGTCCCTGCACGCGGCCGCTGACCTGCCCTGTGGCAAAGGCCGCCCTGCGCACACCACTGCTGACGTGCTCGCCTGCACACTGCACCGCAGCAGCCCGGGACGTCCTCGGGAGCTGCCCACAGCCACGCTCGGCCACCGGGCAGAGAAGAAGGAGGAGCAAGGCCAGCAGCGGCTGCCGCCGGGCCACAGCCCCCCAAGAAACAAGCCCCGCGCAGCCCCATGGCCCCACGGCTCAAGAGGACCCTCCTCCCACCGCTGTGGCGGACTCCATCGAGGCACCACCCAGAAGGGTCCTGCGCTCTCTCCCACCCCTCCCAAGGACCCGCAACTCCCCGGGGCCTGACACGCGACTCCTTACCTGCCACACAGCACAGGCCCCCTCCACACACCAACGCCGGCGTGCTCGCCTGTGCTGCATGGGCCCGGCATGTCCTCGGGAGCTGCGCAGCGCCACGCCACGCTCGGCCGGCGTGCAAAGCAAAGGAGGAGAGAAGGCTTCAGTGGCTGCTGCCAGCACCCGTGCCCTCAACAAGTCCCCCACAGCTCCCTCTGCACCAACGCCCAGAGGCAGCTCATGGCCCCCCACACACTACCCCAGGCCGATGACGGTGCCGGGCCCCACGCCAGCCCCCTGGCTGCCACCAGCACACCAAGCCTGCGGCCAGGGCAGCCTGCCTCCACGCCGGCCAGAACACAGAACTCGCCGACACCCCGGGCAACGCTGACAATGGCCTTGGCAACAGGCACCAACTGCCCGGCAAGAGGCACAAGCGCCCCAGCCCCAAACACACCCACCGCGCACCGGCACGCCAGCAAGCATGGCCCAAGGGCTGCGGGCAAGGCACGAGCCCTCGCTCAGAAACCCGGACACTGCTCCCGCCTCACCAGGCCTCTCCAGCACTCCGCATTTGCTCTCGCAGAGTTGTTCTCTGCAGCCCCGCCGCTTCTCTTGCATGCCTAGAGCAGCAAGCAATACCTGCCCTGCGGCACTTCCTCTTTTCACAAACTGACACCGTGCCTCCTCAGACATTGGCACAAAAATCACCATGCACCTGGCAAGGCTCATGCACCATCAAGGAAGCGCCCACAGCTTCCCTCGGGCTCCTCCGCTGTTCTTGCAGGCCTAGTCCAGTCAAACAAGAACTGCGCCGCTGCGCTTCCTCGCTCTTCCCAGACTGACACCATGCCTAACGACACATGCCGACAGACAGTGCCGCGCTGCTATAACGGCTCCCCACCTGCACGTGCTCGCACACTAGTGCTCTCCCGCGCCTCCACTGGCAGTCCTGCCTATTCCGGCCTCCACCAAAGTGCCCCTCTGCACCTCCCGACTCTTGCCAAACTTTCCCCTTACCAAAGGAGAGGTGTGCGCAGCATACAAGCTCTTCTGCAATGGCTCCGCCACCAGCAAGGGCTTGCCGAGGAGCCCTCTTCAGCCCCCACTGGAGCAGTGGCATGCCAGGTGCAGCCGCAGGAGAACTGCCCCTCCACGCTTCCACTTGTGCCTCCCAAACCCACACCGTGCCCACGCAGACACTGGCACAAAATCGCCACGCCCCTCACATGGCTCAGGCACGCAGAGGTTCACGTAGTGGCAGAACAGCTGTCTTGGGCCCCTCCGAGGCATGCCCTCAGGCAGTGCTAGGCAGAGGCCTATTGCAGAGGCAGAGAAGAGCTTGCGGAGATCCGCCCACCTGCCTCCGCCTTCTCCTGCCCAGGCTGAAGAGGCCCAGCTCGCTCAGCCTCTCCTGGCAGGAGAGCTGCTCCAGTGCCTTCCTCCTCTTGGTGGCCCTTTGCAGGCCTCGCTCCACTCCGTCCGTGCGGATGTTGTCCTGGGGAGCCCAGAACTGCACCCCAGACTCCACGTGTGGCCTCAGCAGGGCTGAGGAGAGCGGAAGGAGCCTGCCCCTGACTCCCACCCCCTCCCTCCCCAGCGGCCCTCTGGCAATGCTCTTCCTGCGGCTTCCCAGGATACCAGCGGCCTTCGTGGCCACAAGCGCACATTGCTGGCTCACGGTCAGCTGGTGAAGAAAGCCTTCAGGACATCTGTGTTTTCAGTGTCCTTTGTCCCCAGGGCCCCTGCCCCCCGCCTTTAGCAGCAGGCTGCCCTTTGCCCTCGCCTTCCTTTTGCTGCTGGTGCACTTGTAGGAGCCTTGCCGCTTGCCTTTCCTGGCCCTTGCCAGCTTCAGCTCCAGGTGGCCTTTGGCTTTCCTCACGCCAGCCCTGCAGCCTCAGGCAGTGTCTCCAGGCATTTGTCCTGGGGCACCTCTCCCTCCTTCCCCCTCACACGCTTGCGATGTTCTTGGCACGCCTGCCTGCTCCTTGGTGCCGGAATCAGTTCTGGGCAAAAAGCTACAGGCCAAAAGTTAGAAAAAGAGAGAAAGGCCAGAGTGCTGGCACACTCGGCAGCCATGTCAGTAGGCTAAGCCCTTGGGTTAACAGGCTCGTGAGGTAAGGAGAGCTGTGCTCAAGCAGCCTCTCTCTGGCGGTGGCCAGCAGCAGAGGGCCAGTGCCGAGCAGAAGAGCAAGGCCTAGCTGGAGAGCGGCCTGTGCCAGCCCCACACCCTTCCCACGGGCAAGTGCTCAGGGATTTCCTGAGCGGGGAAAAAGAGCAGCCGTGGCAGTTTCCCGAGGGCAAAAGAGCCACCAGCGGTCTTGGGCCAAAAACGGGGTGAATGATTTTGGAAGCGCCAGGGAGGTTTTTGGCTTCGCCAGCATGCTGCCACATGGCATGCAGAATGTGCCTGTGTGGGGGCTAGCCCACCTTTGGCAGGGCATCAAGAGAAAGGGGCGAGCAACTCCCCGCCTTGGGAAAGGGCCTGGCGCAGGCAGACGCCTCTGCATCTTCCAGGCCTACAGTGCCTTCTGAAAGACATGCTGCTGCTTTGAGGTCTCAGAAGCCAAGCTCTCACAAGCATCCTTAAAAAGCTCAAAACCCAACACAGGCGCTCGCTCAGAGGTCTTGAGCGACCTCGCAGCAGGGCGTCTTCTCCGCTGCAAGGCCTTCTTACAAGGGGATAGAGGAGGGCAGCCTGGAGGAATCTCCTTTTGGAAAGGTACCCCCAGCAGCAGCCGCAGCAGCAACAGCAATAGGCAAACACAAAGAGGCACTCAGCTGACGAGACACAAGTTGCTCCTGATGAGTGCGAATGCCGCCAGCTGCTGCCGGTGCGCTGGCCTCCAGCGCCGAGATGCAGGGCCCTGGGATGCCGTCGGGAGCTGCTCAGCACCGTGCTCGGCCGCCGGGCAAAGCAAAAGGAGGAGTGAGGCCATCAGTCGACGATGCCAGTGCCAGCCCCTCAAGAGACAAGCCCCGCGGGAGCCAGATTCCCCGGCCCCAGGGCATTACCTTCCCGCTGCCCTGGGGCACTGCACTGAGATCCCCAAGGCACCAGGCGGCACCACCCAAAGGGCCCTGGCCCCTCTCCCCAACCTCCCCAGCACCCCGGGTCCCTGCACGCGGCCGCTGACCTGCCCTGTGGCAAAGGCCGCCCTGCGCACACCACTGCTGACGTGCTCGCCTGCACACTGCACCGCAGCAGCCCGGGACGTCCTCGGGAGCTGCCCACAGCCACGCTCGGCCACCGGGCAGAGAAGAAGGAGGAGCAAGGCCAGCAGCGGCTGCCGCCGGGCCACAGCCCCCCAAGAAACAAGCCCCGCGCAGCCCCATGGCCCCACGGCTCAAGAGGACCCTCCTCCCACCGCTGTGGCGGACTCCATCGAGGCACCAGGCAGGACCACCCAGAAGGGTCCTGCGCTCTCTCCCACCCCTCCCAAGGACCCCCAACTCCCCGGGGCCTGACACGCGACTCCTTACCTGCCACACAGCACAGGCCCCCTCCACACACCAACGCCGGCGTGCTCGCCTGTGCTGCATGGGCCCGGCATGTCCTCGGGAGCTGTGCAGCGCCACGCCACGCTCGGCAGCCGTGCAAAGCAAAGGAGGAGAGAAGGCTTCAGTGGCTGCTGCCAGCACCCGTGCCCTCAACAAGTCCCCCACAGCTCCCTCTGCACCAACGCCCAGAGGCAGCTCATGGCCCCCCACACACTACCCCAGGCCGATGACGGTGCCGGGCCCCACGCCAGCCCCCTGGCTGCCACCAGCACACCAAGCCTGCGGCCAGGGCAGCCTGCCTCCACGCCGGCCAGAACACAGAACTCGCCGACACCCCGGGCAACGCTGACAATGGCCTTGGCAACAGGCACCAACTGCCCGGCAAGAGGCACAAGCGCCCCAAGGCACGAGCCCTCGCTCAGAAACCCGGACACTGCTCCCGCCTCACCAGGCCTCTCCAGCACTCCGCATTTGCTCTCGCAGAGTTGTTCTCTGCAGCCCCGCCGCTTCTCTTGCATGCCTAGAGCAGCAAGCAATACCTGCCCTGCGGCACTTCCTCTTTTCACAAACTGACATCGTGCCTCCTCAGACATTGGCACAAAAATCACCATGCACCTGGCAAGGCTCATGCACCATCAAGGAAGCGCCCACAGCCTCTCTCGGGCTCCTCCGCTGTTCTTGCAGGCCTAGTCCAGTCAAACAAGAACTGCGCCGCTGCGCTTTCTCGCTCTTCCCAGACTGACACCATGCCTAACGACACATGCCGACAGACAGTGCCGCGCTGCTATAACGGCTCCCCACCTGCACGTGCTCGCACACTAGTGCTCTCCCGCGCCTCCACTGGCAGTCCTGCCTATTCCGGCCTCCACCAAAGTGCCCCTCTGCACCTCCCGACTCTTGCCAAACTTTCCCCTTACCAAAGGAGAGGTGTGCGCAGCATACAAGCTCTTCTGCAATGGCTCCGCCACCAGCAAGGGCTTGCCGAGGAGCCCTCTTCAGCCCCCACTGGAGCAGTGGCATGCCAGGTGCAGCCGCAGGAGAACTGCCCCTCCACGCTTCCACTTGTGCCTCCCAAACCCACACCGTGCCCACGCAGACACTGGCACAAAATCGCCACGCCCCTCACATGGCTCAGGCACGCAGAGGTTCACGTAGTGGCAGAACAGCTGTCTTGGGCCCCTCCGAGGCATGCCCTCAGGCAGTGCTAGGCAGAGGCCTATTGCAGAGGCAGAGAAGAGCTTGCTGAGATCCGCCCGCCTGCCTCCGCCTTCTCCTGCCCAGGCTGAAGAGGCCCAGCTCGCTCAGCCTCTCCTGGCAGGAGAGCTGCTCCAGTGCCTTCCTCCTCTTGGTGGCCCTTTGCAGGCCTCGCTCCACTCCGTCCGTGCGGATGTTGTCCTGGGGAGCCCAGAACTGCACCCCAGACTCCACGTGTGGCCTCAGCAGGGCTGAGGAGAGCGGAAGGAGCCTGCCCCTGACTCCCACCCCCTCCCTCCCCAGCGGCCCTCTGGCAATGCTCTTCCTGCGGCTTCCCAGGATACCAGCGGCCTTCGTGGCCACAAGCGCACATTGCTGGCTCACGGTCAGCTGGTGAAGAAAGCCTTCAGGACATCTGTGTTTTCAGTGTCCTTTGTCCCCAGGGCCCCTGCCCCCCGCCTTTAGCAGCAGGCTGCCCTTTGCCCTCGCCTTCCTTTTGCTGCTGGTGCACTTGTAGGAGCCTTGCCGCTTGCCTTTCCTGGCCCTTGCCAGCTTCAGCTCCAGGTGGCCTTTGGCTTTCCTCACGCCAGCCCTGCAGCCTCAGGCAGTGTCTCCAGGCAATTGTCCTGGGGCACCTCTCCCTCCTTCCCCCTCACACGCTTGCGATGTTCTTGGCACGCCTGCCTGCTCCTTGGTGCCGGAATCAGTTCTGGGCAAAAAGCTACAGGCCAAAAGTTAGAAAAAGAGAGAAAGGCCAGAGTGCTGGCACACTCGGCAGCCATGTCAGTAGGCTAAGCCCTTGGGTTAACAGGCTCGTGAGGTAAGGAGAGCTGTGCTCAAGCAGCCTCTCTCTGGCGGTGGCCAGCAGCAGAGGGCCAGTGCCGAGCAGAAGAGCAAGGCCTAGCTGGAGAGCGGCCTGTGCCAGCCCCACACCCTTCCCACGGGCAAGTGCTCAGGGATTTCCTGAGCGGGGAAAAAGAGCAGCCGTGGCAGTTTCCCGAGGGCAAAAGAGCCACCAGCGGTCTTGGGCCAAAAACGGGGTGAATGATTTTGGAAGCGCCAGGGAGGTTTTTGGCTTCGCCAGCATGCTGCCACATGGCATGCAGAATGTGCCTGTGTGGGGGCTAGCCCACCTTTGGCAGAGCATCAAGAGAAAGGGGCGAGCAACTCCCCGCCTTGGGAAAGGGCCTGGCGCAGGCAGACGCCTCTGCATCTTCCAGGCCTACAGTGCCTTCTGAAAGACATGCTGCTGCTTTGAGGTCTCAGAAGCCAAGCTCTCACAAGCATCCTTAAAAAGCTCAAAACCCAACACAGGCGCTCGCTCAGAGGTCTTGAGCGACCTCGCAGCAGGGCGTCTTCTCCGCTGCAAGGCCTTCTTACAAGGGGATAGAGGAGGGCAGCCTGGAGGAATCTCCTTTTGGAAAGGTACCCCCAGCAGCAGCCGCAGCAGCAACAGCAATAGGCAAACACAAAGAGGCACTCAGCTGACGAGACACAAGTTGCTCCTGATGAGTGCGAATGCCGCCAGCTGCTGCCGGTGCGCTGGCCTCCAGCGCCGAGATGCAGGGCCCTGGGATGCCGTCGGGAGCTGCTCAGCACCGTGCTCGGCCGCCGGGCAAAGCAAAAGGAGGAGTGAGGCCATCAGTCGACGATGCCAGTGCCAGCCCCCCAAGAGACAAGCCCCGCGGGAGCCAGATTCCCCGGCCCCAGGGCATTACCTTCCCGCTGCCCTGGGGCACTGCACTGAGATCCCCAAGGCACCAGGCGGCACCACCCAAAGGGCCCTGGCCCCTCTCCCCAACCTCCCCAGCACCCCGGGTCCCTGCACGCGGCCGCTGACCTGCCCTGTGGCAAAGGCCGCCCTCCGCACACCACTGCTGACGTGCTCGCCTGCACACTGCACCGCAGCAGCCCGGGACGTCCTCGGGAGCTGCCCACAGCCACGCTCGGCCACCGGGCAGAGAAGAAGGAGGAGCAAGGCCAGCAGCGGCTGCCGCCGGGCCACAGCCCCCCAAGAAACAAGCCCCGCGCAGCCCCATGGCCCCACGGCTCAAGAGGACCCTCCTCCCACCGCTGTGGCGGACTCCATCGAGGCACCAGGCAGGACCACCCAGAAGGGTCCTGCGCTCTCCCCCACCCCTCCCAAGGACCCGCAACTCCCCGGGGCCTGACACGCGACTCCTTACCTGCCACACAGCACAGGCCCCCTCCACACACCAACGCCGGCGTGCTCGCCTGTGCTGCATGGGCCCGGCATGTCCTCGGGAGCTGCGCAGCGCCACGCCACGCTCGGCAGCCGTGCAAAGCAAAGGAGGAGAGAAGGCTTCAGTGGCTGCTGCCAGCACCCGTGCCCTCAACAAGTCCCCCACAGCTCCCTCTGCACCAACGCCCAGAGGCAGCTCATGGCCCCCCACACACTACCCCAGGCCGATGACGGTGCCGGGCCCCACGCCAGCCCCCTGGCTGCCACCAGCACACCAAGCCTGCGGCCAGGGCAGCCTGCCTCCACGCCGGCCAGAACACAGAACTCGCCGACACCCCGGGCAACGCTGACAATGGCCTTGGCAACAGGCACCAACTGCCCGGCAAGAGGCACAAGCGCCCCAGCCCCAAACACACCCACCGCGCACCGGCACGCCAGCAAGCATGGCCCAAGGGCCACGGGCAAGGCACGAGCCCTCGCTCAGAAACCCGGACACTGCTCCCGCCTCACCAGGCCTCTCCAGCACTCCGCATTTGCTCTCGCAGAGTTGTTCTCTGCAGCCCCGCCGCTTCTCTTGCATGCCTAGAGCAGCAAGCAATACCTGCCCTGCGGCACTTCCTCTTTTCACAAACTGACATCGTGCCTCCTCAGACATTGGCACAAAAATCACCATGCACCTGGCAAGGCTCATGCACCATCAAGGAAGCGCCCACAGCCTCTCTCGGGCTCCTCCGCTGTTCTTGCAGGCCTAGTCCAGTCAAACAAGAACTGCGCCGCTGCGCTTTCTCGCTCTTCCCAGACTGACACCATGCCTAACGACACATGCCGACAGACAGTGCCGCGCTGCTATAACGGCTCCCCACCTGCACGTGCTCGCACACTAGTGCTCTCCCGCGCCTCCACTGGCAGTCCTGCCTATTCCGGCCTCCACCAAAGTGCCCCTCTGCACCTCCCGACTCTTGCCAAACTTTCCCCTTACCAAAGGAGAGGTGTGCGCAGCATACAAGCTCTTCTGCAATGGCTCCGCCACCAGCAAGGGCTTGCCGAGGAGCCCTCTTCAGCCCCCACTGGAGCAGTGGCATGCCAGGTGCAGCCGCAGGAGAACTGCCCCTCCACGCTTCCACTTGTGCCTCCCAAACCCACACCGTGCCCACGCAGACACTGGCACAAAATCGCCACGCCCCTCACATGGCTCAGGCACGCAGAGGTTCACGTAGTGGCAGAACAGCTATCTTGGGCCCCTCCGAGGCATGCCCTCAGGCAGTGCTAGGCAGAGGCCTATTGCAGAGGCAGAGAAGAGCTTGCTGAGATCCGCCCACCTGCCTCCGCCTTCTCCTGCCCAGGCTGAAGAGGCCCAGCTCGCTCAGCCTCTCCTGGCAGGAGAGCTGCTCCAGTGCCTTCCTCCTCTTGGTGGCCCTTTGCAGGCCTCGCTCCACTCCGTCCGTGCGGATGTTGTCCTGGGGAGCCCAGAACTGCACCCCAGACTCCACGTGTGGCCTCAGCAGGGCTGAGGAGAGCGGAAGGAGCCTGCCCCTGACTCCCACCCCCTCCCTCCCCAGCGGCCCTCTGGCAATGCTCTTCCTGCGGCTTCCCAGGATACCAGCGGCCTTCGTGGCCACAAGCGCACATTGCTGGCTCACGGTCAGCTGGTGAAGAAAGCCTTCAGGACATCTGTGTTTTCAGTGTCCTTTGTCCCCAGGGCCCCTGCCCCCCGCCTTTAGCAGCAGGCTGCCCTTTGCCCTCGCCTTCCTTTTGCTGCTGGTGCACTTGTAGGAGCCTTGCCGCTTGCCTTTCCTGGCCCTTGCCAGCTTCAGCTCCAGGTGGCCTTTGGCTTTCCTCACGCCAGCCCTGCAGCCTCAGGCAGTGTCTCCAGGCATTTGTCCTGGGGCACCTCTCCCTCCTTCCCCCTCACACGCTTGCGATGTTCTTGGCACGCCTGCCTGCTCCTTGGTGCCGGAATCAGTTCTGGGCAAAAAGCTACAGGCCAAAAGTTAGAAAAAGAAAGGCCAGAGTGCTGGCACACTCGGCAGCCATGTCAGTAGGCTAAGCCCTTGGGTTAACAGGCTCGTGAGGTAAGGAGAGCTGTGCTCAAGCAGCCTCTCTCTGGCGGTGGCCAGCAGCAGAGGGCCAGTGCCGAGCAGAAGAGCAAGGCCTAGCTGGAGAGCGGCCTGTGCCAGCCCCACACCCTTCCCACGGGCAAGTGCTCAGGGATTTCCTGAGCGGGGAAAAAGAGCAGCCGTGGCAGTTTCCCGAGGGCAAAAGAGCCACCAGCGGTCTTGGGCCAAAAACGGGGTGAATGATTTTGGAAGCGCCAGGGAGGTTTTTGGCTTCGCCAGCATGCTGCCACATGGCATGCAGAATGTGCCTGTGTGGGGGCTAGCCCACCTTTGGCAGGGCATCAAGAGAAAGGGGCGAGCAACTCCCCGCCTTGGGAAAGGGCCTGGCGCAGGCAGACGCCTCTGCATCTTCCAGGCCTACAGTGCCTTCTGAAAGACATGCTGCTGCTTTGAGGTCTCAGAAGCCAAGCTCTCACAAGCATCCTTAAAAAGCTCAAAACCCAACACAGGCGCTCGCTCAGAGGTCTTGAGCGACCTCGCAGCAGGGCGTCTTCTCCGCTGCAAGGCCTTCTTACAAGGGGATAGAGGAGGGCAGCCTGGAGGAATCTCCTTTTGGAAAGGTACCCCCAGCAGCAGCCGCAGCAGCAACAGCAATAGGCAAACACAAAGAGGCACTCAGCTGACGAGACACAAGTTGCTCCTGATGAGTGCGAATGCCGCCAGCTGCTGCCGGTGCGCTGGCCTCCAGCGCCGAGATGCAGGGCCCTGGGATGCCGTCGGGAGCTGCTCAGCACCGTGCTCGGCCGCCGGGCAAAGCAAAAGGAGGAGTGAGGCCATCAGTCGACGATGCCAGTGCCAGCCCCCCAAGAGACAAGCCCCGCGGGAGCCAGATTCCCCGGCCCCAGGGCATTACCTTCCCGCTGCCCTGGGGCACTGCACTGAGATCCCCAAGGCACCAGGCGGCACCACCCAAAGGGCCCTGGCCCCTCTCCCCAACCTCCCCAGCACCCCGGGTCCCTGCACGCGGCCGCTGACCTGCCCTGTGGCAAAGGCCGCCCTGCGCACACCACTGCTGACGTGCTCGCCTGCACACTGCACCGCAGCAGCCCGGGACGTCCTCGGGAGCTGCCCACAGCCACGCTCGGCCACCGGGCAGAGAAGAAGGAGGAGCAAGGCCAGCAGCGGCTGCCGCCGGGCCACAGCCCCCCAAGAAACAAGCCCCGCGCAGCCCCATGGCCCCACGGCTCAAGAGGACCCTCCTCCCACCGCTGTGGCGGACTCCATCGAGGCACCAGGCAGGACCACCCAGAAGGGTCCTGCGCTCTCCCCCACCCCTCCCAAGGACCCGCAACTCCCCGGGGCCTGACACGCAACTCCTTACCTGCCACACAGCACAGGCCCCCTCCACACACCAACGCCGGCGTGCTCGCCTGTGCTGCATGGGCCCGGCATGTCCTCGGGAGCTGCGCAGCGCCACGCCACGCTCGGCCGGCGTGCAAAGCAAAGGAGGAGAGAAGGCTTCAGTGGCTGCTGCCAGCACCCGTGCCCTCAACAAGTCCCCCACAGCTCCCTCTGCACCAACGCCCAGAGGCAGCTCATGGCCCCCCACACACTACCCCAGGCCGATGACGGTGCCGGGCCCCACGCCAGCCCCCTGGCTGCCACCAGCACACCAAGCCTGCGGCCAGGGCAGCCTGCCTCCACGCCGGCCAGAACACAGAACTCGCCGACACCCCAGGCAACGCTGACAATGGCCTTGGCAACAGGCACCAACTGCCCGGCAAGAGGCACAAGCGCCCCAGCCCCAAACACACCCACCGCGCACCGGCACGCCAGCAAGCATGGCCCAAGGGCCACGGGCAAGGCACGAGCCCTCGCTCAGAAACCCGGACACTGCTCCCGCCTCACCAGGCCTCTCCAGCACTCCGCATTTGCTCTCGCAGAGTTGTTCTCTGCAGCCCCGCCGCTTCTCTTGCATGCCTAGAGCAGCAAGCAATACCTGCCCTGCGGCACTTCCTCTTTTCACAAACTGACATCGTGCCTCCTCAGACATTGGCACAAAAATCACCATGCACCTGGCAAGGCTCATGCACCATCAAGGAAGCGCCCACAGCCTCTCTCGGGCTCCTCCGCTGTTCTTGCAGGCCTAGTCCAGTCAAACAAGAACTGCGCCGCTGCGCTTTCTCGCTCTTCCCAGACTGACACCATGCCTAACGACACATGCCGACAGACAGTGCCGCGCTGCTATAACGGCTCCCCACCTGCACGTGCTCGCACACTAGTGCTCTCCCGCGCCTCCACTGGCAGTCCTGCCTATTCCGGCCTCCACCAAAGTGCCCCTCTGCACCTCCCGACTCTTGCCAAACTTTCCCCTTACCAAAGGAGAGGTGTGCGCAGCATACAAGCTCTTCTGCAATGGCTCCGCCACCAGCAAGGGCTTGCCGAGGAGCCCTCTTCAGCCCCCACTGGAGCAGTGGCATGCCAGGTGCAGCCGCAGGAGAACTGCCCCTCCACGCTTCCACTTGCGCCTCCCAAACCCACACCGTGCCCACGCAGACACTGGCACAAAATCGCCACGCCCCTCACATGGCTCAGGCACGCAGAGGTTCACGTAGTGGCAGAACAGCTGTCTTGGGCCCCTCCGAGGCATGCCCTCAGGCAGTGCTAGGCAGAGGCCTATTGCAGAGGCAGAGAAGAGCTTGCTGAGATCCGCCCGCCTGCCTCCGCCTTCTCCTGCCCAGGCTGAAGAGGCCCAGCTCGCTCAGCCTCTCCTGGCAGGAGAGCTGCTCCAGTGCCTTCCTCCTCTTGGTGGCCCTTTGCAGGCCTCGCTCCACTCCGTCCGTGCGGATGTTGTCCTGGGGAGCCCAGAACTGCACCCCAGACTCCACGTGTGGCCTCAGCAGGGCTGAGGAGAGCGGAAGGAGCCTGCCCCTGACTCCCACCCCCTCCCTCCCCAGCGGCCCTCTGGCAATGCTCTTCCTGCGGCTTCCCAGGATACCAGCGGCCTTCGTGGCCACAAGCGCACATTGCTGGCTCACGGTCAGCTGGTGAAGAAAGCCTTCAGGACATCTGTGTTTTCAGTGTCCTTTGTCCCCAGGGCCCCTGCCCCCCGCCTTTAGCAGCAGGCTGCCCTTTGCCCTCGCCTTCCTTTTGCTGCTGGTGCACTTGTAGGAGCCTTGCCGCTTGCCTTTCCTGGCCCTTGCCAGCTTCAGCTCCAGGTGGCCTTTGGCTTTCCTCACGCCAGCCCTGCAGCCTCAGGCAGTGTCTCCAGGCATTTGTCCTGGGGCACCTCTCCCTCCTTCCCCCTCACACGCTTGCGATGTTCTTGGCACGCCTGCCTGCTCCTTGGTGCCGGAATCAGTTCTGGGCAAAAAGCTACAGGCCAAAAGTTAGAAAAAGAAAGGCCAGAGTGCTGGCACACTCGGCAGCCATGTCAGTAGGCTAAGCCCTTGGGTTAACAGGCTCGTGAGGTAAGGAGAGCTGTGCTCAAGCAGCCTCTCTCTGGCGGTGGCCAGCAGCAGAGGGCCAGTGCCGAGCAGAAGAGCAAGGCCTAGCTGGAGAGCGGCCTGTGCCAGCCCCACACCCTTCCCACGGGCAAGTGCTCAGGGATTTCCTGAGCGGGGAAAAAGAGCAGCCGTGGCAGTTTCCCGAGGGCAAAAGAGCCACCAGCGGTCTTGGGCCAAAAACGGGGTGAATGATTTTGGAAGCGCCAGGGAGGTTTTTGGCTTCGCCAGCATGCTGCCACATGGCATGCAGAATGTGCCTGTGTGGGGGCTAGCCCACCTTTGGCAGGGCATCAAGAGAAAGGGGCGAGCAACTCCCCGCCTTGGGAAAGGGCCTGGCGCAGGCAGACGCCTCTGCATCTTCCAGGCCTACAGTGCCTTCTGAAAGACATGCTGCTGCTTTGAGGTCTCAGAAGCCAAGCTCTCACAAGCATCCTTAAAAAGCTCAAAACCCAACACAGGCGCTCGCTCAGAGGTCTTGAGCGACCTCGCAGCAGGGCGTCTTCTCCGCTGCAAGGCCTTCTTACAAGGGGATAGAGGAGGGCAGCCTGGAGGAATCTCCTTTTGGAAAGGTACCCCCAGCAGCAGCCGCAGCAGCAACAGCAATAGGCAAACACAAAGAGGCACTCAGCTGACGAGACACAAGTTGCTCCTGATGAGTGCGAATGCCGCCAGCTGCTGCCGGTGCGCTGGCCTCCAGCGCCGAGATGCAGGGCCCTGGGATGCCGTCGGGAGCTGCTCAGCACCGTGCTCGGCCGCCGGGCAAAGCAAAAGGAGGAGTGAGGCCATCAGTCGACGATGCCAGTGCCAGCCCCCCAAGAGACAAGCCCCGCGGGAGCCAGATTCCCCGGCCCCAGGGCATTACCTTCCCGCTGCCCTGGGGCACTGCACTGAGATCCCCAAGGCACCAGGCGGCACCACCCAAAGGGCCCTGGCCCCTCTCCCCAACCTCCCCAGCACCCCGGGTCCCTGCACGCGGCCGCTGACCTGCCCTGTGGCAAAGGCCGCCCTGCGCACACCACTGCTGACGTGCTCGCCTGCACACTGCACCGCAGCAGCCCGGGACGTCCTCGGGAGCTGCCCACAGCCACGCTCGGCCACCGGGCAGAGAAGAAGGAGGAGCAAGGCCAGCAGCGGCTGCCGCCGGGCCACAGCCCCCCAAGAAACAAGCCCCGCGCAGCCCCATGGCCCCACGGCTCAAGAGGACCCTCCTCCCACCGCTGTGGCGGACTCCATCGAGGCACCAGGCAGGACCACCCAGAAGGGTCCTGCGCTCTCCCCCACCCCTCCCAAGGACCCGCAACTCCCCGGGGCCTGACACGCAACTCCTTACCTGCCACACAGCACAGGCCCCCTCCACACACCAACGCCGGCGTGCTCGCCTGTGCTGCATGGGCCCGGCATGTCCTCGGGAGCTGCGCAGCGCCACGCCACGCTCGGCCGGCGTGCAAAGCAAAGGAGGAGAGAAGGCTTCAGTGGCTGCTGCCAGCACCCGTGCCCTCAACAAGTCCCCCACAGCTCCCTCTGCACCAACGCCCAGAGGCAGCTCATGGCCCCCCACACACTACCCCAGGCCGATGACGGTGCCGGGCCCCACGCCAGCCCCCTGGCTGCCACCAGCACACCAAGCCTGCGGCCAGGGCAGCCTGCCTCCACGCCGGCCAGAACACAGAACTCGCCGACACCCCGGGCAACGCTGACAATGGCCTTGGCAACAGGCACCAACTGCCCGGCAAGAGGCACAAGCGCCCCAAGGCACGAGCCCTCGCTCAGAAACCCGGACACTGCTCCCGCCTCACCAGGCCTCTCCAGCACTCCGCATTTGCTCTCGCAGAGTTGTTCTCTGCAGCCCCGCCGCTTCTCTTGCATGCCTAGAGCAGCAAGCAATACCTGCCCTGCGGCACTTCCTCTTTTCACAAACTGACACCGTGCCTCCTCAGACATTGGCACAAAAATCACCATGCACCTGGCAAGGCTCATGCACCATCAAGGAAGCGCCCACAGCCTCTCTCGGGCTCCTCCGCTGTTCTTGCAGGCCTAGTCCAGTCAAACAAGAACTGCGCCGCTGCGCTTTCTCGCTCTTCCCAGACTGACACCATGCCTAACGACACATGCCGACAGACAGTGCCGCGCTGCTATAACGGCTCCCCACCTGCACGTGCTCGCACACTAGTGCTCTCCCGCGCCTCCACTGGCAGTCCTGCCTATTCCGGCCTCCACCAAAGTGCCCCTCTGCACCTCCCGACTCTTGCCAAACTTTCCCCTTACCAAAGGAGAGGTGTGCGCAGCATACAAGCTCTTCTGCAATGGCTCCGCCACCAGCAAGGGCTTGCCGAGGAGCCCTCTTCAGCCCCCACTGGAGCAGTGGCATGCCAGGTGCAGCCGCAGGAGAACTGCCCCTCCACGCTTCCACTTGTGCCTCCCAAACCCACACCGTGCCCACGCAGACACTGGCACAAAATCGCCACGCCCCTCACATGGCTCAGGCACGCAGAGGTTCACGTAGTGGCAGAACAGCTGTCTTGGGCCCCTCCGAGGCATCCCCTCAGGCAGTGCTAGGCAGAGCCCTATTGCAGAGGCAGAGAAGAGCTTGCTGAGATCCGCCCGCCTGCCTCCGCCTTCTCCTGCCCAGGCTGAAGAGGCCCAGCTCGCTCAGCCTCTCCTGGCAGGAGAGCTGCTCCAGTGCCTTCCTCCTCTTGGTGGCCCTTTGCAGGCCTCGCTCCACTCCGTCCGTGCGGATGTTGTCCTGGGGAGCCCAGAACTGCACCCCAGACTCCACGTGTGGCCTCAGCAGGGCTGAGGAGAGCGGAAGGAGCCTGCCCCTGACTCCCACCCCCTCCCTCCCCAGCGGCCCTCTGGCAATGCTCTTCCTGCGGCTTCCCAGGATACCAGCGGCCTTCGTGGCCACAAGCGCACATTGCTGGCTCACGGTCAGCTGGTGAAGAAAGCCTTCAGGACATCTATGTTTTCAGTGTCCTTTGTCCCCAGGGCCCCTGCCCCCCGCCCTTAGCAGCAGGCTGCCCTTTGCCCTCGCCTTCCTTTTGCTGCTGGTGCACTTGTAGGAGCCTTGCCGCTTGCCTTTCCTGGCCCTTGCCAGCTTCAGCTCCAGGTGGCCTTTGGCTTTCCTCACGCCAGCCCTGCAGCCTCAGGCAGTGTCTCCAGGCATTTGTCCTGGGGCACCTCTCCCTCCTTCCCCCTCACACGCTTGCGATGTTCTTGGCACGCCTGCCTGCTCCTTGGTGCCGGAATCAGTTCTGGGCAAAAAGCTACAGGCCAAAAGTTAGAAAAAGAGAGAAAGGCCAGAGTGCTGGCACACTCGGCAGCCATGTCAGTAGGCTAAGCCCTTGGGTTAACAGGCTCGTGAGGTAAGGAGAGCTGTGCTCAAGCAGCCTCTCTCTGGCGGTGGCCAGCAGCAGAGGGCCAGTGCCGAGCAGAAGAGCAAGGCCTAGCTGGAGAGCGGCCTGTGCCAGCCCCACACCCTTCCCACGGGCAAGTGCTCAGGGATTTCCTGAGCGGGGAAAAAGAGCAGCCGTGGCAGTTTCCCGAGGGCAAAAGAGCCACCAGCGGTCTTGGGCCAAAAACGGGGTGAATGATTTTGGAAGCGCCAGGGAGGTTTTTGGCTTCGCCAGCATGCTGCCACATGGCATGCAGAATGTGCCTGTGTGGGGGCTAGCCCACCTTTGGCAGAGCATCAAGAGAAAGGGGCGAGCAACTCCCCGCCTTGGGAAAGGGCCTGGCGCAGGCAGACGCCTCTGCATCTTCCAGGCCTACAGTGCCTTCTGAAAGACATGCTGCTGCTTTGAGGTCTCAGAAGCCAAGCTCTCACAAGCATCCTTAAAAAGCTCAAAACCCAACACAGGCGCTCGCTCAGAGGTCTTGAGCGACCTCGCAGCAGGGCGTCTTCTCCGCTGCAAGGCCTTCTTACAAGGGGATAGAGGAGGGCAGCCTGGAGGAATCTCCTTTTGGAAAGGTACCCCCAGCAGCAGCCGCAGCAGCAACAGCAATAGGCAAACACAAAGAGGCACTCAGCTGACGAGACACAAGTTGCTCCTGATGAGTGCGAATGCCGCCAGCTGCTGCCGGTGCGCTGGCCTCCAGCGCCGAGATGCAGGGCCCTGGGATGCCGTCGGGAGCTGCTCAGCACCGTGCTCGGCCGCCGGGCAAAGCAAAAGGAGGAGTGAGGCCATCAGTCGACGATGCCAGTGCCAGCCCCCCAAGAGACAAGCCCCGCGGGAGCCAGATTCCCCGGCCCCAGGGCATTACCTTCCCGCTGCCCTGGGGCACTGCACTGAGATCCCCAAGGCACCAGGCGGCACCACCCAAAGGGCCCTGGCCCCTCTCCCCAACCTCCCCAGCACCCCGGGTCCCTGCACGCGGCCGCTGACCTGCCCTGTGGCAAAGGCCGCCCTCCGCACACCACTGCTGACGTGCTCGCCTGCACACTGCACCGCAGCAGCCCGGGACGTCCTCGGGAGCTGCCCACAGCCACGCTCGGCCACCGGGCAGAGAAGAAGGAGGAGCAAGGCCAGCAGCGGCTGCCGCCGGGCCACAGCCCCCCAAGAAACAAGCCCCGCGCAGCCCCATGGCCCCACGGCTCAAGAGGACCCTCCTCCCACCGCTGTGGCGGACTCCATCGAGGCACCAGGCAGGACCACCCAGAAGGGTCCTGCGCTCTCTCCCACCCCTCCCAAGGACCCGCAACTCCCCGGGGCCTGACACGCGACTCCTTACCTGCCACACAGCACAGGCCCCCTCCACACACCAACGCCGGCGTGCTCGCCTGTGCTGCATGGGCCCGGCATGTCCTCGGGAGCTGCGCAGCGCCACGCCACGCTCGGCAGCCGTGCAAAGCAAAGGAGGAGAGAAGGCTTCAGTGGCTGCTGCCAGCACCCGTGCCCTCAACAAGTCCCCCACAGCTCCCTCTGCACCAACGCCCAGAGGCAGCTCATGGCCCCCCACACACTACCCCAGGCCGATGACGGTGCCGGGCCCCACGCCAGCCCCCTGGCTGCCACCAGCACACCAAGCCTGCGGCCAGGGCAGCCTGCCTCCACGCCGGCCAGAACACAGAACTCGCCGACACCCCGGGCAACGCTGACAATGGCCTTGGCAACAGGCACCAACTGCCCGGCAAGAGGCACAAGCGCCCCAGCCCCAAACACACCCACCGCGCACCGGCACGCCAGCAAGCATGGCCCAAGGGCCACGGGCAAGGCACGAGCCCTCGCTCAGAAACCCGGACACTGCTCCCGCCTCACCAGGCCTCTCCAGCACTCCGCATTTGCTCTCGCAGAGTTGTTCTCTGCAGCCCCGCCGCTTCTCTTGCATGCCTAGAGCAGCAAGCAATACCTGCCCTGCGGCACTTCCTCTTTTCACAAACTGACATCGTGCCTCCTCAGACATTGGCACAAAAATCACCATGCACCTGGCAAGGCTCATGCACCATCAAGGAAGCGCCCACAGCCTCTCTCGGGCTCCTCCGCTGTTCTTGCAGGCCTAGTCCAGTCAAACAAGAACTGCGCCGCTGCGCTTTCTCGCTCTTCCCAGACTGACACCATGCCTAACGACACATGCCGACAGACAGTGCCGCGCTGCTATAACGGCTCCCCACCTGCACGTGCTCGCACACTAGTGCTCTCCCGCGCCTCCACTGGCAGTCCTGCCTATTCCGGCCTCCACCAAAGTGCCCCTCTGCACCTCCCGACTCTTGCCAAACTTTCCCCTTACCAAAGGAGAGGTGTGCGCAGCATACAAGCTCTTCTGCAATGGCTCCGCCACCAGCAAGGGCTTGCCGAGGAGCCCTCTTCAGCCCCCACTGGAGCAGTGGCATGCCAGGTGCAGCCGCAGGAGAACTGCCCCTCCACGCTTCCACTTGCGCCTCCCAAACCCACACCGTGCCCACGCAGACACTGGCACAAAATCGCCACGCCCCTCACATGGCTCAGGCACGCAGAGGTTCACGTAGTGGCAGAACAGCTGTCTTGGGCCCCTCCGAGGCATGCCCTCAGGCAGTGCTAGGCAGAGCCCTATTGCAGAGGCAGAGAAGAGCTTGCTGAGATCCGCCCGCCTGCCTCCGCCTTCTCCTGCCCAGGCTGAAGAGGCCCAGCTCGCTCAGCCTCTCCTGGCAGGAGAGCTGCTCCAGTCCCTTCCTCCTCTTGGTGGCCCTTTGCAGGCCTCGCTCCACTCCGTCGGTGCGGATGTTGTCCTGGGGAGCCCAGAACTGCACCCCAGACTCCACGTGTGGCCTCAGCAGGGCTGAGGAGAGCGGAAGGAGCCTGCCCCTGACTCCCACCCCCTCCCTCCCCAGCGGCCCTCTGGCAATGCTCTTCCTGCGGCTTCCCAGGATACCAGCGGCCTTCGTGGCCACAAGCGCACATTGCTGGCTCACGGTCAGCTGGTGAAGAAAGCCTTCAGGACATCTATGTTTTCAGTGTCCTTTGTCCCCAGGGCCCCTGCCCCCCGCCTTTAGCAGCAGGCTGCCCTTTGCCCTCGCCTTCCTTTTGCTGCTGGTGCACTTGTAGGAGCCTTGCCGCTTGCCTTTCCTGGCCCTTGCCAGCTTCAGCTCCAGGTGGCCTTTGGCTTTCCTCACGCCAGCCCTGCAGCCTCAGGCAGTGTCTCCAGGCATTTGTCCTGGGGCACCTCTCCCTCCTTCCCCCTCACACGCTTGCGATGTTCTTGGCACGCCTGCCTGCTCCTTGGTGCCGGAATCAGTTCTGGGCAAAAAGCTACAGGCCAAAAGTTAGAAAAAGAGAGAAAGGCCAGAGTGCTGGCACACTCGGCAGCCATGTCAGTAGGCTAAGCCCTTGGGTTAACAGGCTCGTGAGGTAAGGAGAGCTGTGCTCAAGCAGCCTCTCTCTGGCAGTGGCCAGCAGCAGAGGGCCAGTGCCGAGCAGAAGAGCAAGGCCTAGCTGGAGAGCGGCCTGTGCCAGCCCCACACCCTTCCCACGGGCAAGTGCTCAGGGATTTCCTGAGCGGGGAAAAAGAGCAGCCGTGGCAGTTTCCCGAGGGCAAAAGAGCCACCAGCGGTCTTGGGCCAAAAACGGGGTGAATGATTTTGGAAGCGCCAGGGAGGTTTTTGGCTTCGCCAGCATGCTGCCACATGGCATGCAGAATGTGCCTGTGTGGGGGCTAGCCCACCTTTGGCAGAGCATCAAGAGAAAGGGGCGAGCAACTCCCCGCCTTGGGAAAGGGCCTGGCGCAGGCAGACGCCTCTGCATCTTCCAGGCCTACAGTGCCTTCTGAAAGACATGCTGCTGCTTTGAGGTCTCAGAAGCCAAGCTCTCACAAGCATCCTTAAAAAGCTCAAAACCCAACACAGGCGCTCGCTCAGAGGTCTTGAGCGACCTCGCAGCAGGGCGTCTTCTCCGCTGCAAGGCCTTCTTACAAGGGGATAGAGGAGGGCAGCCTGGAGGAATCTCCTTTTGGAAAGGTACCCCCAGCAGCAGCCGCAGCAGCAACAGCAATAGGCAAACACAAAGAGGCACTCAGCTGACGAGACACAAGTTGCTCCTGATGAGTGCGAATGCCGCCAGCTGCTGCCGGTGCGCTGGCCTCCAGCGCCGAGATGCAGGGCCCTGGGATGCCGTCGGGAGCTGCTCAGCACCGTGCTCGGCCGCCGGGCAAAGCAAAAGGAGGAGTGAGGCCATCAGTCGACGATGCCAGTGCCAGCCCCCCAAGAGACAAGCCCCGCGGGAGCCAGATTCCCCGGCCCCAGGGCATTACCTTCCCGCTGCCCTGGGGCACTGCACTGAGATCCCCAAGGCACCAGGCGGCACCACCCAAAGGGCCCTGGCCCCTCTCCCCAACCTCCCCAGCACCCCGGGTCCCTGCACGCGGCCGCTGACCTGCCCTGTGGCAAAGGCCGCCCTCCGCACACCACTGCTGACGTGCTCGCCTGCACACTGCACCGCAGCAGCCCGGGACGTCCTCGGGAGCTGCCCACAGCCACGCTCGGCCACCGGGCAGAGAAGAAGGAGGAGCAAGGCCAGCAGCGGCTGCCGCCGGGCCACAGCCCCCCAAGAAACAAGCCCCGCGCAGCCCCATGGCCCCACGGCTCAAGAGGACCCTCCTCCCACCGCTGTGGCGGACTCCATCGAGGCACCAGGCAGGACCACCCAGAAGGGTCCTGCGCTCTCTCCCACCCCTCCCAAGGACCCGCAACTCCCCGGGGCCTGACACGCGACTCCTTACCTGCCACACAGCACAGGCCCCCTCCACACACCAACGCCGGCGTGCTCGCCTGTGCTGCATGGGCCCGGCATGTCCTCGGGAGCTGCTCAGCGCCACGCCACGCTCGGCAGCCGTGCAAAGCAAAGGAGGAGAGAAGGCTTCAGTGGCTGCTGCCAGCACCCGTGCCCTCAACAAGTCCCCCACAGCTCCCTCTGCACCAACGCCCAGAGGCAGCTCATGGCCCCCCACACACTACCCCAGGCCGATGACGGTGCCGGGCCCCACGCCAGCCCCCTGGCTGCCACCAGCACACCAAGCCTGCGGCCAGGGCAGCCTGCCTCCACGCCGGCCAGAACACAGAACTCGCCGACACCCCGGGCAACGCTGACAATGGCCTTGGCAACAGGCACCAACTGCCCGGCAAGAGGCACAAGCGCCCCAGCCCCAAACACACCCACCGCGCACCGGCACGCCAGCAAGCATGGCCCAAGGGCCACGGGCAAGGCACGAGCCCTCGCTCAGAAACCCGGACACTGCTCCCGCCTCACCAGGCCTCTCCAGCACTCCGCATTTGCTCTCGCAGAGTTGTTCTCTGCAGCCCCGCCGCTTCTCTTGCATGCCTAGAGCAGCAAGCAATACCTGCCCTGCGGCACTTCCTCTTTTCACAAACTGACATCGTGCCTCCTCAGACATTGGCACAAAAATCACCATGCACCTGGCAAGGCTCATGCACCATCAAGGAAGCGCCCACAGCCTCTCTCGGGCTCCTCCGCTGTTCTTGCAGGCCTAGTCCAGTCAAACAAGAACTGCGCCGCTGCGCTTTCTCGCTCTTCCCAGACTGACACCATGCCTAACGACACATGCCGACAGACAGTGCCGCGCTGCTATAACGGCTCCCCACCTGCACGTGCTCGCACACTAGTGCTCTCCCGCGCCTCCACTGGCAGTCCTGCCTATTCCGGCCTCCACCAAAGTGCCCCTCTGCACCTCCCGACTCTTGCCAAACTTTCCCCTTACCAAAGGAGAGGTGTGCGCAGCATACAAGCTCTTCTGCAATGGCTCCGCCACCAGCAAGGGCTTGCCGAGGAGCCCTCTTCAGCCCCCACTGGAGCAGTGGCATGCCAGGTGCAGCCGCAGGAGAACTGCCCCTCCACGCTTCCACTTGTGCCTCCCAAACCCACACCGTGCCCACGCAGACACTGGCACAAAATCGCCACGCCCCTCACATGGCTCAGGCACGCAGAGGTTCACGTAGTGGCAGAACAGCTGTCTTGGGCCCCTCCGAGGCATGCCCTCAGGCAGTGCTAGGCAGAGGCCTATTGCAGAGGCAGAGAAGAGCTTGCGGAGATCCGCCCGCCTGCCTCCGCCTTCTCCTGCCCAGGCTGAAGAGGCCCAGCTCGCTCAGCCTCTCCTGGCAGGAGAGCTGCTCCAGTGCCTTCCTCCTCTTGGTGGCCCTTTGCAGGCCTCGCTCCACTCCGTCCGTGCGGATGTTGTCCTGGGGAGCCCAGAACTGCACCCCAGACTCCACGTGTGGCCTCAGCAGGGCTGAGGAGAGCGGAAGGAGCCTGCCCCTGACTCCCACCCCCTCCCTCCCCAGCGGCCCTCTGGCAATGCTCTTCCTGCGGCTTCCCAGGATACCAGCGGCCTTCGTGGCCACAAGCGCACATTGCTGGCTCACGGTCAGCTGGTGAAGAAAGCCTTCAGGACATCTGTGTTTTCAGTGTCCTTTGTCCCCAGGGCCCCTGCCCCCCGCCTTTAGCAGCAGGCTGCCCTTTGCCCTCGCCTTCCTTTTGCTGCTGGTGCACTTGTAGGAGCCTTGCCGCTTGCCTTTCCTGGCCCTTGCCAGCTTCAGCTCCAGGTGGCCTTTGGCTTTCCTCACGCCAGCCCTGCAGCCTCAGGCAGTGTCTCCAGGCATTTGTCCTGGGGCACCTCTCCCTCCTTCCCCCTCACACGCTTGCGATGTTCTTGGCACGCCTGCCTGCTCCTTGGTGCCGGAATCAGTTCTGGGCAAAAAGCTACAGGCCAAAAGTTAGAAAAAGAAAGGCCAGAGTGCTGGCACACTCGGCAGCCATGTCAGTAGGCTAAGCCCTTGGGTTAACAGGCTCGTGAGGTAAGGAGAGCTGTGCTCAAGCAGCCTCTCTCTGGCGGTGGCCAGCAGCAGAGGGCCAGTGCCGAGCAGAAGAGCAAGGCCTAGCTGGAGAGCGGCCTGTGCCAGCCCCACACCCTTCCCACGGGCAAGTGCTCAGGGATTTCCTGAGCGGGGAAAAAGAGCAGCCGTGGCAGTTTCCCGAGGGCAAAAGAGCCACCAGCGGTCTTGGGCCAAAAACGGGGTGAATGATTTTGGAAGCGCCAGGGAGGTTTTTGGCTTCGCCAGCATGCTGCCACATGGCATGCAGAATGTGCCTGTGTGGGGGCTAGCCCACCTTTGGCAGGGCATCAAGAGAAAGGGGCGAGCAACTCCCCGCCTTGGGAAAGGGCCTGGCGCAGGCAGACGCCTCTGCATCTTCCAGGCCTACAGTGCCTTCTGAAAGACATGCTGCTGCTTTGAGGTCTCAGAAGCCAAGCTCTCACAAGCATCCTTAAAAAGCTCAAAACCCAACACAGGCGCTCGCTCAGAGGTCTTGAGCGACCTCGCAGCAGGGCGTCTTCTCCGCTGCAAGGCCTTCTTACAAGGGGATAGAGGAGGGCAGCCTGGAGGAATCTCCTTTTGGAAAGGTACCCCCAGCAGCAGCCGCAGCAGCAACAGCAATAGGCAAACACAAAGAGGCACTCAGCTGACGAGACACAAGTTGCTCCTGATGAGTGCGAATGCCGCCAGCTGCTGCCGGTGCGCTGGCCTCCAGCGCCGAGATGCAGGGCCCTGGGATGCCGTCGGGAGCTGCTCAGCACCGTGCTCGGCCGCCGGGCAAAGCAAAAGGAGGAGTGAGGCCATCAGTCGACGATGCCAGTGCCAGCCCCCCAAGAGACAAGCCCCGCGGGAGCCAGATTCCCCGGCCCCAGGGCATTACCTTCCCGCTGCCCTGGGGCACTGCACTGAGATCCCCAAGGCACCAGGCGGCACCACCCAAAGGGCCCTGGCCCCTCTCCCCAACCTCCCCAGCACCCCGGGTCCCTGCACGCGGCCGCTGACCTGCCCTGTGGCAAAGGCCGCCCTGCGCACACCACTGCTGACGTGCTCGCCTGCACACTGCACCGCAGCAGCCCGGGACGTCCTCGGGAGCTGCCCACAGCCACGCTCGGCCACCGGGCAGAGAAGAAGGAGGAGCAAGGCCAGCAGCGGCTGCCGCCGGGCCACAGCCCCCCAAGAAACAAGCCCCGCGCAGCCCCATGGCCCCACGGCTCAAGAGGACCCTCCTCCCACCGCTGTGGCGGACTCCATCGAGGCACCAGGCAGGACCACCCAGAAGGGTCCTGCGCTCTCCCCCACCCCTCCCAAGGACCCGCAACTCCCCGGGGCCTGACACGCAACTCCTTACCTGCCACACAGCACAGGCCCCCTCCACACACCAACGCCGGCGTGCTCGCCTGTGCTGCATGGGCCCGGCATGTCCTCGGGAGCTGCGCAGCGCCACGCCACGCTCGGCCGGCGTGCAAAGCAAAGGAGGAGAGAAGGCTTCAGTGGCTGCTGCCAGCACCCGTGCCCTCAACAAGTCCCCACAGCTCCCTCTGCACCAACGCCCAGAGGCAGCTCATGGCCCCCACACACTACCCCAGGCCGATGACGGTGCCGGGCCCCACGCCAGCCCCCTGGCTGCCACCAGCACACCAAGCCTGCGGCCAGGGCAGCCTGCCTCCACGCCGGCCAGAACACAGAACTCGCCGACACCCCGGGCAACGCTGACAATGGCCTTGGCAACAGGCACCAACTGCCCGGCAAGAGGCACAAGCGCCCCAGCCCCAAACACACCCACCGCGCACCGGCACGCCAGCAAGCATGGCCCAAGGGCCACGGGCAAGGCACGAGCCCTCGCTCAGAAACCCGGACACTGCTCCCGCCTCACCAGGCCTCTCCAGCACTCCGCATTTGCTCTCGCAGAGTTGTTCTCTGCAGCCCCGCCGCTTCTCTTGCATGCCTAGAGCAGCAAGCAATACCTGCCCTGCGGCACTTCCTCTTTTCACAAACTGACATCGTGCCTCCTCAGACATTGGCACAAAAATCACCATGCACCTGGCAAGGCTCATGCACCATCAAGGAAGCGCCCACAGCCTCTCTCGGGCTCCTCCGCTGTTCTTGCAGGCCTAGTCCAGTCAAACAAGAACTGCGCCGCTGCGCTTTCTCGCTCTTCCCAGACTGACACCATGCCTAACGACACATGCCGACAGACAGTGCCGCGCTGCTATAACGGCTCCCCACCTGCACGTGCTCGCACACTAGTGCTCTCCCGCGCCTCCACTGGCAGTCCTGCCTATTCCGGCCTCCACCAAAGTGCCCCTCTGCACCTCCCGACTCTTGCCAAACTTTCCCCTTACCAAAGGAGAGGTGTGCGCAGCATACAAGCTCTTCTGCAATGGCTCCGCCACCAGCAAGGGCTTGCCGAGGAGCCCTCTTCAGCCCCCACTGGAGCAGTGGCATGCCAGGTGCAGCCGCAGGAGAACTGCCCCTCCACGCTTCCACTTGCGCCTCCCAAACCCACACCGTGCCCACGCAGACACTGGCACAAAATCGCCACGCCCCTCACATGGCTCAGGCACGCAGAGGTTCACGTAGTGGCAGAACAGCTGTCTTGGGCCCCTCCGAGGCATGCCCTCAGGCAGTGCTAGGCAGAGGCCTATTGCAGAGGCAGAGAAGAGCTTGCTGAGATCCGCCCGCCTGCCTCCGCCTTCTCCTGCCCAGGCTGAAGAGGCCCAGCTCGCTCAGCCTCTCCTGGCAGGAGAGCTGCTCCAGTGCCTTCCTCCTCTTGGTGGCCCTTTGCAGGCCTCGCTCCACTCCGTCCGTGCGGATGTTGTCCTGGGGAGCCCAGAACTGCACCCCAGACTCCACGTGTGGCCTCAGCAGGGCTGAGGAGAGCGGAAGGAGCCTGCCCCTGACTCCCACCCCCTCCCTCCCCAGCGGCCCTCTGGCAATGCTCTTCCTGCGGCTTCCCAGGATACCAGCGGCCTTCGTGGCCACAAGCGCACATTGCTGGCTCACGGTCAGCTGGTGAAGAAAGCCTTCAGGACATCTGTGTTTTCAGTGTCCTTTGTCCCCAGGGCCCCTGCCCCCCGCCTTTAGCAGCAGGCTGCCCTTTGCCCTCGCCTTCCTTTTGCTGCTGGTGCACTTGTAGGAGCCTTGCCGCTTGCCTTTCCTGGCCCTTGCCAGCTTCAGCTCCAGGTGGCCTTTGGCTTTCCTCACGCCAGCCCTGCAGCCTCAGGCAGTGTCTCCAGGCATTTGTCCTGGGGCACCTCTCCCTCCTTCCCCCTCACACGCTTGCGATGTTCTTGGCACGCCTGCCTGCTCCTTGGTGCCGGAATCAGTTCTGGGCAAAAAGCTACAGGCCAAAAGTTAGAAAAAGAAAGGCCAGAGTGCTGGCACACTCGGCAGCCATGTCAGTAGGCTAAGCCCTTGGGTTAACAGGCTCGTGAGGTAAGGAGAGCTGTGCTCAAGCAGCCTCTCTCTGGCGGTGGCCAGCAGCAGAGGGCCAGTGCCGAGCAGAAGAGCAAGGCCTAGCTGGAGAGCGGCCTGTGCCAGCCCCACACCCTTCCCACGGGCAAGTGCTCAGGGATTTCCTGAGCGGGGAAAAAGAGCAGCCGTGGCAGTTTCCCGAGGGCAAAAGAGCCACCAGCGGTCTTGGGCCAAAAACGGGGTGAATGATTTTGGAAGCGCCAGGGAGGTTTTTGGCTTCGCCAGCATGCTGCCACATGGCATGCAGAATGTGCCTGTGTGGGGGCTAGCCCACCTTTGGCAGGGCATCAAGAGAAAGGGGCGAGCAACTCCCCGCCTTGGGAAAGGGCCTGGCGCAGGCAGACGCCTCTGCATCTTCCAGGCCTACAGTGCCTTCTGAAAGACATGCTGCTGCTTTGAGGTCTCAGAAGCCAAGCTCTCACAAGCATCCTTAAAAAGCTCAAAACCCAACACAGGCGCTCGCTCAGAGGTCTTGAGCGACCTCGCAGCAGGGCGTCTTCTCCGCTGCAAGGCCTTCTTACAAGGGGATAGAGGAGGGCAGCCTGGAGGAATCTCCTTTTGGAAAGGTACCCCCAGCAGCAGCCGCAGCAGCAACAGCAATAGGCAAACACAAAGAGGCACTCAGCTGACGAGACACAAGTTGCTCCTGATGAGTGCGAATGCCGCCAGCTGCTGCCGGTGCGCTGGCCTCCAGCGCCGAGATGCAGGGCCCTGGGATGCCGTCGGGAGCTGCTCAGCACCGTGCTCGGCCGCCGGGCAAAGCAAAAGGAGGAGTGAGGCCATCAGTCGACGATGCCAGTGCCAGCCCCCCAAGAGACAAGCCCCGCGGGAGCCAGATTCCCCGGCCCCAGGGCATTACCTTCCCGCTGCCCTGGGGCACTGCACTGAGATCCCCAAGGCACCAGGCGGCACCACCCAAAGGGCCCTGGCCCCTCTCCCCAACCTCCCCAGCACCCCGGGTCCCTGCACGCGGCCGCTGACCTGCCCTGTGGCAAAGGCCGCCCTGCGCACACCACTGCTGACGTGCTCGCCTGCACACTGCACCGCAGCAGCCCGGGACGTCCTCGGGAGCTGCCCACAGCCACGCTCGGCCACCGGGCAGAGAAGAAGGAGGAGCAAGGCCAGCAGCGGCTGCCGCCGGGCCACAGCCCCCCAAGAAACAAGCCCCGCGCAGCCCCATGGCCCCACGGCTCAAGAGGACCCTCCTCCCACCGCTGTGGCGGACTCCATCGAGGCACCAGGCAGGACCACCCAGAAGGGTCCTGCGCTCTCCCCCACCCCTCCCAAGGACCCGCAACTCCCCGGGGCCTGACACGCAACTCCTTACCTGCCACACAGCACAGGCCCCCTCCACACACCAACGCCGGCGTGCTCGCCTGTGCTGCATGGGCCCGGCATGTCCTCGGGAGCTGCGCAGCGCCACGCCACGCTCGGCCGGCGTGCAAAGCAAAGGAGGAGAGAAGGCTTCAGTGGCTGCTGCCAGCACCCGTGCCCTCAACAAGTCCCCCACAGCTCCCTCTGCACCAACGCCCAGAGGCAGCTCATGGCCCCCCACACACTACCCCAGGCCGATGACGGTGCCGGGCCCCACGCCAGCCCCCTGGCTGCCACCAGCACACCAAGCCTGCGGCCAGGGCAGCCTGCCTCCACGCCGGCCAGAACACAGAACTCGCCGACACCCCGGGCAACGCTGACAATGGCCTTGGCAACAGGCACCAACTGCCCGGCAAGAGGCACAAGCGCCCCAAGGCACGAGCCCTCGCTCAGAAACCCGGACACTGCTCCCGCCTCACCAGGCCTCTCCAGCACTCCGCATTTGCTCTCGCAGAGTTGTTCTCTGCAGCCCCGCCGCTTCTCTTGCATGCCTAGAGCAGCAAGCAATACCTGCCCTGCGGCACTTCCTCTTTTCACAAACTGACACCGTGCCTCCTCAGACATTGGCACAAAAATCACCATGCACCTGGCAAGGCTCATGCACCATCAAGGAAGCGCCCACAGCCTCTCTCGGGCTCCTCCGCTGTTCTTGCAGGCCTAGTCCAGTCAAACAAGAACTGCGCCGCTGCGCTTTCTCGCTCTTCCCAGACTGACACCATGCCTAACGACACATGCCGACAGACAGTGCCGCGCTGCTATAACGGCTCCCCACCTGCACGTGCTCGCACACTAGTGCTCTCCCGCGCCTCCACTGGCAGTCCTGCCTATTCCGGCCTCCACCAAAGTGCCCCTCTGCACCTCCCGACTCTTGCCAAACTTTCCCCTTACCAAAGGAGAGGTGTGCGCAGCATACAAGCTCTTCTGCAATGGCTCCGCCACCAGCAAGGGCTTGCCGAGGAGCCCTCTTCAGCCCCCACTGGAGCAGTGGCATGCCAGGTGCAGCCGCAGGAGAACTGCCCCTCCACGCTTCCACTTGCGCCTCCCAAACCCACACCGTGCCCACGCAGACACTGGCACAAAATCGCCACGCCCCTCACATGGCTCAGGCACGCAGAGGTTCACGTAGTGGCAGAACAGCTGTCTTGGGCCCCTCCGAGGCATGCCCTCAGGCAGTGCTAGGCAGAGGCCTATTGCAGAGGCAGAGAAGAGCTTGCTGAGATCCGCCCGCCTGCCTCCGCCTTCTCCTGCCCAGGCTGAAGAGGCCCAGCTCGCTCAGCCTCTCCTGGCAGGAGAGCTGCTCCAGTGCCTTCCTCCTCTTGGTGGCCCTTTGCAGGCCTCGCTCCACTCCGTCCGTGCGGATGTTGTCCTGGGGAGCCCAGAACTGCACCCCAGACTCCACGTGTGGCCTCAGCAGGGCTGAGGAGAGCGGAAGGAGCCTGCCCCTGACTCCCACCCCCTCCCTCCCCAGCGGCCCTCTGGCAATGCTCTTCCTGCGGCTTCCCAGGATACCAGCGGCCTTCGTGGCCACAAGCGCACATTGCTGGCTCACGGTCAGCTGGTGAAGAAAGCCTTCAGGACATCTATGTTTTCAGTGTCCTTTGTCCCCAGGGCCCCTGCCCCCCGCCCTTAGCAGCAGGCTGCCCTTTGCCCTCGCCTTCCTTTTGCTGCTGGTGCACTTGTAGGAGCCTTGCCGCTTGCCTTTCCTGGCCCTTGCCAGCTTCAGCTCCAGGTGGCCTTTGGCTTTCCTCACGCCAGCCCTGCAGCCTCAGGCAGTGTCTCCAGGCATTTGTCCTGGGGCACCTCTCCCTCCTTCCCCCTCACACGCTTGCGATGTTCTTGGCACGCCTGCCTGCTCCTTGGTGCCGGAATCAGTTCTGGGCAAAAAGCTACAGGCCAAAAGTTAGAAAAAGAGAGAAAGGCCAGAGTGCTGGCACACTCGGCAGCCATGTCAGTAGGCTAAGCCCTTGGGTTAACAGGCTCGTGAGGTAAGGAGAGCTGTGCTCAAGCAGCCTCTCTCTGGCGGTGGCCAGCAGCAGAGGGCCAGTGCCGAGCAGAAGAGCAAGGCCTAGCTGGAGAGCGGCCTGTGCCAGCCCCACACCCTTCCCACGGGCAAGTGCTCAGGGATTTCCTGAGCGGGGAAAAAGAGCAGCCGTGGCAGTTTCCCGAGGGCAAAAGAGCCACCAGCGGTCTTGGGCCAAAAACGGGGTGAATGATTTTGGAAGCGCCAGGGAGGTTTTTGGCTTCGCCAGCATGCTGCCACATGGCATGCAGAATGTGCCTGTGTGGGGGCTAGCCCACCTTTGGCAGGGCATCAAGAGAAAGGGGCGAGCAACTCCCCGCCTTGGGAAAGGGCCTGGCGCAGGCAGACGCCTCTGCATCTTCCAGGCCTACAGTGCCTTCTGAAAGACATGCTGCTGCTTTGAGGTCTCAGAAGCCAAGCTCTCACAAGCATCCTTAAAAAGCTCAAAACCCAACACAGGCGCTCGCTCAGAGGTCTTGAGCGACCTCGCAGCAGGGCGTCTTCTCCGCTGCAAGGCCTTCTTACAAGGGGATAGAGGAGGGCAGCCTGGAGGAATCTCCTTTTGGAAAGGTACCCCCAGCAGCAGCCGCAGCAGCAACAGCAATAGGCAAACACAAAGAGGCACTCAGCTGACGAGACACAAGTTGCTCCTGATGAGTGCGAATGCCGCCAGCTGCTGCCGGTGCGCTGGCCTCCAGCGCCGAGATGCAGGGCCCTGGGATGCCGTCGGGAGCTGCTCAGCACCGTGCTCGGCCGCCGGGCAAAGCAAAAGGAGGAGTGAGGCCATCAGTCGACGATGCCAGTGCCAGCCCCCCAAGAGACAAGCCCCGCGGGAGCCAGATTCCCCGGCCCCAGGGCATTACCTTCCCGCTGCCCTGGGGCACTGCACTGAGATCCCCAAGGCACCAGGCGGCACCACCCAAAGGGCCCTGGCCCCTCTCCCCAACCTCCCCAGCACCCCGGGTCCCTGCACGCGGCCGCTGACCTGCCCTGTGGCAAAGGCCGCCCTGCGCACACCACTGCTGACGTGCTCGCCTGCACACTGCACCGCAGCAGCCCGGGACGTCCTCGGGAGCTGCCCACAGCCACGCTCGGCCACCGGGCAGAGAAGAAGGAGGAGCAAGGCCAGCAGCGGCTGCCGCCGGGCCACAGCCCCCCAAGAAACAAGCCCCGCGCAGCCCCATGGCCCCACGGCTCAAGAGGACCCTCCTCCCACCGCTGTGGCGGACTCCATCGAGGCACCAGGCAGGACCACCCAGAAGGGTCCTGCGCTCTCCCCCACCCCTCCCAAGGACCCGCAACTCCCCGGGGCCTGACACGCAACTCCTTACCTGCCACACAGCACAGGCCCCCTCCACACACCAACGCCGGCGTGCTCGCCTGTGCTGCATGGGCCCGGCATGTCCTCGGGAGCTGCGCAGCGCCACGCCACGCTCGGCCGGCGTGCAAAGCAAAGGAGGAGAGAAGGCTTCAGTGGCTGCTGCCAGCACCCGTGCCCTCAACAAGTCCCCCACAGCTCCCTCTGCACCAACGCCCAGAGGCAGCTCATGGCCCCCCACACACTACCCCAGGCCGATGACGGTGCCGGGCCCCACGCCAGCCCCCTGGCTGCCACCAGCACACCAAGCCTGCGGCCAGGGCAGCCTGCCTCCACGCCGGCCAGAACACAGAACTCGCCGACACCCCGGGCAACGCTGACAATGGCCTTGGCAACAGGCACCAACTGCCCGGCAAGAGGCACAAGCGCCCCAAGGCACGAGCCCTCGCTCAGAAACCCGGACACTGCTCCCGCCTCACCAGGCCTCTCCAGCACTCCGCATTTGCTCTCGCAGAGTTGTTCTCTGCAGCCCCGCCGCTTCTCTTGCATGCCTAGAGCAGCAAGCAATACCTGCCCTGCGGCACTTCCTCTTTTCACAAACTGACACCGTGCCTCCTCAGACATTGGCACAAAAATCACCATGCACCTGGCAAGGCTCATGCACCATCAAGGAAGCGCCCACAGCCTCTCTCGGGCTCCTCCGCTGTTCTTGCAGGCCTAGTCCAGTCAAACAAGAACTGCGCCGCTGCGCTTTCTCGCTCTTCCCAGACTGACACCATGCCTAACGACACATGCCGACAGACAGTGCCGCGCTGCTATAACGGCTCCCCACCTGCACGTGCTCGCACACTAGTGCTCTCCCGCGCCTCCACTGGCAGTCCTGCCTATTCCGGCCTCCACCAAAGTGCCCCTCTGCACCTCCCGACTCTTGCCAAACTTTCCCCTTACCAAAGGAGAGGTGTGCGCAGCATACAAGCTCTTCTGCAATGGCTCCGCCACCAGCAAGGGCTTGCCGAGGAGCCCTCTTCAGCCCCCACTGGAGCAGTGGCATGCCAGGTGCAGCCGCAGGAGAACTGCCCCTCCACGCTTCCACTTGTGCCTCCCAAACCCACACCGTGCCCACGCAGACACTGGCACAAAATCGCCACGCCCCTCACATGGCTCAGGCACGCAGAGGTTCACGTAGTGGCAGAACAGCTGTCTTGGGCCCCTCCGAGGCATGCCCTCAGGCAGTGCTAGGCAGAGCCCTATTGCAGAGGCAGAGAAGAGCTTGCTGAGATCCGCCCGCCTGCCTCCGCCTTCTCCTGCCCAGGCTGAAGAGGCCCAGCTCGCTCAGCCTCTCCTGGCAGGAGAGCTGCTCCAGTGCCTTCCTCCTCTTGGTGGCCCTTTGCAGGCCTCGCTCCACTCCGTCCGTGCGGATGTTGTCCTGGGGAGCCCAGAACTGCACCCCAGACTCCACGTGTGGCCTCAGCAGGGCTGAGGAGAGCGGAAGGAGCCTGCCCCTGACTCCCACCCCCTCCCTCCCCAGCGGCCCTCTGGCAATGCTCTTCCTGCGGCTTCCCAGGATACCAGCGGCCTTCGTGGCCACAAGCGCACATTGCTGGCTCACGGTCAGCTGGTGAAGAAAGCCTTCAGGACATCTGTGTTTTCAGTGTCCTTTGTCCCCAGGGCCCCTGCCCCCCGCCTTTAGCAGCAGGCTGCCCTTTGCCCTCGCCTTCCTTTTGCTGCTGGTGCACTTGTAGGAGCCTTGCCGCTTGCCTTTCCTGGCCCTTGCCAGCTTCAGCTCCAGGTGGCCTTTGGCTTTCCTCACGCCAGCCCTGCAGCCTCAGGCAGTGTCTCCAGGCAATTGTCCTGGGGCACCTCTCCCTCCTTCCCCCTCACACGCTTGCGATGTTCTTGGCACGCCTGCCTGCTCCTTGGTGCCGGAATCAGTTCTGGGCAAAAAGCTACAGGCCAAAAGTTAGAAAAAGAGAGAAAGGCCAGAGTGCTGGCACACTCGGCAGCCATGTCAGTAGGCTAAGCCCTTGGGTTAACAGGCTCGTGAGGTAAGGAGAGCTGTGCTCAAGCAGCCTCTCTCTGGCAGTGGCCAGCAGCAGAGGGCCAGTGCCGAGCAGAAGAGCAAGGCCTAGCTGGAGAGCGGCCTGTGCCAGCCCCACACCCTTCCCACGGGCAAGTGCTCAGGGATTTCCTGAGCGGGGAAAAAGAGCAGCCGTGGCAGTTTCCCGAGGGCAAAAGAGCCACCAGCGGTCTTGGGCCAAAAACGGGGTGAATGATTTTGGAAGCGCCAGGGAGGTTTTTGGCTTCGCCAGCATGCTGCCACATGGCATGCAGAATGTGCCTGTGTGGGGGCTAGCCCACCTTTGGCAGAGCATCAAGAGAAAGGGGCGAGCAACTCCCCGCCTTGGGAAAGGGCCTGGCGCAGGCAGACGCCTCTGCATCTTCCAGGCCTACAGTGCCTTCTGAAAGACATGCTGCTGCTTTGAGGTCTCAGAAGCCAAGCTCTCACAAGCATCCTTAAAAAGCTCAAAACCCAACACAGGCGCTCGCTCAGAGGTCTTGAGCGACCTCGCAGCAGGGCGTCTTCTCCGCTGCAAGGCCTTCTTACAAGGGGATAGAGGAGGGCAGCCTGGAGGAATCTCCTTTTGGAAAGGTACCCCCAGCAGCAGCCGCAGCAGCAACAGCAATAGGCAAACACAAAGAGGCACTCAGCTGACGAGACACAAGTTGCTCCTGATGAGTGCGAATGCCGCCAGCTGCTGCCGGTGCGCTGGCCTCCAGCGCCGAGATGCAGGGCCCTGGGATGCCGTCGGGAGCTGCTCAGCACCGTGCTCGGCCGCCGGGCAAAGCAAAAGGAGGAGTGAGGCCATCAGTCGACGATGCCAGTGCCAGCCCCCCAAGAGACAAGCCCCGCGGGAGCCAGATTCCCCGGCCCCAGGGCATTACCTTCCCGCTGCCCTGGGGCACTGCACTGAGATCCCCAAGGCACCAGGCGGCACCACCCAAAGGGCCCTGGCCCCTCTCCCCAACCTCCCCAGCACCCCGGGTCCCTGCACGCGGCCGCTGACCTGCCCTGTGGCAAAGGCCGCCCTCCGCACACCACTGCTGACGTGCTCGCCTGCACACTGCACCGCAGCAGCCCGGGACGTCCTCGGGAGCTGCCCACAGCCACGCTCGGCCACCGGGCAGAGAAGAAGGAGGAGCAAGGCCAGCAGCGGCTGCCGCCGGGCCACAGCCCCCCAAGAAACAAGCCCCGCGCAGCCCCATGGCCCCACGGCTCAAGAGGACCCTCCTCCCACCGCTGTGGCGGACTCCATCGAGGCACCAGGCAGGACCACCCAGAAGGGTCCTGCGCTCTCTCCCACCCCTCCCAAGGACCCCCAACTCCCCGGGGCCTGACACGCGACTCCTTACCTGCCACACAGCACAGGCCCCCTCCACACACCAACGCCGGCGTGCTCGCCTGTGCTGCATGGGCCCGGCATGTCCTCGGGAGCTGCTCAGCGCCACGCCACGCTCGGCCGGCGTGCAAAGCAAAGGAGGAGAGAAGGCTTCAGTGGCTGCTGCCAGCACCCGTGCCCTCAACAAGTCCCCCACAGCTCCCTCTGCACCAACGCCCAGAGGCAGCTCATGGCCCCCCACACACTACCCCAGGCCGATGACGGTGCCGGGCCCCACGCCAGCCCCCTGGCTGCCACCAGCACACCAAGCCTGCGGCCAGGGCAGCCTGCCTCCACGCCGGCCAGAACACAGAACTCGCCGACACCCCGGGCAACGCTGACAATGGCCTTGGCAACAGGCACCAACTGCCCGGCAAGAGGCACAAGCGCCCCAGCCCCAAACACACCCACCGCGCACCGGCACGCCAGCAAGCATGGCCCAAGGGCCACGGGCAAGGCACGAGCCCTCGCTCAGAAACCCGGACACTGCTCCCGCCTCACCAGGCCTCTCCAGCACTCCGCATTTGCTCTCGCAGAGTTGTTCTCTGCAGCCCCGCCGCTTCTCTTGCATGCCTAGAGCAGCAAGCAATACCTGCCCTGCGGCACTTCCTCTTTTCACAAACTGACACCGTGCCTCCTCAGACATTGGCACAAAAATCACCATGCACCTGGCAAGGCTCATGCACCATCAAGGAAGCGCCCACAGCCTCTCTCGGGCTCCTCCGCTGTTCTTGCAGGCCTAGTCCAGTCAAACAAGAACTGCGCCGCTGCGCTTCCTCGCTCTTCCCAGACTGACACCATGCCTAACGACACATGCCGACAGACAGTGCCGCGCTGCTATAACGGCTCCCCACCTGCACGTGCTCGCACACTAGTGCTCTCCCGCGCCTCCACTGGCAGTCCTGCCTATTCCGGCCTCCACCAAAGTGCCCCTCTGCACCTCCCGACTCTTGCCAAACTTTCCCCTTACCAAAGGAGAGGTGCGCGCAGCATACAAGCTCTTCTGCAATGGCTCCGCCACCAGCAAGGGCTTGCCGAGGAGCCCTCTTCAGCCCCCACTGGAGCAGTGGCATGCCAGGTGCAGCCGCAGGAGAACTGCCCCTCCACGCTTCCACTTGCGCCTCCCAAACCCACACCGTGCCCACGCAGACACTGGCACAAAATCGCCACGCCCCTCACATGGCTCAGGCACGCAGAGGTTCACGTAGTGGCAGAACAGCTGTCTTGGGCCCCTCCGAGGCATGCCCTCAGGCAGTGCTAGGCAGAGCCCTATTGCAGAGGCAGAGAAGAGCTTGCTGAGATCCGCCCGCCTGCCTCCGCCTTCTCCTGCCCAGGCTGAAGAGGCCCAGCTCGCTCAGCCTCTCCTGGCAGGAGAGCTGCTCCAGTGCCTTCCTCCTCTTGGTGGCCCTTTGCAGGCCTCGCTCCACTCCGTCCGTGCGGATGTTGTCCTGGGGAGCCCAGAACTGCACCCCAGACTCCACGTGTGGCCTCAGCAGGGCTGAGGAGAGCGGAAGGAGCCTGCCCCTGACTCCCACCCCCTCCCTCCCCAGCGGCCCTCTGGCAATGCTCTTCCTGCGGCTTCCCAGGATACCAGCGGCCTTCGTGGCCACAAGCGCACATTGCTGGCTCACGGTCAGCTGGTGAAGAAAGCCTTCAGGACATCTATGTTTTCAGTGTCCTTTGTCCCCAGGGCCCCTGCCCCCCGCCCTTAGCAGCAGGCTGCCCTTTGCCCTCGCCTTCCTTTTGCTGCTGGTGCACTTGTAGGAGCCTTGCCGCTTGCCTTTCCTGGCCCTTGCCAGCTTCAGCTCCAGGTGGCCTTTGGCTTTCCTCACGCCAGCCCTGCAGCCTCAGGCAGTGTCTCCAGGCATTTGTCCTGGGGCACCTCTCCCTCCTTCCCCCTCACACGCTTGCGATGTTCTTGGCACGCCTGCCTGCTCCTTGGTGCCGGAATCAGTTCTGGGCAAAAAGCTACAGGCCAAAAGTTAGAAAAAGAGAGAAAGGCCAGAGTGCTGGCACACTCGGCAGCCATGTCAGTAGGCTAAGCCCTTGGGTTAACAGGCTCGTGAGGTAAGGAGAGCTGTGCTCAAGCAGCCTCTCTCTGGCGGTGGCCAGCAGCAGAGGGCCAGTGCCGAGCAGAAGAGCAAGGCCTAGCTGGAGAGCGGCCTGTGCCAGCCCCACACCCTTCCCACGGGCAAGTGCTCAGGGATTTCCTGAGCGGGGAAAAAGAGCAGCCGTGGCAGTTTCCCGAGGGCAAAAGAGCCACCAGCGGTCTTGGGCCAAAAACGGGGTGAATGATTTTGGAAGCGCCAGGGAGGTTTTTGGCTTCGCCAGCATGCTGCCACATGGCATGCAGAATGTGCCTGTGTGGGGGCTAGCCCACCTTTGGCAGAGCATCAAGAGAAAGGGGCGAGCAACTCCCCGCCTTGGGAAAGGGCCTGGCGCAGGCAGACGCCTCTGCATCTTCCAGGCCTACAGTGCCTTCTGAAAGACATGCTGCTGCTTTGAGGTCTCAGAAGCCAAGCTCTCACAAGCATCCTTAAAAAGCTCAAAACCCAACACAGGCGCTCGCTCAGAGGTCTTGAGCGACCTCGCAGCAGGGCGTCTTCTCCGCTGCAAGGCCTTCTTACAAGGGGATAGAGGAGGGCAGCCTGGAGGAATCTCCTTTTGGAAAGGTACCCCCAGCAGCAGCCGCAGCAGCAACAGCAATAGGCAAACACAAAGAGGCACTCAGCTGACGAGACACAAGTTGCTCCTGATGAGTGCGAATGCCGCCAGCTGCTGCCGGTGCGCTGGCCTCCAGCGCCGAGATGCAGGGCCCTGGGATGCCGTCGGGAGCTGCTCAGCACCGTGCTCGGCCGCCGGGCAAAGCAAAAGGAGGAGTGAGGCCATCAGTCGACGATGCCAGTGCCAGCCCCCCAAGAGACAAGCCCCGCGGGAGCCAGATTCCCCGGCCCCAGGGCATTACCTTCCCGCTGCCCTGGGGCACTGCACTGAGATCCCCAAGGCACCAGGCGGCACCACCCAAAGGGCCCTGGCCCCTCTCCCCAACCTCCCCAGCACCCCGGGTCCCTGCACGCGGCCGCTGACCTGCCCTGTGGCAAAGGCCGCCCTCCGCACACCACTGCTGACGTGCTCGCCTGCACACTGCACCGCAGCAGCCCGGGACGTCCTCGGGAGCTGCCCACAGCCACGCTCGGCCACCGGGCAGAGAAGAAGGAGGAGCAAGGCCAGCAGCGGCTGCCGCCGGGCCACAGCCCCCCAAGAAACAAGCCCCGCGCAGCCCCATGGCCCCACGGCTCAAGAGGACCCTCCTCCCACCGCTGTGGCGGACTCCATCGAGGCACCAGGCAGGACCACCCAGAAGGGTCCTGCGCTCTCTCCCACCCCTCCCAAGGACCCGCAACTCCCCGGGGCCTGACACGCGACTCCTTACCTGCCACACAGCACAGGCCCCCTCCACACACCAACGCCGGCGTGCTCGCCTGTGCTGCATGGGCCCGGCATGTCCTCGGGAGCTGCGCAGCGCCACGCCACGCTCGGCAGCCGTGCAAAGCAAAGGAGGAGAGAAGGCTTCAGTGGCTGCTGCCAGCACCCGTGCCCTCAACAAGTCCCCCACAGCTCCCTCTGCACCAACGCCCAGAGGCAGCTCATGGCCCCCCACACACTACCCCAGGCCGATGACGGTGCCGGGCCCCACGCCAGCCCCCTGGCTGCCACCAGCACACCAAGCCTGCGGCCAGGGCAGCCTGCCTCCACGCCGGCCAGAACACAGAACTCGCCGACACCCCGGGCAACGCTGACAATGGCCTTGGCAACAGGCACCAACTGCCCGGCAAGAGGCACAAGCGCCCCAGCCCCAAACACACCCACCGCGCACCGGCACGCCAGCAAGCATGGCCCAAGGGCCACGGGCAAGGCACGAGCCCTCGCTCAGAAACCCGGACACTGCTCCCGCCTCACCAGGCCTCTCCAGCACTCCGCATTTGCTCTCGCAGAGTTGTTCTCTGCAGCCCCGCCGCTTCTCTTGCATGCCTAGAGCAGCAAGCAATACCTGCCCTGCGGCACTTCCTCTTTTCACAAACTGACACCGTGCCTCCTCAGACATTGGCACAAAAATCACCATGCACCTGGCAAGGCTCATGCACCATCAAGGAAGCGCCCACAGCCTCTCTCGGGCTCCTCCGCTGTTCTTGCAGGCCTAGTCCAGTCAAACAAGAACTGCGCCGCTGCGCTTCCTCGCTCTTCCCAGACTGACACCATGCCTAACGACACATGCCGACAGACAGTGCCGCGCTGCTATAACGGCTCCCCACCTGCACGTGCTCGCACACTAGTGCTCTCCCGCGCCTCCACTGGCAGTCCTGCCTATTCCGGCCTCCACCAAAGTGCCCCTCTGCACCTCCCGACTCTTGCCAAACTTTCCCCTTACCAAAGGAGAGGTGTGCGCAGCATACAAGCTCTTCTGCAATGGCTCCGCCACCAGCAAGGGCTTGCCGAGGAGCCCTCTTCAGCCCCCACTGGAGCAGTGGCATGCCAGGTACAGCCTCAGGAGAACTGCCCCTCCACGCTTCCACTTGTGCCTCCCAAACCCACACCGTGCCCACGCAGACACTGGCACAAAATCGCCATGCCCCTCACATGGCTCAGGCACGCAGAGGTTCACGTAGTGGCAGAACAGCTGTCTTGGGCCCCTCCGAGGCATGCCCTCAGGCAGTGCTAGGCAGAGGCCTATTGCAGAGGCAGAGAAGAGCTTGCGGAGATCCGCCCGCCTGCCTCCGCCTTCTCCTGCCCAGGCTGAAGAGGCCCAGCTCGCTCAGCCTCTCCTGGCAGGAGAGCTGCTCCAGTGCCTTCCTCCTCTTGGTGGCCCTTTGCAGGCCTCGCTCCACTCCGTCCGTGCGGATGTTGTCCTGGGGAGCCCAGAACTGCACCCCAGACTCCACGTGTGGCCTCAGCAGGGCTGAGGAGAGCGGAAGGAGCCTGCCCCTGACTCCCACCCCCTCCCTCCCCAGCGGCCCTCTGGCAATGCTCTTCCTGCGGCTTCCCAGGATACCAGCGGCCTTCGTGGCCACAAGCGCACATTGCTGGCTCACGGTCAGCTGGTGAAGAAAGCCTTCAGGACATCTGTGTTTTCAGTGTCCTTTGTCCCCAGGGCCCCTGCCCCCCGCCTTTAGCAGCAGGCTGCCCTTTGCCCTCGCCTTCCTTTTGCTGCTGGTGCACTTGTAGGAGCCTTGCCGCTTGCCTTTCCTGGCCCTTGCCAGCTTCAGCTCCAGGTGGCCTTTGGCTTTCCTCACGCCAGCCCTGCAGCCTCAGGCAGTGTCTCCAGGCAATTGTCCTGGGGCACCTCTCCCTCCTTCCCCCTCACACGCTTGCAATGTTCTTGGCACGCCTGCCTGCTCCTTGGTGCCGGAATCAGTTCTGGGCAAAAAGCTACAGGCCAAAAGTTAGAAAAAGAGAGAAAGGCCAGAGTGCTGGCACACTCGGCAGCCATGTCAGTAGGCTAAGCCCTTGGGTTAACAGGCTCGTGAGGTAAGGAGAGCTGTGCTCAAGCAGCCTCTCTCTGGCGGTGGCCAGCAGCAGAGGGCCAGTGCCGAGCAGAAGAGCAAGGCCTAGCTGGAGAGCGGCCTGTGCCAGCCCCACACCCTTCCCACGGGCAAGTGCTCAGGGATTTCCTGAGCGGGGAAAAAGAGCAGCCGTGGCAGTTTCCCGAGGGCAAAAGAGCCACCAGCGGTCTTGGGCCAAAAACGGGGTGAATGATTTTGGAAGCGCCAGGGAGGTTTTTGGCTTCGCCAGCATGCTGCCACATGGCATGCAGAATGTGCCTGTGTGGGGGCTAGCCCACCTTTGGCAGAGCATCAAGAGAAAGGGGCGAGCAACTCCCCGCCTTGGGAAAGGGCCTGGCGCAGGCAGACGCCTCTGCATCTTCCAGGCCTACAGTGCCTTCTGAAAGACATGCTGCTGCTTTGAGGTCTCAGAAGCCAAGCTCTCACAAGCATCCTTAAAAAGCTCAAAACCCAACACAGGCGCTCGCTCAGAGGTCTTGAGCGACCTCGCAGCAGGGCGTCTTCTCCGCTGCAAGGCCTTCTTACAAGGGGATAGAGGAGGGCAGCCTGGAGGAATCTCCTTTTGGAAAGGTACCCCCAGCAGCAGCCGCAGCAGCAACAGCAATAGGCAAACACAAAGAGGCACTCAGCTGACGAGACACAAGTTGCTCCTGATGAGTGCGAATGCCGCCAGCTGCTGCCGGTGCGCTGGCCTCCAGCGCCGAGATGCAGGGCCCTGGGATGCCGTCGGGAGCTGCTCAGCACCGTGCTCGGCCGCTGGGCAAAGCAAAAGGAGGAGTGAGGCCATCAGTCGACGATGCCAGTGCCAGCCCCCCAAGAGACAAGCCCCGCGGGAGCCAGATTCCCCGGCCCCAGGGCATTACCTTCCCGCTGCCCTGGGGCACTGCACTGAGATCCCCAAGGCACCAGGCGGCACCACCCAAAGGGCCCTGGCCCCTCTCCCCAACCTCCCCAGCACCCCGGGTCCCTGCACGCGGCCGCTGACCTGCCCTGTGGCAAAGGCCGCCCTGCGCACACCACTGCTGACGTGCTCGCCTGCACACTGCACCGCAGCAGCCCGGGACGTCCTCGGGAGCTGCCCACAGCCACGCTCGGCCACCGGGCAGAGAAGAAGGAGGAGCAAGGCCAGCAGCGGCTGCCGCCGGGCCACAGCCCCCCAAGAAACAAGCCCCGCGCAGCCCCATGGCCCCACGGCTCAAGAGGACCCTCCTCCCACCGCTGTGGCGGACTCCATCGAGGCACCAGGCAGGACCACCCAGAAGGGTCCTGCGCTCTCTCCCACCCCTCCCAAGGACCCGCAACTCCCCGGGGCCTGACACGCGACTCCTTACCTGCCACACAGCACAGGCCCCCTCCACACACCAACGCCGGCGTGCTCGCCTGTGCTGCATGGGCCCGGCATGCCCTCGGGAGCTGCGCAGCGCCACGCCACGCTCGGCCGGCGTGCAAAGCAAAGGAGGAGAGAAGGCTTCAGTGGCTGCTGCCAGCACCCGTGCCCTCAACAAGTCCCCCACAGCTCCCTCTGCACCAACGCCCAGAGGCAGCTCATGGCCCCCCACACACTACCCCAGGCCGATGACGGTGCCGGGCCCCACGCCAGCCCCCTGGCTGCCACCAGCACACCAAGCCTGCGGCCAGGGCAGCCTGCCTCCACGCCGGCCAGAACACAGAACTCGCCGACACCCCGGGCAACGCTGACAATGGCCTTGGCAACAGGCACCAACTGCCCGGCAAGAGGCACAAGCGCCCCAGCCCCAAACACACCCACCGCGCACCGGCACGCCAGCAAGCATGGCCCAAGGGCCACGGGCAAGGCACGAGCCCTCGCTCAGAAACCCGGACACTGCTCCCGCCTCACCAGGCCTCTCCAGCACTCCGCATTTGCTCTCGCAGAGTTGTTCTCTGCAGCCCCGCCGCTTCTCTTGCATGCCTAGAGCAGCAAGCAATACCTGCCCTGCGGCACTTCCTCTTTTCACAAACTGACATCGTGCCTCCTCAGACATTGGCACAAAAATCACCATGCACCTGGCAAGGCTCATGCACCATCAAGGAAGCGCCCACAGCCTCTCTCGGGCTCCTCCGCTGTTCTTGCAGGCCTAGTCCAGTCAAACAAGAACTGCGCCGCTGCGCTTTCTCGCTCTTCCCAGACTGACACCATGCCTAACGACACATGCCGACAGACAGTGCCGCGCTGCTATAACGGCTCCCCACCTGCACGTGCTCGCACACTAGTGCTCTCCCGCGCCTCCACTGGCAGTCCTGCCTATTCCGGCCTCCACCAAAGTGCCCCTCTGCACCTCCCGACTCTTGCCAAACTTTCCCCTTACCAAAGGAGAGGTGTGCGCAGCATACAAGCTCTTCTGCAATGGCTCCGCCACCAGCAAGGGCTTGCCGAGGAGCCCTCTTCAGCCCCCACTGGAGCAGTGGCATGCCAGGTGCAGCCGCAGGAGAACTGCCCCTCCACGCTTCCACTTGCGCCTCCCAAACCCACACCGTGCCCACGCAGACACTGGCACAAAATCGCCACGCCCCTCACATGGCTCAGGCACGCAGAGGTTCACGTAGTGGCAGAACAGCTGTCTTGGGCCCCTCCGAGGCATGCCCTCAGGCAGTGCTAGGCAGAGGCCTATTGCAGAGGCAGAGAAGAGCTTGCGGAGATCCGCCCGCCTGCCTCCGCCTTCTCCTGCCCAGGCTGAAGAGGCCCAGCTCGCTCAGCCTCTCCTGGCAGGAGAGCTGCTCCAGTGCCTTCCTCCTCTTGGTGGCCCTTTGCAGGCCTCGCTCCACTCCGTCCGTGCGGATGTTGTCCTGGGGAGCCCAGAACTGCACCCCAGACTCCACGTGTGGCCTCAGCAGGGCTGAGGAGAGCGGAAGGAGCCTGCCCCTGACTCCCACCCCCTCCCTCCCCAGCGGCCCTCTGGCAATGCTCTTCCTGCGGCTTCCCAGGATACCAGCGGCCTTCGTGGCCACAAGCGCACATTGCTGGCTCACGGTCAGCTGGTGAAGAAAGCCTTCAGGACATCTGTGTTTTCAGTGTCCTTTGTCCCCAGGGCCCCTGCCCCCCGCCTTTAGCAGCAGGCTGCCCTTTGCCCTCGCCTTCCTTTTGCTGCTGGTGCACTTGTAGGAGCCTTGCCGCTTGCCTTTCCTGGCCCTTGCCAGCTTCAGCTCCAGGTGGCCTTTGGCTTTCCTCACGCCAGCCCTGCAGCCTCAGGCAGTGTCTCCAGGCATTTGTCCTGGGGCACCTCTCCCTCCTTCCCCCTCACACGCTTGCGATGTTCTTGGCACGCCTGCCTGCTCCTTGGTGCCGGAATCAGTTCTGGGCAAAAAGCTACAGGCCAAAAGTTAGAAAAAGAGAGAAAGGCCAGAGTGCTGGCACACTCGGCAGCCATGTCAGTAGGCTAAGCCCTTGGGTTAACAGGCTCGTGAGGTAAGGAGAGCTGTGCTCAAGCAGCCTCTCTCTGGCGGTGGCCAGCAGCAGAGGGCCAGTGCCGAGCAGAAGAGCAAGGCCTAGCTGGAGAGCGGCCTGTGCCAGCCCCACACCCTTCCCACGGGCAAGTGCTCAGGGATTTCCTGAGCGGGGAAAAAGAGCAGCCGTGGCAGTTTCCCGAGGGCAAAAGAGCCACCAGCGGTCTTGGGCCAAAAACGGGGTGAATGATTTTGGAAGCGCCAGGGAGGTTTTTGGCTTCGCCAGCATGCTGCCACATGGCATGCAGAATGTGCCTGTGTGGGGGCTAGCCCACCTTTGGCAGAGCATCAAGAGAAAGGGGCGAGCAACTCCCCGCCTTGGGAAAGGGCCTGGCGCAGGCAGACGCCTCTGCATCTTCCAGGCCTACAGTGCCTTCTGAAAGACATGCTGCTGCTTTGAGGTCTCAGAAGCCAAGCTCTCACAAGCATCCTTAAAAAGCTCAAAACCCAACACAGGCGCTCGCTCAGAGGTCTTGAGCGACCTCGCAGCAGGGCGTCTTCTCCGCTGCAAGGCCTTCTTACAAGGGGATAGAGGAGGGCAGCCTGGAGGAATCTCCTTTTGGAAAGGTACCCCCAGCAGCAGCCGCAGCAGCAACAGCAATAGGCAAACACAAAGAGGCACTCAGCTGACGAGACACAAGTTGCTCCTGATGAGTGCGAATGCCGCCAGCTGCTGCCGGTGCGCTGGCCTCCAGCGCCGAGATGCAGGGCCCTGGGATGCCGTCGGGAGCTGCTCAGCACCGTGCTCGGCCGCCGGGCAAAGCAAAAGGAGGAGTGAGGCCATCAGTCGACGATGCCAGTGCCAGCCCCTCAAGAGACAAGCCCCGCGGGAGCCAGATTCCCCGGCCCCAGGGCATTACCTTCCCGCTGCCCTGGGGCACTGCACTGAGATCCCCAAGGCACCAGGCGGCACCACCCAAAGGGCCCTGGCCCCTCTCCCCAACCTCCCCAGCACCCCGGGTCCCTGCACGCGGCCGCTGACCTGCCCTGTGGCAAAGGCCGCCCTGCGCACACCACTGCTGACGTGCTCGCCTGCACACTGCACCGCAGCAGCCCGGGACGTCCTCGGGAGCTGCCCACAGCCACGCTCGGCCACCGGGCAGAGAAGAAGGAGGAGCAAGGCCAGCAGCGGCTGCCGCCGGGCCACAGCCCCCCAAGAAACAAGCCCCGCGCAGCCCCATGGCCCCACGGCTCAAGAGGACCCTCCTCCCACCGCTGTGGCGGACTCCATCGAGGCACCAGGCAGGACCACCCAGAAGGGTCCTGCGCTCTCTCCCACCCCTCCCAAGGACCCGCAACTCCCCGGGGCCTGACACGCGACTCCTTACCTGCCACACAGCACAGGCCCCCTCCACACACCAACGCCGGCGTGCTCGCCTGTGCTGCATGGGCCCGGCATGCCCTCGGGAGCTGCGCAGCGCCACGCCACGCTCGGCCGGCGTGCAAAGCAAAGGAGGAGAGAAGGCTTCAGTGGCTGCTGCCAGCACCCGTGCCCTCAACAAGTCCCCCACAGCTCCCTCTGCACCAACGCCCAGAGGCAGCTCATGGCCCCCACACACTACCCCAGGCCGATGACGGTGCCGGGCCCCACGCCAGCCCCCTGGCTGCCACCAGCACACCAAGCCTGCGGCCAGGGCAGCCTGCCTCCACGCCGGCCAGAACACAGAACTCGCCGACACCCCGGGCAACGCTGACAATGGCCTTGGCAACAGGCACCAACTGCCCGGCAAGAGGCACAAGCGCCCCAGCCCCAAACACACCCACCGCGCACCGGCACGCCAGCAAGCATGGCCCAAGGGCCACGGGCAAGGCACGAGCCCTCGCTCAGAAACCCGGACACTGCTCCCGCCTCACCAGGCCTCTCCAGCACTCCGCATTTGCTCTCGCAGAGTTGTTCTCTGCAGCCCCGCCGCTTCTCTTGCATGCCTAGAGCAGCAAGCAATACCTGCCCTGCGGCACTTCCTCTTTTCACAAACTGACACCGTGCCTCCTCAGACATTGGCACAAAAATCACCATGCACCTGGCAAGGCTCATGCACCATCAAGGAAGCGCCCACAGCCTCTCTCGGGCTCCTCCGCTGTTCTTGCAGGCCTAGTCCAGTCAAACAAGAACTGCGCCGCTGCGCTTTCTCGCTCTTCCCAGACTGACACCATGCCTAACGACACATGCCGACAGACAGTGCCGCGCTGCTATAACGGCTCCCCACCTGCACGTGCTCGCACACTAGTGCTCTCCCGCGCCTCCACTGGCAGTCCTGCCTATTCCGGCCTCCACCAAAGTGCCCCTCTGCACCTCCCGACTCTTGCCAAACTTTCCCCTTACCAAAGGAGAGGTGTGCGCAGCATACAAGCTCTTCTGCAATGGCTCCGCCACCAGCAAGGGCTTGCCGAGGAGCCCTCTTCAGCCCCCACTGGAGCAGTGGCATGCCAGGTGCAGCCGCAGGAGAACTGCCCCTCCACGCTTCCACTTGTGCCTCCCAAACCCACACCGTGCCCACGCAGACACTGGCACAAAATCGCCACGCCCCTCACATGGCTCAGGCACGCAGAGGTTCACGTAGTGGCAGAACAGCTGTCTTGGGCCCCTCCGAGGCATGCCCTCAGGCAGTGCTAGGCAGAGGCCTATTGCAGAGGCAGAGAAGAGCTTGCTGAGATCCGCCCGCCTGCCTCCGCCTTCTCCTGCCCAGGCTGAAGAGGCCCAGCTCGCTCAGCCTCTCCTGGCAGGAGAGCTGCTCCAGTGCCTTCCTCCTCTTGGTGGCCCTTTGCAGGCCTCGCTCCACTCCGTCCGTGCGGATGTTGTCCTGGGGAGCCCAGAACTGCACCCCAGACTCCACGTGTGGCCTCAGCAGGGCTGAGGAGAGCGGAAGGAGCCTGCCCCTGACTCCCACCCCCTCCCTCCCCAGCGGCCCTCTGGCAATGCTCTTCCTGCGGCTTCCCAGGATACCAGCGGCCTTCGTGGCCACAAGCGCACATTGCTGGCTCACGGTCAGCTGGTGAAGAAAGCCTTCAGGACATCTGTGTTTTCAGTGTCCTTTGTCCCCAGGGCCCCTGCCCCCCGCCTTTAGCAGCAGGCTGCCCTTTGCCCTCGCCTTCCTTTTGCTGCTGGTGCACTTGTAGGAGCCTTGCCGCTTGCCTTTCCTGGCCCTTGCCAGCTTCAGCTCCAGGTGGCCTTTGGCTTTCCTCACGCCAGCCCTGCAGCCTCAGGCAGTGTCTCCAGGCATTTGTCCTGGGGCACCTCTCCCTCCTTCCCCCTCACACGCTTGCGATGTTCTTGGCACGCCTGCCTGCTCCTTGGTGCCGGAATCAGTTCTGGGCAAAAAGCTACAGGCCAAAAGTTAGAAAAAGAGAGAAAGGCCAGAGTGCTGGCACACTCGGCAGCCATGTCAGTAGGCTAAGCCCTTGGGTTAACAGGCTCGTGAGGTAAGGAGAGCTGTGCTCAAGCAGCCTCTCTCTGGCGGTGGCCAGCAGCAGAGGGCCAGTGCCGAGCAGAAGAGCAAGGCCTAGCTGGAGAGCGGCCTGTGCCAGCCCCACACCCTTCCCACGGGCAAGTGCTCAGGGATTTCCTGAGCGGGGAAAAAGAGCAGCCGTGGCAGTTTCCCGAGGGCAAAAGAGCCACCAGCGGTCTTGGGCCAAAAACGGGGTGAATGATTTTGGAAGCGCCAGGGAGGTTTTTGGCTTCGCCAGCATGCTGCCACATGGCATGCAGAATGTGCCTGTGTGGGGGCTAGCCCACCTTTGGCAGAGCATCAAGAGAAAGGGGCGAGCAACTCCCCGCCTTGGGAAAGGGCCTGGCGCAGGCAGACGCCTCTGCATCTTCCAGGCCTACAGTGCCTTCTGAAAGACATGCTGCTGCTTTGAGGTCTCAGAAGCCAAGCTCTCACAAGCATCCTTAAAAAGCTCAAAACCCAACACAGGCGCTCGCTCAGAGGTCTTGAGCGACCTCGCAGCAGGGCGTCTTCTCCGCTGCAAGGCCTTCTTACAAGGGGATAGAGGAGGGCAGCCTGGAGGAATCTCCTTTTGGAAAGGTACCCCCAGCAGCAGCCGCAGCAGCAACAGCAATAGGCAAACACAAAGAGGCACTCAGCTGACGAGACACAAGTTGCTCCTGATGAGTGCGAATGCCGCCAGCTGCTGCCGGTGCGCTGGCCTCCAGCGCCGAGATGCAGGGCCCTGGGATGCCGTCGGGAGCTGCTCAGCACCGTGCTCGGCCGCCGGGCAAAGCAAAAGGAGGAGTGAGGCCATCAGTCGACGATGCCAGTGCCAGCCCCTCAAGAGACAAGCCCCGCGGGAGCCAGATTCCCCGGCCCCAGGGCATTACCTTCCCGCTGCCCTGGGGCACTGCACTGAGATCCCCAAGGCACCAGGCGGCACCACCCAAAGGGCCCTGGCCCCTCTCCCCAACCTCCCCAGCACCCCGGGTCCCTGCACGCGGCCGCTGACCTGCCCTGTGGCAAAGGCCGCCCTGCGCACACCACTGCTGACGTGCTCGCCTGCACACTGCACCGCAGCAGCCCGGGACGTCCTCGGGAGCTGCCCACAGCCACGCTCGGCCACCGGGCAGAGAAGAAGGAGGAGCAAGGCCAGCAGCGGCTGCCGCCGGGCCACAGCCCCCCAAGAAACAAGCCCCGCGCAGCCCCATGGCCCCACGGCTCAAGAGGACCCTCCTCCCACCGCTGTGGCGGACTCCATCGAGACCCCCGAGGCACCAGGCAGGACCACCCAGAAGGGTCCTGCGCTCTCTCCCACCCCTCCCAAGGACCCGCAACTCCCCGGGGCCTGACACGCGACTCCTTACCTGCCACACAGCACAGGCCCCCTCCACACACCAACGCCGGCGTGCTCGCCTGTGCTGCATGGGCCCGGCATGCCCTCGGGAGCTGCGCAGCGCCACGCCACGCTCGGCCGGCGTGCAAAGCAAAGGAGGAGAGAAGGCTTCAGTGGCTGCTGCCAGCACCCGTGCCCTCAACAAGTCCCCACAGCTCCCTCTGCACCAACGCCCAGAGGCAGCTCATGGCCCCCACACACTACCCCAGGCCGATGACGGTGCCGGGCCCCACGCCAGCCCCCTGGCTGCCACCAGCACACCAAGCCTGCGGCCAGGGCAGCCTGCCTCCACGCCGGCCAGAACACAGAACTCGCCGACACCCCGGGCAACGCTGACAATGGCCTTGGCAACAGGCACCAACTGCCCGGCAAGAGGCACAAGCGCCCCAGCCCCAAACACACCCACCGCGCACCGGCACGCCAGCAAGCATGGCCCAAGGGCCACGGGCAAGGCACGAGCCCTCGCTCAGAAACCCGGACACTGCTCCCGCCTCACCAGGCCTCTCCAGCACTCCGCATTTGCTCTCGCAGAGTTGTTCTCTGCAGCCCCGCCGCTTCTCTTGCATGCCTAGAGCAGCAAGCAATACCTGCCCTGCGGCACTTCCTCTTTTCACAAACTGACACCGTGCCTCCTCAGACATTGGCACAAAAATCACCATGCACCTGGCAAGGCTCATGCACCATCAAGGAAGCGCCCACAGCCTCTCTCGGGCTCCTCCGCTGTTCTTGCAGGCCTAGTCCAGTCAAACAAGAACTGCGCCGCTGCGCTTTCTCGCTCTTCCCAGACTGACACCATGCCTAACGACACATGCCGACAGACAGTGCCGCGCTGCTATAACGGCTCCCCACCTGCACGTGCTCGCACACTAGTGCTCTCCCGCGCCTCCACTGGCAGTCCTGCCTATTCCGGCCTCCACCAAAGTGCCCCTCTGCACCTCCCGACTCTTGCCAAACTTTCCCCTTACCAAAGGAGAGGTGTGCGCAGCATACAAGCTCTTCTGCAATGGCTCCGCCACCAGCAAGGGCTTGCCGAGGAGCCCTCTTCAGCCCCCACTGGAGCAGTGGCATGCCAGGTGCAGCCGCAGGAGAACTGCCCCTCCACGCTTCCACTTGTGCCTCCCAAACCCACACCGTGCCCACGCAGACACTGGCACAAAATCGCCATGCCCCTCACATGGCTCAGGCACGCAGAGGTTCACGTAGTGGCAGAACAGCTGTCTTGGGCCCCTCCGAGGCATGCCCTCAGGCAGTGCTAGGCAGAGGCCTATTGCAGAGGCAGAGAAGAGCTTGCGGAGATCCGCCCGCCTGCCTCCGCCTTCTCCTGCCCAGGCTGAAGAGGCCCAGCTCGCTCAGCCTCTCCTGGCAGGAGAGCTGCTCCAGTGCCTTCCTCCTCTTGGTGGCCCTTTGCATGCCTCGCTCCACTCCGTCCGTGCGGATGTTGTCCTGGGGAGCCCAGAACTGCACCCCAGACTCCACGTGTGGCCTCAGCAGGGCTGAGGAGAGCGGAAGGAGCCTGCCCCTGACTCCCACCCCCTCCCTCCCCAGCGGCCCTCTGGCAATGCTCTTCCTGCGGCTTCCCAGGATACCAGCGGCCTTCGTGGCCACAAGCGCACATTGCTGGCTCACGGTCAGCTGGTGAAGAAAGCCTTCAGGACATCTGTGTTTTCAGTGTCCTTTGTCCCCAGGGCCCCTGCCCCCCGCCTTTAGCAGCAGGCTGCCCTTTGCCCTCGCCTTCCTTTTGCTGCTGGTGCACTTGTAGGAGCCTTGCCGCTTGCCTTTCCTGGCCCTTGCCAGCTTCAGCTCCAGGTGGCCTTTGGCTTTCCTCACGCCAGCCCTGCAGCCTCAGGCAGTGTCTCCAGGCATTTGTCCTGGGGCACCTCTCCCTCCTTCCCCCTCACACGCTTGCGATGTTCTTGGCACGCCTGCCTGCTCCTTGGTGCCGGAATCAGTTCTGGGCAAAAAGCTACAGGCCAAAAGTTAGAAAAAGAGAGAAAGGCCAGAGTGCTGGCACACTCGGCAGCCATGTCAGTAGGCTAAGCCCTTGGGTTAACAGGCTCGTGAGGTAAGGAGAGCTGTGCTCAAGCAGCCTCTCTCTGGCGGTGGCCAGCAGCAGAGGGCCAGTGCCGAGCAGAAGAGCAAGGCCTAGCTGGAGAGCGGCCTGTGCCAGCCCCACACCCTTCCCACGGGCAAGTGCTCAGGGATTTCCTGAGCGGGGAAAAAGAGCAGCCGTGGCAGTTTCCCGAGGGCAAAAGAGCCACCAGCGGTCTTGGGCCAAAAACGGGGTGAATGATTTTGGAAGCGCCAGGGAGGTTTTTGGCTTCGCCAGCATGCTGCCACATGGCATGCAGAATGTGCCTGTGTGGGGGCTAGCCCACCTTTGGCAGGGCATCAAGAGAAAGGGGCGAGCAACTCCCCGCCTTGGGAAAGGGCCTGGCGCAGGCAGACGCCTCTGCATCTTCCAGGCCTACAGTGCCTTCTGAAAGACATGCTGCTGCTTTGAGGTCTCAGAAGCCAAGCTCTCACAAGCATCCTTAAAAAGCTCAAAACCCAACACAGGCGCTCGCTCAGAGGTCTTGAGCGACCTCGCAGCAGGGCGTCTTCTCCGCTGCAAGGCCTTCTTACAAGGGGATAGAGGAGGGCAGCCTGGAGGAATCTCCTTTTGGAAAGGTACCCCCAGCAGCAGCCGCAGCAGCAACAGCAATAGGCAAACACAAAGAGGCACTCAGCTGACGAGACACAAGTTGCTCCTGATGAGTGCGAATGCCGCCAGCTGCTGCCGGTGCGCTGGCCTCCAGCGCCGAGATGCAGGGCCCTGGGATGCCGTTGGGAGCTGCTCAGCACCGTGCTCGGCCGCCGGGCAAAGCAAAAGGAGGAGTGAGGCCATCAGTGGATGATGCCAGTGCCAGCCCCTCAAGAGACAAGCCCCGCGGGAGCCAGATTCCCCGGCCCCAGGGCATTACCTTCCCGCTGCCCTGGGGCACTGCACTGAGATCCCCAAGGCACCAGGCGGCACCACCCAAAGGGCCCTGGCCCCTCTCCCCAACCTCCCCAGCACCCCGGGTCCCTGCACGCGGCCGCTGACCTGCCCTGTGGCAAAGGCCGCCCTGCGCACACCACTGCTGACGTGCTCGCCTGCACACTGCACCGCAGCAGCCCGGGACGTCCTCGGGAGCTGCCCACAGCCACGCTCGGCCACCGGGCAGAGAAGAAGGAGGAGCAAGGCCAGCAGCGGCTGCCGCCGGGCCACAGCCCCCCAAGAAACAAGCCCCGCGCAGCCCCATGGCCCCACGGCTCAAGAGGACCCTCCTCCCACCGCTGTGGCGGACTCCATCGAGGCACCAGGCAGGACCACCCAGAAGGGTCCTGCGCTCTCTCCCACCCCTCCCAAGGACCCGCAACTCCCCGGGGCCTGACACGCGACTCCTTACCTGCCACACAGCACAGGCCCCCTCCACACACCAACGCCGGCGTGCTCGCCTGTGCTGCATGGACCCGGCATGCCCTCGGGAGCTGCGCAGCGCCACGCCACGCTCGGCCGGCGTGCAAAGCAAAGGAGGAGAGAAGGCTTCAGTGGCTGCTGCCAGCACCCGTGCCCTCAACAAGTCCCCCACAGCTCCCTCTGCACCAACGCCCAGAGGCAGCTCATGGCCCCCCACACACTACCCCAGGCCGATGACGGTGCCGGGCCCCACGCCAGCCCCCTGGCTGCCACCAGCACACCAAGCCTGCGGCCAGGGCAGCCTGCCTCCACGCCGGCCAGAACACAGAACTCGCCGACACCCCGGGCAACGCTGACAATGGCCTTGGCAACAGGCACCAACTGCCCGGCAAGAGGCACAAGCGCCCCAGCCCCAAACACACCCACCGCGCACCGGCACGCCAGCAAGCATGGCCCAAGGGCCACGGGCAAGGCACGAGCCCTCGCTCAGAAACCCGGACACTGCTCCCGCCTCACCAGGCCTCTCCAGCACTCCGCATTTGCTCTCGCAGAGTTGTTCTCTGCAGCCCCGCTGCTTCTCTTGCATGCCTAGAGCAGCAAGCAATACCTGCCCTGCGGCACTTCCTCTTTTCACAAACTGACACCGTGCCTCCTCAGACATTGGCACAAAAAATCACCATGCACCTGGCAAGGCTCATGCACCATCAAGGAAGCGCCCACAGCCTCTCTCGGGCTCCTCCGCTGTTCTTGCAGGCCTAGTCCAGTCAAACAAGAACTGCGCCGCTGCGCTTCCTCGCTCTTCCCAGACTGACACCATGCCTAACGACACATGCCGACAGACAGTGCCGCGCTGCTATAACGGCTCCCCACCTGCACGTGCTCGCACACTAGTGCTCTCCCGCGCCTCCACTGGCAGTCCTGCCTATTCCGGCCTCCACCAAAGTGCCCCTCTGCACCTCCCGACTCTTGCCAAACTTTCCCCTTACCAAAGGAGAGGTGTGCGCAGCATACAAGCTCTTCTGCAATGGCTCCGCCACCAGCAAGGGCTTGCCGAGGAGCCCTCTTCAGCCCCCACTGGAGCAGTGGCATGCCAGGTGCAGCCGCAGGAGAACTGCCCCTCCACGCTTCCACTTGCGCCTCCCAAACCCACACCGTGCCCACGCAGACACTGGCACAAAATCGCCATGCCCCTCACATGGCTCAGGCACGCAGAGGTTCACGTAGTGGCAGAACAGCTGTCTTGGGCCCCTCCGAGGCATGCCCTCAGGCAGTGCTAGGCAGAGCCCTATTGCAGAGGCAGAGAAGAGCTTGCTGAGATCCGCCCGCCTGCCTCCGCCTTCTCCTGCCCAGGCTGAAGAGGCCCAGCTCGCTCAGCCTCTCCTGGCAGGAGAGCTGCTCCAGTGCCTTCCTCCTCTTGGTGGCCCTTTGCAGGCCTCGCTCCACTCCGTCCGTGCGGATGTTGTCCTGGGGAGCCCAGAACTGCACCCCAGACTCCACGTGTGGCCTCAGCAGGGCTGAGGAGAGCGGAAGGAGCCTGCCCCTGACTCCCACCCCCTCCCTCCCCAGCGGCCCTCTGGCAATGCTCTTCCTGCGGCTTCCCAGGATACCAGCGGCCTTCGTGGCCACAAGCGCACATTGCTGGCTCACGGTCAGCTGGTGAAGAAAGCCTTCAGGACATCTGTGTTTTCAGTGTCCTTTGTCCCCAGGGCCCCTGCCCCCCGCCTTTAGCAGCAGGCTGCCCTTTGCCCTCGCCTTCCTTTTGCTGCTGGTGCACTTGTAGGAGCCTTGCCGCTTGCCTTTCCTGGCCCTTGCCAGCTTCAGCTCCAGGTGGCCTTTGGCTTTCCTCACGCCAGCCCTGCAGCCTCAGGCAGTGTCTCCAGGCATTTGTCCTGGGGCACCTCTCCCTCCTTCCCCCTCACACGCTTGCAATGTTCTTGGCACGCCTGCCTGCTCCTTGGTGCCGGAATCAGTTCTGGGCAAAAAGCTACAGGCCAAAAGTTAGAAAAAGAGAGAAAGGCCAGAGTGCTGGCACACTCGGCAGCCATGTCAGTAGGCTAAGCCCTTGGGTTAACAGGCTCGTGAGGTAAGGAGAGCTGTGCTCAAGCAGCCTCTCTCTGGCGGTGGCCAGCAGCAGAGGGCCAGTGCCGAGCAGAAGAGCAAGGCCTAGCTGGAGAGCGGCCTGTGCCAGCCCCACACCCTTCCCACGGGCAAGTGCTCAGGGATTTCCTGAGCGGGGAAAAAGAGCAGCCGTGGCAGTTTCCCGAGGGCAAAAGAGCCACCAGCGGTCTTGGGCCAAAAACGGGGTGAATGATTTTGGAAGCGCCAGGGAGGTTTTTGGCTTCGCCAGCATGCTGCCACATGGCATGCAGAATGTGCCTGTGTGGGGGCTAGCCCACCTTTGGCAGAGCATCAAGAGAAAGGGGCGAGCAACTCCCCGCCTTGGGAAAGGGCCTGGCGCAGGCAGACGCCTCTGCATCTTCCAGGCCTACAGTGCCTTCTGAAAGATATGCTGCTGCTTTGAGGTCTCAGAAGCCAAGCTCTCACAAGCATCCTTAAAAAGCTCAAAACCCAACACAGGCGCTCGCTCAGAGGTCTTGAGCGACCTCGCAGCAGGGCGTCTTCTCCGCTGCAAGGCCTTCTTACAAGGGGATAGAGGAGGGCAGCCTGGAGGAATCTCCTTTTGGAAAGGTACCCCCAGCAGCAGCCGCAGCAGCAACAGCAATAGGCAAACACAAAGAGGCACTCAGCTGACGAGACACAAGTTGCTCCTGATGAGTGCGAATGCCGCCAGCTGCTGCCGGTGCGCTGGCCTCCAGCGCCGAGATGCAGGGCCCTGGGATGCCGTCGGGAGCTGCTCAGCACCGTGCTCGGCCGCCGGGCAAAGCAAAAGGAGGAGTGAGGCCATCAGTGGATGATGCCAGTGCCAGCCCCTCAAGAGACAAGCCCCGCGGGAGCCAGATTCCCCGGCCCCAGGGCATTACCTTCCCGCTGCCCTGGGGCACTGCACTGAGATCCCCAAGGCACCAGGCGGCACCACCCAAAGGGCCCTGGCCCCTCTCCCCAACCTCCCCAGCACCCCGGGACCCTGCACGCGGCCGCTGACCTGCCCTGTGGCAAAGGCCGCCCTGCGCACACCACTGCTGACGTGCTCGCCTGCACACTGCACCGCAGCAGCCCGGGACGTCCTCGGGAGCTGCCCACAGCCACGCTCGGCCACCGGGCAGAGAAGAAGGAGGAGCAAGGCCAGCAGCGGCTGCCGCCGGGCCACAGCCCCCCAAGAAACAAGCCCCGCGCAGCCCCATGGCCCCACGGCTCAAGAGGACCCTCCTCCCACCGCTGTGGCGGACTCCATCGAGGCACCAGGCAGGACCACCCAGAAGGGTCCTGCGCTCTCTCCCACCCCTCCCAAGGACCCGCAACTCCCCGGGGCCTGACACGCGACTCCTTACCTGCCACACAGCACAGGCCCCCTCCACACACCAACGCCGGCGTGCTCGCCTGTGCTGCATGGGCCCGGCATGTCCTCGGGAGCTGCGCAGCGCCACGCCACGCTCGGCAGCCGTGCAAAGCAAAGGAGGAGAGAAGGCTTCAGTGGCTGCTGCCAGCACCCGTGCCCTCAACAAGTCCCCCACAGCTCCCTCTGCACCAACGCCCAGAGGCAGCTCATGGCCCCCCACACACTACCCCAGGCCGATGACGGTGCCGGGCCCCACGCCAGCCCCCTGGCTGCCACCAGCACACCAAGCCTGCGGCCAGGGCAGCCTGCCTCCACGCCGGCCAGAACACAGAACTCGCCGACACCCCGGGCAACGCTGACAATGGCCTTGGCAACAGGCACCAACTGCCCGGCAAGAGGCACAAGCGCCCCAGCCCCAAACACACCCACCGCGCACCGGCACGCCAGCAAGCATGGCCCAAGGGCCGCGGGCAAGGCACGAGCCCTCGCTCAGAAACCCGGACACTGCTCCCGCCTCACCAGGCCTCTCCAGCACTCCGCATTTGCTCTCGCAGAGTTGTTCTCTGCAGCCCCGCCGCTTCTCTTGCATGCCTAGAGCAGCAAGCAATACCTGCCCTGCGGCACTTCCTCTTTTCACAAACTGACACCGTGCCTCCTCAGACATTGGCACAAAAATCACCATGCACCTGGCAAGGCTCATGCACCATCAAGGAAGCGCCCACAGCTTCTCTCGGGCTCCTCCGCTGTTCTTGCAGGCCTAGTCCAGTCAAACAAGAACTGCGCCGCTGCGCTTCCTCGCTCTTCCCAGACTGACACCATGCCTAACGACACATGCCGACAGACAGTGCCGCGCTGCTATAACGGCTCCCCACCTGCACGTGCTCGCACACTAGTGCTCTCCCGCGCCTCCACTGGCAGTCCTGCCTATTCCGGCCTCCGCCAAAGTGCCCCTCTGCACCTCCCGACTCTTGCCAAACTTTCCCCTTACCAAAGGAGAGGTGCGCGCAGCATACAAGCTCTTCTGCAATGGCTCCGCCACCAGCAAGGGCTTGCCGAGGAGCCCTCTTCAGCCCCCACTGGAGCAGTGGCATGCCAGGTGCAGCCGCAGGAGAACTGCCCCTCCACGCTTCCACTTGCGCCTCCCAAACCCACACCGTGCCCACGCAGACACTGGCACAAAATCGCCATGCCCCTCACATGGCTCAGGCACGCAGAGGTTCACGTAGTGGCAGAACAGCTGTCTTGGGCCCCTCCGAGGCATCCCCTCAGGCAGTGCTAGGCAGAGGCCTATTGCAGAGGCAGAGAAGAGCTTGCGGAGATCCGCCCGCCTGCCTCCGCCTTCTCCTGCCCAGGCTGAAGAGGCCCAGCTCGCTCAGCCTCTCCTGGCAGGAGAGCTGCTCCAGTGCCTTCCTCCTCTTGGTGGCCCTTTGCAGGCCTCGCTCCACTCCGTCCGTGCGGATGTTGTCCTGGGGAGCCCAGAACTGCACCCCAGACTCCACGTGTGGCCTCAGCAGGGCTGAGGAGAGCGGAAGGAGCCTGCCCCTGACTCCCACCCCCTCCCTCCCCAGCGGCCCTCTGGCAATGCTCTTCCTGCGGCTTCCCAGGATACCAGCGGCCTTCGTGGCCACAAGCGCACATTGCTGGCTCACGGTCAGCTGGTGAAGAAAGCCTTCAGGACATCTGTGTTTTCAGTGTCCTTTGTCCCCAGGGCCCCTGCCCCCCGCCTTTAGCAGCAGGCTGCCCTTTGCCCTCGCCTTCCTTTTGCTGCTGGTGCACTTGTAGGAGCCTTGCCGCTTGCCTTTCCTGGCCCTTGCCAGCTTCAGCTCCAGGTGGCCTTTGGCTTTCCTCACGCCAGCCCTGCAGCCTCAGGCAGTGTCTCCAGGCATTTGTCCTGGGGCACCTCTCCCTCCTTCCCCCTCACACGCTTGCGATGTTCTTGGCACGCCTGCCTGCTCCTTGGTGCCGGAATCAGTTCTGGGCAAAAAGCTACAGGCCAAAAGTTAGAAAAAGAGAGAAAGGCCAGAGTGCTGGCACACTCGGCAGCCATGTCAGTAGGATAAGCCCTTGGGTTAACAGGCTCGTGAGGTAAGGAGAGCTGTGCTCAAGCAGCCTCTCTCTCTGGCGGTGGCCAGCAGCAGAGGGCCAGTGCCGAGCAGAAGAGCAAGGCCTAGCTGGAGAGCGGCCTGTGCCAGCCCCACACCCTTCCCACGGGCAAGTGCTCAGGGATTTCCTGAGCGGGGAAAAAGAGCAGCCATGGCAGTTTCCCGAGGGCAAAAGAGTCATCAGCGCGGGCTGAGCGGGGCGTGCTTTTTGGGGGGCTGTGGCCCGGCGGCAGCCGCTGCTGGCCTTGTTCCGCACGGACGGAGTGGAGCGAGGCCTGCAAAGGGCCACCAAGAGGAGGAAGGCACTGGAGCAGCTCTCCTGCCAGGAGAGGCTGAGCGAGCTGGGCCTCTTCAGCCTGGGCAGGAGAAGGCGGAGGCAGGCGGGCGGATCTCCGCAAGCTCTTCTCTGCCTCTGCAATAGGCCTCTGCCTAGCACTGCCTGAGGGGATGCCTCGGAGGGGCCCAAGACAGCTGTTCTGCCACTACGTGAACCTCTGCGTGCCTGAGCCATGTGAGGGGCGTGGCGATTTTGTGCCAGTGTCTGCGTGGGCACGGTGTGGGTTTGGGAGGCACAAGTGGAAGCGTGGAGGGGCAGTTCTCCTGCGGCTGCACCTGGCATGCCACTGCTCCAGTGGGGGCTGAAGAGGGCTCCTCGGCAAGCCCTTGCTGGTGGCGGAGCCATTGCAGAAGAGCTTGTATGCTGCGCACACCTCTCCTTTGGTAAGGGGAAAGTTTGGCAAGAGTCGGGAGGTGCAGAGGGGCACTTTGGTGGAGGCCGGAATAGGCAGGACTGCCAGTGGAGGCGCGGGAGAGCACTAGTGTGCGAGCACGTGCAGGTGGGGAGCCGTTATAGCAGCGCGGCACTGTCTGTCGGCATGTGTCGTTAGGCATGGTGTCAGTCTGGGAAGAGCGAGAAAGCGCAGCGGCGCAGTTCTTGTTTGACTGGACTAGGCCTGCAAGAACAGCGGAGGAGGCCGAGAGAGGCTGTGGGCGCTTCCTTGATGGTGCATGAGCCTTGCCAGGTGCATGGTGATTTTTGTGCCAATGTCTGAGGAGGCACGGTGTCAGTTTGTGAAAAGAGGAAGTGCCGCAGGGCAGGTATTGCTTGCTGCTCTAGGCATGCAAGAGAAGCGGCGGGGCTGCAGAGAACAACTCTGCGAGAGCAAATGCGGAGTGCTGGAGAGGCCTGGTGAGGCGGGAGCAGTGTCCGGGTTTCTGAGCGAGGGCTCGTGCCTTGCCCGTGGCCCTTGGGCCATGCTTGCTGGCGTGCCGGTGCGCGGTGGGTGTGTTTGGGGCTGGGGCGCTTGTGCCTCTTGCCGGGCAGTTGGTGCCTGTTGCCAAGGCCATTGTCAGCGTTGCCCGGGGTGTCGGCGAGTTCTGTGTTCTGGCCGGCGTGGAGGCAGGCTGCCCTGGCCGCAGGCTTGGTGTGCTGGTGGCAGCCAGGGGGCTGGCGTGGGGCCCGGCACCGTCATCGGCCTGGGGTAGTGTGTGGGGGGCCATGAGCTGCCTCTGGGCGTTGGTGCAGAGGGAGCTGTGGGGGACTTGTTGAGGGCACGGGTGCTGGCAGCAGCCACTGAAGCCTTCTCTCCTCCTTTGCTTTGCACGCCGGCCGAGCGTGGCGTGGCGCTGAGCAGCTCCCGAGGACATGCCGGGCCCATGCAGCACAGGCGAGCACGCCGGCGTTGGTGTGTGGAGGGGGCCTGTGCTGTGTGGCAGGTAAGGAGTCGCGTGTCAGGCCCCGGGGAGTTGCGGGTCCTTGGGAGGGGTGGGAGAGAGCGCAGGACCCTTCTGGGTGGTGCCTCGATGGAGTCCGCCACAGCGGTGGGAGGAGGGTCCTCTTGAGCCGTGGGGCCATGGGGCTGCGCGGGGCTTGTTTCTTGGGGGGCTGTGGCCCGGCGGCAGCCGCTGCTGGCCTTGCTCCTCCTTCTTCTCTGCCCGGTGGCCGAGCGTGGCTGCGGGCAGCTCCCGAGGACGTCCCGGGTTGCTGCGGTGCAGTGTGCAGGCGAGCACGTCAGCAGTGGTGTGCGCAGGGCGGCCTTTGCCACAGGGCAGGTCAGCGGCCGCGTGCAGGGACCCGGGGTGCTGGGGAGGTTGGGGAGAGGGGCCAGGGCCCTTTGGGTGGTGCCGCCTGGTGCCTTGGGGATCTCAGTGCAGTGCCCCAGGGCAGCGGGAAGGTAATGCCCTGGGGCCGGGGAATCTGGCTCCCGCGGGGCTTGTCTCTTGGGGTGCTGGCACTGGCATCATCCACTGATGGCCTCACTCCTCCTTTTGCTTTGCCCGGCGGCCGAGCACGGTGCTGAGCAGCTCCCGACGGCATCCCAGGGCCCTGCATCTCGGCGCTGGAGGCCAGCGCACCGGCAGCAGCTGGCGGCATTCGCACTCATCAGGAGCAACTTGTGTCTCGTCAGCTGAGTGCCTCTTTGTGTTTGCCTATTGCTGTTGCTGCTGCGGCTGCTGCTGGGGGTACCTTTCCAAAAGGAGATTCCTCCAGGCTGCCCTCCTCTATCCCCTTGTAAGAAGGCCTTGCAGCGGAGAAGACGCCCTGCTGCGAGGTCGCTCAAGACCTCTGAGCGAGCGCCTGTGTTGGGTTTTGAGCTTTTTAAGGATGCTTGTGAGAGCTTGGCTTCTGAGACCTCAAAGCAGCAGCATGTCTTTCAGAAGGCACTGTAGGCCTGGAAGATGCAGAGGCGTCTGCCTGCGCCAGGCCCTTTCCCAAGGCGGGGAGTTGCTCGCCCCTTTCTCTTGATGCTCTGCCAAAGGTGGGCTAGCCCCCACACAGGCACATTCTGCATGCCATGTGGCAGCATGCTGGCGAAGCCAAAAACCTCCCTGGCGCTTCCAAAATCATTCACCCCGTTTTTGGCCCAAGACCGCTGGTGGCTCTTTTGCCCTCGGGAAACTGCCACGGCTGCTCTTTTTCCCCGCTCAGGAAATCCCTGAGCACTTGCCCGTGGGAAGGGTGTGGGGCTGGCACAGGCCGCTCTCCAGCTAGGCCTTGCTCTTCTGCTCGGCACTGGCCCTCTGCTGCTGGCCACCGCCAGAGAGAGGCTGCTTGAGCACAGCTCTCCTTACCTCACGAGCCTGTTAACCCAAGGGCTTAGCCTACTGACATGGCTGCCGAGTGTGCCAGCACTCTGGCCTTTCTCTCTTTTTCTAACTTTTGGCCTGTAGCTTTTTGCCCAGAACTGATTCCGGCACCAAGGAGCAGGCAGGCGTGCCAAGAACATCGCAAGCGTGTGAGGGGGAAGGAGGGAGAGGTGCCCCAGGACAAATGCCTGGAGACACTGCCTGAGGCTGCAGGGCTGGCGTGAGGAAAGCCAAAGGCCACCTGGAGCTGAAGCTGGCAAGGGCCAGGAAAGGCAAGCGGCAAGGCTCCTACAAGTGCACCAGCAGCAAAAGGAAGGCGAGGGCAAAGGGCAGCCTGCTGCTAAAGGCGGGGGGCAGGGGCCCTGGGGACAAAGGACACTGAAAACACAGATGTCCTGAAGGCTTTCTTCACCAGCTGACCGTGAGCCAGCAATGTGCGCTTGTGGCCACGAAGGCCGCTGGTATCCTGGGAAGCCGCAGGAAGAGCATTGCCAGAGGGCCGCTGGGGAGGGAGGGGGTGGGAGTCAGGGGCAGGCTCCTTCCGCTCTCCTCAGCCCTGCTGAGGCCACACGTGGAGTCTGGGGTGCAGTTCTGGGCTCCCCAGGACAACATCCGCACGGACGGAGTGGAGCGAGGCCTGCAAAGGGCCACCAAGAGGAGGAAGGCACTGGAGCAGCTCTCCTGCCAGGAGAGGCTGAGCGAGCTGGGCCTCTTCAGCCTGGGCAGGAGAAGGCGGAGGCAGGCGGGCGGATCTCCGCAAGCTCTTCTCTGCCTCTGCAATAGGCCTCTGCCTAGCACTGCCTGAGGGCATGCCTCGGAGGGGCCCAAGACAGCTGTTCTGCCACTACGTGAACCTCTGCGTGCCTGAGCCATGTGAGGGGCATGGCGATTTTGTGCCAGTGTCTGCGTGGGCACGGTGTGGGTTTGGGAGGCACAAGTGGAAGCGTGGAGGGGCAGTTCTCCTGCGGCTGCACCTGGCATGCCACTGCTCCAGTGGGGGCTGAAGAGGGCTCCTCGGCAAGCCCTTGCTGGTGGCGGAGCCATTGCAGAAGAGCTTGTATGCTGCGCACACCTCTCCTTTGGTAAGGGGAAAGTTTGGCAAGAGTCGGGAGGTGCAGAGGGGCACTTTGGTGGAGGCCGGAATAGGCAGGACTGCCAGTGGAGGCGCGGGAGAGCACTAGTGTGCGAGCACGTGCAGGTGGGGAGCCGTTATAGCAGCGCGGCACTGTCTGTCGGCATGTGTCGTTAGGCATGGTGTCAGTCTGGGAAGAGCGAGAAAGCGCAGCGGCGCAGTTCTTGTTTGACTGGACTAGGCCTGCAAGAACAGCGGAGGAGGCCGAGAGAGGCTGTGGGCGCTTCCTTGATGGTGCATGAGCCTTGCCAGGTGCATGGTGATTTTTGTGCCAATGTCTGAGGAGGCACGGTGTCAGTTTGTGAAAAGAGGAAGTGCCGCAGGGCAGGTATTGCTTGCTGCTCTAGGCATGCAAGAGAAGCGGCGGGGCTGCAGAGAACAACTCTGCGAGAGCAAATGCGGAGTGCTGGAGAGGCCTGGTGAGGCGGGAGCAGTGTCCGGGTTTCTGAGCGAGGGCTCGTGCCTTGCCCGTGGCCCTTGGGCCATGCTTGCTGGCGTGCCGGTGCGCGGTGGGTGTGTTTGGGGCTGGGGCGCTTGTGCCTCTTGCCGGGCAGTTGGTGCCTGTTGCCAAGGCCATTGTCAGCGTTGCCCGGGGTGTCGGCGAGTTCTGTGTTCTGGCCGGCGTGGAGGCAGGCTGCCCTGGCCGCAGGCTTGGTGTGCTGGTGGCAGCCAGGGGGCTGGCGTGGGGCCCGGCACCGTCATCGGCCTGGGGTAGTGTGTGGGGGGCCATGAGCTGCCTCTGGGCGTTGGTGCAGAGGGAGCTGTGGGGGACTTGTTGAGGGCACGGGTGCTGGCAGCAGCCACTGAAGCCTTCTCTCCTCCTTTGCTTTGCACGCCGGCCGAGCGTGGCGTGGCGCTGAGCAGCTCCCGAGGACATGCCGGGCCCATGCAGCACAGGCGAGCACGCCGGCGTTGGTGTGTGGAGGGGGCCTGTGCTGTGTGGCAGGTAAGGAGTTGCGTGTCAGGCCCCGGGGAGTTGCGGGTCCTTGGGAGGGGTGGGAGAGAGCGCAGGACCCTTCTGGGTGGTGCCTCGATGGAGTCCGCCACAGCGGTGGGAGGAGGGTCCTCTTGAGCCGTGGGGCCATGGGGCTGCGCGGGGCTTGTTTCTTGGGGGGCTGTGGCCCGGCGGCAGCCGCTGCTGGCCTTGCTCCTCCTTCTTCTCTGCCCGGTGGCCGAGCGTGGCTGTGGGCAGCTCCCGAGGACGTCCCGGGTTGCTGCGGTGCAGTGTGCAGGCGAGCACGTCAGCAGTGGTGTGCGCAGGGCGGCCTTTGCCACAGGGCAGGTCAGCGGCCGCGTGCAGGGACCCGGGGTGCTGGGGAGGTTGGGGAGAGGGGCCAGGGCCCTTTGGGTGGTGCCGCCTGGTGCCTTGGGGATCTCAGTGCAGTGCCCCAGGGCAGCGGGAAGGTAATGCCCTGGGGCCGGGGAATCTGGCTCCCGCGGGGCTTGTCTCTTGGGGGGCTGGCACTGGCATCATCCACTGATGGCCTCACTCCTCCTTTTGCTTTGCCCGGCGGCCGAGCACGGTGCTGAGCAGCTCCCGACGGCATCCCAGGGCCCTGCATCTCGGCGCTGGAGGCCAGCGCACCGGCAGCAGCTGGCGGCATTCGCACTCATCAGGAGCAACTTGTGTCTCGTCAGCTGAGTGCCTCTTTGTGTTTGCCTATTGCTGTTGCTGCTGCGGCTGCTGCTGGGGGTACCTTTCCAAAAGGAGATTCCTCCAGGCTGCCCTCCTCTATCCCCTTGTAAGAAGGCCTTGCAGCGGAGAAGACGCCCTGCTGCGAGGTCGCTCAAGACCTCTGAGCGAGCGCCTGTGTTGGGTTTTGAGCTTTTTAAGGATGCTTGTGAGAGCTTGGCTTCTGAGACCTCAAAGCAGCAGCATGTCTTTCAGAAGGCACTGTAGGCCTGGAAGATGCAGAGGCGTCTGCCTGCGCCAGGCCCTTTCCCAAGGCGGGGAGTTGCTCGCCCCTTTCTCTTGATGCTCTGCCAAAGGTGGGCTAGCCCCCACACAGGCACATTCTGCATGCCATGTGGCAGCATGCTGGCGAAGCCAAAAACCTCCCTGGCGCTTCCAAAATCATTCACCCCGTTTTTGGCCCAAGACCGCTGGTGGCTCTTTTGCCCTCGGGAAACTGCCACGGCTGCTCTTTTTCCCCGCTCAGGAAATCCCTGAGCACTTGCCCGTGGGAAGGGTGTGGGGCTGGCACAGGCCGCTCTCCAGCTAGGCCTTGCTCTTCTGCTCGGCACTGGCCCTCTGCTGCTGGCCACCGCCAGAGAGAGGCTGCTTGAGCACAGCTCTCCTTACCTCACGAGCCTGTTAACCCAAGGGCTTAGCCTACTGACATGGCTGCCGAGTGTGCCAGCACTCTGGCCTTTCTCTCTTTTTCTAACTTTTGGCCTGTAGCTTTTTGCCCAGAACTGATTCCGGCACCAAGGAGCAGGCAGGCGTGCCAAGAACATCGCAAGCGTGTGAGGGGGAAGGAGGGAGAGGTGCCCAGGACAATTGCCTGGAGACACTGCCTGAGGCTGCAGGGCTGGCGTGAGGAAAGCCAAAGGCCACCTGGAGCTGAAGCTGGCAAGGGCCAGGAAAGGCAAGCGGCAAGGCTCCTACAAGTGCACCAGCAGCAAAAGGAAGGCGAGGGCAAAGGGCAGCCTGCTGCTAAAGGCGGGGGCAGGGGCCCTGGGGACAAAGGACACTGAAAACACAGATGTCCTGAAGGCTTTCTTCACCAGCTGACCGTGAGCCAGCAATGTGCGCTTGTGGCCACGAAGGCCGCTGGTATCCTGGGAAGCCGCAGGAAGAGCATTGCCAGAGGGCCGCTGGGGAGGGAGGGGGTGGGAGTCAGGGGCAGGCTCCTTCCGCTCTCCTCAGCCCTGCTGAGGCCACACGTGGAGTCTGGGGTGCAGTTCTGGGCTCCCCAGGACAACATCCGCACGGACGGAGTGGAGCGAGGCCTGCAAAGGGCCACCAAGAGGAGGAAGGCACTGGAGCAGCTCTCCTGCCAGGAGAGGCTGAGCGAGCTGGGCCTCTTCAGCCTGGGCAGGAGAAGGCGGAGGCAGGCGGGCGGATCTCCGCAAGCTCTTCTCTGCCTCTGCAATAGGCCTCTGCCTAGCACTGCCTGAGGGCATGCCTCGGAGGGGCCCAAGACAGCTGTTCTGCCACTACGTGAACCTCTGCGTGCCTGAGCCATGTGAGGGGCGTGGCGATTTTGTGCCAGTGTCTGCGTGGGCACGGTGTGGGTTTGGGAGGCACAAGTGGAAGCGTGGAGGGGCAGTTCTCCTGCGGCTGCACCTGGCATGCCACTGCTCCAGTGGGGGCTGAAGAGGGCTCCTCGGCAAGCCCTTGCTGGTGGCGGAGCCATTGCAGAAGAGCTTGTATGCTGCGCACACCTCTCCTTTGGTAAGGGGAAAGTTTGGCAAGAGTCGGGAGGTGCAGAGGGGCACTTTGGCGGAGGCCGGAATAGGCAGGACTGCCAGTGGAGGCGCGGGAGAGCACTAGTGTGCGAGCACGTGCAGGTGGGGAGCCGTTATAGCAGCGCGGCACTGTCTGTCGGCATGTGTCGTTAGGCATGGTGTCAGTCTGGGAAGAGCGAGGAAGCGCAGCGGCGCAGTTCTTGTTTGACTGGACTAGGCCTGCAAGAACAGCGGAGGAGCCCGAGAGAGGCTGTGGGCGCTTCCTTGATGGTGCATGAGCCTTGCCAGGTGCATGGTGATTTTTGTGCCAATGTCTGAGGAGGCACGGTGTCAGTTTGTGAAAAGAGGAAGTGCCGCAGGGCAGGTATTGCTTGCTGCTCTAGGCATGCAAGAGAAGCGGCGGGGCTGCAGAGAACAACTCTGCGAGAGCAAATGCGGAGTGCTGGAGAGGCCTGGTGAGGCGGGAGCAGTGTCCGGGTTTCTGAGCGAGGGCTCGTGCCTTGCCCGTGGCCCTTGGGCCATGCTTGCTGGCGTGCCGGTGCGCGGTGGGTGTGTTTGGGGCTGGGGCGCTTGTGCCTCTTGCCGGGCAGTTGGTGCCTGTTGCCAAGGCCATTGTCAGCGTTGCCCGGGGTGTCGGCGAGTTCTGTGTTCTGGCCGGCGTGGAGGCAGGCTGCCCTGGCCGCAGGCTTGGTGTGCTGGTGGCAGCCAGGGGGCTGGCGTGGGGCCCGGCACCGTCATCGGCCTGGGGTAGTGTGTGGGGGGCCATGAGCTGCCTCTGGGCGTTGGTGCAGAGGGAGCTGTGGGGGACTTGTTGAGGGCACGGGTGCTGGCAGCAGCCACTGAAGCCTTCTCTCCTCCTTTGCTTTGCACGCCGGCCGAGCGTGGCGTGGCGCTGCGCAGCTCCCGAGGACATGCCGGGCCCATGCAGCACAGGCGAGCACGCCGGCGTTGGTGTGTGGAGGGGGCCTGTGCTGTGTGGCAGGTAAGGAGTCGCGTGTCAGGCCCCGGGGAGTTGCGGGTCCTTGGGAGGGGTGGGGGAGACCCCAGGACCCTTCTGGGTGGTCCTGCCTGGTGCCTCGATGGAGTCCGCCACAGCGGTGGGAGGAGGGTCCTCTTGAGCCGTGGGGCCATGGGGCTGCGCGGGGCTTGTTTCTTGGGGGCTGTGGCCCGGCGGCAGCCGCTGCTGGCCTTGCTCCTCCTTCTTCTCTGCCCGGTGGCCGAGCGTGGCTGTGGGCAGCTCCCGAGGACGTCCCGGGCTGCTGCGGTGCAGTGTGCAGGCGAGCACGTCAGCAGTGGTGTGCGCAGGGCGGCCTTTGCCACAGGGCAGGTCAGCGGCCGCGTGCAGGGACCCGGGGTGCTGGGGAGGTTGGGGAGAGGGGCCAGGGCCCTTTGGGTGGTGCCGCCTGGTGCCTTGGGGATCTCAGTGCAGTGCCCCAGGGCAGCGGGAAGGTAATGCCCTGGGGCCGGGGAATCTGGCTCCCGCGGGGCTTGTCTCTTGAGGGGCTGGCACTGGCATCATCCACTGATGGCCTCACTCCTCCTTTTGCTTTGCCCGGCGGCCGAGCACGGTGCTGAGCAGCTCCCGACGGCATCCCAGGGCCCTGCATCTCGGCGCTGGAGGCCAGCGCACCGGCAGCAGCTGGCGGCATTCGCACTCATCAGGAGCAACTTGTGTCTCGTCAGCTGAGTGCCTCTTTGTGTTTGCCTATTGCTGTTGCTGCTGCGGCTGCTGCTGGGGGTACCTTTCCAAAAGGAGATTCCTCCAGGCTGCCCTCCTCTATCCCCTTGTAAGAGGCCTTGCAGCGGAGAAGACGCCCTGCTGCGAGGTCGCTCAAGACCTCTGAGCGAGCGCCTGTGTTGGGTTTTGAGCTTTTTAAGGATGCTTGTGAGAGCTTGGCTTCTGAGACCTCAAAGCAGCAGCATGTCTTTCAGAAGGCACTGTAGGCCTGGAAGATGCAGAGGCGTCTGCCTGCGCCAGGCCCTTTCCCAAGGCGGGGAGTTGCTCGCCCCTTTCTCTTGATGCTCTGCCAAAGGTGGGCTAGCCCCCACACAGGCACATTCTGCATGCCATGTGGCAGCATGCTGGCGAAGCCAAAAACCTCCCTGGCGCTTCCAAAATCATTCACCCCGTTTTTGGCCCAAGACCGCTGGTGGCTCTTTTGCCCTCGGGAAACTGCCACGGCTGCTCTTTTTCCCCGCTCAGGAAATCCCTGAGCACTTGCCCGTGGGAAGGGTGTGGGGCTGGCACAGGCCGCTCTCCAGCTAGGCCTTGCTCTTCTGCTCGGCACTGGCCCTCTGCTGCTGGCCACCGCCAGAGAGAGGCTGCTTGAGCACAGCTCTCCTTACCTCACGAGCCTGTTAACCCAAGGGCTTAGCCTACTGACATGGCTGCCGAGTGTGCCAGCACTCTGGCCTTTCTCTCTTTTTCTAACTTTTGGCCTGTAGCTTTTTGCCCAGAACTGATTCCGGCACCAAGGAGCAGGCAGGCGTGCCAAGAACATCGCAAGCGTGTGAGGGGGAAGGAGGGAGAGGTGCCCCAGGACAAATGCCTGGAGACACTGCCTGAGGCTGCAGGGCTGGCGTGAGGAAAGCCAAAGGCCACCTGGAGCTGAAGCTGGCAAGGGCCAGGAAAGGCAAGCGGCAAGGCTCCTACAAGTGCACCAGCAGCAAAAGGAAGGCGAGGGCAAAGGGCAGCCTGCTGCTAAAGGCGGGGGGCAGGGGCCCTGGGGACAAAGGACACTGAAAACACAGATGTCCTGAAGGCTTTCTTCACCAGCTGACCGTGAGCCAGCAATGTGCGCTTGTGGCCACGAAGGCCGCTGGTATCCTGGGAAGCCGCAGGAAGAGCATTGCCAGAGGGCCGCTGGGGAGGGAGGGGGTGGGAGTCAGGGGCAGGCTCCTTCCGCTCTCCTCAGCCCTGCTGAGGCCACACGTGGAGTCTGGGGTGCAGTTCTGGGCTCCCCAGGACAACATCCGCACGGACGGAGTGGAGCGAGGCCTGCAAAGGGCCACCAAGAGGAGGAAGGCACTGGAGCAGCTCTCCTGCCAGGAGAGGCTGAGCGAGCTGGGCCTCTTCAGCCTGGGCAGGAGAAGGCGGAGGCAGGCGGGCGGATCTCCGCAAGCTCTTCTCTGCCTCTGCAATAGGCCTCTGCCTAGCACTGCCTGAGGGCATGCCTCGGAGGGGCCCAAGACAGCTGTTCTGCCACTACGTGAACCTCTGCGTGCCTGAGCCATGTGAGGGGCGTGGCGATTTTGTGCCAGTGTCTGCGTGGGCACGGTGTGGGTTTGGGAGGCACAAGTGGAAGCGTGGAGGGGCAGTTCTCCTGCGGCTGCACCTGGCATGCCACTGCTCCAGTGGGGGCTGAAGAGGGCTCCTCGGCAAGCCCTTGCTGGTGGCGGAGCCATTGCAGAAGAGCTTGTATGCTGCGCACACCTCTCCTTTGGTAAGGGGAAAGTTTGGCAAGAGTCGGGAGGTGCAGAGGGGCACTTTGGTGGAGGCCGGAATAGGCAGGACTGCCAGTGGAGGCGCGGGAGAGCACTAGTGTGCGAGCACGTGCAGGTGGGGAGCCGTTATAGCAGCGCGGCACTGTCTGTCGGCATGTGTCGTTAGGCATGGTGTCAGTCTGGGAAGAGCGAGAAAGCGCAGCGGCGCAGTTCTTGTTTGACTGGACTAGGCCTGCAAGAACAGCGGAGGAGCCCGAGAGAGGCTGTGGGCGCTTCCTTGATGGTGCATGAGCCTTGCCAGGTGCATGGTGATTTTTGTGCCAATGTCTGAGGAGGCACGGTGTCAGTTTGTGAAAAGAGGAAGTGCCGCAGGGCAGGTATTGCTTGCTGCTCTAGGCATGCAAGAGAAGCGGCGGGGCTGCAGAGAACAACTCTGCGAGAGCAAATGCGGAGTGCTGGAGAGGCCTGGTGAGGCGGGAGCAGTGTCCGGGTTTCTGAGCGAGGGCTCGTGCCTTGCCCGTGGCCCTTGGGCCATGCTTGCTGGCGTGCCGGTGCGCGGTGGGTGTGTTTGGGGCTGGGGCGCTTGTGCCTCTTGCCGGGCAGTTGGTGCCTGTTGCCAAGGCCATTGTCAGCGTTGCCCGGGGTGTCGGCGAGTTCTGTGTTCTGGCCGGCGTGGAGGCAGGCTGCCCTGGCCGCAGGCTTGGTGTGCTGGTGGCAGCCAGGGGGCTGGCGTGGGGCCCGGCACCGTCATCGGCCTGGGGTAGTGTGTGGGGGGCCATGAGCTGCCTCTGGGCATTGGTGCAGAGGGAGCTGTGGGGGACTTGTTGAGGGCACGGGTGCTGGCAGCAGCCACTGAAGCCTTCTCTCCTCCTTTGCTTTGCACGCCGGCCGAGCGTGGCGTGGCGCTGCGCAGCTCCCGAGGGCATGCCGGGCCCATGCAGCACAGGCGAGCACGCCGGCGTTGGTGTGTGGAGGGGGCCTGTGCTGTGTGGCAGGTAAGGAGTCGCGTGTCAGGCCCCGGGGAGTTGCGGGTCCTTGGGAGGGGTGGGAGAGAGCGCAGGACCCTTCTGGGTGGTCCTGCCTGGTGCCTCGATGGAGTCCGCCACAGCGGTGGGAGGAGGGTCCTCTTGAGCCGTGGGGCCATGGGGTTGCGCGGGGCTTGTTTCTTGGGGGCTGTGGCCCGGCGGCAGCCGCTGCTGGCCTTGCTCCTCCTTCTTCTCTGCCCGGTGGCCGAGCGTGGCTGTGGGCAGCTCCCGAGGACGTCCCGGGCTGCTGCGGTGCAGTGTGCAGGCGAGCACGTCAGCAGTGGTGTGCGCAGGGCGGCCTTTGCCACAGGGCAGGTCAGCGGCCGCGTGCAGGGACCTGGGGTGCTGGGGAGGTTGGGGAGAGGGGCCAGGGCCCTTTGGGTGGTGCCGCCTGGTGCCTTGGGGATCTCAGTGCAGTGCCCCAGGGCAGCGGGAAGGTAATGCCCTGGGGCCGGGGAATCTGGCTCCCGCGGGGCTTGTCTCTTGAGGGGCTGGCACTGGCATCATCCACTGATGGCCTCACTCCTCCTTTTGCTTTGCCCGGCGGCCGAGCACGGTGCTGAGCAGCTCCCGACGGCATCCCAGGGCCCTGCATCTCGGCGCTGGAGGCCAGCGCACCGGCAGCAGCTGGCGGCATTCGCACTCATCAGGAGCAACTTGTGTCTCGTCAGCTGAGTGCCTCTTTGTGTTTGCCTATTGCTGTTGCTGCTGCGGCTGCTGCTGGGGGTACCTTTCCAAAAGGAGATTCCTCCAGGCTGCCCTCCTCTATCCCCTTGTAAGAAGGCCTTGCAGCGGAGAAGACGCCCTGCTGCGAGGTCGCTCAAGACCTCTGAGCGAGCGCCTGTGTTGGGTTTTGAGCTTTTTAAGGATGCTTGTGAGAGCTTGGCTTCTGAGACCTCAAAGCAGCAGCATGTCTTTCAGAAGGCACTGTAGGCCTGGAAGATGCAGAGGCGTCTGCCTGCGCCAGGCCCTTTCCCAAGGCGGGGAGTTGCTCGCCCCTTTCTCTTGATGCTCTGCCAAAGGTGGGCTAGCCCCCACACAGGCACATTCTGCATGCCATGTGGCAGCATGCTGGCGAAGCCAAAAACCTCCCTGGCGCTTCCAAAATCATTCACCCCGTTTTTGGCCCAAGACCGCTGGTGGCTCTTTTGCCCTCGGGAAACTGCCACGGCTGCTCTTTTTCCCCGCTCAGGAAATCCCTGAGCACTTGCCCGTGGGAAGGGTGTGGGGCTGGCACAGGCCGCTCTCCAGCTAGGCCTTGCTCTTCTGCTCGGCACTGGCCCTCTGCTGCTGGCCACCGCCAGAGAGAGGCTGCTTGAGCACAGCTCTCCTTACCTCACGAGCCTGTTAACCCAAGGGCTTAGCCTACTGACATGGCTGCCGAGTGTGCCAGCACTCTGGCCTTTCTCTCTTTTTCTAACTTTTGGCCTGTAGCTTTTTGCCCAGAACTGATTCCGGCACCAAGGAGCAGGCAGGCGTGCCAAGAACATCGCAAGCGTGTGAGGGGGAAGGAGGGAGAGGTGCCCCAGGACAAATGCCTGGAGACACTGCCTGAGGCTGCAGGGCTGGCGTGAGGAAAGCCAAAGGCCACCTGGAGCTGAAGCTGGCAAGGGCCAGGAAAGGCAAGCGGCAAGGCTCCTACAAGTGCACCAGCAGCAAAAGGAAGGCGAGGGCAAAGGGCAGCCTGCTGCTAAAGGCGGGGGGCAGGGGCCCTGGGGACAAAGGACACTGAAAACACAGATGTCCTGAAGGCTTTCTTCACCAGCTGACCGTGAGCCAGCAATGTGCGCTTGTGGCCACGAAGGCCGCTGGTATCCTGGGAAGCCGCAGGAAGAGCATTGCCAGAGGGCCGCTGGGGAGGGAGGGGGTGGGAGTCAGGGGCAGGCTCCTTCCGCTCTCCTCAGCCCTGCTGAGGCCACACGTGGAGTCTGGGGTGCAGTTCTGGGCTCCCCAGGACAACATCCGCACGGACGGAGTGGAGCGAGGCCTGCAAAGGGCCACCAAGAGGAGGAAGGCACTGGAGCAGCTCTCCTGCCAGGAGAGGCTGAGCGAGCTGGGCCTCTTCAGCCTGGGCAGGAGAAGGCGGAGGCAGGCGGGCGGATCTCCGCAAGCTCTTCTCTGCCTCTGCAATAGGCCTCTGCCTAGCACTGCCTGAGGGCATGCCTCGGAGGGGCCCAAGACAGCTGTTCTGCCACTACGTGAACCTCTGCGTGCCTGAGCCATGTGAGGGGCGTGGCGATTTTGTGCCAGTGTCTGCGTGGGCACGGTGTGGGTTTGGGAGGCACAAGTGGAAGCGTGGAGGGGCAGTTCTCCTGCGGCTGCACCTGGCATGCCACTGCTCCAGTGGGGGCTGAAGAGGGCTCCTCGGCAAGCCCTTGCTGGTGGCGGAGCCATTGCAGAAGAGCTTGTATGCTGCGCACACCTCTCCTTTGGTAAGGGGAAAGTTTGGCAAGAGTCGGGAGGTGCAGAGGGGCACTTTGGTGGAGGCCGGAATAGGCAGGACTGCCAGTGGAGGCGCGGGAGAGCACTAGTGTGCGAGCACGTGCAGGTGGGGAGCCGTTATAGCAGCGCGGCACTGTCTGTCGGCATGTGTCGTTAGGCATGGTGTCAGTCTGGGAAGAGCGAGAAAGCGCAGCGGCGCAGTTCTTGTTTGACTGGACTAGGCCTGCAAGAACAGCGGAGGAGCCCGAGAGAGGCTGTGGGCGCTTCCTTGATGGTGCATGAGCCTTGCCAGGTGCATGGTGATTTTTGTGCCAATGTCTGAGGAGGCACGGTGTCGTTTTGTGAAAAGAGGAAGTGCCGCAGGGCAGGTATTGCTTGCTGCTCTAGGCATGCAAGAGAAGCGGCGGGGCTGCAGAGAACAACTCTGCGAGAGCAAATGCGGAGTGCTGGAGAGGCCTGGTGAGGCGGGAGCAGTGTCCGGGTTTCTGAGCGAGGGCTCGTGCCTTGCCCGTGGCCCTTGGGCCATGCTTGCTGGCGTGCCGGTGCGCGGTGGGTGTGTTTGGGGCTGGGGCGCTTGTGCCTCTTGCCGGGCAGTTGGTGCCTGTTGCCAAGGCCATTGTCAGCGTTGCCCGGGGTGTCGGCGAGTTCTGTGTTCTGGCCGGCGTGGAGGCAGGCTGCCCTGGCCGCAGGCTTGGTGTGCTGGTGGCAGCCAGGGGGCTGGCGTGGGGCCCGGCACCGTCATCGGCCTGGGGTAGTGTGTGGGGGGCCATGAGCTGCCTCTGGGCGTTGGTGCAGAGGGAGCTGTGGGGGACTTGTTGAGGGCACGGGTGCTGGCAGCAGCCACTGAAGCCTTCTCTCCTCCTTTGCTTTGCACGCCGGCCGAGCGTGGCGTGGCGCTGCGCAGCTCCCGAGGGCATGCCGGGCCCATGCAGCACAGGCGAGCACGCCGGCGTTGGTGTGTGGAGGGGGCCTGTGCTGTGTGGCAGGTAAGGAGTCGCGTGTCAGGCCCCGGGGAGTTGCGGGTCCTTGGGAGGGGTGGGAGAGAGCGCAGGACCCTTCTGGGTGGTCCTGCCTGGTGCCTCGATGGAGTCCGCCACAGCGGTGGGAGGAGGGTCCTCTTGAGCCGTGGGGCCATGGGGCTGCGCGGGGCTTGTTTCTTGGGGGGCTGTGGCCCGGCGGCAGCCGCTGCTGGCCTTGCTCCTCCTTCTTCTCTGCCCGGTGGCCGAGCGTGGCTGTGGGCAGCTCCCGAGGACGTCCCGGGCTGCTGCGGTGCAGTGTGCAGGCGAGCACGTCAGCAGTGGTGTGCGCAGGGCGGCCTTTGCCACAGGGCAGGTCAGCGGCCGCGTGCAGGGACCCGGGGTGCTGGGGAGGTTGGGGAGAGGGGCCAGGGCCCTTTGGGTGGTGCCGCCTGGTGCCTTGGGGATCTCAGTGCAGTGCCCCAGGGCAGCGGGAAGGTAATGCCCTGGGGCCGGGGAATCTGGCTCCCGCGGGGCTTGTCTCTTGAGGGGCTGGCACTGGCATCATCCACTGATGGCCTCACTCCTCCTTTTGCTTTGCCCAGCGGCCGAGCACGGTGCTGAGCAGCTCCCGACGGCATCCCAGGGCCCTGCATCTCGGCGCTGGAGGCCAGCGCACCGGCAGCAGCTGGCGGCATTCGCACTCATCAGGAGCAACTTGTGTCTCATCAGCTGAGTGCCTCTTTGTGTTTGCCTATTGCTGTTGCTGCTGCGGCTGCTGCTGGGGGTACCTTTCCAAAAGGAGATTCCTCCAGGCTGCCCTCCTCTATCCCCTTGTAAGAAGGCCTTGCAGCGGAGAAGACGCCCTGCTGCGAGGTCGCTCAAGACCTCTGAGCGAGCGCCTGTGTTGGGTTTTGAGCTTTTTAAGGATGCTTGTGAGAGCTTGGCTTCTGAGACCTCAAAGCAGCAGCATGTCTTTCAGAAGGCACTGTAGGCCTGGAAGATGCAGAGGCGTCTGCCTGCGCCAGGCCCTTTCCCAAGGCGGGGAGTTGCTCGCCCCTTTCTCTTGATGCTCTGCCAAAGGTGGGCTAGCCCCCACACAGGCACATTCTGCATGCCATGTGGCAGCATGCTGGCGAAGCCAAAAACCTCCCTGGCGCTTCCAAAATCATTCACCCCGTTTTTGGCCCAAGACCGCTGGTGGCTCTTTTGCCCTCGGGAAACTGCCACGGCTGCTCTTTTTCCCCGCTCAGGAAATCCCTGAGCACTTGCCCGTGGGAAGGGTGTGGGGCTGGCACAGGCCGCTCTCCAGCTAGGCCTTGCTCTTCTGCTCGGCACTGGCCCTCTGCTGCTGGCCACCGCCAGAGAGAGGCTGCTTGAGCACAGCTCTCCTTACCTCACGAGCCTGTTAACCCAAGGGCTTAGCCTACTGACATGGCTGCCGAGTGTGCCAGCACTCTGGCCTTTCTCTCTTTTTCTAACTTTTGGCCTGTAGCTTTTTGCCCAGAACTGATTCCGGCACCAAGGAGCAGGCAGGCGTGCCAAGAACATCGCAAGCGTGTGAGGGGGAAGGAGGGAGAGGTGCCCCAGGACAAATGCCTGGAGACACTGCCTGAGGCTGCAGGGCTGGCGTGAGGAAAGCCAAAGGCCACCTGGAGCTGAAGCTGGCAAGGGCCAGGAAAGGCAAGCGGCAAGGCTCCTACAAGTGCACCAGCAGCAAAAGGAAGGCGAGGGCAAAGGGCAGCCTGCTGCTAAAGGCGGGGGGCAGGGGCCCTGGGGACAAAGGACACTGAAAACACAGATGTCCTGAAGGCTTTCTTCACCAGCTGACCGTGAGCCAGCAATGTGCGCTTGTGGCCACGAAGGCCGCTGGTATCCTGGGAAGCCGCAGGAAGAGCATTGCCAGAGGGCCGCTGGGGAGGGAGGGGGTGGGAGTCAGGGGCAGGCTCCTTCCGCTCTCCTCAGCCCTGCTGAGGCCACACGTGGAGTCTGGGGTGCAGTTCTGGGCTCCCCAGGACAACATCCGCACGGACGGAGTGGAGCGAGGCCTGCAAAGGGCCACCAAGAGGAGGAAGGCACTGGAGCAGCTCTCCTGCCAGGAGAGGCTGAGCGAGCTGGGCCTCTTCAGCCTGGGCAGGAGAAGGCGGAGGCAGGCGGGCGGATCTCAGCAAGCTCTTCTCTGCCTCTGCAATAGGCCTCTGCCTAGCACTGCCTGAGGGCATGCCTCGGAGGGGCCCAAGACAGCTGTTCTGCCACTACGTGAACCTCTGCGTGCCTGAGCCATGTGAGGGGCATGGCGATTTTGTGCCAGTGTCTGCGTGGGCACGGTGTGGGTTTGGGAGGCGCAAGTGGAAGCGTGGAGGGGCAGTTCTCCTGCGGCTGCACCTGGCATGCCACTGCTCCAGTGGGGGCTGAAGAGGGCTCCTCGGCAAGCCCTTGCTGGTGGCGGAGCCATTGCAGAAGAGCTTGTATGCTGCGCACACCTCTCCTTTGGTAAGGGGAAAGTTTGGCAAGAGTCGGGAGGTGCAGAGGGGCACTTTGGTGGAGGCCGGAATAGGCAGGACTGCCAGTGGAGGCGCGGGAGAGCACTAGTGTGCGAGCACGTGCAGGTGGGGAGCCGTTATAGCAGCGCGGCACTGTCTGTCGGCATGTGTCGTTAGGCATGGTGTCAGTCTGGGAAGAGCGAGGAAGCGCAGCGGCGCAGTTCTTGTTTGACTGGACTAGGCCTGCAAGAACAGCGGAGGAGCCCGAGAGAGGCTGTGGGCGCTTCCTTGATGGTGCATGAGCCTTGCCAGGTGCATGGTGATTTTTGTGCCAATGTCTGAGGAGGCACGGTGTCAGTTTGTGAAAAGAGGAAGTGCCGCAGGGCAGGTATTGCTTGCTGCTCTAGGCATGCAAGAGAAGCGGCGGGGCTGCAGAGAACAACTCTGCGAGAGCAAATGCGGAGTGCTGGAGAGGCCTGGTGAGGCGGGAGCAGTGTCCGGGTTTCTGAGCGAGGGCTCGTGCCTTGCCCGCGGCCCTTGGGCCATGCTTGCTGGCGTGCCGGTGCGCGGTGGGTGTGTTTGGGGCTGGGGCGCTTGTGCCTCTTGCCGGGCAGTTGGTGCCTGTTGCCAAGGCCATTGTCAGCGTTGCCCGGGGTGTCGGCGAGTTCTGTGTTCTGGCCGGCGTGGAGGCAGGCTGCCCTGGCCGCAGGCTTGGTGTGCTGGTGGCAGCCAGGGGGCTGGCGTGGGGCCCGGCACCGTCATCGGCCTGGGGTAGTGTGTGGGGGGCCATGAGCTGCCTCTGGGCGTTGGTGCAGAGGGAGCTGTGGGGGACTTGTTGAGGGCACGGGTGCTGGCAGCAGCCACTGAAGCCTTCTCTCCTCCTTTGCTTTGCACGCCGGCCGAGCGTGGCGTGGCGCTGCGCAGCTCCCGAGGGCATGCCGGGCCCATGCAGCACAGGCGAGCACGCCGGCGTTGGTGTGTGGAGGGGGCCTGTGCTGTGTGGCAGGTAAGGAGTCGCGTGTCAGGCCCCGGGGAGTTGCGGGTCCTTGGGAGGGGTGGGAGAGAGCGCAGGACCCTTCTGGGTGGTCCTGCCTGGTGCCTCGATGGAGTCCGCCACAGCGGTGGGAGGAGGGTCCTCTTGAGCCGTGGGGCCATGGGGCTGCGCGGGGCTTGTTTCTTGGGGGGCTGTGGCCCGGCGGCAGCCGCTGCTGGCCTTGCTCCTCCTTCTTCTCTGCCCGGTGGCCGAGCGTGGCTGTGGGCAGCTCCCGAGGACGTCCCGGGCTGCTGCGGTGCAGTGTGCAGGCGAGCACGTCAGCAGTGGTGTGCGCAGGGCGGCCTTTGCCACAGGGCAGGTCAGCGGCCGCGTGCAGGGACCCGGGGTGCTGGGGAGGTTGGGGAGAGGGGCCAGGGCCCTTTGGGTGGTGCCGCCTGGTGCCTTGGGGATCTCAGTGCAGTGCCCCAGGGCAGCGGGAAGGTAATGCCCTAGGGCCGGGGAATCTGGCTCCCGCGGGGCTTGTCTCTTGAGGGGCTGGCACTGGCATCATCCACTGATGGCCTCACTCCTCCTTTTGCTTTGCCCGGCGGCCGAGCACGGTGCTGAGCAGCTCCCGACGGCATCCCAGGGCCCTGCATCTCGGCGCTGGAGGCCAGCGCACCGGCAGCAGCTGGCGGCATTCGCACTCATCAGGAGCAACTTGTGTCTCGTCAGCTGAGTGCTTCTTTGTGTTTGCCTATTGCTGTTGCTGCTGCGGCTGCTGCTGGGGGTACCTTTCCGAAAGGAGATTCCTCCAGGCTGCCCTCCTCTATCCCCTTGTAAGAAGGCCTTGCAGCGGAGAAGACGCCCTGCTGCGAGGTCGCTCAAGACCTCTGAGCGAGCGCCTGTGTTGGGTTTTGAGCTTTTTAAGGATGCTTGTGAGAGCTTGGCTTCTGAGACCTCAAAGCAGCAGCATGTCTTTCAGAAGGCACTGTAGGCCTGGAAGATGCAGAGGCGTCTGCCTGCGCCAGGCCCTTTCCCAAGGCGGGGAGTTGCTCGCCCCTTTCTCTTGATGCTCTGCCAAAGGTGGGCTAGCCCCCACACAGGCACATTCTGCATGCCATGTGGCAGCATGCTGGCGAAGCCAAAAACCTCCCTGGCGCTTCCAAAATCATTCACCCCGTTTTTGGCCCAAGACCGCTGGTGGCTCTTTTGCCCTCGGGAAACTGCCACGGCTGCTCTTTTTCCCCGCTCAGGAAATCCCTGAGCACTTGCCCGTGGGAAGGGTGTGGGGCTGGCACAGGCCGCTCTCCAGCTAGGCCTTGCTCTTCTGCTCGGCACTGGCCCTCTGCTGCTGGCCACCGCCAGAGAGAGGCTGCTTGAGCACAGCTCTCCTTACCTCACGAGCCTGTTAACCCAAGGGCTTAGCCTACTGACCTGGCTGCCGAGTGTGCCAGCACTCTGGCCTTTCTCTCTTTTTCTAACTTTTGGCCTGTAGCTTTTTGCCCAGAACTGATTCCGGCACCAAGGAGCAGGCAGGCGTGCCAAGAACATCGCAAGCGTGTGAGGGGGAAGGAGGGAGAGGTGCCCCAGGACAAATGCCTGGAGACACTGCCTGAGGCTGCAGGGCTGGCGTGAGGAAAGCCAAAGGCCACCTGGAGCTGAAGCTGGCAAGGGCCAGGAAAGGCAAGCGGCAAGGCTCCTACAAGTGCACCAGCAGCAAAAGGAAGGCGAGGGCAAAGGGCAGCCTGCTGCTAAAGGCGGGGGGCAGGGGCCCTGGGGACAAAGGACACTGAAAACACAGATGTCCTGAAGGCTTTCTTCACCAGCTGACCGTGAGCCAGCAATGTGCGCTTGTGGCCACGAAGGCCGCTGGTATCCTGGGAAGCCGCAGGAAGAGCATTGCCAGAGGGCCGCTGGGGAGGGAGGGGGTGGGAGTCAGGGGCAGGCTCCTTCCGCTCTCCTCAGCCCTGCTGAGGCCACACGTGGAGTCTGGGGTGCAGTTCTGGGCTCCCCAGGACAACATCCGCACGGACGGAGTGGAGCGAGGCCTGCAAAGGGCCACCAAGAGGAGGAAGGCACTGGAGCAGCTCTCCTGCCAGGAGAGGCTGAGCGAGCTGGGCCTCTTCAGCCTGGGCAGGAGAAGGCGGAGGCAGGCGGGCGGATCTCAGCAAGCTCTTCTCTGCCTCTGCAATAGGCCTCTGCCTAGCACTGCCTGAGGGCATGCCTCGGAGGGGCCCAAGACAGCTGTTCTGCCACTACGTGAACCTCTGCGTGCCTGAGCCATGTGAGGGGCATGGCGATTTTGTGCCAGTGTCTGCGTGGGCACGGTGTGGGTTTGGGAGGCGCAAGTGGAAGCGTGGAGGGGCAGTTCTCCTGCGGCTGCACCTGGCATGCCACTGCTCCAGTGGGGGCTGAAGAGGGCTCCTCGGCAAGCCCTTGCTGGTGGCGGAGCCATTGCAGAAGAGCTTGTATGCTGCGCACACCTCTCCTTTGGTAAGGGGAAAGTTTGGCAAGAGTCGGGAGGTGCAGAGGGGCACTTTGGTGGAGGCCGGAATAGGCAGGACTGCCAGTGGAGGCGCGGGAGAGCACTAGTGTGCGAGCACGTGCAGGTGGGGAGCCGTTATAGCAGCGCGGCACTGTCTGTCGGCATGTGTCGTTAGGCATGGTGTCAGTCTGGGAAGAGCGAGAAAGCGCAGCGGCGCAGTTCTTGTTTGACTGGACTAGGCCTGCAAGAACAGCGGAGGAGCCCGAGAGAGGCTGTGGGCGCTTCCTTGATGGTGCATGAGCCTTGCCAGGTGCATGGTGATTTTTGTGCCAATGTCTGAGGAGGCACGGTGTCAGTTTGTGAAAAGAGGAAGTGCCGCAGGGCAGGTATTGCTTGCTGCTCTAGGCATGCAAGAGAAGCGGCGGGGCTGCAGAGAACAACTCTGCGAGAGCAAATGCGGAGTGCTGGAGAGGCCTGGTGAGGCGGGAGCAGTGTCCGGGTTTCTGAGCGAGGGCTCGTGCCTTGCCCGCGGCCCTTGGGCCATGCTTGCTGGCGTGCCGGTGCGCGGTGGGTGTGTTTGGGGCTGGGGCGCTTGTGCCTCTTGCCGGGCAGTTGGTGCCTGTTGCCAAGGCCATTGTCAGCGTTGCCCGGGGTGTCGGCGAGTTCTGTGTTCTGGCCGGCGTGGAGGCAGGCTGCCCTGGCCGCAGGCTTGGTGTGCTGGTGGCAGCCAGGGGGCTGGCGTGGGGCCCGGCACCGTCATCGGCCTGGGGTAGTGTGTGGGGGGCCATGAGCTGCCTCTGGGCGTTGGTGCAGAGGGAGCTGTGGGGGACTTGTTGAGGGCACGGGTGCTGGCAGCAGCCACTGAAGCCTTCTCTCCTCCTTTGCTTTGCACGCCGGCCGAGCGTGGCGTGGCGCTGCGCAGCTCCCGAGGGCATGCCGGGCCCATGCAGCACAGGCGAGCACGCCGGCGTTGGTGTGTGGAGGGGGCCTGTGCTGTGTGGCAGGTAAGGAGTCGCGTGTCAGGCCCCGGGGAGTTGCGGGTCCTTGGGAGGGGTGGGAGAGAGCGCAGGACCCTTCTGGGTGGTCCTGCCTGGTGCCTCGATGGAGTCCGCCACAGCGGTGGGAGGAGGGTCCTCTTGAGCCGTGGGGCCATGGGGCTGCGCGGGGCTTGTTTCTTGGGGGGCTGTGGCCCGGCGGCAGCCGCTGCTGGCCTTGCTCCTCCTTCTTCTCTGCCCGGTGGCCGAGCGTGGCTGTGGGCAGCTCCCGAGGACGTCCCGGGCTGCTGCGGTGCAGTGTGCAGGCGAGCACGTCAGCAGTGGTGTGCGCAGGGCGGCCTTTGCCACAGGGCAGGTCAGCGGCCGCGTGCAGGGACCCGGGGTGCTGGGGAGGTTGGGGAGAGGGGCCAGGGCCCTTTGGGTGGTGCCGCCTGGTGCCTTGGGGATCTCAGTGCAGTGCCCCAGGGCAGCGGGAAGGTAATGCCCTAGGGCCGGGGAATCTGGCTCCCGCGGGGCTTGTCTCTTGAGGGGCTGGCACTGGCATCATCCACTGATGGCCTCACTCCTCCTTTTGCTTTGCCCGGCGGCCGAGCACGGTGCTGAGCAGCTCCCGACGGCATCCCAGGGCCCTGCATCTCGGCGCTGGAGGCCAGCGCACCGGCAGCAGCTGGCGGCATTCGCACTCATCAGGAGCAACTTGTGTCTCGTCAGCTGAGTGCTTCTTTGTGTTTGCCTATTGCTGTTGCTGCTGCGGCTGCTGCTGGGGGTACCTTTCCGAAAGGAGATTCCTCCAGGCTGCCCTCCTCTATCCCCTTGTAAGAAGGCCTTGCAGCGGAGAAGACGCCCTGCTGCGAGGTCGCTCAAGACCTCTGAGCGAGCGCCTGTGTTGGGTTTTGAGCTTTTTAAGGATGCTTGTGAGAGCTTGGCTTCTGAGACCTCAAAGCAGCAGCATGTCTTTCAGAAGGCACTGTAGGCCTGGAAGATGCAGAGGCGTCTGCCTGCGCCAGGCCCTTTCCCAAGGCGGGGAGTTGCTCGCCCCTTTCTCTTGATGCTCTGCCAAAGGTGGGCTAGCCCCCACACAGGCACATTCTGCATGCCATGTGGCAGCATGCTGGCGAAGCCAAAAACCTCCCTGGCGCTTCCAAAATCATTCACCCCGTTTTTGGCCCAAGACCGCTGGTGGCTCTTTTGCCCTCGGGAAACTGCCACGGCTGCTCTTTTTCCCCGCTCAGGAAATCCCTGAGCACTTGCCCGTGGGAAGGGTGTGGGGCTGGCACAGGCCGCTCTCCAGCTAGGCCTTGCTCTTCTGCTCGGCACTGGCCCTCTGCTGCTGGCCACCGCCAGAGAGAGGCTGCTTGAGCACAGCTCTCCTTACCTCACGAGCCTGTTAACCCAAGGGCTTAGCCTACTGACCTGGCTGCCGAGTGTGCCAGCACTCTGGCCTTTCTCTCTTTTTCTAACTTTTGGCCTGTAGCTTTTTGCCCAGAACTGATTCCGGCACCAAGGAGCAGGCAGGCGTGCCAAGAACATCGCAAGCGTGTGAGGGGGAAGGAGGGAGAGGTGCCCCAGGACAAATGCCTGGAGACACTGCCTGAGGCTGCAGGGCTGGCGTGAGGAAAGCCAAAGGCCACCTGGAGCTGAAGCTGGCAAGGGCCAGGAAAGGCAAGCGGCAAGGCTCCTACAAGTGCACCAGCAGCAAAAGGAAGGCGAGGGCAAAGGGCAGCCTGCTGCTAAAGGCGGGGGGCAGGGGCCCTGGGGACAAAGGACACTGAAAACACAGATGTCCTGAAGGCTTTCTTCACCAGCTGACCGTGAGCCAGCAATGTGCGCTTGTGGCCACGAAGGCCGCTGGTATCCTGGGAAGCCGCAGGAAGAGCATTGCCAGAGGGCCGCTGGGGAGGGAGGGGGTGGGAGTCAGGGGCAGGCTCCTTCCGCTCTCCTCAGCCCTGCTGAGGCCACACGTGGAGTCTGGGGTGCAGTTCTGGGCTCCCCAGGACAACATCCGCACGGACGGAGTGGAGCGAGGCCTGCAAAGGGCCACCAAGAGGAGGAAGGCACTGGAGCAGCTCTCCTGCCAGGAGAGGCTGAGCGAGCTGGGCCTCTTCAGCCTGGGCAGGAGAAGGCGGAGGCAGGCGGGCGGATCTCCGCAAGCTCTTCTCTGCCTCTGCAATAGGCCTCTGCCTAGCACTGCCTGAGGGCATGCCTCGGAGGGGCCCAAGACAGCTGTTCTGCCACTACGTGAACCTCTGCGTGCCTGAGCCATGTGAGGGGCGTGGCGATTTTGTGCCAGTGTCTGCGTGGGCACGGTGTGGGTTTGGGAGGCACAAGTGGAAGCGTGGAGGGGCAGTTCTCCTGCGGCTGCACCTGGCATGCCACTGCTCCAGTGGGGGCTGAAGAGGGCTCCTCGGCAAGCCCTTGCTGGTGGCGGAGCCATTGCAGAAGAGCTTGTATGCTGCGCACACCTCTCCTTTGGTAAGGGGAAAGTTTGGCAAGAGTCGGGAGGTGCAGAGGGGCACTTTGGTGGAGGCCGGAATAGGCAGGACTGCCAGTGGAGGCGCGGGAGAGCACTAGTGTGCGAGCACGTGCAGGTGGGGAGCCGTTATAGCAGCGCGGCACTGTCTGTCGGCATGTGTCGTTAGGCATGGTGTCAGTCTGGGAAGAGCGAGAAAGCGCAGCGGCGCAGTTCTTGTTTGACTGGACTAGGCCTGCAAGAACAGCGGAGGAGCCCGAGAGAGGCTGTGGGCGCTTCCTTGATGGTGCATGAGCCTTGCCAGGTGCATGGTGATTTTTGTGCCAATGTCTGAGGAGGCACGGTGTCAGTTTGTGAAAAGAGGAAGTGCCGCAGGGCAGGTATTGCTTGCTGCTCTAGGCATGCAAGAGAAGCGGCGGGGCTGCAGAGAACAACTCTGCGAGAGCAAATGCGGAGTGCTGGAGAGGCCTGGTGAGGCGGGAGCAGTGTCCGGGTTTCTGAGCGAGGGCTCGTGCCTTGCCCGTGGCCCTTGGGCCATGCTTGCTGGCGTGCCGGTGCGCGGTGGGTGTGTTTGGGGCTGGGGCGCTTGTGCCTCTTGCCGGGCAGTTGGTGCCTGTTGCCAAGGCCATTGTCAGCGTTGCCCGGGGTGTCGGCGAGTTCTGTGTTCTGGCCGGCGTGGAGGCAGGCTGCCCTGGCCGCAGGCTTGGTGTGCTGGTGGCAGCCAGGGGGCTGGCGTGGGGCCCGGCACCGTCATCGGCCTGGGGTAGTGTGTGGGGGGCCATGAGCTGCCTCTGGGCGTTGGTGCAGAGGGAGCTGTGGGGGACTTGTTGAGGGCACGGGTGCTGGCAGCAGCCACTGAAGCCTTCTCTCCTCCTTTGCTTTGCACGCCGGCCAAGCGTGGCGTGGCGCTGAGCAGCTCCCGAGGACATGCCGGGCCCATGCAGCACAGGCGAGCACGCCGGCGTTGGTGTGTGGAGGGGGCCTGTGCTGTGTGGCAGGTAAGGAGTCGCGTGTCAGGCCCCGGGGAGTTGCGGGTCCTTGGGAGGGGTGGGAGAGAGCGCAGGACCCTTCTGGGTGGTCCTGCCTGGTGCCTCGGGGGTCTCGATGGAGTCCGCCACAGCGGTGAGAGGAGGGTCCTCTTGAGCCGTGGCGCCATGGGGCTGCGCGGGGCTTGTTTCTTGGGGGCTGTGGCCCGGCGGCAGCCGCTGCTGGCCTTGCTCCTCCTTCTTCTCTGCCCGGTGGCCGAGCGTGGCTGTGGGCAGCTCCCGAGGAAGTCCCGGGCTGCTGCGGTGCAGTGTGCAGGCGAGCACGTCAGCAGTTGTGTGCGGAGGGCGGCCTTTGCCACAGGGCAGGTCAGCGGCCGCGTGCAGGGACCTGGGGTGCTGGGGAGGTTGGGGAGAGGGGCCAGGGCCCTTTGGGTGGTGCCGCCTGGTGCCTTGGGGATCTCAGTGCAGTGCCCCAGGGCAGCGGGAAGGTAATGCCCTAGGGCCGGGGAATCTGGCTCCCACGGGGCTTGTCTCTTGGGGTGCTGGCACTGGCATCATCCACTGATGGCCTCACTCCTCCTTTTGCCTTGCCCGGCGGCCGAGCACGGTGCTGAGCAGCTCCCGATGGCATCCCAGGGCCCTGCATCTCGGCGCTGGAGGCCAGCACACCAGCAGCAGCTGGCGGCATTCGCACTCATCAGGAGCAACTTGTGTCTCGTCAGCTGAGTGCCTCTTTGTATTTGCCTATTGCTGTTGCTGCTGCTGCTGGGGGTACCTTTCTGAAAGGAGATTCCTCCAGGCTGCCCTCCTCTACCCCCTTGTAAGAAGGCCTTGCAGCGGAGAAGACGCCCTGCTGCGAGGTCGCTCAAGACCTCTGAGCGAGCGCCTGTGTTGGGTTTTGAGCTTTTTAAGGATGCTTGTGAGAGCTTGGCTTCTGAGACCTCAAAGCAGCAGCATGTCTTTCAGAAGGCACTGTAGGCCTGGAAGATGCAGAGGCGTCTGCCTGCGCCAGGCCCTTTCCCAAGGCGGGGAGTTGCTCGCCCCTTTCTCTTGATGCTCTGCCAAAGGTGGGCTAGCCCCCACACAGGCACATTCTGCATGCCATGTGGCAGCATGCTGGCGAAGCCAAAAACCTCCCTGGCGCTTCCAAAATCATTCACCCCGTTTTTGGCCCAAGACCGCTGGTGGCTCTTTTGCCCTCGGGAAACTGCCACGGCTGCTCTTTTTCCCCGCTCAGGAAATCCCTGAGCACTTGCCCGTGGGAAGGGTGTGGGGCTGGCACAGGCCGCTCTCCAGCTAGGCCTTGCTCTTCTGCTCGGCACTGGCCCTCTGCTGCTGGCCACCGCCAGAGAGAGGCTGCTTGAGCACAGCTCTCCTTACCTCACGAGCCTGTTAACCCAAGGGCTTAGCCTACTGACATGGCTGCCGAGTGTGCCAGCACTCTGGCCTTTCTCTCTTTTTCTAACTTTTGGCCTGTAGCTTTTTGCCCAGAACTGATTCCGGCACCAAGGAGCAGGCAGGCGTGCCAAGAACATCGCAAGCGTGTGAGGGGGAAGGAGGGAGAGGTGCCCCAGGACAAATGCCTGGAGACACTGCCTGAGGCTGCAGGGCTGGCGTGAGGAAAGCCAAAGGCCACCTGGAGCTGAAGCTGGCAAGGGCCAGGAAAGGCAAGCGGCAAGGCTCCTACAAGTGCACCAGCAGCAAAAGGAAGGCGAGGGCAAAGGGCAGCCTGCTGCTAAAGGCGGGGGGCAGGGGCCCTGGGGACAAAGGACACTGAAAACACAGATGTCCTGAAGGCTTTCTTCACCAGCTGACCGTGAGCCAGCAATGTGCGCTTGTGGCCACGAAGGCCGCTGGTATCCTGGGAAGCCGCAGGAAGAGCATTGCCAGAGGGCCGCTGGGGAGGGAGGGGGTGGGAGTCAGGGGCAGGCTCCTTCCGCTCTCCTCAGCCCTGCTGAGGCCACACGTGGAGTCTGGGGTGCAGTTCTGGGCTCCCCAGGACAACATCCGCACGGACGGAGTGGAGCGAGGCCTGCAAAGGGCCACCAAGAGGAGGAAGGCACTGGAGCAGCTCTCCTGCCAGGAGAGGCTGAGCGAGCTGGGCCTCTTCAGCCTGGGCAGGAGAAGGCGGAGGCAGGCGGGCGGATCTCCGCAAGCTCTTCTCTGCCTCTGCAATAGGCCTCTGCCTAGCACTGCCTGAGGGCATGCCTCGGAGGGGCCCAAGACAGCTGTTCTGCCACTACGTGAACCTCTGCGTGCCTGAGCCATGTGAGGGGCGTGGCGATTTTGTGCCAGTGTCTGCGTGGGCACGGTGTGGGTTTGGGAGGCACAAGTGGAAGCGTGGAGGGGCAGTTCTCCTGCGGCTGCACCTGGCATGCCACTGCTCCAGTGGGGGCTGAAGAGGGCTCCTCGGCAAGCCCTTGCTGGTGGCGGAGCCATTGCAGAAGAGCTTGTATGCTGCGCACACCTCTCCTTTGGTAAGGGGAAAGTTTGGCAAGAGTCGGGAGGTGCAGAGGGGCACTTTGGTGGAGGCCGGAATAGGCAGGACTGCCAGTGGAGGCGCGGGAGAGCACTAGTGTGCGAGCACGTGCAGGTGGGGAGCCGTTATAGCAGCGCGGCACTGTCTGTCGGCATGTGTCGTTAGGCATGGTGTCAGTCTGGGAAGAGCGAGAAAGCGCAGCGGCGCAGTTCTTGTTTGACTGGACTAGGCCTGCAAGAACAGCGGAGGAGCCCGAGAGAGGCTGTGGGCGCTTCCTTGATGGTGCATGAGCCTTGCCAGGTGCATGGTGATTTTTGTGCCAATGTCTGAGGAGGCACGGTGTCAGTTTGTGAAAAGAGGAAGTGCCGCAGGGCAGGTATTGCTTGCTGCTCTAGGCATGCAAGAGAAGCGGCGGGGCTGCAGAGAACAACTCTGCGAGAGCAAATGCGGAGTGCTGGAGAGGCCTGGTGAGGCGGGAGCAGTGTCCGGGTTTCTGAGCGAGGGCTCGTGCCTTGCCCGTGGCCCTTGGGCCATGCTTGCTGGCGTGCCGGTGCGCGGTGGGTGTGTTTGGGGCTGGGGCGCTTGTGCCTCTTGCCGGGCAGTTGGTGCCTGTTGCCAAGGCCATTGTCAGCGTTGCCCGGGGTGTCGGCGAGTTCTGTGTTCTGGCCGGCGTGGAGGCAGGCTGCCCTGGCCGCAGGCTTGGTGTGCTGGTGGCAGCCAGGGGGCTGGCGTGGGGCCCGGCACCGTCATCGGCCTGGGGTAGTGTGTGGGGGGCCATGAGCTGCCTCTGGGCGTTGGTGCAGAGGGAGCTGTGGGGGACTTGTTGAGGGCACGGGTGCTGGCAGCAGCCACTGAAGCCTTCTCTCCTCCTTTGCTTTGCACGCCGGCCAAGCGTGGCGTGGCGCTGAGCAGCTCCCGAGGACATGCCGGGCCCATGCAGCACAGGCGAGCACGCCGGCGTTGGTGTGTGGAGGGGGCCTGTGCTGTGTGGCAGGTAAGGAGTCGCGTGTCAGGCCCCGGGGAGTTGCGGGTCCTTGGGAGGGGTGGGAGAGAGCGCAGGACCCTTCTGGGTGGTCCTGCCTGGTGCCTCGGGGGTCTCGATGGAGTCCGCCACAGCGGTGAGAGGAGGGTCCTCTTGAGCCGTGGCGCCATGGGGCTGCGCGGGGCTTGTTTCTTGGGGGCTGTGGCCCGGCGGCAGCCGCTGCTGGCCTTGCTCCTCCTTCTTCTCTGCCCGGTGGCCGAGCGTGGCTGTGGGCAGCTCCCGAGGAAGTCCCGGGCTGCTGCGGTGCAGTGTGCAGGCGAGCACGTCAGCAGTTGTGTGCGGAGGGCGGCCTTTGCCACAGGGCAGGTCAGCGGCCGCGTGCAGGGACCTGGGGTGCTGGGGAGGTTGGGGAGAGGGGCCAGGGCCCTTTGGGTGGTGCCGCCTGGTGCCTTGGGGATCTCAGTGCAGTGCCCCAGGGCAGCGGGAAGGTAATGCCCTAGGGCCGGGGAATCTGGCTCCCACGGGGCTTGTCTCTTGGGGTGCTGGCACTGGCATCATCCACTGATGGCCTCACTCCTCCTTTTGCCTTGCCCGGCGGCCGAGCACGGTGCTGAGCAGCTCCCGATGGCATCCCAGGGCCCTGCATCTCGGCGCTGGAGGCCAGCACACCAGCAGCAGCTGGCGGCATTCGCACTCATCAGGAGCAACTTGTGTCTCGTCAGCTGAGTGCCTCTTTGTATTTGCCTATTGCTGTTGCTGCTGCTGCTGGGGGTACCTTTCCGAAAGGAGATTCCTCCAGGCTGCCCTCCTCTACCCCCTTGTAAGAAGGCCTTGCAGCGGAGAAGACGCCCTGCTGCGAGGTCGCTCAAGACCTCTGAGCGAGCGCCTGTGTTGGGTTTTGAGCTTTTTAAGGATGCTTGTGAGAGCTTGGCTTCTGAGACCTCAAAGCAGCAGCATGTCTTTCAGAAGGCACTGTAGGCCTGGAAGATGCAGAGGCGTCTGCCTGCGCCAGGCCCTTTCCCAAGGCGGGGAGTTGCTCGCCCCTTTCTCTTGATGCTCTGCCAAAGGTGGGCTAGCCCCCACACAGGCACATTCTGCATGCCATGTGGCAGCATGCTGGCGAAGCCAAAAACCTCCCTGGCGCTTCCAAAATCATTCACCCCGTTTTTGGCCCAAGACCGCTGGTGGCTCTTTTGCCCTCGGGAAACTGCCACGGCTGCTCTTTTTCCCCGCTCAGGAAATCCCTGAGCACTTGCCCGTGGGAAGGGTGTGGGGCTGGCACAGGCCGCTCTCCAGCTAGGCCTTGCTCTTCTGCTCGGCACTGGCCCTCTGCTGCTGGCCACCGCCAGAGAGAGGCTGCTTGAGCACAGCTCTCCTTACCTCACGAGCCTGTTAACCCAAGGGCTTAGCCTACTGACATGGCTGCCGAGTGTGCCAGCACTCTGGCCTTTCTCTCTTTTTCTAACTTTTGGCCTGTAGCTTTTTGCCCAGAACTGATTCCGGCACCAAGGAGCAGGCAGGCGTGCCAAGAACATCGCAAGCGTGTGAGGGGGAAGGAGGGAGAGGTGCCCCAGGACAAATGCCTGGAGACACTGCCTGAGGCTGCAGGGCTGGCGTGAGGAAAGCCAAAGGCCACCTGGAGCTGAAGCTGGCAAGGGCCAGGAAAGGCAAGCGGCAAGGCTCCTACAAGTGCACCAGCAGCAAAAGGAAGGCGAGGGCAAAGGGCAGCCTGCTGCTAAAGGCGGGGGGCAGGGGCCCTGGGGACAAAGGACACTGAAAACACAGATGTCCTGAAGGCTTTCTTCACCAGCTGACCGTGAGCCAGCAATGTGCGCTTGTGGCCATGAAGGCCGCTGGTATCCTGGGAAGCCGCAGGAAGAGCATTGCCAGAGGGCCGCTGGGGAGGGAGGGGGTGGGAGTCAGGGGCAGGCTCCTTCCGCTCTCCTCAGCCCTGCTGAGGCCACACGTGGAGTCTGGGGTGCAGTTCTGGGCTCCCCAGGACAACATCCGCACGGACGGAGTGGAGCGAGGCCTGCAAAGGGCCACCAAGAGGAGGAAGGCACTGGAGCAGCTCTCCTGCCAGGAGAGGCTGAGCGAGCTGGGCCTCTTCAGCCTGGGCAGGAGAAGGCGGAGGCAGGCGGGCGGATCTCCGCAAGCTCTTCTCTGCCTCTGCAATAGGCCTCTGCCTAGCACTGCCTGAGGGCATGCCTCGGAGGGGCCCAAGACAGCTGTTCTGCCACTACGTGAACCTCTGCGTGCCTGAGCCATGTGAGGGGCGTGGCGATTTTGTGCCAGTGTCTGCGTGGGCACGGTGTGGGTTTGGGAGGCACAAGTGGAAGCGTGGAGGGGCAGTTCTCCTGCGGCTGCACCTGGCATGCCACTGCTCCAGTGGGGGCTGAAGAGGGCTCCTCGGCAAGCCCTTGCTGGTGGCGGAGCCATTGCAGAAGAGCTTGTATGCTGCGCACACCTCTCCTTTGGTAAGGGGAAAGTTTGGCAAGAGTCGGGAGGTGCAGAGGGGCACTTTGGTGGAGGCCGGAATAGGCAGGACTGCCAGTGGAGGCGCGGGAGAGCACTAGTGTGCGAGCACGTGCAGGTGGGGAGCCGTTATAGCAGCGCGGCACTGTCTGTCGGCATGTGTCGTTAGGCATGGTGTCAGTCTGGGAAGAGCGAGAAAGCGCAGCGGCGCAGTTCTTGTTTGACTGGACTAGGCCTGCAAGAACAGCGGAGGAGCCCGAGAGAGGCTGTGGGCGCTTCCTTGATGGTGCATGAGCCTTGCCAGGTGCATGGTGATTTTTGTGCCAATGTCTGAGGAGGCACGGTGTCAGTTTGTGAAAAGAGGAAGTGCCGCAGGGCAGGTATTGCTTGCTGCTCTAGGCATGCAAGAGAAGCGGCGGGGCTGCAGAGAACAACTCTGCGAGAGCAAATGCGGAGTGCTGGAGAGGCCTGGTGAGGCGGGAGCAGTGTCCGGGTTTCTGAGCGAGGGCTCGTGCCTTGCCCGTGGCCCTTGGGCCATGCTTGCTGGCGTGCCGGTGCGCGGTGGGTGTGTTTGGGGCTGGGGCGCTTGTGCCTCTTGCCGGGCAGTTGGTGCCTGTTGCCAAGGCCATTGTCAGCGTTGCCCGGGGTGTCGGCGAGTTCTGTGTTCTGGCCGGCGTGGAGGCAGGCTGCCCTGGCCGCAGGCTTGGTGTGCTGGTGGCAGCCAGGGGGCTGGCGTGGGGCCCGGCACCGTCATCGGCCTGGGGTAGTGTGTGGGGGGCCATGAGCTGCCTCTGGGCGTTGGTGCAGAGGGAGCTGTGGGGGACTTGTTGAGGGCACGGGTGCTGGCAGCAGCCACTGAAGCCTTCTCTCCTCCTTTGCTTTGCACGCCGGCCAAGCGTGGCGTGGCGCTGAGCAGCTCCCGAGGACATGCCGGGCCCATGCAGCACAGGCGAGCACGCCGGCGTTGGTGTGTGGAGGGGGCCTGTGCTGTGTGGCAGGTAAGGAGTCGCGTGTCAGGCCCCGGGGAGTTGCGGGTCCTTGGGAGGGGTGGGAGAGAGCGCAGGACCCTTCTGGGTGGTCCTGCCTGGTGCCTCGGGGGTCTCGATGGAGTCCGCCACAGCGGTGAGAGGAGGGTCCTCTTGAGCCGTGGCGCCATGGGGCTGCGCGGGGCTTGTTTCTTGGGGGCTGTGGCCCGGCGGCAGCCGCTGCTGGCCTTGCTCCTCCTTCTTCTCTGCCCGGTGGCCGAGCGTGGCTGTGGGCAGCTCCCGAGGAAGTCCCGGGCTGCTGCGGTGCAGTGTGCAGGCGAGCACGTCAGCAGTTGTGTGCGGAGGGCGGCCTTTGCCACAGGGCAGGTCAGCGGCCGCGTGCAGGGACCTGGGGTGCTGGGGAGGTTGGGGAGAGGGGCCAGGGCCCTTTGGGTGGTGCCGCCTGGTGCCTTGGGGATCTCAGTGCAGTGCCCCAGGGCAGCGGGAAGGTAATGCCCTAGGGCCGGGGAATCTGGCTCCCACGGGGCTTGTCTCTTGGGGTGCTGGCACTGGCATCATCCACTGATGGCCTCACTCCTCCTTTTGCCTTGCCCGGCGGCCGAGCACGGTGCTGAGCAGCTCCCGATGGCATCCCAGGGCCCTGCATCTCGGCGCTGGAGGCCAGCACACCAGCAGCAGCTGGCGGCATTCGCACTCATCAGGAGCAACTTGTGTCTCGTCAGCTGAGTGCCTCTTTGTATTTGCCTATTGCTGTTGCTGCTGCTGCTGGGGGTACCTTTCCGAAAGGAGATTCCTCCAGGCTGCCCTCCTCTACCCCCTTGTAAGAAGGCCTTGCAGCGGAGAAGACGCCCTGCTGCGAGGTCGCTCAAGACCTCTGAGCGAGCGCCTGTGTTGGGTTTTGAGCTTTTTAAGGATGCTTGTGAGAGCTTGGCTTCTGAGACCTCAAAGCAGCAGCATGTCTTTCAGAAGGCACTGTAGGCCTGGAAGATGCAGAGGCGTCTGCCTGCGCCAGGCCCTTTCCCAAGGCGGGGAGTTGCTCGCCCCTTTCTCTTGATGCTCTGCCAAAGGTGGGCTAGCCCCCACACAGGCACATTCTGCATGCCATGTGGCAGCATGCTGGCGAAGCCAAAAACCTCCCTGGCGCTTCCAAAATCATTCACCCCGTTTTTGGCCCAAGACCGCTGGTGGCTCTTTTGCCCTCGGGAAACTGCCACGGCTGCTCTTTTTCCCCGCTCAGGAAATCCCTGAGCACTTGCCCGTGGGAAGGGTGTGGGGCTGGCACAGGCCGCTCTCCAGCTAGGCCTTGCTCTTCTGCTCGGCACTGGCCCTCTGCTGCTGGCCACCGCCAGAGAGAGGCTGCTTGAGCACAGCTCTCCTTACCTCACGAGCCTGTTAACCCAAGGGCTTAGCCTACTGACATGGCTGCCGAGTGTGCCAGCACTCTGGCCTTTCTCTCTTTTTCTAACTTTTGGCCTGTAGCTTTTTGCCCAGAACTGATTCCGGCACCAAGGAGCAGGCAGGCGTGCCAAGAACATCGCAAGCGTGTGAGGGGGAAGGAGGGAGAGGTGCCCCAGGACAAATGCCTGGAGACACTGCCTGAGGCTGCAGGGCTGGCGTGAGGAAAGCCAAAGGCCACCTGGAGCTGAAGCTGGCAAGGGCCAGGAAAGGCAAGCGGCAAGGCTCCTACAAGTGCACCAGCAGCAAAAGGAAGGCGAGGGCAAAGGGCAGCCTGCTGCTAAAGGCGGGGGGCAGGGGCCCTGGGGACAAAGGACACTGAAAACACAGATGTCCTGAAGGCTTTCTTCACCAGCTGACCGTGAGCCAGCAATGTGCGCTTGTGGCCACGAAGGCCGCTGGTATCCTGGGAAGCCGCAGGAAGAGCATTGCCAGAGGGCCGCTGGGGAGGGAGGGGGTGGGAGTCAGGGGCAGGCTCCTTCCGCTCTCCTCAGCCCTGCTGAGGCCACACGTGGAGTCTGGGGTGCAGTTCTGGGCTCCCCAGGACAACATCCGCACGGACGGAGTGGAGCGAGGCCTGCAAAGGGCCACCAAGAGGAGGAAGGCACTGGAGCAGCTCTCCTGCCAGGAGAGGCTGAGCGAGCTGGGCCTCTTCAGCCTGGGCAGGAGAAGGCGGAGGCAGGCGGGCGGATCTCCGCAAGCTCTTCTCTGCCTCTGCAATAGGCCTCTGCCTAGCACTGCCTGAGGGCATGCCTCGGAGGGGCCCAAGACAGCTGTTCTGCCACTACGTGAACCTCTGCGTGCCTGAGCCATGTGAGGGGCGTGGCGATTTTGTGCCAGTGTCTGCGTGGGCACGGTGTGGGTTTGGGAGGCACAAGTGGAAGCGTGGAGGGGCAGTTCTCCTGCGGCTGCACCTGGCATGCCACTGCTCCAGTGGGGGCTGAAGAGGGCTCCTCGGCAAGCCCTTGCTGGTGGCGGAGCCATTGCAGAAGAGCTTGTATGCTGCGCACACCTCTCCTTTGGTAAGGGGAAAGTTTGGCAAGAGTCGGGAGGTGCAGAGGGGCACTTTGGTGGAGGCCGGAATAGGCAGGACTGCCAGTGGAGGCGCGGGAGAGCACTAGTGTGCGAGCACGTGCAGGTGGGGAGCCGTTATAGCAGCGCGGCACTGTCTGTCGGCATGTGTCGTTAGGCATGGTGTCAGTCTGGGAAGAGCGAGAAAGCGCAGCGGCGCAGTTCTTGTTTGACTGGACTAGGCCTGCAAGAACAGCGGAGGAGCCCGAGAGAGGCTGTGGGCGCTTCCTTGATGGTGCATGAGCCTTGCCAGGTGCATGGTGATTTTTGTGCCAATGTCTGAGGAGGCACGGTGTCAGTTTGTGAAAAGAGGAAGTGCCGCAGGGCAGGTATTGCTTGCTGCTCTAGGCATGCAAGAGAAGCGGCGGGGCTGCAGAGAACAACTCTGCGAGAGCAAATGCGGAGTGCTGGAGAGGCCTGGTGAGGCGGGAGCAGTGTCCGGGTTTCTGAGCGAGGGCTCGTGCCTTGCCCGTGGCCCTTGGGCCATGCTTGCTGGCGTGCCGGTGCGCGGTGGGTGTGTTTGGGGCTGGGGCGCTTGTGCCTCTTGCCGGGCAGTTGGTGCCTGTTGCCAAGGCCATTGTCAGCGTTGCCCGGGGTGTCGGCGAGTTCTGTGTTCTGGCCGGCGTGGAGGCAGGCTGCCCTGGCCGCAGGCTTGGTGTGCTGGTGGCAGCCAGGGGGCTGGCGTGGGGCCCGGCACCGTCATCGGCCTGGGGTAGTGTGTGGGGGGCCATGAGCTGCCTCTGGGCGTTGGTGCAGAGGGAGCTGTGGGGGACTTGTTGAGGGCACGGGTGCTGGCAGCAGCCACTGAAGCCTTCTCTCCTCCTTTGCTTTGCACGCCGGCCAAGCGTGGCGTGGCGCTGAGCAGCTCCCGAGGACATGCCGGGCCCATGCAGCACAGGCGAGCACGCCGGCGTTGGTGTGTGGAGGGGGCCTGTGCTGTGTGGCAGGTAAGGAGTCGCGTGTCAGGCCCCGGGGAGTTGCGGGTCCTTGGGAGGGGTGGGAGAGAGCGCAGGACCCTTCTGGGTGGTCCTGCCTGGTGCCTCGGGGGTCTCGATGGAGTCCGCCACAGCGGTGAGAGGAGGGTCCTCTTGAGCCGTGGCGCCATGGGGCTGCGCGGGGCTTGTTTCTTGGGGGCTGTGGCCCGGCGGCAGCCGCTGCTGGCCTTGCTCCTCCTTCTTCTCTGCCCGGTGGCCGAGCGTGGCTGTGGGCAGCTCCCGAGGAAGTCCCGGGCTGCTGCGGTGCAGTGTGCAGGCGAGCACGTCAGCAGTTGTGTGCGGAGGGCGGCCTTTGCCACAGGGCAGGTCAGCGGCCGCGTGCAGGGACCTGGGGTGCTGGGGAGGTTGGGGAGAGGGGCCAGGGCCCTTTGGGTGGTGCCGCCTGGTGCCTTGGGGATCTCAGTGCAGTGCCCCAGGGCAGCGGGAAGGTAATGCCCTAGGGCCGGGGAATCTGGCTCCCACGGGGCTTGTCTCTTGGGGTGCTGGCACTGGCATCATCCACTGATGGCCTCACTCCTCCTTTTGCCTTGCCCGGCGGCCGAGCACGGTGCTGAGCAGCTCCCGATGGCATCCCAGGGCCCTGCATCTCGGCGCTGGAGGCCAGCACACCAGCAGCAGCTGGCGGCATTCGCACTCATCAGGAGCAACTTGTGTCTCGTCAGCTGAGTGCCTCTTTGTATTTGCCTATTGCTGTTGCTGCTGCTGCTGGGGGTACCTTTCCGAAAGGAGATTCCTCCAGGCTGCCCTCCTCTACCCCCTTGTAAGAAGGCCTTGCAGCGGAGAAGACGCCCTGCTGCGAGGTCGCTCAAGACCTCTGAGCGAGCGCCTGTGTTGGGTTTTGAGCTTTTTAAGGATGCTTGTGAGAGCTTGGCTTCTGAGACCTCAAAGCAGCAGCATGTCTTTCAGAAGGCACTGTAGGCCTGGAAGATGCAGAGGCGTCTGCCTGCGCCAGGCCCTTTCCCAAGGCGGGGAGTTGCTCGCCCCTTTCTCTTGATGCTCTGCCAAAGGTGGGCTAGCCCCCACACAGGCACATTCTGCATGCCATGTGGCAGCATGCTGGCGAAGCCAAAAACCTCCCTGGCGCTTCCAAAATCATTCACCCCGTTTTTGGCCCAAGACCGCTGGTGGCTCTTTTGCCCTCGGGAAACTGCCACGGCTGCTCTTTTTCCCCGCTCAGGAAATCCCTGAGCACTTGCCCGTGGGAAGGGTGTGGGGCTGGCACAGGCCGCTCTCCAGCTAGGCCTTGCTCTTCTGCTCGGCACTGGCCCTCTGCTGCTGGCCACCGCCAGAGAGAGGCTGCTTGAGCACAGCTCTCCTTACCTCACGAGCCTGTTAACCCAAGGGCTTAGCCTACTGACATGGCTGCCGAGTGTGCCAGCACTCTGGCCTTTCTCTCTTTTTCTAACTTTTGGCCTGTAGCTTTTTGCCCAGAACTGATTCCGGCACCAAGGAGCAGGCAGGCGTGCCAAGAACATCGCAAGCGTGTGAGGGGGAAGGAGGGAGAGGTGCCCCAGGACAAATGCCTGGAGACACTGCCTGAGGCTGCAGGGCTGGCGTGAGGAAAGCCAAAGGCCACCTGGAGCTGAAGCTGGCAAGGGCCAGGAAAGGCAAGCGGCAAGGCTCCTACAAGTGCACCAGCAGCAAAAGGAAGGCGAGGGCAAAGGGCAGCCTGCTGCTAAAGGCGGGGGGCAGGGGCCCTGGGGACAAAGGACACTGAAAACACAGATGTCCTGAAGGCTTTCTTCACCAGCTGACCGTGAGCCAGCAATGTGCGCTTGTGGCCACGAAGGCCGCTGGTATCCTGGGAAGCCGCAGGAAGAGCATTGCCAGAGGGCCGCTGGGGAGGGAGGGGGTGGGAGTCAGGGGCAGGCTCCTTCCGCTCTCCTCAGCCCTGCTGAGGCCACACGTGGAGTCTGGGGTGCAGTTCTGGGCTCCCCAGGACAACATCCGCACGGACGGAGTGGAGCGAGGCCTGCAAAGGGCCACCAAGAGGAGGAAGGCACTGGAGCAGCTCTCCTGCCAGGAGAGGCTGAGCGAGCTGGGCCTCTTCAGCCTGGGCAGGAGAAGGCGGAGGCAGGCGGGCGGATCTCCGCAAGCTCTTCTCTGCCTCTGCAATAGGCCTCTGCCTAGCACTGCCTGAGGGCATGCCTCGGAGGGGCCCAAGACAGCTGTTCTGCCACTACGTGAACCTCTGCGTGCCTGAGCCATGTGAGGGGCGTGGCGATTTTGTGCCAGTGTCTGCGTGGGCACGGTGTGGGTTTGGGAGGCACAAGTGGAAGCGTGGAGGGGCAGTTCTCCTGCGGCTGCACCTGGCATGCCACTGCTCCAGTGGGGGCTGAAGAGGGCTCCTCGGCAAGCCCTTGCTGGTGGCGGAGCCATTGCAGAAGAGCTTGTATGCTGCGCACACCTCTCCTTTGGTAAGGGGAAAGTTTGGCAAGAGTCGGGAGGTGCAGAGGGGCACTTTGGTGGAGGCCGGAATAGGCAGGACTGCCAGTGGAGGCGCGGGAGAGCACTAGTGTGCGAGCACGTGCAGGTGGGGAGCCGTTATAGCAGCGCGGCACTGTCTGTCGGCATGTGTCGTTAGGCATGGTGTCAGTCTGGGAAGAGCGAGAAAGCGCAGCGGCGCAGTTCTTGTTTGACTGGACTAGGCCTGCAAGAACAGCGGAGGAGCCCGAGAGAGGCTGTGGGCGCTTCCTTGATGGTGCATGAGCCTTGCCAGGTGCATGGTGATTTTTGTGCCAATGTCTGAGGAGGCACGGTGTCAGTTTGTGAAAAGAGGAAGTGCCGCAGGGCAGGTATTGCTTGCTGCTCTAGGCATGCAAGAGAAGCGGCGGGGCTGCAGAGAACAACTCTGCGAGAGCAAATGCGGAGTGCTGGAGAGGCCTGGTGAGGCGGGAGCAGTGTCCGGGTTTCTGAGCGAGGGCTCGTGCCTTGCCCGTGGCCCTTGGGCCATGCTTGCTGGCGTGCCGGTGCGCGGTGGGTGTGTTTGGGGCTGGGGCGCTTGTGCCTCTTGCCGGGCAGTTGGTGCCTGTTGCCAAGGCCATTGTCAGCGTTGCCCGGGGTGTCGGCGAGTTCTGTGTTCTGGCCGGCGTGGAGGCAGGCTGCCCTGGCCGCAGGCTTGGTGTGCTGGTGGCAGCCAGGGGGCTGGCGTGGGGCCCGGCACCGTCATCGGCCTGGGGTAGTGTGTGGGGGGCCATGAGCTGCCTCTGGGCGTTGGTGCAGAGGGAGCTGTGGGGGACTTGTTGAGGGCACGGGTGCTGGCAGCAGCCACTGAAGCCTTCTCTCCTCCTTTGCTTTGCACGCCGGCCAAGCGTGGCGTGGCGCTGAGCAGCTCCCGAGGACATGCCGGGCCCATGCAGCACAGGCGAGCACGCCGGCGTTGGTGTGTGGAGGGGGCCTGTGCTGTGTGGCAGGTAAGGAGTCGCGTGTCAGGCCCCGGGGAGTTGCGGGTCCTTGGGAGGGGTGGGAGAGAGCGCAGGACCCTTCTGGGTGGTCCTGCCTGGTGCCTCGGGGGTCTCGATGGAGTCCGCCACAGCGGTGAGAGGAGGGTCCTCTTGAGCCGTGGCGCCATGGGGCTGCGCGGGGCTTGTTTCTTGGGGGCTGTGGCCCGGCGGCAGCCGCTGCTGGCCTTGCTCCTCCTTCTTCTCTGCCCGGTGGCCGAGCGTGGCTGTGGGCAGCTCCCGAGGAAGTCCCGGGCTGCTGCGGTGCAGTGTGCAGGCGAGCACGTCAGCAGTTGTGTGCGGAGGGCGGCCTTTGCCACAGGGCAGGTCAGCGGCCGCGTGCAGGGACCTGGGGTGCTGGGGAGGTTGGGGAGAGGGGCCAGGGCCCTTTGGGTGGTGCCGCCTGGTGCCTTGGGGATCTCAGTGCAGTGCCCCAGGGCAGCGGGAAGGTAATGCCCTAGGGCCGGGGAATCTGGCTCCCACGGGGCTTGTCTCTTGGGGTGCTGGCACTGGCATCATCCACTGATGGCCTCACTCCTCCTTTTGCCTTGCCCGGCGGCCGAGCACGGTGCTGAGCAGCTCCCGATGGCATCCCAGGGCCCTGCATCTCGGCGCTGGAGGCCAGCACACCAGCAGCAGCTGGCGGCATTCGCACTCATCAGGAGCAACTTGTGTCTCGTCAGCTGAGTGCCTCTTTGTATTTGCCTATTGCTGTTGCTGCTGCTGCTGGGGGTACCTTTCCGAAAGGAGATTCCTCCAGGCTGCCCTCCTCTACCCCCTTGTAAGAAGGCCTTGCAGCGGAGAAGACGCCCTGCTGCGAGGTCGCTCAAGACCTCTGAGCGAGCGCCTGTGTTGGGTTTTGAGCTTTTTAAGGATGCTTGTGAGAGCTTGGCTTCTGAGACCTCAAAGCAGCAGCATGTCTTTCAGAAGGCACTGTAGGCCTGGAAGATGCAGAGGCGTCTGCCTGCGCCAGGCCCTTTCCCAAGGCGGGGAGTTGCTCGCCCCTTTCTCTTGATGCTCTGCCAAAGGTGGGCTAGCCCCCACACAGGCACATTCTGCATGCCATGTGGCAGCATGCTGGCGAAGCCAAAAACCTCCCTGGCGCTTCCAAAATCATTCACCCCGTTTTTGGCCCAAGACCGCTGGTGGCTCTTTTGCCCTCGGGAAACTGCCACGGCTGCTCTTTTTCCCCGCTCAGGAAATCCCTGAGCACTTGCCCGTGGGAAGGGTGTGGGGCTGGCACAGGCCGCTCTCCAGCTAGGCCTTGCTCTTCTGCTCGGCACTGGCCCTCTGCTGCTGGCCACCGCCAGAGAGAGGCTGCTTGAGCACAGCTCTCCTTACCTCACGAGCCTGTTAACCCAAGGGCTTAGCCTACTGACATGGCTGCCGAGTGTGCCAGCACTCTGGCCTTTCTCTCTTTTTCTAACTTTTGGCCTGTAGCTTTTTGCCCAGAACTGATTCCGGCACCAAGGAGCAGGCAGGCGTGCCAAGAACATCGCAAGCGTGTGAGGGGGAAGGAGGGAGAGGTGCCCCAGGACAAATGCCTGGAGACACTGCCTGAGGCTGCAGGGCTGGCGTGAGGAAAGCCAAAGGCCACCTGGAGCTGAAGCTGGCAAGGGCCAGGAAAGGCAAGCGGCAAGGCTCCTACAAGTGCACCAGCAGCAAAAGGAAGGCGAGGGCAAAGGGCAGCCTGCTGCTAAAGGCGGGGGGCAGGGGCCCTGGGGACAAAGGACACTGAAAACACAGATGTCCTGAAGGCTTTCTTCACCAGCTGACCGTGAGCCAGCAATGTGCGCTTGTGGCCACGAAGGCCGCTGGTATCCTGGGAAGCCGCAGGAAGAGCATTGCCAGAGGGCCGCTGGGGAGGGAGGGGGTGGGAGTCAGGGGCAGGCTCCTTCCGCTCTCCTCAGCCCTGCTGAGGCCACACGTGGAGTCTGGGGTGCAGTTCTGGGCTCCCCAGGACAACATCCGCACGGACGGAGTGGAGCGAGGCCTGCAAAGGGCCACCAAGAGGAGGAAGGCACTGGAGCAGCTCTCCTGCCAGGAGAGGCTGAGCGAGCTGGGCCTCTTCAGCCTGGGCAGGAGAAGGCGGAGGCAGGCGGGCGGATCTCCGCAAGCTCTTCTCTGCCTCTGCAATAGGCCTCTGCCTAGCACTGCCTGAGGGGATGCCTCGGAGGGGCCCAAGACAGCTGTTCTGCCACTACGTGAACCTCTGCGTGCCTGAGCCATGTGAGGGGCGTGGCGATTTTGTGCCAGTGTCTGCGTGGGCACGGTGTGGGTTTGGGAGGCACAAGTGGAAGCGTGGAGGGGCAGTTCTCCTGCGGCTGCACCTGGCATGCCACTGCTCCAGTGAGGGCTGAAGAGGGCTCCTCGGCAAGCCCTTGCTGGTGGCGGAGCCATTGCAGAAGAGCTTGTATGCTGCGCACACCTCTCCTTTGGTAAGGGGAAAGTTTGGCAAGAGTCGGGAGGTGCAGAGGGGCACTTTGGTGGAGGCCGGAATAGGCAGGACTGCCAGTGGAGGCGCGGGAGAGCACTAGTGTGCGAGCACGTGCAGGTGGGGAGCCGTTATAGCAGCGCGGCACTGTCTGTCGGCATGTGTCGTTAGGCATGGTGTCAGTCTGGGAAGAGCGAGAAAGCGCAGCGGCGCAGTTCTTGTTTGACTGGACTAGGCCTGCAAGAACAGCGGAGGAGCCCGAGAGAGGCTGTGGGCGCTTCCTTGATGGTGCATGAGCCTTGCCAGGTGCATGGTGATTTTTGTGCCAATGTCTGAGGAGGCACGGTGTCAGTTTGTGAAAAGAGGAAGTGCCGCAGGGCAGGTATTGCTTGCTGCTCTAGGCATGCAAGAGAAGCGGCGGGGCTGCAGAGAACAACTCTGCGAGAGCAAATGCGGAGTGCTGGAGAGGCCTGGTGAGGCGGGAGCAGTGTCCGGGATTCTGAGCGAGGGCTCGTGCCTTGCCCGTGGCCCTTGGGCCATGCTTGCTGGCGTGCCGGTGCGCGGTGGGTGTGTTTGGGGCTGGGGCGCTTGTGCCTCTTGCCGGGCAGTTGGTGCCTGTTGCCAAGGCCATTGTCAGCGTTGCCCGGGGTGTCGGCGAGTTCTGTGTTCTGGCCGGCGTGGAGGCAGGCTGCCCTGGCCGCAGGCTTGGTGTGCTGGTGGCAGCCAGGGGGCTGGCGTGGGGCCCGGCACCGTCATCGGCCTGGGGTAGTGTGTGGGGGGCCATGAGCTGCCTCTGGGCGTTGGTGCAGAGGGAGCTGTGGGGGACTTGTTGAGGGCACGGGTGCTGGCAGCAGCCACTGAAGCCTTCTCTCCTCCTTTGCTTTGCACGCCGGCCAAGCGTGGCGTGGCGCTGAGCAGCTCCCGAGGACATGCCGGGCCCATGCAGCACAGGCGAGCACGCCGGCGTTGGTGTGTGGAGGGGGCCTGTGCTGTGTGGCAGGTAAGGAGTCGCGTGTCAGGCCCCGGGGAGTTGCGGGTCCTTGGGAGGGGTGGGAGAGAGCGCAGGACCCTTCTGGGTGGTCCTGCCTGGTGCCTCGGGGGTCTCGATGGAGTCCGCCACAGCGGTGAGAGGAGGGTCCTCTTGAGCCGTGGCGCCATGGGGCTGCGCGGGGCTTGTTTCTTGGGGGCTGTGGCCCGGCGGCAGCCGCTGCTGGCCTTGCTCCTCCTTCTTCTCTGCCCGGTGGCCGAGCGTGGCTGTGGGCAGCTCCCGAGGAAGTCCCGGGCTGCTGCGGTGCAGTGTGCAGGCGAGCACGTCAGCAGTTGTGTGCGGAGGGCGGCCTTTGCCACAGGGCAGGTCAGCGGCCGCGTGCAGGGACTGGGGTGCTGGGGAGGTTGGGGAGAGGGGCCAGGGCCCTTTGGGTGGTGCCGCCTGGTGCCTTGGGGATCTCAGTGCAGTGCCCCAGGGCAGCGGGAAGGTAATGCCCTAGGGCCGGGGAATCTGGCTCCCACGGGGCTTGTCTCTTGGGGTGCTGGCACTGGCATCATCCACTGATGGCCTCACTCCTCCTTTTGCCTTGCCCGGCGGCCGAGCACGGTGCTGAGCAGCTCCCGATGGCATCCCAGGGCCCTGCATCTCGGCGCTGGAGGCCAGCACACCAGCAGCAGCTGGCGGCATTCGCACTCATCAGGAGCAACTTGTGTCTCATCAGCTGAGTGCCTCTTTGTATTTGCCTATTGCTGTTGCTGCTGCTGCTGGGGGTACCTTTCCGAAAGGAGATTCCTCCAGGCTGCCCTCCTCTACCCCCTTGTAAGAAGGCCTTGCAGCGGAGAAGACGCCCTGCTGCGAGGTCGCTCAAGACCTCTGAGCGAGCGCCTGTGTTGGGTTTTGAGCTTTTTAAGGATGCTTGTGAGAGCTTGGCTTCTGAGACCTCAAAGCAGCAGCATGTCTTTCAGAAGGCACTGTAGGCCTGGAAGATGCAGAGGCGTCTGCCTGCGCCAGGCCCTTTCCCAAGGCGGGGAGTTGCTCGCCCCTTTCTCTTGATGCTCTGCCAAAGGTGGGCTAGCCCCCACACAGGCACATTCTGCATGCCATGTGGCAGCATGCTGGCGAAGCCAAAAACCTCCCTGGCGCTTCCAAAATCATTCACCCCGTTTTTGGCCCAAGACCGCTGGTGGCTCTTTTGCCCTCGGGAAACTGCCACGGCTGCTCTTTTTCCCCGCTCAGGAAATCCCTGAGCACTTGCCCGTGGGAAGGGTGTGGGGCTGGCACAGGCCGCTCTCCAGCTAGGCCTTGCTCTTCTGCTCGGCACTGGCCCTCTGCTGCTGGCCACCGCCAGAGAGAGGCTGCTTGAGCACAGCTCTCCTTACCTCACGAGCCTGTTAACCCAAGGGCTTAGCCTACTGACATGGCTGCCGAGTGTGCCAGCACTCTGGCCTTTCTCTCTTTTTCTAACTTTTGGCCTGTAGCTTTTTGCCCAGAACTGATTCCGGCACCAAGGAGCAGGCAGGCGTGCCAAGAACATCGCAAGCGTGTGAGGGGGAAGGAGGGAGAGGTGCCCAGGACAATTGCCTGGAGACACTGCCTGAGGCTGCAGGGCTGGCGTGAGGAAAGCCAAAGGCCACCTGGAGCTGAAGCTGGCAAGGGCCAGGAAAGGCAAGCGGCAAGGCTCCTACAAGTGCACCAGCAGCAAAAGGAAGGTGAGGGCAAAGGGCAGCCTGCTGCTAAAGGCGGGGGGCAGGGGCCCTGGGGACAAAGGACACTGAAAACACAGATGTCCTGAAGGCTTTCTTCACCAGCTGACCGTGAGCCAGCAATGTGCGCTTGTGGCCACGAAGGCCGCTGGTATCCTGGGAAGCCGCAGGAAGAGCATTGCCAGAGGGCCGCTGGGGAGGGAGGGGGTGGGAGTCAGGGGCAGGCTCCTTCCGCTCTCCTCAGCCCTGCTGAGGCCACACGTGGAGTCTGGGGTGCAGTTCTGGGCTCCCCAGGACAACATCCGCACGGACAGAGTGGAGCGAGGCCTGCAAAGGGCCACCAAGAGGAGGAAGGGACTGGAGCAGCTCTCCTACCAGGAGAGGCTGAGCGAGCTGGGCCTCTTCAGCCTGGGCAGGAGAAGGCGGAGGCAGGCGGGCAGATCTCAGCAAGCTCTTCTCTGCCTCTGCAATAGGCCTCTGCCTAGCACTGCCTGAGGGGATGCCTCGGAGGGGCCCAAGACAGCTGTTCTGCCACTACGTGAACCTCTGCGTGCCTGAGCCATGTGAGGGGCATGGCGATTTTGTGCCAGTGTCTGCATGGGCACGGTGTGGGTTTGGGAGGCGCAAGTGGAAGCGTGGAGGGGCAGTTCTCCTGCGGCTGCACCTGGCATGCCACTGCTCCAGTGGGGGCTGAAGAGGGCTCCTCGGCAAGCCCTTGCTGGTGGCGGAGCCATTGCAGAAGAGCTTGTATGCTGCGCACACCTCTCCTTTGGTAAGGGGAAAGTTTGGCAAGAGTCGGGAGGTGCAGAGGGGCACTTTGGTGGAGGCCGGAATAGGCAGGACTGCCAGCGGAGGCGCGGGATAGCACTAGTGTGCGAGCACGTGCAGGTGGGGAGCCGTTATAGCAGCGCGGCACTGTCTGTCGGCATGTGTCGTTAGGCATGGTGTCAGTCTGGGAAGAGCGAGGAAGCGCAGCGGCGCAGTTCTTGTTTGACTGGACTAGGCCTGCAAGAACAGCGGAGGAGCCCGAGGGAAGCTGTGGGCGCTTCCTTGATGGTGCATGAGCCTTGCCAGGTGCATGGTGATTTTTGTGCCAATGTCTGAGGAGGCACGGTGTCAGTTTGTGAAAAGAGGAAGTGCCGCAGGGCAGGTATTGCTTGCTGCTCTAGGCATGCAAGAGAAGCGGCGGGGCTGCAGAGAACAACTCTGCGAGAGCAAATGCGGAGTGCTGGAGAGGCCTGGTGAGGCGGGAGCAGTGTCCGGGTTTCTGAGCGAGGGCTCGTGCCTTGCCCGCGGCCCTTGGGCCATGCTTGCTGGCGTGCCGGTGCGCGGTGGGTGTGTTTGGGGCTGGGGCGCTTGTGCCTCTTGCCGGGCAGTTGATGCCTGTTGCCAAGGCCATTGTCAGCGTTGCCCGGGGTGTCGGCGAGTTCTGTGTTCTGGCCGGCGTGGAGGCAGGCTGCCCTGGCCGCAGGCTTGGTGTGCTGGTGGCAGCCAGGGGGCTGGCGTGGGGCCCGGCACCGTCATCGGCCTGGGGTAGTGTGTGGGGGCCATGAGCTGCCTCTGGGCGTTGGTGCAGAGGGAGCTGTGGGGACTTGTTGAGGGCACGGGTGCTGGCAGCAGCCACTGAAGCCTTCTCTCCTCCTTTGCTTTGCACGCCGGCCGAGCGTGGCGTGGCGCTGAGCAGCTCCCGAGGACATGCCGGGCCCATGCAGCACAGGCGAGCACGCCGGCGTTGGTGTGTGGAGGGGCCTGTGCTGTGTGGCAGGTAAGGAGGCGCGTGTCAGGCCCCGGGGACTTGGGGGTCCTTGGGAGGGGTGGGAGAGACCCCAGGACCCTTCTGGGTGGTCCTGCCTGGTGCCTCGGGGGTCTCAATGGAGTCGGCCACAGCGGTGAGAGGAGGGTCCTCTTGAGCCGTGGCGCCATGGGGCTGCGCGGGGCTTGTTTCTTGGGGGGCTGTGGCCCGGCGGCAGCCGCTGCTGGCCTTGCTCCTCCTTCTTCTCTGCCTGGTGGCCGAGCGTGGCTGCGGGCAGCTCCCGAGGACGTCCCGGGCTGCTGCGGTGCAGTGTGCAGGCGAGCACGTCAGCAGTGGTGTGCGGAGGGCGGCCTTTGCCACAGGGCAGGTCAGCGGCCGCGTGCAGGGACCTGGGGTGCTGGGGAGGTTGGGGAGAGGGGCCAGGGCCCTTTGGGTGGTGCCGCCTGGTGCCTTGGGGATCTCAGTGCAGTGCCCCAGGGCAGCGGGAAGGTAATGCCCCAGGGCCGGGGAATCTGGCTCCCGCGGGGCTTGTCTCTTGGGGGGCTGGCACTGGCATCATCCACTGATGGCCTCACTCCTCCTTTTGCTTTGCCCGGCGGCCGAGCACGGTGCTGAGCAGCTCCCGATGGCATCCCAGGGCCCTGCATCTCGGCGCTGGAGGCCAGCGCACCGGCAGCAGCTGGCGGCATTCGCACTCATCAGGAGCAACTTGTGTCTCGTCAGCTGAGTGCCTCTTTGTGTTTGCCTATTGCTGTTGCTGCTGCGGCTGCTGCTGGGGGTACCTTTCCGAAAGGAGATTCCTCCAGGCTGCCCTCCTCTATCCCCTTGTAAGAAGGCCTTGCAGCGGAGAAGACGCCCTGCTGCGAGGTCGCTCAAGACCTCTGAGCGAGCGCCTGTGTTGGGTTTTGAGCTTTTTAAGGATGCTTGTGAGAGCTTGGCTTCTGAGACCTCAAAGCAGCAGCATGTCTTTCAGAAGGCACTGTAGGCCTGGAAGATGCAGAGGCGTCTGCCTGCGCCAGGCCCTTTCCCAAGGCGGGGAGTTGCTCGCCCCTTTCTCTTGATGCTCTGCCAAAGGTGGGCTAGCCCCCACACAGGCACATTCTGCATGCCATGTGGCAGCATGCTGGCGAAGCCAAAAACCTCCCTGGCGCTTCCAAAATCATTCACCCCGTTTTTGGCCCAAGACCGCTGGTGGCTCTTTTGCCCTCGGGAAACTGCCACGGCTGCTCTTTTTCCCCGCTCAGGAAATCCCTGAGCACTTGCCCGTGGGAAGGGTGTGGGGCTGGCACAGGCCGCTCTCCAGCTAGGCCTTGCTCTTCTGCTCGGCACTGGCCCTCTGCTGCTGGCCACCGCCAGAGAGAGGCTGCTTGAGCACAGCTCTCCTTACCTCACGAGCCTGTTAACCCAAGGGCTTAGCCTACTGACATGGCTGCCGAGTGTGCCAGCACTCTGGCCTTTCTCTCTTTTTCTAACTTTTGGCCTGTAGCTTTTTGCCCAGAACTGATTCCGGCACCAAGGAGCAGGCAGGCGTGCCAAGAACATCGCAAGCGTGTGAGGGGGAAGGAGGGAGAGGTGCCCCAGGACAAATGCCTGGAGACACTGCCTGAGGCTGCAGGGCTGGCGTGAGGAAAGCCAAAGGCCACCTGGAGCTGAAGCTGGCAAGGGCCAGGAAAGGCAAGCGGCAAGGCTCCTACAAGTGCACCAGCAGCAAAAGGAAGGCGAGGGCAAAGGGCAGCCTGCTGCTAAAGGCGGGGGGCAGGGGCCCTGGGGACAAAGGACACTGAAAACACAGATGTCCTGAAGGCTTTCTTCACCAGCTGACCGTGAGCCAGCAATGTGCGCTTGTGGCCACGAAGGCCGCTGGTATCCTGGGAAGCCGCAGGAAGAGCATTGCCAGAGGGCCGCTGGGGAGGGAGGGGGTGGGAGTCAGGGGCAGGCTCCTTCCGCTCTCCTCAGCCCTGCTGAGGCCACACGTGGAGTCTGGGGTGCAGTTCTGGGCTCCCCAGGACAACATCCGCACGGACGGAGTGGAGCGAGGCCTGCAAAGGGCCACCAAGAGGAGGAAGGCACTGGAGCAGCTCTCCTGCCAGGAGAGGCTGAGCGAGCTGGGCCTCTTCAGCCTGGGCAGGAGAAGGCGGAGGCAGGCGGGCGGATCTCAGCAAGCTCTTCTCTGCCTCTGCAATAGGCCTCTGCCTAGCACTGCCTGAGGGCATGCCTCGGAGGGGCCCAAGACAGCTGTTCTGCCACTACGTGAACCTCTGCGTGCCTGAGCCATGTGAGGGGCGTGGCGATTTTGTGCCAGTGTCTGCGTGGGCACGGTGTGGGTTTGGGAGGCACAAGTGGAAGCGTGGAGGGGCAGTTCTCCTGCGGCTGCACCTGGCATGCCACTGCTCCAGTGGGGGCTGAAGAGGGCTCCTCGGCAAGCCCTTGCTGGTGGCGGAGCCATTGCAGAAGAGCTTGTATGCTGCGCACACCTCTCCTTTGGTAAGGGGAAAGTTTGGCAAGAGTCGGGAGGTGCAGAGGGGCACTTTGGTGGAGGCCGGAATAGGCAGGACTGCCAGTGGAGGCGCGGGAGAGCACTAGTGTGCGAGCACGTGCAGGTGGGGAGCCGTTATAGCAGCGCGGCACTGTCTGTCGGCATGTGTCGTTAGGCATGGTGTCAGTCTGGGAAGAGCGAGAAAGCGCAGCGGCGCAGTTCTTGTTTGACTGGACTAGGCCTGCAAGAACAGCGGAGGAGCCCGAGAGAGGCTGTGGGCGCTTCCTTGATGGTGCATGAGCCTTGCCAGGTGCATGGTGATTTTTGTGCCAATGTCTGAGGAGGCACGGTGTCAGTTTGTGAAAAGAGGAAGTGCCGCAGGGCAGGTATTGCTTGCTGCTCTAGGCATGCAAGAGAAGCGGCGGGGCTGCAGAGAACAACTCTGCGAGAGCAAATGCGGAGTGCTGGAGAGGCCTGGTGAGGCGGGAGCAGTGTCCGGGTTTCTGAGCGAGGGCTCGTGCCTTGCCCGCGGCCCTTGGGCCATGCTTGCTGGCGTGCCGGTGCGCGGTGGGTGTGTTTGGGGCTGGGGCGCTTGTGCCTCTTGCCGGGCAGTTGGTGCCTGTTGCCAAGGCCATTGTCAGCGTTGCCCGGGGTGTCGGCGAGTTCTGTGTTCTGGCCGGCGTGGAGGCAGGCTGCCCTGGCCGCAGGCTTGGTGTGCTGGTGGCAGCCAGGGGGCTGGCGTGGGGCCCGGCACCGTCATCGGCCTGGGGTAGTGTGTGGGGGGCCATGAGCTGCCTCTGGGCGTTGGTGCAGAGGGAGCTGTGGGGGACTTGTTGAGGGCACGGGTGCTGGCAGCAGCCACTGAAGCCTTCTCTCCTCCTTTGCTTTGCACGCCGGCCAAGCGTGGCGTGGCGCTGAGCAGCTCCCGAGGACATGCCGGGCCCATGCAGCACAGGCGAGCACGCCGGCGTTGGTGTGTGGAGGGGGCCTGTGCTGTGTGGCAGGTAAGGAGTCGCGTGTCAGGCCCCGGGGAGTTGCGGGTCCTTGGGAGGGGTGGGAGAGAGCGCAGGACCCTTCTGGGTGGTCCTGCCTGGTGCCTCGGGGGTCTCGATGGAGTCCGCCACAGCGGTGAGAGGAGGGTCCTCTTGAGCCGTGGCGCCATGGGGCTGCGCGGGGCTTGTTTCTTGGGGGCTGTGGCCCGGCGGCAGCCGCTGCTGGCCTTGCTCCTCCTTCTTCTCTGCCCGGTGGCCGAGCGTGGCTGTGGGCAGCTCCCGAGGAAGTCCCGGGCTGCTGCGGTGCAGTGTGCAGGCGAGCACGTCAGCAGTTGTGTGCGGAGGGCGGCCTTTGCCACAGGGCAGGTCAGCGGCCGCGTGCAGGGACCTGGGGTGCTGGGGAGGTTGGGGAGAGGGGCCAGGGCCCTTTGGGTGGTGCCGCCTGGTGCCTTGGGGATCTCAGTGCAGTGCCCCAGGGCAGCGGGAAGGTAATGCCCTAGGGCCGGGGAATCTGGCTCCCACGGGGCTTGTCTCTTGGGGTGCTGGCACTGGCATCATCCACTGATGGCCTCACTCCTCCTTTTGCCTTGCCCGGCGGCCGAGCACGGTGCTGAGCAGCTCCCGATGGCATCCCAGGGCCCTGCATCTCGGCGCTGGAGGCCAGCACACCAGCAGCAGCTGGCGGCATTCGCACTCATCAGGAGCAACTTGTGTCTCGTCAGCTGAGTGCCTCTTTGTATTTGCCTATTGCTGTTGCTGCTGCTGCTGGGGGTACCTTTCCGAAAGGAGATTCCTCCAGGCTGCCCTCCTCTACCCCCTTGTAAGAAGGCCTTGCAGCGGAGAAGACGCCCTGCTGCGAGGTCGCTCAAGACCTCTGAGCGAGCGCCTGTGTTGGGTTTTGAGCTTTTTAAGGATGCTTGTGAGAGCTTGGCTTCTGAGACCTCAAAGCAGCAGCATGTCTTTCAGAAGGCACTGTAGGCCTGGAAGATGCAGAGGCGTCTGCCTGCGCCAGGCCCTTTCCCAAGGCGGGGAGTTGCTCGCCCCTTTCTCTTGATGCTCTGCCAAAGGTGGGCTAGCCCCCACACAGGCACATTCTGCATGCCATGTGGCAGCATGCTGGCGAAGCCAAAAACCTCCCTGGCGCTTCCAAAATCATTCACCCCGTTTTTGGCCCAAGACCGCTGGTGGCTCTTTTGCCCTCGGGAAACTGCCACGGCTGCTCTTTTTCCCCGCTCAGGAAATCCCTGAGCACTTGCCCGTGGGAAGGGTGTGGGGCTGGCACAGGCCGCTCTCCAGCTAGGCCTTGCTCTTCTGCTCGGCACTGGCCCTCTGCTGCTGGCCACCGCCAGAGAGAGGCTGCTTGAGCACAGCTCTCCTTACCTCACGAGCCTGTTAACCCAAGGGCTTAGCCTACTGACATGGCTGCCGAGTGTGCCAGCACTCTGGCCTTTCTCTCTTTTTCTAACTTTTGGCCTGTAGCTTTTTGCCCAGAACTGATTCCGGCACCAAGGAGCAGGCAGGCGTGCCAAGAACATCGCAAGCGTGTGAGGGGGAAGGAGGGAGAGGTGCCCCAGGACAAATGCCTGGAGACACTGCCTGAGGCTGCAGGGCTGGCGTGAGGAAAGCCAAAGGCCACCTGGAGCTGAAGCTGGCAAGGGCCAGGAAAGGCAAGCGGCAAGGCTCCTACAAGTGCACCAGCAGCAAAAGGAAGGCGAGGGCAAAGGGCAGCCTGCTGCTAAAGGCGGGGGGCAGGGGCCCTGGGGACAAAGGACACTGAAAACACAGATGTCCTGAAGGCTTTCTTCACCAGCTGACCGTGAGCCAGCAATGTGCGCTTGTGGCCACGAAGGCCGCTGGTATCCTGGGAAGCCGCAGGAAGAGCATTGCCAGAGGGCCGCTGGGGAGGGAGGGGGTGGGAGTCAGGGGCAGGCTCCTTCCGCTCTCCTCAGCCCTGCTGAGGCCACACGTGGAGTCTGGGGTGCAGTTCTGGGCTCCCCAGGACAACATCCGCACGGACGGAGTGGAGCGAGGCCTGCAAAGGGCCACCAAGAGGAGGAAGGCACTGGAGCAGCTCTCCTGCCAGGAGAGGCTGAGCGAGCTGGGCCTCTTCAGCCTGGGCAGGAGAAGGCGGAGGCAGGCGGGCGGATCTCCGCAAGCTCTTCTCTGCCTCTGCAATAGGCCTCTGCCTAGCACTGCCTGAGGGCATGCCTCGGAGGGGCCCAAGACAGCTGTTCTGCCACTACGTGAACCTCTGCGTGCCTGAGCCATGTGAGGGGCGTGGCGATTTTGTGCCAGTGTCTGCGTGGGCACGGTGTGGGTTTGGGAGGCACAAGTGGAAGCGTGGAGGGGCAGTTCTCCTGCGGCTGCACCTGGCATGCCACTGCTCCAGTGAGGGCTGAAGAGGGCTCCTCGGCAAGCCCTTGCTGGTGGCGGAGCCATTGCAGAAGAGCTTGTATGCTGCGCACACCTCTCCTTTGGTAAGGGGAAAGTTTGGCAAGAGTCGGGAGGTGCAGAGGGGCACTTTGGTGGAGGCCGGAATAGGCAGGACTGCCAGTGGAGGCGCGGGAGAGCACTAGTGTGCGAGCACGTGCAGGTGGGGAGCCGTTATAGCAGCGCGGCACTGTCTGTCGGCATGTGTCGTTAGGCATGGTGTCAGTCTGGGAAGAGCGAGAAAGCGCAGCGGCGCAGTTCTTGTTTGACTGGACTAGGCCTGCAAGAACAGCGGAGGAGCCCGAGAGAGGCTGTGGGCGCTTCCTTGATGGTGCATGAGCCTTGCCAGGTGCATGGTGATTTTTGTGCCAATGTCTGAGGAGGCACGGTGTCAGTTTGTGAAAAGAGGAAGTGCCGCAGGGCAGGTATTGCTTGCTGCTCTAGGCATGCAAGAGAAGCGGCGGGGCTGCAGAGAACAACTCTGCGAGAGCAAATGCGGAGTGCTGGAGAGGCCTGGTGAGGCGGGAGCAGTGTCCGGGTTTCTGAGCGAGGGCTCGTGCCTTGCCCGTGGCCCTTGGGCCATGCTTGCTGGCGTGCCGGTGCGCGGTGGGTGTGTTTGGGGCTGGGGCGCTTGTGCCTCTTGCCGGGCAGTTGGTGCCTGTTGCCAAGGCCATTGTCAGCGTTGCCCGGGGTGTCGGCGAGTTCTGTGTTCTGGCCGGCGTGGAGGCAGGCTGCCCTGGCCGCAGGCTTGGTGTGCTGGTGGCAGCCAGGGGGCTGGCGTGGGGCCCGGCACCGTCATCGGCCTGGGGTAGTGTGTGGGGGGCCATGAGCTGCCTCTGGGCGTTGGTGCAGAGGGAGCTGTGGGGGACTTGTTGAGGGCACGGGTGCTGGCAGCAGCCACTGAAGCCTTCTCTCCTCCTTTGCTTTGCACGCCGGCCAAGCGTGGCGTGGCGCTGAGCAGCTCCCGAGGACATGCCGGGCCCATGCAGCACAGGCGAGCACGCCGGCGTTGGTGTGTGGAGGGGGCCTGTGCTGTGTGGCAGGTAAGGAGTCGCGTGTCAGGCCCCGGGGAGTTGCGGGTCCTTGGGAGGGGTGGGAGAGAGCGCAGGACCCTTCTGGGTGGTCCTGCCTGGTGCCTCGGGGGTCTCGATGGAGTCCGCCACAGCGGTGAGAGGAGGGTCCTCTTGAGCCGTGGCGCCATGGGGCTGCGCGGGGCTTGTTTCTTGGGGGCTGTGGCCCGGCGGCAGCCGCTGCTGGCCTTGCTCCTCCTTCTTCTCTGCCCGGTGGCCGAGCGTGGCTGTGGGCAGCTCCCGAGGAAGTCCCGGGCTGCTGCGGTGCAGTGTGCAGGCGAGCACGTCAGCAGTTGTGTGCGGAGGGCGGCCTTTGCCACAGGGCAGGTCAGCGGCCGCGTGCAGGGACCTGGGGTGCTGGGGAGGTTGGGGAGAGGGGCCAGGGCCCTTTGGGTGGTGCCGCCTGGTGCCTTGGGGATCTCAGTGCAGTGCCCCAGGGCAGCGGGAAGGTAATGCCCTAGGGCCGGGGAATCTGGCTCCCACGGGGCTTGTCTCTTGGGGTGCTGGCACTGGCATCATCCACTGATGGCCTCACTCCTCCTTTTGCCTTGCCCGGCGGCCGAGCACGGTGCTGAGCAGCTCCCGATGGCATCCCAGGGCCCTGCATCTCGGCGCTGGAGGCCAGCACACCAGCAGCAGCTGGCGGCATTCGCACTCATCAGGAGCAACTTGTGTCTCGTCAGCTGAGTGCCTCTTTGTATTTGCCTATTGCTGTTGCTGCTGCTGCTGGGGGTACCTTTCCGAAAGGAGATTCCTCCAGGCTGCCCTCCTCTACCCCCTTGTAAGAAGGCCTTGCAGCGGAGAAGACGCCCTGCTGCGAGGTCGCTCAAGACCTCTGAGCGAGCGCCTGTGTTGGGTTTTGAGCTTTTTAAGGATGCTTGTGAGAGCTTGGCTTCTGAGACCTCAAAGCAGCAGCATGTCTTTCAGAAGGCACTGTAGGCCTGGAAGATGCAGAGGCGTCTGCCTGCGCCAGGCCCTTTCCCAAGGCGGGGAGTTGCTCGCCCCTTTCTCTTGATGCTCTGCCAAAGGTGGGCTAGCCCCCACACAGGCACATTCTGCATGCCATGTGGCAGCATGCTGGCGAAGCCAAAAACCTCCCTGGCGCTTCCAAAATCATTCACCCCGTTTTTGGCCCAAGACCGCTGGTGGCTCTTTTGCCCTCGGGAAACTGCCACGGCTGCTCTTTTTCCCCGCTCAGGAAATCCCTGAGCACTTGCCCGTGGGAAGGGTGTGGGGCTGGCACAGGCCGCTCTCCAGCTAGGCCTTGCTCTTCTGCTCGGCACTGGCCCTCTGCTGCTGGCCACCGCCAGAGAGAGGCTGCTTGAGCACAGCTCTCCTTACCTCACGAGCCTGTTAACCCAAGGGCTTAGCCTACTGACATGGCTGCCGAGTGTGCCAGCACTCTGGCCTTTCTCTCTTTTTCTAACTTTTGGCCTGTAGCTTTTTGCCCAGAACTGATTCCGGCACCAAGGAGCAGGCAGGCGTGCCAAGAACATCGCAAGCGTGTGAGGGGGAAGGAGGGAGAGGTGCCCCAGGACAAATGCCTGGAGACACTGCCTGAGGCTGCAGGGCTGGCGTGAGGAAAGCCAAAGGCCACCTGGAGCTGAAGCTGGCAAGGGCCAGGAAAGGCAAGCGGCAAGGCTCCTACAAGTGCACCAGCAGCAAAAGGAAGGCGAGGGCAAAGGGCAGCCTGCTGCTAAAGGCGGGGGGCAGGGGCCCTGGGGACAAAGGACACTGAAAACACAGATGTCCTGAAGGCTTTCTTCACCAGCTGACCGTGAGCCAGCAATGTGCGCTTGTGGCCACGAAGGCCGCTGGTATCCTGGGAAGCCGCAGGAAGAGCATTGCCAGAGGGCCGCTGGGGAGGGAGGGGGTGGGAGTCAGGGGCAGGCTCCTTCCGCTCTCCTCAGCCCTGCTGAGGCCACACGTGGAGTCTGGGGTGCAGTTCTGGGCTCCCCAGGACAACATCCGCACGGACGGAGTGGAGCGAGGCCTGCAAAGGGCCACCAAGAGGAGGAAGGCACTGGAGCAGCTCTCCTGCCAGGAGAGGCTGAGCGAGCTGGGCCTCTTCAGCCTGGGCAGGAGAAGGCGGAGGCAGGCGGGCGGATCTCCGCAAGCTCTTCTCTGCCTCTGCAATAGGCCTCTGCCTAGCACTGCCTGAGGGCATGCCTCGGAGGGGCCCAAGACAGCTGTTCTGCCACTACGTGAACCTCTGCGTGCCTGAGCCATGTGAGGGGCGTGGCGATTTTGTGCCAGTGTCTGCGTGGGCACGGTGTGGGTTTGGGAGGCACAAGTGGAAGCGTGGAGGGGCAGTTCTCCTGCGGCTGCACCTGGCATGCCACTGCTCCAGTGAGGGCTGAAGAGGGCTCCTCGGCAAGCCCTTGCTGGTGGCGGAGCCATTGCAGAAGAGCTTGTATGCTGCGCACACCTCTCCTTTGGTAAGGGGAAAGTTTGGCAAGAGTCGGGAGGTGCAGAGGGGCACTTTGGTGGAGGCCGGAATAGGCAGGACTGCCAGTGGAGGCGCGGGAGAGCACTAGTGTGCGAGCACGTGCAGGTGGGGAGCCGTTATAGCAGCGCGGCACTGTCTGTCGGCATGTGTCGTTAGGCATGGTGTCAGTCTGGGAAGAGCGAGAAAGCGCAGCGGCGCAGTTCTTGTTTGACTGGACTAGGCCTGCAAGAACAGCGGAGGAGCCCGAGAGAGGCTGTGGGCGCTTCCTTGATGGTGCATGAGCCTTGCCAGGTGCATGGTGATTTTTGTGCCAATGTCTGAGGAGGCACGATGTCAGTTTGTGAAAAGAGGAAGTGCCGCAGGGCAGGTATTGCTTGCTGCTCTAGGCATGCAAGAGAAGCGGCGGGGCTGCAGAGAACAACTCTGCGAGAGCAAATGCGGAGTGCTGGAGAGGCCTGGTGAGGCGGGAGCAGTGTCCGGGTTTCTGAGCGAGGGCTCGTGCCTTGGGGCGCTTGTGCCTCTTGCCGGGCAGTTGGTGCCTGTTGCCAAGGCCATTGTCAGCGTTGCCCGGGGTGTCGGCGAGTTCTGTGTTCTGGCCGGCGTGGAGGCAGGCTGCCCTGGCCGCAGGCTTGGTGTGCTGGTGGCAGCCAGGGGGCTGGCATGGGGCCCGGCACCGTCATCGGCCTGGGGTAGTGTGTGGGGGGCCATGAGCTGCCTCTGGGCGTTGGTGCAGAGGGAGCTGTGGGGGACTTGTTGAGGGCACGGGTGCTGGCAGCAGCCACTGAAGCCTTCTCTCCTCCTTTGCTTTGCACGGCTGCCGAGCGTGGCGTGGCGCTGCGCAGCTCCCGAGGACATGCCGGGCCCATGCAGCACAGGCGAGCACGCCGGCGTTGGTGTGTGGAGGGGGCCTGTGCTGTGTGGCAGGTAAGGAGTCGCGTGTCAGGCCCCGGGGAGTTGGGGGTCCTTGGGAGGGGTGGGAGAGAGCGCAGGACCCTTCTGGGTGGTCCTGCCTGGTGCCTCGATGGAGTCCGCCACAGCGGTGGGAGGAGGGTCCTCTTGAGCCGTGGGGCCATGGGGCTGCGCGGGGCTTGTTTCTTGGGGGGCTGTGGCCCGGCGGCAGCCGCTGCTGGCCTTGCTCCTCCTTCTTCTCTGCCCGGTGGCCGAGCGTGGCTGTGGGCAGCTCCCGAGGACGTCCCGGGCTGCTGCGGTGCAGTGTGCAGGCGAGCACGTCAGCAGTGGTGTGCGGAGGGCGGCCTTTGCCACAGGGCAGGTCAGCGGCCGCGTGCAGGGTCCCGGGGTGCTGGGGAGGTTGGGGAGAGGGGCCAGGGCCCTTTGGGTGGTGCCGCCTGGTGCCTTGGGGATCTCAGTGCAGTGCCCCAGGGCAGCGGGAAGGTAATGCCCTAGGGCCGGGGAATCTGGCTCCCGCGGGGCTTGTCTCTTGGGGGGCATCCACTGATGGCCTCACTCCTCCTTTTGCTTTGCCCGGCGGCCGAGCACGGTGCTGAGCAGCTCCCGACGGCATCCCAGGGCCCTGCATCTCGGCGCTGGAGGCCAGCGCACCAGCAGCAGCTGGCGGCATTCGCTCTCATCAGGAGCAACTTGTGTCTCGTCAGCTGAGTGCCTCTTTGTGTTTGCCTATTGCTGTTGCTGCTGCGGCTGCTGCTGGGGGTACCTTTCCAAAAGGAGATTCCTCCAGGCTGCCCTCCTCTATCCCCTTGTAAGAAGGCCTTGCAGCGGAGAGGACGCCCTGCTGCGAGGTCGCTCAAGACCTCTGAGCGAGCGCCTGTGTTGGGTTTTGAGCTTTTTAAGGATGCTTGTGAGAGCTTGGCTTCTGAGACCTCAAAGCAGCAGCATGTCTTTCAGAAGGCACTGTAGGCCTGGAAGATGCAGAGGCGTCTGCCTGCGCCAGGCCCTTTCCCAAGGCGGGGAGTTGCTCGCCCCTTTCTCTTGATGCTCTGCCAAAGGTGGGCTAGCCCCCACACAGGCACATTCTGCATGCCATGTGGCAGCATGCTGGCGAAGCCAAAAACCTCCCTGGCGCTTCCAAAATCATTCACCCCGTTTTTGGCCCAAGACCGCTGGTGGCTCTTTTGCCCTCGGGAAACTGCCACGGCTGCTCTTTTTCCCCGCTCAGGAAATCCCTGAGCACTTGCCCGTGGGAAGGGTGTGGGGCTGGCACAGGCCGCTCTCCAGCTAGGCCTTGCTCTTCTGCTCGGCACTGGCCCTCTGCTGCTGGCCACCGCCAGAGAGAGGCTGCTTGAGCACAGCTCTCCTTACCTCACGAGCCTGTTAACCCAAGGGCTTAGCCTACTGACATGGCTGCCGAGTGTGCCAGCACTCTGGCCTTTCTCTCTTTTTCTAACTTTTGGCCTGTAGCTTTTTGCCCAGAACTGATTCCGGCACCAAGGAGCAGGCAGGCGTGCCAAGAACATCGCAAGCGTGTGAGGGGGAAGGAGGGAGAGGTGCCCCAGGACAAATGCCTGGAGACACTGCCTGAGGCTGCAGGGCTGGCGTGAGGAAAGCCAAAGGCCACCTGGAGCTGAAGCTGGCAAGGGCCAGGAAAGGCAAGCGGCAAGGCTCCTACAAGTGCACCAGCAGCAAAAGGAAGGCGAGGGCAAAGGGCAGCCTGCTGCTAAAGGCGGGGGGCAGGGGCCCTGGGGACAAAGGACACTGAAAACACAGATGTCCTGAAGGCTTTCTTCACCAGCTGACCGTGAGCCAGCAATGTGCGCTTGTGGCCACGAAGGCCGCTGGTATCCTGGGAAGCCGCAGGAAGAGCATTGCCAGAGGGCCGCTGGGGAGGGAGGGGGTGGGAGTCAGGGGCAGGCTCCTTCCGCTCTCCTCAGCCCTGCTGAGGCCACACGTGGAGTCTGGGGTGCAGTTCTGGGCTCCCCAGGACAACATCCGCACGGACGGAGTGGAGCGAGGCCTGCAAAGGGCCACCAAGAGGAGGAAGGCACTGGAGCAGCTCTCCTGCCAGGAGAGGCTGAGCGAGCTGGGCCTCTTCAGCCTGGGCAGGAGAAGGCGGAGGCAGGCGGGCGGATCTCAGCAAGCTCTTCTCTGCCTCTGCAATAGGCCTCTGCCTAGCACTGCCTGAGGGCATGCCTCGGAGGGGCCCAAGACAGCTGTTCTGCCACTACGTGAACCTCTGCGTGCCTGAGCCATGTGAGGGGCATGGCGATTTTGTGCCAGTGTCTGCGTGGGCACGGTGTGGTTTTGGGAGGCACAAGTGGAAGCGTGGAGGGGCAGTTCTCCTGAGGCTGCACCTGGCATGCCACTGCTCCAGTGGGGGGCTGAAGAGGGCTCCTCGGCAAGCCCTTGCTGGTGGCGGAGCCATTGCAGAAGAGCTTGTATGCTGCGCGCACCTCTCCTTTGGTAAGGGGAAAGTTTGGCAAGAGTCGGGAGGTGCAGAGGGGCACTTTGGTGGAGGCCGGAATAGGCAGGACTGCCAGTGGAGGCGCGGGAGAGCACTAGTGTGCGAGCACGTGCAGGTGGGGAGCCGTTATAGCAGCGCGGCACTGTCTGTCGGCATGTGTCGTTAGGCATGGTGTCAGTCTGGGAAGAGCGAGGAAGCGCAGCGGCGCAGTTCTTGTTTGACTGGACTAGGCCTGCAAGAACAGCGGAGGAGCCCGAGGGAAGCTGTGGGCGCTTCCTTGATGGTGCATGAGCCTTGCCAGGTGCATGGTGATTTTTGTGCCAATGTCTGAGGAGGCACGATGTCAGTTTGTGAAAAGAGGAAGTGCCGCAGGGCAGGTATTGCTTGCTGCTCTAGGCATGCAAGAGAAGCGGCGGGGCTGCAGAGAACAACTCTGCGAGAGCAAATGCGGAGTGCTGGAGAGGCCTGGTGAGGCGGGAGCAGTGTCCGGGTTTCTGAGCGAGGGCTCGTGCCTTGGGGCGCTTGTGCCTCTTGCCGGGCAGTTGGTGCCTGTTGCCAAGGCCATTGTCAGCGTTGCCCGGGGTGTCGGCGAGTTCTGTGTTCTGGCCGGCGTGGAGGCAGGCTGCCCTGGCCGCAGGCTTGGTGTGCTGGTGGCAGCCAGGGGGCTGGCATGGGGCCCGGCACCGTCATCGGCCTGGGGTAGTGTGTGGGGGGCCATGAGCTGCCTCTGGGCGTTGGTGCAGAGGGAGCTGTGGGGGACTTGTTGAGGGCACGGGTGCTGGCAGCAGCCACTGAAGCCTTCTCTCCTCCTTTGCTTTGCACGCCGGCCGAGCGTGGCGTGGCGCTGAGCAGCTCCCGAGGACATGCCGGGCCCATGCAGCACAGGCGAGCACGCCGGCGTTGGTGTGTGGAGGGGGCCTGTGCTGTGTGGCAGGTAAGGAGTTGCGTGTCAGGCCCTGGGGAGTTGGGGGTCCTTGGGAGGGGTGGGAGAGAGCGCAGGACCCTTCTGGGTGGTCCTGCCTGGTGCCTCGATGGAGTCCGCCACAGCGGTGGGAGGAGGGTCCTCTTGAGCCGTGGGGCCATGGGGCTGCGCGGGGCTTGTTTCTTGGGGGGCTGTGGCCCGGCGGCAGCCGCTGCTGGCCTTGCTCCTCCTTCTTCTCTGCCCGGTGGCCGAGCGTGGCTGTGGGCAGCTCCCGAGGACGTCCCGGGCTGCTGCGGTGCAGTGTGCAGGCGAGCACGTCAGCAGTGGTGTGCGGAGGGCGGCCTTTGCCACAGGGCAGGTCAGCGGCCGCGTGCAGGGTCCCGGGGTGCTGGGGAGGTTGGGGAGAGGGGCCAGGGCCCTTTGGGTGGTGCCGCCTGGTGCCTTGGGGATCTCAGTGCAGTGCCCCAGGGCAGCGGGAAGGTAATGCCCTGGGGCCGGGGAATCTGGCTCCCGCGGGGCTTGTCTCTTGGGGGGCTGGCACTGGCATCATCCACTGATGGCCTCACTCCTCCTTTTGCTTTGCCCGGCGGCCGAGCACGGTGCTGAGCAGCTCCCGACGGCATCCCAGGGCCCTGCATCTCGGCGCTGGAGGCCAGCGCACCAGCAGCAGCTGGCGGCATTCGCACTCATCAGGAGCAACTTGTGTCTCGTCAGCTGAGTGCCTCTTTGTGTTTGCCTATTGCTGTTGCTGCTGCGGCTGCTGCTGGGGGTACCTTTCCAAAAGGAGATTCCTCCAGGCTGCCCTCCTCTATCCCCTTGTAAGAAGGCCTTGCAGCGGAGAGGACGCCCTGCTGCGAGGTCGCTCAAGACCTCTGAGCGAGCGCCTGTGTTGGGTTTTGAGCTTTTTAAGGATGCTTGTGAGAGCTTGGCTTCTGAGACCTCAAAGCAGCAGCATGTCTTTCAGAAGGCACTGTAGGCCTGGAAGATGCAGAGGCGTCTGCCTGCGCCAGGCCCTTTCCCAAGGCGGGGAGTTGCTCGCCCCTTTCTCTTGATGCTCTGCCAAAGGTGGGCTAGCCCCCACACAGGCACATTCTGCATGCCATGTGGCAGCATGCTGGCGAAGCCAAAAACCTCCCTGGCGCTTCCAAAATCATTCACCCCGTTTTTGGCCCAAGACCGCTGGTGGCTCTTTTGCCCTCGGGAAACTGCCACGGCTGCTCTTTTTCCCCGCTCAGGAAATCCCTGAGCACTTGCCCGTGGGAAGGGTGTGGGGCTGGCACAGGCCGCTCTCCAGCTAGGCCTTGCTCTTCTGCTCGGCACTGGCCCTCTGCTGCTGGCCACCGCCAGAGAGAGGCTGCTTGAGCACAGCTCTCCTTACCTCACGAGCCTGTTAACCCAAGGGCTTAGCCTACTGACATGGCTGCCGAGTGTGCCAGCACTCTGGCCTTTCTCTCTTTTTCTAACTTTTGGCCTGTAGCTTTTTGCCCAGAACTGATTCCGGCACCAAGGAGCAGGCAGGCGTGCCAAGAACATCGCAAGCGTGTGAGGGGGAAGGAGGGAGAGGTGCCCCAGGACAAATGCCTGGAGACACTGCCTGAGGCTGCAGGGCTGGCGTGAGGAAAGCCAAAGGCCACCTGGAGCTGAAGCTGGCAAGGGCCAGGAAAGGCAAGCGGCAAGGCTCCTACAAGTGCACCAGCAGCAAAAGGAAGGCGAGGGCAAAGGGCAGCCTGCTGCTAAAGGCGGGGGGCAGGGGCCCTGGGGACAAAGGACACTGAAAACACAGATGTCCTGAAGGCTTTCTTCACCAGCTGACCGTGAGCCAGCAATGTGCGCTTGTGGCCACGAAGGCCGCTGGTATCCTGGGAAGCCGCAGGAAGAGCATTGCCAGAGGGCCGCTGGGGAGGGAGGGGGTGGGAGTCAGGGGCAGGCTCCTTCCGCTCTCCTCAGCCCTGCTGAGGCCACACGTGGAGTCTGGGGTGCAGTTCTGGGCTCCCCAGGACAACATCCGCACGGACGGAGTGGAGCGAGGCCTGCAAAGGGCCACCAAGAGGAGGAAGGCACTGGAGCAGCTCTCCTGCCAGGAGAGGCTGAGCGAGCTGGGCCTCTTCAGCCTGGGCAGGAGAAGGCGGAGGCAGGCGGGCGGATCTCAGCAAGCTCTTCTCTGCCTCTGCAATAGGGCTCTGCCTAGCACTGCCTGAGGGCATGCCTCGGAGGGGCCCAAGACAGCTGTTCTGCCACTACGTGAACCTCTGCGTGCCTGAGCCATGTGAGGGGCATGGCGATTTTGTGCCAGTGTCTGCGTGGGCACGGTGTGGTTTTGGGAGGCACAAGTGGAAGCGTGGAGGGGCAGTTCTCCTGAGGCTGCACCTGGCATGCCACTGCTCCAGTGGGGGGCTGAAGAGGGCTCCTCGGCAAGCCCTTGCTGGTGGCGGAGCCATTGCAGAAGAGCTTGTATGCTGCACGCACCTCTCCTTTGGTAAGGGGAAAGTTTGGCAAGAGTCGGGAGGTGCAGAGGGGCACTTTGGTGGAGGCCGGAATAGGCAGGACTGCCAGTGGAGGCGCGGGAGAGCACTAGTGTGCGAGCACGTGCAGGTGGGGAGCCGTTATAGCAGCGCGGCACTGTCTGTCGGCATGTGTCGTTAGGCATGGTGTCAGTCTGGGAAGAGCGAGGAAGCGCAGCGGCGCAGTTCTTGTTTGACTGGACTAGGCCTGCAAGAACAGCGGAGGAGCCTGAGGGAAGCTGTGGGCGCTTCCTTGATGGTGCATGAGCCTTGCCAGGTGCATGGTGATTTTTGTGCCAATGTCTGAGGAGGCACGATGTCAGTTTGTGAAAAGAGGAAGTGCCGCAGGGCAGGTATTGCTTGCTGCTCTAGGCATGCAAGAGAAGCGGCGGGGCTGCAGAGAACAACTCTGCGAGAGCAAATGCGGAGTGCTGGAGAGGCCTGGTGAGGCGGGAGCAGTGTCCGGGTTTCTGAGCGAGGGCTCGTGCCTTGGGGCGCTTGTGCCTCTTGCCGGGCAGTTGGTGCCTGTTGCCAAGGCCATTGTCAGCGTTGCCCGGGGTGTCGGCGAGTTCTGTGTTCTGGCCGGCGTGGAGGCAGGCTGCCCTGGCCGCAGGCTTGGTGTGCTGGTGGCAGCCAGGGGGCTGGCATGGGGCCCGGCACCGTCATCGGCCTGGGGTAGTGTGTGGGGGGCCATGAGCTGCCTCTGGGCGTTGGTGCAGAGGGAGCTGTGGGGGACTTGTTGAGGGCACGGGTGCTGGCAGCAGCCACTGAAGCCTTCTCTCCTCCTTTGCTTTGCACGGCTGCCGAGCGTGGCGTGGCGCTGCGCAGCTCCCGAGGACATGCCGGGCCCATGCAGCACAGGCGAGCACGCCGGCGTTGGTGTGTGGAGGGGGCCTGTGCTGTGTGGCAGGTAAGGAGTCGCGTGTCAGGCCCCGGGGAGTTGGGGGTCCTTGGGAGGGGTGGGAGAGAGCGCAGGACCCTTCTGGGTGGTCCTGCCTGGTGCCTCGATGGAGTCCGCCACAGCGGTGGGAGGAGGGTCCTCTTGAGCCGTGGGGCCATGGGGCTGCGCGGGGCTTGTTTCTTGGGGGGCTGTGGCCCGGCGGCAGCCGCTGCTGGCCTTGCTCCTCCTTCTTCTCTGCCCGGTGGCCGAGCGTGGCTGTGGGCAGCTCCCGAGGACGTCCCGGGCTGCTGCGGTGCAGTGTGCAGGCGAGCACGTCAGCAGTGGTGTGCGGAGGGCGGCCTTTGCCACAGGGCAGGTCAGCGGCCGCGTGCAGGGTCCCGGGGTGCTGGGGAGGTTGGGGAGAGGGGCCAGGGCCCTTTGGGTGGTGCCGCCTGGTGCCTTGGGGATCTCAGTGCAGTGCCCCAGGGCAGCGGGAAGGTAATGCCCTAGGGCCGGGGAATCTGGCTCCCGCGGGGCTTGTCTCTTGGGGGGCATCCACTGATGGCCTCACTCCTCCTTTTGCTTTGCCCGGCGGCCGAGCACGGTGCTGAGCAGCTCCCGACGGCATCCCAGGGCCCTGCATCTCGGCGCTGGAGGCCAGCGCACCAGCAGCAGCTGGCGGCATTCGCTCTCATCAGGAGCAACTTGTGTCTCGTCAGCTGAGTGCCTCTTTGTGTTTGCCTATTGCTGTTGCTGCTGCGGCTGCTGCTGGGGGTACCTTTCCAAAAGGAGATTCCTCCAGGCTGCCCTCCTCTATCCCCTTGTAAGAAGGCCTTGCAGCGGAGAGGACGCCCTGCTGCGAGGTCGCTCAAGACCTCTGAGCGAGCGCCTGTGTTGGGTTTTGAGCTTTTTAAGGATGCTTGTGAGAGCTTGGCTTCTGAGACCTCAAAGCAGCAGCATGTCTTTCAGAAGGCACTGTAGGCCTGGAAGATGCAGAGGCGTCTGCCTGCGCCAGGCCCTTTCCCAAGGCGGGGAGTTGCTCGCCCCTTTCTCTTGATGCTCTGCCAAAGGTGGGCTAGCCCCCACACAGGCACATTCTGCATGCCATGTGGCAGCATGCTGGCGAAGCCAAAAACCTCCCTGGCGCTTCCAAAATCATTCACCCCGTTTTTGGCCCAAGACCGCTGGTGGCTCTTTTGCCCTCGGGAAACTGCCACGGCTGCTCTTTTTCCCCGCTCAGGAAATCCCTGAGCACTTGCCCGTGGGAAGGGTGTGGGGCTGGCACAGGCCGCTCTCCAGCTAGGCCTTGCTCTTCTGCTCGGCACTGGCCCTCTGCTGCTGGCCACCGCCAGAGAGAGGCTGCTTGAGCACAGCTCTCCTTACCTCACGAGCCTGTTAACCCAAGGGCTTAGCCTACTGACATGGCTGCCGAGTGTGCCAGCACTCTGGCCTTTCTCTCTTTTTCTAACTTTTGGCCTGTAGCTTTTTGCCCAGAACTGATTCCGGCACCAAGGAGCAGGCAGGCGTGCCAAGAACATCGCAAGCGTGTGAGGGGGAAGGAGGGAGAGGTGCCCCAGGACAAATGCCTGGAGACACTGCCTGAGGCTGCAGGGCTGGCGTGAGGAAAGCCAAAGGCCACCTGGAGCTGAAGCTGGCAAGGGCCAGGAAAGGCAAGCGGCAAGGCTCCTACAAGTGCACCAGCAGCAAAAGGAAGGCGAGGGCAAAGGGCAGCCTGCTGCTAAAGGCGGGGGGCAGGGGCCCTGGGGACAAAGGACACTGAAAACACAGATGTCCTGAAGGCTTTCTTCACCAGCTGACCGTGAGCCAGCAATGTGCGCTTGTGGCCACGAAGGCCGCTGGTATCCTGGGAAGCCGCAGGAAGAGCATTGCCAGAGGGCCGCTGGGGAGGGAGGGGGTGGGAGTCAGGGGCAGGCTCCTTCCGCTCTCCTCAGCCCTGCTGAGGCCACACGTGGAGTCTGGGGTGCAGTTCTGGGCTCCCCAGGACAACATCCGCACGGACGGAGTGGAGCGAGGCCTGCAAAGGGCCACCAAGAGGAGGAAGGCACTGGAGCAGCTCTCCTGCCAGGAGAGGCTGAGCGAGCTGGGCCTCTTCAGCCTGGGCAGGAGAAGGCGGAGGCAGGCGGGCGGATCTCAGCAAGCTCTTCTCTGCCTCTGCAATAGGCCTCTGCCTAGCACTGCCTGAGGGCATGCCTCGGAGGGGCCCAAGACAGCTGTTCTGCCACTACGTGAACCTCTGCGTGCCTGAGCCATGTGAGGGGCATGGCGATTTTGTGCCAGTGTCTGCGTGGGCACGGTGTGGTTTTGGGAGGCACAAGTGGAAGCGTGGAGGGGCAGTTCTCCTGAGGCTGCACCTGGCATGCCACTGCTCCAGTGGGGGGCTGAAGAGGGCTCCTCGGCAAGCCCTTGCTGGTGGCGGAGCCATTGCAGAAGAGCTTGTATGCTGCGCGCACCTCTCCTTTGGTAAGGGGAAAGTTTGGCAAGAGTCGGGAGGTGCAGAGGGGCACTTTGGTGGAGGCCGGAATAGGCAGGACTGCCAGTGGAGGCGCGGGAGAGCACTAGTGTGCGAGCACGTGCAGGTGGGGAGCCGTTATAGCAGCGCGGCACTGTCTGTCGGCATGTGTCGTTAGGCATGGTGTCAGTCTGGGAAGAGCGAGGAAGCGCAGCGGCGCAGTTCTTGTTTGACTGGACTAGGCCTGCAAGAACAGCGGAGGAGCCCGAGGGAAGCTGTGGGCGCTTCCTTGATGGTGCATGAGCCTTGCCAGGTGCATGGTGATTTTTGTGCCAATGTCTGAGGAGGCACGATGTCAGTTTGTGAAAAGAGGAAGTGCCGCAGGGCAGGTATTGCTTGCTGCTCTAGGCATGCAAGAGAAGCGGCGGGGCTGCAGAGAACAACTCTGCGAGAGCAAATGCGGAGTGCTGGAGAGGCCTGGTGAGGCGGGAGCAGTGTCCGGGTTTCTGAGCGAGGGCTCGTGCCTTGGGGCGCTTGTGCCTCTTGCCGGGCAGTTGGTGCCTGTTGCCAAGGCCATTGTCAGCGTTGCCCGGGGTGTCGGCGAGTTCTGTGTTCTGGCCGGCGTGGAGGCAGGCTGCCCTGGCCGCAGGCTTGGTGTGCTGGTGGCAGCCAGGGGGCTGGCATGGGGCCCGGCACCGTCATCGGCCTGGGGTAGTGTGTGGGGGGCCATGAGCTGCCTCTGGGCGTTGGTGCAGAGGGAGCTGTGGGGGACTTGTTGAGGGCACGGGTGCTGGCAGCAGCCACTGAAGCCTTCTCTCCTCCTTTGCTTTGCACGCCGGCCGAGCGTGGCGTGGCGCTGAGCAGCTCCCGAGGACATGCCGGGCCCATGCAGCACAGGCGAGCACGCCGGCGTTGGTGTGTGGAGGGGGCCTGTGCTGTGTGGCAGGTAAGGAGTTGCGTGTCAGGCCCTGGGGAGTTGGGGGTCCTTGGGAGGGGTGGGAGAGAGCGCAGGACCCTTCTGGGTGGTCCTGCCTGGTGCCTCGATGGAGTCCGCCACAGCGGTGGGAGGAGGGTCCTCTTGAGCCGTGGGGCCATGGGGCTGCGCGGGGCTTGTTTCTTGGGGGGCTGTGGCCCGGCGGCAGCCGCTGCTGGCCTTGCTCCTCCTTCTTCTCTGCCCGGTGGCCGAGCGTGGCTGTGGGCAGCTCCCGAGGACGTCCCGGGCTGCTGCGGTGCAGTGTGCAGGCGAGCACGTCAGCAGTGGTGTGCGGAGGGCGGCCTTTGCCACAGGGCAGGTCAGCGGCCGCGTGCAGGGTCCCGGGGTGCTGGGGAGGTTGGGGAGAGGGGCCAGGGCCCTTTGGGTGGTGCCGCCTGGTGCCTTGGGGATCTCAGTGCAGTGCCCCAGGGCAGCGGGAAGGTAATGCCCTGGGGCCGGGGAATCTGGCTCCCGCGGGGCTTGTCTCTTGGGGGGCTGGCACTGGCATCATCCACTGATGGCCTCACTCCTCCTTTTGCTTTGCCCGGCGGCCGAGCACGGTGCTGAGCAGCTCCCGACGGCATCCCAGGGCCCTGCATCTCGGCGCTGGAGGCCAGCGCACCAGCAGCAGCTGGCGGCATTCGCACTCATCAGGAGCAACTTGTGTCTCGTCAGCTGAGTGCCTCTTTGTGTTTGCCTATTGCTGTTGCTGCTGCGGCTGCTGCTGGGGGTACCTTTCCAAAAGGAGATTCCTCCAGGCTGCCCTCCTCTATCCCCTTGTAAGAAGGCCTTGCAGCGGAGAGGACGCCCTGCTGCGAGGTCGCTCAAGACCTCTGAGCGAGCGCCTGTGTTGGGTTTTGAGCTTTTTAAGGATGCTTGTGAGAGCTTGGCTTCTGAGACCTCAAAGCAGCAGCATGTCTTTCAGAAGGCACTGTAGGCCTGGAAGATGCAGAGGCGTCTGCCTGCGCCAGGCCCTTTCCCAAGGCGGGGAGTTGCTCGCCCCTTTCTCTTGATGCTCTGCCAAAGGTGGGCTAGCCCCCACACAGGCACATTCTGCATGCCATGTGGCAGCATGCTGGCGAAGCCAAAAACCTCCCTGGCGCTTCCAAAATCATTCACCCCGTTTTTGGCCCAAGACCGCTGGTGGCTCTTTTGCCCTCGGGAAACTGCCACGGCTGCTCTTTTTCCCCGCTCAGGAAATCCCTGAGCACTTGCCCGTGGGAAGGGTGTGGGGCTGGCACAGGCCGCTCTCCAGCTAGGCCTTGCTCTTCTGCTCGGCACTGGCCCTCTGCTGCTGGCCACCGCCAGAGAGAGGCTGCTTGAGCACAGCTCTCCTTACCTCACGAGCCTGTTAACCCAAGGGCTTAGCCTACTGACATGGCTGCCGAGTGTGCCAGCACTCTGGCCTTTCTCTCTTTTTCTAACTTTTGGCCTGTAGCTTTTTGCCCAGAACTGATTCCGGCACCAAGGAGCAGGCAGGCGTGCCAAGAACATCGCAAGCGTGTGAGGGGGAAGGAGGGAGAGGTGCCCCAGGACAAATGCCTGGAGACACTGCCTGAGGCTGCAGGGCTGGCGTGAGGAAAGCCAAAGGCCACCTGGAGCTGAAGCTGGCAAGGGCCAGGAAAGGCAAGCGGCAAGGCTCCTACAAGTGCACCAGCAGCAAAAGGAAGGCGAGGGCAAAGGGCAGCCTGCTGCTAAAGGCGGGGGGCAGGGGCCCTGGGGACAAAGGACACTGAAAACACAGATGTCCTGAAGGCTTTCTTCACCAGCTGACCGTGAGCCAGCAATGTGCGCTTGTGGCCACGAAGGCCGCTGGTATCCTGGGAAGCCGCAGGAAGAGCATTGCCAGAGGGCCGCTGGGGAGGGAGGGGGTGGGAGTCAGGGGCAGGCTCCTTCCGCTCTCCTCAGCCCTGCTGAGGCCACACGTGGAGTCTGGGGTGCAGTTCTGGGCTCCCCAGGACAACATCCGCACGGACGGAGTGGAGCGAGGCCTGCAAAGGGCCACCAAGAGGAGGAAGGCACTGGAGCAGCTCTCCTGCCAGGAGAGGCTGAGCGAGCTGGGCCTCTTCAGCCTGGGCAGGAGAAGGCGGAGGCAGGCGGGCGGATCTCAGCAAGCTCTTCTCTGCCTCTGCAATAGGCCTCTGCCTAGCACTGCCTGAGGGCATGCCTCGGAGGGGCCCAAGACAGCTGTTCTGCCACTACGTGAACCTCTGCGTGCCTGAGCCATGTGAGGGGCATGGCGATTTTGTGCCAGTGTCTGCGTGGGCACGGTGTGGTTTTGGGAGGCACAAGTGGAAGCGTGGAGGGGCAGTTCTCCTGAGGCTGTACCTGGCATGCCACTGCTCCAGTGGGGGCTGAAGAGGGCTCCTCGGCAAGCCCTTGCTGGTGGCGGAGCCATTGCAGAAGAGCTTGTATGCTGCGCGCACCTCTCCTTTGGTAAGGGGAAAGTTTGGCAAGAGTCGGGAGGTGCAGAGGGGCACTTTGGTGGAGGCCGGAATAGGCAGGACTGCCAGTGGAGGCGCGGGAGAGCACTAGTGTGCGAGCACGTGCAGGTGGGGAGCCGTTATAGCAGCGCGGCACTGTCTGTCGGCATGTGTCGTTAGGCATGGTGTCAGTCTGGGAAGAGTGAGGAAGCGCAGCGGCGCAGTTCTTGTTTGACTGGACTAGGCCTGCAAGAACAGCGGAGGAGCCCGAGGGAAGCTGTGGGCGCTTCCTTGATGGTGCATGAGCCTTGCCAGGTGCATGGTGATTTTTGTGCCAATGTCTGAGGAGGCACGGTGTCAGTTTGTGAAAAGAGGAAGTGCCGCAGGGCAGGTATTGCTTGCTGCTCTAGGCATGCAAGAGAAGCGGCGGGGCTGCAGAGAACAACTCTGCGAGAGCAAATGCGGAGTGCTGGAGAGGCCTGGTGAGGCGGGAGCAGTGTCCGGGTTTCTGAGCGAGGGCTCGTGCCTTGGGGCGCTTGTGCCTCTTGCCGGGCAGTTGGTGCCTGTTGCCAAGGCCATTGTCAGCGTTGCCCGGGGTGTCGGCGAGTTCTGTGTTCTGGCCGGCGTGGAGGCAGGCTGCCCTGGCCGCAGGCTTGGTGTGCTGGTGGCAGCCAGGGGGCTGGCATGGGGCCCGGCACCGTCATCGGCCTGGGGTAGTGTGTGGGGGGCCATGAGCTGCCTCTGGGCGTTGGTGCAGAGGGAGCTGTGGGGGACTTGTTGAGGGCACGGGTGCTGGCAGCAGCCACTGAAGCCTTCTCTCCTCCTTTGCTTTGCACGGCTGCCGAGCGTGGCGTGGCGCTGCGCAGCTCCCGAGGACATGCCGGGCCCATGCAGCACAGGCGAGCACGCCGGCGTTGGTGTGTGGAGGGGGCCTGTGCTGTGTGGCAGGTAAGGAGTTGCGTGTCAGGCCCCGGGGAGTTGGGGGTCCTTGGGAGGGGTGGGAGAGAGCGCAGGACCCTTCTGGGTGGTCCTGCCTGGTGCCTCGATGGAGTCCGCCACAGCGGTGGGAGGAGGGTCCTCTTGAGCCGTGGGGCCATGGGGCTGCGCGGGGCTTGTTTCTTGGGGGGCTGTGGCCCGGCGGCAGCCGCTGCTGGCCTTGCTCCTCCTTCTTCTCTGCCCGGTGGCCGAGCGTGGCTGTGGGCAGCTCCCGAGGACGTCCCGGGCTGCTGCGGTGCAGTGTGCAGGCGAGCACGTCAGCAGTGGTGTGCGGAGGGCGGCCTTTGCCACAGGGCAGGTCAGCGGCCGCGTGCAGGGTCCCGGGGTGCTGGGGAGGTTGGGGAGAGGGGCCAGGGCCCTTTGGGTGGTGCCGCCTGGTGCCTTGGGGATCTCAGTGCAGTGCCCCAGGGCAGCGGGAAGGTAATGCCCTAGGGCCGGGGAATCTGGCTCCCGCGGGGCTTGTCTCTTGGGGGGCATCCACTGATGGCCTCACTCCTCCTTTTGCTTTGCCCGGCGGCCGAGCACGGTGCTGAGCAGCTCCCGACGGCATCCCAGGGCCCTGCATCTCGGCGCTGGAGGCCAGCGCACCAGCAGCAGCTGGCGGCATTCGCACTCATCAGGAGCAACTTGTGTCTCGTCAGCTGAGTGCCTCTTTGTGTTTGCCTATTGCTGTTGCTGCTGCGGCTGCTGCTGGGGGTACCTTTCCAAAAGGAGATTCCTCCAGGCTGCCCTCCTCTATCCCCTTGTAAGAAGGCCTTGCAGCGGAGAGGACGCCCTGCTGCGAGGTCGCTCAAGACCTCTGAGCGAGCGCCTGTGTTGGGTTTTGAGCTTTTTAAGGATGCTTGTGAGAGCTTGGCTTCTGAGACCTCAAAGCAGCAGCATGTCTTTCAGAAGGCACTGTAGGCCTGGAAGATGCAGAGGCGTCTGCCTGCGCCAGGCCCTTTCCCAAGGCGGGGAGTTGCTCGCCCCTTTCTCTTGATGCTCTGCCAAAGGTGGGCTAGCCCCCACACAGGCACATTCTGCATGCCATGTGGCAGCATGCTGGCGAAGCCAAAAACCTCCCTGGCGCTTCCAAAATCATTCACCCCGTTTTTGGCCCAAGACCGCTGGTGGCTCTTTTGCCCTCGGGAAACTGCCACGGCTGCTCTTTTTCCCCGCTCAGGAAATCCCTGAGCACTTGCCCGTGGGAAGGGTGTGGGGCTGGCACAGGCCGCTCTCCAGCTAGGCCTTGCTCTTCTGCTCGGCACTGGCCCTCTGCTGCTGGCCACCGCCAGAGAGAGGCTGCTTGAGCACAGCTCTCCTTACCTCACGAGCCTGTTAACCCAAGGGCTTAGCCTACTGACATGGCTGCCGAGTGTGCCAGCACTCTGGCCTTTCTCTCTTTTTCTAACTTTTGGCCTGTAGCTTTTTGCCCAGAACTGATTCCGGCACCAAGGAGCAGGCAGGCGTGCCAAGAACATCGCAAGCGTGTGAGGGGGAAGGAGGGAGAGGTGCCCCAGGACAAATGCCTGGAGACACTGCCTGAGGCTGCAGGGCTGGCGTGAGGAAAGCCAAAGGCCACCTGGAGCTGAAGCTGGCAAGGGCCAGGAAAGGCAAGCGGCAAGGCTCCTACAAGTGCACCAGCAGCAAAAGGAAGGCGAGGGCAAAGGGCAGCCTGCTGCTAAAGGCGGGGGGCAGGGGCCCTGGGGACAAAGGACACTGAAAACACAGATGTCCTGAAGGCTTTCTTCACCAGCTGACCGTGAGCCAGCAATGTGCGCTTGTGGCCACGAAGGCCGCTGGTATCCTGGGAAGCCGCAGGAAGAGCATTGCCAGAGGGCCGCTGGGGAGGGAGGGGGTGGGAGTCAGGGGCAGGCTCCTTCCGCTCTCCTCAGCCCTGTTGAGGCCACACGTGGAGTCTGGGGTGCAGTTCTGGGCTCCCCAGGACAACATCCGCACGGACGGAGTGGAGCGAGGCCTGCAAAGGGCCACCAAGAGGAGGAAGGCACTGGAGCAGCTCTCCTGCCAGGAGAGGCTGAGCGAGCTGGGCCTCTTCAGCCTGGGCAGGAGAAGGCGGAGGCAGGCGGGCGGATCTCAGCAAGCTCTTCTCTGCCTCTGCAATAGGCCTCTGCCTAGCACTGCCTGAGGGCATGCCTCGGAGGGGCCCAAGACAGCTGTTCTGCCACTACGTGAACCTCTGCGTGCCTGAGCCATGTGAGGGGCATGGCGATTTTGTGCCAGTGTCTGCGTGGGCACGGTGTGGTTTTGGGAGGCACAAGTGGAAGCGTGGAGGGGCAGTTCTCCTGAGGCTGCACCTGGCATGCCACTGCTCCAGTGGGGGGCTGAAGAGGGCTCCTCGGCAAGCCCTTGCTGGTGGCGGAGCCATTGCAGAAGAGCTTGTATGCTGCACGCACCTCTCCTTTGGTAAGGGGAAAGTTTGGCAAGAGTCGGGAGGTGCAGAGGGGCACTTTGGTGGAGGCCGGAATAGGCAGGACTGCCAGTGGAGGCGCGGGAGAGCACTAGTGTGCGAGCACGTGCAGGTGGGGAGCCGTTATAGCAGCGCGGCACTGTCTGTCGGCATGTGTCGTTAGGCATGGTGTCAGTCTGGGAAGAGCGAGGAAGCGCAGCGGCGCAGTTCTTGTTTGACTGGACTAGGCCTGCAAGAACAGCGGAGGAGCCTGAGGGAAGCTGTGGGCGCTTCCTTGATGGTGCATGAGCCTTGCCAGGTGCATGGTGATTTTTGTGCCAATGTCTGAGGAGGCACGATGTCAGTTTGTGAAAAGAGGAAGTGCCGCAGGGCAGGTATTGCTTGCTGCTCTAGGCATGCAAGAGAAGCGGCGGGGCTGCAGAGAACAACTCTGCGAGAGCAAATGCGGAGTGCTGGAGAGGCCTGGTGAGGCGGGAGCAGTGTCCGGGTTTCTGAGCGAGGGCTCGTGCCTTGGGGCGCTTGTGCCTCTTGCCGGGCAGTTGGTGCCTGTTGCCAAGGCCATTGTCAGCGTTGCCCGGGGTGTCGGCGAGTTCTGTGTTCTGGCCGGCGTGGAGGCAGGCTGCCCTGGCCGCAGGCTTGGTGTGCTGGTGGCAGCCAGGGGGCTGGCATGGGGCCCGGCACCGTCATCGGCCTGGGGTAGTGTGTGGGGGGCCATGAGCTGCCTCTGGGCGTTGGTGCAGAGGGAGCTGTGGGGGACTTGTTGAGGGCACGGGTGCTGGCAGCAGCCACTGAAGCCTTCTCTCCTCCTTTGCTTTGCACGGCTGCCGAGCGTGGCGTGGCGCTGCGCAGCTCCCGAGGACATGCCGGGCCCATGCAGCACAGGCGAGCACGCCGGCGTTGGTGTGTGGAGGGGGCCTGTGCTGTGTGGCAGGTAAGGAGTCGCGTGTCAGGCCCCGGGGAGTTGGGGGTCCTTGGGAGGGGTGGGAGAGAGCGCAGGACCCTTCTGGGTGGTCCTGCCTGGTGCCTCGATGGAGTCCGCCACAGCGGTGGGAGGAGGGTCCTCTTGAGCCGTGGGGCCATGGGGCTGCGCGGGGCTTGTTTCTTGGGGGGCTGTGGCCCGGCGGCAGCCGCTGCTGGCCTTGCTCCTCCTTCTTCTCTGCCCGGTGGCCGAGCGTGGCTGTGGGCAGCTCCCGAGGATGTCCCGGGCTGCTGCGGTGCAGTGTGCAGGCGAGCACGTCAGCAGTGGTGTGCGGAGGGCGGCCTTTGCCACAGGGCAGGTCAGCGGCCGCGTGCAGGGTCCCGGGGTGCTGGGGAGGTTGGGGAGAGGGGCCAGGGCCCTTTGGGTGGTGCCGCCTGGTGCCTTGGGGATCTCAGTGCAGTGCCCCAGGGCAGCGGGAAGGTAATGCCCTAGGGCCGGGGAATCTGGCTCCCGCGGGGCTTGTCTCTTGGGGGGCATCCACTGATGGCCTCACTCCTCCTTTTGCTTTGCCCGGCGGCCGAGCACGGTGCTGAGCAGCTCCCGACGGCATCCCAGGGCCCTGCATCTCGGCGCTGGAGGCCAGCGCACCAGCAGCAGCTGGCGGCATTCGCTCTCATCAGGAGCAACTTGTGTCTCGTCAGCTGAGTGCCTCTTTGTGTTTGCCTATTGCTGTTGCTGCTGCGGCTGCTGCTGGGGGTACCTTTCCAAAAGGAGATTCCTCCAGGCTGCCCTCCTCTATCCCCTTGTAAGAAGGCCTTGCAGCGGAGAGGACGCCCTGCTGCGAGGTCGCTCAAGACCTCTGAGCGAGCGCCTGTGTTGGGTTTTGAGCTTTTTAAGGATGCTTGTGAGAGCTTGGCTTCTGAGACCTCAAAGCAGCAGCATGTCTTTCAGAAGGCACTGTAGGCCTGGAAGATGCAGAGGCGTCTGCCTGCGCCAGGCCCTTTCCCAAGGCGGGGAGTTGCTCGCCCCTTTCTCTTGATGCTCTGCCAAAGGTGGGCTAGCCCCCACACAGGCACATTCTGCATGCCATGTGGCAGCATGCTGGCGAAGCCAAAAACCTCCCTGGCGCTTCCAAAATCATTCACCCCGTTTTTGGCCCAAGACCGCTGGTGGCTCTTTTGCCCTCGGGAAACTGCCACGGCTGCTCTTTTTCCCCGCTCAGGAAATCCCTGAGCACTTGCCCGTGGGAAGGGTGTGGGGCTGGCACAGGCCGCTCTCCAGCTAGGCCTTGCTCTTCTGCTCGGCACTGGCCCTCTGCTGCTGGCCACCGCCAGAGAGAGGCTGCTTGAGCACAGCTCTCCTTACCTCACGAGCCTGTTAACCCAAGGGCTTAGCCTACTGACATGGCTGCCGAGTGTGCCAGCACTCTGGCCTTTCTCTCTTTTTCTAACTTTTGGCCTGTAGCTTTTTGCCCAGAACTGATTCCGGCACCAAGGAGCAGGCAGGCGTGCCAAGAACATCGCAAGCGTGTGAGGGGGAAGGAGGGAGAGGTGCCCCAGGACAAATGCCTGGAGACACTGCCTGAGGCTGCAGGGCTGGCGTGAGGAAAGCCAAAGGCCACCTGGAGCTGAAGCTGGCAAGGGCCAGGAAAGGCAAGCGGCAAGGCTCCTACAAGTGCACCAGCAGCAAAAGGAAGGCGAGGGCAAAGGGCAGCCTGCTGCTAAAGGCGGGGGGCAGGGGCCCTGGGGACAAAGGACACTGAAAACACAGATGTCCTGAAGGCTTTCTTCACCAGCTGACCGTGAGCCAGCAATGTGCGCTTGTGGCCACGAAGGCCGCTGGTATCCTGGGAAGCCGCAGGAAGAGCATTGCCAGAGGGCCGCTGGGGAGGGAGGGGGTGGGAGTCAGGGGCAGGCTCCTTCCGCTCTCCTCAGCCCTGCTGAGGCCACACGTGGAGTCTGGGGTGCAGTTCTGGGCTCCCCAGGACAACATCCGCACGGACGGAGTGGAGCGAGGCCTGCAAAGGGCCACCAAGAGGAGGAAGGCACTGGAGCAGCTCTCCTGCCAGGAGAGGCTGAGCGAGCTGGGCCTCTTCAGCCTGGGCAGGAGAAGGCGGAGGCAGGCGGGCGGATCTCAGCAAGCTCTTCTCTGCCTCTGCAATAGGCCTCTGCCTAGCACTGCCTGAGGGCATGCCTCGGAGGGGCCCAAGACAGCTGTTCTGCCACTACGTGAACCTCTGCGTGCCTGAGCCATGTGAGGGGCATGGCGATTTTGTGCCAGTGTCTGCGTGGGCACGGTGTGGTTTTGGGAGGCACAAGTGGAAGCGTGGAGGGGCAGTTCTCCTGAGGCTGCACCTGGCATGCCACTGCTCCAGTGGGGGGCTGAAGAGGGCTCCTCGGCAAGCCCTTGCTGGTGGCGGAGCCATTGCAGAAGAGCTTGTATGCTGCGCGCACCTCTCCTTTGGTAAGGGGAAAGTTTGGCAAGAGTCGGGAGGTGCAGAGGGGCACTTTGGTGGAGGCCGGAATAGGCAGGACTGCCAGTGGAGGCGCGGGAGAGCACTAGTGTGCGAGCACGTGCAGGTGGGGAGCCGTTATAGCAGCGCGGCACTGTCTGTCGGCATGTGTCGTTAGGCATGGTGTCAGTCTGGGAAGAGCGAGGAAGCGCAGCGGCGCAGTTCTTGTTTGACTGGACTAGGCCTGCAAGAACAGCGGAGGAGCCTGAGGGAAGCTGTGGGCGCTTCCTTGATGGTGCATGAGCCTTGCCAGGTGCATGGTGATTTTTGTGCCAATGTCTGAGGAGGCACGATGTCAGTTTGTGAAAAGAGGAAGTGCCGCAGGGCAGGTATTGCTTGCTGCTCTAGGCATGCAAGAGAAGCGGCGGGGCTGCAGAGAACAACTCTGCGAGAGCAAATGCGGAGTGCTGGAGAGGCCTGGTGAGGCGGGAGCAGTGTCCGGGTTTCTGAGCGAGGGCTCGTGCCTTGCCCGCGGCCCTTGGGCCATGCTTGCTGGCGTGCCGGTGCGCGGTGGGTGTGTTTGGGGCTGGGGCGCTTGTGCCTCTTGCCGGGCAGTTGGTGCCTGTTGCCAAGGCCATTGTCAGCGTTGCCCGGGGTGTCGGCGAGTTCTGTGTTCTGGCCGGCGTGGAGGCAGGCTGCCCTGGCCGCAGGCTTGGTGTGCTGGTGGCAGCCAGGGGGCTGGCGTGGGGCCCGGCACCGTCATCGGCCTGGGGTAGTGTGTGGGGGCCATGAGCTGCCTCTGGGCGTTGGTGCAGAGGGAGCTGTGGGGGACTTGTTGAGGGCACGGGTGCTGGCAGCAGCCACTGAAGCCTTCTCTCCTCCTTTGCTTTGCACGCCGGCCGAGCGTGGCGTGGCGCTGAGCAGCTCCCGAGGACATGCCGGGCCCATGCAGCACAGGCGAGCACGCCGGCGTTGGTGTGTGGAGGGGGCCTGTGCTGTGTGGCAGGTAAGGAGTCGCGTGTCAGGCCCCGGGGAGTTGCGGGTCCTTGGGAGGGGTGGGAGAGAGCGCAGGACCCTTCTGGGTGGTCCTGCCTGGTGCCTCGGGGGTCTTGATGGAGTCCGCCACAGCGGTGAGAGGAGGGTCCTCTTGAGCCGTGGCGCCATGGGGCTGCGCGGGGCTTGTTTCTTGGGGGCTGTGGCCCGGCGGCAGCCGCTGCTGGCCTTGCTCCTCCTTCTTCTCTGCCCGGTGGCCGAGCGTGGCTGTGGGCAGCTCCCGAGGACGTCCCGGGCTGCTGCGGTGCAGTGTGCAGGCGAGCACGTCAGCAGTGGTGTGCGCAGGGCGGCCTTTGCCACAGGGCAGGTCAGCGGCCGCGTGCAGGGACCCGGGGTGCTGGGGAGGTTGGGGAGAGGGGCCAGGGCCCTTTGGGTGGTGCCGCCTGGTGCCTTGGGGATCTCAGTGCAGTGCCCCAGGGCAGCGGGAAGGTAATGCCCTGGGGCCGGGGAATCTGGCTCCCGCGGGGCTTGTCTCTTGAGGGGCTGGCACTGGCATCATCCACTGATGGCCTCACTCCTCCTTTTGCTTTGCCCGGCGGCCGAGCACGGTGCTGAGCAGCTCCCGATGGCATCCCAGGGCCCTGCATCTCGGCGCTGGAGGCCAGCGCACCGGCAGCAGCTGGCGGCATTCGCACTCATCAGGAGCAACTTGTGTCTCGTCAGCTGAGTGCCTCTTTGTGTTTGCCTATTGCTGTTGCTGCTGCGGCTGCTGCTGGGGGTACCTTTCCAAAAGGAGATTCCTCCAGGCTGCCCTCCTCTATCCCCTTGTAAGAAGGCCTTGCAGCGGAGAAGACGCCCTGCTGCGAGGTCGCTCAAGACCTCTGAGCGAGCGCCTGTGTTAGGTTTTGAGCTTTTTAAGGATGCTTGTGAGAGCTTGGCTTCTGAGACCTCAAAGCAGCAGCATGTCTTTCAGAAGGCACTGTAGGCCTGGAAGATGCAGAGGCGTCTGCCTGCGCCAGGCCCTTTCCCAAGGCGGGGAGTTGCTCGCCCCTTTCTCTTGATGCTCTGCCAAAGGTGGGCTAGCCCCCACACAGGCACATTCTGCATGCCATGTGGCAGCATGCTGGCGAAGCCAAAAACCTCCCTGGCGCTTCCAAAATCATTCACCCCGTTTTTGGCCCAAGACCGCTGGTGGCTCTTTTGCCCTCGGGAAACTGCCACGGCTGCTCTTTTTCCCCGCTCAGGAAATCCCTGAGCACTTGCCCGTGGGAAGGGTGTGGGGCTGGCACAGGCCGCTCTCCAGCTAGGCCTTGCTCTTCTGCTCGGCACTGGCCCTCTGCTGCTGGCCACCGCCAGAGAGAGGCTGCTTGAGCACAGCTCTCCTTACCTCACGAGCCTGTTAACCCAAGGGCTTAGCCTACTGACATGGCTGCCGAGTGTGCCAGCACTCTGGCCTTTCTCTCTTTTTCTAACTTTTGGCCTGTAGCTTTTTGCCCAGAACTGATTCCGGCACCAAGGAGCAGGCAGGCGTGCCAAGAACATCGCAAGCGTGTGAGGGGGAAGGAGGGAGAGGTGCCCCAGGACAATTGCCTGGAGACACTGCCTGAGGCTGCAGGGCTGGCGTGAGGAAAGCCAAAGGCCACCTGGAGCTGAAGCTGGCAAGGGCCAGGAAAGGCAAGCGGCAAGGCTCCTACAAGTGCACCAGCAGCAAAAGGAAGGCGAGGGCAAAGGGCAGCCTGCTGCTAAAGGCGGGGGGCAGGGGCCCTGGGGACAAAGGACACTGAAAACACAGATGTCCTGAAGGCTTTCTTCACCAGCTGACCGTGAGCCAGCAATGTGCGCTTGTGGCCACGAAGGCCGCTGGTATCCTGGGAAGCCGCAGGAAGAGCATTGCCAGAGGGCCGCTGGGGAGGGAGGGGGTGGGAGTCAGGGGCAGGCTCCTTCCGCTCTCCTCAGCCCTGCTGAGGCCACACGTGGAGTCTGGGGTGCAGTTCTGGGCTCCCCAGGACAACATCCGCACGGACAGAGTGGAGCGAGGCCTGCAAAGGGCCACCAAGAGGAGGAAGGCACTGGAGCAGCTCTCCTGCCAGGAGAGGCTGAGTGAGCTGGGCCTCTTCAGCCTGGGCAGGAGAAGGCGGAGGCAGGCGGGCGGATCTCAGCAAGCTCTTCTCTGCCTCTGCAATAGGCCTCTGCCTAGCACTGCCTGAGGGCATGCCTCGGAGGGGCCCAAGACAGCTGTTCTGCCACTACGTGAACCTCTGCGTGCCTGAGCCATGTGAGGGGCATGGCGATTTTGTGCCAGTGTCTGCATGGGCACGGTGTGGTTTTGGGAGGCACAAGTGGAAGCGTGGAGGGGCAGTTCTCCTGAGGCTGCACCTGGCATGCCACTGCTCCAGTGGGGGCTGAAGAGGGCTCCTCGGCAAGCCCTTGCTGGTGGCGGAGCCATTGCAGAAGAGCTTGTATGCTGCGCGCACCTCTCCTTTGGTAAGGGGAAAGTTTGGCAAGAGTCGGGAGGTGCAGAGGGGCACTTTGGTGGAGGCCGGAATAGGCAGGACTGCCAGTGGAGGCGCGGGAGAGCACTAGTGTGCGAGCACGTGCAGGTGGGGAGCCGTTATAGCAGCGCGGCACTGTCTGTCGGCATGTGTCGTTAGGCATGGTGTCAGTCTGGGAAGAGCGAGGAAGCGCAGCGGCGCAGTTCTTGTTTGACTGGACTAGGCCTGCAAGAACAGCGGAGGAGCCCGAGAGAAGCTGTGGGCGCTTCCTTGATGGTGCATGAGCCTTGCCAGGTGCATGGTGATTTTTGTGCCAATGTCTGAGGAGGCACGGTGTCGTTTTGTGAAAAGAGGAAGTGCCGCAGGGCAGGTATTGCTTGCTGCTCTAGGCATGCAAGAGAAGCGGCGGGGCTGCAGAGAACAACTCTGCGAGAGCAAATGCGGAGTGCTGGAGAGGCCTGGTGAGGCGGGAGCAGTGTCCGGGTTTCTGAGCGAGGGCTCGTGCCTTGCCCGCGGCCCTTGGGCCATGCTTGCTGGCGTGCCGGTGCGCGGTGGGTGTGTTTGGGGCTGGGGCGCTTGTGCCTCTTGCCGGGCAGTTGGTGCCTGTTGCCAAGGCCATTGTCAGCGTTGCCCGGGGTGTCGGCGAGTTCTGTGTTCTGGCCGGCGTGGAGGCAGGCTGCCCTGGCCGCAGGCTTGGTGTGCTGGTGGCAGCCAGGGGGCTGGCGTGGGGCCCGGCACCGTCATCGGCCTGGGGTAGTGTGTGGGGGCCATGAGCTGCCTCTGGGCGTTGGTGCAGAGGGAGCTGTGGGGACTTGTTGAGGGCACGGGTGCTGGCAGCAGCCACTGAAGCCTTCTCTCCTCCTTTGCTTTGCACGCCGGCCGAGCGTGGCGTGGCGCTGAGCAGCTCCCGAGGACATGCCGGGCCCATGCAGCACAGGCGAGCACGCCGGCGTTGGTGTGTGGAGGGGGCCTGTGCTGTGTGGCAGGTAAGGAGTCGCGTGTCAGGCCCCGGGGAGTTGCGGGTCCTTGGGAGGGGTGGGAGAGAGCGCAGGACCCTTCTGGGTGGTCCTGCCTGGTGCCTCGGGGGTCTCGATGGAGTCCGCCACAGCGGTGAGAGGAGGGTCCTCTTGAGCCGTGGCGCCATGGGGCTGCGCGGGGCTTGTTTCTTGGGGGCTGTGGCCCGGCGGCAGCCGCTGCTGGCCTTGCTCCTCCTTCTTCTCTGCCCGGTGGCCGAGCGTGGCTGCGGGCAGCTCCCGAGGACGTCCCGGGCTGCTGCGGTGCAGTGTGCAGGCGAGCACGTCAGCAGTGGTGTGCGGAGGGCGGCCTTTGCCACAGGGCAGGTCAGCGGCCGCGTGCAGGGACCCGGGGTGCTGGGGAGGTTGGGGAGAGGGGCCAGGGCCCTTTGGGTGGTGCCGCCTGGTGCCTTGGGGATCTCAGTGCAGTGCCCCAGGGCAGCGGGAAGGTAATGCCCTAGGGCCGGGGAATCTGGCTCCCGCGGGGCTTGTCTCTTGGGGGGCTGGCACTGGCATCATCCACTGATGGCCTCACTCCTCCTTTTGCTTTGCCCGGCGGCCGAGCACGGTGCTGAGCAGCTCCCGATGGCATCCCAGGGCCCTGCATCTCGGCGCTGGAGGCCAGCACACCAGCAGCAGCTGGCGGCATTCGCACTCATCAGGAGCAACTTGTGTCTCGTCAGCTGAGTGCCTCTTTGTGTTTGCCTATTGCTGTTGCTGCTGCGGCTGCTGCTGGGGGTACCTTTCCGAAAGGAGATTCCTCCAGGCTGCCCTCCTCTATCCCCTTGTAAGAAGGCCTTGCAGCGGAGAAGACGCCCTGCTGCGAGGTCGCTCAAGACCTCTGAGCGAGCGCCTGTGTTGGGTTTTGAGCTTTTTAAGGATGCTTGTGAGAGCTTGGCTTCTGAGACCTCAAAGCAGCAGCATGTCTTTCAGAAGGCACTGTAGGCCTGGAAGATGCAGAGGCGTCTGCCTGCACCAGGCCCTTTCCCAAGGCGGGGAGTTGCTCGCCCCTTTCTCTTGATGCTCTGCCAAAGGTGGGCTAGCCCCCACACAGGCACATTCTGCATGCCATGTGGCAGCATGCTGGCAAAGCCAAAAACCTCCCTGGCGCTTCCAAAATCATTCACCCCGTTTTTGGCCCAAGACCGCTGGTGGCTCTTTTGCCCTCGGGAAACTGCCACGGCTGCTCTTTTTCCCCGCTCAGGAAATCCCTGAGCACTTGCCCGTGGGAAGGGTGTGGGGCTGGCACAGGCCGCTCTCCAGCTAGGCCTTGCTCTTCTGCTCGGCACTGGCCCTCTGCTGCTGGCCACCGCCAGAGAGAGAGGCTGCTTGAGCACAGCTCTCCTTACCTCACGAGCCTGTTAACCCAAGGGCTTAGCCTACTGACATGGCTGCCGAGTGTGCCAGCACTCTGGCCTTTCTCTCTTTTTCTAACTTTTGGCCTGTAGCTTTTTGCCCAGAACTGATTCCGGCACCAAGGAGCAGGCAGGCGTGCCAAGAACATCGCAAGCGTGTGAGGGGGAAGGAGGGAGAGGTGCCCCAGGACAAATGCCTGGAGACACTGCCTGAGGCTGCAGGGCTGGCGTGAGGAAAGCCAAAGGCCACCTGGAGCTGAAGCTGGCAAGGGCCAGGAAAGGCAAGCGGCAAGGCTCCTACAAGTGCACCAGCAGCAAAAGGAAGGCGAGGGCAAAGGGCAGCCTGCTGCTAAAGGCGGGGGGCAGGGGCCCTGGGGACAAAGGACACTGAAAACACAGATGTCCTGAAGGCTTTCTTCACCAGCTGACCGTGAGCCAGCAATGTGCGCTTGTGGCCACGAAGGCCGCTGGTATCCTGGGAAGCCGCAGGAAGAGCATTGCCAGAGGGCCGCTGGGGAGGGAGGGGGTGGGAGTCAGGGGCAGGCTCCTTCCGCTCTCCTCAGCCCTGCTGAGGCCACACGTGGAGTCTGGGGTGCAGTTCTGGGCTCCCCAGGACAACATCCGCACGGACGGAGTGGAGCGAGGCCTGCAAAGGGCCACCAAGAGGAGGAAGGCACTGGAGCAGCTCTCCTACGAGGAGAGGCTGAGCGAGCTGGGCCTCTTCAGCCTGGGCAGGAGAAGGCGGAGGCAGGCGGGCGGATCTCAGCAAGCTCTTCTCTGCCTCTGCAATAGGCCTCTGCCTAGCACTGCCTGAGGGGATGCCTTGGAGGGGCCCAAGACAGCTGTTCTGCCACTACGTGAACCTCTGCGTGCCTGAGCCATGTGAGGGGCATGGCGATTTTGTGCCAGTGTCTGCGTGGGCACGGTGTGGGTTTGGGAGGCGCAAGTGGAAGCGTGGAGGGGCAGTTCTCCTGCGGCTGCACCTGGCATGCCACTGCTCCAGTGGGGGCTGAAGAGGGCTCCTCGGCAAGCCCTTGCTGGTGGCGGAGCCATTGCAGAAGAGCTTGTATGCTGCGCGCACCTCTCCTTTGGTAAGGGGAAAGTTTGGCAAGAGTCGGGAGGTGCAGAGGGGCACTTTGGTGGAGGCCGGAATAGGCAGGACTGCCAGTGGAGGCGCGGGAGAGCACTAGTGTGCGAGCACGTGCAGGTGGGGAGCCGTTATAGCAGCGCGGCACTGTCTGTCGGCATGTGTCGTTAGGCATGGTGTCAGTCTGGGAAGAGCGAGGAAGCGCAGCGGCGCAGTTCTTGTTTGACTGGACTAGGCCTGCAAGAACAGCGGAGGAGCCCGAGAGAAGCTGTGGGCGCTTCCTTGATGGTGCATGAGCCTTGCCAGGTGCATGGTGATTTTTGTGCCAATGTCTGAGGAGGCACGGTGTCAGTTTGTGAAAAGAGGAAGTGCCGCAGGGCAGGTATTGCTTGCTGCTCTAGGCATGCAAGAGAAGCGGCGGGGCTGCAGAGAACAACTCTGCGAGAGCAAATGCGGAGTGCTGGAGAGGCCTGGTGAGGCGGGAGCAGTGTCCGGGTTTCTGAGCGAGGGCTCGTGCCTTGCCCGCGGCCCTTGGGCCATGCTTGCTGGCGTGCCGGTGCGCGGTGGGTGTGTTTGGGGCTGGGGCGCTTGTGCCTCTTGCCGGGCAGTTGGTGCCTGTTGCCAAGGCCATTGTCAGCGTTGCCCGGGGTGTCGGCGAGTTCTGTGTTCTGGCCGGCGTGGAGGCAGGCTGCCCTGGCCGCAGGCTTGGTGTGCTGGTGGCAGCCAGGGGGCTGGCGTGGGGCCCGGCACCGTCATCGGCCTGGGGTAGTGTGTGGGGGCCATGAGCTGCCTCTGGGCGTTGGTGCAGAGGGAGCTGTGGGGACTTGTTGAGGGCACGGGTGCTGGCAGCAGCCACTGAAGCCTTCTCTCCTCCTTTGCTTTGCACGCCGGCCGAGCGTGGCGTGGCGCTGAGCAGCTCCCGAGGACATGCCGGGCCCATGCAGCACAGGCGAGCACGCCGGCGTTGGTGTGTGGAGGGGGCCTGTGCTGTGTGGCAGGTAAGGAGTCGCGTGTCAGGCCCCGGGGAGTTGCGGGTCCTTGGGAGGGGTGGGAGAGAGCGCAGGACCCTTCTGGGTGGTCCTGCCTGGTGCCTCGTGGGTCTCGATGGAGTCCGCCACAGCGGTGAGAGGAGGGTCCTCTTGAGCCGTGGCGCCATGGGGCTGCGCGGGGCTTGTTTCTTGGGGGCTGTGGCCCGGCGGCAGCCGCTGCTGGCCTTGCTCCTCCTTCTTCTCTGCCCGGTGGCCGAGCGTGGCTGCGGGCAGCTCCCGAGGACGTCCCGGGCTGCTGCGGTGCAGTGTGCAGGTGAGCACGTCAGCAGTGGTGTGCGGAGGGCGGCCTTTGCCACAGGGCAGGTCAGCGGCCGCGTGCAGGGACCCGGGGTGCTGGGGAGGTTGGGGAGAGGGGCCAGGGCCCTTTGGGTGGTGCCGCCTGGTGCCTTGGGGATCTCAGTGCAGTGCCCCAGGGCAGCGGGAAGGTAATGCCCTAGGGCCGGGGAATCTGGCTCCCGCGGGGCTTGTCTCTTGGGGTGCTGGCACTGGCATCATCCACTGATGGCCTCACTCCTCCTTTTGCTTTGCCCGGCGGCCGAGCACGGTGCTGAGCAGCTCCCGATGGCATCCCAGGGCCCTGCATCTCGGCGCTGGAGGCCAGCACACCAGCAGCAGCTGGCGGCATTCGCACTCATCAGGAGCAACTTGTGTCTCGTCAGCTGAGTGCCTCTTTGTGTTTGCCTATTGCTGTTGCTGCTGCGGCTGCTGCTGGGGGTACCTTTCCGAAAGGAGATTCCTCCAGGCTGCCCTCCTCTATCCCCTTGTAAGAAGGCCTTGCAGCGGAGAAGACGCCCTGCTGCGAGGTCGCTCAAGACCTCTGAGCGAGCGCCTGTGTTGGGTTTTGAGCTTTTTAAGGATGCTTGTGAGAGCTTGGCTTCTGAGACCTCAAAGCAGCAGCATGTCTTTCAGAAGGCACTGTAGGCCTGGAAGATGCAGAGGCGTCTGCCTGCGCCAGGCCCTTTCCCAAGGCGGGGAGTTGCTCGCCCCTTTCTCTTGATGCTCTGCCAAAGGTGGGCTAGCCCCCACACAGGCACATTCTGCATGCCATGTGGCAGCATGCTGGCAAAGCCAAAAACCTCCCTGGCGCTTCCAAAATCATTCACCCCGTTTTTGGCCCAAGACCGCTGGTGGCTCTTTTGCCCTCGGGAAACTGCCACGGCTGCTCTTTTTCCCCGCTCAGGAAATCCCTGAGCACTTGCCCGTGGGAAGGGTGTGGGGCTGGCACAGGCCGCTCTCCAGCTAGGCCTTGCTCTTCTGCTCGGCACTGGCCCTCTGCTGCTGGCCACCGCCAGAGAGAGAGGCTGCTTGAGCACAGCTCTCCTTACCTCACGAGCCTGTTAACCCAAGGGCTTAGCCTACTGACATGGCTGCCGAGTGTGCCAGCACTCTGGCCTTTCTCTCTTTTTCTAACTTTTGGCCTGTAGCTTTTTGCCCAGAACTGATTCCGGCACCAAGGAGCAGGCAGGCGTGCCAAGAACATCGCAAGCGTGTGAGGGGGAAGGAGGGAGAGGTGCCCCAGGACAAATGCCTGGAGACACTGCCTGAGGCTGCAGGGCTGGCGTGAGGAAAGCCAAAGGCCACCTGGAGCTGAAGCTGGCAAGGGCCAGGAAAGGCAAGCGGCAAGGCTCCTACAAGTGCACCAGCAGCAAAAGGAAGGCGAGGGCAAAGGGCAGCCTGCTGCTAAAGGCGGGGGGCAGGGGCCCTGGGGACAAAGGACACTGAAAACACAGATGTCCTGAAGGCTTTCTTCACCAGCTGACCGTGAGCCAGCAATGTGCGCTTGTGGCCACGAAGGCCGCTGGTATCCTGGGAAGCCGCAGGAAGAGCATTGCCAGAGGGCCGCTGGGGAGGGAGGGGGTGGGAGTCAGGGGCAGGCTCCTTCCGCTCTCCTCAGCCCTGCTGAGGCCACACGTGGAGTCTGGGGTGCAGTTCTGGGCTCCCCAGGACAACATCCGCACGGACGGAGTGGAGCGAGGCCTGCAAAGGGCCACCAAGAGGAGGAAGGGACTGGAGCAGCTCTCCTACGAGGAGAGGCTGAGCGAGCTGGGCCTCTTCAGCCTGGGCAGGAGAAGGCGGAGGCAGGCGGGCGGATCTCAGCAAGCTCTTCTCTGCCTCTGCAATAGGCCTCTGCCTAGCACTGCCTGAGGGGATGCCTTGGAGGGGCCCAAGACAGCTGTTCTGCCACTACGTGAACCTCTGCGTGCCTGAGCCATGTGAGGGGCATGCGAATTTTGTGCCAGTGTCTGCGTGGGCACGGTGTGGGTTTGGGAGGCGCAAGTGGAAGCGTGGAGGGGCAGTTCTCCTGCGGCTGCACCTGGCATGCCACTGCTCCAGTGGGGGCTGAAGAGGGCTCCTCGGCAAGCCCTTGCTGGTGGCGGAGCCATTGCAGAAGAGCTTGTATGCTGCGCGCACCTCTCCTTTGGTAAGGGGAAAGTTTGGCAAGAGTCGGGAGGTGCAGAGGGGCACTTTGGTGGAGGCCGGAATAGGCAGGACTGCCAGTGGAGGCGCGGGAGAGCACTAGTGTGCGAGCACGTGCAGGTGGGGAGCCGTTATAGCAGCGCGGCACTGTCTGTCGGCATGTGTCGTTAGGCATGGTGTCAGTCTGGGAAGAGCGAGGAAGCGCAGCGGCGCAGTTCTTGTTTGACTGGACTAGGCCTGCAAGAACAGCGGAGGAGCCCGAGAGAAGCTGTGGGCGCTTCCTTGATGGTGCATGAGCCTTGCCAGGTGCATGGTGATTTTTGTGCCAATGTCTGAGGAGGCACGGTGTCGTTTTGTGAAAAGAGGAAGTGCCGCAGGGCAGGTATTGCTTGCTGCTCTAGGCATGCAAGAGAAGCGGCGGGGCTGCAGAGAACAACTCTGCGAGAGCAAATGCGGAGTGCTGGAGAGGCCTGGTGAGGCGGGAGCAGTGTCCGGGTTTCTGAGCGAGGGCTCGTGCCTTGCCCGCGGCCCTTGGGCCATGCTTGCTGGCGTGCCGGTGCGCGGTGGGTGTGTTTGGGGCTGGGGCGCTTGTGCCTCTTGCCGGGCAGTTGGTGCCTGTTGCCAAGGCCATTGTCAGCGTTGCCCGGGGTGTCGGCGAGTTCTGTGTTCTGGCCGGCGTGGAGGCAGGCTGCCCTGGCCGCAGGCTTGGTGTGCTGGTGGCAGCCAGGGGGCTGGCGTGGGGCCCGGCACCGTCATCGGCCTGGGGTAGTGTGTGGGGGCCATGAGCTGCCTCTGGGCGTTGGTGCAGAGGGAGCTGTGGGGACTTGTTGAGGGCACGGGTGCTGGCAGCAGCCACTGAAGCCTTCTCTCCTCCTTTGCTTTGCACGCCGGCCGAGCGTGGCGTGGCGCTGAGCAGCTCCCGAGGACATGCCGGGCCCATGCAGCACAGGCGAGCACGCCGGCATTGGTGTGTGGAGGGGGCCTGTGCTGTGTGGCAGGTAAGGAGTCGCGTGTCAGGCCCCGGGGAGTTGCGGGTCCTTGGGAGGGGTGGGAGAGAGCGCAGGACCCTTCTGGGTGGTCCTGCCTGGTGCCTCGGGGGTCTCGATGGAGTCCGCCACAGCGGTGAGAGGAGGGTCCTCTTGAGCCGTGGCGCCATGGGGCTGCGCGGGGCTTGTTTCTTGGGGGCTGTGGCCCGGCGGCAGCCGCTGCTGGCCTTGCTCCTCCTTCTTCTCTGCCCGGTGGCCGAGCGTGGCTGCGGGCAGCTCCCGAGGACTTCCCGGGCTGCTGCGGTGCAGTGTGCAGGCGAGCACGTCAGCAGTGGTGTGCGGAGGGCGGCCTTTGCCACAGGGCAGGTCAGCGGCCGCGTGCAGGGACCTGGGGTGCTGGGGAGGTTGGGGAGAGGGGCCAGGGCCCTTTGGGTGGTGCCGCCTGGTGCCTTGGGGATCTCAGTGCAGTGCCCCAGGGCAGCGGGAAGGTAATGCCCTAGGGCCGGGGAATCTGGCTCCCGCGGGGCTTGTCTCTTGGGGTGCTGGCACTGGCATCATCCACTGATGGCCTCACTCCTCCTTTTGCTTTGCCCGGCGGCCGAGCACGGTGCTGAGCAGCTCCCGATGGCATCCCAGGGCCCTGCATCTCGGCGCTGGAGGCCAGCACACCAGCAGCAGCTGGCGGCATTCGCACTCATCAGGAGCAACTTGTGTCTCGTCAGCTGAGTGCCTCTTTGTGTTTGCCTATTGCTGTTGCTGCTGCGGCTGCTGCTGGGGGTACCTTTCCGAAAGGAGATTCCTCCAGGCTGCCCTCCTCTATCCCCTTGTAAGAAGGCCTTGCAGCGGAGAAGACGCCCTGCTGCGAGGTCGCTCAAGACCTCTGAGCGAGCGCCTGTGTTGGGTTTTGAGCTTTTTAAGGATGCTTGTGAGAGCTTGGCTTCTGAGACCTCAAAGCAGCAGCATGTCTTTCAGAAGGCACTGTAGGCCTGGAAGATGCAGAGGCGTCTGCCTGCGCCAGGCCCTTTCCCAAGGCGGGGAGTTGCTCGCCCCTTTCTCTTGATGCTCTGCCAAAGGTGGGCTAGCCCCCACACAGGCACATTCTGCATGCCATGTGGCAGCATGCTGGCAAAGCCAAAAACCTCCCTGGCGCTTCCAAAATCATTCACCCCGTTTTTGGCCCAAGACCGCTGGTGGCTCTTTTGCCCTCGGGAAACTGCCACGGCTGCTCTTTTTCCCCGCTCAGGAAATCCCTGAGCACTTGCCCGTGGGAAGGGTGTGGGGCTGGCACAGGCCGCTCTCCAGCTAGGCCTTGCTCTTCTGCTCGGCACTGGCCCTCTGCTGCTGGCCACCGCCAGAGAGAGAGAGGCTGCTTGAGCACAGCTCTCCTTACCTCACGAGCCTGTTAACCCAAGGGCTTAGCCTACTGACCTGGCTGCCGAGTGTGCCAGCACTCTGGCCTTTCTCTCTTTTTCTAACTTTTGGCCTGTAGCTTTTTGCCCAGAACTGATTCCGGCACCAAGGAGCAGGCAGGCGTGCCAAGAACATTGCAAGCGTGTGAGGGGGAAGGAGGGAGAGGTGCCCCAGGACAATTGCCTGGAGACACTGCCTGAGGCTGCAGGGCTGGCGTGAGGAAAGCCAAAGGCCACCTGGAGCTGAAGCTGGCAAGGGCCAGGAAAGGCAAGCGGCAAGGCTCCTACAAGTGCACCAGCAGCAAAAGGAAGGCGAGGGCAAAGGGCAGCCTGCTGCTAAAGGCGGGGGGCAGGGGCCCTGGGGACAAAGGACACTGAAAACACAGATGTCCTGAAGGCTTTCTTCACCAGCTGACCGTGAGCCAGCAATGTGCGCTTGTGGCCACGAAGGCCGCTGGTATCCTGGGAAGCCGCAGGAAGAGCATTGCCAGAGGGCCGCTGGGGAGGGAGGGGGTGGGAGTCAGGGGCAGGCTCCTTCCGCTCTCCTCAGCCCTGCTGAGGCCACACGTGGAGTCTGGGGTGCAGTTCTGGGCTCCCCAGGACAACATCCGCACGGACGGAGTGGAGCGAGGCCTGCAAAGGGCCACCAAGAGGAGGAAGGCACTGGAGCAGCTCTCCTGCCAGGAGAGGCTGAGCGAGCTGGGCCTCTTCAGCCTGGGCAGGAGAAGGCGGAGGCAAGCGGGCAGATCTCAGCAAGCTCTTCTCTGCCTCTGCAATAGGCCTCTGCCTAGCACTGCCTGAGGGCATGCCTCGGAGGGGCCCAAGACAGCTGTTCTGCCACTACGTGAACCTCTGCGTGCCTGAGCCATGTGAGGGGCATGGCGATTTTGTGCCAGTGTCTGCGTGGGCACGGTGTGGGTTTGGGAGGCGCAAGTGGAAGCGTGGAGGGGCAGTTCTCCTGCGGCTGCACCTGGCATGCCACTGCTCCAGTGGGGGCTGAAGAGGGCTCCTCGGCAAGCCCTTGCTGGTGGCGGAGCCATTGCAGAAGAGCTTGTATGCTGCGCGCACCTCTCCTTTGGTAAGGGGAAAGTTTGGCAAGAGTCGGGAGGTGCAGAGGGGCACTTTGGCGGAGGCCGGAATAGGCAGGACTGCCAGTGGAGGCGCGGGAGAGCACTAGTGTGCGAGCACGTGCAGGTGGGGAGCCGTTATAGCAGCGCGGCACTGTCTGTCGGCATGTGTCGTTAGGCATGGTGTCAGTCTGGGAAGAGCGAGGAAGCGCAGCGGCGCAGTTCTTGTTTGACTGGACTAGGCCTGCAAGAACAGCGGAGGAGCCCGAGGGAAGCTGTGGGCGCTTCCTTGATGGTGCATGAGCCTTGCCAGGTGCATGGTGATTTTTGTGCCAATGTCTGAGGAGGCACGGTGTCAGTTTGTGAAAAGAGGAAGTGCCGCAGGGCAGGTATTGCTTGCTGCTCTAGGCATGCAAGAGAAGCGGCGGGGCTGCAGAGAACAACTCTGCGAGAGCAAATGCGGAGTGCTGGAGAGGCCTGGTGAGGCGGGAGCAGTGTCCGGGTTTCTGAGCGAGGGCTCGTGCCTTGCCCGCGGCCCTTGGGCCATGCTTGCTGGCGTGCCGGTGCGCGGTGGGTGTGTTTGGGGCTGGGGCGCTTGTGCCTCTTGCCGGGCAGTTGATGCCTGTTGCCAAGGCCATTGTCAGCGTTGCCCGGGGTGTCGGCGAGTTCTGTGTTCTGGCCGGCGTGGAGGCAGGCTGCCCTGGCCGCAGGCTTGGTGTGCTGGTGGCAGCCAGGGGGCTGGCGTGGGGCCCGGCACCGTCATCGGCCTGGGGTAGTGTGTGGGGGCCATGAGCTGCCTCTGGGCGTTGGTGCAGAGGGAGCTGTGGGGACTTGTTGAGGGCACGGGTGCTGGCAGCAGCCACTGAAGCCTTCTCTCCTCCTTTGCTTTGCACGCCGGCCGAGCGTGGCGTGGCGCTGAGCAGCTCCCGAGGACATGCCGGGCCCATGCAGCACAGGCGAGCACGCCGGCGTTGGTGTGTGGAGGGGGCCTGTGCTGTGTGGCAGGTAAGGAGTCGCGTGTCAGGCCCCGGGGAGTTGGGGGTCCTTGGGAGGGGTGGGAGAGAGCGCAGGACCCTTCTGGGTGGTCCTGCCTGGTGCCTCGGGGGTCTCGGATGGAGTCCGCCACAGCGGTGAGAGGAAGGTCCTCTTGAGCCGTGGGGCCATGGGGCTGCGCGGGGCTTGTTTCTTGGGGGCTGTGGCCCGGCGGCAGCCGCTGCTGGCCTTGCTCCTCCTTCTTCTCTGCCTGGTGGCCGAGCGTGGCTGCGGGCAGCTCCCGAGGATGTCCCGGGCTGCTGCGGTGCAGTGTGCAGGCGAGCACGTCAGCAGTGGTGTGCGGAGGGCGGCCTTTGCCACAGGGCAGGTCAGCGGCCGCGTGCAGGGACCTGGGGTGCTGGGGAGGTTGGGGAGAGGGGCCAGGGCCCTTTGGGTGGTGCCGCCTGGTGCCTTGGGGATCTCAGTGGAGTGCCCCAGGGCAGCGGGAAGGTAATGCCCTAGGGCCGGGGAATCTGGCTCCCGCGGGGCTTGTCTCTTGGGGTGCTGGCACTGGCATCATCCACTGATGGCCTCACTCCTCCTTTTGCTTTGCCCGGCGGCCGAGCACGGTGCTGAGCAGCTCCCGACGGCATCCCAGGGCCCTGCATCTCGGCGCTGGAGGCCAGCACACCAGCAGCAGCTGGCGGCATTCGCACTCATCAGGAGCAACTTGTGTCTCGTCAGCTGAGTGCCTCTTTGTGTTTGCCTATTGCTGTTGCTGCTGCGGCTGCTGCTGGGGGTACCTTTCCGAAAGGAGATTCCTCCAGGCTGCCCTCCTCTATCCCCTTGTAAGAAGGCCTTGCAGCGGAGAAGACGCCCTGCTGCGAGGTCGCTCAAGACCTCTGAGCGAGCGCCTGTGTTGGGTTTTGAGCTTTTTAAGGATGCTTGTGAGAGCTTGGCTTCTGAGACCTCAAAGCAGCAGCATGTCTTTCAGAAGGCACTGTAGGCCTGGAAGATGCAGAGGCGTCTGCCTGCGCCAGGCCCTTTCCCAAGGCGGGGAGTTGCTCGCCCCTTTCTCTTGATGCTCTGCCAAAGGTGGGCTAGCCCCCACACAGGCACATTCTGCATGCCATGTGGCAGCATGCTGGCGAAGCCAAAAACCTCCCTGGCGCTTCCAAAATCATTCACCCCGTTTTTGGCCCAAGACCGCTGGTGGCTCTTTTGCCCTCGGGAAACTGCCACGGCTGCTCTTTTTCCCCGCTCAGGAAATCCCTGAGCACTTGCCCGTGGGAAGGGTGTGGGGCTGGCACAGGCCGCTCTCCAGCTAGGCCTTGCTCTTCTGCTCGGCACTGGCCCTCTGCTGCTGGCCACCGCCAGAGAGAGGCTGCTTGAGCACAGCTCTCCTTACCTCACGAGCCTGTTAACCCAAGGGCTTAGCCTACTGACATGGCTGCCGAGTGTGCCAGCACTCTGGCCTTTCTCTCTTTTTCTAACTTTTGGCCTGTAGCTTTTTGCCCAGAACTGATTCCGGCACCAAGGAGCAGGCAGGCGTGCCAAGAACATCGCAAGCGTGTGAGGGGGAAGGAGGGAGAGGTGCCCCAGGACAAATGCCTGGAGACACTGCCTGAGGCTGCAGGGCTGGCGTGAGGAAAGCCAAAGGCCACCTGGAGCTGAAGCTGGCAAGGGCCAGGAAAGGCAAGCGGCAAGGCTCCTACAAGTGCACCAGCAGCAAAAGGAAGGCGAGGGCAAAGGGCAGCCTGCTGCTAAAGGCGGGGGGCAGGGGCCCTGGGGACAAAGGACACTGAAAACACAGATGTCCTGAAGGCTTTCTTCACCAGCTGACCGTGAGCCAGCAATGTGCGCTTGTGGCCACGAAGGCCGCTGGTATCCTGGGAAGCCGCAGGAAGAGCATTGCCAGAGGGCCGCTGGGGAGGGAGGGGGTGGGAGTCAGGGGCAGGCTCCTTCCGCTCTCCTCAGCCCTGCTGAGGCCACACGTGGAGTCTGGGGTGCAGTTCTGGGCTCCCCAGGACAACATCCGCACGGACGGAGTGGAGCGAGGCCTGCAAAGGGCCACCAAGAGGAGGAAGGCACTGGAGCAGCTCTCCTACGAGGAGAGGCTGAGCGAGCTGGGCCTCTTCAGCCTGGGCAGGAGAAGGCGGAGGCAGGCGGGCGGATCTCAGCAAGCTCTTCTCTGCCTCTGCAATAGGCCTCTGCCTAGCACTGCCTGAGGGGATGCCTTGGAGGGGCCCAAGACAGCTGTTCTGCCACTACGTGAACCTCTGCGTGCCTGAGCCATGTGAGGGGCATGGCGATTTTGTGCCAGTGTCTGCGTGGGCACGGTGTGGGTTTGGGAGGCGCAAGTGGAAGCGTGGAGGGGCAGTTCTCCTGCGGCTGCACCTGGCATGCCACTGCTCCAGTGGGGGCTGAAGAGGGCTCCTCGGCAAGCCCTTGCTGGTGGCGGAGCCATTGCAGAAGAGCTTGTATGCTGCGCGCACCTCTCCTTTGGTAAGGGGAAAGTTTGGCAAGAGTCGGGAGGTGCAGAGGGGCACTTTGGTGGAGGCCGGAATAGGCAGGACTGCCAGTGGAGGCGCGGGAGAGCACTAGTGTGCGAGCACGTGCAGGTGGGGAGCCGTTATAGCAGCGCGGCACTGTCTGTCGGCATGTGTCGTTAGGCATGGTGTCAGTCTGGGAAGAGCGAGGAAGCGCAGCGGCGCAGTTCTTGTTTGACTGGACTAGGCCTGCAAGAACAGCGGAGGAGCCCGAGAGAAGCTGTGGGCGCTTCCTTGATGGTGCATGAGCCTTGCCAGGTGCATGGTGATTTTTGTGCCAATGTCTGAGGAGGCACGGTGTCGTTTTGTGAAAAGAGGAAGTGCCGCAGGGCAGGTATTGCTTGCTGCTCTAGGCATGCAAGAGAAGCGGCGGGGCTGCAGAGAACAACTCTGCGAGAGCAAATGCGGAGTGCTGGAGAGGCCTGGTGAGGCGGGAGCAGTGTCCGGGTTTCTGAGCGAGGGCTCGTGCCTTGCCCGCGGCCCTTGGGCCATGCTTGCTGGCGTGCCGGTGCGCGGTGGGTGTGTTTGGGGCTGGGGCGCTTGTGCCTCTTGCCGGGCAGTTGGTGCCTGTTGCCAAGGCCATTGTCAGCGTTGCCCGGGGTGTCGGCGAGTTCTGTGTTCTGGCCGGCGTGGAGGCAGGCTGCCCTGGCCGCAGGCTTGGTGTGCTGGTGGCAGCCAGGGGGCTGGCGTGGGGCCCGGCACCGTCATCGGCCTGGGGTAGTGTGTGGGGGCCATGAGCTGCCTCTGGGCGTTGGTGCAGAGGGAGCTGTGGGGACTTGTTGAGGGCACGGGTGCTGGCAGCAGCCACTGAAGCCTTCTCTCCTCCTTTGCTTTGCACGCCGGCCGAGCGTGGCGTGGCGCTGAGCAGCTCCCGAGGACATGCCGGGCCCATGCAGCACAGGCGAGCACGCCGGCGTTGGTGTGTGGAGGGGGCCTGTGCTGTGTGGCAGGTAAGGAGTCGCGTGTCAGGCCCCGGGGAGTTGCGGGTCCTTGGGAGGGGTGGGAGAGAGCGCAGGACCCTTCTGGGTGGTCCTGCCTGGTGCCTCGGGGGTCTCGATGGAGTCCGCCACAGCGGTGAGAGGAGGGTCCTCTTGAGCCGTGGCGCCATGGGGCTGCGCGGGGCTTGTTTCTTGGGGGCTGTGGCCCGGCGGCAGCCGCTGCTGGCCTTGCTCCTCCTTCTTCTCTGCCCGGTGGCCGAGCGTGGCTGCGGGCAGCTCCCGAGGACTTCCCGGGCTGCTGCGGTGCAGTGTGCAGGCGAGCACGTCAGCAGTGGTGTGCGGAGGGCGGCCTTTGCCACAGGGCAGGTCAGCGGCCGCGTGCAGGGACCCGGGGTGCTGGGGAGGTTGGGGAGAGGGGCCAGGGCCCTTTGGGTGGTGCCGCCTGGTGCCTTGGGGATCTCAGTGCAGTGCCCCAGGGCAGCGGGAAGGTAATGCCCTAGGGCCGGGGAATCTGGCTCCCGCGGGGCTTGTCTCTTGGGGTGCTGGCACTGGCATCATCCACTGATGGCCTCACTCCTCCTTTTGCTTTGCCCGGCGGCCGAGCACGGTGCTGAGCAGCTCCCGATGGCATCCCAGGGCCCTGCATCTCGGCGCTGGAGGCCAGCACACCAGCAGCAGCTGGCGGCATTCGCACTCATCAGGAGCAACTTGTGTCTCGTCAGCTGAGTGCCTCTTTGTGTTTGCCTATTGCTGTTGCTGCTGCGGCTGCTGCTGGGGGTACCTTTCCGAAAGGAGATTCCTCCAGGCTGCCCTCCTCTATCCCCTTGTAAGAAGGCCTTGCAGCGGAGAAGACGCCCTGCTGCGAGGTCGCTCAAGACCTCTGAGCGAGCGCCTGTGTTGGGTTTTGAGCTTTTTAAGGATGCTTGTGAGAGCTTGGCTTCTGAGACCTCAAAGCAGCAGCATGTCTTTCAGAAGGCACTGTAGGCCTGGAAGATGCAGAGGCGTCTGCCTGCGCCAGGCCCTTTCCCAAGGCGGGGAGTTGCTCGCCCCTTTCTCTTGATGCTCTGCCAAAGGTGGGCTAGCCCCCACACAGGCACATTCTGCATGCCATGTGGCAGCATGCTGGCAAAGCCAAAAACCTCCCTGGCGCTTCCAAAATCATTCACCCCGTTTTTGGCCCAAGACCGCTGGTGGCTCTTTTGCCCTCGGGAAACTGCCACGGCTGCTCTTTTTCCCCGCTCAGGAAATCCCTGAGCACTTGCCCGTGGGAAGGGTGTGGGGCTGGCACAGGCCGCTCTCCAGCTAGGCCTTGCTCTTCTGCTCGGCACTGGCCCTCTGCTGCTGGCCACCGCCAGAGAGAGAGGCTGCTTGAGCACAGCTCTCCTTACCTCACGAGCCTGTTAACCCAAGGGCTTAGCCTACTGACATGGCTGCCGAGTGTGCCAGCACTCTGGCCTTTCTCTCTTTTTCTAACTTTTGGCCTGTAGCTTTTTGCCCAGAACTGATTCCGGCACCAAGGAGCAGGCAGGCGTGCCAAGAACATCGCAAGCGTGTGAGGGGGAAGGAGGGAGAGGTGCCCCAGGACAAATGCCTGGAGACACTGCCTGAGGCTGCAGGGCTGGCGTGAGGAAAGCCAAAGGCCACCTGGAGCTGAAGCTGGCAAGGGCCAGGAAAGGCAAGCGGCAAGGCTCCTACAAGTGCACCAGCAGCAAAAGGAAGGCGAGGGCAAAGGGCAGCCTGCTGCTAAAGGCGGGGGGCAGGGGCCCTGGGGACAAAGGACACTGAAAACACAGATGTCCTGAAGGCTTTCTTCACCAGCTGACCGTGAGCCAGCAATGTGCGCTTGTGGCCACGAAGGCCGCTGGTATCCTGGGAAGCCGCAGGAAGAGCATTGCCAGAGGGCCGCTGGGGAGGGAGGGGGTGGGAGTCAGGGGCAGGCTCCTTCCGCTCTCCTCAGCCCTGCTGAGGCCACACGTGGAGTCTGGGGTGCAGTTCTGGGCTCCCCAGGACAACATCCGCACGGACGGAGTGGAGCGAGGCCTGCAAAGGGCCACCAAGAGGAGGAAGGCACTGGAGCAGCTCTCCTACGAGGAGAGGCTGAGCGAGCTGGGCCTCTTCAGCCTGGGCAGGAGAAGGCGGAGGCAGGCGGGCGGATCTCAGCAAGCTCTTCTCTGCCTCTGCAATAGGCCTCTGCCTAGCACTGCCTGAGGGGATGCCTTGGAGGGGCCCAAGACAGCTGTTCTGCCACTACGTGAACCTCTGCGTGCCTGAGCCATGTGAGGGGCATGCGAATTTTGTGCCAGTGTCTGCGTGGGCACGGTGTGGGTTTGGGAGGCGCAAGTGGAAGCGTGGAGGGGCAGTTCTCCTGCGGCTGCACCTGGCATGCCACTGCTCCAGTGGGGGCTGAAGAGGGCTCCTCGGCAAGCCCTTGCTGGTGGCGGAGCCATTGCAGAAGAGCTTGTATGCTGCGCGCACCTCTCCTTTGGTAAGGGGAAAGTTTGGCAAGAGTCGGGAGGTGCAGAGGGGCACTTTGGTGGAGGCCGGAATAGGCAGGACTGCCAGTGGAGGCGCGGGAGAGCACTAGTGTGCGAGCACGTGCAGGTGGGGAGCCGTTATAGCAGCGCGGCACTGTCTGTCGGCATGTGTCGTTAGGCATGGTGTCAGTCTGGGAAGAGCGAGGAAGCGCAGCGGCGCAGTTCTTGTTTGACTGGACTAGGCCTGCAAGAACAGCGGAGGAGCCCGAGAGAAGCTGTGGGCGCTTCCTTGATGGTGCATGAGCCTTGCCAGGTGCATGGTGATTTTTGTGCCAATGTCTGAGGAGGCACGGTGTCGTTTTGTGAAAAGAGGAAGTGCCGCAGGGCAGGTATTGCTTGCTGCTCTAGGCATGCAAGAGAAGCGGCGGGGCTGCAGAGAACAACTCTGCGAGAGCAAATGCGGAGTGCTGGAGAGGCCTGGTGAGGCGGGAGCAGTGTCCGGGTTTCTGAGCGAGGGCTCGTGCCTTGCCCGCGGCCCTTGGGCCATGCTTGCTGGCGTGCCGGTGCGCGGTGGGTGTGTTTGGGGCTGGGGCGCTTGTGCCTCTTGCCGGGCAGTTGGTGCCTGTTGCCAAGGCCATTGTCAGCGTTGCCCGGGGTGTCGGCGAGTTCTGTGTTCTGGCCGGCGTGGAGGCAGGCTGCCCTGGCCGCAGGCTTGGTGTGCTGGTGGCAGCCAGGGGGCTGGCGTGGGGCCCGGCACCGTCATCGGCCTGGGGTAGTGTGTGGGGGCCATGAGCTGCCTCTGGGCGTTGGTGCAGAGGGAGCTGTGGGGACTTGTTGAGGGCACGGGTGCTGGCAGCAGCCACTGAAGCCTTCTCTCCTCCTTTGCTTTGCACGCCGGCCGAGCGTGGCGTGGCGCTGAGCAGCTCCCGAGGACATGCCGGGCCCATGCAGCACAGGCGAGCACGCCGGCATTGGTGTGTGGAGGGGGCCTGTGCTGTGTGGCAGGTAAGGAGTCGCGTGTCAGGCCCCGGGGAGTTGCGGGTCCTTGGGAGGGGTGGGAGAGAGCGCAGGACCCTTCTGGGTGGTCCTGCCTGGTGCCTCGGGGGTCTCGATGGAGTCCGCCACAGCGGTGAGAGGAGGGTCCTCTTGAGCCGTGGCGCCATGGGGCTGCGCGGGGCTTGTTTCTTGGGGGCTGTGGCCCGGCGGCAGCCGCTGCTGGCCTTGCTCCTCCTTCTTCTCTGCCCGGTGGCCGAGCGTGGCTGCGGGCAGCTCCCGAGGACTTCCCGGGCTGCTGCGGTGCAGTGTGCAGGCGAGCACGTCAGCAGTGGTGTGCGGAGGGCGGCCTTTGCCACAGGGCAGGTCAGCGGCCGCGTGCAGGGACCCGGGGTGCTGGGGAGGTTGGGGAGAGGGGCCAGGGCCCTTTGGGTGGTGCCGCCTGGTGCCTTGGGGATCTCAGTGCAGTGCCCCAGGGCAGCGGGAAGGTAATGCCCTAGGGCCGGGGAATCTGGCTCCCGCGGGGCTTGTCTCTTGGGGTGCTGGCACTGGCATCATCCACTGATGGCCTCACTCCTCCTTTTGCTTTGCCCGGCGGCCGAGCACGGTGCTGAGCAGCTCCCGATGGCATCCCAGGGCCCTGCATCTCGGCGCTGGAGGCCAGCACACCAGCAGCAGCTGGCGGCATTCGCACTCATCAGGAGCAACTTGTGTCTCGTCAGCTGAGTGCCTCTTTGTGTTTGCCTATTGCTGTTGCTGCTGCGGCTGCTGCTGGGGGTACCTTTCCGAAAGGAGATTCCTCCAGGCTGCCCTCCTCTATCCCCTTGTAAGAAGGCCTTGCAGCGGAGAAGACGCCCTGCTGCGAGGTCGCTCAAGACCTCTGAGCGAGCGCCTGTGTTGGGTTTTGAGCTTTTTAAGGATGCTTGTGAGAGCTTGGCTTCTGAGACCTCAAAGCAGCAGCATGTCTTTCAGAAGGCACTGTAGGCCTGGAAGATGCAGAGGCGTCTGCCTGCGCCAGGCCCTTTCCCAAGGCGGGGAGTTGCTCGCCCCTTTCTCTTGATGCTCTGCCAAAGGTGGGCTAGCCCCCACACAGGCACATTCTGCATGCCATGTGGCAGCATGCTGGCAAAGCCAAAAACCTCCCTGGCGCTTCCAAAATCATTCACCCCGTTTTTGGCCCAAGACCGCTGGTGGCTCTTTTGCCCTCGGGAAACTGCCACGGCTGCTCTTTTTCCCCGCTCAGGAAATCCCTGAGCACTTGCCCGTGGGAAGGGTGTGGGGCTGGCACAGGCCGCTCTCCAGCTAGGCCTTGCTCTTCTGCTCGGCACTGGCCCTCTGCTGCTGGCCACCGCCAGAGAGAGAGAGGCTGCTTGAGCACAGCTCTCCTTACCTCACGAGCCTGTTAACCCAAGGGCTTAGCCTACTGACCTGGCTGCCGAGTGTGCCAGCACTCTGGCCTTTCTCTCTTTTTCTAACTTTTGGCCTGTAGCTTTTTGCCCAGAACTGATTCCGGCACCAAGGAGCAGGCAGGCGTGCCAAGAACATTGCAAGCGTGTGAGGGGGAAGGAGGGAGAGGTGCCCCAGGACAATTGCCTGGAGACACTGCCTGAGGCTGCAGGGCTGGCGTGAGGAAAGCCAAAGGCCACCTGGAGCTGAAGCTGGCAAGGGCCAGGAAAGGCAAGCGGCAAGGCTCCTACAAGTGCACCAGCAGCAAAAGGAAGGCGAGGGCAAAGGGCAGCCTGCTGCTAAAGGCGGGGGGCAGGGGCCCTGGGGACAAAGGACACTGAAAACACAGATGTCCTGAAGGCTTTCTTCACCAGCTGACCGTGAGCCAGCAATGTGCGCTTGTGGCCACGAAGGCCGCTGGTATCCTGGGAAGCCGCAGGAAGAGCATTGCCAGAGGGCCGCTGGGGAGGGAGGGGGTGGGAGTCAGGGGCAGGCTCCTTCCGCTCTCCTCAGCCCTGCTGAGGCCACACGTGGAGTCTGGGGTGCAGTTCTGGGCTCCCCAGGACAACATCCGCACGGACGGAGTGGAGCGAGGCCTGCAAAGGGCCACCAAGAGGAGGAAGGCACTGGAGCAGCTCTCCTGCCAGGAGAGGCTGAGCGAGCTGGGCCTCTTCAGCCTGGGCAGGAGAAGGCGGAGGCAGGCGGGCAGATCTCAGCAAGCTCTTCTCTGCCTCTGCAATAGGCCTCTGCCTAGCACTGCCTGAGGGCATGCCTCGGAGGGGCCCAAGACAGCTGTTCTGCCACTACGTGAACCTCTGCGTGCCTGAGCCATGTGAGGGGCATGGCGATTTTGTGCCAGTGTCTGCGTGGGCACGGTGTGGGTTTGGGAGGCGCAAGTGGAAGCGTGGAGGGGCAGTTCTCCTGCGGCTGCACCTGGCATGCCACTGCTCCAGTGGGGGCTGAAGAGGGCTCCTCGGCAAGCCCTTGCTGGTGGCGGAGCCATTGCAGAAGAGCTTGTATGCTGCGCGCACCTCTCCTTTGGTAAGGGGAAAGTTTGGCAAGAGTCGGGAGGTGCAGAGGGGCACTTTGGCGGAGGCCGGAATAGGCAGGACTGCCAGTGGAGGCGCGGGAGAGCACTAGTGTGCGAGCACGTGCAGGTGGGGAGCCGTTATAGCAGCGCGGCACTGTCTGTCGGCATGTGTCGTTAGGCATGGTGTCAGTCTGGGAAGAGCGAGGAAGCGCAGCGGCGCAGTTCTTGTTTGACTGGACTAGGCCTGCAAGAACAGCGGAGGAGCCCGAGGGAAGCTGTGGGCGCTTCCTTGATGGTGCATGAGCCTTGCCAGGTGCATGGTGATTTTTGTGCCAATGTCTGAGGAGGCACGGTGTCAGTTTGTGAAAAGAGGAAGTGCCGCAGGGCAGGTATTGCTTGCTGCTCTAGGCATGCAAGAGAAGCGGCGGGGCTGCAGAGAACAACTCTGCGAGAGCAAATGCGGAGTGCTGGAGAGGCCTGGTGAGGCGGGAGCAGTGTCCGGGTTTCTGAGCGAGGGCTCGTGCCTTGCCCGCGGCCCTTGGGCCATGCTTGCTGGCGTGCCGGTGCGCGGTGGGTGTGTTTGGGGCTGGGGCGCTTGTGCCTCTTGCCGGGCAGTTGATGCCTGTTGCCAAGGCCATTGTCAGCGTTGCCCGGGGTGTCGGCGAGTTCTGTGTTCTGGCCGGCGTGGAGGCAGGCTGCCCTGGCCGCAGGCTTGGTGTGCTGGTGGCAGCCAGGGGGCTGGCGTGGGGCCCGGCACCGTCATCGGCCTGGGGTAGTGTGTGGGGGCCATGAGCTGCCTCTGGGCGTTGGTGCAGAGGGAGCTGTGGGGACTTGTTGAGGGCACGGGTGCTGGCAGCAGCCACTGAAGCCTTCTCTCCTCCTTTGCTTTGCACGCCGGCCGAGCGTGGCGTGGCGCTGAGCAGCTCCCGAGGACATGCCGGGCCCATGCAGCACAGGCGAGCACGCCGGCGTTGGTGTGTGGAGGGGGCCTGTGCTGTGTGGCAGGTAAGGAGTCGCGTGTCAGGCCCCGGGGAGTTGGGGGTCCTTGGGAGGGGTGGGAGAGAGCGCAGGACCCTTCTGGGTGGTCCTGCCTGGTGCCTCGGGGGTCTCGGATGGAGTCCGCCACAGCGGTGAGAGGAAGGTCCTCTTGAGCCGTGGGGCCATGGGGCTGCGCGGGGCTTGTTTCTTGGGGGCTGTGGCCCGGCGGCAGCCGCTGCTGGCCTTGCTCCTCCTTCTTCTCTGCCTGGTGGCCGAGCGTGGCTGCGGGCAGCTCCCGAGGATGTCCCGGGCTGCTGCGGTGCAGTGTGCAGGCGAGCACGTCAGCAGTGGTGTGCGGAGGGCGGCCTTTGCCACAGGGCAGGTCAGCGGCCGCGTGCAGGGACCTGGGGTGCTGGGGAGGTTGGGGAGAGGGGCCAGGGCCCTTTGGGTGGTGCCGCCTGGTGCCTTGGGGATCTCAGTGGAGTGCCCCAGGGCAGCGGGAAGGTAATGCCCTAGGGCCGGGGAATCTGGCTCCCGCGGGGCTTGTCTCTTGGGGTGCTGGCACTGGCATCATCCACTGATGGCCTCACTCCTCCTTTTGCTTTGCCCGGCGGCCGAGCACGGTGCTGAGCAGCTCCCGACGGCATCCCAGGGCCCTGCATCTCGGCGCTGGAGGCCAGCACACCAGCAGCAGCTGGCGGCATTCGCACTCATCAGGAGCAACTTGTGTCTCGTCAGCTGAGTGCCTCTTTGTGTTTGCCTATTGCTGTTGCTGCTGCGGCTGCTGCTGGGGGTACCTTTCCGAAAGGAGATTCCTCCAGGCTGCCCTCCTCTATCCCCTTGTAAGAAGGCCTTGCAGCGGAGAAGACGCCCTGCTGCGAGGTCGCTCAAGACCTCTGAGCGAGCGCCTGTGTTGGGTTTTGAGCTTTTTAAGGATGCTTGTGAGAGCTTGGCTTCTGAGACCTCAAAGCAGCAGCATGTCTTTCAGAAGGCACTGTAGGCCTGGAAGATGCAGAGGCGTCTGCCTGCGCCAGGCCCTTTCCCAAGGCGGGGAGTTGCTCGCCCCTTTCTCTTGATGCTCTGCCAAAGGTGGGCTAGCCCCCACACAGGCACATTCTGCATGCCATGTGGCAGCATGCTGGCAAAGCCAAAAACCTCCCTGGCGCTTCCAAAATCATTCACCCCGTTTTTGGCCCAAGACCGCTGGTGGCTCTTTTGCCCTCGGGAAACTGCCACGGCTGCTCTTTTTCCCCGCTCAGGAAATCCCTGAGCACTTGCCCGTGGGAAGGGTGTGGGGCTGGCACAGGCCGCTCTCCAGCTAGGCCTTGCTCTTCTGCTCGGCACTGGCCCTCTGCTGCTGGCCACCGCCAGAGAGAGAGAGGCTGCTTGAGCACAGCTCTCCTTACCTCACGAGCCTGTTAACCCAAGGGCTTAGCCTACTGACCTGGCTGCCGAGTGTGCCAGCACTCTGGCCTTTCTCTCTTTTTCTAACTTTTGGCCTGTAGCTTTTTGCCCAGAACTGATTCCGGCACCAAGGAGCAGGCAGGCGTGCCAAGAACATTGCAAGCGTGTGAGGGGGAAGGAGGGAGAGGTGCCCCAGGACAATTGCCTGGAGACACTGCCTGAGGCTGCAGGGCTGGCGTGAGGAAAGCCAAAGGCCACCTGGAGCTGAAGCTGGCAAGGGCCAGGAAAGGCAAGCGGCAAGGCTCCTACAAGTGCACCAGCAGCAAAAGGAAGGCGAGGGCAAAGGGCAGCCTGCTGCTAAAGGCGGGGGGCAGGGGCCCTGGGGACAAAGGACACTGAAAACACAGATGTCCTGAAGGCTTTCTTCACCAGCTGACCGTGAGCCAGCAATGTGCGCTTGTGGCCACGAAGGCCGCTGGTATCCTGGGAAGCCGCAGGAAGAGCATTGCCAGAGGGCCGCTGGGGAGGGAGGGGGTGGGAGTCAGGGGCAGGCTCCTTCCGCTCTCCTCAGCCCTGCTGAGGCCACACGTGGAGTCTGGGGTGCAGTTCTGGGCTCCCCAGGACAACATCCGCACGGACGGAGTGGAGCGAGGCCTGCAAAGGGCCACCAAGAGGAGGAAGGCACTGGAGCAGCTCTCCTGCCAGGAGAGGCTGAGCGAGCTGGGCCTCTTCAGCCTGGGCAGGAGAAGGCGGAGGCAGGCGGGCAGATCTCAGCAAGCTCTTCTCTGCCTCTGCAATAGGCCTCTGCCTAGCACTGCCTGAGGGCATGCCTCGGAGGGGCCCAAGACAGCTGTTCTGCCACTACGTGAACCTCTGCGTGCCTGAGCCATGTGAGGGGCATGGCGATTTTGTGCCAGTGTCTGCGTGGGCACGGTGTGGGTTTGGGAGGCGCAAGTGGAAGCGTGGAGGGGCAGTTCTCCTGCGGCTGCACCTGGCATGCCACTGCTCCAGTGGGGGCTGAAGAGGGCTCCTCGGCAAGCCCTTGCTGGTGGCGGAGCCATTGCAGAAGAGCTTGTATGCTGCGCGCACCTCTCCTTTGGTAAGGGGAAAGTTTGGCAAGAGTCGGGAGGTGCAGAGGGGCACTTTGGCGGAGGCCGGAATAGGCAGGACTGCCAGTGGAGGCGCGGGAGAGCACTAGTGTGCGAGCACGTGCAGGTGGGGAGCCGTTATAGCAGCGCGGCACTGTCTGTCGGCATGTGTCGTTAGGCATGGTGTCAGTCTGGGAAGAGCGAGGAAGCGCAGCGGCGCAGTTCTTGTTTGACTGGACTAGGCCTGCAAGAACAGCGGAGGAGCCCGAGGGAAGCTGTGGGCGCTTCCTTGATGGTGCATGAGCCTTGCCAGGTGCATGGTGATTTTTGTGCCAATGTCTGAGGAGGCACGGTGTCAGTTTGTGAAAAGAGGAAGTGCCGCAGGGCAGGTATTGCTTGCTGCTCTAGGCATGCAAGAGAAGCGGCGGGGCTGCAGAGAACAACTCTGCGAGAGCAAATGCGGAGTGCTGGAGAGGCCTGGTGAGGCGGGAGCAGTGTCCGGGTTTCTGAGCGAGGGCTCGTGCCTTGCCCGCGGCCCTTGGGCCATGCTTGCTGGCGTGCCGGTGCGCGGTGGGTGTGTTTGGGGCTGGGGCGCTTGTGCCTCTTGCCGGGCAGTTGATGCCTGTTGCCAAGGCCATTGTCAGCGTTGCCCGGGGTGTCGGCGAGTTCTGTGTTCTGGCCGGCGTGGAGGCAGGCTGCCCTGGCCGCAGGCTTGGTGTGCTGGTGGCAGCCAGGGGGCTGGCGTGGGGCCCGGCACCGTCATCGGCCTGGGGTAGTGTGTGGGGGCCATGAGCTGCCTCTGGGCGTTGGTGCAGAGGGAGCTGTGGGGACTTGTTGAGGGCACGGGTGCTGGCAGCAGCCACTGAAGCCTTCTCTCCTCCTTTGCTTTGCACGCCGGCCGAGCGTGGCGTGGCGCTGAGCAGCTCCCGAGGACATGCCGGGCCCATGCAGCACAGGCGAGCACGCCGGCGTTGGTGTGTGGAGGGGGCCTGTGCTGTGTGGCAGGTAAGGAGTCGCGTGTCAGGCCCCGGGGAGTTGGGGGTCCTTGGGAGGGGTGGGAGAGAGCGCAGGACCCTTCTGGGTGGTCCTGCCTGGTGCCTCGGGGGTCTCGGATGGAGTCCGCCACAGCGGTGAGAGGAAGGTCCTCTTGAGCCGTGGGGCCATGGGGCTGCGCGGGGCTTGTTTCTTGGGGGCTGTGGCCCGGCGGCAGCCGCTGCTGGCCTTGCTCCTCCTTCTTCTCTGCCTGGTGGCCGAGCGTGGCTGCGGGCAGCTCCCGAGGATGTCCCGGGCTGCTGCGGTGCAGTGTGCAGGCGAGCACGTCAGCAGTGGTGTGCGGAGGGCGGCCTTTGCCACAGGGCAGGTCAGCGGCCGCGTGCAGGGACCTGGGGTGCTGGGGAGGTTGGGGAGAGGGGCCAGGGCCCTTTGGGTGGTGCCGCCTGGTGCCTTGGGGATCTCAGTGGAGTGCCCCAGGGCAGCGGGAAGGTAATGCCCTAGGGCCGGGGAATCTGGCTCCCGCGGGGCTTGTCTCTTGGGGTGCTGGCACTGGCATCATCCACTGATGGCCTCACTCCTCCTTTTGCTTTGCCCGGCGGCCGAGCACGGTGCTGAGCAGCTCCCGACGGCATCCCAGGGCCCTGCATCTCGGCGCTGGAGGCCAGCACACCAGCAGCAGCTGGCGGCATTCGCACTCATCAGGAGCAACTTGTGTCTCGTCAGCTGAGTGCCTCTTTGTGTTTGCCTATTGCTGTTGCTGCTGCGGCTGCTGCTGGGGGTACCTTTCCGAAAGGAGATTCCTCCAGGCTGCCCTCCTCTATCCCCTTGTAAGAAGGCCTTGCAGCGGAGAAGACGCCCTGCTGCGAGGTCGCTCAAGACCTCTGAGCGAGCGCCTGTGTTGGGTTTTGAGCTTTTTAAGGATGCTTGTGAGAGCTTGGCTTCTGAGACCTCAAAGCAGCAGCATGTCTTTCAGAAGGCACTGTAGGCCTGGAAGATGCAGAGGCGTCTGCCTGCGCCAGGCCCTTTCCCAAGGCGGGGAGTTGCTCGCCCCTTTCTCTTGATGCTCTGCCAAAGGTGGGCTAGCCCCCACACAGGCACATTCTGCATGCCATGTGGCAGCATGCTGGCGAAGCCAAAAACCTCCCTGGCGCTTCCAAAATCATTCACCCCGTTTTTGGCCCAAGACCGCTGGTGGCTCTTTTGCCCTCGGGAAACTGCCACGGCTGCTCTTTTTCCCCGCTCAGGAAATCCCTGAGCACTTGCCCGTGGGAAGGGTGTGGGGCTGGCACAGGCCGCTCTCCAGCTAGGCCTTGCTCTTCTGCTCGGCACTGGCCCTCTGCTGCTGGCCACCGCCAGAGAGAGGCTGCTTGAGCACAGCTCTCCTTACCTCACGAGCCTGTTAACCCAAGGGCTTAGCCTACTGACATGGCTGCCGAGTGTGCCAGCACTCTGGCCTTTCTCTCTTTTTCTAACTTTTGGCCTGTAGCTTTTTGCCCAGAACTGATTCCGGCACCAAGGAGCAGGCAGGCGTGCCAAGAACATCGCAAGCGTGTGAGGGGGAAGGAGGGAGAGGTGCCCCAGGACAAATGCCTGGAGACACTGCCTGAGGCTGCAGGGCTGGCGTGAGGAAAGCCAAAGGCCACCTGGAGCTGAAGCTGGCAAGGGCCAGGAAAGGCAAGCGGCAAGGCTCCTACAAGTGCACCAGCAGCAAAAGGAAGGCGAGGGCAAAGGGCAGCCTGCTGCTAAAGGCGGGGGGCAGGGGCCCTGGGGACAAAGGACACTGAAAACACAGATGTCCTGAAGGCTTTCTTCACCAGCTGACCGTGAGCCAGCAATGTGCGCTTGTGGCCACGAAGGCCGCTGGTATCCTGGGAAGCCGCAGGAAGAGCATTGCCAGAGGGCCGCTGGGGAGGGAGGGGGTGGGAGTCAGGGGCAGGCTCCTTCCGCTCTCCTCAGCCCTGCTGAGGCCACACGTGGAGTCTGGGGTGCAGTTCTGGGCTCCCCAGGACAACATCCGCACGGACGGAGTGGAGCGAGGCCTGCAAAGGGCCACCAAGAGGAGGAAGGCACTGGAGCAGCTCTCCTGCCAGGAGAGGCTGAGCGAGCTGGGCCTCTTCAGCCTGGGCAGGAGAAGGCGGAGGCAGGCGGGCGGATCTCAGCAAGCTCTTCTCTGCCTCTGCAATAGGCCTCTGCCTAGCACTGCCTGAGGGGATGCCTCGGAGGGGCCCAAGACAGCTGTTCTGCCACTACGTGAACCTCTGCGTGCCTGAGCCATGTGAGGGGCATGGCGATTTTGTGCCAGTGTCTGCGTGGGCACGGTGTGGGTTTGGGAGGCGCAAGTGGAAGCGTGGAGGGGCAGTTCTCCTGCGGCTGCACCTGGCATGCCACTGCTCCAGTGGGGGCTGAAGAGGGCTCCTCGGCAAGCCCTTGCTGGTGGCGGAGCCATTGCAGAAGAGCTTGTATGCTGCGCGCACCTCTCCTTTGGTAAGGGGAAAGTTTGGCAAGAGTCGGGAGGTGCAGAGGGGCACTTTGGCGGAGGCCGGAATAGGCAGGACTGCCAGTGGAGGCGCGGGAGAGCACTAGTGTGCGAGCACGTGCAGGTGGGGAGCCGTTATAGCAGCGCGGCACTGTCTGTCGGCATGTGTCGTTAGGCATGGTGTCAGTCTGGGAAGAGCGAGGAAGCGCAGCGGCGCAGTTCTTGTTTGACTGGACTAGGCCTGCAAGAACAGCGGAGGAGCCCGAGAGAAGCTGTGGGCGCTTCCTTGATGGTGCATGAGCCTTGCCAGGTGCATGGTGATTTTTGTGCCAATGTCTGAGGAGGCACGATGTCAGTTTGTGAAAAGAGGAAGTGCCGCAGGGCAGGTATTGCTTGCTGCTCTAGGCATGCAAGAGAAGCGGCGGGGCTGCAGAGAACAACTCTGCGAGAGCAAATGCGGAGTGCTGGAGAGGCCTGGTGAGGCGGGAGCAGTGTCCGGGTTTCTGAGCGAGGGCTCGTGCCTTGCCCGCGGCCCTTGGGCCATGCTTGCTGGCGTGCCGGTGCGCGGTGGGTGTGTTTGGGGCTGGGGCGCTTGTGCCTCTTGCCGGGCAGTTGGTGCCTGTTGCCAAGGCCATTGTCAGCGTTGCCCGGGGTGTCGGCGAGTTCTGTGTTCTGGCCGGCGTGGAGGCAGGCTGCCCTGGCCGCAGGCTTGGTGTGCTGGTGGCAGCCAGGGGGCTGGCGTGGGGCCCGGCACCGTCATCGGCCTGGGGTAGTGTGTGGGGGCCATGAGCTGCCTCTGGGCGTTGGTGCAGAGGGAGCTGTGGGGACTTGTTGAGGGCACGGGTGCTGGCAGCAGCCACTGAAGCCTTCTCTCCTCCTTTGCTTTGCACGCCGGCTGAGCGTGGCGTGGCGCTGAGCAGCTCCCGAGGACATGCCGGGCCCATGCAGCACAGGCGAGCACGCCGGCGTTGGTGTGTGGAGGGGCCTGTGCTGTGTGGCAGGTAAGGAGGCGCGTGTCAGGCCCCGGGGAGTTGCGGGTCCTTGGGAGGGGTGGGAGAGACCCCAGGACCCTTCTGGGTGGTCCTGCCTGGTGCCTCGGGGGTCTCAATGGAGTCCGCCACAGCGGTGAGAGGAGGGTCCTCTTGAGCCGTGGCGCCATGGGGCTGCGCGGGGCTTGTTTCTTGGGGGCTGTGGCCCGGCGGCAGCCGCTGCTGGCCTTGCTCCTCCTTCTTCTCTGCCTGGTGGCCGAGCGTGGCTGCGGGCAGCTCCCGAGGACGTCCCGGGCTGCTGCGGTGCAGTGTGCAGGCGAGCACGTCAGCAGTGGTGTGCGGAGGGCGGCCTTTGCCACAGGGCAGGTCAGCGGCCGCGTGCAGGGACCTGGGGTGCTGGGGAGGTTGGGGAGAGGGGCCAGGGCCCTTTGGGTGGTGCCGCCTGGTGCCTTGGGGATCTCAGTGCAGTGCCCCAGGGCAGCGGGAAGGTAATGCCCCAGGGCCGGGGAATCTGGCTCCCGCGGGGCTTGTCTCTTGGGGGGCTGGCACTGGCATCATCCACTGATGGCCTCACTCCTCCTTTTGCTTTGCCCGGCGGCCGAGCACGGTGCTGAGCAGCTCCCGATGGCATCCCAGGGCCCTGCATCTCGGCGCTGGAGGCCAGCGCACCGGCAGCAGCTGGCGGCATTCGCACTCATCAGGAGCAACTTGTGTCTCGTCAGCTGAGTGCCTCTTTGTGTTTGCCTATTGCTGTTGCTGCTGCGGCTGCTGCTGGGGGTACCTTTCCGAAAGGAGATTCCTCCAGGCTGCCCTCCTCTATCCCCTTGTAAGAAGGCCTTGCAGCGGAGAAGACGCCCTGCTGCGAGGTCGCTCAAGACCTCTGAGCGAACGCCTGTGTTGGGTTTTGAGCTTTTTAAGGATGCTTGTGAGAGCTTGGCTTCTGACACCTCAAAGCAGCAGCATGTCTTTCAGAAGGCACTGTAGGCCTGGAAGATGCAGAGGCGTCTGCCTGCGCCAGGCCCTTTCCCAAGGCGGGGAGTTGCTCGCCCCTTTCTCTTGATGCTCTGCCAAAGGTGGGCTAGCCCCCACACAGGCACATTCTGCATGCCATGTGGCAGCATGCTGGCGAAGCCAAAAACCTCCCTGGCGCTTCCAAAATCATTCACCCCGTTTTTGGCCCAAGACCGCTGGTGGCTCTTTTGCCCTCGGGAAACTGCCACGGCTGCTCTTTTTCCCCGCTCAGGAAATCCCTGAGCACTTGCCCATGGGAAGGGTGTGGGGCTGGCACAGGCCGCTCTCCAGCTAGGCCTTGCTCTTCTGCTCGGCACTGGCCCTCTGCTGCTGGCCACCGCCAGAGAGAGAGGCTGCTTGAGCACAGCTCTCCTTACCTCACGAGCCTGTTAACCCAAGGGCTTAGCCTACTGACATGGCTGCCGAGTGTGCCAGCACTCTGGCCTTTCTCTCTTTTTCTAACTTTTGGCCTGTAGCTTTTTGCCCAGAACTGATTCCGGCACCAAGGAGCAGGCAGGCGTGCCAAGAACATTGCAAGCGTGTGAGGGGGAAGGAGGGAGAGGTGCCCCAGGACAATTGCCTGGAGACACTGCCTGAGGCTGCAGGGCTGGCGTGAGGAAAGCCAAAGGCCACCTGGAGCTGAAGCTGGCAAGGGCCAGGAAAGGCAAGCGGCAAGGCTCCTACAAGTGCACCAGCAGCAAAAGGAAGGCGAGGGCAAAGGGCAGCCTGCTGCTAAAGGCGGGGGGCAGGGGCCCTGGGGACAAAGGACACTGAAAACACAGATGTCCTGAAGGCTTTCTTCACCAGCTGACCGTGAGCCAGCAATGTGCGCTTGTGGCCACGAAGGCCGCTGGTATCCTGGGAAGCCGCAGGAAGAGCATTGCCAGAGGGCCGCTGGGGAGGGAGGGGGTGGGAGTCAGGGGCAGGCTCCTTCCGCTCTCCTCAGCCCTGCTGAGGCCACACGTGGAGTCTGGGGTGCAGTTCTGGGCTCCCCAGGACAACATCCGCACGGACAGAGTGGAGCGAGGCCTGCAAAGGGCCACCAAGAGGAGGAAGGCACTGGAGCAGCTCTCCTGCCAGGAGAGGCTGAGCGAGCTGGGCCTCTTCAGCCTGGGCAGGAGAAGGCGGAGGCAGGCGGGCAGATCTCAGCAAGCTCTTCTCTGCCTCTGCAATAGGCCTCTGCCTAGCACTGCCTGAGGGCATGCCTCGGAGGGGCCCAAGACAGCTGTTCTGCCACTACGTGAACCTCTGCGTGCCTGAGCCATGTGAGGGGCATGGCGATTTTGTGCCAGTGTCTGCGTGGGCACGGTGTGGGTTTGGGAGGCGCAAGTGGAAGCGTGGAGGGGCAGTTCTCCTGCGGCTGCACCTGGCATGCCACTGCTCCAGTGGGGGCTGAAGAGGGCTCCTCGGCAAGCCCTTGCTGGTGGCGGAGCCATTGCAGAAGAGCTTGTATGCTGCGCGCACCTCTCCTTTGGTAAGGGGAAAGTTTGGCAAGAGTCGGGAGGTGCAGAGGGGCACTTTGGCGGAGGCCGGAATAGGCAGGACTGCCAGTGGAGGCGCGGGAGAGCACTAGTGTGCGAGCACGTGCAGGTGGGGAGCCGTTATAGCAGCGCGGCACTGTCTGTCGGCATGTGTCGTTAGGCATGGTGTCAGTCTGGGAAGAGCGAGGAAGCGCAGCGGCGCAGTTCTTGTTTGACTGGACTAGGCCTGCAAGAACAGCGGAGGAGCCCGAGGGAAGCTGTGGGCGCTTCCTTGATGGTGCATGAGCCTTGCCAGGTGCATGGTGATTTTTGTGCCAATGTCTGAGGAGGCACGGTGTCAGTTTGTGAAAAGAGGAAGTGCCGCAGGGCAGGTATTGCTTGCTGCTCTAGGCATGCAAGAGAAGCGGCGGGGCTGCAGAGAACAACTCTGCGAGAGCAAATGCGGAGTGCTGGAGAGGCCTGGTGAGGCGGGAGCAGTGTCCGGGTTTCTGAGCGAGGGCTCGTGCCTTGCCCGCGGTCCTTGGGCCATGCTTGCTGGCGTGCCGGTGCGCGGTGGGTGTGTTTGGGGCTGGGGCGCTTGTGCCTCTTGCCGGGCAGTTGATGCCTGTTGCCAAGGCCATTGTCAGCGTTGCCCGGGGTGTCGGCGAGTTCTGTGTTCTGGCCGGCGTGGAGGCAGGCTGCCCTGGCCGCAGGCTTGGTGTGCTGGTGGCAGCCAGGGGGCTGGCGTGGGGCCCGGCACCGTCATCGGCCTGGGGTAGTGTGTGGGGGCCATGAGCTGCCTCTGGGCGTTGGTGCAGAGGGAGCTGTGGGGACTTGTTGAGGGCACGGGTGCTGGCAGCAGCCACTGAAGCCTTCTCTCCTCCTTTGCTTTGCACGCCGGCCGAGCGTGGCGTGGCGCTGAGCAGCTCCCGAGGACATGCCGGGCCCATGCAGCACAGGCGAGCACGCCGGCGTTGGTGTGTGGAGGGGGCCTGTGCTGTGTGGCAGGTAAGGAGGCGCGTGTCAGGCCCCGGGGAGTTGGGGGTCCTTGGGAGGGGTGGGAGAGAGCGCAGGACCCTTCTGGGTGGTCCTGCCTGGTGCCTCGGGGGTCTCGGATGGAGTCCGCCACAGCGGTGAGAGGAAGGTCCTCTTGAGCCGTGGGGCCATGGGGCTGCGCGGGGCTTGTTTCTTGGGGGCTGTGGCCCGGCGGCAGCCGCTGCTGGCCTTGCTCCTCCTTCTTCTCTGCCTGGTGGCCGAGCGTGGCTGCGGGCAGCTCCCGAGGATGTCCCGGGCTGCTGCGGTGCAGTGTGCAGGCGAGCACGTCAGCAGTGGTGTGCGGAGGGCGGCCTTTGCCACAGGGCAGGTCAGCGGCCGCGTGCAGGGACCTGGGGTGCTGGGGAGGTTGGGGAGAGGGGCCAGGGCCCTTTGGGTGGTGCCGCCTGGTGCCTTGGGGATCTCAGTGCAGTGCCCCAGGGCAGCGGGAAGGTAATGCCCTAGGGCCGGGGAATCTGGCTCCCGCGGGCCTTGTCTCTTGGGGTGCTGGCACTGGCATCATCCACTGATGGCCTCACTCCTCCTTTTGCTTTGCCCGGCGGCCGAGCACGGTGCTGAGCAGCTCCCGACGGCATCCCAGGGCCCTGCATCTCGGCGCTGGAGGCCAGCACACCAGCAGCAGCTGGCGGCATTCGCACTCATCAGGAGCAACTTGTGTCTCGTCAGCTGAGTGCCTCTTTGTGTTTGCCTATTGCTGTTGCTGCTGCGGCTGCTGCTGGGGGTACCTTTCCGAAAGGAGATTCCTCCAGGCTGCCCTCCTCTATCCCCTTGTAAGAAGGCCTTGCAGCGGAGAGGACGCCCTGCTGCGAGGTCGCTCAAGACCTCTGAGCGAGCGCCTGTGTTGGGTTTTGAGCTTTTTAAGGATGCTTGTGAGAGCTTGGCTTCTGAGACCTCAAAGCAGCAGCATGTCTTTCAGAAGGCACTGTAGGCCTGGAAGATGCAGAGGCGTCTGCCTGCGCCAGGCCCTTTCCCAAGGCGGGGAGTTGCTCGCCCCTTTCTCTTGATGCTCTGCCAAAGGTGGGCTAGCCCCCACACAGGCACATTCTGCATGCCATGTGGCAGCATGCTGGCGAAGCCAAAAACCTCCCTGGCGCTTCCAAAATCATTCACCCCGTTTTTGGCCCAAGACCGCTGGTGGCTCTTTTGCCCTCGGGAAACTGCCACGGCTGCTCTTTTTCCCCGCTCAGGAAATCCCTGAGCACTTGCCCGTGGGAAGGGTGTGGGGCTGGCACAGGCCGCTCTCCAGCTAGGCCTTGCTCTTCTGCTCGGCACTGGCCCTCTGCTGCTGGCCACCGCCAGAGAGAGGCTGCTTGAGCACAGCTCTCCTTACCTCACGAGCCTGTTAACCCAAGGGCTTAGCCTACTGACATGGCTGCCGAGTGTGCCAGCACTCTGGCCTTTCTCTCTTTTTCTAACTTTTGGCCTGTAGCTTTTTGCCCAGAACTGATTCCGGCACCAAGGAGCAGGCAGGCGTGCCAAGAACATTGCAAGCGTGTGAGGGGGAAGGAGGGAGAGGTGCCCCAGGACAAATGCCTGGAGACACTGCCTGAGGCTGCAGGGCTGGCGTGAGGAAAGCCAAAGGCCACCTGGAGCTGAAGCTGGCAAGGGCCAGGAAAGGCAAGCGGCAAGGCTCCTACAAGTGCACCAGCAGCAAAAGGAAGGCGAGGGCAAAGGGCAGCCTGCTGCTAAAGGCGGGGGGCAGGGGCCCTGGGGACAAAGGACACTGAAAACACAGATGTCCTGAAGGCTTTCTTCACCAGCTGACCGTGAGCCAGCAATGTGCGCTTGTGGCCACGAAGGCCGCTGGTATCCTGGGAAGCCGCAGGAAGAGCATTGCCAGAGGGCCGCTGGGGAGGGAGGGGGTGGGAGTCAGGGGCAGGCTCCTTCCGCTCTCCTCAGCCCTGCTGAGGCCACACGTGGAGTCTGGGGTGCAGTTCTGGGCTCCCCAGGACAACATCCGCACGGACGGAGTGGAGCGAGGCCTGCAAAGGGCCACCAAGAGGAGGAAGGCACTGGAGCAGCTCTCCTGCCAGGAGAGGCTGAGCGAGCTGGGCCTCTTCAGCCTGGGCAGGAGAAGGCGGAGGCAGGCGGGCGGATCTCAGCAAGCTCTTCTCTGCCTCTGCAATAGGCCTCTGCCTAGCACTGCCTGAGGGCATGCCTCGGAGGGGCCCAAGACAGCTGTTCTGCCACTACGTGAACCTCTGCGTGCCTGAGCCATGTGAGGGGCATGGCGATTTTGTGCCAGTGTCTGCGTGGGCACGGTGTGGTTTTGGGAGGCACAAGTGGAAGCGTGGAGGGGCAGTTCTCCTGAGGCTGTACCTGGCATGCCACTGCTCCAGTGGGGGCTGAAGAGGGCTCCTCGGCAAGCCCTTGCTGGTGGCGGAGCCATTGCAGAAGAGCTTGTATGCTGCGCGCACCTCTCCTTTGGTAAGGGGAAAGTTTGGCAAGAGTCGGGAGGTGCAGAGGGGCACTTTGGTGGAGGCCGGAATAGGCAGGACTGCCAGTGGAGGCGCGGGAGAGCACTAGTGTGCGAGCACGTGCAGGTGGGGAGCCGTTATAGCAGCGCGGCACTGTCTGTCGGCATGTGTCGTTAGGCATGGTGTCAGTCTGGGAAGAGTGAGGAAGCGCAGCGGCGCAGTTCTTGTTTGACTGGACTAGGCCTGCAAGAACAGCGGAGGAGCCCGAGGGAAGCTGTGGGCGCTTCCTTGATGGTGCATGAGCCTTGCCAGGTGCATGGTGATTTTTGTGCCAATGTCTGAGGAGGCACGGTGTCAGTTTGTGAAAAGAGGAAGTGCCGCAGGGCAGGTATTGCTTGCTGCTCTAGGCATGCAAGAGAAGCGGCGGGGCTGCAGAGAACAACTCTGCGAGAGCAAATGCGGAGTGCTGGAGAGGCCTGGTGAGGCGGGAGCAGTGTCCGGGTTTCTGAGCGAGGGCTCGTGCCTTGGGGCGCTTGTGCCTCTTGCCGGGCAGTTGGTGCCTGTTGCCAAGGCCATTGTCAGCGTTGCCCGGGGTGTCGGCGAGTTCTGTGTTCTGGCCGGCGTGGAGGCAGGCTGCCCTGGCCGCAGGCTTGGTGTGCTGGTGGCAGCCAGGGGGCTGGCATGGGGCCCGGCACCGTCATCGGCCTGGGGTAGTGTGTGGGGGGCCATGAGCTGCCTCTGGGCGTTGGTGCAGAGGGAGCTGTGGGGGACTTGTTGAGGGCACGGGTGCTGGCAGCAGCCACTGAAGCCTTCTCTCCTCCTTTGCTTTGCACGGCTGCCGAGCGTGGCGTGGCGCTGCGCAGCTCCCGAGGACATGCCGGGCCCATGCAGCACAGGCGAGCACGCCGGCGTTGGTGTGTGGAGGGGGCCTGTGCTGTGTGGCAGGTAAGGAGTTGCGTGTCAGGCCCCGGGGAGTTGGGGGTCCTTGGGAGGGGTGGGAGAGAGCGCAGGACCCTTCTGGGTGGTCCTGCCTGGTGCCTCGATGGAGTCCGCCACAGCGGTGGGAGGAGGGTCCTCTTGAGCCGTGGGGCCATGGGGCTGCGCGGGGCTTGTTTCTTGGGGGGCTGTGGCCCGGCGGCAGCCGCTGCTGGCCTTGCTCCTCCTTCTTCTCTGCCCGGTGGCCGAGCGTGGCTGTGGGCAGCTCCCGAGGACGTCCCGGGCTGCTGCGGTGCAGTGTGCAGGCGAGCACGTCAGCAGTGGTGTGCGGAGGGCGGCCTTTGCCACAGGGCAGGTCAGCGGCCGCGTGCAGGGTCCCGGGGTGCTGGGGAGGTTGGGGAGAGGGGCCAGGGCCCTTTGGGTGGTGCCGCCTGGTGCCTTGGGGATCTCAGTGCAGTGCCCCAGGGCAGCGGGAAGGTAATGCCCTAGGGCCGGGGAATCTGGCTCCCGCGGGGCTTGTCTCTTGGGGGGCATCCACTGATGGCCTCACTCCTCCTTTTGCTTTGCCCGGCGGCCGAGCACGGTGCTGAGCAGCTCCCGACGGCATCCCAGGGCCCTGCATCTCGGCGCTGGAGGCCAGCGCACCAGCAGCAGCTGGCGGCATTCGCTCTCATCAGGAGCAACTTGTGTCTCGTCAGCTGAGTGCCTCTTTGTGTTTGCCTATTGCTGTTGCTGCTGCGGCTGCTGCTGGGGGTACCTTTCCAAAAGGAGATTCCTCCAGGCTGCCCTCCTCTATCCCCTTGTAAGAAGGCCTTGCAGCGGAGAGGACGCCCTGCTGCGAGGTCGCTCAAGACCTCTGAGCGAGCGCCTGTGTTGGGTTTTGAGCTTTTTAAGGATGCTTGTGAGAGCTTGGCTTCTGAGACCTCAAAGCAGCAGCATGTCTTTCAGAAGGCACTGTAGGCCTGGAAGATGCAGAGGCGTCTGCCTGCGCCAGGCCCTTTCCCAAGGCGGGGAGTTGCTCGCCCCTTTCTCTTGATGCTCTGCCAAAGGTGGGCTAGCCCCCACACAGGCACATTCTGCATGCCATGTGGCAGCATGCTGGCGAAGCCAAAAACCTCCCTGGCGCTTCCAAAATCATTCACCCCGTTTTTGGCCCAAGACCGCTGGTGGCTCTTTTGCCCTCGGGAAACTGCCACGGCTGCTCTTTTTCCCCGCTCAGGAAATCCCTGAGCACTTGCCCGTGGGAAGGGTGTGGGGCTGGCACAGGCCGCTCTCCAGCTAGGCCTTGCTCTTCTGCTCGGCACTGGCCCTCTGCTGCTGGCCACCGCCAGAGAGAGGCTGCTTGAGCACAGCTCTCCTTACCTCACGAGCCTGTTAACCCAAGGGCTTAGCCTACTGACATGGCTGCCGAGTGTGCCAGCACTCTGGCCTTTCTCTCTTTTTCTAACTTTTGGCCTGTAGCTTTTTGCCCAGAACTGATTCCGGCACCAAGGAGCAGGCAGGCGTGCCAAGAACATCGCAAGCGTGTGAGGGGGAAGGAGGGAGAGGTGCCCCAGGACAAATGCCTGGAGACACTGCCTGAGGCTGCAGGGCTGGCGTGAGGAAAGCCAAAGGCCACCTGGAGCTGAAGCTGGCAAGGGCCAGGAAAGGCAAGCGGCAAGGCTCCTACAAGTGCACCAGCAGCAAAAGGAAGGCGAGGGCAAAGGGCAGCCTGCTGCTAAAGGCGGGGGGCAGGGGCCCTGGGGACAAAGGACACTGAAAACACAGATGTCCTGAAGGCTTTCTTCACCAGCTGACCGTGAGCCAGCAATGTGCGCTTGTGGCCACGAAGGCCGCTGGTATCCTGGGAAGCCGCAGGAAGAGCATTGCCAGAGGGCCGCTGGGGAGGGAGGGGGTGGGAGTCAGGGGCAGGCTCCTTCCGCTCTCCTCAGCCCTGTTGAGGCCACACGTGGAGTCTGGGGTGCAGTTCTGGGCTCCCCAGGACAACATCCGCACGGACGGAGTGGAGCGAGGCCTGCAAAGGGCCACCAAGAGGAGGAAGGCACTGGAGCAGCTCTCCTGCCAGGAGAGGCTGAGCGAGCTGGGCCTCTTCAGCCTGGGCAGGAGAAGGCGGAGGCAGGCGGGCGGATCTCAGCAAGCTCTTCTCTGCCTCTGCAATAGGCCTCTGCCTAGCACTGCCTGAGGGCATGCCTCGGAGGGGCCCAAGACAGCTGTTCTGCCACTACGTGAACCTCTGCGTGCCTGAGCCATGTGAGGGGCATGGCGATTTTGTGCCAGTGTCTGCGTGGGCACGGTGTGGTTTTGGGAGGCACAAGTGGAAGCGTGGAGGGGCAGTTCTCCTGAGGCTGCACCTGGCATGCCACTGCTCCAGTGGGGGGCTGAAGAGGGCTCCTCGGCAAGCCCTTGCTGGTGGCGGAGCCATTGCAGAAGAGCTTGTATGCTGCACGCACCTCTCCTTTGGTAAGGGGAAAGTTTGGCAAGAGTCGGGAGGTGCAGAGGGGCACTTTGGTGGAGGCCGGAATAGGCAGGACTGCCAGTGGAGGCGCGGGAGAGCACTAGTGTGCGAGCACGTGCAGGTGGGGAGCCGTTATAGCAGCGCGGCACTGTCTGTCGGCATGTGTCGTTAGGCATGGTGTCAGTCTGGGAAGAGCGAGGAAGCGCAGCGGCGCAGTTCTTGTTTGACTGGACTAGGCCTGCAAGAACAGCGGAGGAGCCTGAGGGAAGCTGTGGGCGCTTCCTTGATGGTGCATGAGCCTTGCCAGGTGCATGGTGATTTTTGTGCCAATGTCTGAGGAGGCACGATGTCAGTTTGTGAAAAGAGGAAGTGCCGCAGGGCAGGTATTGCTTGCTGCTCTAGGCATGCAAGAGAAGCGGCGGGGCTGCAGAGAACAACTCTGCGAGAGCAAATGCGGAGTGCTGGAGAGGCCTGGTGAGGCGGGAGCAGTGTCCGGGTTTCTGAGCGAGGGCTCGTGCCTTGGGGCGCTTGTGCCTCTTGCCGGGCAGTTGGTGCCTGTTGCCAAGGCCATTGTCAGCGTTGCCCGGGGTGTCGGCGAGTTCTGTGTTCTGGCCGGCGTGGAGGCAGGCTGCCCTGGCCGCAGGCTTGGTGTGCTGGTGGCAGCCAGGGGGCTGGCATGGGGCCCGGCACCGTCATCGGCCTGGGGTAGTGTGTGGGGGGCCATGAGCTGCCTCTGGGCGTTGGTGCAGAGGGAGCTGTGGGGGACTTGTTGAGGGCACGGGTGCTGGCAGCAGCCACTGAAGCCTTCTCTCCTCCTTTGCTTTGCACGGCTGCCGAGCGTGGCGTGGCGCTGCGCAGCTCCCGAGGACATGCCGGGCCCATGCAGCACAGGCGAGCACGCCGGCGTTGGTGTGTGGAGGGGGCCTGTGCTGTGTGGCAGGTAAGGAGTCGCGTGTCAGGCCCCGGGGAGTTGGGGGTCCTTGGGAGGGGTGGGAGAGAGCGCAGGACCCTTCTGGGTGGTCCTGCCTGGTGCCTCGATGGAGTCCGCCACAGCGGTGGGAGGAGGGTCCTCTTGAGCCGTGGGGCCATGGGGCTGCGCGGGGCTTGTTTCTTGGGGGGCTGTGGCCCGGCGGCAGCCGCTGCTGGCCTTGCTCCTCCTTCTTCTCTGCCCGGTGGCCGAGCGTGGCTGTGGGCAGCTCCCGAGGACGTCCCGGGCTGCTGCGGTGCAGTGTGCAGGCGAGCACGTCAGCAGTGGTGTGCGGAGGGCGGCCTTTGCCACAGGGCAGGTCAGCGGCCGCGTGCAGGGTCCCGGGGTGCTGGGGAGGTTGGGGAGAGGGGCCAGGGCCCTTTGGGTGGTGCCGCCTGGTGCCTTGGGGATCTCAGTGCAGTGCCCCAGGGCAGCGGGAAGGTAATGCCCTAGGGCCGGGGAATCTGGCTCCCGCGGGGCTTGTCTCTTGGGGGGCATCCACTGATGGCCTCACTCCTCCTTTTGCTTTGCCCGGCGGCCGAGCACGGTGCTGAGCAGCTCCCGACGGCATCCCAGGGCCCTGCATCTCGGCGCTGGAGGCCAGCGCACCAGCAGCAGCTGGCGGCATTCGCTCTCATCAGGAGCAACTTGTGTCTCGTCAGCTGAGTGCCTCTTTGTGTTTGCCTATTGCTGTTGCTGCTGCGGCTGCTGCTGGGGGTACCTTTCCAAAAGGAGATTCCTCCAGGCTGCCCTCCTCTATCCCCTTGTAAGAAGGCCTTGCAGCGGAGAGGACGCCCTGCTGCGAGGTCGCTCAAGACCTCTGAGCGAGCGCCTGTGTTGGGTTTTGAGCTTTTTAAGGATGCTTGTGAGAGCTTGGCTTCTGAGACCTCAAAGCAGCAGCATGTCTTTCAGAAGGCACTGTAGGCCTGGAAGATGCAGAGGCGTCTGCCTGCGCCAGGCCCTTTCCCAAGGCGGGGAGTTGCTCGCCCCTTTCTCTTGATGCTCTGCCAAAGGTGGGCTAGCCCCCACACAGGCACATTCTGCATGCCATGTGGCAGCATGCTGGCGAAGCCAAAAACCTCCCTGGCGCTTCCAAAATCATTCACCCCGTTTTTGGCCCAAGACCGCTGGTGGCTCTTTTGCCCTCGGGAAACTGCCACGGCTGCTCTTTTTCCCCGCTCAGGAAATCCCTGAGCACTTGCCCGTGGGAAGGGTGTGGGGCTGGCACAGGCCGCTCTCCAGCTAGGCCTTGCTCTTCTGCTCGGCACTGGCCCTCTGCTGCTGGCCACCGCCAGAGAGAGGCTGCTTGAGCACAGCTCTCCTTACCTCACGAGCCTGTTAACCCAAGGGCTTAGCCTACTGACATGGCTGCCGAGTGTGCCAGCACTCTGGCCTTTCTCTCTTTTTCTAACTTTTGGCCTGTAGCTTTTTGCCCAGAACTGATTCCGGCACCAAGGAGCAGGCAGGCGTGCCAAGAACATCGCAAGCGTGTGAGGGGGAAGGAGGGAGAGGTGCCCCAGGACAAATGCCTGGAGACACTGCCTGAGGCTGCAGGGCTGGCGTGAGGAAAGCCAAAGGCCACCTGGAGCTGAAGCTGGCAAGGGCCAGGAAAGGCAAGCGGCAAGGCTCCTACAAGTGCACCAGCAGCAAAAGGAAGGCGAGGGCAAAGGGCAGCCTGCTGCTAAAGGCGGGGGGCAGGGGCCCTGGGGACAAAGGACACTGAAAACACAGATGTCCTGAAGGCTTTCTTCACCAGCTGACCGTGAGCCAGCAATGTGCGCTTGTGGCCACGAAGGCCGCTGGTATCCTGGGAAGCCGCAGGAAGAGCATTGCCAGAGGGCCGCTGGGGAGGGAGGGGGTGGGAGTCAGGGGCAGGCTCCTTCCGCTCTCCTCAGCCCTGCTGAGGCCACACGTGGAGTCTGGGGTGCAGTTCTGGGCTCCCCAGGACAACATCCGCACGGACGGAGTGGAGCGAGGCCTGCAAAGGGCCACCAAGAGGAGGAAGGCACTGGAGCAGCTCTCCTGCCAGGAGAGGCTGAGCGAGCTGGGCCTCTTCAGCCTGGGCAGGAGAAGGCGGAGGCAGGCGGGCGGATCTCAGCAAGCTCTTCTCTGCCTCTGCAATAGGCCTCTGCCTAGCACTGCCTGAGGGCATGCCTCGGAGGGGCCCAAGACAGCTGTTCTGCCACTACGTGAACCTCTGCGTGCCTGAGCCATGTGAGGGGCATGGCGATTTTGTGCCAGTGTCTGCGTGGGCACGGTGTGGTTTTGGGAGGCACAAGTGGAAGCGTGGAGGGGCAGTTCTCCTGAGGCTGCACCTGGCATGCCACTGCTCCAGTGGGGGCTGAAGAGGGCTCCTCGGCAAGCCCTTGCTGGTGGCGGAGCCATTGCAGAAGAGCTTGTATGCTGCGCGCACCTCTCCTTTGGTAAGGGGAAAGTTTGGCAAGAGTCGGGAGGTGCAGAGGGGCACTTTGGTGGAGGCCGGAATAGGCAGGACTGCCAGTGGAGGCGCGGGAGAGCACTAGTGTGCGAGCACGTGCAGGTGGGGAGCCGTTATAGCAGCGCGGCACTGTCTGTCGGCATGTGTCGTTAGGCATGGTGTCAGTCTGGGAAGAGCGAGGAAGCGCAGCGGCGCAGTTCTTGTTTGACTGGACTAGGCCTGCAAGAACAGCGGAGGAGCCTGAGGGAAGCTGTGGGCGCTTCCTTGATGGTGCATGAGCCTTGCCAGGTGCATGGTGATTTTTGTGCCAATGTCTGAGGAGGCACGATGTCAGTTTGTGAAAAGAGGAAGTGCCGCAGGGCAGGTATTGCTTGCTGCTCTAGGCATGCAAGAGAAGCGGCGGGGCTGCAGAGAACAACTCTGCGAGAGCAAATGCGGAGTGCTGGAGAGGCCTGGTGAGGCGGGAGCAGTGTCCGGGTTTCTGAGCGAGGGCTCGTGCCTTGCCCGCGGCCCTTGGGCCATGCTTGCTGGCGTGCCGGTGCGCGGTGGGTGTGTTTGGGGCTGGGGCGCTTGTGCCTCTTGCCGGGCAGTTGGTGCCTGTTGCCAAGGCCATTGTCAGCGTTGCCCGGGGTGTCGGCGAGTTCTGTGTTCTGGCCGGCGTGGAGGCAGGCTGCCCTGGCCGCAGGCTTGGTGTGCTGGTGGCAGCCAGGGGGCTGGCGTGGGGCCCGGCACCGTCATCGGCCTGGGGTAGTGTGTGGGGGGCCATGAGCTGCCTCTGGGCGTTGGTGCAGAGGGAGCTGTGGGGGACTTGTTGAGGGCACGGGTGCTGGCAGCAGCCACTGAAGCCTTCTCTCCTCCTTTGCTTTGCACGCCGGCCGAGCGTGGCGTGGCGCTGAGCAGCTCCCGAGGACATGCCGGGCCCATGCAGCACAGGCGAGCACGCCGGCGTTGGTGTGTGGAGGGGGCCTGTGCTGTGTGGCAGGTAAGGAGTCGCGTGTCAGGCCCCGGGGAGTTGCGGGTCCTTGGGAGGGGTGGGAGAGAGCGCAGGACCCTTCTGGGTGGTCCTGCCTGGTGCCTCGGGGGTCTCGATGGAGTCCGCCACAGCGGTGAGAGGAGGGTCCTCTTGAGCCGTGGCGCCATGGGGCTGCGCGGGGCTTGTTTCTTGGGGGCTGTGGCCCGGCGGCAGCCGCTGCTGGCCTTGCTCCTCCTTCTTCTCTGCCCGGTGGCCGAGCGTGGCTGTGGGCAGCTCCCGAGGACGTCCCGGGCTGCTGCGGTGCAGTGTGCAGGCGAGCACGTCAGCAGTGGTGTGCGCAGGGCGGCCTTTGCCACAGGGCAGGTCAGCGGCCGCGTGCAGGGACCCGGGGTGCTGGGGAGGTTGGGGAGAGGGGCCAGGGCCCTTTGGGTGGTGCCGCCTGGTGCCTTGGGGATCTCAGTGCAGTGCCCCAGGGCAGCGGGAAGGTAATGCCCTGGGGCCGGGGAATCTGGCTCCCGCGGGGCTTGTCTCTTGAGGGGCTGGCACTGGCATCATCCACTGATGGCCTCACTCCTCCTTTTGCTTTGCCCGGCGGCCGAGCACGGTGCTGAGCAGCTCCCGACGGCATCCCAGGGCCCTGCATCTCGGCGCTGGAGGCCAGCGCACCGGCAGCAGCTGGCGGCATTCGCACTCATCAGGAGCAACTTGTGTCTCGTCAGCTGAGTGCCTCTTTGTGTTTGCCTATTGCTGTTGCTGCTGCGGCTGCTGCTGGGGGTACCTTTCCAAAAGGAGATTCCTCCAGGCTGCCCTCCTCTATCCCCTTGTAAGAAGGCCTTGCAGCGGAGAAGACGCCCTGCTGCGAGGTCGCTCAAGACCTCTGAGCGAGCGCCTGTGTTAGGTTTTGAGCTTTTTAAGGATGCTTGTGAGAGCTTGGCTTCTGAGACCTCAAAGCAGCAGCATGTCTTTCAGAAGGCACTGTAGGCCTGGAAGATGCAGAGGCGTCTGCCTGCGCCAGGCCCTTTCCCAAGGCGGGGAGTTGCTCGCCCCTTTCTCTTGATGCTCTGCCAAAGGTGGGCTAGCCCCCACACAGGCACATTCTGCATGCCATGTGGCAGCATGCTGGCAAAGCCAAAAACCTCCCTGGCGCTTCCAAAATCATTCACCCCGTTTTTGGCCCAAGACCGCTGGTGGCTCTTTTGCCCTCGGGAAACTGCCACGGCTGCTCTTTTTCCCCGCTCAGGAAATCCCTGAGCACTTGCCCGTGGGAAGGGTGTGGGGCTGGCACAGGCCGCTCTCCAGCTAGGCCTTGCTCTTCTGCTCGGCACTGGCCCTCTGCTGCTGGCCACCGCCAGAGAGAGGCTGCTTGAGCACAGCTCTCCTTACCTCACGAGCCTGTTAACCCAAGGGCTTAGCCTACTGACATGGCTGCCGAGTGTGCCAGCACTCTGGCCTTTCTCTCTTTTTCTAACTTTTGGCCTGTAGCTTTTTGCCCAGAACTGATTCCGGCACCAAGGAGCAGGCAGGCGTGCCAAGAACATCGCAAGCGTGTGAGGGGGAAGGAGGGAGAGGTGCCCCAGGACAATTGCCTGGAGACACTGCCTGAGGCTGCAGGGCTGGCGTGAGGAAAGCCAAAGGCCACCTGGAGCTGAAGCTGGCAAGGGCCAGGAAAGGCAAGCGGCAAGGCTCCTACAAGTGCACCAGCAGCAAAAGGAAGGCGAGGGCAAAGGGCAGCCTGCTGCTAAAGGCGGGGGGCAGGGGCCCTGGGGACAAAGGACACTGAAAACACAGATGTCCTGAAGGCTTTCTTCACCAGCTGACCGTGAGCCAGCAATGTGCGCTTGTGGCCACGAAGGCCGCTGGTATCCTGGGAAGCCGCAGGAAGAGCATTGCCAGAGGGCCGCTGGGGAGGGAGGGGGTGGGAGTCAGGGGCAGGCTCCTTCCGCTCTCCTCAGCCCTGCTGAGGCCACACGTGGAGTCTGGGGTGCAGTTCTGGGCTCCCCAGGACAACATCCGCACGGACGGAGTGGAGCGAGGCCTGCAAAGGGCCACCAAGAGGAGGAAGGCACTGGAGCAGCTCTCCTGCCAGGAGAGGCTGAGCGAGCTGGGCCTCTTCAGCCTGGGCAGGAGAAGGCGGAGGCAGGCGGGCGGATCTCAGCAAGCTCTTCTCTGCCTCTGCAATAGGCCTCTGCCTAGCACTGCCTGAGGGCATGCCTCGGAGGGGCCCAAGACAGCTGTTCTGCCACTACGTGAACCTCTGCGTGCCTGAGCCATGTGAGGGGCATGGCGATTTTGTGCCAGTGTCTGCATGGGCACGGTGTGGGTTTGGGAGGCGCAAGTGGAAGCGTGGAGGGGCAGTTCTCCTGCGGCTGCACCTGGCATGCCACTGCTCCAGTGGGGGCTGAAGAGGGCTCCTCGGCAAGCCCTTGCTGGTGGCGGAGCCATTGCAGAAGAGCTTGTATGCTGCGCGCACCTCTCCTTTGGTAAGGGGAAAGTTTGGCAAGAGTCGGGAGGTGCAGAGGGGCACTTTGGTGGAGGCCGGAATAGGCAGGACTGCCAGTGGAGGCGCGGGAGAGCACTAGTGTGCGAGCACGTGCAGGTGGGGAGCCGTTATAGCAGCGCGGCACTGTCTGTCGGCATGTGTCGTTAGGCATGGTGTCAGTCTGGGAAGAGCGAGGAAGCGCAGCGGCGCAGTTCTTGTTTGACTGGACTAGGCCTGCAAGAACAGCGGAGGAGCCCGAGAGAAGCTGTGGGCGCTTCCTTGATGGTGCATGAGCCTTGCCAGGTGCATGGTGATTTTTGTGCCAATGTCTGAGGAGGCACGGTGTCAGTTTGTGAAAAGAGGAAGTGCCGCAGGGCAGGTATTGCTTGCTGCTCTAGGCATGCAAGAGAAGCGGCGGGGCTGCAGAGAACAACTCTGCGAGAGCAAATGCGGAGTGCTGGAGAGGCCTGGTGAGGCGGGAGCAGTGTCCGGGTTTCTGAGCGAGGGCTCGTGCCTTGCCCGCGGCCCTTGGGCCATGCTTGCTGGCGTGCCGGTGCGCGGTGGGTGTGTTTGGGGCTGGGGCGCTTGTGCCTCTTGCCGGGCAGTTGGTGCCTGTTGCCAAGGCCATTGTCAGCGTTGCCCGGGGTGTCGGCGAGTTCTGTGTTCTGGCCGGCGTGGAGGCAGGCTGCCCTGGCCGCAGGCTTGGTGTGCTGGTGGCAGCCAGGGGGCTGGCGTGGGGCCCGGCACCGTCATCGGCCTGGGGTAGTGTGTGGGGGCCATGAGCTGCCTCTGGGCGTTGGTGCAGAGGGAGCTGTGGGGACTTGTTGAGGGCACGGGTGCTGGCAGCAGCCACTGAAGCCTTCTCTCCTCCTTTGCTTTGCACGCCGGCCGAGCGTGGCGTGGCGCTGAGCAGCTCCCGAGGACATGCCGGGCCCATGCAGCACAGGCGAGCACGCCGGCGTTGGTGTGTGGAGGGGCCTGTGCTGTGTGGCAGGTAAGGAGGCGCGTGTCAGGCCCCGGGGAGTTGGGGGTCCTTGGGAGGGGTGGGAGAGACCCCAGGACCCTTCTGGGTGGTCCTGCCTGGTGCCTCGGGGGTCTCAATGGAGTCCGCCACAGCGGTGAGAGGAGGGTCCTCTTGAGCCGTGGCGCCATGGGGCTGCGCGGGGCTTGTTTCTTGGGGGCTGTGGCCCGGCGGCAGCCGCTGCTGGCCTTGCTCCTCCTTCTTCTCTGCCCGGTGGCCGAGCGTGGCTGCGGGCAGCTCCCGAGGACGTCCCGGGCTGCTGCGGTGCAGTGTGCAGGCGAGCACGTCAGCAGTGGTGTGCGGAGGGCGGCCTTTGCCACAGGGCAGGTCAGCGGCCGCGTGCAGGGACCTGGGGTGCTGGGGAGGTTGGGGAGAGGGGCCAGGGCCCTTTGGGTGGTGCCGCCTGGTGCCTTGGGGATCTCATTGGAGTGCCCCAGGGCAGCGGGAAGGTAATGCCCCAGGGCCGGGGAATCTGGCTCCCGCGGGGCTTGTCTCTTGGGGGGCTGGCACTGGCATCATCCACTGATGGCCTCACTCCTCCTTTTGCTTTGCCCGGCGGCCGAGCACGGTGCTGAGCAGCTCCCGATGGCATCCCAGGGCCCTGCATCTCGGCGCTGGAGGCCAGCGCACCGGCAGCAGCTGGCGGCATTCGCACTCATCAGGAGCAACTTGTGTCTCGTCAGCTGAGTGCCTCTTTGTGTTTGCCTATTGCTGTTGCTGCTGCGGCTGCTGCTGGGGGTACCTTTCCAAAAGGAGATTCCTCCAGGCTGCCCTCCTCTATCCCCTTGTAAGAAGGCCTTGCAGCGGAGAAGACGCCCTGCTGCGAGGTCGCTCAAGACCTCTGAGCGAGCGCCTGTGTTGGGTTTTGAGCTTTTTAAGGATGCTTGTGAGAGCTTGGCTTCTGAGACCTCAAAGCAGCAGCATGTCTTTCAGAAGGCACTGTAGGCCTGGAAGATGCAGAGGCGTCTGCCTGCGCCAGGCCCTTTCCCAAGGCGGGGAGTTGCTCGCCCCTTTCTCTTGATGCTCTGCCAAAGGTGGGCTAGCCCCCACACAGGCACATTCTGCATGCCATGTGGCAGCATGCTGGCGAAGCCAAAAACCTCCCTGGCGCTTCCAAAATCATTCACCCCGTTTTTGGCCCAAGACCGCTGGTGGCTCTTTTGCCCTCGGGAAACTGCCACGGCTGCTCTTTTTCCCCGCTCAGGAAATCCCTGAGCACTTGCCCGTGGGAAGGGTGTGGGGCTGGCACAGGCCGCTCTCCAGCTAGGCCTTGCTCTTCTGCTCGGCACTGGCCCTCTGCTGCTGGTCACCGCCAGAGAGAGAGGCTGCTTGAGCACAGCTCTCCTTACCTCACGAGCCTGTTAACCCAAGGGCTTAGCCTACTGACATGGCTGCCGAGTGTGCCAGCACTCTGGCCTTTCTCTCTTTTTCTAACTTTTGGCCTGTAGCTTTTTGCCCAGAACTGATTCCGGCACCAAGGAGCAGGCAGGCGTGCCAAGAACATCGCAAGCGTGTGAGGGGGAAGGAGGGAGAGGTGCCCCAGGACAATTGCCTGGAGACACTGCCTGAGGCTGCAGGGCTGGCGTGAGGAAAGCCAAAGGCCACCTGGAGCTGAAGCTGGCAAGGGCCAGGAAAGGCAAGCGGCAAGGCTCCTACAAGTGCACCAGCAGCAAAAGGAAGGCGAGGGCAAAGGGCAGCCTGCTGCTAAAGGCGGGGGGCAGGGGCCCTGGGGACAAAGGACACTGAAAACACAGATGTCCTGAAGGCTTTCTTCACCAGCTGACCGTGAGCCAGCAATGTGCGCTTGTGGCCACGAAGGCCGCTGGTATCCTGGGAAGCCGCAGGAAGAGCATTGCCAGAGGGCCGCTGGGGAGGGAGGGGGTGGGAGTCAGGGGCAGGCTCCTTCCGCTCTCCTCAGCCCTGCTGAGGCCACACGTGGAGTCTGGGGTGCAGTTCTGGGCTCCCCAGGACAACATCCGCACGGACGGAGTGGAGCGAGGCCTGCAAAGGGCCACCAAGAGGAGGAAGGGACTGGAGCAGCTCTCCTACGAGGAGAGGCTGAGCGAGCTGGGCCTCTTCAGCCTGGGCAGGAGAAGGCGGAGGCAGGCGGGCGGATCTCAGCAAGCTCTTCTCTGCCTCTGCAATAGGCCTCTGCCTAGCACTGCCTGAGGGGATGCCTCGGAGGGGCCCAAGACAGCTGTTCTGCCACTACGTGAACCTCTGCGTGCCTGAGCCATGTGAGGGGCATGGCGATTTTGTGCCAGTGTCTGCGTGGGCACGGTGTGGGTTTGGGAGGCGCAAGTGGAAGCGTGGAGGGGCAGTTCTCCTGCGGCTGCACCTGGCATGCCACTGCTCCAGTGGGGGCTGAAGAGGGCTCCTCGGCAAGCCCTTGCTGGTGGCGGAGCCATTGCAGAAGAGCTTGTATGCTGCGCGCACCTCTCCTTTGGTAAGGGGAAAGTTTGGCAAGAGTCGGGAGGTGCAGAGGGGCACTTTGGTGGAGGCCGGAATAGGCAGGACTGCCAGTGGAGGCGCGGGAGAGCACTAGTGTGCGAGCACGTGCAGGTGGGGAGCCGTTATAGCAGCGCGGCACTGTCTGTCGGCATGTGTCGTTAGGCATGGTGTCAGTCTGGGAAGAGCGAGGAAGCGCAGCGGCGCAGTTCTTGTTTGACTGGACTAGGCCTGCAAGAACAGCGGAGGAGCCCGAGAGAAGCTGTGGGCGCTTCCTTGATGGTGCATGAGCCTTGCCAGGTGCATGGTGATTTTTGTGCCAATGTCTGAGGAGGCACGGTGTCGTTTTGTGAAAAGAGGAAGTGCCGCAGGGCAGGTATTGCTTGCTGCTCTAGGCATGCAAGAGAAGCGGCGGGGCTGCAGAGAACAACTCTGCGAGAGCAAATGCGGAGTGCTGGAGAGGCCTGGTGAGGCGGGAGCAGTGTCCGGGTTTCTGAGCGAGGGCTCGTGCCTTGCCCGCGGCCCTTGGGCCATGCTTGCTGGCGTGCCGGTGCGCGGTGGGTGTGTTTGGGGCTGGGGCGCTTGTGCCTCTTGCCGGGCAGTTGGTGCCTGTTGCCAAGGCCATTGTCAGCGTTGCCCGGGGTGTCGGCGAGTTCTGTGTTCTGGCCGGCGTGGAGGCAGGCTGCCCTGGCCGCAGGCTTGGTGTGCTGGTGGCAGCCAGGGGGCTGGCGTGGGGCCCGGCACCGTCATCGGCCTGGGGTAGTGTGTGGGGGCCATGAGCTGCCTCTGGGCGTTGGTGCAGAGGGAGCTGTGGGGACTTGTTGAGGGCACGGGTGCTGGCAGCAGCCACTGAAGCCTTCTCTCCTCCTTTGCTTTGCACGCCGGCCGAGCGTGGCGTGGCGCTGAGCAGCTCCCGAGGACATGCCGGGCCCATGCAGCACAGGCGAGCACGCCGGCGTTGGTGTGTGGAGGGGGCCTGTGCTGTGTGGCAGGTAAGGAGTCGCGTGTCAGGCCCCGGGGAGTTGCGGGTCCTTGGGAGGGGTGGGAGAGAGCGCAGGACCCTTCTGGGTGGTCCTGCCTGGTGCCTCGGGGGTCTCGATGGAGTCCGCCACAGCGGTGAGAGGAGGGTCCTCTTGAGCCGTGGCGCCATGGGGCTGCGCGGGGCTTGTTTCTTGGGGGCTGTGGCCCGGCGGCAGCCGCTGCTGGCCTTGCTCCTCCTTCTTCTCTGCCCGGTGGCCGAGCGTGGCTGCGGGCAGCTCCCGAGGACGTCCCGGGCTGCTGCGGTGCAGTGTGCAGGCGAGCACGTCAGCAGTGGTGTGCGGAGGGCGGCCTTTGCCACAGGGCAGGTCAGCGGCCGCGTGCAGGGACCCGGGGTGCTGGGGAGGTTGGGGAGAGGGGCCAGGGCCCTTTGGGTGGTGCCGCCTGGTGCCTTGGGGATCTCAGTGCAGTGCCCCAGGGCAGCGGGAAGGTAATGCCCTAGGGCCGGGGAATCTGGCTCCCGCGGGGCTTGTCTCTTGGGGTGCTGGCACTGGCATCATCCACTGATGGCCTCACTCCTCCTTTTGCTTTGCCCGGCGGCCGAGCACGGTGCTGAGCAGCTCCCGATGGCATCCCAGGGCCCTGCATCTCGGCGCTGGAGGCCAGCACACCAGCAGCAGCTGGCGGCATTCGCACTCATCAGGAGCAACTTGTGTCTCGTCAGCTGAGTGCCTCTTTGTGTTTGCCTATTGCTGTTGCTGCTGCGGCTGCTGCTGGGGGTACCTTTCCGAAAGGAGATTCCTCCAGGCTGCCCTCCTCTATCCCCTTGTAAGAAGGCCTTGCAGCGGAGAAGACGCCCTGCTGCGAGGTCGCTCAAGACCTCTGAGCGAGCGCCTGTGTTGGGTTTTGAGCTTTTTAAGGATGCTTGTGAGAGCTTGGCTTCTGAGACCTCAAAGCAGCAGCATGTCTTTCAGAAGGCACTGTAGGCCTGGAAGATGCAGAGGCGTCTGCCTGCACCAGGCCCTTTCCCAAGGCGGGGAGTTGCTCGCCCCTTTCTCTTGATGCTCTGCCAAAGGTGGGCTAGCCCCCACACAGGCACATTCTGCATGCCATGTGGCAGCATGCTGGCAAAGCCAAAAACCTCCCTGGCGCTTCCAAAATCATTCACCCCGTTTTTGGCCCAAGACCGCTGGTGGCTCTTTTGCCCTCGGGAAACTGCCACGGCTGCTCTTTTTCCCCGCTCAGGAAATCCCTGAGCACTTGCCCGTGGGAAGGGTGTGGGGCTGGCACAGGCCGCTCTCCAGCTAGGCCTTGCTCTTCTGCTCGGCACTGGCCCTCTGCTGCTGGCCACCGCCAGAGAGAGAGGCTGCTTGAGCACAGCTCTCCTTACCTCACGAGCCTGTTAACCCAAGGGCTTAGCCTACTGACATGGCTGCCGAGTGTGCCAGCACTCTGGCCTTTCTCTCTTTTTCTAACTTTTGGCCTGTAGCTTTTTGCCCAGAACTGATTCCGGCACCAAGGAGCAGGCAGGCGTGCCAAGAACATCGCAAGCGTGTGAGGGGGAAGGAGGGAGAGGTGCCCCAGGACAAATGCCTGGAGACACTGCCTGAGGCTGCAGGGCTGGCGTGAGGAAAGCCAAAGGCCACCTGGAGCTGAAGCTGGCAAGGGCCAGGAAAGGCAAGCGGCAAGGCTCCTACAAGTGCACCAGCAGCAAAAGGAAGGCGAGGGCAAAGGGCAGCCTGCTGCTAAAGGCGGGGGGCAGGGGCCCTGGGGACAAAGGACACTGAAAACACAGATGTCCTGAAGGCTTTCTTCACCAGCTGACCGTGAGCCAGCAATGTGCGCTTGTGGCCACGAAGGCCGCTGGTATCCTGGGAAGCCGCAGGAAGAGCATTGCCAGAGGGCCGCTGGGGAGGGAGGGGGTGGGAGTCAGGGGCAGGCTCCTTCCGCTCTCCTCAGCCCTGCTGAGGCCACACGTGGAGTCTGGGGTGCAGTTCTGGGCTCCCCAGGACAACATCCGCACGGACGGAGTGGAGCGAGGCCTGCAAAGGGCCACCAAGAGGAGGAAGGCACTGGAGCAGCTCTCCTACGAGGAGAGGCTGAGCGAGCTGGGCCTCTTCAGCCTGGGCAGGAGAAGGCGGAGGCAGGCGGGCGGATCTCAGCAAGCTCTTCTCTGCCTCTGCAATAGGCCTCTGCCTAGCACTGCCTGAGGGCATGCCTTGGAGGGGCCCAAGACAGCTGTTCTGCCACTACGTGAACCTCTGCGTGCCTGAGCCATGTGAGGGGCATGGCGATTTTGTGCCAGTGTCTGCGTGGGCACGGTGTGGGTTTGGGAGGCGCAAGTGGAAGCGTGGAGGGGCAGTTCTCCTGCGGCTGCACCTGGCATGCCACTGCTCCAGTGGGGGCTGAAGAGGGCTCCTCGGCAAGCCCTTGCTGGTGGCGGAGCCATTGCAGAAGAGCTTGTATGCTGCGCGCACCTCTCCTTTGGTAAGGGGAAAGTTTGGCAAGAGTCGGGAGGTGCAGAGGGGCACTTTGGTGGAGGCCGGAATAGGCAGGACTGCCAGTGGAGGCGCGGGAGAGCACTAGTGTGCGAGCACGTGCAGGTGGGGAGCCGTTATAGCAGCGCGGCACTGTCTGTCGGCATGTGTCGTTAGGCATGGTGTCAGTCTGGGAAGAGCGAGGAAGCGCAGCGGCGCAGTTCTTGTTTGACTGGACTAGGCCTGCAAGAACAGCGGAGGAGCCCGAGAGAAGCTGTGGGCGCTTCCTTGATGGTGCATGAGCCTTGCCAGGTGCATGGTGATTTTTGTGCCAATGTCTGAGGAGGCACGGTGTCGTTTTGTGAAAAGAGGAAGTGCCGCAGGGCAGGTATTGCTTGCTGCTCTAGGCATGCAAGAGAAGCGGCGGGGCTGCAGAGAACAACTCTGCGAGAGCAAATGCGGAGTGCTGGAGAGGCCTGGTGAGGCGGGAGCAGTGTCCGGGTTTCTGAGCGAGGGCTCGTGCCTTGCCCGCGGCCCTTGGGCCATGCTTGCTGGCGTGCCGGTGCGCGGTGGGTGTGTTTGGGGCTGGGGCGCTTGTGCCTCTTGCCGGGCAGTTGGTGCCTGTTGCCAAGGCCATTGTCAGCGTTGCCCGGGGTGTCGGCGAGTTCTGTGTTCTGGCCGGCGTGGAGGCAGGCTGCCCTGGCCGCAGGCTTGGTGTGCTGGTGGCAGCCAGGGGGCTGGCGTGGGGCCCGGCACCGTCATCGGCCTGGGGTAGTGTGTGGGGGCCATGAGCTGCCTCTGGGCGTTGGTGCAGAGGGAGCTGTGGGGACTTGTTGAGGGCACGGGTGCTGGCAGCAGCCACTGAAGCCTTCTCTCCTCCTTTGCTTTGCACGCCGGCCGAGCGTGGCGTGGCGCTGAGCAGCTCCCGAGGACATGCCGGGCCCATGCAGCACAGGCGAGCACGCCGGCGTTGGTGTGTGGAGGGGGCCTGTGCTGTGTGGCAGGTAAGGAGTCGCGTGTCAGGCCCCGGGGAGTTGCGGGTCCTTGGGAGGGGTGGGAGAGAGCGCAGGACCCTTCTGGGTGGTCCTGCCTGGTGCCTCGGGGGTCTCGATGGAGTCCGCCACAGCGGTGAGAGGAGGGTCCTCTTGAGCCGTGGCGCCATGGGGCTGCGCGGGGCTTGTTTCTTGGGGGCTGTGGCCCGGCGGCAGCCGCTGCTGGCCTTGCTCCTCCTTCTTCTCTGCCCGGTGGCCGAGCGTGGCTGCGGGCAGCTCCCGAGGACTTCCCGGGCTGCTGCGGTGCAGTGTGCAGGCGAGCACGTCAGCAGTGGTGTGCGGAGGGCGGCCTTTGCCACAGGGCAGGTCAGCGGCCGCGTGCAGGGACCCGGGGTGCTGGGGAGGTTGGGGAGAGGGGCCAGGGCCCTTTGGGTGGTGCCGCCTGGTGCCTTGGGGATCTCAGTGCAGTGCCCCAGGGCAGCGGGAAGGTAATGCCCTAGGGCCGGGGAATCTGGCTCCCGCGGGGCTTGTCTCTTGGGGTGCTGGCACTGGCATCATCCACTGATGGCCTCACTCCTCCTTTTGCTTTGCCCGGCGGCCGAGCACGGTGCTGAGCAGCTCCCGATGGCATCCCAGGGCCCTGCATCTCGGCGCTGGAGGCCAGCACACCAGCAGCAGCTGGCGGCATTCGCACTCATCAGGAGCAACTTGTGTCTCGTCAGCTGAGTGCCTCTTTGTGTTTGCCTATTGCTGTTGCTGCTGCGGCTGCTGCTGGGGGTACCTTTCCAAAAGGAGATTCCTCCAGGCTGCCCTCCTCTATCCCCTTGTAAGAAGGCCTTGCAGCGGAGAAGACGCCCTGCTGCGAGGTCGCTCAAGACCTCTGAGCGAGCGCCTGTGTTGGGTTTTGAGCTTTTTAAGGATGCTTGTGAGAGCTTGGCTTCTGAGACCTCAAAGCAGCAGCATGTCTTTCAGAAGGCACTGTAGGCCTGGAAGATGCAGAGGCGTCTGCCTGCGCCAGGCCCTTTCCCAAGGCGGGGAGTTGCTCGCCCCTTTCTCTTGATGCTCTGCCAAAGGTGGGCTAGCCCCCACACAGGCACATTCTGCATGCCATGTGGCAGCATGCTGGCAAAGCCAAAAACCTCCCTGGCGCTTCCAAAATCATTCACCCCGTTTTTGGCCCAAGACCGCTGGTGGCTCTTTTGCCCTCGGGAAACTGCCACGGCTGCTCTTTTTCCCCGCTCAGGAAATCCCTGAGCACTTGCCCGTGGGAAGGGTGTGGGGCTGGCACAGGCCGCTCTCCAGCTAGGCCTTGCTCTTCTGCTCGGCACTGGCCCTCTGCTGCTGGCCACCGCCAGAGAGAGAGGCTGCTTGAGCACAGCTCTCCTTACCTCACGAGCCTGTTAACCCAAGGGCTTAGCCTACTGACATGGCTGCCGAGTGTGCCAGCACTCTGGCCTTTCTCTCTTTTTCTAACTTTTGGCCTGTAGCTTTTTGCCCAGAACTGATTCCGGCACCAAGGAGCAGGCAGGCGTGCCAAGAACATCGCAAGCGTGTGAGGGGGAAGGAGGGAGAGGTGCCCCAGGACAAATGCCTGGAGACACTGCCTGAGGCTGCAGGGCTGGCGTGAGGAAAGCCAAAGGCCACCTGGAGCTGAAGCTGGCAAGGGCCAGGAAAGGCAAGCGGCAAGGCTCCTACAAGTGCACCAGCAGCAAAAGGAAGGCGAGGGCAAAGGGCAGCCTGCTGCTAAAGGCGGGGGGCAGGGGCCCTGGGGACAAAGGACACTGAAAACACAGATGTCCTGAAGGCTTTCTTCACCAGCTGACCGTGAGCCAGCAATGTGCGCTTGTGGCCACGAAGGCCGCTGGTATCCTGGGAAGCCGCAGGAAGAGCATTGCCAGAGGGCCGCTGGGGAGGGAGGGGGTGGGAGTCAGGGGCAGGCTCCTTCCGCTCTCCTCAGCCCTGCTGAGGCCACACGTGGAGTCTGGGGTGCAGTTCTGGGCTCCCCAGGACAACATCCGCACGGACGGAGTGGAGCGAGGCCTGCAAAGGGCCACCAAGAGGAGGAAGGCACTGGAGCAGCTCTCCTACGAGGAGAGGCTGAGCGAGCTGGGCCTCTTCAGCCTGGGCAGGAGAAGGCGGAGGCAGGCGGGCGGATCTCAGCAAGCTCTTCTCTGCCTCTGCAATAGGCCTCTGCCTAGCACTGCCTGAGGGGATGCCTTGGAGGGGCCCAAGACAGCTGTTCTGCCACTACGTGAACCTCTGCGTGCCTGAGCCATGTGAGGGGCATGCGAATTTTGTGCCAGTGTCTGCGTGGGCACGGTGTGGGTTTGGGAGGCGCAAGTGGAAGCGTGGAGGGGCAGTTCTCCTGCGGCTGCACCTGGCATGCCACTGCTCCAGTGGGGGCTGAAGAGGGCTCCTCGGCAAGCCCTTGCTGGTGGCGGAGCCATTGCAGAAGAGCTTGTATGCTGCGCACACCTCTCCTTTGGTAAGGGGAAAGTTTGGCAAGAGTCGGGAGGTGCAGAGGGGCACTTTGGTGGAGGCCGGAATAGGCAGGACTGCCAGTGGAGGCGCGGGAGAGCACTAGTGTGCGAGCACGTGCAGGTGGGGAGCCGTTATAGCAGCGCGGCACTGTCTGTCGGCATGTGTCGTTAGGCATGGTGTCAGTCTGGGAAGAGCGAGGAAGCGCAGCGGCGCAGTTCTTGTTTGACTGGACTAGGCCTGCAAGAACAGCGGAGGAGCCCGAGAGAAGCTGTGGGCGCTTCCTTGATGGTGCATGAGCCTTGCCAGGTGCATGGTGATTTTTGTGCCAATGTCTGAGGAGGCACGGTGTCGTTTTGTGAAAAGAGGAAGTGCCGCAGGGCAGGTATTGCTTGCTGCTCTAGGCATGCAAGAGAAGCGGCGGGGCTGCAGAGAACAACTCTGCGAGAGCAAATGCGGAGTGCTGGAGAGGCCTGGTGAGGCGGGAGCAGTGTCCGGGTTTCTGAGCGAGGGCTCGTGCCTTGCCCGCGGCCCTTGGGCCATGCTTGCTGGCGTGCCGGTGCGCGGTGGGTGTGTTTGGGGCTGGGGCGCTTGTGCCTCTTGCCGGGCAGTTGGTGCCTGTTGCCAAGGCCATTGTCAGCGTTGCCCGGGGTGTCGGCGAGTTCTGTGTTCTGGCCGGCGTGGAGGCAGGCTGCCCTGGCCGCAGGCTTGGTGTGCTGGTGGCAGCCAGGGGGCTGGCGTGGGGCCCGGCACCGTCATCGGCCTGGGGTAGTGTGTGGGGGCCATGAGCTGCCTCTGGGCGTTGGTGCAGAGGGAGCTGTGGGGACTTGTTGAGGGCACGGGTGCTGGCAGCAGCCACTGAAGCCTTCTCTCCTCCTTTGCTTTGCACGCCGGCCGAGCGTGGCGTGGCGCTGAGCAGCTCCCGAGGACATGCCGGGCCCATGCAGCACAGGCGAGCACGCCGGCGTTGGTGTGTGGAGGGGGCCTGTGCTGTGTGGCAGGTAAGGAGTCGCGTGTCAGGCCCCGGGGAGTTGCGGGTCCTTGGGAGGGGTGGGAGAGAGCGCAGGACCCTTCTGGGTGGTCCTGCCTGGTGCCTCGGGGGTCTCGATGGAGTCCGCCACAGCGGTGAGAGGAGGGTCCTCTTGAGCCGTGGCGCCATGGGGCTGCGCGGGGCTTGTTTCTTGGGGGCTGTGGCCCGGCGGCAGCCGCTGCTGGCCTTGCTCCTCCTTCTTCTCTGCCCGGTGGCCGAGCGTGGCTGCGGGCAGCTCCCGAGGACTTCCCGGGCTGCTGCGGTGCAGTGTGCAGGCGAGCACGTCAGCAGTGGTGTGCGGAGGGCGGCCTTTGCCACAGGGCAGGTCAGCGGCCGCGTGCAGGGACCCGGGGTGCTGGGGAGGTTGGGGAGAGGGGCCAGGGCCCTTTGGGTGGTGCCGCCTGGTGCCTTGGGGATCTCAGTGCAGTGCCCCAGGGCAGCGGGAAGGTAATGCCCTAGGGCCGGGGAATCTGGCTCCCGCGGGGCTTGTCTCTTGGGGTGCTGGCACTGGCATCATCCACTGATGGCCTCACTCCTCCTTTTGCTTTGCCCGGCGGCCGAGCACGGTGCTGAGCAGCTCCCGATGGCATCCCAGGGCCCTGCATCTCGGCGCTGGAGGCCAGCACACCAGCAGCAGCTGGCGGCATTCGCACTCATCAGGAGCAACTTGTGTCTCGTCAGCTGAGTGCCTCTTTGTGTTTGCCTATTGCTGTTGCTGCTGCGGCTGCTGCTGGGGGTACCTTTCCAAAAGGAGATTCCTCCAGGCTGCCCTCCTCTATCCCCTTGTAAGAAGGCCTTGCAGCGGAGAAGACGCCCTGCTGCGAGGTCGCTCAAGACCTCTGAGCGAGCGCCTGTGTTGGGTTTTGAGCTTTTTAAGGATGCTTGTGAGAGCTTGGCTTCTGAGACCTCAAAGCAGCAGCATGTCTTTCAGAAGGCACTGTAGGCCTGGAAGATGCAGAGGCGTCTGCCTGCGCCAGGCCCTTTCCCAAGGCGGGGAGTTGCTCGCCCCTTTCTCTTGATGCTCTGCCAAAGGTGGGCTAGCCCCCACACAGGCACATTCTGCATGCCATGTGGCAGCATGCTGGCAAAGCCAAAAACCTCCCTGGCGCTTCCAAAATCATTCACCCCGTTTTTGGCCCAAGACCGCTGGTGGCTCTTTTGCCCTCGGGAAACTGCCACGGCTGCTCTTTTTCCCCGCTCAGGAAATCCCTGAGCACTTGCCCGTGGGAAGGGTGTGGGGCTGGCACAGGCCGCTCTCCAGCTAGGCCTTGCTCTTCTGCTCGGCACTGGCCCTCTGCTGCTGGCCACCGCCAGAGAGAGAGGCTGCTTGAGCACAGCTCTCCTTACCTCACGAGCCTGTTAACCCAAGGGCTTAGCCTACTGACATGGCTGCCGAGTGTGCCAGCACTCTGGCCTTTCTCTCTTTTTCTAACTTTTGGCCTGTAGCTTTTTGCCCAGAACTGATTCCGGCACCAAGGAGCAGGCAGGCGTGCCAAGAACATCGCAAGCGTGTGAGGGGGAAGGAGGGAGAGGTGCCCCAGGACAAATGCCTGGAGACACTGCCTGAGGCTGCAGGGCTGGCGTGAGGAAAGCCAAAGGCCACCTGGAGCTGAAGCTGGCAAGGGCCAGGAAAGGCAAGCGGCAAGGCTCCTACAAGTGCACCAGCAGCAAAAGGAAGGCGAGGGCAAAGGGCAGCCTGCTGCTAAAGGCGGGGGGCAGGGGCCCTGGGGACAAAGGACACTGAAAACACAGATGTCCTGAAGGCTTTCTTCACCAGCTGACCGTGAGCCAGCAATGTGCGCTTGTGGCCACGAAGGCCGCTGGTATCCTGGGAAGCCGCAGGAAGAGCATTGCCAGAGGGCCGCTGGGGAGGGAGGGGGTGGGAGTCAGGGGCAGGCTCCTTCCGCTCTCCTCAGCCCTGCTGAGGCCACACGTGGAGTCTGGGGTGCAGTTCTGGGCTCCCCAGGACAACATCCGCACGGACGGAGTGGAGCGAGGCCTGCAAAGGGCCACCAAGAGGAGGAAGGCACTGGAGCAGCTCTCCTACGAGGAGAGGCTGAGCGAGCTGGGCCTCTTCAGCCTGGGCAGGAGAAGGCGGAGGCAGGCGGGCGGATCTCAGCAAGCTCTTCTCTGCCTCTGCAATAGGCCTCTGCCTAGCACTGCCTGAGGGGATGCCTTGGAGGGGCCCAAGACAGCTGTTCTGCCACTACGTGAACCTCTGCGTGCCTGAGCCATGTGAGGGGCATGCGAATTTTGTGCCAGTGTCTGCGTGGGCACGGTGTGGGTTTGGGAGGCGCAAGTGGAAGCGTGGAGGGGCAGTTCTCCTGCGGCTGCACCTGGCATGCCACTGCTCCAGTGGGGGCTGAAGAGGGCTCCTCGGCAAGCCCTTGCTGGTGGCGGAGCCATTGCAGAAGAGCTTGTATGCTGCGCGCACCTCTCCTTTGGTAAGGGGAAAGTTTGGCAAGAGTCGGGAGGTGCAGAGGGGCACTTTGGTGGAGGCCGGAATAGGCAGGACTGCCAGTGGAGGCGCGGGAGAGCACTAGTGTGCGAGCACGTGCAGGTGGGGAGCCGTTATAGCAGCGCGGCACTGTCTGTCGGCATGTGTCGTTAGGCATGGTGTCAGTCTGGGAAGAGCGAGGAAGCGCAGCGGCGCAGTTCTTGTTTGACTGGACTAGGCCTGCAAGAACAGCGGAGGAGCCCGAGAGAAGCTGTGGGCGCTTCCTTGATGGTGCATGAGCCTTGCCAGGTGCATGGTGATTTTTGTGCCAATGTCTGAGGAGGCACGGTGTCGTTTTGTGAAAAGAGGAAGTGCCGCAGGGCAGGTATTGCTTGCTGCTCTAGGCATGCAAGAGAAGCGGCGGGGCTGCAGAGAACAACTCTGCGAGAGCAAATGCGGAGTGCTGGAGAGGCCTGGTGAGGCGGGAGCAGTGTCCGGGTTTCTGAGCGAGGGCTCGTGCCTTGCCCGCGGCCCTTGGGCCATGCTTGCTGGCGTGCCGGTGCGCGGTGGGTGTGTTTGGGGCTGGGGCGCTTGTGCCTCTTGCCGGGCAGTTGGTGCCTGTTGCCAAGGCCATTGTCAGCGTTGCCCGGGGTGTCGGCGAGTTCTGTGTTCTGGCCGGCGTGGAGGCAGGCTGCCCTGGCCGCAGGCTTGGTGTGCTGGTGGCAGCCAGGGGGCTGGCGTGGGGCCCGGCACCGTCATCGGCCTGGGGTAGTGTGTGGGGGCCATGAGCTGCCTCTGGGCGTTGGTGCAGAGGGAGCTGTGGGGACTTGTTGAGGGCACGGGTGCTGGCAGCAGCCACTGAAGCCTTCTCTCCTCCTTTGCTTTGCACGCCGGCCGAGCGTGGCGTGGCGCTGAGCAGCTCCCGAGGACATGCCGGGCCCATGCAGCACAGGCGAGCACGCCGGCATTGGTGTGTGGAGGGGGCCTGTGCTGTGTGGCAGGTAAGGAGTCGCGTGTCAGGCCCCGGGGAGTTGCGGGTCCTTGGGAGGGGTGGGAGAGAGCGCAGGACCCTTCTGGGTGGTCCTGCCTGGTGCCTCGGGGGTCTCGATGGAGTCCGCCACAGCGGTGAGAGGAGGGTCCTCTTGAGCCGTGGCGCCATGGGGCTGCGCGGGGCTTGTTTCTTGGGGGCTGTGGCCCGGCGGCAGCCGCTGCTGGCCTTGCTCCTCCTTCTTCTCTGCCCGGTGGCCGAGCGTGGCTGCGGGCAGCTCCCGAGGACTTCCCGGGCTGCTGCGGTGCAGTGTGCAGGCGAGCACGTCAGCAGTGGTGTGCGGAGGGCGGCCTTTGCCACAGGGCAGGTCAGCGGCCGCGTGCAGGGACCTGGGGTGCTGGGGAGGTTGGGGAGAGGGGCCAGGGCCCTTTGGGTGGTGCCGCCTGGTGCCTTGGGGATCTCAGTGCAGTGCCCCAGGGCAGCGGGAAGGTAATGCCCTAGGGCCGGGGAATCTGGCTCCCGCGGGGCTTGTCTCTTGGGGTGCTGGCACTGGCATCATCCACTGATGGCCTCACTCCTCCTTTTGCTTTGCCCGGCGGCCGAGCACGGTGCTGAGCAGCTCCCGATGGCATCCCAGGGCCCTGCATCTCGGCGCTGGAGGCCAGCACACCAGCAGCAGCTGGCGGCATTCGCACTCATCAGGAGCAACTTGTGTCTCGTCAGCTGAGTGCCTCTTTGTGTTTGCCTATTGCTGTTGCTGCTGCGGCTGCTGCTGGGGGTACCTTTCCGAAAGGAGATTCCTCCAGGCTGCCCTCCTCTATCCCCTTGTAAGAAGGCCTTGCAGCGGAGAAGACGCCCTGCTGCGAGGTCGCTCAAGACCTCTGAGCGAGCGCCTGTGTTGGGTTTTGAGCTTTTTAAGGATGCTTGTGAGAGCTTGGCTTCTGAGACCTCAAAGCAGCAGCATGTCTTTCAGAAGGCACTGTAGGCCTGGAAGATGCAGAGGCGTCTGCCTGCGCCAGGCCCTTTCCCAAGGCGGGGAGTTGCTCGCCCCTTTCTCTTGATGCTCTGCCAAAGGTGGGCTAGCCCCCACACAGGCACATTCTGCATGCCATGTGGCAGCATGCTGGCAAAGCCAAAAACCTCCCTGGCGCTTCCAAAATCATTCACCCCGTTTTTGGCCCAAGACCGCTGGTGGCTCTTTTGCCCTCGGGAAACTGCCACGGCTGCTCTTTTTCCCCGCTCAGGAAATCCCTGAGCACTTGCCCGTGGGAAGGGTGTGGGGCTGGCACAGGCCGCTCTCCAGCTAGGCCTTGCTCTTCTGCTCGGCACTGGCCCTCTGCTGCTGGCCACCGCCAGAGAGAGAGGCTGCTTGAGCACAGCTCTCCTTACCTCACGAGCCTGTTAACCCAAGGGCTTAGCCTACTGACATGGCTGCCGAGTGTGCCAGCACTCTGGCCTTTCTCTCTTTTTCTAACTTTTGGCCTGTAGCTTTTTGCCCAGAACTGATTCCGGCACCAAGGAGCAGGCAGGCGTGCCAAGAACATCGCAAGCGTGTGAGGGGGAAGGAGGGAGAGGTGCCCCAGGACAAATGCCTGGAGACACTGCCTGAGGCTGCAGGGCTGGCGTGAGGAAAGCCAAAGGCCACCTGGAGCTGAAGCTGGCAAGGGCCAGGAAAGGCAAGCGGCAAGGCTCCTACAAGTGCACCAGCAGCAAAAGGAAGGCGAGGGCAAAGGGCAGCCTGCTGCTAAAGGCGGGGGGCAGGGGCCCTGGGGACAAAGGACACTGAAAACACAGATGTCCTGAAGGCTTTCTTCACCAGCTGACCGTGAGCCAGCAATGTGCGCTTGTGGCCACGAAGGCCGCTGGTATCCTGGGAAGCCGCAGGAAGAGCATTGCCAGAGGGCCGCTGGGGAGGGAGGGGGTGGGAGTCAGGGGCAGGCTCCTTCCGCTCTCCTCAGCCCTGCTGAGGCCACACGTGGAGTCTGGGGTGCAGTTCTGGGCTCCCCAGGACAACATCCGCACGGACGGAGTGGAGCGAGGCCTGCAAAGGGCCACCAAGAGGAGGAAGGCACTGGAGCAGCTCTCCTACGAGGAGAGGCTGAGCGAGCTGGGCCTCTTCAGCCTGGGCAGGAGAAGGCGGAGGCAGGCGGGCGGATCTCAGCAAGCTCTTCTCTGCCTCTGCAATAGGCCTCTGCCTAGCACTGCCTGAGGGGATGCCTCGGAGGGGCCCAAGACAGCTGTTCTGCCACTACGTGAACCTCTGCGTGCCTGAGCCATGTGAGGGGCATGCGAATTTTGTGCCAGTGTCTGCGTGGGCACGGTGTGGGTTTGGGAGGCGCAAGTGGAAGCGTGGAGGGGCAGTTCTCCTGCGGCTGCACCTGGCATGCCACTGCTCCAGTGGGGGCTGAAGAGGGCTCCTCGGCAAGCCCTTGCTGGTGGCGGAGCCATTGCAGAAGAGCTTGTATGCTGCGCGCACCTCTCCTTTGGTAAGGGGAAAGTTTGGCAAGAGTCGGGAGGTGCAGAGGGGCACTTTGGTGGAGGCCGGAATAGGCAGGACTGCCAGTGGAGGCGCGGGAGAGCACTAGTGTGCGAGCACGTGCAGGTGGGGAGCCGTTATAGCAGCGCGGCACTGTCTGTCGGCATGTGTCGTTAGGCATGGTGTCAGTCTGGGAAGAGCGAGGAAGCGCAGCGGCGCAGTTCTTGTTTGACTGGACTAGGCCTGCAAGAACAGCGGAGGAGCCCGAGAGAAGCTGTGGGCGCTTCCTTGATGGTGCATGAGCCTTGCCAGGTGCATGGTGATTTTTGTGCCAATGTCTGAGGAGGCACGGTGTCGTTTTGTGAAAAGAGGAAGTGCCGCAGGGCAGGTATTGCTTGCTGCTCTAGGCATGCAAGAGAAGCGGCGGGGCTGCAGAGAACAACTCTGCGAGAGCAAATGCGGAGTGCTGGAGAGGCCTGGTGAGGCGGGAGCAGTGTCCGGGTTTCTGAGCGAGGGCTCGTGCCTTGCCCGCGGCCCTTGGGCCATGCTTGCTGGCGTGCCGGTGCGCGGTGGGTGTGTTTGGGGCTGGGGCGCTTGTGCCTCTTGCCGGGCAGTTGGTGCCTGTTGCCAAGGCCATTGTGAGCGTTGCCCGGGGTGTCGGCGAGTTCTGTGTTCTGGCCGGCGTGGAGGCAGGCTGCCCTGGCCGCAGGCTTGGTGTGCTGGTGGCAGCCAGGGGGCTGGCGTGGGGCCCGGCACCGTCATCGGCCTGGGGTAGTGTGTGGGGGCCATGAGCTGCCTCTGGGCGTTGGTGCAGAGGGAGCTGTGGGGACTTGTTGAGGGCACGGGTGCTGGCAGCAGCCACTGAAGCCTTCTCTCCTCCTTTGCTTTGCACGCCGGCCAAGCGTGGTGTGGCGCTGAGTAGCTCCCGAGGACATGCCGGGCCCATGCAGCACAGGCGAGCACGCCGGCGTTGGTGTGTGGAGGGGGCCTGTGCTGTGTGGCAGGTAAGGAGTCGCGTGTCAGGCCCCGGGGAGTTGCGGGTCCTTGGGAGGGGTGGGAGAGAGCGCAGGACCCTTCTGGGTGGTCCTGCCTGGTGCCTCGGGGGTCTCGATGGAGTCCGCCACAGCGGTGAGAGGAGGGTCCTCTTGAGCCGTGGCGCCATGGGGCTGCGCGGGGCTTGTTTCTTGGGGGCTGTGGCCTGGCGGCAGCCGCTGCTGGCCTTGCTCCTCCTTCTTCTCTGCCCGGTGGCCGAGCGTGGCTGTGGGCAGCTCCCGAGGACATCCCGGGCTGCTGCGGTGCAGTGTGCAGGCGAGCACGTCAGCAGTGGTGTGCAGAGGGCGGCCTTTGCCACAGGGCAGGTCAGCGGCCGCGTGCAGGGACCCGGGGTGCTGGGGAGGTTGGGGAGAGGGGCCAGGGCCCTTTGGGTGGTGCCGCCTGGTGCCTTGGGGATCTCAGTGCAGTGCCCCAGGGCAGCGGGAAGGTAATGCCCTAGGGCCGGGGAATCTGGCTCCCGCGGGGCTTGTCTCTTGGGGTGCTGGCACTGGCATCATCCACTGATGGCCTCACTCCTCCTTTTGCTTTGCCCGGCGGCCGAGCACGGTGCTGAGCAGCTCCCGACGGCATCCCAGGGCCCTGCATCTCGGCGCTGGAGGCCAGCACACCAGCAGCAGCTGGCGGCATTCGCACTCATCAGGAGCAACTTGTGTCTCGTCAGCTGAGTGCCTCTTTGTGTTTGCCTATTGCTGTTGCTGCTGCGGCTACCTTTCCAAAAGGAGATTCCTCCAGGCTGCCCTCCTCTATCCCCTTGTAAGAAGGCCTTGCAGCAGAGAAGACACCCTGCTGCGAGGTCGCTCAAGACCTCTGAGCGAGCGCCTGTGTTGGGTTTTGAGCTTTTTAAGGATGCTTGTGAGAGCTTGGCTTCTGAGACCTCAAAGCAGCAGCATGTCTTTCAGAAGGCACTGTAGGCCTGGAAGATGCAGAGGCGTCTGCCTGCGCCAGGCCCTTTCCCAAGGCGGGGAGTTGCTCGCCCCTTTCTCTTGATGCTCTGCCAAAGGTGGGCTAGCCCCCACACAGGCACATTCTGCATGCCATGTGGCAGCATGCTGGCGAAGCCAAAAACCTCCCTGGCGCTTCCAAAATCATTCACCCCGTTTTTGGCCCAAGACCGCTGGTGGCTCTTTTGCCCTCGGGAAACTGCCACGGCTGCTCTTTTTCCCCGCTCAGGAAATCCCTGAGCACTTGCCCGTGGGAAGGGTGTGGGGCTGGCACAGGCCGCTCTCCAGCTAGGCCTTGCTCTTCTGCTCGGCACTGGCCCTCTGCTGCTGGCCACCGCCAGAGAGAGAGGCTGCTTGAGCACAGCTCTCCTTACCTCACGAGCCTGTTAACCCAAGGGCTTAGCCTACTGACATGGCTGCCGAGTGTGCCAGCACTCTGGCCTTTCTCTCTTTTTCTAACTTTTGGCCTGTAGCTTTTTGCCCAGAACTGATTCCGGCACCAAGGAGCAGGCAGGCGTGCCAAGAACATTGCAAGCGTGTGAGGGGGAAGGAGGGAGAGGTGCCCCAGGACAATTGCCTGGAGACACTGCCTGAGGCTGCAGGGCTGGCGTGAGGAAAGCCAAAGGCCACCTGGAGCTGAAGCTGGCAAGGGCCAGGAAAGGCAAGCGGCAAGGCTCCTACAAGTGCACCAGCAGCAAAAGGAAGGCGAGGGCAAAGGGCAGCCTGCTGCTAAAGGCGGGGGGCAGGGGCCCTGGGGACAAAGGACACTGAAAACACAGATGTCCTGAAGGCTTTCTTCACCAGCTGACCGTGAGCCAGCAATGTGCGCTTGTGGCCACGAAGGCCGCTGGTATCCTGGGAAGCCGCAGGAAGAGCATTGCCAGAGGGCCGCTGGGGAGGGAGGGGGTGGGAGTCAGGGACAGGCTCCTTCCGCTCTCCTCAGCCCTGCTGAGGCCACACGTGGAGTCTGGGGTGCAGTTCTGGGCTCCCCAGGACAACATCCGCACGGACGGAGTGGAGCGAGGCCTGCAAAGGGCCACCAAGAGGAGGAAGGGACTGGAGCAGCTCTCCTACGAGGAGAGGCTGAGCGAGCTGGGCCTCTTCAGCCTGGGCAGGAGAAGGCGGAGGCAGGCGGGCGGATCTCAGCAAGCTCTTCTCTGCCTCTGCAATAGGCCTCTGCCTAGCACTGCCTGAGGGGATGCCTCGGAGGGGCCCAAGACAGCTGTTCTGCCACTACGTGAACCTCTGCGTGCCTGAGCCATGTGAGGGGCATGGCGATTTTGTGCCAGTGTCTGCGTGGGCACGGTGTGGGTTTGGGAGGCACAAGTGGAAGCGTGGAGGGGCAGTTCTCCTGCGGCTGCACCTGGCATGCCACTGCTCCAGTGGGGGCTGAAGAGGGCTCCTCGGCAAGCCCTTGCTGGTGGCGGAGCCATTGCAGAAGAGCTTGTATGCTGCGCGCACCTCTCCTTTGGTAAGGGGAAAGTTTGGCAAGAGTCGGGAGGTGCAGAGGGGCACTTTGGTGGAGGCCGGAATAGGCAGGACTGCCAGTGGAGGCGCGGGAGAGCACTAGTGTGCGAGCACGTGCAGGTGGGGAGCCGTTATAGCAGCGCGGCACTGTCTGTCGGCATGTGTCGTTAGGCATGGTGTCAGTCTGGGAAGAGCGAGGAAGCGCAGCGGCGCAGTTCTTGTTTGACTGGACTAGGCCTGCAAGAACAGCGGAGGAGCCCGAGAGAAGCTGTGGGCGCTTCCTTGATGGTGCATGAGCCTTGCCAGGTGCATGGTGATTTTTGTGCCAATGTCTGAGGAGGCACGGTGTCGTTTTGTGAAAAGAGGAAGTGCCGCAGGGCAGGTATTGCTTGCTGCTCTAGGCATGCAAGAGAAGCGGCGGGGCTGCAGAGAACAACTCTGCGAGAGCAAATGCGGAGTGCTGGAGAGGCCTGGTGAGGCGGGAGCAGTGTCCGGGTTTCTGAGCGAGGGCTCGTGCCTTGCCCGCGGCCCTTGGGCCATGCTTGCTGGCGTGCCGGTGCGCGGTGGGTGTGTTTGGGGCTGGGGCGCTTGTGCCTCTTGCCGGGCAGTTGGTGCCTGTTGCCAAGGCCATTGTCAGCGTTGCCCGGGGTGTCGGCGAGTTCTGTGTTCTGGCCGGCGTGGAGGCAGGCTGCCCTGGCCGCAGGCTTGGTGTGCTGGTGGCAGCCAGGGGGCTGGCGTGGGGCCCGGCACCGTCATCGGCCTGGGGTAGTGTGTGGGGGCCATGAGCTGCCTCTGGGCGTTGGTGCAGAGGGAGCTGTGGGGACTTGTTGAGGGCACGGGTGCTGGCAGCAGCCACTGAAGCCTTCTCTCCTCCTTTGCTTTGCACGCCGGCCGAGCGTGGCATGGCGCTGAGCAGCTCCCGAGGACATGCCGGGCCCATGCAGCACAGGCGAGCACGCCGGCGTTGGTGTGTGGAGGGGGCCTGTGCTGTGTGGCAGGTAAGGAGTCGCGTGTCAGGCCCCGGGGAGTTGGGGGTCCTTGGGAGGGGTGGGAGAGAGCGCAGGACCCTTCTGGGTGGTCCTGCCTGGTGCCTCGGGGGTCTCGATGGAGTCCGCCACAGCGGTGAGAGGAGGGTCCTCTTGAGCCGTGGCGCCATGGGGCTGCGCGGGGCTTGTTTCTTGGGGGCTGTGGCCCGGCGGCAGCCGCTGCTGGCCTTGCTCCTCCTTCTTCTCTGCCCGGTGGCCGAGCGTGGCTGCGGGCAGCTCCCGAGGACGTCCCGGGCTGCTGCGGTGCAGTGTGCAGGCGAGCACGTCAGCAGTGGTGTGCGGAGGGCGGCCTTTGCCACAGGGCAGGTCAGCGGCCGCGTGCAGGGACCCGGGGTGCTGGGGAGGTTGGGGAGAGGGGCCAGGGCCCTTTGGGTGGTGCCGCCTGGTGCCTTGGGGATCTCAGTGCAGTGCCCCAGGGCAGCGGGAAGGTAATGCCCTAGGGCCGGGGAATCTGGCTCCCGCGGGGCTTGTCTCTTGGGGGGCTGGCACTGGCATCATCCACTGATGGCCTCACTCCTCCTTTTGCTTTGCCTGGCGGCCGAGCACGGTGCTGAGCAGCTCCCGACGGCATCCCAGGGCCCTGCATCTCGGCGCTGGAGGCCAGCGCACCGGCAGCAGCTGGCGGCATTCGCACTCATCAGGAGCAACTTGTGTCTCGTCAGCTGAGTGCCTCTTTGTGTTTGCCTATTGCTGTTGCTGCTGCGGCTGGGGCTACCTTTCCGAAAGGAGATTCCTCCAGGCTGCCCTCCTCTATCCCCTTGTAAGAAGGCCTTGCAGCGGAGAAGACACCCTGCTGCGAGGTCGCTCAAGACCTCTGAGCGAGCGCCTGTGTTGGGTTTTGAGCTTTTTAAGGATGCTTGTGAGAGCTTGGCTTCTGAGACCTCAAAGCAGCAGCATGTCTTTCAGAAGGCACTGTAGGCCTGGAAGATGCAGAGGCGTCTGCCTGCGCCAGGCCCTTTCCCAAGGCGGGGAGTTGCTCGCCCCTTTCTCTTGATGCTCTGCCAAAGGTGGGCTAGCCCCCACACAGGCACATTCTGCATGCCATGTGGCAGCATGCTGGCGAAGCCAAAAACCTCCCTGGCGCTTCCAAAATCATTCACCCCGTTTTTGGCCCAAGACCGCTGGTGGCTCTTTTGCCCTCGGGAAACTGCCACGGCTGCTCTTTTTCCCCGCTCAGGAAATCCCTGAGCACTTGCCCGTGGGAAGGGTGTGGGGCTGGCACAGGCCGCTCTCCAGCTAGGCCTTGCTCTTCTGCTCGGCACTGGCCCTCTGCTGCTGGCCACCGCCAGAGAGAGGCTGCTTGAGCACAGCTCTCCTTACCTCACGAGCCTGTTAACCCAAGGGCTTAGCCTACTGACATGGCTGCCGAGTGTGCCAGCACTCTGGCCTTTCTCTCTTTTTCTAACTTTTGGCCTGTAGCTTTTTGCCCAGAACTGATTCCGGCACCAAGGAGCAGGCAGGCGTGCCAAGAACATCGCAAGCGTGTGAGGGGGAAGGAGGGAGAGGTGCCCCAGGACAATTGCCTGGAGACACTGCCTGAGGCTGCAGGGCTGGCGTGAGGAAAGCCAAAGGCCACCTGGAGCTGAAGCTGGCAAGGGCCAGGAAAGGCAAGCGGCAAGGCTCCTACAAGTGCACCAGCAGCAAAAGGAAGGCGAGGGCAAAGGGCAGCCTGCTGCTAAAGGCGGGGGGCAGGGGCCCTGGGGACAAAGGACACTGAAAACACAGATGTCCTGAAGGCTTTCTTCACCAGCTGACCGTGAGCCAGCAATGTGCGCTTGTGGCCACGAAGGCCGCTGGTATCCTGGGAAGCCGCAGGAAGAGCATTGCCAGAGGGCCGCTGGGGAGGGAGGGGGTGGGAGTCAGGGACAGGCTCCTTCCGCTCTCCTCAGCCCTGCTGAGGCCACACGTGGAGTCTGGGGTGCAGTTCTGGGCTCCCCAGGACAACATCCGCACGGACGGAGTGGAGCGAGGCCTGCAAAGGGCCACCAAGAGGAGGAAGGGACTGGAGCAGCTCTCCTACGAGGAGAGGCTGAGCGAGCTGGGCCTCTTCAGCCTGGGCAGGAGAAGGCGGAGGCAGGCGGGCGGATCTCAGCAAGCTCTTCTCTGCCTCTGCAATAGGCCTCTGCCTAGCACTGCCTGAGGGGATGCCTCGGAGGGGCCCAAGACAGCTGTTCTGCCACTACGTGAACCTCTGCGTGCCTGAGCCATGTGAGGGGCATGGCGATTTTGTGCCAGTGTCTGCGTGGGCACGGTGTGGGTTTGGGAGGCACAAGTGGAAGCGTGGAGGGGCAGTTCTCCTGCGGCTGCACCTGGCATGCCACTGCTCCAGTGGGGGCTGAAGAGGGCTCCTCGGCAAGCCCTTGCTGGTGGCGGAGCCATTGCAGAAGAGCTTGTATGCTGCGCGCACCTCTCCTTTGGTAAGGGGAAAGTTTGGCAAGAGTCGGGAGGTGCAGAGGGGCACTTTGGTGGAGGCCGGAATAGGCAGGACTGCCAGTGGAGGCGCGGGAGAGCACTAGTGTGCGAGCACGTGCAGGTGGGGAGCCGTTATAGCAGCGCGGCACTGTCTGTCGGCATGTGTCGTTAGGCATGGTGTCAGTCTGGGAAGAGCGAGGAAGCGCAGCGGCGCAGTTCTTGTTTGACTGGACTAGGCCTGCAAGAACAGCGGAGGAGCCCGAGAGAAGCTGTGGGCGCTTCCTTGATGGTGCATGAGCCTTGCCAGGTGCATGGTGATTTTTGTGCCAATGTCTGAGGAGGCACGGTGTCGTTTTGTGAAAAGAGGAAGTGCCGCAGGGCAGGTATTGCTTGCTGCTCTAGGCATGCAAGAGAAGCGGCGGGGCTGCAGAGAACAACTCTGCGAGAGCAAATGCGGAGTGCTGGAGAGGCCTGGTGAGGCGGGAGCAGTGTCCGGGTTTCTGAGCGAGGGCTCGTGCCTTGCCCGCGGCCCTTGGGCCATGCTTGCTGGCGTGCCGGTGCGCGGTGGGTGTGTTTGGGGCTGGGGCGCTTGTGCCTCTTGCCGGGCAGTTGGTGCCTGTTGCCAAGGCCATTGTCAGCGTTGCCCGGGGTGTCGGCGAGTTCTGTGTTCTGGCCGGCGTGGAGGCAGGCTGCCCTGGCCGCAGGCTTGGTGTGCTGGTGGCAGCCAGGGGGCTGGCGTGGGGCCCGGCACCGTCATCGGCCTGGGGTAGTGTGTGGGGGCCATGAGCTGCCTCTGGGCGTTGGTGCAGAGGGAGCTGTGGGGACTTGTTGAGGGCACGGGTGCTGGCAGCAGCCACTGAAGCCTTCTCTCCTCCTTTGCTTTGCACGCCGGCCGAGCGTGGCATGGCGCTGAGCAGCTCCCGAGGACATGCCGGGCCCATGCAGCACAGGCGAGCACGCCGGCGTTGGTGTGTGGAGGGGGCCTGTGCTGTGTGGCAGGTAAGGAGTCGCGTGTCAGGCCCCGGGGAGTTGGGGGTCCTTGGGAGGGGTGGGAGAGAGCGCAGGACCCTTCTGGGTGGTCCTGCCTGGTGCCTCGGGGGTCTCGATGGAGTCCGCCACAGCGGTGAGAGGAGGGTCCTCTTGAGCCGTGGCGCCATGGGGCTGCGCGGGGCTTGTTTCTTGGGGGCTGTGGCCCGGCGGCAGCCGCTGCTGGCCTTGCTCCTCCTTCTTCTCTGCCCGGTGGCCGAGCGTGGCTGCGGGCAGCTCCCGAGGACGTCCCGGGCTGCTGCGGTGCAGTGTGCAGGCGAGCACGTCAGCAGTGGTGTGCGGAGGGCGGCCTTTGCCACAGGGCAGGTCAGCGGCCGCGTGCAGGGTCCCGGGGTGCTGGGGAGGTTGGGGAGAGGGGCCAGGGCCCTTTGGGTGGTGCCGCCTGGTGCCTTGGGGATCTCAGTGCAGTGCCCCAGGGCAGCGGGAAGGTAATGCCCTAGGGCCGGGGAATCTGGCTCCCGCGGGGCTTGTCTCTTGGGGGGCTGGCACTGGCATCATCCACTGATGGCCTCACTCCTCCTTTTGCTTTGCCTGGCGGCCGAGCACGGTGCTGAGCAGCTCCCGACGGCATCCCAGGGCCCTGCATCTCGGCGCTGGAGGCCAGCGCACCGGCAGCAGCTGGCGGCATTCGCACTCATCAGGAGCAACTTGTGTCTCGTCAGCTGAGTGCCTCTTTGTGTTTGCCTATTGCTGTTGCTGCTGCGGCTGGGGCTACCTTTCCGAAAGGAGATTCCTCCAGGCTGCCCTCCTCTATCCCCTTGTAAGAAGGCCTTGCAGCGGAGAAGACACCCTGCTGCGAGGTCGCTCAAGACCTCTGAGCGAGCGCCTGTGTTGGGTTTTGAGCTTTTTAAGGATGCTTGTGAGAGCTTGGCTTCTGAGACCTCAAAGCAGCAGCATGTCTTTCAGAAGGCACTGTAGGCCTGGAAGATGCAGAGGCGTCTGCCTGCGCCAGGCCCTTTCCCAAGGCGGGGAGTTGCTCGCCCCTTTCTCTTGATGCTCTGCCAAAGGTGGGCTAGCCCCCACACAGGCACATTCTGCATGCCATGTGGCAGCATGCTGGCGAAGCCAAAAACCTCCCTGGCGCTTCCAAAATCATTCACCCCGTTTTTGGCCCAAGACCGCTGGTGGCTCTTTTGCCCTCGGGAAACTGCCACGGCTGCTCTTTTTCCCCGCTCAGGAAATCCCTGAGCACTTGCCCGTGGGAAGGGTGTGGGGCTGGCACAGGCCGCTCTCCAGCTAGGCCTTGCTCTTCTGCTCGGCACTGGCCCTCTGCTGCTGGCCACCGCCAGAGAGAGGCTGCTTGAGCACAGCTCTCCTTACCTCACGAGCCTGTTAACCCAAGGGCTTAGCCTACTGACATGGCTGCCGAGTGTGCCAGCACTCTGGCCTTTCTCTCTTTTTCTAACTTTTGGCCTGTAGCTTTTTGCCCAGAACTGATTCCGGCACCAAGGAGCAGGCAGGCGTGCCAAGAACATCGCAAGCGTGTGAGGGGGAAGGAGGGAGAGGTGCCCAGGACAATTGCCTGGAGACACTGCCTGAGGCTGCAGGGCTGGCGTGAGGAAAGCCAAAGGCCACCTGGAGCTGAAGCTGGCAAGGGCCAGGAAAGGCAAGCGGCAAGGCTCCTACAAGTGCACCAGCAGCAAAAGGAAGGCGAGGGCAAAGGGCAGCCTGCTGCTAAAGGCGGGGGGCAGGGGCCCTGGGGACAAAGGACACTGAAAACACAGATGTCCTGAAGGCTTTCTTCACCAGCTGACCGTGAGCCAGCAATGTGCGCTTGTGGCCACGAAGGCCGCTGGTATCCTGGGAAGCCGCAGGAAGAGCATTGCCAGAGGGCCGCTGGGGAGGGAGGGGGTGGGAGTCAGGGGCAGGCTCCTTCCGCTCTCCTCAGCCCTGCTGAGGCCACACGTGGAGTCTGGGGTGCAGTTCTGGGCTCCCCAGGACAACATCCGCACGGACAGAGTGGAGCGAGGCCTGCAAAGGGCCACCAAGAGGAGGAAGGGACTGGAGCAGCTCTCCTACCAGGAGAGGCTGAGCGAGCTGGGCCTCTTCAGCCTGGGCAGGAGAAGGCGGAGGCAGGCGGGCAGATCTCAGCAAGCTCTTCTCTGCCTCTGCAATAGGCCTCTGCCTAGCACTGCCTGAGGGGATGCCTCGGAGGGGCCCAAGACAGCTGTTCTGCCACTACGTGAACCTCTGCGTGCCTGAGCCATGTGAGGGGCATGGCGATTTTGTGCCAGTGTCTGCGTGGGCACGGTGTGGGTTTGGGAGGCGCAAGTGGAAGCGTGGAGGGGCAGTTCTCCTGCGGCTGCACCTGGCATGCCACTGCTCCAGTGGGGGCTGAAGAGGGCTCCTCGGCAAGCCCTTGCTGGTGGCGGAGCCATTGCAGAAGAGCTTGTATGCTGCGCGCACCTCTCCTTTGGTAAGGGGAAAGTTTGGCAAGAGTCGGGAGGTGCAGAGGGGCACTTTGGCGGAGGCCGGAATAGGCAGGACTGCCAGTGGAGGCGCGGGAGAGCACTAGTGTGCGAGCACGTGCAGGTGGGGAGCCGTTATAGCAGCGCGGCACTGTCTGTCGGCATGTGTCGTTAGGCATGGTGTCAGTCTGGGAAGAGCGAGGAAGCGCAGCGGCGCAGTTCTTGTTTGACTGGACTAGGCCTGCAAGAACAGCGGAGGAGCCCGAGAGAAGCTGTGGGCGCTTCCTTGATGGTGCATGAGCCTTGCCAGGTGCATGGTGATTTTTGTGCCAATGTCTGAGGAGGCACGGTGTCAGTTTGTGAAAAGAGGAAGTGCCGCAGGGCAGGTATTGCTTGCTGCTCTAGGCATGCAAGAGAAGCGGCGGGGCTGCAGAGAACAACTCTGCGAGAGCAAATGCGGAGTGCTGGAGAGGCCTGGTGAGGCGGGAGCAGTGTCCGGGTTTCTGAGCGAGGGCTCGTGCCTTGCCCGCGGCCCTTGGGCCATGCTTGCTGGCGTGCCGGTGCGCGGTGGGTGTGTTTGGGGCTGGGGCGCTTGTGCCTCTTGCCGGGCAGTTGGTGCCTGTTGCCAAGGCCATTGTCAGCGTTGCCCGGGGTGTCGGCGAGTTCTGTGTTCTGGCCGGCGTGGAGGCAGGCTGCCCTGGCCGCAGGCTTGGTGTGCTGGTGGCAGCCAGGGGGCTGGCGTGGGGCCCGGCACCGTCATCGGCCTGGGGTAGTGTGTGGGGGCCATGAGCTGCCTCTGGGCGTTGGTGCAGAGGGAGCTGTGGGGACTTGTTGAGGGCACGGGTGCTGGCAGCAGCCACTGAAGCCTTCTCTCCTCCTTTGCTTTGCACGCCGGCCGAGCGTGGCGTGGCGCTGAGCAGCTCCCGAGGACATGCCGGGCCCATGCAGCACAGGCGAGCACGCCGGCGTTGGTGTGTGGAGGGGCCTGTGCTGTGTGGCAGGTAAGGAGGCGCGTGTCAGGCCCCGGGGACTTGGGGGTCCTTGGGAGGGGTGGGAGAGAGCGCAGGACCCTTCTGGGTGGTCCTGCCTGGTGCCTCGGGGGTCTCGATGGAGTCCGCCACAGCGGTGAGAGGAGGGTCCTCTTGAGCCGTGGCGCCATGGGGCTGCGCGGGGCTTGTTTCTTGGGGGCTGTGGCCCGGCGGCAGCCGCTGCTGGCCTTGCTCCTCCTTCTTCTCTGCCCGGTGGCCGAGCGTGGCTGCGGGCAGCTCCCGAGGACGTCCCGGGCTGCTGCGGTGCAGTGTGCAGGCGAGCACGTCAGCAGTGGTGTGCGGAGGGCAGCCTTTGCCACAGGGCAGGTCAGCGGCCGCGTGCAGGGACCCGGGATGCTGGGGAGGTTGGGGAGAGGGGCCAGGGCCCTTTGGGTGGTGCCGCCTGGTGCCTTGGGGATCTCAGTGCAGTGCCCCAGGGCAGCGGGAAGGTAATGCCCTAGGGCCGGGGAATCTGGCTCCCGCGGGGCTTGTCTCTTGGGGGGGCTGGCACTGGCATCATCCACTGATGGCCTCACTCCTCCTTTTGCTTTGCCCGGCGGCCGAGCACGGTGCTGAGCAGCTCCCGATGGCATCCCAGGGCCCTGCATCTCGGCGCTGGAGGCCAGCGCACCGGCAGCAGCTGGCGGCATTCGCACTCATCAGGAGCAACTTGTGTCTCGTCAGCTGAGTGCCTCTTTGTGTTTGCCTATTGCTGTTGCTGCTGCGGCTGCTGCTGGGGGTACCTTTCCGAAAGGAGATTCCTCCAGGCTGCCCTCCTCTATCCCCTTGTAAGAAGGCCTTGCAGCGGAGAAGACGCCCTGCTGCGAGGTCGCTCAAGACCTCTGAGCGAACGCCTGTGTTGGGTTTTGAGCTTTTTAAGGATGCTTGTGAGAGCTTGGCTTCTGAGACCTCAAAGCAGCAGCATGTCTTTCAGAAGGCACTGTAGGCCTGGAAGATGCAGAGGCGTCTGCCTGCGCCAGGCCCTTTCCCAAGGCGGGGAGTTGCTCGCCCCTTTCTCTTGATGCTCTGCCAAAGGTGGGCTAGCCCCCACACAGGCACATTCTGCATGCCATGTGGCAGCATGCTGGCAAAGCCAAAAACCTCCCTGGCGCTTCCAAAATCATTCACCCCGTTTTTGGCCCAAGACCGCTGGTGGCTCTTTTGCCCTCGGGAAACTGCCACGGCTGCTCTTTTTCCCCGCTCAGGAAATCCCTGAGCACTTGCCCATGGGAAGGGTGTGGGGCTGGCACAGGCCGCTCTCCAGCTAGGCCTTGCTCTTCTGCTCGGCACTGGCCCTCTGCTGCTGGCCACCGCCAGAGAGAGAGGCTGCTTGAGCACAGCTCTCCTTACCTCACGAGCCTGTTAACCCAAGGGCTTAGCCTACTGACATGGCTGCCGAGTGTGCCAGCACTCTGGCCTTTCTCTCTTTTTCTAACTTTTGGCCTGTAGCTTTTTGCCCAGAACTGATTCCGGCACCAAGGAGCAGGCAGGCGTGCCAAGAACATTGCAAGCGTGTGAGGGGGAAGGAGGGAGAGGTGCCCCAGGACAATTGCCTGGAGACACTGCCTGAGGCTGCAGGGCTGGCGTGAGGAAAGCCAAAGGCCACCTGGAGCTGAAGCTGGCAAGGGCCAGGAAAGGCAAGCGGCAAGGCTCCTACAAGTGCACCAGCAGCAAAAGGAAGGCGAGGGCAAAGGGCAGCCTGCTGCTAAAGGCGGGGGGCAGGGGCCCTGGGGACAAAGGACACTGAAAACACAGATGTCCTGAAGGCTTTCTTCACCAGCTGACCGTGAGCCAGCAATGTGCGCTTGTGGCCACGAAGGCCGCTGGTATCCTGGGAAGCCGCAGGAAGAGCATTGCCAGAGGGCCGCTGGGGAGGGAGGGGGTGGGAGTCAGGGGCAGGCTCCTTCCGCTCTCCTCAGCCCTGCTGAGGCCACACGTGGAGTCTGGGGTGCAGTTCTGGGCTCCCCAGGACAACATCCGCACGGACGGAGTGGAGCGAGGCCTGCAAAGGGCCACCAAGAGGAGGAAGGGACTGGAGCAGCTCTCCTACGAGGAGAGGCTGAGCGAGCTGGGCCTCTTCAGCCTGGGCAGGAGAAGGCGGAGGCAGGCGGGCGGATCTCAGCAAGCTCTTCTCTGCCTCTGCAATAGGCCTCTGCCTAGCACTGCCTGAGGGGATGCCTCGGAGGGGCCCAAGACAGCTGTTCTGCCACTACGTGAACCTCTGCGTGCCTGAGCCATGTGAGGGGCATGGCGATTTTGTGCCAGTGTCTGCGTGGGCACGGTGTGGGTTTGGGAGGCGCAAGTGGAAGCGTGGAGGGGCAGTTCTCCTGCGGCTGCACCTGGCATGCCACTGCTCCAGTGGGGGCTGAAGAGGGCTCCTCGGCAAGCCCTTGCTGGTGGCGGAGCCATTGCAGAAGAGCTTGTATGCTGCGCGCACCTCTCCTTTGGTAAGGGGAAAGTTTGGCAAGAGTCGGGAGGTGCAGAGGGGCACTTTGGCGGAGGCCGGAATAGGCAGGACTGCCAGTGGAGGCGCGGGAGAGCACTAGTGTGCGAGCACGTGCAGGTGGGGAGCCGTTATAGCAGCGCGGCACTGTCTGTCGGCATGTGTCGTTAGGCATGGTGTCAGTCTGGGAAGAGCGAGGAAGCGCAGCGGCGCAGTTCTTGTTTGACTGGACTAGGCCTGCAAGAACAGCGGAGGAGCCCGAGAGAAGCTGTGGGCGCTTCCTTGATGGTGCATGAGCCTTGCCAGGTGCATGGTGATTTTTGTGCCAATGTCTGAGGAGGCACGGTGTCGTTTTGTGAAAAGAGGAAGTGCCGCAGGGCAGGTATTGCTTGCTGCTCTAGGCATGCAAGAGAAGCGGCGGGGCTGCAGAGAACAACTCTGCGAGAGCAAATGCGGAGTGCTGGAGAGGCCTGGTGAGGCGGGAGCAGTGTCCGGGTTTCTGAGCGAGGGCTCGTGCCTTGCCCGCGGCCCTTGGGCCATGCTTGCTGGCGTGCCGGTGCGCGGTGGGTGTGTTTGGGGCTGGGGCGCTTGTGCCTCTTGCCGGGCAGTTGGTGCCTGTTGCCAAGGCCATTGTCAGCGTTGCCCGGGGTGTCGGCGAGTTCTGTGTTCTGGCCGGCGTGGAGGCAGGCTGCCCTGGCCGCAGGCTTGGTGTGCTGGTGGCAGCCAGGGGGCTGGCGTGGGGCCCGGCACCGTCATCGGCCTGGGGTAGTGTGTGGGGGCCATGAGCTGCCTCTGGGCGTTGGTGCAGAGGGAGCTGTGGGGACTTGTTGAGGGCACGGGTGCTGGCAGCAGCCACTGAAGCCTTCTCTCCTCCTTTGCTTTGCACGCCGGCCGAGCGTGGCGTGGTGCTGAGCAGCTCCCGAGGACATGCCGGGCCAATGCAGCACAGGCAAGCACGCCGGCGTTGGTGTGTGGAGGGGCCTGTGCTGTGTGGCAGGTAAGGAGGCGCGTGTCAGGCCCCGGGGACTTGGGGGTCCTTGGGAGGGGTGGGAGAGAGCGCAGGACCCTTCTGGGTGGTCCTGCCTGGTGCCTCGGGGGTCTCGATGGAGTCCGCCACAGCGGTGAGAGGAGGGTCCTCTTGAGCCGTGGCGCCATGGGGCTGCGCGGGGCTTGTTTCTTGGGGGCTGTGGCCCGGCGGCAGCCGCTGCTGGCCTTGCTCCTCCTTCTTCTCTGCCCGGTGGCCGAGCGTGGCTGCGGGCAGCTCCCGAGGACGTCCCGGGCTGCTGCGGTGCAGTGTGCAGGCGAGCACGTCAGCAGTGGTGTGCGGAGGGCAGCCTTTGCCACAGGGCAGGTCAGCGGCCGCGTGCAGGGACCCGGGATGCTGGGGAGGTTGGGGAGAGGGGCCAGGGCCCTTTGGGTGGTGCCGCCTGGTGCCTTGGGGATCTCAGTGCAGTGCCCCAGGGCAGCGGGAAGGTAATGCCCTAGGGCCGGGGAATCTGGCTCCCGCGGGGCTTGTCTCTTGGGGGGCTGGCACTGGCATCATCCACTGATGGCCTCACTCCTCCTTTTGCTTTGCCCGGCGGCCGAGCATGGTGCTGAGCAGCTCCCGATGGCATCCCAGGGCCCTGCATCTCGGCGCTGGAGGCCAGCGCACCGGCAGCAGCTGGCGGCATTCGCACTCATCAGGAGCAACTTGTGTCTCGTCAGCTGAGTGCCTCTTTGTGTTTGCCTATTGCTGTTGCTGCTGCGGCTGCTGCTGGGGGTACCTTTCCGAAAGGAGATTCCTCCAGGCTGCCCTCCTCTATCCCCTTGTAAGAAGGCCTTGCAGCGGAGAAGACACCCTGCTGCGAGGTCGCTCAAGACCTCTGAGCGAGCGCCTGTGTTGGGTTTTGAGCTTTTTAAGGATGCTTGTGAGAGCTTGGCTTCTGAGACCTCAAAGCAGCAGCATGTCTTTCAGAAGGCACTGTAGGCCTGGAAGATGCAGAGGCGTCTGCCTGCGCCAGGCCCTTTCCCAAGGCGGGGAGTTGCTCGCCCCTTTCTCTTGATGCTCTGCCAAAGGTGGGCTAGCCCCCACACAGGCACATTCTGCATGCCATGTGGCAGCATGCTGGCGAAGCCAAAAACCTCCCTGGCGCTTCCAAAATCATTCACCCCGTTTTTGGCCCAAGACCGCTGGTGGCTCTTTTGCCCTCGGGAAACTGCCACGGCTGCTCTTTTTCCCCGCTCAGGAAATCCCTGAGCACTTGCCCGTGGGAAGGGTGTGGGGCTGGCACAGGCCGCTCTCCAGCTAGGCCTTGCTCTTCTGCTCGGCACTGGCCCTCTGCTGCTGGCCACCGCCAGAGAGAGGCTGCTTGAGCACAGCTCTCCTTACCTCACGAGCCTGTTAACCCAAGGGCTTAGCCTACTGACATGGCTGCCGAGTGTGCCAGCACTCTGGCCTTTCTCTCTTTTTCTAACTTTTGGCCTGTAGCTTTTTGCCCAGAACTGATTCCGGCACCAAGGAGCAGGCAGGCGTGCCAAGAACATCGCAAGCGTGTGAGGGGGAAGGAGGGAGAGGTGCCCAGGACAATTGCCTGGAGACACTGCCTGAGGCTGCAGGGCTGGCGTGAAGAAAGCCAAAGGCCACCTGGAGCTGAAGCTGGCAAGGGCCAGGAAAGGCAAGCGGCAAGGCTCCTACAAGTGCACCAGCAGCAAAAGGAAGGCGAGGGCAAAGGGCAGCCTGCTGCTAAAGGCGGGGGGCAGGGGCCCTGGGGACAAAGGACACTGAAAACACAGATGTCCTGAAGGCTTTCTTCACCAGCTGACCGTGAGCCAGCAATGTGCGCTTGTGGCCACGAAGGCCGCTGGTATCCTGGGAAGCCGCAGGAAGAGCATTGCCAGAGGGCCGCTGGGGAGGGAGGGGGTGGGAGTCAGGGGCAGGCTCCTTCCGCTCTCCTCAGCCCTGCTGAGGCCACACGTGGAGTCTGGGGTGCAGTTCTGGGCTCCCCAGGACAACATCCGCACGGACAGAGTGGAGCGAGGCCTGCAAAGGGCCACCAAGAGGAGGAAGGGACTGGAGCAGCTCTCCTACCAGGAGAGGCTGAGCGAGCTGGGCCTCTTCAGCCTGGGCAGGAGAAGGCGGAGGCAGGCGGGCAGATCTCAGCAAGCTCTTCTCTGCCTCTGCAATAGGCCTCTGCCTAGCACTGCCTGAGGGGATGCCTCGGAGGGGCCCAAGACAGCTGTTCTGCCACTACGTGAACCTCTGCGTGCCTGAGCCATGTGAGGGGCATGGCGATTTTGTGCCAGTGTCTGCGTGGGCACGGTGTGGGTTTGGGAGGCGCAAGTGGAAGCGTGGAGGGGCAGTTCTCCTGCGGCTGCACCTGGCATGCCACTGCTCCAGTGGGGGCTGAAGAGGGCTCCTCGGCAAGCCCTTGCTGGTGGCGGAGCCATTGCAGAAGAGCTTGTATGCTGCGCGCACCTCTCCTTTGGTAAGGGGAAAGTTTGGCAAGAGTCGGGAGGTGCAGAGGGGCACTTTGGCGGAGGCCGGAATAGGCAGGACTGCCAGTGGAGGCGCGGGAGAGCACTAGTGTGCGAGCACGTGCAGGTGGGGAGCCGTTATAGCAGCGCGGCACTGTCTGTCGGCATGTGTCGTTAGGCATGGTGTCAGTCTGGGAAGAGCGAGGAAGCGCAGCGGCGCAGTTCTTGTTTGACTGGACTAGGCCTGCAAGAACAGCGGAGGAGCCCGAGAGAAGCTGTGGGCGCTTCCTTGATGGTGCATGAGCCTTGCCAGGTGCATGGTGATTTTTGTGCCAATGTCTGAGGAGGCACGGTGTCAGTTTGTGAAAAGAGGAAGTGCCGCAGGGCAGGTATTGCTTGCTGCTCTAGGCATGCAAGAGAAGCGGCGGGGCTGCAGAGAACAACTCTGCGAGAGCAAATGCGGAGTGCTGGAGAGGCCTGGTGAGGCGGGAGCAGTGTCCGGGTTTCTGAGCGAGGGCTCGTGCCTTGCCCGCGGCCCTTGGGCCATGCTTGCTGGCGTGCCGGTGCGCGGTGGGTGTGTTTGGGGCTGGGGCGCTTGTGCCTCTTGCCGGGCAGTTGGTGCCTGTTGCCAAGGCCATTGTCAGCGTTGCCCGGGGTGTCGGCGAGTTCTGTGTTCTGGCCGGCGTGGAGGCAGGCTGCCCTGGCCGCAGGCTTGGTGTGCTGGTGGCAGCCAGGGGGCTGGCGTGGGGCCCGGCACCGTCATCGGCCTGGGGTAGTGTGTGGGGGCCATGAGCTGCCTCTGGGCGTTGGTGCAGAGGGAGCTGTGGGGACTTGTTGAGGGCACGGGTGCTGGCAGCAGCCACTGAAGCCTTCTCTCCTCCTTTGCTTTGCACGCCGGCCGAGCGTGGCGTGGCGCTGAGCAGCTCCCGAGGACATGCCGGGCCCATGCAGCACAGGCGAGCACGCCGGCGTTGGTGTGTGGAGGGGCCTGTGCTGTGTGGCAGGTAAGGAGGCGCGTGTCAGGCCCCGGGGACTTGGGGGTCCTTGGGAGGGGTGGGAGAGACCCCAGGACCCTTCTGGGTGGTCCTGCCTGGTGCCTCGGGGGTCTCGATGGAGTCCGCCACAGCGGTGAGAGGAGGGTCCTCTTGAGCCGTGGCGCCATGGGGCTGCGCGGGGCTTGTTTCTTGGGGGCTGTGGCCCGGCGGCAGCCGCTGCTGGCCTTGCTCCTCCTTCTTCTCTGCCCGGTGGCCGAGCGTGGCTGCGGGCAGCTCCCGAGGACGTCCCGGGCTGCTGCGGTGCAGTGTGCAGGCGAGCACGTCAGCAGTGGTGTGCGGAGGGCAGCCTTTGCCACAGGGCAGGTCAGCGGCCGCGTGCAGGGACCCGGGATGCTGGGGAGGTTGGGGAGAGGGGCCAGGGCCCTTTGGGTGGTGCCGCCTGGTGCCTTGGGGATCTCAGTGCAGTGCCCCAGGGCAGCGGGAAGGTAATGCCCTAGGGCCGGGGAATCTGGCTCCCGCGGGGCTTGTCTCTTGGGGGGGCTGGCACTGGCATCATCCACTGATGGCCTCACTCCTCCTTTTGCTTTGCCCGGCGGCCGAGCACGGTGCTGAGCAGCTCCCGATGGCATCCCAGGGCCCTGCATCTCGGCGCTGGAGGCCAGCGCACCGGCAGCAGCTGGCGGCATTCGCACTCATCAGGAGCAACTTGTGTCTCGTCAGCTGAGTGCCTCTTTGTGTTTGCCTATTGCTGTTGCTGCTGCGGCTGCTGCTGGGGGTACCTTTCCGAAAGGAGATTCCTCCAGGCTGCCCTCCTCTATCCCCTTGTAAGAAGGCCTTGCAGCGGAGAAGACGCCCTGCTGCGAGGTCGCTCAAGACCTCTGAGCGAACGCCTGTGTTGGGTTTTGAGCTTTTTAAGGATGCTTGTGAGAGCTTGGCTTCTGAGACCTCAAAGCAGCAGCATGTCTTTCAGAAGGCACTGTAGGCCTGGAAGATGCAGAGGCGTCTGCCTGCGCCAGGCCCTTTCCCAAGGCGGGGAGTTGCTCGCCCCTTTCTCTTGATGCTCTGCCAAAGGTGGGCTAGCCCCCACACAGGCACATTCTGCATGCCATGTGGCAGCATGCTGGCGAAGCCAAAAACCTCCCTGGCGCTTCCAAAATCATTCACCCCGTTTTTGGCCCAAGACCGCTGGTGGCTCTTTTGCCCTCGGGAAACTGCCACGGCTGCTCTTTTTCCCCGCTCAGGAAATCCCTGAGCACTTGCCCATGGGAAGGGTGTGGGGCTGGCACAGGCCACTCTCCAGCTAGGCCTTGCTCTTCTGCTCGGCACTGGCCCTCTGCTGCTGGCCACCGCCAGAGAGAGAGGCTGCTTGAGCACAGCTCTCCTTACCTCACGAGCCTGTTAACCCAAGGGCTTAGCCTACTGACATGGCTGCCGAGTGTGCCAGCACTCTGGCCTTTCTCTCTTTTTCTAACTTTTGGCCTGTAGCTTTTTGCCCAGAACTGATTCCGGCACCAAGGAGCAGGCAGGCGTGCCAAGAACATTGCAAGCGTGTGAGGGGGAAGGAGGGAGAGGTGCCCCAGGACAATTGCCTGGAGACACTGCCTGAGGCTGCAGGGCTGGCGTGAGGAAAGCCAAAGGCCACCTGGAGCTGAAGCTGGCAAGGGCCAGGAAAGGCAAGCGGCAAGGCTCCTACAAGTGCACCAGCAGCAAAAGGAAGGCGAGGGCAAAGGGCAGCCTGCTGCTAAAGGCGGGGGGCAGGGGCCCTGGGGACAAAGGACACTGAAAACACAGATGTCCTGAAGGCTTTCTTCACCAGCTGACCGTGAGCCAGCAATGTGCGCTTGTGGCCACGAAGGCCGCTGGTATCCTGGGAAGCCGCAGGAAGAGCATTGCCAGAGGGCCGCTGGGGAGGGAGGGGGTGGGAGTCAGGGGCAGGCTCCTTCCGCTCTCCTCAGCCCTGCTGAGGCCACACGTGGAGTCTGGGGTGCAGTTCTGGGCTCCCCAGGACAACATCCGCACGGACGGAGTGGAGCGAGGCCTGCAAAGGGCCACCAAGAGGAGGAAGGGACTGGAGCAGCTCTCCTACGAGGAGAGGCTGAGCGAGCTGGGCCTCTTCAGCCTGGGCAGGAGAAGGCGGAGGCAGGCGGGCGGATCTCAGCAAGCTCTTCTCTGCCTCTGCAATAGGCCTCTGCCTAGCACTGCCTGAGGGGATGCCTTGGAGGGGCCCAAGACAGCTGTTCTGCCACTACGTGAACCTCTGCGTGCCTGAGCCATGTGAGGGGCATGGCGATTTTGTGCCAGTGTCTGCGTGGGCACGGTGTGGGTTTGGGAGGCGCAAGTGGAAGCGTGGAGGGGCAGTTCTCCTGCGGCTGCACCTGGCATGCCACTGCTCCAGTGGGGGCTGAAGAGGGCTCCTCGGCAAGCCCTTGCTGGTGGCGGAGCCATTGCAGAAGAGCTTGTATGCTGCGCGCACCTCTCCTTTGGTAAGGGGAAAGTTTGGCAAGAGTCGGGAGGTGCAGAGGGGCACTTTGGCGGAGGCCGGAATAGGCAGGACTGCCAGTGGAGGCGCGGGAGAGCACTAGTGTGCGAGCACGTGCAGGTGGGGAGCCGTTATAGCAGCGCGGCACTGTCTGTCGGCATGTGTCGTTAGGCATGGTGTCAGTCTGGGAAGAGCGAGGAAGCGCAGCGGCGCAGTTCTTGTTTGACTGGACTAGGCCTGCAAGAACAGCGGAGGAGCCCGAGAGAAGCTGTGGGCGCTTCCTTGATGGTGCATGAGCCTTGCCAGGTGCATGGTGATTTTTGTGCCAATGTCTGAGGAGGCACGGTGTCGTTTTGTGAAAAGAGGAAGTGCCGCAGGGCAGGTATTGCTTGCTGCTCTAGGCATGCAAGAGAAGCGGCGGGGCTGCAGAGAACAACTCTGCGAGAGCAAATGCGGAGTGCTGGAGAGGCCTGGTGAGGCGGGAGCAGTGTCCGGGTTTCTGAGCGAGGGCTCGTGCCTTGCCCGCGGCCCTTGGGCCATGCTTGCTGGCGTGCCGGTGCGCGGTGGGTGTGTTTGGGGCTGGGGTGCTTGTGCCTCTTGCCGGGCAGTTGGTGCCTGTTGCCAAGGCCATTGTCAGCGTTGCCCGGGGTGTCGGCGAGTTCTGTGTTCTGGCCGGCGTGGAGGCAGGCTGCCCTGGCCGCAGGCTTGGTGTGCTGGTGGCAGCCAGGGGGCTGGCGTGGGGCCCGGCACCGTCATCGGCCTGGGGTAGTGTGTGGGGGCCATGAGCTGCCTCTGGGCGTTGGTGCAGAGGGAGCTGTGGGGACTTGTTGAGGGCACGGGTGCTGGCAGCAGCCACTGAAGCCTTCTCTCCTCCTTTGCTTTGCACGCCGGCCAAGCGTGGCGTGGCGCTGAGCAGCTCCCGAGGACATGCCGGGCCAATGCAGCACAGGCAAGCACGCCGGCGTTGGTGTGTGGAGGGGCCTGTGCTGTGTGGCAGGTAAGGAGGCGCGTGTCAGGCCCCGGGGACTTGGGGGTCCTTGGGAGGGGTGGGAGAGAGCGCAGGACCCTTCTGGGTGGTCCTGCCTGGTGCCTCGGGGGTCTCGATGGAGTCCGCCACAGCGGTGAGAGGAGGGTCCTCTTGAGCCGTGGCGCCATGGGGCTGCGCGGGGCTTGTTTCTTGGGGGCTGTGGCCCGGCGGCAGCCGCTGCTGGCCTTGCTCCTCCTTCTTCTCTGCCCGGTGGCCGAGCGTGGCTGCGGGCAGCTCCCGAGGACGTCCCGGGCTGCTGCGGTGCAGTGTGCAGGCGAGCACGTCAGCAGTGGTGTGCGGAGGGCAGCCTTTGCCACAGGGCAGGTCAGCGGCCGCGTGCAGGGACCCGGGATGCTGGGGAGGTTGGGGAGAGGGGCCAGGGCCCTTTGGGTGGTGCCGCCTGGTGCCTTGGGGATCTCAGTGCAGTGCCCCAGGGCAGCGGGAAGGTAATGCCCTAGGGCCGGGGAATCTGGCTCCCGCGGGGCTTGTCTCTTGGGGGGCTGGCACTGGCATCATCCACTGATGGCCTCACTCCTCCTTTTGCTTTGCCCGGCGGCCGAGCACGGTGCTGAGCAGCTCCCGATGGCATCCCAGGGCCCTGCATCTCGGCGCTGGAGGCCAGCGCACCGGCAGCAGCTGGCGGCATTCGCACTCATCAGGAGCAACTTGTGTCTCGTCAGCTGAGTGCCTCTTTGTGTTTGCCTATTGCTGTTGCTGCTGCGGCTGCTGCTGGGGGTACCTTTCCGAAAGGAGATTCCTCCAGGCTGCCCTCCTCTATCCCCTTGTAAGAAGGCCTTGCAGCGGAGAAGACACCCTGCTGCGAGGTCGCTCAAGACCTCTGAGCGAACGCCTGTGTTGGGTTTTGAGCTTTTTAAGGATGCTTGTGAGAGCTTGGCTTCTGAGACCTCAAAGCAGCAGCATGTCTTTCAGAAGGCACTGTAGGCCTGGAAGATGCAGAGGCGTCTGCCTGCGCCAGGCCCTTTCCCAAGGCGGGGAGTTGCTCGCCCCTTTCTCTTGATGCTCTGCCAAAGGTGGGCTAGCCCCCACACAGACACATTCTGCATGCCATGTGGCAGCATGCTGGCGAAGCCAAAAACCTCCCTGGCGCTTCCAAAATCATTCACCCCGTTTTTGGCCCAAGACCGCTGGTGGCTCTTTTGCCCTCGGGAAACTGCCACGGCTGCTCTTTTTCCCCGCTCAGGAAATCCCTGAGCACTTGCCCGTGGGAAGGGTGTGGGGCTGGCACAGGCCACTCTCCAGCTAGGCCTTGCTCTTCTGCTCGGCACTGGCCCTCTGCTGCTGGCCACCGCCAGAGAGAGAGGCTGCTTGAGCACAGCTCTCCTTACCTCACGAGCCTGTTAACCCAAGGGCTTAGCCTACTGACATGGCTGCCGAGTGTGCCAGCACTCTGGCCTTTCTCTCTTTTTCTAACTTTTGGCCTGTAGCTTTTTGCCCAGAACTGATTCCGGCACCAAGGAGCAGGCAGGCGTGCCAAGAACATTGCAAGCGTGTGAGGGGGAAGGAGGGAGAGGTGCCCCAGGACAATTGCCTGGAGACACTGCCTGAGGCTGCAGGGCTGGCGTGAGGAAAGCCAAAGGCCACCTGGAGCTGAAGCTGGCAAGGGCCAGGAAAGGCAAGCGGCAAGGCTCCTACAAGTGCACCAGCAGCAAAAGGAAGGCGAGGGCAAAGGGCAGCCTGCTGCTAAAGGCGGGGGGCAGGGGCCCTGGGGACAAAGGACACTGAAAACACAGATGTCCTGAAGGCTTTCTTCACCAGCTGACCGTGAGCCAGCAATGTGCGCTTGTGGCCACGAAGGCCGCTGGTATCCTGGGAAGCCGCAGGAAGAGCATTGCCAGAGGGCCGCTGGGGAGGGAGGGGGTGGGAGTCAGGGGCAGGCTCCTTCCGCTCTCCTCAGCCCTGCTGAGGCCACACGTGGAGTCTGGGGTGCAGTTCTGGGCTCCCCAGGACAACATCCGCACGGACGGAGTGGAGCGAGGCCTGCAAAGGGCCACCAAGAGGAGGAAGGGACTGGAGCAGCTCTCCTACGAGGAGAGGCTGAGCGAGCTGGGCCTCTTCAGCCTGGGCAGGAGAAGGCGGAGGCAGGCGGGCGGATCTCAGCAAGCTCTTCTCTGCCTCTGCAATAGGCCTCTGCCTAGCACTGCCTGAGGGGATGCCTCGGAGGGGCCCAAGACAGCTGTTCTGCCACTACGTGAACCTCTGCGTGCCTGAGCCATGTGAGGGGCATGGCGATTTTGTGCCAGTGTCTGCGTGGGCACGGTGTGGGTTTGGGAGGCGCAAGTGGAAGCGTGGAGGGGCAGTTCTCCTGCGGCTGCACCTGGCATGCCACTGCTCCAGTGGGGGCTGAAGAGGGCTCCTCGGCAAGCCCTTGCTGGTGGCGGAGCCATTGCAGAAGAGCTTGTATGCTGCGCGCACCTCTCCTTTGGTAAGGGGAAAGTTTGGCAAGAGTCGGGAGGTGCAGAGGGGCACTTTGGCGGAGGCCGGAATAGGCAGGACTGCCAGTGGAGGCGCGGGAGAGCACTAGTGTGCGAGCACGTGCAGGTGGGGAGCCGTTATAGCAGCGCGGCACTGTCTGTCGGCATGTGTCGTTAGGCATGGTGTCAGTCTGGGAAGAGCGAGGAAGCGCAGCGGCGCAGTTCTTGTTTGACTGGACTAGGCCTGCAAGAACAGCGGAGGAGCCCGAGAGAAGCTGTGGGCGCTTCCTTGATGGTGCATGAGCCTTGCCAGGTGCATGGTGATTTTTGTGCCAATGTCTGAGGAGGCACGGTGTCGTTTTGTGAAAAGAGGAAGTGCCGCAGGGCAGGTATTGCTTGCTGCTCTAGGCATGCAAGAGAAGCGGCGGGGCTGCAGAGAACAACTCTGCGAGAGCAAATGCGGAGTGCTGGAGAGGCCTGGTGAGGCGGGAGCAGTGTCCGGGTTTCTGAGCGAGGGCTCGTGCCTTGCCCGCGGCCCTTGGGCCATGCTTGCTGGCGTGCCGGTGCGCGGTGGGTGTGTTTGGGGCTGGGGCGCTTGTGCCTCTTGCCGGGCAGTTGGTGCCTGTTGCCAAGGCCATTGTCAGCGTTGCCCGGGGTGTCGGCGAGTTCTGTGTTCTGGCCGGCGTGGAGGCAGGCTGCCCTGGCCGCAGGCTTGGTGTGCTGGTGGCAGCCAGGGGGCTGGCGTGGGGCCCGGCACCGTCATCGGCCTGGGGTAGTGTGTGGGGGCCATGAGCTGCCTCTGGGCGTTGGTGCAGAGGGAGCTGTGGGGACTTGTTGAGGGCACGGGTGCTGGCAGCAGCCACTGAAGCCTTCTCTCCTCCTTTGCTTTGCACGCCGGCCGAGCGTGGCGTGGCGCTGAGCAGCTCCCGAGGACATGCCGGGCCAATGCAGCACAGGCAAGCACGCCGGCGTTGGTGTGTGGAGGGGCCTGTGCTGTGTGGCAGGTAAGGAGGCGCGTGTCAGGCCCCGGGGACTTGGGGGTCCTTGGGAGGGGTGGGAGAGAGCGCAGGACCCTTCTGGGTGGTCCTGCCTGGTGCCTCGGGGGTCTCGATGGAGTCCGCCACAGCGGTGAGAGGAGGGTCCTCTTGAGCCGTGGCGCCATGGGGCTGCGCGGGGCTTGTTTCTTGGGGGCTGTGGCCCGGCGGCAGCCGCTGCTGGCCTTGCTCCTCCTTCTTCTCTGCCCGTAGGCCGAGCGTGGCTGCGGGCAGCTCCCGAGGACGTCCCGGGCTGCTGCGGTGCAGTGTGCAGGCGAGCACGTCAGCAGTGGTGTGCGGAGGGCAGCCTTTGCCACAGGGCAGGTCAGCGGCCGCGTGCAGGGACCCGGGATGCTGGGGAGGTTGGGGAGAGGGGCCAGGGCCCTTTGGGTGGTGCCGCCTGGTGCCTTGGGGATCTCAGTGCAGTGCCCCAGGGCAGCGGGAAGGTAATGCCCTAGGGCCGGGGAATCTGGCTCCCGCGGGGCTTGTCTCTTGGGGGGCTGGCACTGGCATCATCCACTGATGGCCTCACTCCTCCTTTTGCTTTGCCCGGCGGCCGAGCACGGTGCTGAGCAGCTCCCGATGGCATCCCAGGGCCCTGCATCTCGGCGCTGGAGGCCAGCGCACCGGCAGCAGCTGGCGGCATTCGCACTCATCAGGAGCAACTTGTGTCTCGTCAGCTGAGTGCCTCTTTGTGTTTGCCTATTGCTGTTGCTGCTGCTGCTGGGGGTACCTTTCCGAAAGGAGATTCCTCCAGGCTGCCCTCCTCTATCCCCTTGTAAGAAGGCCTTGCAGCGGAGAAGACACCCTGCTGCGAGGTCGCTCAAGACCTCTGAGCGAACGCCTGTGTTGGGTTTTGAGCTTTTTAAGGATGCTTGTGAGAGCTTGGCTTCTGAGACCTCAAAGCAGCAGCATGTCTTTCAGAAGGCACTGTAGGCCTGGAAGATGCAGAGGCGTCTGCCTGCGCCAGGCCCTTTCCCAAGGCGGGGAGTTGCTCGCCCCTTTCTCTTGATGCTCTGCCAAAGGTGGGCTAGCCCCCACACAGGCACATTCTGCATGCCATGTGGCAGCATGCTGGCGAAGCCAAAAACCTCCCTGGCGCTTCCAAAATCATTCACCCCGTTTTTGGCCCAAGACCGCTGGTGGCTCTTTTGCCCTCGGGAAACTGCCACGGCTGCTCTTTTTCCCCGCTCAGGAAATCCCTGAGCACTTGCCCGTGGGAAGGGTGTGGGGCTGGCACAGGCCGCTCTCCAGCTAGGCCTTGCTCTTCTGCTCGGCACTGGCCCTCTGCTGCTGGCCACCGCCAGAGAGAGAGGCTGCTTGAGCACAGCTCTCCTTACCTCACGAGCCTGTTAACCCAAGGGCTTAGCCTACTGACATGGCTGCCGAGTGTGCCAGCACTCTGGCCTTTCTCTCTTTTTCTAACTTTTGGCCTGTAGCTTTTTGCCCAGAACTGATTCCGGCACCAAGGAGCAGGCAGGCGTGCCAAGAACATCGCAAGCGTGTGAGGGGGAAGGAGGGAGAGGTGCCCCAGGACAATTGCCTGGAGACACTGCCTGAGGCTGCAGGGCTGGCGTGAGGAAAGCCAAAGGCCACCTGGAGCTGAAGCTGGCAAGGGCCAGGAAAGGCAAGCGGCAAGGCTCCTACAAGTGCACCAGCAGCAAAAGGAAGGCGAGGGCAAAGGGCAGCCTGCTGCTAAAGGCGGGGGGCAGGGGCCCTGGGGACAAAGGACACTGAAAACACAGATGTCCTGAAGGCTTTCTTCACCAGCTGACCGTGAGCCAGCAATGTGCGCTTGTGGCCACGAAGGCCGCTGGTATCCTGGGAAGCCGCAGGAAGAGCATTGCCAGAGGGCCGCTGGGGAGGGAGGGGGTGGGAGTCAGGGGCAGGCTCCTTCCGCTCTCCTCAGCCCTGCTGAGGCCACACGTGGAGTCTGGGGTGCAGTTCTGGGCTCCCCAGGACAACATCCGCACGGACGGAGTGGAGCGAGGCCTGCAAAGGGCCACCAAGAGGAGGAAGGGACTGGAGCAGCTCTCCTGCCAGGAGAGGCTGAGCGAGCTGGGCCTCTTCAGCCTGGGCAGGAGAAGGCGGAGGCAGGCGGGCGGATCTCAGCAAGCTCTTCTCTGCCTCTGCAATAGGCCTCTGCCTAGCACTGCCTGAGGGCATGCCTCGGAGGGGCCCAAGACAGCTGTTCTGCCACTACGTGAACCTCTGCGTGCCTGAGCCATGTGAGGGGCATGCGAATTTTGTGCCAGTGTCTGCGTGGGCACGGTGTGGGTTTGGGAGGCGCAAGTGGAAGCGTGGAGGGGCAGTTCTCCTGCGGCTGCACCTGGCATGCCACTGCTCCAGTGGGGGCTGAAGAGGGCTCCTCGGCAAGCCCTTGCTGGTGGCGGAGCCATTGCAGAAGAGCTTGTATGCTGCGCGCACCTCTCCTTTGGTAAGGGGAAAGTTTGGCAAGAGTCGGGAGGTGCAGAGGGGCACTTTGGTGGAGGCCGGAATAGGCAGGACTGCCAGTGGAGGCGCGGGAGAGCACTAGTGTGCGAGCACGTGCAGGTGGGGAGCCGTTATAGCAGCGCGGCACTGTCTGTCGGCATGTGTCGTTAGGCATGGTGTCAGTCTGGGAAGAGCGAGGAAGCGCAGCGGCGCAGTTCTTGTTTGACTGGACTAGGCCTGCAAGAACAGCGGAGGAGCCCGAGAGAAGCTGTGGGCGCTTCCTTGATGGTGCATGAGCCTTGCCAGGTGCATGGTGATTTTTGTGCCAATGTCTGAGGAGGCACGGTGTCGTTTTGTGAAAAGAGGAAGTGCCGCAGGGCAGGTATTGCTTGCTGCTCTAGGCATGCAAGAGAAGCGGCGGGGCTGCAGAGAACAACTCTGCGAGAGCAAATGCGGAGTGCTGGAGAGGCCTGGTGAGGCGGGAGCAGTGTCCGGGTTTCTGAGCGAGGGCTCGTGCCTTGCCCGCGGCCCTTGGGCCATGCTTGCTGGCGTGCCGGTGCGCGGTGGGTGTGTTTGGGGCTGGGGCGCTTGTGCCTCTTGCCGGGCAGTTGGTGCCTGTTGCCAAGGCCATTGTCAGCGTTGCCCGGGGTGTCGGCGAGTTCTGTGTTCTGGCCGGCGTGGAGGCAGGCTGCCCTGGCCGCAGGCTTGGTGTGCTGGTGGCAGCCAGGGGGCTGGCATGGGGCCCGGCACCGTCATCGGCCTGGGGTAGTGTGTGGGGGCCATGAGCTGCCTCTGGGCGTTGGTGCAGAGGGAGCTGTGGGGACTTGTTGAGGGCACGGGTGCTGGCAGCAGCCACTGAAGCCTTCTCTCCTCCTTTGCTTTGCACGCCGGCCGAGCGTGGCGTGGCGCTGAGCAGCTCCCGAGGACATGCCGGGCCCATGCAGCACAGGCGAGCACGCCGGCGTTGGTGTGTGGAGGGGGCCTGTGCTGTGTGGCAGGTAAGGAGTCGCGTGTCAGGCCCCGGGGAGTTGCGGGTCCTTGGGAGGGGTGGGAGAGAGCGCAGGACCCTTCTGGGTGGTCCTGCCTGGTGCCTCGGGGGTCTCGATGGAGTCCGCCACAGCGGTGAGAGGAGGGTCCTCTTGAGCCGTGGGGCCATGGGGCTGCGCGGGGCTTGTTTCTTGGGGGCTGTGGCCCGGCGGCAGCCGCTGCTGGCCTTGCTCCTCCTTCTTCTCTGCCCGGTGGCCGAGCGTGGCTGCGGGCAGCTCCCGAGGACGTCCCGGGCTGCTGCGGTGCAGTGTGCAGGCGAGCACGTCAGCAGTGGTGTGCGGAGGGCGGCCTTTGCCACAGGGCAGGTCAGCGGCCGCGTGCAGGGACCCGGGGTGCTGGGGAGGTTGGGGAGAGGGGCCAGGGCCCTTTGGGTGGTGCCGCCTGGTGCCTTGGGGATCTCAGTGCAGTGCCCCAGGGCAGCGGGAAGGTAATGCCCTAGGGCCGGGGAATCTGGCTCCCGCGGGCCTTGTCTCTTGGGGTGCTGGCACTGGCATCATCCACTGATGGCCTCACTCCTCCTTTTGCTTTGCCCGGCGGCCGAGCACGGTGCTGAGCAGCTCCCGATGGCATCCCAGGGCCCTGCATCTCGGCGCTGGAGGCCAGCACACCAGCAGCAGCTGGCAGCATTCGCACTCATCAGGAGCAACTTGTGTCTCGTCAGCTGAGTGCCTCTTTGTGTTTGCCTATTGCTGTTGCTGCTGCGGCTACCTTTCCAAAAGGAGATTCCTCCAGGCTGCCCTCCTCTATCCCCTTGTAAGAAGGCCTTGCAGCAGAGAAGACACCCTGCTGCGAGGTCGCTCAAGACCTCTGAGCGAGCGCCTGTGTTGGGTTTTGAGCTTTTTAAGGATGCTTGTGAGAGCTTGGCTTCTGAGACCTCAAAGCAGCAGCATGTCTTTCAGAAGGCACTGTAGGCCTGGAAGATGCAGAGGCGTCTGCCTGCGCCAGGCCCTTTCCCAAGGCGGGGAGTTGCTCGCCCCTTTCTCTTGATGCTCTGCCAAAGGTGGGCTAGCCCCCACACAGGCACATTCTGCATGCCATGTGGCAGCATGCTGGCGAAGCCAAAAACCTCCCTGGCGCTTCCAAAATCATTCACCCCGTTTTTGGCCCAAGACCGCTGGTGGCTCTTTTGCCCTCGGGAAACTGCCACGGCTGCTCTTTTTCCCCGCTCAGGAAATCCCTGAGCACTTGCCCGTGGGAAGGGTGTGGGGCTGGCACAGGCCGCTCTCCAGCTAGGCCTTGCTCTTCTGCTCGGCACTGGCCCTCTGCTGCTGGCCACCGCCAGAGAGAGGCTGCTTGAGCACAGCTCTCCTTACCTCACGAGCCTGTTAACCCAAGGGCTTAGCCTACTGACATGGCTGCCGAGTGTGCCAGCACTCTGGCCTTTCTCTCTTTTTCTAACTTTTGGCCTGTAGCTTTTTGCCCAGAACTGATTCCGGCACCAAGGAGCAGGCAGGCGTGCCAAGAACATCGCAAGCGTGTGAGGGGGAAGGAGGGAGAGGTGCCCCAGGACAAATGCCTGGAGACACTGCCTGAGGCTGCAGGGCTGGCGTGAGGAAAGCCAAAGGCCACCTGGAGCTGAAGCTGGCAAGGGCCAGGAAAGGCAAGCGGCAAGGCTCCTACAAGTGCACCAGCAGCAAAAGGAAGGCGAGGGCAAAGGGCAGCCTGCTGCTAAGGGCGGGGGGCAGGGGCCCTGGGGACAAAGGACACTGAAAACATAGATGTCCTGAAGGCTTTCTTCACCAGCTGACCGTGAGCCAGCAATGTGCGCTTGTGGCCACGAAGGCCGCTGGTATCCTGGGAAGCCGCAGGAAGAGCATTGCCAGAGGGCCGCTGGGGAGGGAGGGGGTGGGAGTCAGGGGCAGGCTCCTTCCGCTCTCCTCAGCCCTGCTGAGGCCACACGTGGAGTCTGGGGTGCAGTTCTGGGCTCCCCAGGACAACATCCGCACGGACGGAGTGGAGCGAGGCCTGCAAAGGGCCACCAAGAGGAGGAAGGCACTGGAGCAGCTCTCCTGCCAGGAGAGGCTGAGCGAGCTGGGCCTCTTCAGCCTGGGCAGGAGAAGGCGGAGGCAGGCGGGCGGATCTCAGCAAGCTCTTCTCTGCCTCTGCAATAGGGCTCTGCCTAGCACTGCCTGAGGGCATGCCTCGGAGGGGCCCAAGACAGCTGTTCTGCCACTACGTGAACCTCTGCGTGCCTGAGCCATGTGAGGGGCATGGCGATTTTGTGCCAGTGTCTGCGTGGGCACGGTGTGGGTTTGGGAGGCACAAGTGGAAGCGTGGAGGGGCAGTTCTCCTGAGGCTGTACCTGGCATGCCACTGCTCCAGTGGGGGGCTGAAGAGGGCTCCTCGGCAAGCCCTTGCTGGTGGCGGAGCCATTGCAGAAGAGCTTGTATGCTGCGCGCACCTCTCCTTTGGTAAGGGGAAAGTTTGGCAAGAGTCGGGAGGTGCAGAGGGGCACTTTGGTGGAGGCCGGAATAGGCAGGACTGCCAGTGGAGGCGCGGGAGAGCACTAGTGTGCGAGCACGTGCAGGTGGGGAGCCGTTATAGCAGCGCGGCACTGTCTGTCGGCATGTGTCGTTAGGCATGGTGTCAGTCTGGGAAGAGCGAGGAAGCGCAGCGGCGCAGTTCTTGTTTGACTGGACTAGGCCTGCAAGAACAGCGGAGGAGCCCGAGAGAAGCTGTGGGCGCTTCCTTGATGGTGCATGAGCCTTGCCAGGTGCATGGTGATTTTTTGTGCCAATGTCTGAGGAGGCACGGTGTCGTTTTGTGAAAAGAGGAAGTGCCGCAGGGCAGGTATTGCTTGCTGCTCTAGGCATGCAAGAGAAGCGGCGGGGCTGCAGAGAACAACTCTGCGAGAGCAAATGCGGAGTGCTGGAGAGGCCTGGTGAGGCGGGAGCAGTGTCCGGGTTTCTGAGCGAGGGCTCGTGCCTTGCCCGCGGCCCTTGGGCCATGCTTGCTGGCGTGCCGGTGCGCGGTGGGTGTGTTTGGGGCTGGGGCGCTTGTGCCTCTTGCCGGGCAGTTGGTGCCTGTTGCCAAGGCCATTGTCAGCGTTGCCCGGGGTGTCGGCGAGTTCTGTGTTCTGGCCGGCGTGGAGGCAGGCTGCCCTGGCCGCAGGCTTGGTGTGCTGGTGGCAGCCAGGCGGCTGGCATGGGGCCCGGCACCGTCATCGGCCTGGGGTAGTGTGTGGGGGCCATGAGCTGCCTCTGGGCGTTGGTGCAGAGGGAGCTGTGGGGACTTGTTGAGGGCACGGGTGCTGGCAGCAGCCACTGAAGCCTTCTCTCCTCCTTTGCTTTGCACGCCGGCCAAGCGTGGTGTGGCGCTGAGTAGCTCCCGAGGACATGCCGGGCCCATGCAGCACAGGCGAGCACGCCGGCGTTGGTGTGTGGAGGGGGCCTGTGCTGTGTGGCAGGTAAGGAGTCGCGTGTCAGGCCCCGGGGAGTTGCGGGTCCTTGGGAGGGGTGGGAGAGAGCGCAGGACCCTTCTGGGTGGTCCTGCCTGGTGCCTCGGGGGTCTCGATGGAGTCCGCCACAGCGGTGGGAGGAGGGTCCTCTTGAGCCGTGGCGCCATGGGGCTGCGCGGGGCTTGTTTCTTGGGGGCTGTGGCCTGGCGGCAGCCGCTGCTGGCCTTGCTCCTCCTTCTTCTCTGCCCGGTGGCCGAGCGTGGCTGTGGGCAGCTCCCGAGGACATCCCGGGCTGCTGCGGTGCAGTGTGCAGGCGAGCACGTCAGCAGTGGTGTGCAGAGGGCGGCCTTTGCCACAGGGCAGGTCAGCGGCCGCGTGCAGGGACCCGGGGTGCTGGGGAGGTTGGGGAGAGGGGCCAGGGCCCTTTGGGTGGTGCCGCCTGGTGCCTTGGGGATCTCAGTGCAGTGCCCCAGGGCAGCGGGAAGGTAATGCCCTAGGGCCGGGGAATCTGGCTCCCGCGGGGCTTGTCTCTTGGGGTGCTGGCACTGGCATCATCCACTGATGGCCTCACTCCTCCTTTTGCTTTGCCCGGCGGCCGAGCACGGTGCTGAGCAGCTCCCGACAGCATCCCAGGGCCCTGCATCTCGGCGCTGGAGGCCAGCACACCAGCAGCAGCTGGCGGCATTCGCACTCATCAGGAGCAACTTGTGTCTCGTCAGCTGAGTGCCTCTTTGTGTTTGCCTATTGCTGTTGCTGCTGCTGGGGGTACCTTTCCGAAAGGAGATTCCTCCAGGCTGCCCTCCTCTATCCCCTTGTAAGAAGGCCTTGCAGCGGAGAAGACACCCTGCTGCGAGGTCGCTCAAGACCTCTGAGCGAGCGCCTGTGTTGGGTTTTGAGCTTTTTAAGGATGCTTGTGAGAGCTTGGCTTCTGAGACCTCAAAGCAGCAGCATGTCTTTCAGAAGGCACTGTAGGCCTGGAAGATGCAGAGGCGTCTGCCTGCGCCAGGCCCTTTCCCAAGGCGGGGAGTTGCTCGCCCCTTTCTCTTGATGCTCTGCCAAAGGTGGGCTAGCCCCCACACAGGCACATTCTGCATGCCATGTGGCAGCATGCTGGCAAAGCCAAAAACCTCCCTGGCGCTTCCAAAATCATTCACCCCGTTTTTGGCCCAAGACCGCTGGTGGCTCTTTTGCCCTCGGGAAACTGCCACGGCTGCTCTTTTTCCCCGCTCAGGAAATCCCTGAGCACTTGCCCGTGGGAAGGGTGTGGGGCTGGCACAGGCCGCTCTCCAGCTAGGCCTTGCTCTTCTGCTCGGCACTGGCCCTCTGCTGCTGGCCACCGCCAGAGAGAGGCTGCTTGAGCACAGCTCTCCTTACCTCACGAGCCTGTTAACCCAAGGGCTTAGCCTACTGACATGGCTGCCGAGTGTGCCAGCACTCTGGCCTTTCTCTCTTTTTCTAACTTTTGGCCTGTAGCTTTTTGCCCAGAACTGATTCCGGCACCAAGGAGCAGGCAGGCGTGCCAAGAACATCGCAAGCGTGTGAGGGGGAAGGAGGGAGAGGTGCCCCAGGACAAATGCCTGGAGACACTGCCTGAGGCTGCAGGGCTGGCGTGAGGAAAGCCAAAGGCCACCTGGAGCTGAAGCTGGCAAGGGCCAGGAAAGGCAAGCGGCAAGGCTCCTACAAGTGCACCAGCAGCAAAAGGAAGGCGAGGGCAAAGGGCAGCCTGCTGCTAAAGGCGGGGGGCAGGGGCCCTGGGGACAAAGGACACTGAAAACACAGATGTCCTGAAGGCTTTCTTCACCAGCTGACCGTGAGCCAGCAATGTGCGCTTGTGGCCACGAAGGCCGCTGGTATCCTGGGAAGCCGCAGGAAGAGCATTGCCAGAGGGCCGCTGGGGAGGGAGGGGGTGGGAGTCAGGGGCAGGCTCCTTCCGCTCTCCTCAGCCCTGCTGAGGCCACACGTGGAGTCTGGGGTGCAGTTCTGGGCTCCCCAGGACAACATCCGCACGGACGGAGTGGAGCGAGGCCTGCAAAGGGCCACCAAGAGGAGGAAGGGACTGGAGCAGCTCTCCTGCCAGGAGAGGCTGAGCGAGCTGGGCCTCTTCAGCCTGGGCAGGAGAAGGCGGAGGCAGGCGGGCGGATCTCAGCAAGCTCTTCTCTGCCTCTGCAATAGGCCTCTGCCTAGCACTGCCTGAGGGCATGCCTCGGAGGGGCCCAAGACAGCTGTTCTGCCACTACGTGAACCTCTGCGTGCCTGAGCCATGTGAGGGGCATGCGAATTTTGTGCCAGTGTCTGCGTGGGCACGGTGTGGGTTTGGGAGGCACAAGTGGAAGCGTGGAGGGGCAGTTCTCCTGAGGCTGTACCTGGCATGCCACTGCTCCAGTGGGGGGCTGAAGAGGGCTCCTCGGCAAGCCCTTGCTGGTGGCGGAGCCATTGCAGAAGAGCTTGTATGCTGCGCGCACCTCTCCTTTGGTAAGGGGAAAGTTTGGCAAGAGTCGGGAGGTGCAGAGGGGCACTTTGGCGGAGGCCGGAATAGGCAGGACTGCCAGTGGAGGCGCGGGAGAGCACTAGTGTGCGAGCACGTGCAGGTGGGGAGCCGTTATAGCAGCGCGGCACTGTCTGTCGGCATGTGTCGTTAGGCATGGTGTCAGTCTGGGAAGAGCGAGGAAGCGCAGCGGCGCAGTTCTTGTTTGACTGGACTAGGCCTGCAAGAACAGCGGAGGAGCCCGAGAGAAGCTGTGGGCGCTTCCTTGATGGTGCATGAGCCTTGCCAGGTGCATGGTGATTTTTGTGCCAATGTCTGAGGAGGCACGGTGTCAGTTTGTGAAAAGAGGAAGTGCCGCAGGGCAGGTATTGCTTGCTGCTCTAGGCATGCAAGAGAAGCGGCGGGGCTGCAGAGAACAACTCTGCGAGAGCAAATGCGGAGTGCTGGAGAGGCCTGGTGAGGCGGGAGCAGTGTCCGGGTTTCTGAGCGAGGGCTCGTGCCTTGCCCGCGGCCCTTGGGCCATGCTTGCTGGCGTGCCGGTGCGCGGTGGGTGTGTTTGGGGCTGGGGCGCTTGTGCCTCTTGCCGGGCAGTTGGTGCCTGTTGCCAAGGCCATTGTCAGCGTTGCCCGGGGTGTCGGCGAGTTCTGTGTTCTGGCCGGCGTGGAGGCAGGCTGCCCTGGCCGCAGGCTTGGTGTGCTGGTGGCAGCCAGGGGGCTGGCGTGGGGCCCGGCACCGTCATCGGCCTGGGGTAGTGTGTGGGGGCCATGAGCTGCCTCTGGGCGTTGGTGCAGAGGGAGCTGTGGGGACTTGTTGAGGGCACGGGTGCTGGCAGCAGCCACTGAAGCCTTCTCTCCTCCTTTGCTTTGCACGCCGGCCGAGCGTGGCGTGGCGCTGAGCAGCTCCCGAGGACATGCCGGGCCCATGCAGCACAGGCGAGCACGCCGGCGTTGGTGTGTGGAGGGGCCTGTGCTGTGTGGCAGGTAAGGAGTCGCGTGTCAGGCCCCGGGGAGTTGCGGGTCCTTGGGAGGGGTGGGAGAGAGCGCAGGACCCTTCTGGGTGGTCCTGCCTGGTGCCTCGGGGGTCTTGATGGAGTCCGCCACAGCGGTGGGAGGAGGGTCCTCTTGAGCCGTGGGGCCATGGGGCTGCGCGGGGCTTGTTTCTTGGGGGGCTGTGGCCCGGCGGCAGCCGCTGCTGGCCTTGCTCCTCCTTCTTCTCTGCCCGGTGGCCGAGCGTGGCTGCGGGCAGCTCCCGAGGACGTCCCGGGCTGCTGCGGTGCAGTGTGCAGGCGAGCACGTCAGCAGTGGTGTGCGGAGGGCGGCCTTTGCCACAGGGCAGGTCAGTGGCCGCGTGCAGGGACCCGGGGTGCTGGGGAGGTTGGGGAGAGGGGCCAGGGCCCTTTGGGTGGTGCCGCCTGGTGCCTTGGGGATCTCAGTGCAGTGCCCCAGGGCAGCGGGAAGGTAATGCCCTAGGGCCGGGGAATCTGGCTCCCGCGGGGCTTGTCTCTTGGGGTGCTGGCACTGGCATCATCCACTGATGGCCTCACTCCTCCTTTTGCTTTGCCCGGCGGCCGAGCACGGTGCTGAGCAGCTCCCGACGGCATCCCAGGGCCCTGCATCTCGGCGCTGGAGGCCAGCACACCAGCAGCAGCTGGCGGCATTCGCACTCATCAGGAGCAACTTGTGTCTCGTCAGCTGAGTGCCTCTTTGTGTTTGCCTATTGCTGTTGCTGCTGCGGCTACCCTTCCAAAAGGAGATTCCTCCAGGCTGCCCTCCTCTATCCCCTTGTAAGAAGGCCTTGCAGCAGAGAAGACACCCTGCTGCGAGGTCGCTCAAGACCTCTGAGCGAGCGCCTGTGTTGGGTTTTGAGCTTTTTAAGGATGCTTGTGAGAGCTTGGCTTCTGAGACCTCAAAGCAGCAGCATGTCTTTCAGAAGGCACTGTAGGCCTGGAAGATGCAGAGGCGTCTGCCTGCGCCAGGCCCTTTCCCAAGGCGGGGAGTTGCTCGCCCCTTTCTCTTGATGCTCTGCCAAAGGTGGGCTAGCCCCCACACAGGCACATTCTGCATGCCATGTGGCAGCATGCTGGCAAAGCCAAAAACCTCCCTGGCGCTTCCAAAATCATTCACCCCGTTTTTGGCCCAAGACCGCTGGTGGCTCTTTTGCCCTCGGGAAACTGCCACGGCTGCTCTTTTTCCCCGCTCAGGAAATCCCTGAGCACTTGCCCGTGGGAAGGGTGTGGGGCTGGCACAGGCCGCTCTCCAGCTAGGCCTTGCTCTTCTGCTCGGCACTGGCCCTCTGCTGCTGGCCACCGCCAGAGAGAGGCTGCTTGAGCACAGCTCTCCTTACCTCACGAGCCTGTTAACCCAAGGGCTTAGCCTACTGACATGGCTGCCGAGTGTGCCAGCACTCTGGCCTTTCTCTCTTTTTCTAACTTTTGGCCTGTAGCTTTTTGCCCAGAACTGATTCCGGCACCAAGGAGCAGGCAGGCGTGCCAAGAACATCGCAAGCGTGTGAGGGGGAAGGAGGGAGAGGTGCCCAGGACAATTGCCTGGAGACACTGCCTGAGGCTGCAGGGCTGGCGTGAGGAAAGCCAAAGGCCACCTGGAGCTGAAGCTGGCAAGGGCCAGGAAAGGCAAGCGGCAAGGCTCCTACAAGTGCACCAGCAGCAAAAGGAAGGCGAGGGCAAAGGGCAGCCTGCTGCTAAAGGCGGGGGGCAGGGGCCCTGGGGACAAAGGACACTGAAAACACAGATGTCCTGAAGGCTTTCTTCACCAGCTGACCGTGAGCCAGCAATGTGCGCTTGTGGCCACGAAGGCCGCTGGTATCCTGGGAAGCCGCAGGAAGAGCATTGCCAGAGGGCCGCTGGGGAGGGAGGGGGTGGGAGTCAGGGGCAGGCTCCTTCCGCTCTCCTCAGCCCTGCTGAGGCCACACGTGGAGTCTGGGGTGCAGTTCTGGGCTCCCCAGGACAACATCCGCACGGACAGAGTGGAGCGAGGCCTGCAAAGGGCCACCAAGAGGAGGAAGGGACTGGAGCAGCTCTCCTACCAGGAGAGGCTGAGCGAGCTGGGCCTCTTCAGCCTGGGCAGGAGAAGGCGGAGGCAGGCGGGCAGATCTCAGCAAGCTCTTCTCTGCCTCTGCAATAGGCCTCTGCCTAGCACTGCCTGAGGGGATGCCTCGGAGGGGCCCAAGACAGCTGTTCTGCCACTACGTGAACCTCTGCGTGCCTGAGCCATGTGAGGGGCATGGCGATTTTGTGCCAGTGTCTGCGTGGGCACGGTGTGGGTTTGGGAGGCGCAAGTGGAAGCGTGGAGGGGCAGTTCTCCTGCGGCTGCACCTGGCATGCCACTGCTCCAGTGGGGGCTGAAGAGGGCTCCTCGGCAAGCCCTTGCTGGTGGCGGAGCCATTGCAGAAGAGCTTGTATGCTGCGCGCACCTCTCCTTTGGTAAGGGGAAAGTTTGGCAAGAGTCGGGAGGTGCAGAGGGGCACTTTGGCGGAGGCCGGAATAGGCAGGACTGCCAGTGGAGGCGCGGGAGAGCACTAGTGTGCGAGCACGTGCAGGTGGGGAGCCGTTATAGCAGCGCGGCACTGTCTGTCGGCATGTGTCGTTAGGCATGGTGTCAGTCTGGGAAGAGCGAGGAAGCGCAGCGGCGCAGTTCTTGTTTGACTGGACTAGGCCTGCAAGAACAGCGGAGGAGCCCGAGAGAAGCTGTGGGCGCTTCCTTGATGGTGCATGAGCCTTGCCAGGTGCATGGTGATTTTTGTGCCAATGTCTGAGGAGGCACGGTGTCAGTTTGTGAAAAGAGGAAGTGCCGCAGGGCAGGTATTGCTTGCTGCTCTAGGCATGCAAGAGAAGCGGCGGGGCTGCAGAGAACAACTCTGCGAGAGCAAATGCGGAGTGCTGGAGAGGCCTGGTGAGGCGGGAGCAGTGTCCGGGTTTCTGAGCGAGGGCTCGTGCCTTGCCCGCGGCCCTTGGGCCATGCTTGCTGGCGTGCCGGTGCGCGGTGGGTGTGTTTGGGGCTGGGGCGCTTGTGCCTCTTGCCGGGCAGTTGGTGCCTGTTGCCAAGGCCATTGTCAGTGTTGCCCGGGGTGTCGGCGAGTTCTGTGTTCTGGCCGGCGTGGAGGCAGGCTGCCCTGGCCGCAGGCTTGGTGTGCTGGTGGCAGCCAGGGGGCTGGCGTGGGGCCCGGCACCGTCATCGGCCTGGGGTAGTGTGTGGGGGCCATGAGCTGCCTCTGGGCGTTGGTGCAGAGGGAGCTGTGGGGACTTGTTGAGGGCACGGGTGCTGGCAGCAGCCACTGAAGCCTTCTCTCCTCCTTTGCTTTGCACGCCGGCCGAGCGTGGCGTGGCGCTGAGCAGCTCCCGAGGACATGCCGGGCCCATGCAGCACAGGCGAGCACGCCGGCGTTGGTGTGTGGAGGGGGCCTGTGCTGTGTGGCAGGTAAGGAGTCGCGTGTCAGGCCCCGGGGAGTTGCGGGTCCTTGGGAGGGGTGGGAGAGAGCGCAGGACCCTTCTGGGTGGTCCTGCCTGGTGCCTCGTGGGTCTCGATGGAGTCCGCCACAGCGGTGAGAGGAGGGTCCTCTTGAGCCGTGGCGCCATGGGGCTGCGCGGGGCTTGTTTCTTGGGGGCTGTGGCCCGGCGGCAGCCGCTGCTGGCCTTGCTCCTCCTTCTTCTCTGCCCGGTGGCCGAGCGTGGCTGCGGGCAGCTCCCGAGGACGTCCCGGGCTGCTGCGGTGCAGTGTGCAGGCGAGCACGTCAGCAGTGGTGTGCGGAGGGCGGCCTTTGCCACAGGGCAGGTCAGCGGCCGCGTGCAGGGACCCGGGGTGCTGGGGAGGTTGGGGAGAGGGGCCAGGGCCCTTTGGGTGGTGCCGCCTGGTGCCTTGGGGATCTCAGTGCAGTGCCCCAGGGCAGCGGGAAGGTAATGCCCTAGGGCCGGGGAATCTGGCTCCCGCGGGGCTTGTCTCTTGGGGTGCTGTCACTGGCATCATCCACTGATGGCCTCACTCCTCCTTTTGCTTTGCCCGGCGGCCGAGCACGGTGCTGAGCAGCTCCCGACGGCATCCCAGGGCCCTGCATCTCGGCGCTGGAGGCCAGCACACCAGCAGCAGCTGGCGGCATTCGCACTCATCAGGAGCAACTTGTGTCTCGTCAGCTGAGTGCCTCTTTGTGTTTGCCTATTGCTGTTGCTGCTGCGGCTACCTTTCCAAAAGGAGATTCCTCCAGGCTGCCCTCCTCTATCCCCTTGTAAGAAGGCCTTGCAGCAGAGAAGACACCCTGCTGCGAGGTCGCTCAAGACCTCTGAGCGAGCGCCTGTGTTGGGTTTTGAGCTTTTTAAGGATGCTTGTGAGAGCTTGGCTTCTGAGACCTCAAAGCAGCAGCATGTCTTTCAGAAGGCACTGTAGGCCTGGAAGATGCAGAGGCGTCTGCCTGCGCCAGGCCCTTTCCCAAGGCGGGGAGTTGCTCGCCCCTTTCTCTTGATGCTCTGCCAAAGGTGGGCTAGCCCCCACACAGGCACATTCTGCATGCCATGTGGCAGCATGCTGGCAAAGCCAAAAACCTCCCTGGCGCTTCCAAAATCATTCACCCCGTTTTTGGCCCAAGACCGCTGGTGGCTCTTTTGCCCTCGGGAAACTGCCACGGCTGCTCTTTTTCCCCGCTCAGGAAATCCCTGAGCACTTGCCCGTGGGAAGGGTGTGGGGCTGGCACAGGCCGCTCTCCAGCTAGGCCTTGCTCTTCTGCTCGGCACTGGCCCTCTGCTGCTGGCCACCGCCAGAGAGAGGCTGCTTGAGCACAGCTCTCCTTACCTCACGAGCCTGTTAACCCAAGGGCTTAGCCTACTGACATGGCTGCCGAGTGTGCCAGCACTCTGGCCTTTCTCTCTTTTTCTAACTTTTGGCCTGTAGCTTTTTGCCCAGAACTGATTCCGGCACCAAGGAGCAGGCAGGCGTGCCAAGAACATCGCAAGCGTGTGAGGGGGAAGGAGGGAGAGGTGCCCCAGGACAAATGCCTGGAGACACTGCCTGAGGCTGCAGGGCTGGCGTGAGGAAAGCCAAAGGCCACCTGGAGCTGAAGCTGGCAAGGGCCAGGAAAGGCAAGCGGCAAGGCTCCTACAAGTGCACCAGCAGCAAAAGGAAGGCGAGGGCAAAGGGCAGCCTGCTGCTTAAGGCGGGGGGCAGGGGCCCTGGGGACAAAGGACACTGAAAACACAGATGTCCTGAAGGCTTTCTTCACCAGCTGACCGTGAGCCAGCAATGTGCGCTTGTGGCCACGAAGGCCGCTGGTATCCTGGGAAGCCGCAGGAAGAGCATTGCCAGAGGGCCGCTGGGGAGGGAGGGGGTGGGAGTCAGGGGCAGGCTCCTTCCGCTCTCCTCAGCCCTGCTGAGGCCACACGTGGAGTCTGGGGTGCAGTTCTGGGCTCCCCAGGACAACATCCGCACGGACGGAGTGGAGCGAGGCCTGCAAAGGGCCACCAAGAGGAGGAAGGGACTGGAGCAGCTCTCCTGCCAGGAGAGGCTGAGCGAGCTGGGCCTCTTCAGCCTGGGCAGGAGAAGGCGGAGGCAGGCGGGCGGATCTCAGCAAGCTCTTCTCTGCCTCTGCAATAGGCCTCTGCCTAGCACTGCCTGAGGGCATGCCTCGGAGGGGCCCAAGACAGCTGTTCTGCCACTACGTGAACCTCTGCGTGCCTGAGCCATGTGAGGGGCATGGCGATTTTGTGCCAGTGTCTGCATGGGCACGGTGTGGGTTTGGGAGGCGCAAGTGGAAGCGTGGAGGGGCAGTTCTCCTGAGGCTGTACCTGGCATGCCACTGCTCCAGTGGGGGCTGAAGAGGGCTCCTCGGCAAGCCCTTGCTGGTGGCGGAGCCATTGCAGAAGAGCTTGTATGCTGCGCGCACCTCTCCTTTGGTAAGGGGAAAGTTTGGCAAGAGTCGGGAGGTGCAGAGGGGCACTTTGGTGGAGGCCGGAATAGGCAGGACTGCCAGCGGAGGCGCGGGAGAGCACTAGTGTGCGAGCACGTGCAGGTGGGGAGCCGTTATAGCAGCGCGGCACTGTCTGTCGGCATGTGTCGTTAGGCATGGTGTCAGTCTGGGAAGAGCGAGGAAGCGCAGCGGCGCAGTTCTTGTTTGACTGGACTAGGCCTGCAAGAACAGCGGAGGAGCCCAAGAGAAGCTGTGGGCGCTTCCTTGATGGTGCATGAGCCTTGCCAGGTGCATGGTGATTTTTGTGCCAATGTCTGAGGAGGCACGGTGTCAGTTTGTGAAAAGAGGAAGTGCCGCAGGGCAGGTATTGCTTGCTGCTCTAGGCATGCAAGAGAAGCGGCGGGGCTGCAGAGAACAACTCTGCGAGAGCAAATGCGGAGTGCTGGAGAGGCCTGGTGAGGCGGGAGCAGTGTCCGGGTTTCTGAGCGAGGGCTCGTGCCTTGCCCGCGGCCCTTGGGCCATGCTTGCTGGCGTGCCGGTGCGCGGTGGGTGTGTTTGGGGCTGGGGCGCTTGTGCCTCTTGCCGGGCAGTTGGTGCCTGTTGCCAAGGCCATTGTCAGCGTTGCCCGGGGTGTCGGCGAGTTCTGTGTTCTGGCCGGCGTGGAGGCAGGCTGCCCTGGCCGCAGGCTTGGTGTGCTGGTGGCAGCCAGGGGGCTGGCATGGGGCCCGGCACCGTCATCGGCCTGGGGTAGTGTGTGGGGGCCATGAGCTGCCTCTGGGCGTTGGTGCAGAGGGAGCTGTGGGGACTTGTTGAGGGCACGGGTGCTGGCAGCAGCCACTGAAGCCTTCTCTCCTCCTTTGCTTTGCACGCCGGCTGAGCGTGGCGTGGCGCTGAGCAGCTCCCGAGGACATGCCGGGCCCATGCAGCACAGGCGAGCACGCCGGCGTTGGTGTGTGGAGGGGGCCTGTGCTGTGTGGCAGGTAAGGAGTCGCGTGTCAGGCCCCGGGGAGTTGCGGGTCCTTGGGAGGGGTGGGAGAGAGCGCAGGACCCTTCTGGGTGGTCCTGCCTGGTGCCTCGGGGGTCTCGATGGAGTCCGCCACAGCGGTGGGAGGAGGGTCCTCTTGAGCCGTGGGGCCATGGGGCTGCGCGGGGCTTGTTTCTTGGGGGCTGTGGCCCGGCGGCAGCCGCTGCTGGCCTTGCTCCTCCTTCTTCTCTGCCCGGTGGCCGAGCGTGGCTGCGGGCAGCTCCCGAGGACGTCCCGGGCTGCTGCAGTGCAGTGTGCAGGCGAGCACGTCAGCAGTGGTGTGCGGAGGGCGGCCTTTGCCACAGGGCAGGTCAGCGGCCGCGTGCAGGGACCCGGGGTGCTGGGGAGGTTGGGGAGAGGGGCCAGGGCCCTTTGGGTGGTGCCGCCTGGTGCCTTGGGGATCTCAGTGCAGTGCCCCAGGGCAGCGGGAAGGTAATGCCCTAGGGCCGGGGAATCTGGCTCCCGCAGGGCTTGTCTCTTGGGGGGCTGGCACTGGCATCATCCACTGATGGCCTCACTCCTCCTTTTGCTTTGCCCGGCGGCCGAGCACGGTGCTGAGCAGCTCCCGACGGCATCCCAGGGCCCTGCATCTCGGCGCTGGAGGCCAGCACACCAGCAGCAGCTGGCGGCATTCGCACTCATCAGGAGCAACTTGTGTCTCGTCAGCTGAGTGCCTCTTTGTGTTTGCCTATTGCTGTTGCTGCTGCTGGGGGTACCTTTCCGAAAGGAGATTCCTCCAGGCTGCCCTCCTCTATCCCCTTGTAAGAAGGCCTTGCAGCGGAGAAGACACCCTGCTGCGAGGTCGCTCAAGACCTCTGAGCGAGCGCCTGTGTTGGGTTTTGAGCTTTTTAAGGATGCTTGTGAGAGCTTGGCTTCTGAGACCTCAAAGCAGCAGCATGTCTTTCAGAAGGCACTGTAGGCCTGGAAGATGCAGAGGCGTCTGCCTGCGCCAGGCCCTTTCCCAAGGCGGGGAGTTGCTCGCCCCTTTCTCTTGATGCTCTGCCAAAGGTGGGCTAGCCCCCACACAGGCACATTCTGCATGCCATGTGGCAGCATGCTGGCAAAGCCAAAAACCTCCCTGGCGCTTCCAAAATCATTCACCCCGTTTTTTGGCCCAAGACCGCTGGTGGCTCTTTTGCCCTCGGGAAACTGCCACGGCTGCTCTTTTTCCCCGCTCAGGAAATCCCTGAGCACTTGCCCGTGGGAAGGGTGTGGGGCTGGCACAGGCCGCTCTCCAGCTAGGCCTTGCTCTTCTGCTCGGCACTGGCCCTCTGCTGCTGGCCACCGCCAGAGAGAGGCTGCTTGAGCACAGCTCTCCTTACCTCACGAGCCTGTTAACCCAAGGGCTTAGCCTACTGACATGGCTGCCGAGTGTGCCAGCACTCTGGCCTTTCTCTCTTTTTCTAACTTTTGGCCTGTAGCTTTTTGCCCAGAACTGATTCCGGCACCAAGGAGCAGGCAGGCGTGCCAAGAACATCGCAAGCGTGTGAGGGGGAAGGAGGGAGAGGTGCCCCAGGACAAATGCCTGGAGACTGCCTGAGGCTGCAGGGCTGGCGTGAGGAAAGCCAAAGGCCACCTGGAGCTGAAGCTGGCAAGGGCCAGGAAAGGCAAGCGGCAAGGCTCCTACAAGTGCACCAGCAGCAAAAGGAAGGTGAGGGCAAAGGGCAGCCTGCTGCTAAAGGCGGGGGGCAGGGGCCCTGGGGACAAAGGACACTGAAAACACAGATGTCCTGAAGGCTTTCTTCACCAGCTGACCGTGAGCCAGCAATGTGCGCTTGTGGCCACGAAGGCCGCTGGTATCCTGGGAAGCCGCAGGAAGAGCATTGCCAGAGGGCCGCTGGGGAGGGAGGGGGTGGGAGTCAGGGGCAGGCTCCTTCCGCTCTCCTCAGCCCTGCTGAGGCCACACGTGGAGTCTGGGGTGCAGTTCTGGGCTCCCCAGGACAACATCCGCACGGACAGAGTGGAGCGAGGCCTGCAAAGGGCCACCAAGAGGAGGAAGGGACTGGAGCAGCTCTCCTACGAGGAGAGGCTGAGCGAGCTGGGCCTCTTCAGCCTGGGCAGGAGAAGGCGGAGGCAGGCGGGCGGATCTCAGCAAGCTCTTCTCTGCCTCTGCAATAGGCCTCTGCCTAGCACTGCCTGAGGGCATGCCTCGGAGGGGCCCAAGACAGCTGTTCTGCCACTACGTGAACCTCTGCGTGCCTGAGCCATGTGAGGGGCATGGCGATTTTGTGCCAGTGTCTGCATGGGCACGGTGTGGGTTTGGGAGGCGCAAGTGGAAGCGTGGAGGGGCAGTTCTCCTGAGGCTGTACCTGGCATGCCACTGCTCCAGTGGGGGCTGAAGAGGGCTCCTCGGCAAGCCCTTGCTGGTGGCGGAGCCATTGCAGAAGAGCTTGTATGCTGCGCGCACCTCTCCTTTGGTAAGGGGAAAGTTTGGCAAGAGTCGGGAGGTGCAGAGGGGCACTTTGGTGGAGGCCGGAATAGGCAGGACTGCCAGCGGAGGCGCGGGAGAGCACTAGTGTGCGAGCACGTGCAGGTGGGGAGCCGTTATAGCAGCGCGGCACTGTCTGTCGGCATGTGTCGTTAGGCATGGTGTCAGTCTGGGAAGAGCGAGGAAGCGCAGCGGCGCAGTTCTTGTTTGACTGGACTAGGCCTGCAAGAACAGCGGAGGAGCCCGAGAGAAGCTGTGGGCGCTTCCTTGATGGTGCATGAGCCTTGCCAGGTGCATGGTGATTTTTGTGCCAATGTCTGAGGAGGCACGGTGTCGTTTTGTGAAAAGAGGAAGTGCCGCAGGGCAGGTATTGCTTGCTGCTCTAGGCATGCAAGAGAAGCGGCGGGGCTGCAGAGAACAACTCTGCGAGAGCAAATGCGGAGTGCTGGAGAGGCCTGGTGAGGCGGGAGCAGTGTCCGGGTTTCTGAGCGAGGGCTCGTGCCTTGCCCACGGCCCTTGGGCCATGCTTGCTGGCGTGCCGGTGCGCGGTGGGTGTGTTTGGGGCTGGGGCGCTTGTGCCTCTTGCCGGGCAGTTGGTGCCTGTTGCCAAGGCCATTGTCAGCGTTGCCCGGGGTGTCGGCGAGTTCTGTGTTCTGGCCGGCGTGGAGGCAGGCTGCCCTGGCCGCAGGCTTGGTGTGCTGGTGGCAGCCAGGGGGCTGGCGTGGGGCCCGGCACCGTCATCGGCCTGGGGTAGTGTGTGGGGGCCATGAGCTGCCTCTGGGCGTTGGTGCAGAGGGAGCTGTGGGGACTTGTTGAGGGCACGGGTGCTGGCAGCAGCCACTGAAGCCTTCTCTCCTCCTTTGCTTTGCACGCCGGCCGAGCGTGGCGTGGCGCTGAGCAGCTCCCGAGGACATGCCGGGCCCATGCAGCACAGGCGAGCACACCGGCGTTGGTGTGTGGAGGGGGCCTGTGCTGTGTGGCAGGTAAGGAGTCGCGTGTCAGGCCCCGGGGAGTTGCGGGTCCTTGGGAGGGGTGGGAGAGAGCGCAGGACCCTTCTGGGTGGTCCTGCCTGGTGCCTCGGGGGTCTCGATGGAGTCCGCCACAGCGGTGGGAGGAGGGTCCTCTTGAGCCGTGGGGCCATGGGGCTGCGCGGGGCTTGTTTCTTGGGGGCTGTGGCCCGGCGGCAGCCGCTGCTGGCCTTGCTCCTCCTTCTTCTCTGCCCGGTGGCCGAGCGTGGCTGCGGGCAGCTCCCGAGGACGTCCCGGGCTGCTGCGGTGCAGTGTGCAGGCGAGCACGTCAGCAGTGGTGTGCGGAGGGCGGCCTTTGCCACAGGGCAGGTCAGCGGCCGCGTGCAGGGACCCGGGGTGCTGGGGAGGTTGGGGAGAGGGGCCAGGGCCCTTTGGGTGGTGCCGCCTGGTGCCTTGGGGATCTCAGTGCAGTGCCCCAGGGCAGCGGGAAGGTAATGCCCTGGGGCCGGGGAATCTGGCTCCCGCGGGGCTTGTCTCTTGGGGGGCTGGCACTGGCATCATCCACTGATGGCCTCACTCCTCCTTTTGCTTTGCCCGGCGGCCGAGCACGGTGCTGAGCAGCTCCCGATGGCATCCCAGGGCCCTGCATCTCGGCGCTGGAGGCCAGCACACCAGCAGCAGCTGGCGGCATTCGCACTCATCAGGAGCAACTTGTGTCTCGTCAGCTGAGTGCCTCTTTGTGTTTGCCTATTGCTGTTGCTGCTGCGGCTGCTGGGGGTACCTTTCCAAAAGGAGATTCCTCCAGGCTGCCCTCCTCTATCCCCTTGTAAGAAGGCCTTGCAGCGGAGAAGACGCCCTGCTGCGAGGTCGCTCAAGACCTCTGAGCGAGCGCCTGTGTTGGGTTTTGAGCTTTTTAAGGATGCTTGTGAGAGCTTGGCTTCTGAGACCTCAAAGCAGCAGCATGTCTTTCAGAAGGCACTGTAGGCCTGGAAGATGCAGAGGCGTCTGCCTGCGCCAGGCCCTTTCCCAAGGCGGGGAGTTGCTCGCCCCTTTCTCTTGATGCTCTGCCAAAGGTGGGCTAGCCCCCACACAGGCACATTCTGCATGCCATGTGGCAGCATGCTGGCAAAGCCAAAAACCTCCCTGGCGCTTCCAAAATCATTCACCCCGTTTTTGGCCCAAGACCGCTGGTGGCTCTTTTGCCCTCAGGAAACTGCCACGGCTGCTCTTTTTCCCCGCTCAGGAAATCCCTGAGCACTTGCCCGTGGGAAGGGTGTGGGGCTGGCACAGGCCGCTCTCCAGCTAGGCCTTGCTCTTCTGCTCGGCACTGGCCCTCTGCTGCTGGCCACCGCCAGAGAGAGGCTGCTTGAGCACAGCTCTCCTTACCTCACGAGCCTGTTAACCCAAGGGCTTAGCCTACTGACATGGCTGCCGAGTGTGCCAGCACTCTGGCCTTTCTCTCTTTTTCTAACTTTTGGCCTGTAGCTTTTTGCCCAGAACTGATTCCGGCACCAAGGAGCAGGCAGGCGTGCCAAGAACATCGCAAGCGTGTGAGGGGGAAGGAGGGAGAGGTGCCCCAGGACAAATGCCTGGAGACTGCCTGAGGCTGCAGGGCTGGCGTGAGGAAAGCCAAAGGCCACCTGGAGCTGAAGCTGGCAAGGGCCAGGAAAGGCAAGCGGCAAGGCTCCTACAAGTGCACCAGCAGCAAAAGGAAGGCGAGGGCAAAGGGCAGCCTGCTGCTAAAGGCGGGGGGCAGGGGCCCTGGGGACAAAGGACACTGAAAACACAGATGTCCTGAAGGCTTTCTTCACCAGCTGACCGTGAGCCAGCAATGTGCGCTTGTGGCCACGAAGGCCGCTGGTATCCTGGGAAGCCGCAGGAAGAGCATTGCCAGAGGGCCGCTGGGGAGGGAGGGGGTGGGAGTCAGGGGCAGGCTCCTTCCGCTCTCCTCAGCCCTGCTGAGGCCACACGTGGAGTCTGGGGTGCAGTTCTGGGCTCCCCAGGACAACATCCGCACGGACAGAGTGGAGCGAGGCCTGCAAAGGGCCACCAAGAGGAGGAAGGGACTGGAGCAGCTCTCCTACGAGGAGAGGCTGAGCGAGCTGGGCCTCTTCAGCCTGGGCAGGAGAAGGCGGAGGCAGGCGGGCGGATCTCAGCAAGCTCTTCTCTGCCTCTGCAATAGGCCTCTGCCTAGCACTGCCTGAGGGCATGCCTCGGAGGGGCCCAAGACAGCTGTTCTGCCACTACGTGAACCTCTGCGTGCCTGAGCCATGTGAGGGGCATGGCGATTTTGTGCCAGTGTCTGCATGGGCACGGTGTGGGTTTGGGAGGCGCAAGTGGAAGCGTGGAGGGGCAGTTCTCCTGAGGCTGTACCTGGCATGCCACTGCTCCAGTGGGGGCTGAAGAGGGCTCCTCGGCAAGCCCTTGCTGGTGGCGGAGCCATTGCAGAAGAGCTTGTATGCTGCGCGCACCTCTCCTTTGGTAAGGGGAAAGTTTGGCAAGAGTCGGGAGGTGCAGAGGGGCACTTTGGTGGAGGCCGGAATAGGCAGGACTGCCAGCGGAGGCGCGGGAGAGCACTAGTGTGCGAGCACGTGCAGGTGGGGAGCCGTTATAGCAGCGCGGCACTGTCTGTCGGCATGTGTCGTTAGGCATGGTGTCAGTCTGGGAAGAGCGAGGAAACGCAGCGGCGCAGTTCTTGTTTGACTGGACTAGGCCTGCAAGAACAGCGGAGGAGCCCGAGAGAAGCTGTGGGCGCTTCCTTGATGGTGCATGAGCCTTGCCAGGTGCATGGTGATTTTTGTGCCAATGTCTGAGGAGGCACGGTGTCGTTTTGTGAAAAGAGGAAGTGCCGCAGGGCAGGTATTGCTTGCTGCTCTAGGCATGCAAGAGAAGCGGCGGGGCTGCAGAGAACAACTCTGCGAGAGCAAATGCGGAGTGCTGGAGAGGCCTGGTGAGGCGGGAGCAGTGTCCGGGTTTCTGAGCGAGGGCTCGTGCCTTGCCCGCGGCCCTTGGGCCATGCTTGCTGGCGTGCCGGTGCGCGGTGGGTGTGTTTGGGGCTGGGGCGCTTGTGCCTCTTGCCGGGCAGTTGGTGCCTGTTGCCAAGGCCATTGTCAGCGTTGCCCGGGGTGTCGGCGAGTTCTGTGTTCTGGCCGGCGTGGAGGCAGGCTGCCCTGGCCGCAGGCTTGGTGTGCTGGTGGCAGCCAGGGGGCTGGCGTGGGGCCCGGCACCGTCATCGGCCTGGGGTAGTGTGTGGGGGCCATGAGCTGCCTCTGGGCGTTGGTGCAGAGGGAGCTGTGGGGACTTGTTGAGGGCACGGGTGCTGGCAGCAGCCACTGAAGCCTTCTCTCCTCCTTTGCTTTGCACGCCGGCCGAGCGTGGCGTGGCGCTGAGCAGCTCCCGAGGACATGCCGGGCCCATGCAGCACAGGCGAGCACGCCGGCGTTGGTGTGTGGAGGGGGCCTGTGCTGTGTGGCAGGTAAGGAGTCGCGTGTCAGGCCCCGGGGAGTTGCGGGTCCTTGGGAGGGGTGGGAGAGAGCGCAGGACCCTTCTGGGTGGTCCTGCCTGGTGCCTCGATGGAGTCCGCCACAGCGGTGAGAGGAGGGTCCTCTTGAGCCGTGGGGCCATGGGGCTGCGCGGGGCTTGTTTCTTGGGGGCTGTGGCCCGGCGGCAGCCGCTGCTGGCCTTGCTCCTCCTTCTTCTGTGCCCGGTGGCCGAGCGTGGCTGCGGGCAGCTCCCGAGGACGTCCCGGGCTGCTGCGGTGCAGTGTGCAGGCGAGCACGTCAGCAGTGGTGTGCGGAGGGCGGCCTTTGCCACAGGGCAGGTCAGCGGCCGCGTGCAGGGACCCGGGGTGCTGGGGAGGTTGGGGAGAGGGGCCAGGGCCCTTTGGGTGGTGCCGCCTGGTGCCTTGGGGATCTCAGTGCAGTGCCCCAGGGCAGCGGGAAGGTAATGCCCTAGGGCCGGGGAATCTGGCTCCCGCGGGGCTTGTCTCTTGAGGGGCTGGCACTGGCATCATCCACTGATGGCCTCACTCCTCCTTTTGCTTTGCCCGGCGGCCGAGCACGGTGCTGAGCAGCTCCCGATGGCATCCCAGGGCCCTGCATCTCGGCGCTGGAGGCCAGCGCACCGGCAGCAGCTGGCGGCATTCGCACTCATCAGGAGCAACTTGTGTCTCGTCAGCTGAGTGCCTCTTTGTGTTTGCCTATTGCTGTTGCTGCTGCTGGGGGTACCTTTCCGAAAGGAGATTCCTCCAGGCTGCCCTCCTCTATCCCCTTGTAAGAAGGCCTTGCAGCGGAGAAGACACCCTGCTGCGAGGTCGCTCAAGACCTCTGAGCGAGCGCCTGTGTTGGGTTTTGAGCTTTTTAAGGATGCTTGTGAGAGCTTGGCTTCTGAGACCTCAAAGCAGCAGCATGTCTTTCAGAAGGCACTGTAGGCCTGGAAGATGCAGAGGCGTCTGCCTGCGCCAGGCCCTTTCCCAAGGCGGGGAGTTGCTCGCCCCTTTCTCTTGATGCTCTGCCAAAGGTGGGCTAGCCCCCACACAGGCACATTCTGCATGCCATGTGGCAGCATGCTGGCGAAGCCAAAAACCTCCCTGGCGCTTCCAAAATCATTCACCCCGTTTTTGGCCCAAGACCGCTGGTGGCTCTTTTGCCCTCGGGAAACTGCCACGGCTGCTCTTTTTCCCCGCTCAGGAAATCCCTGAGCACTTGCCCGTGGGAAGGGTGTGGGGCTGGCACAGGCCGCTCTCCAGCTAGGCCTTGCTCTTCTGCTCGGCACTGGCCCTCTGCTGCTGGCCACCGCCAGAGAGAGGCTGCTTGAGCACAGCTCTCCTTACCTCACGAGCCTGTTAACCCAAGGGCTTAGCCTACTGACATGGCTGCCGAGTGTGCCAGCACTCTGGCCTTTCTCTCTTTTTCTAACTTTTGGCCTGTAGCTTTTTGCCCAGAACTGATTCCGGCACCAAGGAGCAGGCAGGCGTGCCAAGAACATCGCAAGCGTGTGAGGGGGAAGGAGGGAGAGGTGCCCCAGGACAAATGCCTGGAGACACTGCCTGAGGCTGCAGGGCTGGCGTGAGGAAAGCCAAAGGCCACCTGGAGCTGAAGCTGGCAAGGGCCAGGAAAGGCAAGCGGCAAGGCTCCTACAAGTGCACCAGCAGCAAAAGGAAGGCGAGGGCAAAGGGCAGCCTGCTGCTAAGGGCGGGGGGCAGGGGCCCTGGGGACAAAGGACACTGAAAACACAGATGTCCTGAAGGCTTTCTTCACCAGCTGACCGTGAGCCAGCAATGTGCGCTTGTGGCCACGAAGGCCGCTGGTATCCTGGGAAGCCGCAGGAAGAGCATTGCCAGAGGGCCGCTGGGGAGGGAGGGGGTGGGAGTCAGGGGCAGGCTCCTTCCGCTCTCCTCAGCCCTGCTGAGGCCACACGTGGAGTCTGGGGTGCAGTTCTGGGCTCCCCAGGACAACATCCGCACGGACGGAGTGGAGCGAGGCCTGCAAAGGGCCACCAAGAGGAGGAAGGCACTGGAGCAGCTCTCCTGCCAGGAGAGGCTGAGCGAGCTGGGCCTCTTCAGCCTGGGCAGGAGAAGGCGGAGGCAGGCGGGCGGATCTCAGCAAGCTCTTCTCTGCCTCTGCAATAGGCCTCTGCCTAGCACTGCCTGAGGGCATGCCTCGGAGGGGCCCAAGACAGCTGTTCTGCCACTACGTGAACCTCTGCGTGCCTGAGCCATGTGAGGGGCATGGCGATTTTGTGCCAGTGTCTGCGTGGGCACGGTGTGGGTTTGGGAGGCACAAGTGGAAGCGTGGAGGGGCAGTTCTCCTGAGGCTGTACCTGGCATGCCACTGCTCCAGTGGGGGCTGAAGAGGGCTCCTCGGCAAGCCCTTGCTGGTGGCGGAGCCATTGCAGAAGAGCTTGTATGCTGCGCGCACCTCTCCTTTGGTAAGGGGAAAGTTTGGCAAGAGTCGGGAGGTGCAGAGGGGCACTTTGGTGGAGGCCGGAATAGGCAGGACTGCCAGTGGAGGCGCGGGAGAGCACTAGTGTGCGAGCACGTGCAGGTGGGGAGCCGTTATAGCAGCGCGGCACTGTCTGTCGGCATGTGTCGTTAGGCATGGTGTCAGTCTGGGAAGAGCGAGGAAGCGCAGCGGCGCAGTTCTTGTTTGACTGGACTAGGCCTGCAAGAACAGCGGAGGAGCCCGAGAGAAGCTGTGGGCGCTTCCTTGATGGTGCATGAGCCTTGCCAGGTGCATGGTGATTTTTGTGCCAATGTCTGAGGAGGCACGGTGTCAGTTTGTGAAAAGAGGAAGTGCCGCAGGGCAGGTATTGCTTGCTGCTCTAGGCATGCAAGAGAAGCGGCGGGGCTGCAGAGCACAACTCTGCGAGAGCAAATGCGGAGTGCTGGAGAGGCCTGGTGAGGCGGGAGCAGTGTCCGGGTTTCTGAGCGAGGGCTCGTGCCTTGCCCGCGGCCCTTGGGCCATGCTTGCTGGCGTGCCGGTGCGCGGTGGGTGTGTTTGGGGCTGGGGCGCTTGTGCCTCTTGCCGGGCAGTTGGTGCCTGTTGCCAAGGCCATTGTCAGCGTTGCCCGGGGTGTCGGCGAGTTCTGTGTTCTGGCCGGCGTGGAGGCAGGCTGCCCTGGCCGCAGGCTTGGTGTGCTGGTGGCAGCCAGGGGGCTGGCGTGGGGCCCGGCACCGTCATCGGCCTGGGGTAGTGTGTGGGGGCCATGAGCTGCCTCTGGGCGTTGGTGCAGAGGGAGCTGTGGGGACTTGTTGAGGGCACGGGTGCTGGCAGCAGCCACTGAAGCCTTCTCTCCTCCTTTGCTTTGCACGCCGGCCAAGCGTGGCGTGGCGCTGAGCAGCTCCCGAGGACATGCCGGGCCCATGCAGCACAGGCGAGCACGCCGGCGTTGGTGTGTGGAGGGGGGCCTGTGCTGTGTGGCAGGTAAGGAGTCGCGTGTCAGGCCCCGGGGAGTTGCGGGTCCTTGGGAGGGGTGGGAGAGAGCGCAGGACCCTTCTGGGTGGTCCTGCCTGGTGCCTCGGGGGTCTCGATGGAGTCCGCCACAGCGGTGAGAGGAGGGTCCTCTTGAGCCGTGGCGCCATGGGGCTGCGCGGGGCTTGTTTCTTGGGGGCTGTGGCCCGGCGGCAGCCGCTGCTGGCCTTGCTCCTCCTTCTTCTCTGCCCGGTGGCCGAGCGTGGCTGCGGGCAGCTCCCGAGGACGTCCCGGGCTGCTGCGGTGCAGTGTGCAGGCGAGCACGTCAGCAGTGGTGTGCGGAGGGCGGCCTTTGCCACAGGGCAGGTCAGCGGCCGCGTGCAGGGACCCGGGGTGCTGGGGAGGTTGGGGAGAGGGGCCAGGGCCCTTTGGGTGGTGCCGCCTGGTGCCTTGGGGATCTCAGTGCAGTGCCCCAGGGCAGCGGGAAGGTAATGCCCTAGGGCCGGGGAATCTGGCTCCCGCGGGGCTTGTCTCTTGAGGGGCTGGCACTGGCATCATCCACTGATGGCCTCACTCCTCCTTTTGCTTTGCCCGGCGGCCGAGCACGGTGCTGAGCAGCTCCCGATGGCATCCCAGGGCCCTGCATCTCGGCGCTGGAGGCCAGCACACCAGCAGCAGCTGGCGGCATTCGCTCTCATCAGGAGCAACTTGTGTCTCGTCAGCTGAGTGCCTCTTTGTGTTTGCCTATTGCTGTTGCTGCTGCGGCTGCTGCTGGGGGTACCTTTCCGAAAGGAGATTCCTCCAGGCTGCCCTCCTCTATCCCCTTGTAAGAAGGCCTTGCAGCGGAGAAGACGCCCTGCTGCGAGGTCGCTCAAGACCTCTGAGCGAGCGCCTGTGTTGGGGTTTGAGCTTTTTAAGGATGCTTGTGAGAGCTTGGCTTCTGAGACCTCAAAGCAGCAGCATGTCTTTCAGAAGGCACTGTAGGCCTGGAAGATGCAGAGGCGTCTGCCTGCGCCAGGCCCTTTCCCAAGGCGGGGAGTTGCTCGCCCCTTTCTCTTGATGCTCTGCCAAAGGTGGGCTAGCCCCCACACAGGCACATTCTGCATGCCATGTGGCAGCATGCTGGCAAAGCCAAAAACCTCCCTGGCGCTTCCAAAATCATTCACCCCGTTTTTGGCCCAAGACCGCTGGTGGCTCTTTTGCCCTCGGGAAACTGCCACGGCTGCTCTTTTTCCCCGCTCAGGAAATCCCTGAGCACTTGCCCATGGGAAGGGTGTGGGGCTGGCACAGGCCACTCTCCAGCTAGGCCTTGCTCTTCTGCTCGGCACTGGCCCTCTGCTGCTGGCCACCGCCAGAGAGAGAGGCTGCTTGAGCACAGCTCTCCTTACCTCACGAGCCTGTTAACCCAAGGGCTTAGCCTACTGACATGGCTGCCGAGTGTGCCAGCACTCTGGCCTTTCTCTCTTTTTCTAACTTTTGGCCTGTAGCTTTTTGCCCAGAACTGATTCCGGCACCAAGGAGCAGGCAGGCGTGCCAAGAACATCGCAAGCGTGTGAGGGGGAAGGAGGGAGAGGTGCCCCAGGACAAATGCCTGGAGACACTGCCTGAGGCTGCAGGGCTGGCGTGAGGAAAGCCAAAGGCCACCTGGAGCTGAAGCTGGCAAGGGCCAGGAAAGGCAAGCGGCAAGGCTCCTACAAGTGCACCAGCAGCAAAAGGAAGGCGAGGGCAAAGGGCAGCCTGCTGCTAAAGGCGGGGGGCAGGGGCCCTGGGGACAAAGGACACTGAAAACACAGATGTCCTGAAGGCTTTCTTCACCAGCTGACCGTGAGCCAGCAATGTGCGCTTGTGGCCACGAAGGCCGCTGGTATCCTGGGAAGCCGCAGGAAGAGCATTGCCAGAGGGCCGCTGGGGAGGGAGGGGGTGGGAGTCAGGGGCAGGCTCCTTCCGCTCTCCTCAGCCCTGCTGAGGCCACACGTGGAGTCTGGGGTGCAGTTCTGGGCTCCCCAGGACAACATCCGCACGGACGGAGTGGAGCGAGGCCTGCAAAGGGCCACCAAGAGGAGGAAGGGACTAAGCAGCTCTCCTACGAGGAGAGGCTGAGCGAGCTGGGCCTCTTCAGCCTGGGCAGGAGAAGGCGGAGGCAGGCGGGCGGATCTCAGCAAGCTCTTCTCTGCCTCTGCAATAGGCCTCTGCCTAGCACTGCCTGAGGGCATGCCTCGGAGGGGCCCAAGACAGCTGTTCTGCCACTACGTGAACCTCTGCGTGCCTGAGCCATGTGAGGGGCATGCGAATTTTGTGCCAGTGTCTGCGTGGGCACGGTGTGGGTTTGGGAGGCGCAAGTGGAAGCGTGGAGGGGCAGTTCTCCTGCGGCTGCACCTGGCATGCCACTGCTCCAGTGGGGGCTGAAGAGGGCTCCTCGGCAAGCCCTTGCTGGTGGCGGAGCCATTGCAGAAGAGCTTGTATGCTGCGCGCACCTCTCCTTTGGTAAGGGGAAAGTTTGGCAAGAGTCGGGAGGTGCAGAGGGGCACTTTGGTGGAGGCCGGAATAGGCAGGACTGCCAGTGGAGGCGCGGGAGAGCACTAGTGTGCGAGCACGTGCAGGTGGGGAGCCGTTATAGCAGCGCGGCACTGTCTGTCGGCATGTGTCGTTAGGCATGGTGTCAGTCTGGGAAGAGCGAGGAAGCGCAGCGGCGCAGTTCTTGTTTGACTGGACTAGGCCTGCAAGAACAGCGGAGGAGCCCGAGAGAAGCTGTGGGCGCTTCCTTGATGGTGCATGAGCCTTGCCAGGTGCATGGTGATTTTTGTGCCAATGTCTGAGGAGGCACGGTGTCGTTTTGTGAAAAGAGGAAGTGCCGCAGGGCAGGTATTGCTTGCTGCTCTAGGCATGCAAGAGAAGCGGCGGGGCTGCAGAGAACAACTCTGCGAGAGCAAATGCGGAGTGCTGGAGAGGCCTGGTGAGGCGGGAGCAGTGTCCGGGTTTCTGAGCGAGGGCTCGTGCCTTGCCCGCGGCCCTTGGGCCATGCTTGCTGGCGTGCCGGTGCGCGGTGGGTGTGTTTGGGGCTGGGGCGCTTGTGCCTCTTGCCGGGCAGTTGGTGCCTGTTGCCAAGGCCATTGTCAGCGTTGCCCGGGGTGTCGGCGAGTTCTGTGTTCTGGCCGGCGTGGAGGCAGGCTGCCCTGGCCGCAGGCTTGGTGTGCTGGTGGCAGCCAGGGGGCTGGCGTGGGGCCCGGCACCGTCATCGGCCTGGGGTAGTGTGTGGGGGCCATGAGCTGCCTCTGGGCATTGGTGCAGAGGGAGCTGTGGGGACTTGTTGAGGGCACGGGTGCTGGCAGCAGCCACTGAAGCCTTCTCTCCTCCTTTGCTTTGCACGCCGGCCGAGCGTGGCGTGGCGCTGAGCAGCTCCCGAGGACATGCCGGGCCCATGCAGCACAGGCGAGCACGCCGGCGTTGGTGTGTGGAGGGGGCCTGTGCTGTGTGGCAGGTAAGGAGTCGCGTGTCAGGCCCCGGGGAGTTGCGGGTCCTTGGGAGGGGTGGGAGAGAGCGCAGGACCCTTCTGGGTGGTCCTGCCTGGTGCCTCGGGGGTCTCGATGGAGTCCGCCACAGCGGTGAGAGGAGGGTCCTCTTGAGCCGTGGCGCCATGGGGCTGCGCGGGGCTTGTTTCTTGGGGGCTGTGGCCCGGCGGCAGCCGCTGCTGGCCTTGCTCCTCCTTCTTCTCTGCCCGGTGGCCGAGCGTGGCTGCGGGCAGCTCCCGAGGACGTCCCGGGCTGCTGCGGTGCAGTGTGCAGGCGAGCACGTCAGCAGTGGTGTGCGGAGGGCGGCCTTTGCCACAGGGCAGGTCAGCGGCCGCGTGCAGGGACCCGGGGTGCTGGGGAGGTTGGGGAGAGGGGCCAGGGCCCTTTGGGTGGTGCCGCCTGGTGCCTTGGGGATCTCAGTGCAGTGCCCCAGGGCAGCGGGAAGGTAATGCCCTAGGGCCGGGGAATCTGGCTCCCGCGGGGCTTGTCTCTTGGGGTGCTGGCACTGGCATCATCCACTGATGGCCTCACTCCTCCTTTTGCTTTGCCCGGCGGCCGAGCACGGTGCTGAGCAGCTCCCGATGGCATCCCAGGGCCCTGCATCTCGGCGCTGGAGGCCAGCACACCAGCAGCAGCTGGCGGCATTCGCACTCATCAGGAGCAACTTGTGTCTCGTCAGCTGAGTGCCTCTTTGTGTTTGCCTATTGCTGTTGCTGCTGCTGCTGGGGGTACCTTTCCGAAAGGAGATTCCTCCAGGCTGCCCTCCTCTATCCCCTTGTAAGAAGGCCTTGCAGCGGAGAAGACGCCCTGCTGCGAGGTCGCTCAAGACCTCTGAGCGAGCGCCTGTGTTGGGTTTTGAGCTTTTTAAGGATGCTTGTGAGAGCTTGGCTTCTGAGACCTCAAAGCAGCAGCATGTCTTTCAGAAGGCAACTGTAGGCCTGGAAGATGCAGAGGCGTCTGCCTGCGCCAGGCCCTTTCCCAAGGTGGGGAGTTGCTCGCCCCTTTCTCTTGATGCTCTGCCAAAGGTGGGCTAGCCCCCACACAGGCACATTCTGCATGCCATGTGGTAGCATGCTGGCAAAGCCAAAAACCTCCCTGGCGCTTCCAAAATCATTCACCCCGTTTTTGGCCCAAGACCGCTGGTGGCTCTTTTGCCCTCGGGAAACTGCCACGGCTGCTCTTTTTCCCCGCTCAGGAAATCCCTGAGCACTTGCCCGTGGGAAGGGTGTGGGGCTGGCACAGGCCGCTCTCCAGCTAGGCCTTGCTCTTCTGCTCGGCACTGGCCCTCTGCTGCTGGCCACCGCCAGAGAGAGAGGCTGCTTGAGCACAGCTCTCCTTACCTCACGAGCCTGTTAACCCAAGGGCTTAGCCTACTGACATGGCTGCCGAGTGTGCCAGCACTCTGGCCTTTCTCTCTTTTTCTAACTTTTGGCCTGTAGCTTTTTGCCCAGAACTGATTCCGGCACCAAGGAGCAGGCAGGCGTGCCAAGAACATCGCAAGCGTGTGAGGGGGAAGGAGGGAGAGGTGCCCCAGGACAAATGCCTGGAGACACTGCCTGAGGCTGCAGGGCTGGCGTGAGGAAAGCCAAAGGCCACCTGGAGCTGAAGCTGGCAAGGGCCAGGAAAGGCAAGCGGCAAGGCTCCTACAAGTGCACCAGCAGCAAAAGGAAGGCGAGGGCAAAGGGCAGCCTGCTGCTAAAGGCGGGGGGCAGGGGCCCTGGGGACAAAGGACACTGAAAACACAGATGTCCTGAAGGCTTTCTTCACCAGCTGACCGTGAGCCAGCAATGTGCGCTTGTGGCCACGAAGGCCGCTGGTATCCTGGGAAGCCGCAGGAAGAGCATTGCCAGAGGGCCGCTGGGGAGGGAGGGGGTGGGAGTCAGGGGCAGGCTCCTTCCGCTCTCCTCAGCCCTGCTGAGGCCACACGTGGAGTCTGGGGTGCAGTTCTGGGCTCCCCAGGACAACATCCGCACGGACGGAGTGGAGCGAGGCCTGCAAAGGGCCACCAAGAGGAGGAAGGGACTAAGCAGCTCTCCTACGAGGAGAGGCTGAGCGAGCTGGGCCTCTTCAGCCTGGGCAGGAGAAGGCGGAGGCAGGCGGGCGGATCTCAGCAAGCTCTTCTCTGCCTCTGCAATAGGCCTCTGCCTAGCACTGCCTGAGGGCATGCCTCGGAGGGGCCCAAGACAGCTGTTCTGCCACTACGTGAACCTCTGCGTGCCTGAGCCATGTGAGGGGCATGGCGATTTTGTGCCAGTGTCTGCATGGGCACGGTGTGGGTTTGGGAGGCGCAAGTGGAAGCGTGGAGGGGCAGTTCTCCTGAGGCTGCACCTGGCATGCCACTGCTCCAGTGGGGGCTGAAGAGGGCTCCTCGGCAAGCCCTTGCTGGTGGCGGAGCCATTGCAGAAGAGCTTGTATGCTGCGCGCACCTCTCCTTTGGTAAGGGGAAAGTTTGGCAAGAGTCGGGAGGTGCAGAGGGGCACTTTGGTGGAGGCCGGAATAGGCAGGACTGCCAGTGGAGGCGCGGGAGAGCACTAGTGTGCGAGCACGTGCAGGTGGGGAGCCGTTATAGCAGCGCGGCACTGTCTGTCGGCATGTGTCGTTAGGCATGGTGTCAGTCTGGGAAGAGCGAGGAAGCGCAGCGGCGCAGTTCTTGTTTGACTGGACTAGGCCTGCAAGAACAGCGGAGGAGCCCGAGAGAAGCTGTGGGCGCTTCCTTGATGGTGCATGAGCCTTGCCAGGTGCATGGTGATTTTTGTGCCAATGTCTGAGGAGGCACGGTGTCGTTTTGTGAAAAGAGGAAGTGCCGCAGGGCAGGTATTGCTTGCTGCTCTAGGCATGCAAGAGAAGCGGCGGGGCTGCAGAGAACAACTCTGCGAGAGCAAATGCGGAGTGCTGGAGAGGCCTGGTGAGGCGGGAGCAGTGTCCGGGTTTCTGAGCGAGGGCTCGTGCCTTGCCCGCGGCCCTTGGGCCATGCTTGCTGGCGTGCCGGTGCGCGGTGGGTGTGTTTGGGGCTGGGGCGCTTGTGCCTCTTGCCGGGCAGTTGGTGCCTGTTGCCAAGGCCATTGTCAGCGTTGCCCGGGGTGTCGGCGAGTTCTGTGTTCTGGCCGGCGTGGAGGCAGGCTGCCCTGGCCGCAGGCTTGGTGTGCTGGTGGCAGCCAGGGGGCTGGCGTCGGGCCCGGCACCGTCATCGGCCTGGGGTAGTGTGTGGGGGCCATGAGCTGCCTCTGGGCGTTGGTGCAGAGGGAGCTGTGGGGACTTGTTGAGGGCACGGGTGCTGGCAGCAGCCACTGAAGCCTTCTCTCCTCCTTTGCTTTGCACGCCGGCCGAGCGTGGCGTGGCGCTGAGCAGCTCCCGAGGACATGCCGGGCCCATGCAGCACAGGCGAGCACGCCGGCGTTGGTGTGTGGAGGGGGCCTGTGCTGTGTGGCAGGTAAGGAGTCGCGTGTCAGGCCCCGGGGAGTTGCGGGTCCTTGGGAGGGGTGGGAGAGAGCGCAGGACCCTTCTGGGTGGTCCTGCCTGGTGCCTCGGGGGTCTCGATGGAGTCCGCCACAGCGGTGAGAGGAGGGTCCTCTTGAGCCGTGGCGCCATGGGGCTGCGCGGGGCTTGTTTCTTGGGGGCTGTGGCCCGGCGGCAGCCGCTGCTGGCCTTGCTCCTCCTTCTTCTCTGCCCGGTGGCCGAGCGTGGCTGCGGGCAGCTCCCGAGGACGTCCCGGGCTGCTGCGGTGCAGTGTGCAGGCGAGCACGTCAGCAGTGGTGTGCGGAGGGCGGCCTTTGCCACAGGGCAGGTCAGCGGCCGCGTGCAGGGACCCGGGGTGCTGGGGAGGTTGGGGAGAGGGGCCAGGGCCCTTTGGGTGGTGCCGCCTGGTGCCTTGGGGATCTCAGTGCAGTGCCCCAGGGCAGCGGGAAGGTAATGCCCTAGGGCCGGGGAATCTGGCTCCCGCGGGGCTTGTCTCTTGGGGTGCTGGCACTGGCATCATCCACTGATGGCCTCACTCCTCCTTTTGCTTTGCCCGGCGGCCGAGCACGGTGCTGAGCAGCTCCCGATGGCATCCCAGGGCCCTGCATCTCGGCGCTGGAGGCCAGCACACCAGCAGCAGCTGGCGGCATTCGCACTCATCAGGAGCAACTTGTGTCTCGTCAGCTGAGTGCCTCTTTGTGTTTGCCTATTGCTGTTGCTGCTGCGGCTGCTGCTGGGGGTACGTTTCCGAAAGGAGATTCCTCCAGGCTGCCCTCCTCTATCCCCTTGTAAGAAGGCCTTGCAGCGGAGAAGACGCCCTGCTGCGAGGTCGCTCAAGACCTCTGAGCGAGCGCCTGTGTTGGGTTTTGAGCTTTTTAAGGATGCTTGTGAGAGCTTGGCTTCTGACACCTCAAAGCAGCAGCATGTCTTTCAGAAGGCACTGTAGGCCTGGAAGATGCAGAGGCGTCTGCCTGCGCCAGGCCCTTTCCCAAGGCGGGGAGTTGCTCGCCCCTTTCTCTTGATGCTCTGCCAAAGGTGGGCTAGCCCCCACACAGGCACATTCTGCATGCCATGTGGCAGCATGCTGGCAAAGCCAAAAACCTCCCTGGCGCTTCCAAAATCATTCACCCCGTTTTTGGCCCAAGACCGCTGGTGGCTCTTTTGCCCTCGGGAAACTGCCACGGCTGCTCTTTTTCCCCGCTCAGGAAATCCCTGAGCACTTGCCCGTGGGAAGGGTGTGGGGCTGGCACAGGCCGCTCTCCAGCTAGGCCTTGCTCTTCTGCTCGGCACTGGCCCTCTGCTGCTGGCCACCGCCAGAGAGAGAGGCTGCTTGAGCACAGCTCTCCTTACCTCACGAGCCTGTTAACCCAAGGGCTTAGCCTACTGACATGGCTGCCGAGTGTGCCAGCACTCTGGCCTTTCTCTCTTTTTCTAACTTTTGGCCTGTAGCTTTTTGCCCAGAACTGATTCCGGCACCAAGGAGCAGGCAGGCGTGCCAAGAACATCGCAAGCGTGTGAGGGGGAAGGAGGGAGAGGTGCCCCAGGACAAATGCCTGGAGACACTGCCTGAGGCTGCAGGGCTGGCGTGAGGAAAGCCAAAGGCCACCTGGAGCTGAAGCTGGCAAGGGCCAGGAAAGGCAAGCGGCAAGGCTCCTACAAGTGCACCAGCAGCAAAAGGAAGGCGAGGGCAAAGGGCAGCCTGCTGCTAAAGGCGGGGGGCAGGGGCCCTGGGGACAAAGGACACTGAAAACACAGATGTCCTGAAGGCTTTCTTCACCAGCTGACCGTGAGCCAGCAATGTGCGCTTGTGGCCACGAAGGCCGCTGGTATCCTGGGAAGCCGCAGGAAGAGCATTGCCAGAGGGCCGCTGGGGAGGGAGGGGGTGGGAGTCAGGGGCAGGCTCCTTCCGCTCTCCTCAGCCCTGCTGAGGCCACACGTGGAGTCTGGGGTGCAGTTCTGGGCTCCCCAGGACAACATCCGCACGGACGGAGTGGAGCGAGGCCTGCAAAGGGCCACCAAGAGGAGGAAGGCACTGGAGCAGCTCTCCTACGAGGAGAGGCTGAGCGAGCTGGGCCTCTTCAGCCTGGGCAGGAGAAGGCGGAGGCAGGCGGGCGGATCTCAGCAAGCTCTTCTCTGCCTCTGCAATAGGCCTCTGCCTAGCACTGCCTGAGGGGATGCCTCGGAGGGGCCCAAGACAGCTGTTCTGCCACTACGTGAACCTCTGCGTGCCTGAGCCATGTGAGGGGCATGGCGATTTTGTGCCAGTGTCTGCGTGGGCACGGTGTGGGTTTGGGAGGCGCAAGTGGAAGCGTGGAGGGGCAGTTCTCCTGCGGCTGCACCTGGCATGCCACTGCTCCAGTGGGGGCTGAAGAGGGCTCCTCGGCAAGCCCTTGCTGGTGGCGGAGCCATTGCAGAAGAGCTTGTATGCTGCGTGCACCTCTCCTTTGGTAAGGGGAAAGTTTGGCAAGAGTCGGGAGGTGCAGAGGGGCACTTTGGCGGAGGCCGGAATAGGCAGGACTGCCAGTGGAGGCGCGGGAGAGCACTAGTGTGCGAGCACGTGCAGGTGGGGAGCCGTTATAGCAGCGCGGCACTGTCTGTCGGCATGTGTCGTTAGGCATGGTGTCAGTCTGGGAAGAGCGAGGAAGCGCAGCGGCGCAGTTCTTGTTTGACTGGACTAGGCCTGCAAGAACAGCGGAGGAGCCCGAGAGAAGCTGTGGGCGCTTCCTTGATGGTGCATGAGCCTTGCCAGGTGCATGGTGATTTTTGTGCCAATGTCTGAGGAGGCACGGTGTCGTTTTGTGAAAAGAGGAAGTGCCGCAGGGCAGGTATTGCTTGCTGCTCTAGGCATGCAAGAGAAGCGGCGGGGCTGCAGAGAACAACTCTGCGAGAGCAAATGCGGAGTGCTGGAGAGGCCTGGTGAGGCGGGAGCAGTGTCCGGGTTTCTGAGCGAGGGCTCGTGCCTTGCCCGCGGCCCTTGGGCCATGCTTGCTGGCGTGCCGGTGCGCGGTGGGTGTGTTTGGGGCTGGGGCGCTTGTGCCTCTTGCCGGGCAGTTGGTGCCTGTTGCCAAGGCCATTGTCAGCGTTGCCCGGGGTGTCGGCGAGTTCTGTGTTCTGGCCGGCGTGGAGGCAGGCTGCCCTGGCCGCAGGCTTGGTGTGCTGGTGGCAGCCAGGGGGCTGGCGTGGGGCCCGGCACCGTCATCGGCCTGGGGTAGTGTGTGGGGGCCATGAGCTGCCTCTGGGCGTTGGTGCAGAGGGAGCTGTGGGGACTTGTTGAGGGCACGGGTGCTGGCAGCAGCCACTGAAGCCTTCTCTCCTCCTTTGCTTTGCACGCCGGCCGAGCGTGGCGTGGCGCTGAGCAGCTCCCGAGGACATGCCGGGCCCATGCAGCACAGGCGAGCACGCCGGCATTGGTGTGTGGAGGGGGCCTGTGCTGTGTGGCAGGTAAGGAGTCGCGTGTCAGGCCCCGGGGAGTTGCGGGTCCTTGGGAGGGGTGGGAGAGAGCGCAGGACCCTTCTGGGTGGTCCTGCCTGGTGCCTCGGGGGTCTCGATGGAGTCCGCCACAGCGGTGAGAGGAGGGTCCTCTTGAGCCGTGGCGCCATGGGGCTGCGCGGGGCTTGTTTCTTGGGGGCTGTGGCCCGGCGGCAGCCGCTGCTGGCCTTGCTCCTCCTTCTTCTCTGCCCGGTGGCCGAGCGTGGCTGCGGGCAGCTCCCGAGGACTTCCCGGGCTGCTGCGGTGCAGTGTGCAGGCGAGCACGTCAGCAGTGGTGTGCGGAGGGCGGCCTTTGCCACAGGGCAGGTCAGCGGCCGCGTGCAGGGACCCGGGGTGCTGGGGAGGTTGGGGAGAGGGGCCAGGGCCCTTTGGGTGGTGCCGCCTGGTGCCTTGGGGATCTCAGTGCAGTGCCCCAGGGCAGCGGGAAGGTAATGCCCTAGGGCCGGGGAATCTGGCTCCCGCGGGGCTTGTCTCTTGGGGGGCTGGCACTGGCATCATCCACTGATGGCCTCACTCCTCCTTTTGCTTTGCCCGGCGGCCGAGCACGGTGCTGAGCAGCTCCCGATGGCATCCCAGGGCCCTGCATCTCGGCGCTGGAGGCCAGCACACCAGCAGCAGCTGGCGGCATTCGCACTCATCAGGAGCAACTTGTGTCTCGTCAGCTGAGTGCCTCTTTGTGTTTGCCTATTGCTGTTGCTGCTGCGGCTGCTGCTGGGGGTACCTTTCCGAAAGGAGATTCCTCCAGGCTGCCCTCCTCTATCCCCTTGTAAGAAGGCCTTGCAGCGGAGAAGACGCCCTGCTGCGAGGTCGCTCAAGACCTCTGAGCGAGCGCCTGTGTTGGGTTTTGAGCTTTTTAAGGATGCTTGTGAGAGCTTGGCTTCTGAGACCTCAAAGCAGCAGCATGTCTTTCAGAAGGCACTGTAGGCCTGGAAGATGCAGAGGCGTCTGCCTGCGCCAGGCCCTTTCCCAAGGCGGGGAGTTGCTCGCCCCTTTCTCTTGATGCTCTGCCAAAGGTGGGCTAGCCCCCACACAGGCACATTCTGCATGCCATGTGGCAGCATGCTGGCAAAGCCAAAAACCTCCCTGGCGCTTCCAAAATCATTCACCCCGTTTTTGGCCCAAGACCGCTGGTGGCTCTTTTGCCCTCGGGAAACTGCCACGGCTGCTCTTTTTCCCCGCTCAGGAAATCCCTGAGCACTTGCCCGTGGGAAGGGTGTGGGGCTGGCACAGGCCGCTCTCCAGCTAGGCCTTGCTCTTCTGCTCGGCACTGGCCCTCTGCTGCTGGCCACCGCCAGAGAGAGGCTGCTTGAGCACAGCTCTCCTTACCTCACGAGCCTGTTAACCCAAGGGCTTAGCCTACTGACATGGCTGCCGAGTGTGCCAGCACTCTGGCCTTTCTCTCTTTTTCTAACTTTTGGCCTGTAGCTTTTTGCCCAGAACTGATTCCGGCACCAAGGAGCAGGCAGGCGTGCCAAGAACATCGCAAGCGTGTGAGGGGGAAGGAGGGAGAGGTGCCCCAGGACAAATGCCTGGAGACACTGCCTGAGGCTGCAGGGCTGGCGTGAGGAAAGCCAAAGGCCACCTGGAGCTGAAGCTGGCAAGGGCCAGGAAAGGCAAGCGGCAAGGCTCCTACAAGTGCACCAGCAGCAAAAGGAAGGCGAGGGCAAAGGGCAGCCTGCTGCTAAAGGCGGGGGGCAGGGGCCCTGGGGACAAAGGACACTGAAAACACAGATGTCCTGAAGGCTTTCTTCACCAGCTGACCGTGAGCCAGCAATGTGCGCTTGTGGCCACGAAGGCCGCTGGTATCCTGGGAAGCCGCAGGAAGAGCATTGCCAGAGGGCCGCTGGGGAGGGAGGGGGTGGGAGTCAGGGGCAGGCTCCTTCCGCTCTCCTCAGCCCTGCTGAGGCCACACGTGGAGTCTGGGGTGCAGTTCTGGGCTCCCCAGGACAACATCCGCACGGACGGAGTGGAGCGAGGCCTGCAAAGGGCCACCAAGAGGAGGAAGGGACTGGAGCAGCTCTCCTACGAGGAGAGGCTGAGCGAGCTGGGCCTCTTCAGCCTGGGCAGGAGAAGGCGGAGGCAGGCGGGCGGATCTCAGCAAGCTCTTCTCTGCCTCTGCAATAGGCCTCTGCCTAGCACTGCCTGAGGGGATGCCTCGGAGGGGCCCAAGACAGCTGTTCTGCCACTACGTGAACCTCTGCGTGCCTGAGCCATGTGAGGGGCATGCGAATTTTGTGCCAGTGTCTGCGTGGGCACGGTGTGGGTTTGGGAGGCGCAAGTGGAAGCGTGGAGGGGCAGTTCTCCTGCAGCTGCACCTGGCATGCCACTGCTCCAGTGGGGGCTGAAGAGGGCTCCTCGGCAAGCCCTTGCTGGTGGCGGAGCCATTGCAGAAGAGCTTGTATGCTGCGCGCACCTCTCCTTTGGTAAGGGGAAAGTTTGGCAAGAGTCGGGAGGTGCAGAGGGGCACTTTGGTGGAGGCCGGAATAGGCAGGACTGCCAGTGGAGGCGCGGGAGAGCACTAGTGTGCGAGCACGTGCAGGTGGGGAGCCGTTATAGCAGCGCGGCACTGTCTGTCGGCATGTGTCGTTAGGCATGGTGTCAGTCTGGGAAGAGCGAGGAAGCGCAGCGGCGCAGTTCTTGTTTGACTGGACTAGGCCTGCAAGAACAGCGGAGGAGCCCGAGAGAAGCTGTGGGCGCTTCCTTGATGGTGCATGAGCCTTGCCAGGTGCATGGTGATTTTTGTGCCAATGTCTGAGGAGGCACGGTGTCGTTTTGTGAAAAGAGGAAGTGCCGCAGGGCAGGTATTGCTTGCTGCTCTAGGCATGCAAGAGAAGCGGCGGGGCTGCAGAGAACAACTCTGCGAGAGCAAATGCGGAGTGCTGGAGAGGCCTGGTGAGGCGGGAGCAGTGTCCGGGTTTCTGAGCGAGGGCTCGTGCCTTGCCCGCGGCCCTTGGGCCATGCTTGCTGGCGTGCCGGTGCGCGGTGGGTGTGTTTGGGGCTGGGGCGCTTGTGCCTCTTGCCGGGCAGTTGGTGCCTGTTGCCAAGGCCATTGTGAGCGTTGCCCGGGGTGTCGGCGAGTTCTGTGTTCTGGCCGGCGTGGAGGCAGGCTGCCCTGGCCGCAGGCTTGGTGTGCTGGTGGCAGCCAGGGGGCTGGCGTCGGGCCCGGCACCGTCATCGGCCTGGGGTAGTGTGTGGGGGCCATGAGCTGCCTCTGGGCGTTGGTGCAGAGGGAGCTGTGGGGACTTGTTGAGGGCACGGGTGCTGGCAGCAGCCACTGAAGCCTTCTCTCCTCCTTTGCTTTGCACGCCGGCCGAGCGTGGCGTGGCGCTGAGCAGCTCCCGAGGACATGCCGGGCCCATGCAGCACAGGCGAGCACGCCGGCGTTGGTGTGTGGAGGGGGCCTGTGCTGTGTGGCAGGTAAGGAGTCGCGTGTCAGGCCCCGGGGAGTTGCGGGTCCTTGGGAGGGGTGGGAGAGAGCGCAGGACCCTTCTGGGTGGTCCTGCCTGGTGCCTCGGGGGTCTCGATGGAGTCCGCCACAGCGGTGAGAGGAGGGTCCTCTTGAGCCGTGGTGCCATGGGGCTGCGCGGGGCTTGTTTCTTGGGGGCTGTGGCCCGGCGGCAGCCGCTGCTGGCCTTGCTCCTCCTTCTTCTCTGCCCGGTGGCCGAGCGTGGCTGCGGGCAGCTCCCGAGGACGTCCCGGGCTGCTGCGGTGCAGTGTGCAGGCGAGCACGTCAGCAGTGGTGTGCGGAGGGCGGCCTTTGCCACAGGGCAGGTCAGCGGCCGCGTGCAGGGACCCGGGGTGCTGGGGAGGTTGGGGAGAGGGGCCAGGGCCCTTTGGGTGGTGCCGCCTGGTGCCTTGGGGATCTCAGTGCAGTGCCCCAGGGCAGCGGGAAGGTAATGCCCTAGGGCCGGGGAATCTGGCTCCCGCGGGGCTTGTCTCTTGGGGTGCTGGCACTGGCATCATCCACTGATGGCCTCACTCCTCCTTTTGCTTTGCCCGGCGGCCGAGCACGGTGCTGAGCAGCTCCCGACGGCATCCCAGGGCCCTGCATCTCGGCGCTGGAGGCCAGCACACCAGCAGCAGCTGGCGGCATTCGCACTCATCAGGAGCAACTTGTGTCTCGTCAGCTGAGTGCCTCTTTGTGTTTGCCTATTGCTGTTGCTGCTGCGGCTACCTTTCCAAAAGGAGATTCCTCCAGGCTGCCCTCCTCTATCCCCTTGTAAGAAGGCCTTGCAGCAGAGAAGACACCCTGCTGCGAGGTCGCTCAAGACCTCTGAGCGAGCGCCTGTGTTGGGTTTTGAGCTTTTTAAGGATGCTTGTGAGAGCTTGGCTTCTGAGACCTCAAAGCAGCAGCATGTCTTTCAGAAGGCACTGTAGGCCTGGAAGATGCAGAGGCGTCTGCCTGCGCCAGGCCCTTTCCCAAGGCGGGGAGTTGCTCGCCCCTTTCTCTTGATGCTCTGCCAAAGGTGGGCTAGCCCCCACACAGGCACATTCTGCATGCCATGTGGCAGCATGCTGGCAAAGCCAAAAACCTCCCTGGCGCTTCCAAAATCATTCACCCCGTTTTTGGCCCAAGACCGCTGGTGGCTCTTTTGCCCTCGGGAAACTGCCACGGCTGCTCTTTTTCCCCGCTCAGGAAATCCCTGAGCACTTGCCCGTGGGAAGGGTGTGGGGCTGGCACAGGCCGCTCTCCAGCTAGGCCTTGCTCTTCTGCTCGGCACTGGCCCTCTGCTGCTGGCCACCGCCAGAGAGAGGCTGCTTGAGCACAGCTCTCCTTACCTCACGAGCCTGTTAACCCAAGGGCTTAGCCTACTGACATGGCTGCCGAGTGTGCCAGCACTCTGGCCTTTCTCTCTTTTTCTAACTTTTGGCCTGTAGCTTTTTGCCCAGAACTGATTCCGGCACCAAGGAGCAGGCAGGCGTGCCAAGAACATCGCAAGCGTGTGAGGGGGAAGGAGGGAGAGGTGCCCCAGGACAAATGCCTGGAGACACTGCCTGAGGCTGCAGGGCTGGCGTGAGGAAAGCCAAAGGCCACCTGGAGCTGAAGCTGGCAAGGGCCAGGAAAGGCAAGCGGCAAGGCTCCTACAAGTGCACCAGCAGCAAAAGGAAGGCGAGGGCAAAGGGCAGCCTGCTGCTAAAGGCGGGGGGCAGGGGCCCTGGGGACAAAGGACACTGAAAACACAGATGTCCTGAAGGCTTTCTTCACCAGCTGACCGTGAGCCAGCAATGTGCGCTTGTGGCCACGAAGGCCGCTGGTATCCTGGGAAGCCGCAGGAAGAGCATTGCCAGAGGGCCGCTGGGGAGGGAGGGGGTGGGAGTCAGGGGCAGGCTCCTTCCGCTCTCCTCAGCCCTGCTGAGGCCACACGTGGAGTCTGGGGTGCAGTTCTGGGCTCCCCAGGACAACATCCGCACGGACGGAGTGGAGCGAGGCCTGCAAAGGGCCACCAAGAGGAGGAAGGGACTGGAGCAGCTCTCCTGCCAGGAGAGGCTGAGCGAGCTGGGCCTCTTCAGCCTGGGCAGGAGAAGGCGGAGGCAGGCGGGTGGATCTCAGCAAGCTCTTCTCTGCCTCTGCAATAGGCCTCTGCCTAGCACTGCCTGAGGGGATGCCTCGGAGGGGCCCAAGACAGCTGTTCTGCCACTACGTGAACCTCTGCATGCCTGAGCCATGTGAGGGGCATGGCGATTTTGTGCCAGTGTCTGCGTGGGCACGGTGTGGGTTTGGGAGGCGCAAGTGGAAGCGTGGAGGGGCAGTTCTCCTGAGGCTGTACCTGGCATGCCACTGCTCCAGTGGGGGGCTGAAGAGGGCTCCTCGGCAAGCCCTTGCTGGTGGCGGAGCCATTGCAGAAGAGCTTGTATGCTGCGCGCACCTCTCCTTTGGTAAGGGGAAAGTTTGGCAAGAGTCGGGAGGTGCAGAGGGGCACTTTGGTGGAGGCCGGAATAGGCAGGACTGCCAGTGGAGGCGCGGGAGAGCACTAGTGTGTGAGCACGTGCAGGTGGGGAGCCGTTATAGCAGCGCGGCACTGTCTGTCGGCATGTGTCGTTAGGCATGGTGTCAGTCTGGGAAGAGCGAGGAAGCGCAGCGGCGCAGTTCTTGTTTGACTGGACTAGGCCTGCAAGAACAGCGGAGGAGCCCGAGAGAAGCTGTGGGCGCTTCCTTGATGGTGCATGAGCCTTGCCAGGTGCATGGTGATTTTTGTGCCAATGTCTGAGGAGGCACGGTGTCGTTTTGTGAAAAGAGGAAGTGCCGCAGGGCAGGTATTGCTTGCTGCTCTAGGCATGCAAGAGAAGCGGCGGGGCTGCAGAGAACAACTCTGCGAGAGCAAATGCGGAGTGCTGGAGAGGCCTGGTGAGGCGGGAGCAGTGTCCGGGTTTCTGAGCGAGGGCTCGTGCCTTGCCCGCGGCCCTTGGGCCATGCTTGCTGGCGTGCCGGTGCGCGGTGGGTGTGTTTGGGGCTGGGGCGCTTGTGCCTCTTGCCGGGCAGTTGGTGCCTGTTGCCAAGGCCATTGTCAGCGTTGCCCGGGGTGTCGGCGAGTTCTGTGTTCTGGCCGGCGTGGAGGCAGGCTGCCCTGGCCGCAGGCTTGGTGTGCTGGTGGCAGCCAGGGGGCTGGCGTGGGGCCCGGCACCGTCATCGGCCTGGGGTAGTGTGTGGGGGCCATGAGCTGCCTCTGGGCGTTGGTGCAGAGGGAGCTGTGGGGACTTGTTGAGGGCACGGGTGCTGGCAGCAGCCACTGAAGCCTTCTCTCCTCCTTTGCTTTGCACGCCGGCCGAGCGTGGCGTGGCGCTGAGCAGCTCCCGAGGACATGCCGGGCCCATGCAGCACAGGCGAGCACGCCGGCGTTGGTGTGTGGAGGGGGCCTGTGCTGTGTGGCAGGTAAGGAGTCGCGTGTCAGGCCCCGGGGAGTTGCGGGTCCTTGGGAGGGGTGGGAGAGAGCGCAGGACCCTTCTGGGTGGTCCTGCCTGGTGCCTCGGGGGTCTCGATGGAGTCCGCCACAGCGGTGAGAGGAGGGTCCTCTTGAGCCGTGGCGCCATGGGGCTGCGCGGGGCTTGTTTCTTGGGGGCTGTGGCCCGGCGGCAGCCGCTGCTGGCCTTGCTCCTCCTTCTTCTCTGCCCGGTGGCCGAGCGTGGCTGCGGGCAGCTCCCGAGGACTTCCCGGGCTGCTGCGGTGCAGTGTGCAGGCGAGCACGTCAGCAGTGGTGTGCGGAGGGCGGCCTTTGCCACAGGGCAGGTCAGCGGCCGCGTGCAGGGACCCGGGGTGCTGGGGAGGTTGGGGAGAGGGGCCAGGGCCCTTTGGGTGGTGCCGCCTGGTGCCTTGGGGATCTCAGTGCAGTGCCCCAGGGCAGCGGGAAGGTAATGCCCTAGGGCCGGGGAATCTGGCTCCCGCGGGGCTTGTCTCTTGGGGGGCTGGCACTGGCATCATCCACTGATGGCCTCACTCCTCCTTTTGCTTTGCCCGGCGGCCGAGCACGGTGCTGAGCAGCTCCCGATGGCATCCCAGGGCCCTGCATCTCGGCGCTGGAGGCCAGCACACCAGCAGCAGCTGGCGGCATTCGCACTCATCAGGAGCAACTTGTGTCTCGTCAGCTGAGTGCCTCTTTGTGTTTGCCTATTGCTGTTGCTGCTGCGGCTGCTGCTGGGGGTACCTTTCCAAAAGGAGATTCCTCCAGGCTGCCCTCCTCTATCCCCTTGTAAGAAGGCCTTGCAGCGGAGAAGACGCCCTGCTGCGAGGTCGCTCAAGACCTCTGAGCGAGCGCCTGTGTTGGGTTTTGAGCTTTTTAAGGATGCTTGTGAGAGCTTGGCTTCTGAGACCTCAAAGCAGCAGCATGTCTTTCAGAAGGCACTGTAGGCCTGGAAGATGCAGAGGCGTCTGCCTGCGCCAGGCCCTTTCCCAAGGCGGGGAGTTGCTCACCCCTTTCTCTTGATGCTCTGCCAAAGGTGGGCTAGCCCCCACACAGGCACATTCTGCATGCCATGTGGCAGCATGCTGGCAAAGCCAAAAACCTCCCTGGCGCTTCCAAAATCATTCACCCCGTTTTTGGCCCAAGACCGCTGGTGGCTCTTTTGCCCTCGGGAAACTGCCACGGCTGCTCTTTTTCCCCGCTCAGGAAATCCCTGAGCACTTGCCCGTGGGAAGGGTGTGGGGCTGGCACAGGCCGCTCTCCAGCTAGGCCTTGCTCTTCTGCTCGGCACTGGCCCTCTGCTGCTGGCCACCGCCAGAGAGAGAGGCTGCTTGAGCACAGCTCTCCTTACCTCACGAGCCTGTTAACCCAAGGGCTTAGCCTACTGACATGGCTGCCGAGTGTGCCAGCACTCTGGCCTTTCTCTCTTTTTCTAACTTTTGGCCTGTAGCTTTTTGCCCAGAACTGATTCCGGCACCAAGGAGCAGGCAGGCGTGCCAAGAACATCGCAAGCGTGTGAGGGGGAAGGAGGGAGAGGTGCCCCAGGACAAATGCCTGGAGACACTGCCTGAGGCTGCAGGGCTGGCGTGAGGAAAGCCAAAGGCCACCTGGAGCTGAAGCTGGCAAGGGCCAGGAAAGGCAAGCGGCAAGGCTCCTACAAGTGCACCAGCAGCAAAAGGAAGGCGAGGGCAAAGGGCAGCCTGCTGCTAAAGGCGGGGGGCAGGGGCCCTGGGGACAAAGGACACTGAAAACACAGATGTCCTGAAGGCTTTCTTCACCAGCTGACCGTGAGCCAGCAATGTGCGCTTGTGGCCACGAAGGCCGCTGGTATCCTGGGAAGCCGCAGGAAGAGCATTGCCAGAGGGCCGCTGGGGAGGGAGGGGGTGGGAGTCAGGGGCAGGCTCCTTCCGCTCTCCTCAGCCCTGCTGAGGCCACACGTGGAGTCTGGGGTGCAGTTCTGGGCTCCCCAGGACAACATCCGCACGGACGGAGTGGAGCGAGGCCTGCAAAGGGCCACCAAGAGGAGGAAGGCACTGGAGCAGCTCTCCTACGAGGAGAGGCTGAGCGAGCTGGGCCTCTTCAGCCTGGGCAGGAGAAGGCGGAGGCAGGCGGGCGGATCTCAGCAAGCTCTTCTCTGCCTCTGCAATAGGCCTCTGCCTAGCACTGCCTGAGGGGATGCCTTGGAGGGGCCCAAGACAGCTGTTCTGCCACTACGTGAACCTCTGCGTGCCTGAGCCATGTGAGGGGCATGCGAATTTTGTGCCAGTGTCTGCGTGGGCACGGTGTGGGTTTGGGAGGCGCAAGTGGAAGCGTGGAGGGGCAGTTCTCCTGCGGCTGCACCTGGCATGCCACTGCTCCAGTGGGGGCTGAAGAGGGCTCCTCGGCAAGCCCTTGCTGGTGGCGGAGCCATTGCAGAAGAGCTTGTATGCTGCGCGCACCTCTCCTTTGGTAAGGGGAAAGTTTGGCAAGAGTCGGGAGGTGCAGAGGGGCACTTTGGTGGAGGCCGGAATAGGCAGGACTGCCAGTGGAGGCGCGGGAGAGCACTAGTGTGCGAGCACGTGCAGGTGGGGAGCCGTTATAGCAGCGCGGCACTGTCTGTCGGCATGTGTCGTTAGGCATGGTGTCAGTCTGGGAAGAGCGAGGAAGCGCAGCGGCGCAGTTCTTGTTTGACTGGACTAGGCCTGCAAGAACAGCGGAGGAGCCCGAGAGAAGCTGTGGGCGCTTCCTTGATGGTGCATGAGCCTTGCCAGGTGCATGGTGATTTTTGTGCCAATGTCTGAGGAGGCACGGTGTCGTTTTGTGAAAAGAGGAAGTGCCGCAGGGCAGGTATTGCTTGCTGCTCTAGGCATGCAAGAGAAGCGGCGGGGCTGCAGAGAACAACTCTGCGAGAGCAAATGCGGAGTGCTGGAGAGGCCTGGTGAGGCGGGAGCAGTGTCCGGGTTTCTGAGCGAGGGCTCGTGCCTTGCCCGCGGCCCTTGGGCCATGCTTGCTGGCGTGCCGGTGCGCGGTGGGTGTGTTTGGGGCTGGGGCGCTTGTGCCTCTTGCCGGGCAGTTGGTGCCTGTTGCCAAGGCCATTGTCAGCGTTGCCCGGGGTGTCGGCGAGTTCTGTGTTCTGGCCGGCGTGGAGGCAGGCTGCCCTGGCCGCAGGCTTGGTGTGCTGGTGGCAGCCAGGGGGCTGGCGTGGGGCCCGGCACCGTCATCGGCCTGGGGTAGTGTGTGGGGGCCATGAGCTGCCTCTGGGCGTTGGTGCAGAGGGAGCTGTGGGGACTTGTTGAGGGCACGGGTGCTGGCAGCAGCCACTGAAGCCTTCTCTCCTCCTTTGCTTTGCACGCCGGCCGAGCGTGGCGTGGCGCTGAGCAGCTCCCGAGGACATGCCGGGCCCATGCAGCACAGGCGAGCACGCCGGCATTGGTGTGTGGAGGGGGCCTGTGCTGTGTGGCAGGTAAGGAGTCGCGTGTCAGGCCCCGGGGAGTTGCGGGTCCTTGGGAGGGGTGGGAGAGAGCGCAGGACCCTTCTGGGTGGTCCTGCCTGGTGCCTCGGGGGTCTCGATGGAGTCCGCCACAGCGGTGAGAGGAGGGTCCTCTTGAGCCGTGGCGCCATGGGGCTGCGCGGGGCTTGTTTCTTGGGGGCTGTGGCCCGGCGGCAGCCGCTGCTGGCCTTGCTCCTCCTTCTTCTCTGCCCGGTGGCCGAGCGTGGCTGCGGGCAGCTCCCGAGGACTTCCCGGGCTGCTGCGGTGCAGTGTGCAGGCGAGCACGTCAGCAGTGGTGTGCGGAGGGCGGCCTTTGCCACAGGGCAGGTCAGCGGCCGCGTGCAGGGACCTGGGGTGCTGGGGAGGTTGGGGAGAGGGGCCAGGGCCCTTTGGGTGGTGCCGCCTGGTGCCTTGGGGATCTCAGTGCAGTGCCCCAGGGCAGCGGGAAGGTAATGCCCTAGGGCCGGGGAATCTGGCTCCCGCGGGGCTTGTCTCTTGGGGTGCTGGCACTGGCATCATCCACTGATGGCCTCACTCCTCCTTTTGCTTTGCCTGGCGGCCGAGCACGGTGCTGAGCAGCTCCCGATGGCATCCCAGGGCCCTGCATCTCGGCGCTGGAGGCCAGCACACCAGCAGCAGCTGGCGGCATTCGCACTCATCAGGAGCAACTTGTGTCTCGTCAGCTGAGTGCCTCTTTGTGTTTGCCTATTGCTGTTGCTGCTGCTGCTGGGGGTACCTTTCCGAAAGGAGATTCCTCCAGGCTGCCCTCCTCTATCCCCTTGTAAGAAGGCCTTGCAGCGGAGAAGACACCCTGCTGCGAGGTCGCTCAAGACCTCTGAGCGAGCGCCTGTGTTGGGTTTTGAGCTTTTTAAGGATGCTTGTGAGAGCTTGGCTTCTGAGACCTCAAAGCAGCAGCATGTCTTTCAGAAGGCACTGTAGGCCTGGAAGATGCAGAGGCGTCTGCCTGCGCCAGGCCCTTTCCCAAGGCGGGGAGTTGCTCGCCCCTTTCTCTTGATGCTCTGCCAAAGGTGGGCTAGCCCCCACACAGGCACATTCTGCATGCCATGTGGCAGCATGCTGGCGAAGCCAAAAACCTCCCTGGCGCTTCCAAAATCATTCACCCCGTTTTTGGCCCAAGACCGCTGGTGGCTCTTTTGCCCTCGGGAAACTGCCACGGCTGCTCTTTTTCCCCGCTCAGGAAATCCCTGAGCACTTGCCCGTGGGAAGGGTGTGGGGCTGGCACAGGCCGCTCTCCAGCTAGGCCTTGCTCTTCTGCTCGGCACTGGCCCTCTGCTGCTGGCCACCGCCAGAGAGAGGCTGCTTGAGCACAGCTCTCCTTACCTCACGAGCCTGTTAACCCAAGGGCTTAGCCTACTGACATGGCTGCCGAGTGTGCCAGCACTCTGGCCTTTCTCTCTTTTTCTAACTTTTGGCCTGTAGCTTTTTGCCCAGAACTGATTCCGGCACCAAGGAGCAGGCAGGCGTGCCAAGAACATCGCAAGCGTGTGAGGGGGAAGGAGGGAGAGGTGCCCAGGACAATTGCCTGGAGACACTGCCTGAGGCTGCAGGGCTGGCGTGAGGAAAGCCAAAGGCCACCTGGAGCTGAAGCTGGCAAGGGCCAGGAAAGGCAAGCGGCAAGGCTCCTACAAGTGCACCAGCAGCAAAAGGAAGGCGAGGGCAAAGGGCAGCCTGCTGCTAAAGGCGGGGGGCAGGGGCCCTGGGGACAAAGGACACTGAAAACACAGATGTCCTGAAGGCTTTCTTCACCAGCTGACCGTGAGCCAGCAATGTGCGCTTGTGGCCACGAAGGCCGCTGGTATCCTGGGAAGCCGCAGGAAGAGCATTGCCAGAGGGCCGCTGGGGAGGGAGGGGGTGGGAGTCAGGGGCAGGCTCCTTCCGCTCTCCTCAGCCCTGCTGAGGCCACACGTGGAGTCTGGGGTGCAGTTCTGGGCTCCCCAGGACAACATCCGCACGGACAGAGTGGAGCGAGGCCTGCAAAGGGCCACCAAGAGGAGGAAGGGACTGGAGCAGCTCTCCTACCAGGAGAGGCTGAGCGAGCTGGGCCTCTTCAGCCTGGGCAGGAGAAGGCGGAGGCAGGCGGGCAGATCTCAGCAAGCTCTTCTCTGCCTCTGCAATAGGCCTCTGCCTAGCACTGCCTGAGGGGATGCCTCGGAGGGGCCCAAGACAGCTGTTCTGCCACTACGTGAACCTCTGCGTGCCTGAGCCATGTGAGGGGCATGGCGATTTTGTGCCAGTGTCTGCGTGGGCACGGTGTGGGTTTGGGAGGCGCAAGTGGAAGCGTGGAGGGGCAGTTCTCCTGCAGCTGCACCTGGCATGCCACTGCTCCAGTGGGGGCTGAAGAGGGCTCCTCGGCAAGCCCTTGCTGGTGGCGGAGCCATTGCAGAAGAGCTTGTATGCTGCGCGCACCTCTCCTTTGGTAAGGGGAAAGTTTGGCAAGAGTCGGGAGGTGCAGAGGGGCACTTTGGCGGAGGCCGGAATAGGCAGGACTGCCAGTGGAGGCGCGGGAGAGCACTAGTGTGCGAGCACGTGCAGGTGGGGAGCCGTTATAGCAGCGCGGCACTGTCTGTCGGCATGTGTCGTTAGGCATGGTGTCAGTCTGGGAAGAGCGAGGAAGCGCAGCGGCGCAGTTCTTGTTTGACTGGACTAGGCCTGCAAGAACAGCGGAGGAGCCCGAGAGAAGCTGTGGGCGCTTCCTTGATGGTGCATGAGCCTTGCCAGGTGCATGGTGATTTTTGTGCCAATGTCTGAGGAGGCACGGTGTCGTTTTGTGAAAAGAGGAAGTGCCGCAGGGCAGGTATTGCTTGCTGCTCTAGGCATGCAAGAGAAGCGGCGGGGCTGCAGAGAACAACTCTGCGAGAGCAAATGCGGAGTGCTGGAGAGGCCTGGTGAGGCGGGAGCAGTGTCCGGGTTTCTGAGCGAGGGCTCGTGCCTTGCCCGCGGCCCTTGGGCCATGCTTGCTGGCGTGCCGGTGCGCGGTGGGTGTGTTTGGGGCTGGGGCGCTTGTGCCTCTTGCCGGGCAGTTGGTGCCTGTTGCCAAGGCCATTGTCAGCGTTGCCCGGGGTGTCGGCGAGTTCTGTGTTCTGGCCGGCGTGGAGGCAGGCTGCCCTGGCCGCAGGCTTGGTGTGCTGGTGGCAGCCAGGGGGCTGGCGTGGGGCCCGGCACCGTCATCGGCCTGGGGTAGTGTGTGGGGGCCATGAGCTGCCTCTGGGCGTTGGTGCAGAGGGAGCTGTGGGGACTTGTTGAGGGCACGGGTGCTGGCAGCAGCCACTGAAGCCTTCTCTCCTCCTTTGCTTTGCACGCCGGCCGAGCGTGGCGTGGCGCTGAGCAGCTCCCGAGGACATGCCGGGCCCATGCAGCACAGGCGAGCACGCCGGCGTTGGTGTGTGGAGGGGGCCTGTGCTGTGTGGCAGGTAAGGAGTCGCGTGTCAGGCCCCGGGGAGTTGCGGGTCCTTGGGAGGGGTGGGAGAGAGCGCAGGACCCTTCTGGGTGGTCCTGCCTGGTGCCTCGGGGGTCTCGATGGAGTCCGCCACAGCGGTGAGAGGAGGGTCCTCTTGAGCCGTGGCGCCATGGGGCTGCGCGGGGCTTGTTTCTTGGGGGCTGTGGCCCGGCGGCAGCCGCTGCTGGCCTTGCTCCTCCTTCTTCTCTGCCCGGTGGCCGAGCGTGGCTGCGGGCAGCTCCCGAGGACGTCCCGGGCTGCTGCGGTGCAGTGTGCAGGCGAGCACGTCAGCAGTGGTGTGCGGAGGGCGGCCTTTGCCACAGGGCAGGTCAGCGGCCGCGTGCAGGGACCCGGGGTGCTGGGGAGGTTGGGGAGAGGGGCCAGGGCCCTTTGGGTGGTGCCGCCTGGTGCCTTGGGGATCTCAGTGCAGTGCCCCAGGGCAGCGGGAAGGTAATGCCCTGGGGCCGGGGAATCTGGCTCCCGCGGGGCTTGTCTCTTGGGGTGCTGGCACTGGCATCATCCACTGATGGCCTCACTCCTCCTTTTGCTTTGCCCGGCGGCCGAGCACGGTGCTGAGCAGCTCCCGATGGCATCCCAGGGCCCTGCATCTCGGCGCTGGAGGCCAGCACACCAGCAGCAGCTGGCAGCATTCGCACTCATCAGGAGCAACTTGTGTCTCGTCAGCTGAGTGCCTCTTTGTGTTTGCCTATTGCTGTTGCTGCTGCGGCTGCTGCTGCTGGGGGTACCTTTCCAAAAGGAGATTCCTCCAGGCTGCCCTCCTCTATCCCCTTGTAAGAAGGCCTTGCAGCGGAGAAGACGCCCTGCTGCGAGGTCGCTCAAGACCTCTGAGCGAGCGCCTGTGTTGGGTTTTGAGCTTTTTAAGGATGCTTGTGAGAGCTTGGCTTCTGAGACCTCAAAGCAGCAGCATGTCTTTCAGAAGGCACTGTAGGCCTGGAAGATGCAGAGGCGTCTGCCTGCGCCAGGCCCTTTCCCAAGGCGGGGAGTTGCTCGCCCCTTTCTCTTGATGCTCTGCCAAAGGTGGGCTAGCCCCCACACAGGCACATTCTGCATGCCATGTGGCAGCATGCTGGCAAAGCCAAAAACCTCCCTGGCGCTTCCAAAATCATTCACCCCGTTTTTGGCCCAAGACCGCTGGTGGCTCTTTTGCCCTCGGGAAACTGCCACGGCTGCTCTTTTTCCCCGCTCAGGAAATCCCTGAGCACTTGCCCGTGGGAAGGGTGTGGGGCTGGCACAGGCCGCTCTCCAGCTAGGCCTTGCTCTTCTGCTCGGCACTGGCCCTCTGCTGCTGGCCACCGCCAGAGAGAGAGGCTGCTTGAGCACAGCTCTCCTTACCTCACGAGCCTGTTAACCCAAGGGCTTAGCCTACTGACATGGCTGCCGAGTGTGCCAGCACTCTGGCCTTTCTCTCTTTTTCTAACTTTTGGCCTGTAGCTTTTTGCCCAGAACTGATTCCTGCACCAAGGAGCAGGCAGGCGTGCCAAGAACATCGCAAGCGTGTGAGGGGGAAGGAGGGAGAGGTGCCCCAGGACAATTGCCTGGAGACACTGCCTGAGGCTGCAGGGCTGGCGTGAGGAAAGCCAAAGGCCACCTGGAGCTGAAGCTGGCAAGGGCCAGGAAAGGCAAGCGGCAAGGCTCCTACAAGTGCACCAGCAGCAAAAGGAAGGCGAGGGCAAAGGGCAGCCTGCTGCTAAAGGCGGGGGGCAGGGGCCCTGGGGACAAAGGACACTGAAAACACAGATGTCCTGAAGGCTTTCTTCACCAGCTGACCGTGAGCCAGCAATGTGCGCTTGTGGCCACGAAGGCCGCTGGTATCCTGGGAAGCCGCAGGAAGAGCATTGCCAGAGGGCCGCTGGGGAGGGAGGGGGTGGGAGTCAGGGGCAGGCTCCTTCCGCTCTCCTCAGCCCTGCTGAGGCCACACGTGGAGTCTGGGGTGCAGTTCTGGGCTCCCCAGGACAACATCCGCACGGACAGAGTGGAGCGAGGCCTGCAAAGGGCCACCAAGAGGAGGAAGGCACTGGAGCAGCTCTCCTACGAGGAGAGGCTGAGCGAGCTGGGCCTCTTCAGCCTGGGCAGGAGAAGGCGGAGGCAGGCGGGCGGATCTCAGCAAGCTCTTCTCTGCCTCTGCAATAGGCCTCTGCCTAGCACTGCCTGAGGGCATGCCTCGGAGGGGCCCAAGACAGCTGTTCTGCCACTACGTGAACCTCTGCGTGCCTGAGCCATGTGAGGGGCGTGGCGATTTTGTGCCAGTGTCTGCGTGGGCACGGTGTGGGTTTGGGAGGCGCAAGTGGAAGCGTGGAGGGGCAGTTCTCCTGAGGCTGCACCTGGCATGCCACTGCTCCAGTGGGGGCTGAAGAGGGCTCCTCGGCAAGCCCTTGCTGGTGGCGGAGCCATTGCAGAAGAGCTTGTATGCTGCGCGCACCTCTCCTTTGGTAAGGGGAAAGTTTGGCAAGAGTCGGGAGGTGCAGAGGGGCACTTTGGTGGAGGCCGGAATAGGCAGGACTGCCAGTGGAGGCGCGGGAGAGCACTAGTGTGCGAGCACGTGCAGGTGGGGAGCCGTTATAGCAGCGCAGCACTGTCTGTCGGCATGTGTCGTTAGGCATGGTGTCAGTCTGGGAAGAGCGAGGAAGCGCAGCGGCGCAGTTCTTGTTTGACTGGACTAGGCCTGCAAGAACAGCGGAGGAGCCCGAGAGAAGCTGTGGGCGCTTCCTTGATGGTGCATGAGCCTTGCCAGGTGCATGGTGATTTTTGTGCCAATGTCTGAGGAGGCACGGTGTCAGTTTGTGAAAAGAGGAAGTGCCGCAGGGCAGGTATTGCTTGCTGCTCTAGGCATGCAAGAGAAGCGGCGGGGCTGCAGAGAACAACTCTGCGAGAGCAAATGCGGAGTGCTGGAGAGGCCTGGTGAGGCGGGAGCAGTGTCCGGGTTTCTGAGCGAGGGCTCGTGCCTTGCCCGCGGCCCTTGGGCCATGCTTGCTGGCGTGCCGGTGCGCGGTGGGTGTGTTTGGGGCTGGGGCGCTTGTGCCTCTTGCCGGGCAGTTGGTGCCTGTTGCCAAGGCCATTGTCAGCGTTGCCCGGGGTGTCGGCGAGTTCTGTGTTCTGGCCGGCGTGGAGGCAGGCTGCCCTGGCCGCAGGCTTGGTGTGCTGGTGGCAGCCAGGGGGCTGGCGTGGGGCCCGGCACCGTCATCGGCCTGGGGTAGTGTGTGGGGGCCATGAGCTGCCTCTGGGCGTTGGTGCAGAGGGAGCTGTGGGGACTTGTTGAGGGCACGGGTGCTGGCAGCAGCCACTGAAGCCTTCTCTCCTCCTTTGCTTTGCACGCCGGCCGAGCGTGGCGTGGCGCTGAGCAGCTCCCGAGGACATGCCGGGCCCATGCAGCACAGGCGAGCACGCCGGCGTTGGTGTGTGGAGGGGGCCTGTGCTGTGTGGCAGGTAAGGAGTCGCGTGTCAGGCCCCGGGGAGTTGCGGGTCCTTGGGAGGGGTGGGAGAGAGCGCAGGACCCTTCTGGGTGGTCCTGCCTGGTGCCTCGGGGTCTCGATGGAGTCCGCCACAGCGGTGAGAGGAGGGTCCTCTTGAGCCGTGGCGCCATGGGGCTGCGCGGGGCTTGTTTCTTGGGGGCTGTGGCCCGGCGGCAGCCGCTGCTGGCCTTGCTCCTCCTTCTTCTCTGCCCGGTGGCCGAGCGTGGCTGCGGGCAGCTCCCGAGGACGTCCCGGGCTGCTGCGGTGCAGTGTGCAGGCGAGCACGTCAGCAGTGGTGTGCGGAGGGCGGCCTTTGCCACAGGGCAGGTCAGCGGCCGCGTGCAGGGACCCGGGGTGCTGGGGAGGTTGGGGAGAGGGGCCAGGGCCCTTTGGGTGGTGCCGCCTGGTGCCTTGGGGATCTCAGTGCAGTGCCCCAGGGCAGCGGGAAGGTAATGCCCTGGGGCCGGGGAATCTGGCTCCCGCGGGGCTTGTCTCTTGGGGTGCTGGCACTGGCATCATCCACTGATGGCCTCACTCCTCCTTTTGCTTTGCCCGGCGGCCGAGCACGGTGCTGAGCAGCTCCCGATGGCATCCCAGGGCCCTGCATCTCGGCGCTGGAGGCCAGCACACCAGCAGCAGCTGGCAGCATTCGCACTCATCAGGAGCAACTTGTGTCTCGTCAGCTGAGTGCCTCTTTGTGTTTGCCTATTGCTGTTGCTGCTGCGGCTGCTGCTGCTGGGGGTACCTTTCCAAAAGGAGATTCCTCCAGGCTGCCCTCCTCTATCCCCTTGTAAGAAGGCCTTGCAGCGGAGAAGACGCCCTGCTGCGAGGTCGCTCAAGACCTCTGAGCGAGCGCCTGTGTTGGGTTTTGAGCTTTTTAAGGATGCTTGTGAGAGCTTGGCTTCTGAGACCTCAAAGCAGCAGCATGTCTTTCAGAAGGCACTGTAGGCCTGGAAGATGCAGAGGCGTCTGCCTGCGCCAGGCCCTTTCCCAAGGCGGGGAGTTGCTCGCCCCTTTCTCTTGATGCTCTGCCAAAGGTGGGCTAGCCCCCACACAGGCACATTCTGCATGCCATGTGGCAGCATGCTGGCGAAGCCAAAAACCTCCCTGGCGCTTCCAAAATCATTCACCCCGTTTTTGGCCCAAGACCGCTGGTGGCTCTTTTGCCCTCGGGAAACTGCCACGGCTGCTCTTTTTCCCCGCTCAGGAAATCCCTGAGCACTTGCCCGTGGGAAGGGTGTGGGGCTGGCACAGGCCGCTCTCCAGCTAGGCCTTGCTCTTCTGCTCGGCACTGGCCCTCTGCTGCTGGCCACCGCCAGAGAGAGGCTGCTTGAGCACAGCTCTCCTTACCTCACGAGCCTGTTAACCCAAGGGCTTAGCCTACTGACATGGCTGCCGAGTGTGCCAGCACTCTGGCCTTTCTCTCTTTTTCTAACTTTTGGCCTGTAGCTTTTTGCCCAGAACTGATTCCGGCACCAAGGAGCAGGCAGGCGTGCCAAGAACATCGCAAGCGTGTGAGGGGGAAGGAGGGAGAGGTGCCCCAGGACAAATGCCTGGAGACACTGCCTGAGGCTGCAGGGCTGGCGTGAGGAAAGCCAAAGGCCACCTGGAGCTGAAGCTGGCAAGGGCCAGGAAAGGCAAGCGGCAAGGCTCCTACAAGTGCACCAGCAGCAAAAGGAAGGCGAGGGCAAAGGGCAGCCTGCTGCTAAAGGCGGGGGGCAGGGGCCCTGGGGACAAAGGACACTGAAAACACAGATGTCCTGAAGGCTTTCTTCACCAGCTGACCGTGAGCCAGCAATGTGCGCTTGTGGCCACGAAGGCCGCTGGTATCCTGGGAAGCCGCAGGAAGAGCATTGCCAGAGGGCCGCTGGGGAGGGAGGGGGTGGGAGTCAGGGGCAGGCTCCTTCCGCTCTCCTCAGCCCTGCTGAGGCCACACGTGGAGTCTGGGGTGCAGTTCTGGGCTCCCCAGGACAACATCCGCACGGACGGAGTGGAGCGAGGCCTGCAAAGGGCCACCAAGAGGAGGAAGGGACTGGAGCAGCTCTCCTGCCAGGAGAGGCTGAGCGAGCTGGGCCTCTTCAGCCTGGGCAGGAGAAGGCGGAGGCAGGCGGGCGGATCTCAGCAAGCTCTTCTCTGCCTCTGCAATAGGCCTCTGCCTAGCACTGCCTGAGGGGATGCCTCGGAGGGGCCCAAGACAGCTGTTCTGCCACTACGTGAACCTCTGCGTGCCTGAGCCATGTGAGGGGCATGCGAATTTTGTGCCAGTGTCTGCGTGGGCACGGTGTGGGTTTGGGAGGCGCAAGTGGAAGCGTGGAGGGGCAGTTCTCCTGCGGCTGCACCTGGCATGCCACTGCTCCAGTGGGGGCTGAAGAGGGCTCCTCGGCAAGCCCTTGCTGGTGGCGGAGCCATTGCAGAAGGGCTTGTATGCTGCGCGCACCTCTCCTTTGGTAAGGGGAAAGTTTGGCAAGAGTCGGGAGGTGCAGAGGGGCACTTTGGTGGAGGCCGGAATAGGCAGGACTGCCAGTGGAGGCGCGGGAGAGCACTAGTGTGCGAGCACGTGCAGGTGGGGAGCCGTTATAGCAGCGCGGCACTGTCTGTCGGCATGTGTCGTTAGGCATGGTGTCAGTCTGGGAAGAGCGAGGAAGCGCAGCGGCGCAGTTCTTGTTTGACTGGACTAGGCCTGCAAGAACAGCGGAGGAGCCCGAGAGAAGCTGTGGGCGCTTCCTTGATGGTGCATGAGCCTTGCCAGGTGCATGGTGATTTTTGTGCCAATGTCTGAGGAGGCACGGTGTCAGTTTGTGAAAAGAGGAAGTGCCGCAGGGCAGGTATTGCTTGCTGCTCTAGGCATGCAAGAGAAGCGGCGGGGCTGCAGAGAACAACTCTGCGAGAGCAAATGCGGAGTGCTGGAGAGGCCTGGTGAGGCGGGAGCAGTGTCCGGGTTTCTGAGCGAGGGCTCGTGCCTTGCCCGCGGCCCTTGGGCCATGCTTGCTGGCGTGCCGGTGCACGGTGGGTGTGTTTGGGGCTGGGGCGCTTGTGCCTCTTGCCGGGCAGTTGGTGCCTGTTGCCAAGGCCATTGTCAGCGTTGCCCAGGGTGTCGGCGAGTTCTGTGTTCTGGCCGGCGTGGAGGCAGGCTGCCCTGGCCGCAGGCTTGGTGTGCTGGTGGCAGCCAGGGGGCTGGCGTGGGGCCCGGCACCGTCATCGGCCTGGGGTAGTGTGTGGGGGCCAAGAGCTGCCTCTGGGCGTTGGTGCAGAGGGAGCTGTGGGGACTTGTTGAGGGCACGGGTGCTGGCAGCAGCCACTGAAGCCTTCTCTCCTCCTTTGCTTTGCACGCCGGCCGAGCGTGGCGTGGCGCTGAGCAGCTCCCGAGGACATGCCGGGCCCATGCAGCACAGGCGAGCACGCCGGCGTTGGTGTGTGGAGGGGGCCTGTGCTGTGTGGCAGGTAAGGAGTCGCGTGTCAGGCCCCGGGGAGTTGCGGGTCCTTGGGAGGGGTGGGAGAGAGCGCAGGACCCTTCTGGGTGGTCCTGCCTGGTGCCTCGGGGGTCTCGATGGAGTCCGCCACAGCGGTGAGAGGAGGGTCCTCTTGAGCCGTGGCGCCATGGGGCTGCGCAGGGCTTGTTTCTTGGGGGCTGTGGCCCGGCGGCAGCCGCTGCTGGCCTTGCTCCTCCTTCTTCTCTGCCCGGTGGCCGAGCGTGGCTGCGGGCAGCTCCCGAGGACGTCCCGGGCTGCTGCGGTGCAGTGTGCAGGCGAGCACGTCAGCAGTGGTGTGCGGAGGGCGGCCTTTGCCACAGGGCAGGTCAGCGGCCGCGTGCAGGGACCCGGGGTGCTGGGGAGGTTGGGGAGAGGGGCCAGGGCCCTTTGGGTGGTGCCGCCTGGTGCCTTGGGGATCTCAGTGCAGTGCCCCAGGGCAGCGGGAAGGTAATGCCCTGGGGCCGGGGAATCTGGCTCCCGCGGGGCTTGTCTCTTGGGGTGCTGGCACTGGCATCATCCACTGATGGCCTCACTCCTCCTTTTGCTTTGCCCGGCGGCCGAGCACGGTGCTGAGCAGCTCCCGATGGCATCCCAGGGCCCTGCATCTCGGCGCTGGAGGCCAGCACACCAGCAGCAGCTGGCAGCATTCGCACTCATCAGGAGCAACTTGTGTCTCGTCAGCTGAGTGCCTCTTTGTGTTTGCCTATTGCTGTTGCTGCTGCGGCTGCTGCTGCTGGGGGTACCTTTCCAAAAGGAGATTCCTCCAGGCTGCCCTCCTCTATCCCCTTGTAAGAAGGCCTTGCAGCGGAGAAGACGCCCTGCTGCGAGGTCGCTCAAGACCTCTGAGCGAGCGCCTGTGTTGGGTTTTGAGCTTTTTAAGGATGCTTGTGAGAGCTTGGCTTCTGAGACCTCAAAGCAGCAGCATGTCTTTCAGAAGGCACTGTAGGCCTGGAAGATGCAGAGGCGTCTGCCTGCGCCAGGCCCTTTCCCAAGGCGGGGAGTTGCTCGCCCCTTTCTCTTGATGCTCTGCCAAAGGTGGGCTAGCCCCCACACAGGCACATTCTGCATGCCATGTGGCAGCATGCTGGCGAAGCCAAAAACCTCCCTGGCGCTTCCAAAATCATTCACCCCGTTTTTGGCCCAAGACCGCTGGTGGCTCTTTTGCCCTCGGGAAACTGCCACGGCTGCTCTTTTTCCCCGCTCAGGAAATCCCTGAGCACTTGCCCGTGGGAAGGGTGTGGGGCTGGCACAGGCCGCTCTCCAGCTAGGCCTTGCTCTTCTGCTCGGCACTGGCCCTCTGCTGCTGGCCACCGCCAGAGAGAGGCTGCTTGAGCACAGCTCTCCTTACCTCACGAGCCTGTTAACCCAAGGGCTTAGCCTACTGACATGGCTGCCGAGTGTGCCAGCACTCTGGCCTTTCTCTCTTTTTCTAACTTTTGGCCTGTAGCTTTTTGCCCAGAACTGATTCCGGCACCAAGGAGCAGGCAGGCGTGCCAAGAACATCGCAAGCGTGTGAGGGGGAAGGAGGGAGAGGTGCCCCAGGACAAATGCCTGGAGACACTGCCTGAGGCTGCAGGGCTGGCGTGAGGAAAGCCAAAGGCCACCTGGAGCTGAAGCTGGCAAGGGCCAGGAAAGGCAAGCGGCAAGGCTCCTACAAGTGCACCAGCAGCAAAAGGAAGGCGAGGGCAAAGGGCAGCCTGCTGCTAAAGGCGGGGGGCAGGGGCCCTGGGGACAAAGGACACTGAAAACACAGATGTCCTGAAGGCTTTCTTCACCAGCTGACCGTGAGCCAGCAATGTGCGCTTGTGGCCACGAAGGCCGCTGGTATCCTGGGAAGCCGCAGGAAGAGCATTGCCAGAGGGCCGCTGGGGAGGGAGGGGGTGGGAGTCAGGGGCAGGCTCCTTCCGCTCTCCTCAGCCCTGCTGAGGCCACACGTGGAGTCTGGGGTGCAGTTCTGGGCTCCCCAGGACAACATCCGCACGGACGGAGTGGAGCGAGGCCTGCAAAGGGCCACCAAGAGGAGGAAGGGACTGGAGCAGCTCTCCTGCCAGGAGAGGCTGAGCGAGCTGGGCCTCTTCAGCCTGGGCAGGAGAAGGCGGAGGCAGGCGGGCGGATCTCAGCAAGCTCTTCTCTGCCTCTGCAATAGGCCTCTGCCTAGCACTGCCTGAGGGGATGCCTCGGAGGGGCCCAAGACAGCTGTTCTGCCACTACGTGAACCTCTGCGTGCCTGAGCCATGTGAGGGGCATGCGAATTTTGTGCCAGTGTCTGCGTGGGCACGGTGTGGGTTTGGGAGGCGCAAGTGGAAGCGTGGAGGGGCAGTTCTCCTGCGGCTGCACCTGGCATGCCACTGCTCCAGTGGGGGCTGAAGAGGGCTCCTCGGCAAGCCCTTGCTGGTGGCGGAGCCATTGCAGAAGAGCTTGTATGCTGCGCGCACCTCTCCTTTGGTAAGGGGAAAGTTTGGCAAGAGTCGGGAGGTGCAGAGGGGCACTTTGGTGGAGGCCGGAATAGGCAGGACTGCCAGTGGAGGCGCGGGAGAGCACTAGTGTGCGAGCACGTGCAGGTGGGGAGCCGTTATAGCAGCGCGGCACTGTCTGTCGGCATGTGTCGTTAGGCATGGTGTCAGTCTGGGAAGAGCAAGGAAGCGCAGCGGCGCAGTTCTTGTTTGACTGGACTAGGCCTGCAAGAACAGCGGAGGAGCCCGAGAGAAGCTGTGGGCGCTTCCTTGATGGTGCATGAGCCTTGCCAGGTGCATGGTGATTTTTGTGCCAATGTCTGAGGAGGCACGGTGTCAGTTTGTGAAAAGAGGAAGTGCCGCAGGGCAGGTATTGCTTGCTGCTCTAGGCATGCAAGAGAAGCGGCGGGGCTGCAGAGAACAACTCTGCGAGAGCAAATGCGGAGTGCTGGAGAGGCCTGGTGAGGCGGGAGCAGTGTCCGGGTTTCTGAGCGAGGGCTCGTGCCTTGCCCGCGGCCCTTGGGCCATGCTTGCTGGCGTGCCGGTGCACGGTGGGTGTGTTTGGGGCTGGGGCGCTTGTGCCTCTTGCCGGGCAGTTGGTGCCTGTTGCCAAGGCCATTGTCAGCGTTGCCCAGGGTGTCGGCGAGTTCTGTGTTCTGGCCGGCGTGGAGGCAGGCTGCCCTGGCCGCAGGCTTGGTGTGCTGGTGGCAGCCAGGGGGCTGGCGTGGGGCCCGGCACCGTCATCGGCCTGGGGTAGTGTGTGGGGGCCAAGAGCTGCCTCTGGGCGTTGGTGCAGAGGGAGCTGTGGGGACTTGTTGAGGGCACGGGTGCTGGCAGCAGCCACTGAAGCCTTCTCTCCTCCTTTGCTTTGCACGCCGGCCGAGCGTGGCGTGGCGCTGAGCAGCTCCCGAGGACATGCCGGGCCCATGCAGCACAGGCGAGCACGCCGGCGTTGGTGTGTGGAGGGGGCCTGTGCTGTGTGGCAGGTAAGGAGTCGCGTGTCAGGCCCCGGGGAGTTGCGGGTCCTTGGGAGGGGTGGGAGAGAGCGCAGGACCCTTCTGGGTGGTCCTGCCTGGTGCCTCGGGGGTCTCGATGGAGTCCGCCACAGCGGTGAGAGGAGGGTCCTCTTGAGCCGTGGCGCCATGGGGCTGCGCAGGGCTTGTTTCTTGGGGGCTGTGGCCCGGCGGCAGCCGCTGCTGGCCTTGCTCCTCCTTCTTCTCTGCCCGGTGGCCGAGCGTGGCTGCGGGCAGCTCCCGAGGACGTCCCGGGCTGCTGCGGTGCAGTGTGCAGGCGAGCACGTCAGCAGTGGTGTGCGGAGGGCGGCCTTTGCCACAGGGCAGGTCAGCGGCCGCGTGCAGGGACCCGGGGTGCTGGGGAGGTTGGGGAGAGGGGCCAGGGCCCTTTGGGTGGTGCCGCCTGGTGCCTTGGGGATCTCAGTGCAGTGCCCCAGGGCAGCGGGAAGGTAATGCCCTAGGGCCGGGGAATCTGGCTCCCGCGGGGCTTGTCTCTTGGGGTGCTGGCACTGGCATCATCCACTGATGGCCTCACTCCTCCTTTTGCTTTGCCCGGCGGCCGAGCACGGTGCTGAGCAGCTCCCGACGGCATCCCAGGGCCCTGCATCTCGGCGCTGGAGGCCAGCACACCAGCAGCAGCTGGCGGCATTCGCACTCATCAGGAGCAACTTGTGTCTCGTCAGCTGAGTGCCTCTTTGTGTTTGCCTATTGCTGTTGCTGCTGCGGCTACCTTTCCAAAAGGAGATTCCTCCAGGCTGCCCTCCTCTATCCCCTTGTAAGAAGGCCTTGCAGCAGAGAAGACACCCTGCTGCGAGGTCGCTCAAGACCTCTGAGCGAGCGCCTGTGTTGGGTTTTGAGCTTTTTAAGGATGCTTGTGAGAGCTTGGCTTCTGAGACCTCAAAGCAGCAGCATGTCTTTCAGAAGGCACTGTAGGCCTGGAAGATGCAGAGGCGTCTGCCTGCGCCAGGCCCTTTCCCAAGGCGGGGAGTTGCTCGCCCCTTTCTCTTGATGCTCTGCCAAAGGTGGGCTAGCCCCCACACAGGCACATTCTGCATGCCATGTGGCAGCATGCTGGCAAAGCCAAAAACCTCCCTGGCGCTTCCAAAATCATTCACCCCGTTTTTGGCCCAAGACCGCTGGTGGCTCTTTTGCCCTCGGGAAACTGCCACGGCTGCTCTTTTTCCCCGCTCAGGAAATCCCTGAGCACTTGCCCGTGGGAAGGGTGTGGGGCTGGCACAGGCCGCTCTCCAGCTAGGCCTTGCTCTTCTGCTCGGCACTGGCCCTCTGCTGCTGGCCACCGCCAGAGAGAGGCTGCTTGAGCACAGCTCTCCTTACCTCACGAGCCTGTTAACCCAAGGGCTTAGCCTACTGACATGGCTGCCGAGTGTGCCAGCACTCTGGCCTTTCTCTCTTTTTCTAACTTTTGGCCTGTAGCTTTTTGCCCAGAACTGATTCCGGCACCAAGGAGCAGGCAGGCGTGCCAAGAACATCGCAAGCGTGTGAGGGGGAAGGAGGGAGAGGTGCCCCAGGACAAATGCCTGGAGACACTGCCTGAGGCTGCAGGGCTGGCGTGAGGAAAGCCAAAGGCCACCTGGAGCTGAAGCTGGCAAGGGCCAGGAAAGGCAAGCGGCAAGGCTCCTACAAGTGCACCAGCAGCAAAAGGAAGGCGAGGGCAAAGGGCAGCCTGCTGCTAAAGGCGGGGGGCAGGGGCCCTGGGGACAAAGGACACTGAAAACACAGATGTCCTGAAGGCTTTCTTTACCAGCTGACCGTGAGCCAGCAATGTGCGCTTGTGGCCACGAAGGCCGCTGGTATCCTGGGAAGCCGCAGGAAGAGCATTGCCAGAGGGCCGCTGGGGAGGGAGGGGGTGGGAGTCAGGGGCAGGCTCCTTCCGCTCTCCTCAGCCCTGCTGAGGCCACACGTGGAGTCTGGGGTGCAGTTCTGGGCTCCCCAGGACAACATCCGCACGGACGGAGTGGAGCGAGGCCTGCAAAGGGCCACCAAGAGGAGGAAGGGACTGGAGCAGCTCTCCTGCCAGGAGAGGCTGAGCGAGCTGGGCCTCTTCAGCCTGGGCAGGAGAAGGCGGAGGCAGGCGGGCGGATCTCAGCAAGCTCTTCTCTGCCTCTGCAATAGGCCTCTGCCTAGCACTGCCTGAGGGGATGCCTCGGAGGGGCCCAAGACAGCTGTTCTGCCACTACGTGAACCTCTGCGTGCCTGAGCCATGTGAGGGGCATGGCGATTTTGTGCCAGTGTCTGCGTGGGCACGGTGTGGGTTTGGGAGGCACAAGTGGAAGCGTGGAGGGGCAGTTCTCCTGAGGCTGTACCTGGCATGCCACTGCTCCAGTGGGGGGCTGAAGAGGACTCCTCGGCAAGCCCTTGCTGGTGGCGGAGCCATTGCAGAAGAGCTTGTATGCTGCGCGCACCTCTCCTTTGGTAAGGGGAAAGTTTGGCAAGAGTCGGGAGGTGCAGAGGGGCACTTTGGTGGAGGCTGGAATAGGCAGGACTGCCAGTGGAGGCGCGGGAGAGCACTAGTGTGCGAGCACGTGCAGGTGGGGAGCCGTTATAGCAGCGCGGCACTGTCTGTCGGCATGTGTCGTTAGGCATGGTGTCAGTCTGGGAAGAGCGAGGAAGCGCAGCGGCGCAGTTCTTGTTTGACTGGACTAGGCCTGCAAGAACAGCGGAGGAGCCCGAGAGAAGCTGTGGGCGCTTCCTTGATGGTGCATGAGCCTTGCCAGGTGCATGGTGATTTTTTGTGCCAATGTCTGAGGAGGCACGGTGTCGTTTTGTGAAAAGAGGAAGTGCCGCAGGGCAGGTATTGCTTGCTGCTCTAGGCATGCAAGAGAAGCGGCGGGGCTGCAGAGAACAACTCTGCGAGAGCAAATGCGGAGTGCTGGAGAGGCCTGGTGAGGCGGGAGCAGTGTCCGGGTTTCTGAGCGAGGGCTCGTGCCTTGCCCGCGGCCCTTGGGCCATGCTTGCTGGCGTGCCGGTGCGCGGTGGGTGTGTTTGGGGCTGGGGCGCTTGTGCCTCTTGCCGGGCAGTTGGTGCCTGTTGCCAAGGCCATTGTCAGCGTTGCCCGGGGTGTCGGCGAGTTCTGTGTTCTGGCCGGCGTGGAGGCAGGCTGCCCTGGCCGCAGGCTTGGTGTGCTGGTGGCAGCCAGGCGGCTGGCATGGGGCCCGGCACCGTCATCGGCCTGGGGTAGTGTGTGGGGGCCATGAGCTGCCTCTGGGCGTTGGTGCAGAGGGAGCTGTGGGGACTTGTTGAGGGCACGGGTGCTGGCAGCAGCCACTGAAGCCTTCTCTCCTCCTTTGCTTTGCACGCCGGCCGAGCGTGGCGTGGCGCTGAGCAGCTCCCGAGGACATGCCGGGCCCATGCAGCACAGGCGAGCACGCCGGCGTTGGTGTGTGGAGGGGGCCTGTGCTGTGTGGCAGGTAAGGAGTCGCGTGTCAGGCCCCGGGGAGTTGCGGGTCCTTGGGAGGGGTGGGAGAGAGCGCAGGACCCTTCTGGGTGGTCCTGCCTGGTGCCTCGGGGGTCTCGATGGAGTCCGCCACAGCGGTGAGAGGAGGGTCCTCTTGAGCCGTGGCGCCATGGGGCTGCGCGGGGCTTGTTTCTTGGGGGCTGTGGCCCGGCGGCAGCCGCTGCTGGCCTTGCTCCTCCTTCTTCTCTGCCCGGTGGCCGAGCGTGGCTGCGGGCAGCTCCCGAGGACGTCCCGGGCTGCTGCGGTGCAGTGTGCAGGCGAGCACGTCAGCAGTGGTGTGCGGAGGGCGGCCTTTGCCACAGGGCAGGTCAGCGGCCGCGTGCAGGGACCCGGGGTGCTGGGGAGGTTGGGGAGAGGGGCCAGGGCCCTTTGGGTGGTGCCGCCTGGTGCCTTGGGGATCTCAGTGCAGTGCCCCAGGGCAGCGGGAAGGTAATGCCCTAGGGCCGGGGAATCTGGCTCCCGCGGGGCTTGTCTCTTGGGGTGCTGGCACTGGCATCATCCACTGATGGCCTCACTCCTCCTTTTGCTTTGCCCGGCGGCCGAGCACGGTGCTGAGCAGCTCCCGACGGCATCCCAGGGCCCTGCATCTCGGCGCTGGAGGCCAGCACACCAGCAGCAGCTGGCGGCATTCGCACTCATCAGGAGCAACTTGTGTCTCGTCAGCTGAGTGCCTCTTTGTGTTTGCCTATTGCTGTTGCTGCTGCGGCTACCTTTCCAAAAGGAGATTCCTCCAGGCTGCCCTCCTCTATCCCCTTGTAAGAAGGCCTTGCAGCAGAGAAGACACCCTGCTGCGAGGTCGCTCAAGACCTCTGAGCGAGCGCCTGTGTTGGGTTTTGAGCTTTTTAAGGATGCTTGTGAGAGCTTGGCTTCTGAGACCTCAAAGCAGCAGCATGTCTTTCAGAAGGCACTGTAGGCCTGGAAGATGCAGAGGCGTCTGCCTGCGCCAGGCCCTTTCCCAAGGCGGGGAGTTGCTCGCCCCTTTCTCTTGATGCTCTGCCAAAGGTGGGCTAGCCCCCACACAGGCACATTCTGCATGCCATGTGGCAGCATGCTGGCGAAGCCAAAAACCTCCCTGGCGCTTCCAAAATCATTCACCCCGTTTTTGGCCCAAGACCGCTGGTGGCTCTTTTGCCCTCGGGAAACTGCCACGGCTGCTCTTTTTCCCCGCTCAGGAAATCCCTGAGCACTTGCCCGTGGGAAGGGTGTGGGGCTGGCACAGGCCGCTCTCCAGCTAGGCCTTGCTCTTCTGCTCGGCACTGGCCCTCTGCTGCTGGCCACCGCCAGAGAGAGGCTGCTTGAGCACAGCTCTCCTTACCTCACGAGCCTGTTAACCCAAGGGCTTAGCCTACTGACATGGCTGCCGAGTGTGCCAGCACTCTGGCCTTTCTCTCTTTTTCTAACTTTTGGCCTGTAGCTTTTTGCCCAGAACTGATTCCTGCACCAAGGAGCAGGCAGGCGTGCCAAGAACATCGCAAGCGTGTGAGGGGGAAGGAGGGAGAGGTGCCCCAGGACAATTGCCTGGAGACACTGCCTGAGGCTGCAGGGCTGGCGTGAGGAAAGCCAAAGGCCACCTGGAGCTGAAGCTGGCAAGGGCCAGGAAAGGCAAGCGGCAAGGCTCCTACAAGTGCACCAGCAGCAAAAGGAAGGCGAGGGCAAAGGGCAGCCTGCTGCTAAAGGCGGGGGGCAGGGGCCCTGGGGACAAAGGACACTGAAAACACAGATGTCCTGAAGGCTTTCTTCACCAGCTGACCGTGAGCCAGCAATGTGCGCTTGTGGCCACGAAGGCCGCTGGTATCCTGGGAAGCCGCAGGAAGAGCATTGCCAGAGGGCCGCTGGGGAGGGAGGGGGTGGGAGTCAGGGGCAGGCTCCTTCCGCTCTCCTCAGCCCTGCTGAGGCCACACGTGGAGTCTGGGGTGCAGTTCTGGGCTCCCCAGGACAACATCCGCACGGACGGAGTGGAGCGAGGCCTGCAAAGGGCCACCAAGAGGAGGAAGGCACTGGAGCAGCTCTCCTGCCAGGAGAGGCTGAGCGAGCTGGGCCTCTTCAGCCTGGGCAGGAGAAGGCGGAGGCAGGCGGGCGGATCTCAGCAAGCTCTTCTCTGCCTCTGCAATAGGCCTCTGCCTAGCACTGCCTGAGGGCATGCCTCGGAGGGGCCCAAGACAGCTGTTCTGCCACTACGTGAACCTCTGCGTGCCTGAGCCATGTGAGGGGCATGGCGATTTTGTGCCAGTGTCTGCGTGGGCACGGTGTGGGTTTGGGAGGCACAAGTGGAAGCGTGGAGGGGCAGTTCTCCTGAGGCTGTACCTGGCATGCCACTGCTCCAGTGGGGGGCTGAAGAGGGCTCCTCGGCAAGCCCTTGCTGGTGGCGGAGCCATTGCAGAAGAGCTTGTATGCTGCGCGCACCTCTCCTTTGGTAAGGGGAAAGTTTGGCAAGAGTCGGGAGGTGCAGAGGGGCACTTTGGTGGAGGCCGGAATAGGCAGGACTGCCAGTGGAGGCGCGGGAGAGCACTAGTGTGCGAGCACGTGCAGGTGGGGAGCCGTTATAGCAGCGCGGCACTGTCTGTCGGCATGTGTCGTTAGGCATGGTGTCAGTCTGGGAAGAGCGAGGAAGCGCAGCGGCGCAGTTCTTGTTTGACTGGACTAGGCCTGCAAGAACAGCGGAGGAGCCCGAGAGAAGCTGTGGGCGCTTCCTTGATGGTGCATGAGCCTTGCCAGGTGCATGGTGATTTTTTGTGCCAATGTCTGAGGAGGCACGGTGTCGTTTTGTGAAAAGAGGAAGTGCCGCAGGGCAGGTATTGCTTGCTGCTCTAGGCATGCAAGAGAAGCGGCGGGGCTGCAGAGAACAACTCTGCGAGAGCAAATGCGGAGTGCTGGAGAGGCCTGGTGAGGCGGGAGCAGTGTCCGGGTTTCTGAGCGAGGGCTCGTGCCTTGCCCGCGGCCCTTGGGCCATGCTTGCTGGCGTGCCGGTGCGCGGTGGGTGTGTTTGGGGCTGGGGCGCTTGTGCCTCTTGCCGGGCAGTTGGTGCCTGTTGCCAAGGCCATTGTCAGCGTTGCCCGGGGTGTCGGCGAGTTCTGTGTTCTGGCCGGCGTGGAGGCAGGCTGCCCTGGCCGCAGGCTTGGTGTGCTGGTGGCAGCCAGGCGGCTGGCATGGGGCCCGGCACCGTCATCGGCCTGGGGTAGTGTGTGGGGGCCATGAGCTGCCTCTGGGCGTTGGTGCAGAGGGAGCTGTGGGGACTTGTTGAGGGCACGGGTGCTGGCAGCAGCCACTGAAGCCTTCTCTCCTCCTTTGCTTTGCACGCCGGCCAAGCGTGGTGTGGCGCTGAGTAGCTCCCGAGGACATGCCGGGCCCATGCAGCACAGGCGAGCACGCCGGCGTTGGTGTGTGGAGGGGGCCTGTGCTGTGTGGCAGGTAAGGAGTCGCGTGTCAGGCCCCGGGGAGTTGCGGGTCCTTGGGAGGGGTGGGAGAGAGCGCAGGACCCTTCTGGGTGGTCCTGCCTGGTGCCTCGGGGGTCTCGATGGAGTCCGCCACAGCGGTGAGAGGAGGGTCCTCTTGAGCCGTGGCGCCATGGGGCTGCGCGGGGCTTGTTTCTTGGGGGCTGTGGCCTGGCGGCAGCCGCTGCTGGCCTTGCTCCTCCTTCTTCTCTGCCCGGTGGCCGAGCGTGGCTGTGGGCAGCTCCCGAGGACATCCCGGGCTGCTGCGGTGCAGTGTGCAGGCGAGCACGTCAGCAGTGGTGTGCAGAGGGCGGCCTTTGCCACAGGGCAGGTCAGCGGCCGCGTGCAGGGACCCGGGGTGCTGGGGAGGTTGGGGAGAGGGGCCAGGGCCCTTTGGGTGGTGCCGCCTGGTGCCTTGGGGATCTCAGTGCAGTGCCCCAGGGCAGCGGGAAGGTAATGCCCTAGGGCCGGGGAATCTGGCTCCCGCGGGGCTTGTCTCTTGGGGTGCTGGCACTGGCATCATCCACTGATGGCCTCACTCCTCCTTTTGCTTTGCCCGGCGGCCGAGCACGGTGCTGAGCAGCTCCCGACGGCATCCCAGGGCCCTGCATCTCGGCGCTGGAGGCCAGCACACCAGCAGCAGCTGGCGGCATTCGCACTCATCAGGAGCAACTTGTGTCTCGTCAGCTGAGTGCCTCTTTGTGTTTGCCTATTGCTGTTGCTGCTGCTGGGGGTACCTTTCCGAAAGGAGATTCCTCCAGGCTGCCCTCCTCTATCCCCTTGTAAGAAGGCCTTGCAGCGGAGAAGACACCCTGCTGCGAGGTCGCTCAAGACCTCTGAGCGAGCGCCTGTGTTGGGTTTTGAGCTTTTTAAGGATGCTTGTGAGAGCTTGGCTTCTGACACCTCAAAGCAGCAGCATGTCTTTCAGAAGGCACTGTAGGCCTGGAAGATGCAGAGGCGTCTGCCTGCGCCAGGCCCTTTCCCAAGGCGGGGAGTTGCTCGCCCCTTTCTCTTGATGCTCTGCCAAAGGTGGGCTAGCCCCCACACAGGCACATTCTGCATGCCATGTGGCAGCATGCTGGCAAAGCCAAAAACCTCCCTGGCGCTTCCAAAATCATTCACCCCGTTTTTGGCCCAAGACCGCTGGTGGCTCTTTTGCCCTCGGGAAACTGCCACGGCTGCTCTTTTTCCCCGCTCAGGAAATCCCTGAGCACTTGCCCGTGGGAAGGGTGTGGGGCTGGCACAGGCCGCTCTCCAGCTAGGCCTTGCTCTTCTGCTCGGCACTGGCCCTCTGCTGCTGGCCACCGCCAGAGAGAGGCTGCTTGAGCACAGCTCTCCTTACCTCACGAGCCTGTTAACCCAAGGGCTTAGCCTACTGACATGGCTGCCGAGTGTGCCAGCACTCTGGCCTTTCTCTCTTTTTCTAACTTTTGGCCTGTAGCTTTTTGCCCAGAACTGATTCCGGCACCAAGGAGCAGGCAGGCGTGCCAAGAACATCGCAAGCGTGTGAGGGGGAAGGAGGGAGAGGTGCCCCAGGACAAATGCCTGGAGACACTGCCTGAGGCTGCAGGGCTGGCGTGAGGAAAGCCAAAGGCCACCTGGAGCTGAAGCTGGCAAGGGCCAGGAAAGGCAAGCGGCAAGGCTCCTACAAGTGCACCAGCAGCAAAAGGAAGGCGAGGGCAAAGGGCAGCCTGCTGCTAAAGGCGGGGGGCAGGGGCCCTGGGGACAAAGGACACTGAAAACACAGATGTCCTGAAGGCTTTCTTCACCAGCTGACCGTGAGCCAGCAATGTGCGCTTGTGGCCACGAAGGCCGCTGGTATCCTGGGAAGCCGCAGGAAGAGCATTGCCAGAGGGCCGCTGGGGAGGGAGGGGGTGGGAGTCAGGGGCAGGCTCCTTCCGCTCTCCTCAGCCCTGCTGAGGCCACACGTGGAGTCTGGGGTGCAGTTCTGGGCTCCCCAGGACAACATCCGCACGGACGGAGTGGAGCGAGGCCTGCAAAGGGCCACCAAGAGGAGGAAGGGACTGGAGCAGCTCTCCTGCCAGGAGAGGCTGAGCGAGCTGGGCCTCTTCAGCCTGGGCAGGAGAAGGCGGAGGCAGGCGGGCGGATCTCAGCAAGCTCTTCTCTGCCTCTGCAATAGGCCTCTGCCTAGCACTGCCTGAGGGCATGCCTCGGAGGGGCCCAAGACAGCTGTTCTGCCACTACGTGAACCTCTGCGTGCCTGAGCCATGTGAGGGGCATGCGAATTTTGTGCCAGTGTCTGCGTGGGCACGGTGTGGGTTTGGGAGGCGCAAGTGGAAGCGTGGAGGGGCAGTTCTCCTGCGGCTGCACCTGGCATGCCACTGCTCCAGTGGGGGCTGAAGAGGGCTCCTCGGCAAGCCCTTGCTGGTGGCGGAGCCATTGCAGAAGGGCTTGTATGCTGCGCGCACCTCTCCTTTGGTAAGGGGAAAGTTTGGCAAGAGTCGGGAGGTGCAGAGGGGCACTTTGGTGGAGGCCGGAATAGGCAGGACTGCCAGTGGAGGCGCGGGAGAGCACTAGTGTGCGAGCACGTGCAGGTGGGGAGCCGTTATAGCAGCGCGGCACTGTCTGTCGGCATGTGTCGTTAGGCATGGTGTCAGTCTGGGAAGAGCGAGGAAGCGCAGCGGCGCAGTTCTTGTTTGACTGGACTAGGCCTGCAAGAACAGCGGAGGAGCCCGAGAGAAGCTGTGGGCGCTTCCTTGATGGTGCATGAGCCTTGCCAGGTGCATGGTGATTTTTGTGCCAATGTCTGAGGAGGCACGGTGTCGTTTTGTGAAAAGAGGAAGTGCCGCAGGGCAGGTATTGCTTGCTGCTCTAGGCATGCAAGAGAAGCGGCGGGGCTGCAGAGAACAACTCTGCGAGAGCAAATGCGGAGTGCTGGAGAGGCCTGGTGAGGCGGGAGCAGTGTCCGGGTTTCTGAGCGAGGGCTCGTGCCTTGCCCGCGGCCCTTGGGCCATGCTTGCTGGCGTGCCGGTGCGCGGTGGGTGTGTTTGGGGCTGGGGCGCTTGTGCCTCTTGCCGGGCAGTTGGTGCCTGTTGCCAAGGCCATTGTCAGCGTTGCCCGGGGTGTCGGCGAGTTCTGTGTTCTGGCCGGCGTGGAGGCAGGCTGCCCTGGCCGCAGGCTTGGTGTGCTGGTGGCAGCCAGGGGGCTGGCGTGGGGCCCGGCACCGTCATCGGCCTGGGGTAGTGTGTGGGGGCCATGAGCTGCCTCTGGGCGTTGGTGCAGAGGGAGCTGTGGGGACTTGTTGAGGGCACGGGTGCTGGCAGCAGCCACTGAAGCCTTCTCTCCTCCTTTGCTTTGCACGCCGGCCGAGCGTGGCGTGGCGCTGAGCAGCTCCCGAGGACATGCCGGGCCCATGCAGCACAGGCGAGCACGCCGGCGTTGGTGTGTGGAGGGGGCCTGTGCTGTGTGGCAGGTAAGGAGTCGCGTGTCAGGCCCCGGGGAGTTGCGGGTCCTTGGGAGGGGTGGGAGAGAGCGCAGGACCCTTCTGGGTGGTCCTGCCTGGTGCCTCGTGGGTCTCGATGGAGTCCGCCACAGCGGTGAGAGGAGGGTCCTCTTGAGCCGTGGCGCCATGGGGCTGCGCGGGGCTTGTTTCTTGGGGGCTGTGGCCCGGCGGCAGCCGCTGCTGGCCTTGCTCCTCCTTCTTCTCTGCCCGGTGGCCGAGCGTGGCTGCGGGCAGCTCCCGAGGACGTCCCGGGCTGCTGCGGTGCAGTGTGCAGGCGAGCACGTCAGCAGTGGTGTGCGGAGGGCGGCCTTTGCCACAGGGCAGGTCAGCGGCCGCGTGCAGGGACCCGGGGTGCTGGGGAGGTTGGGGAGAGGGGCCAGGGCCCTTTGGGTGGTGCCGCCTGGTGCCTTGGGGATCTCAGTGCAGTGCCCCAGGGCAGCGGGAAGGTAATGCCCTAGGGCCGGGGAATCTGGCTCCCGCGGGGCTTGTCTCTTGGGGTGCTGGCACTGGCATCATCCACTGATGGCCTCACTCCTCCTTTTGCTTTGCCCGGCGGCCGAGCACGGTGCTGAGCAGCTCCCGACGGCATCCCAGGGCCCTGCATCTCGGCGCTGGAGGCCAGCACACCAGCAGCAGCTGGCGGCATTCGCACTCATCAGGAGCAACTTGTGTCTCGTCAGCTGAGTGCCTCTTTGTGTTTGCCTATTGCTGTTGCTGCTGGGGGTACCTTTCCGAAAGGAGATTCCTCCAGGCTGCCCTCCTCTATCCCCTTGTAAGAAGGCCTTGCAGCGGAGAAGACACCCTGCTGCGAGGTCGCTCAAGACCTCTGAGCGAGCGCCTGTGTTGGGGTTTGAGCTTTTTAAGGATGCTTGTGAGAGCTTGGCTTCTGAGACCTCAAAGCAGCAGCATGTCTTTCAGAAGGCACTGTAGGCCTGGAAGATGCAGAGGCGTCTGCCTGCGCCAGGCCCTTTCCCAAGGCGGGGAGTTGCTCGCCCCTTTCTCTTGATGCTCTGCCAAAGGTGGGCTAGCCCCCACACAGGCACATTCTGCATGCCATGTGGCAGCATGCTGGCGAAGCCAAAAACCTCCCTGGCGCTTCCAAAATCATTCACCCCGTTTTTGGCCCAAGACCGCTGGTGGCTCTTTTGCCCTCGGGAAACTGCCACGGCTGCTCTTTTTCCCCGCTCAGGAAATCCCTGAGCACTTGCCCGTGGGAAGGGTGTGGGGCTGGCACAGGCCGCTCTCCAGCTAGGCCTTGCTCTTCTGCTCGGCACTGGCCCTCTGCTGCTGGCCACCGCCAGAGAGAGGCTGCTTGAGCACAGCTCTCCTTACCTCACGAGCCTGTTAACCCAAGGGCTTAGCCTACTGACATGGCTGCCGAGTGTGCCAGCACTCTGGCCTTTCTCTCTTTTTCTAACTTTTGGCCTGTAGCTTTTTGCCCAGAACTGATTCCGGCACCAAGGAGCAGGCAGGCGTGCCAAGAACATCGCAAGCGTGTGAGGGGGAAGGAGGGAGAGGTGCCCCAGGACAAATGCCTGGAGACACTGCCTGAGGCTGCAGGGCTGGCGTGAGGAAAGCCAAAGGCCACCTGGAGCTGAAGCTGGCAAGGGCCAGGAAAGGCAAGCGGCAAGGCTCCTACAAGTGCACCAGCAGCAAAAGGAAGGCGAGGGCAAAGGGCAGCCTGCTGCTAAAGGCGGGGGGCAGGGGCCCTGGGGACAAAGGACACTGAAAACACAGATGTCCTGAAGGCTTTCTTCACCAGCTGACCGTGAGCCAGCAATGTGCGCTTGTGGCCACGAAGGCCGCTGGTATCCTGGGAAGCCGCAGGAAGAGCATTGCCAGAGGGCCGCTGGGGAGGGAGGGGGTGGGAGTCAGGGGCAGGCTCCTTCCGCTCTCCTCAGCCCTGCTGAGGCCACACGTGGAGTCTGGGGTGCAGTTCTGGGCTCCCCAGGACAACATCCGCACGGACGGAGTGGAGCGAGGCCTGCAAAGGGCCACCAAGAGGAGGAAGGGACTGGAGCAGCTCTCCTGCCAGGAGAGGCTGAGCGAGCTGGGCCTCTTCAGCCTGGGCAGGAGAAGGCGGAGGCAGGCGGGCGGATCTCAGCAAGCTCTTCTCTGCCTCTGCAATAGGCCTCTGCCTAGCACTGCCTGAGGGGATGCCTCGGAGGGGCCCAAGACAGCTGTTCTGCCACTACGTGAACCTCTGCGTGCCTGAGCCATGTGAGGGGCATGGCGATTTTGTGCCAGTGTCTGCGTGGGCACGGTGTGGGTTTGGGAGGCACAAGTGGAAGCGTGGAGGGGCAGTTCTCCTGAGGCTGTACCTGGCATGCCACTGCTCCAGTGGGGGGCTGAAGAGGGCTCCTCGGCAAGCCCTTGCTGGTGGCGGAGCCATTGCAGAAGAGCTTGTATGCTGCGCGCACCTCTCCTTTGGTAAGGGGAAAGTTTGGCAAGAGTCGGGAGGTGCAGAGGGGCACTTTGGTGGAGGCCGGAATAGGCAGGACTGCCAGTGGAGGCGCGGGAGAGCACTAGTGTGCGAGCACGTGCAGGTGGGGAGCCGTTATAGCAGCGCGGCACTGTCTGTCGGCATGTGTCGTTAGGCATGGTGTCAGTCTGGGAAGAGCGAGGAAGCGCAGCGGCGCAGTTCTTGTTTGACTGGACTAGGCCTGCAAGAACAGCGGAGGAGCCCGAGAGAAGCTGTGGGCGCTTCCTTGATGGTGCATGAGCCTTGCCAGGTGCATGGTGATTTTTGTGCCAATGTCTGAGGAGGCACGGTGTCGTTTTGTGAAAAGAGGAAGTGCCGCAGGGCAGGTATTGCTTGCTGCTCTAGGCATGCAAGAGAAGCGGCGGGGCTGCAGAGAACAACTCTGCGAGAGCAAATGCGGAGTGCTGGAGAGGCCTGGTGAGGCGGGAGCAGTGTCCGGGTTTCTGAGCGAGGGCTCGTGCCTTGCCCGCGGCCCTTGGGCCATGCTTGCTGGCGTGCCGGTGCGCGGTGGGTGTGTTTGGGGCTGGGGCGCTTGTGCCTCTTGCCGGGCAGTTGGTGCCTGTTGCCAAGGCCATTGTCAGCGTTGCCCGGGGTGTCGGCGAGTTCTGTGTTCTGGCCGGCGTGGAGGCAGGCTGCCCTGGCCGCAGGCTTGGTGTGCTGGTGGCAGCCAGGGGGCTGGCGTGGGGCCCGGCACCGTCATCGGCCTGGGGTAGTGTGTGGGGGCCATGAGCTGCCTCTGGGCGTTGGTGCAGAGGGAGCTGTGGGGACTTGTTGAGGGCACGGGTGCTGGCAGCAGCCACTGAAGCCTTCTCTCCTCCTTTGCTTTGCACGCCGGCCGAGCGTGGCGTGGCGCTGAGCAGCTCCCGAGGACATGCCGGGCCCATGCAGCACAGGCGAGCACGCCGGCGTTGGTGTGTGGAGGGGGCCTGTGCTGTGTGGCAGGTAAGGAGTCGCGTGTCAGGCCCCGGGGAGTTGCGGGTCCTTGGGAGGGGTGGGAGAGAGCGCAGGACCCTTCTGGGTGGTCCTGCCTGGTGCCTCGTGGGTCTCGATGGAGTCCGCCACAGCGGTGAGAGGAGGGTCCTCTTGAGCCGTGGCGCCATGGGGCTGCGCGGGGCTTGTTTCTTGGGGGCTGTGGCCCGGCGGCAGCCGCTGCTGGCCTTGCTCCTCCTTCTTCTCTGCCCGGTGGCCGAGCGTGGCTGCGGGCAGGTCCCGAGGATGTCCCGGGCTGCTGCGGTGCAGTGTGCAGGCGAGCACGTCAGCAGTGGTGTGCGGAGGGCGGCCTTTGCCACAGGGCAGGTCAGCGGCCGCGTGCAGGGACCCGGGGTGCTGGGGAGGTTGGGGAGAGGGGCCAGGGCCCTTTGGGTGGTGCCGCCTGGTGCCTTGGGGATCTCAGTGCAGTGCCCCAGGGCAGCGGGAAGGTAATGCCCTAGGGCCGGGGAATCTGGCTCCCGCGGGGCTTGTCTCTTGGGGTGCTGGCACTGGCATCATCCACTGATGGCCTCACTCCTCCTTTTGCTTTGCCCGGCGGCCGAGCACGGTGCTGAGCAGCTCCCGACGGCATCCCAGGGCCCTGCATCTCGGCGCTGGAGGCCAGCACACCAGCAGCAGCTGGCGGCATTCGCACTCATCAGGAGCAACTTGTGTCTCGTCAGCTGAGTGCCTCTTTGTGTTTGCCTATTGCTGTTGCTGCTGCGGCTACCTTTCCAAAAGGAGATTCCTCCAGGCTGCCCTCCTCTATCCCCTTGTAAGAAGGCCTTGCAGCGGAGAAGACACCCTGCTGCGAGGTCGCTCAAGACCTCTGAGCGAGCGCCTGTGTTGGGGTTTGAGCTTTTTAAGGATGCTTGTGAGAGCTTGGCTTCTGACACCTCAAAGCAGCAGCATGTCTTTCAGAAGGCACTGTAGGCCTGGAAGATGCAGAGGCGTCTGCCTGCGCCAGGCCCTTTCCCAAGGCGGGGAGTTGCTCGCCCCTTTCTCTTGATGCTCTGCCAAAGGTGGGCTAGCCCCCACACAGGCACATTCTGCATGCCATGTGGCAGCATGCTGGCGAAGCCAAAAACCTCCCTGGCGCTTCCAAAATCATTCACCCCGTTTTTGGCCCAAGACCGCTGGTGGCTCTTTTGCCCTCGGGAAACTGCCACGGCTGCTCTTTTTCCCCGCTCAGGAAATCCCTGAGCACTTGCCCGTGGGAAGGGTGTGGGGCTGGCACAGGCCGCTCTCCAGCTAGGCCTTGCTCTTCTGCTCGGCACTGGCCCTCTGCTGCTGGCCACCGCCAGAGAGAGGCTGCTTGAGCACAGCTCTCCTTACCTCACGAGCCTGTTAACCCAAGGGCTTAGCCTACTGACATGGCTGCCGAGTGTGCCAGCACTCTGGCCTTTCTCTCTTTTTCTAACTTTTGGCCTGTAGCTTTTTGCCCAGAACTGATTCCGGCACCAAGGAGCAGGCAGGCGTGCCAAGAACATCGCAAGCGTGTGAGGGGGAAGGAGGGAGAGGTGCCCCAGGACAAATGCCTGGAGACACTGCCTGAGGCTGCAGGGCTGGCGTGAGGAAAGCCAAAGGCCACCTGGAGCTGAAGCTGGCAAGGGCCAGGAAAGGCAAGCGGCAAGGCTCCTACAAGTGCACCAGCAGCAAAAGGAAGGCGAGGGCAAAGGGCAGCCTGCTGCTAAAGGCGGGGGGCAGGGGCCCTGGGGACAAAGGACACTGAAAACACAGATGTCCTGAAGGCTTTCTTCACCAGCTGACCGTGAGCCAGCAATGTGCGCTTGTGGCCACGAAGGCCGCTGGTATCCTGGGAAGCCGCAGGAAGAGCATTGCCAGAGGGCCGCTGGGGAGGGAGGGGGTGGGAGTCAGGGGCAGGCTCCTTCCGCTCTCCTCAGCCCTGCTGAGGCCACACGTGGAGTCTGGGGTGCAGTTCTGGGCTCCCCAGGACAACATCCGCACGGACAGAGTGGAGCGAGGCCTGCAAAGGGCCACCAAGAGGAGGAAGGGACTGGAGCAGCTCTCCTACGAGGAGAGGCTGAGCGAGCTGGGCCTCTTCAGCCTGGGCAGGAGAAGGCGGAGGCAGGCGGGCGGATCTCAGCAAGCTCTTCTCTGCCTCTGCAATAGGCCTCTGCCTAGCACTGCCTGAGGGGATGCCTCGGAGGGGCCCAAGACAGCTGTTCTGCCACTACGTGAACCTCTGCGTGCCTGAGCCATGTGAGGGGCATGGCGATTTTGTGCCAGTGTCTGCGTGGGCACGGTGTGGGTTTGGGAGGCGCAAGTGGAAGCGTGGAGGGGCAGTTCTCCTGCGGCTGCACCTGGCATGCCACTGCTCCAGTGGGGGCTGAAGAGGGCTCCTCGGCAAGCCCTTGCTGGTGGCGGAGCCATTGCAGAAGAGCTTGTATGCTGCGCGCACCTCTCCTTTGGTAAGGGGAAAGTTTGGCAAGAGTCGGGAGGTGCAGAGGGGCACTTTGGTGGAGGCCGGAATAGGCAGGACTGCCAGTGGAGGCGCGGGAGAGCACTAGTGTGCGAGCACGTGCAGGTGGGGAGCCGTTATAGCAGCGCGGCACTGTCTGTCGGCATGTGTCGTTAGGCATGGTGTCAGTCTGGGAAGAGCGAGGAAGCGCAGCGGCGCAGTTCTTGTTTGACTGGACTAGGCCTGCAAGAACAGCGGAGGAGCCCGAGAGAAGCTGTGGGCGCTTCCTTGATGGTGCATGAGCCTTGCCAGGTGCATGGTGATTTTTGTGCCAATGTCTGAGGAGGCACGGTGTCGTTTTGTGAAAAGAGGAAGTGCCGCAGGGCAGGTATTGCTTGCTGCTCTAGGCATGCAAGAGAAGCGGCGGGGCTGCAGAGAACAACTCTGCGAGAGCAAATGCGGAGTGCTGGAGAGGCCTGGTGAGGCGGGAGCAGTGTCCGGGTTTCTGAGCGAGGGCTCGTGCCTTGCCCGCGGCCCTTGGGCCATGCTTGCTGGCGTGCCGGTGCGCGGTGGGTGTGTTTGGGGCTGGGGCGCTTGTGCCTCTTGCCGGGCAGTTGGTGCCTGTTGCCAAGGCCATTGTCAGCGTTGCCCGGGGTGTCGGCGAGTTCTGTGTTCTGGCCGGCGTGGAGGCAGGCTGCCCTGGCCGCAGGCTTGGTGTGCTGGTGGCAGCCAGGGGGCTGGCGTGGGGCCCGGCACCGTCATCGGCCTGGGGTAGTGTGTGGGGGCCATGAGCTGCCTCTGGGCGTTGGTGCAGAGGGAGCTGTGGGGACTTGTTGAGGGCACGGGTGCTGGCAGCAGCCACTGAAGCCTTCTCTCCTCCTTTGCTTTGCACGCCGGCCGAGCGTGGCGTGGCGCTGAGCAGCTCCCGAGGACATGCCGGGCCCATGCAGCACAGGCGAGCACGCCGGCGTTGGTGTGTGGAGGGGGCCTGTGCTGTGTGGCAGGTAAGGAGTCGCGTGTCAGGCCCCGGGGAGTTGCGGGTCCTTGGGAGGGGTGGGAGAGAGCGCAGGACCCTTCTGGGTGGTCCTGCCTGGTGCCTCGGGGGTCTCGATGGAGTCCGCCACAGCGGTGAGAGGAGGGTCCTCTTGAGCCGTGGCGCCATGGGGCTGCGCGGGGCTTGTTTCTTGGGGGCTGTGGCCTGGCGGCAGCCGCTGCTGGCCTTGCTCCTCCTTCTTCTCTGCCCGGTGGCCGAGCGTGGCTGTGGGCAGCTCCCGAGGACATCCCGGGCTGCTGCGGTGCAGTGTGCAGGCGAGCACGTCAGCAGTGGTGTGCAGAGGGCGGCCTTTGCCACAGGGCAGGTCAGCGGCCGCGTGCAGGGACCCGGGGTGCTGGGGAGGTTGGGGAGAGGGGCCAGGGCCCTTTGGGTGGTGCCGCCTGGTGCCTTGGGGATCTCAGTGCAGTGCCCCAGGGCAGCGGGAAGGTAATGCCCTAGGGCCGGGGAATCTGGCTCCCGCGGGGCTTGTCTCTTGGGGTGCTGGCACTGGCATCATCCACTGATGGCCTCACTCCTCCTTTTGCTTTGCCCGGCGGCCGAGCACGGTGCTGAGCAGCTCCCGACGGCATCCCAGGGCCCTGCATCTCGGCGCTGGAGGCCAGCACACCAGCAGCAGCTGGCGGCATTCGCACTCATCAGGAGCAACTTGTGTCTCGTCAGCTGAGTGCCTCTTTGTGTTTGCCTATTGCTGTTGCTGCTGCGGCTACCTTTCCGAAAGGAGATTCCTCCAGGCTGCCCTCCTCTATCCCCTTGTAAGAAGGCCTTGCAGCAGAGAAGACACCCTGCTGCGAGGTCGCTCAAGACCTCTGAGCGAGCGCCTGTGTTGGGTTTTGAGCTTTTTAAGGATGCTTGTGAGAGCTTGGCTTCTGAGACCTCAAAGCAGCAGCATGTCTTTCAGAAGGCACTGTAGGCCTGGAAGATGCAGAGGCGTCTGCCTGCGCCAGGCCCTTTCCCAAGGCGGGGAGTTGCTCGCCCCTTTCTCTTGATGCTCTGCCAAAGGTGGGCTAGCCCCCACACAGGCACATTCTGCATGCCATGTGGCAGCATGCTGGCGAAGCCAAAAACCTCCCTGGCGCTTCCAAAATCATTCACCCCGTTTTTGGCCCAAGACCGCTGGTGGCTCTTTTGCCCTCGGGAAACTGCCACGGCTGCTCTTTTTCCCCGCTCAGGAAATCCCTGAGCACTTGCCCGTGGGAAGGGTGTGGGGCTGGCACAGGCCGCTCTCCAGCTAGGCCTTGCTCTTCTGCTCGGCACTGGCCCTCTGCTGCTGGCCACCGCCAGAGAGAGGCTGCTTGAGCACAGCTCTCCTTACCTCACGAGCCTGTTAACCCAAGGGCTTAGCCTACTGACATGGCTGCCGAGTGTGCCAGCACTCTGGCCTTTCTCTCTTTTTCTAACTTTTGGCCTGTAGCTTTTTGCCCAGAACTGATTCCGGCACCAAGGAGCAGGCAGGCGTGCCAAGAACATCGCAAGCGTGTGAGGGGGAAGGAGGGAGAGGTGCCCCAGGACAAATGCCTGGAGACACTGCCTGAGGCTGCAGGGCTGGCGTGAGGAAAGCCAAAGGCCACCTGGAGCTGAAGCTGGCAAGAGCCAGGAAAGGCAAGCGGCAAGGCTCCTACAAGTGCACCAGCAGCAAAAGGAAGGCGAGGGCAAAGGGCAGCCTGCTGCTAAAGGCAGGGGCAGGGGCCCTGGGGACAAAGGACACTGAAAACACAGATGTCCTGAAGGCTTTCTTCACCAGCTGACCGTGAGCCAGCAATGTGCGCTTGTGGCCACGAAGGCCGCTGGTATCCTGGGAAGCCGCAGGAAGAGCATTGCCAGAGGGCCGCTGGGGAGGGAGGGGGTGGGAGTCAGGGGCAGGCTCCTTCCGCTCTCCTCAGCCCTGCTGAGGCCACACGTGGAGTCTGGGGTGCAGTTCTGGGCTCCCCAGGACAACATCCGCACGGACAGAGTGGAGCGAGGCCTGCAAAGGGCCACCAAGAGGAGGAAGGGACTGGAGCAGCTCTCCTACGAGGAGAGGCTGAGCGAGCTGGGCCTCTTCAGCCTGGGCAGGAGAAGGCGGAGGCAGGCGGGCGGATCTCAGCAAGCTCTTCTCTGCCTCTGCAATAGGCCTCTGCCTAGCACTGCCTGAGGGCATGCCTCGGAGGGGCCCAAGACAGCTGTTCTGCCACTACGTGAACCTCTGCGTGCCTGAGCCATGTGAGGGGCATGGCGATTTTGTGCCAGTGTCTGCGTGGGCACGGTGTGGGTTTGGGAGGCGCAAGTGGAAGCGTGGAGGGGCAGTTCTCCTGCGGCTGCACCTGGCATGCCACTGCTCCAGTGGGGGCTGAAGAGGGCTCCTCGGCAAGCCCTTGCTGGTGGCGGAGCCATTGCAGAAGAGCTTGTATGCTGCGCGCACCTCTCCTTTGGTAAGGGGAAAGTTTGGCAAGAGTCGGGAGGTGCAGAGGGGCACTTTGGTGGAGGCCGGAATAGGCAGGACTGCCAGTGGAGGCGCGGGAGAGCACTAGTGTGCGAGCACGTGCAGGTGGGGAGCCGTTATAGCAGCGCGGCACTGTCTGTCGGCATGTGTCGTTAGGCATGGTGTCAGTCTGGGAAGAGCGAGGAAGCGCAGCGGCGCAGTTCTTGTTTGACTGGACTAGGCCTGCAAGAACAGCGGAGGAGCCCGAGAGAAGCTGTGGGCGCTTCCTTGATGGTGCATGAGCCTTGCCAGGTGCATGGTGATTTTTGTGCCAATGTCTGAGGAGGCACGGTGTCGTTTTGTGAAAAGAGGAAGTGCCGCAGGGCAGGTATTGCTTGCTGCTCTAGGCATGCAAGAGAAGCGGCGGGGCTGCAGAGAACAACTCTGCGAGAGCAAATGCGGAGTGCTGGAGAGGCCTGGTGAGGCGGGAGCAGTGTCCGGGTTTCTGAGCGAGGGCTCGTGCCTTGCCCGCGGCCCTTGGGCCATGCTTGCTGGCGTGCCGGTGCGCGGTGGGTGTGTTTGGGGCTGGGGCGCTTGTGCCTCTTGCCGGGCAGTTGGTGCCTGTTGCCAAGGCCATTGTCAGCGTTGCCCGGGGTGTCGGCGAGTTCTGTGTTCTGGCCGGCGTGGAGGCAGGCTGCCCTGGCCGCAGGCTTGGTGTGCTGGTGGCAGCCAGGGGGCTGGCGTGGGGCCCGGCACCGTCATCGGCCTGGGGTAGTGTGTGGGGGCCATGAGCTGCCTCTGGGCGTTGGTGCAGAGGGAGCTGTGGGGACTTGTTGAGGGCACGGGTGCTGGCAGCAGCCACTGAAGCCTTCTCTCCTCCTTTGCTTTGCACGCCGGCCGAGCGTGGCGTGGCGCTGAGCAGCTCCCGAGGACATGCCGGGCCCATGCAGCACAGGCGAGCACGCCGGCGTTGGTGTGTGGAGGGGGCCTGTGCTGTGTGGCAGGTAAGGAGTCGCGTGTCAGGCCCCGGGGAGTTGCGGGTCCTTGGGAGGGGTGGGAGAGAGCGCAGGACCCTTCTGGGTGGTCCTGCTTGGTGCCTCGGGGGTCTCGATGGAGTCCGCCACAGCGGTGAGAGGAGGGTCCTCTTGAGCCGTGGCGCCATGGGGCTGCGCGGGGCTTGTTTCTTGGGGGCTGTGGCCTGGCGGCAGCCGCTGCTGGCCTTGCTCCTCCTTCTTCTCTGCCCGGTGGCCGAGCGTGGCTGTGGGCAGCTCCCGAGGACATCCCGGGCTGCTGCGGTGCAGTGTGCAGGCGAGCACGTCAGCAGTGGTGTGCAGAGGGCGGCCTTTGCCACAGGGCAGGTCAGCGGCCGCGTGCAGGGACCCGGGGTGCTGGGGAGGTTGGGGAGAGGGGCCAGGGCCCTTTGGGTGGTGCCGCCTGGTGCCTTGGGGATCTCAGTGCAGTGCCCCAGGGCAGCGGGAAGGTAATGCCCTAGGGCCGGGGAATCTGGCTCCCGCGGGGCTTGTCTCTTGGGGTGCTGGCACTGGCATCATCCACTGATGGCCTCACTCCTCCTTTTGCTTTGCCCGGCGGCCGAGCACGGTGCTGAGCAGCTCCCGACGGCATCCCAGGGCCCTGCATCTCGGCGCTGGAGGCCAGCACACCAGCAGCAGCTGGCGGCATTCGCACTCATCAGGAGCAACTTGTGTCTCGTCAGCTGAGTGCCTCTTTGTGTTTGCCTATTGCTGTTGCTGCTGCGGCTACCTTTCCGAAAGGAGATTCCTCCAGGCTGCCCTCCTCTATCCCCTTGTAAGAAGGCCTTGCAGCAGAGAAGACACCCTGCTGCGAGGTCGCTCAAGACCTCTGAGCGAGCGCCTGTGTTGGGTTTTGAGCTTTTTAAGGATGCTTGTGAGAGCTTGGCTTCTGAGACCTCAAAGCAGCAGCATGTCTTTCAGAAGGCACTGTAGGCCTGGAAGATGCAGAGGCGTCTGCCTGCGCCAGGCCCTTTCCCAAGGCGGGGAGTTGCTCGCCCCTTTCTCTTGATGCTCTGCCAAAGGTGGGCTAGCCCCCACACAGGCACATTCTGCATGCCATGTGGCAGCATGCTGGCGAAGCCAAAAACCTCCCTGGCGCTTCCAAAATCATTCACCCCGTTTTTGGCCCAAGACCGCTGGTGGCTCTTTTGCCCTCGGGAAACTGCCACGGCTGCTCTTTTTCCCCGCTCAGGAAATCCCTGAGCACTTGCCCGTGGGAAGGGTGTGGGGCTGGCACAGGCCGCTCTCCAGCTAGGCCTTGCTCTTCTGCTCGGCACTGGCCCTCTGCTGCTGGCCACCGCCAGAGAGAGGCTGCTTGAGCACAGCTCTCCTTACCTCACGAGCCTGTTAACCCAAGGGCTTAGCCTACTGACATGGCTGCCGAGTGTGCCAGCACTCTGGCCTTTCTCTCTTTTTCTAACTTTTGGCCTGTAGCTTTTTGCCCAGAACTGATTCCGGCACCAAGGAGCAGGCAGGCGTGCCAAGAACATCGCAAGCGTGTGAGGGGGAAGGAGGGAGAGGTGCCCCAGGACAAATGCCTGGAGACACTGCCTGAGGCTGCAGGGCTGGCGTGAGGAAAGCCAAAGGCCACCTGGAGCTGAAGCTGGCAAGGGCCAGGAAAGGCAAGCGGCAAGGCTCCTACAAGTGCACCAGCAGCAAAAGGAAGGCGAGGGCAAAGGGCAGCCTGCTGCTAAAGGCAGGGGCAGGGGCCCTGGGGACAAAGGACACTGAAAACACAGATGTCCTGAAGGCTTTCTTCACCAGCTGACCGTGAGCCAGCAATGTGCGCTTGTGGCCACGAAGGCCGCTGGTATCCTGGGAAGCCGCAGGAAGAGCATTGCCAGAGGGCCGCTGGGGAGGGAGGGGGTGGGAGTCAGGGGCAGGCTCCTTCCGCTCTCCTCAGCCCTGCTGAGGCCACACGTGGAGTCTGGGGTGCAGTTCTGGGCTCCCCAGGACAACATCCGCACGGACAGAGTGGAGCGAGGCCTGCAAAGGGCCACCAAGAGGAGGAAGGGACTGGAGCAGCTCTCCTACGAGGAGAGGCTGAGCGAGCTGGGCCTCTTCAGCCTGGGCAGGAGAAGGCGGAGGCAGGCGGGCGGATCTCAGCAAGCTCTTCTCTGCCTCTGCAATAGGCCTCTGCCTAGCACTGCCTGAGGGCATGCCTCGGAGGGGCCCAAGACAGCTGTTCTGCCACTACGTGAACCTCTGCGTGCCTGAGCCATGTGAGGGGCATGGCGATTTTGTGCCAGTGTCTGCATGGGCACGGTGTGGGTTTGGGAGGCGCAAGTGGAAGCGTGGAGGGGCAGTTCTCCTGAGGCTGTACCTGGCATGCCACTGCTCCAGTGGGGGCTGAAGAGGGCTCCTCGGCAAGCCCTTGCTGGTGGCGGAGCCATTGCAGAAGAGCTTGTATGCTGCGCGCACCTCTCCTTTGGTAAGGGGAAAGTTTGGCAAGAGTCGGGAGGTGCAGAGGGGCACTTTGGTGGAGGCCGGAATAGGCAGGACTGCCAGTGGAGGCGCGGGAGAGCACTAGTGTGCGAGCACGTGCAGGTGGGGAGCCGTTATAGCAGCGCGGCACTGTCTGTCGGCATGTGTCGTTAGGCATGGTGTCAGTCTGGGAAGAGCGAGGAAGCGCAGCGGCGCAGTTCTTGTTTGACTGGACTAGGCCTGCAAGAACAGCGGAGGAGCCCGAGAGAAGCTGTGGGCGCTTCCTTGATGGTGCATGAGCCTTGCCAGGTGCATGGTGATTTTTGTGCCAATGTCTGAGGAGGCACGGTGTCGTTTTGTGAAAAGAGGAAGTGCCGCAGGGCAGGTATTGCTTGCTGCTCTAGGCATGCAAGAGAAGCGGCGGGGCTGCAGAGAACAACTCTGCGAGAGCAAATGCGGAGCGCTGGAGAGGCCTCGTGAGGCGGGAGCAGTGTCCGGGTTTCTGAGCGAGGGCTCGTGCCTTGCCCGCGGCCCTTGGGCCATGCTTGCTGGCGTGCCGGTGCGCGGTGGGTGTGTTTGGGGCTGGGGCGCTTGTGCCTCTTGCCGGGCAGTTGGTGCCTGTTGCCAAGGCCATTGTCAGCGTTGCCCGGGGTGTCGGCGAGTTCTGTGTTCTGGCCGGCGTGGAGGCAGGCTGCCCTGGCCGCAGGCTTGGTGTGCTGGTGGCAGCCAGGGGGCTGGCGTGGGGCCCGGCACCGTCATCGGCCTGGGGTAGTGTGTGGGGGCCATGAGCTGCCTCTGGGCGTTGGTGCAGAGGGAGCTGTGGGGACTTGTTGAGGGCACGGGTGCTGGCAGCAGCCACTGAAGCCTTCTCTCCTCCTTTGCTTTGCACGCCGGCCGAGCGTGGCGTGGCGCTGAGCAGCTCCCGAGGACATGCCGGGCCCATGCAGCACAGGCGAGCACGCCGGCGTTGGTGTGTGGAGGGGGCCTGTGCTGTGTGGCAGGTAAGGAGTCGCGTGTCAGGCCCCGGGGAGTTGCGGGTCCTTGGGAGGGGTGGGAGAGAGCGCAGGACCCTTCTGGGTGGTCCTGCCTGGTGCCTCGGGGGTCTCGATGGAGTCCGCCACAGCGGTGAGAGGAGGGTCCTCTTGAGCCGTGGCGCCATGGGGCTGCGCGGGGCTTGTTTCTTGGGGGCTGTGGCCCGGCGGCAGCCGCTGCTGGCCTTGCTCCTCCTTCTTCTCTGCCCGGTGGCCGAGCGTGGCTGCGGGCAGCTCCCGAGGACGTCCCGGGCTGCTGCGGTGCAGTGTGCAGGCGAGCACGTCAGCAGTGGTGTGCGGAGGGCGGCCTTTGCCACAGGGCAGGTCAGCGGCCGCGTGCAGGGACCCGGGGTGCTGGGGAGGTTGGGGAGAGGGGCCAGGGCCCTTTGGGTGGTGCCGCCTGGTGCCTTGGGGATCTCAGTGCAGTGCCCCAGGGCAGCGGGAAGGTAATGCCCTAGGGCCGGGGAATCTGGCTCCCGCGGGGCTTGTCTCTTGGGGGGCTGGCACTGGCATCATCCACTGATGGCCTCACTCCTCCTTTTGCTTTGCCCGGCGGCCGAGCACGGTGCTGAGCAGCTCCCGATGGCATCCCAGGGCCCTGCATCTCGGCGCTGGAGGCCAGCACACCAGCAGCAGCTGGCGGCATTCGCACTCATCAGGAGCAACTTGTGTCTCGTCAGCTGAGTGCCTCTTTGTGTTTGCCTATTGCTGTTGCTGCTGCTGGGGGTACCTTTCCGAAAGGAGATTCCTCCAGGCTGCCCTCCTCTATCCCCTTGTAAGAAGGCCTTGCAGCGGAGAAGACACCCTGCTGCGAGGTCGCTCAAGACCTCTGAGCGAGCGCCTGTGTTGGGTTTTGAGCTTTTTAAGGATGCTTATGAGAGCTTGGCTTCTGAGACCTCAAAGCAGCAGCATGTCTTTCAGAAGGCACTGTAGGCCTGGAAGATGCAGAGGCGTCTGCCTGCGCCAGGCCCTTTCCCAAGGCGGGGAGTTGCTCGCCCCTTTCTCTTGATGCTCTGCCAAAGGTGGGCTAGCCCCCACACAGGCACATTCTGCATGCCATGTGGCAGCATGCTGGCAAAGCCAAAAACCTCCCTGGCGCTTCCAAAATCATTCACCCCGTTTTTGGCCCAAGACCGCTGGTGGCTCTTTTGCCCTCGGGAAACTGCCACGGCTGCTCTTTTTCCCCGCTCAGGAAATCCCTGAGCACTTGCCCGTGGGAAGGGTGTGGGGCTGGCACAGGCCGCTCTCCAGCTAGGCCTTGCTCTTCTGCTCGGCACTGGCCCTCTGCTGCTGGCCACCGCCAGAGAGAGGCTGCTTGAGCACAGCTCTCCTTACCTCACGAGCCTGTTAACCCAAGGGCTTAGCCTACTGACCTGGCTGCCGAGTGTGCCAGCACTCTGGCCTTTCTCTCTTTTTCTAACTTTTGGCCTGTAGCTTTTTGCCCAGAACTGATTCCGGCACCAAGGAGCAGGCAGGCGTGCCAAGAACATTGCAAGCGTGTGAGGGGGAAGGAGGGAGAGGTGCCCCAGGACAAATGCCTGGAGACACTGCCTGAGGCTGCAGGGCTGGCGTGAGGAAAGCCAAAGGCCACCTGGAGCTGAAGCTGGCAAGGGCCAGGAAAGGCAAGCGGCAAGGCTCCTACAAGTGCACCAGCAGCAAAAGGAAGGCGAGGGCAAAGGGCAGCCTGCTGCTAAAGGCGGGGGCAGGGGCCCTGGGGACAAAGGACACTGAAAACACAGATGTCCTGAAGGCTTTCTTCACCAGCTGACCGTGAGCCAGCAATGTGCGCTTGTGGCCACGAAGGCCGCTGGTATCCTGGGAAGCCGCAGGAAGAGCATTGCCAGAGGGCCGCTGGGGAGGGAGGGGGTGGGAGTCAGGGGCAGGCTCCTTCCGCTCTCCTCAGCCCTGCTGAGGCCACACGTGGAGTCTGGGGTGCAGTTCTGGGCTCCCCAGGACAACATCCGCACGGACAGAGTGGAGCGAGGCCTGCAAAGGGCCACCAAGAGGAGGAAGGGACTGGAGCAGCTCTCCTACGAGGAGAGGCTGAGCGAGCTGGGCCTCTTCAGCCTGGGCAGGAGAAGGCGGAGGCAGGCGGGCGGATCTCAGCAAGCTCTTCTCTGCCTCTGCAATAGGCCTCTGCCTAGCACTGCCTGAGGGCATGCCTCGGAGGGGCCCAAGACAGCTGTTCTGCCACTACGTGAACCTCTGCGTGCCTGAGCCATGTGAGGGGCATGGCGATTTTGTGCCAGTGTCTGCGTGGGCACGGTGTGGGTTTGGGAGGCGCAAGTGGAAGCGTGGAGGGGCAGTTCTCCTGCGGCTGCACCTGGCATGCCACTGCTCCAGTGGGGGCTGAAGAGGGCTCCTCGGCAAGCCCTTGCTGGTGGCGGAGCCATTGCAGAAGAGCTTGTATGCTGCGCGCACCTCTCCTTTGGTAAGGGGAAAGTTTGGCAAGAGTCGGGAGGTGCAGAGGGGCACTTTGGTGGAGGCCGGAATAGGCAGGACTGCCAGTGGAGGCGCGGGAGAGCACTAGTGTGCGAGCACGTGCAGGTGGGGAGCCATTATAGCAGCGCGGCACTGTCTGTCGGCATGTGTCGTTAGGCATGGTGTCAGTCTGGGAAGAGCGAGGAAGCGCAGCGGCGCAGTTCTTGTTTGACTGGACTAGGCCTGCAAGAACAGCGGAGGAGCCCGAGAGAAGCTGTGGGCGCTTCCTTGATGGTGCATGAGCCTTGCCAGGTGCATGGTGATTTTTGTGCCAATGTCTGAGGAGGCACGGTGTCGTTTTGTGAAAAGAGGAAGTGCCGCAGGGCAGGTATTGCTTGCTGCTCTAGGCATGCAAGAGAAGCGGCGGGGCTGCAGAGAACAACTCTGCGAGAGCAAATGCGGAGTGCTGGAGAGGCCTGGTGAGGCGGGAGCAGTGTCCGGGTTTCTGAGCGAGGGCTCGTGCCTTGCCCGCGGCCCTTGGGCCATGCTTGCTGGCGTGCCGGTGCGCGGTGGGTGTGTTTGGGGCTGGGGCGCTTGTGCCTCTTGCCGGGCAGTTGGTGCCTGTTGCCAAGGCCATTGTCAGCGTTGCCCGGGGTGTCGGCGAGTTCTGTGTTCTGGCCGGCGTGGAGGCAGGCTGCCCTGGCCGCAGGCTTGGTGTGCTGGTGGCAGCCAGGGGGCTGGCGTGGGGCCCGGCACCGTCATCGGCCTGGGGTAGTGTGTGGGGGCCATGAGCTGCCTCTGGGCGTTGGTGCAGAGGGAGCTGTGGGGACTTGTTGAGGGCACGGGTGCTGGCAGCAGCCACTGAAGCCTTCTCTCCTCCTTTGCTTTGCACGCCGGCCGAGCGTGGCGTGGCGCTGAGCAGCTCCCGAGGACATGCCGGGCCCATGCAGCACAGGCGAGCACGCCGGCGTTGGTGTGTGGAGGGGGCCTGTGCTGTGTGGCAGGTAAGGAGTCGCGTGTCAGGCCCCGGGGAGTTGCGGGTCCTTGGGAGGGGTGGGAGAGAGCGCAGGACCCTTCTGGGTGGTCCTGCCTGGTGCCTCGGGGGTCTCGATGGAGTCCGCCACAGCGGTGAGAGGAGGGTCCTCTTGAGCCGTGGGGCCATGGGGCTGCGCGGGGCTTGTTTCTTGGGGGCTGTGGCCTGGCGGCAGCCGCTGCTGGCCTTGCTCCTCCTTCTTCTCTGCCCGGTGGCCGAGCGTGGCTGTGGGCAGCTCCCGAGGACGTCCCGGGCTGCTGCGGTGCAGTGTGCAGGCGAGCACGTCAGCAGTGGTGTGCGGAGGGCGGCCTTTGCCACAGGGCAGGTCAGCGGCCGCGTGCAGGGACCCGGGGTGCTGGGGAGGTTGGGGAGAGGGGCCAGGGCCCTTTGGGTGGTGCCGCCTGGTGCCTTGGGGATCTCAGTGCAGTGCCCCAGGGCAGCGGGAAGGTAATGCCCTAGGGCCGGGGAATCTGGCTCCCGCGGGGCTTGTCTCTTGGGGGGCTGGCACTGGCATCATCCACTGATGGCCTCACTCCTCCTTTTGCTTTGCCTGGCGGCCGAGCACGGTGCTGAGCAGCTCCCGACGGCATCCCAGGGCCCTGCATCTCGGCGCTGGAGGCCAGCGCACCGGCAGCAGCTGGCGGCATTCGCACTCATCAGGAGCAACTTGTGTCTCGTCAGCTGAGTGCCTCTTTGTGTTTGCCTATTGCTGTTGCTGCTGCGGCTGCTGCTGGGGGTACCTTTCCGAAAGGAGATTCCTCCAGGCTGCCCTCCTCTATCCCCTTGTAAGAAGGCCTTGCAGCGGAGAAGACACCCTGCTGCGAGGTCGCTCAAGACCTCTGAGCGAGCGCCTGTGTTGGGGTTTGAGCTTTTTAAGGATGCTTGTGAGAGCTTGGCTTCTGACACCTCAAAGCAGCAGCATGTCTTTCAGAAGGCACTGTAGGCCTGGAAGATGCAGAGGCGTCTGCCTGCGCCAGGCCCTTTCCCAAGGCGGGGAGTTGCTCGCCCCTTTCTCTTGATGCTCTGCCAAAGGTGGGCTAGCCCCCACACAGGCACATTCTGCATGCCATGTGGCAGCATGCTGGCGAAGCCAAAAACCTCCCTGGCGCTTCCAAAATCATTCACCCCGTTTTTGGCCCAAGACCGCTGGTGGCTCTTTTGCCCTCGGGAAACTGCCACGGCTGCTCTTTTTCCCCGCTCAGGAAATCCCTGAGCACTTGCCCGTGGGAAGGGTGTGGGGCTGGCACAGGCCGCTCTCCAGCTAGGCCTTGCTCTTCTGCTCGGCACTGGCCCTCTGCTGCTGGCCACCGCCAGAGAGAGGCTGCTTGAGCACAGCTCTCCTTACCTCACGAGCCTGTTAACCCAAGGGCTTAGCCTACTGACATGGCTGCCGAGTGTGCCAGCACTCTGGCCTTTCTCTCTTTTTCTAACTTTTGGCCTGTAGCTTTTTGCCCAGAACTGATTCCGGCACCAAGGAGCAGGCAGGCGTGCCAAGAACATCGCAAGCGTGTGAGGGGGAAGGAGGGAGAGGTGCCCCAGGACAAATGCCTGGAGACACTGCCTGAGGCTGCAGGGCTGGCGTGAGGAAAGCCAAAGGCCACCTGGAGCTGAAGCTGGCAAGGGCCAGGAAAGGCAAGCGGCAAGGCTCCTACAAGTGCACCAGCAGCAAAAGGAAGGCGAGGGCAAAGGGCAGCCTGCTGCTAAAGGCAGGGGCAGGGGCCCTGGGGACAAAGGACACTGAAAACACAGATGTCCTGAAGGCTTTCTTCACCAGCTGACCGTGAGCCAGCAATGTGCGCTTGTGGCCACGAAGGCCGCTGGTATCCTGGGAAGCCGCAGGAAGAGCATTGCCAGAGGGCCGCTGGGGAGGGAGGGGGTGGGAGTCAGGGGCAGGCTCCTTCCGCTCTCCTCAGCCCTGCTGAGGCCACACGTGGAGTCTGGGGTGCAGTTCTGGGCTCCCCAGGACAACATCCGCACGGACAGAGTGGAGCGAGGCCTGCAAAGGGCCACCAAGAGGAGGAAGGGACTGGAGCAGCTCTCCTACGAGGAGAGGCTGAGCGAGCTGGGCCTCTTCAGCCTGGGCAGGAGAAGGCGGAGGCAGGCGGGCGGATCTCAGCAAGCTCTTCTCTGCCTCTGCAATAGGCCTCTGCCTAGCACTGCCTGAGGGCATGCCTCGGAGGGGCCCAAGACAGCTGTTCTGCCACTACGTGAACCTCTGCGTGCCTGAGCCATGTGAGGGGCATGGCGATTTTGTGCCAGTGTCTGCGTGGGCACGGTGTGGGTTTGGGAGGCGCAAGTGGAAGCGTGGAGGGGCAGTTCTCCTGCGGCTGCACCTGGCATGCCACTGCTCCAGTGGGGGCTGAAGAGGGCTCCTCGGCAAGCCCTTGCTGGTGGCGGAGCCATTGCAGAAGAGCTTGTATGCTGCGCGCACCTCTCCTTTGGTAAGGGGAAAGTTTGGCAAGAGTCGGGAGGTGCAGAGGGGCACTTTGGTGGAGGCCGGAATAGGCAGGACTGCCAGTGGAGGCGCGGGAGAGCACTAGTGTGCGAGCACGTGCAGGTGGGGAGCCGTTATAGCAGCGCGGCACTGTCTGTCGGCATGTGTCGTTAGGCATGGTGTCAGTCTGGGAAGAGCGAGGAAGCGCAGCGGCGCAGTTCTTGTTTGACTGGACTAGGCCTGCAAGAACAGCGGAGGAGCCCGAGAGAAGCTGTGGGCGCTTCCTTGATGGTGCATGAGCCTTGCCAGGTGCATGGTGATTTTTGTGCCAATGTCTGAGGAGGCACGGTGTCGTTTTGTGAAAAGAGGAAGTGCCGCAGGGCAGGTATTGCTTGCTGCTCTAGGCATGCAAGAGAAGCGGCGGGGCTGCAGAGAACAACTCTGCGAGAGCAAATGCGGAGTGCTGGAGAGGCCTGGTGAGGCGGGAGCAGTGTCCGGGTTTCTGAGCGAGGGCTCGTGCCTTGCCCGCGGCCCTTGGGCCATGCTTGCTGGCGTGCCGGTGCGCGGTGGGTGTGTTTGGGGCTGGGGCGCTTGTGCCTCTTGCCGGGCAGTTGGTGCCTGTTGCCAAGGCCATTGTCAGCGTTGCCCGGGGTGTCGGCGAGTTCTGTGTTCTGGCCGGCGTGGAGGCAGGCTGCCCTGGCCGCAGGCTTGGTGTGCTGGTGGCAGCCAGGGGGCTGGCGTGGGGCCCGGCACCGTCATCGGCCTGGGGTAGTGTGTGGGGGCCATGAGCTGCCTCTGGGCGTTGGTGCAGAGGGAGCTGTGGGGACTTGTTGAGGGCACGGGTGCTGGCAGCAGCCACTGAAGCCTTCTCTCCTCCTTTGCTTTGCACGCCGGCCGAGCGTGGCGTGGCGCTGAGCAGCTCCCGAGGACATGCCGGGCCCATGCAGCACAGGCGAGCACGCCGGCGTTGGTGTGTGGAGGGGGCCTGTGCTGTGTGGCAGGTAAGGAGTCGCGTGTCAGGCCCCGGGGAGTTGCGGGTCCTTGGGAGGGGTGGGAGAGAGCGCAGGACCCTTCTGGGTGGTCCTGCTTGGTGCCTCGGGGGTCTCGATGGAGTCCGCCACAGCGGTGAGAGGAGGGTCCTCTTGAGCCGTGGCGCCATGGGGCTGCGCGGGGCTTGTTTCTTGGGGGCTGTGGCCTGGCGGCAGCCGCTGCTGGCCTTGCTCCTCCTTCTTCTCTGCCCGGTGGCCGAGCGTGGCTGTGGGCAGCTCCCGAGGACATCCCGGGCTGCTGCGGTGCAGTGTGCAGGCGAGCACGTCAGCAGTGGTGTGCAGAGGGCGGCCTTTGCCACAGGGCAGGTCAGCGGCCGCGTGCAGGGACCCGGGGTGCTGGGGAGGTTGGGGAGAGGGGCCAGGGCCCTTTGGGTGGTGCCGCCTGGTGCCTTGGGGATCTCAGTGCAGTGCCCCAGGGCAGCGGGAAGGTAATGCCCTAGGGCCGGGGAATCTGGCTCCCGCGGGGCTTGTCTCTTGGGGTGCTGGCACTGGCATCATCCACTGATGGCCTCACTCCTCCTTTTGCTTTGCCCGGCGGCCGAGCACGGTGCTGAGCAGCTCCCGACGGCATCCCAGGGCCCTGCATCTCGGCGCTGGAGGCCAGCACACCAGCAGCAGCTGGCGGCATTCGCACTCATCAGGAGCAACTTGTGTCTCGTCAGCTGAGTGCCTCTTTGTGTTTGCCTATTGCTGTTGCTGCTGCGGCTACCTTTCCGAAAGGAGATTCCTCCAGGCTGCCCTCCTCTATCCCCTTGTAAGAAGGCCTTGCAGCAGAGAAGACACCCTGCTGCGAGGTCGCTCAAGACCTCTGAGCGAGCGCCTGTGTTGGGTTTTGAGCTTTTTAAGGATGCTTGTGAGAGCTTGGCTTCTGAGACCTCAAAGCAGCAGCATGTCTTTCAGAAGGCACTGTAGGCCTGGAAGATGCAGAGGCGTCTGCCTGCGCCAGGCCCTTTCCCAAGGCGGGGAGTTGCTCGCCCCTTTCTCTTGATGCTCTGCCAAAGGTGGGCTAGCCCCCACACAGGCACATTCTGCATGCCATGTGGCAGCATGCTGGCGAAGCCAAAAACCTCCCTGGCGCTTCCAAAATCATTCACCCCGTTTTTGGCCCAAGACCGCTGGTGGCTCTTTTGCCCTCGGGAAACTGCCACGGCTGCTCTTTTTCCCCGCTCAGGAAATCCCTGAGCACTTGCCCGTGGGAAGGGTGTGGGGCTGGCACAGGCCGCTCTCCAGCTAGGCCTTGCTCTTCTGCTCGGCACTGGCCCTCTGCTGCTGGCCACCGCCAGAGAGAGGCTGCTTGAGCACAGCTCTCCTTACCTCACGAGCCTGTTAACCCAAGGGCTTAGCCTACTGACATGGCTGCCGAGTGTGCCAGCACTCTGGCCTTTCTCTCTTTTTCTAACTTTTGGCCTGTAGCTTTTTGCCCAGAACTGATTCCGGCACCAAGGAGCAGGCAGGCGTGCCAAGAACATCGCAAGCGTGTGAGGGGGAAGGAGGGAGAGGTGCCCCAGGACAAATGCCTGGAGACACTGCCTGAGGCTGCAGGGCTGGCGTGAGGAAAGCCAAAGGCCACCTGGAGCTGAAGCTGGCAAGGGCCAGGAAAGGCAAGCGGCAAGGCTCCTACAAGTGCACCAGCAGCAAAAGGAAGGCGAGGGCAAAGGGCAGCCTGCTGCTAAAGGCAGGGGCAGGGGCCCTGGGGACAAAGGACACTGAAAACACAGATGTCCTGAAGGCTTTCTTCACCAGCTGACCGTGAGCCAGCAATGTGCGCTTGTGGCCACGAAGGCCGCTGGTATCCTGGGAAGCCGCAGGAAGAGCATTGCCAGAGGGCCGCTGGGGAGGGAGGGGGTGGGAGTCAGGGGCAGGCTCCTTCCGCTCTCCTCAGCCCTGCTGAGGCCACACGTGGAGTCTGGGGTGCAGTTCTGGGCTCCCCAGGACAACATCCGCACGGACAGAGTGGAGCGAGGCCTGCAAAGGGCCACCAAGAGGAGGAAGGGACTGGAGCAGCTCTCCTACGAGGAGAGGCTGAGCGAGCTGGGCCTCTTCAGCCTGGGCAGGAGAAGGCGGAGGCAGGCGGGCGGATCTCAGCAAGCTCTTCTCTGCCTCTGCAATAGGCCTCTGCCTAGCACTGCCTGAGGGCATGCCTCGGAGGGGCCCAAGACAGCTGTTCTGCCACTACGTGAACCTCTGCGTGCCTGAGCCATGTGAGGGGCATGGCGATTTTGTGCCAGTGTCTGCATGGGCACGGTGTGGGTTTGGGAGGCGCAAGTGGAAGCGTGGAGGGGCAGTTCTCCTGAGGCTGTACCTGGCATGCCACTGCTCCAGTGGGGGCTGAAGAGGGCTCCTCGGCAAGCCCTTGCTGGTGGCGGAGCCATTGCAGAAGAGCTTGTATGCTGCGCGCACCTCTCCTTTGGTAAGGGGAAAGTTTGGCAAGAGTCGGGAGGTGCAGAGGGGCACTTTGGTGGAGGCCGGAATAGGCAGGACTGCCAGTGGAGGCGCGGGAGAGCACTAGTGTGCGAGCACGTGCAGGTGGGGAGCCGTTATAGCAGCGCGGCACTGTCTGTCGGCATGTGTCGTTAGGCATGGTGTCAGTCTGGGAAGAGCGAGGAAGCGCAGCGGCGCAGTTCTTGTTTGACTGGACTAGGCCTGCAAGAACAGCGGAGGAGCCCGAGAGAAGCTGTGGGCGCTTCCTTGATGGTGCATGAGCCTTGCCAGGTGCATGGTGATTTTTGTGCCAATGTCTGAGGAGGCACGGTGTCGTTTTGTGAAAAGAGGAAGTGCCGCAGGGCAGGTATTGCTTGCTGCTCTAGGCATGCAAGAGAAGCGGCGGGGCTGCAGAGAACAACTCTGCGAGAGCAAATGCGGAGCGCTGGAGAGGCCTCGTGAGGCGGGAGCAGTGTCCGGGTTTCTGAGCGAGGGCTCGTGCCTTGCCCGCGGCCCTTGGGCCATGCTTGCTGGCGTGCCGGTGCGCGGTGGGTGTGTTTGGGGCTGGGGCGCTTGTGCCTCTTGCCGGGCAGTTGGTGCCTGTTGCCAAGGCCATTGTCAGCGTTGCCCGGGGTGTCGGCGAGTTCTGTGTTCTGGCCGGCGTGGAGGCAGGCTGCCCTGGCCGCAGGCTTGGTGTGCTGGTGGCAGCCAGGGGGCTGGCGTGGGGCCCGGCACCGTCATCGGCCTGGGGTAGTGTGTGGGGGCCATGAGCTGCCTCTGGGCGTTGGTGCAGAGGGAGCTGTGGGGACTTGTTGAGGGCACGGGTGCTGGCAGCAGCCACTGAAGCCTTCTCTCCTCCTTTGCTTTGCACGCCGGCCGAGCGTGGCGTGGCGCTGAGCAGCTCCCGAGGACATGCCGGGCCCATGCAGCACAGGCGAGCACGCCGGCGTTGGTGTGTGGAGGGGGCCTGTGCTGTGTGGCAGGTAAGGAGTCGCGTGTCAGGCCCCGGGGAGTTGCGGGTCCTTGGGAGGGGTGGGAGAGAGCGCAGGACCCTTCTGGGTGGTCCTGCCTGGTGCCTCGGGGGTCTCGATGGAGTCCGCCACAGCGGTGAGAGGAGGGTCCTCTTGAGCCGTGGCGCCATGGGGCTGCGCGGGGCTTGTTTCTTGGGGGCTGTGGCCCGGCGGCAGCCGCTGCTGGCCTTGCTCCTCCTTCTTCTCTGCCCGGTGGCCGAGCGTGGCTGCGGGCAGCTCCCGAGGACGTCCCGGGCTGCTGCGGTGCAGTGTGCAGGCGAGCACGTCAGCAGTGGTGTGCGGAGGGCGGCCTTTGCCACAGGGCAGGTCAGCGGCCGCGTGCAGGGACCCGGGGTGCTGGGGAGGTTGGGGAGAGGGGCCAGGGCCCTTTGGGTGGTGCCGCCTGGTGCCTTGGGGATCTCAGTGCAGTGCCCCAGGGCAGCGGGAAGGTAATGCCCTAGGGCCGGGGAATCTGGCTCCCGCGGGGCTTGTCTCTTGGGGGGCTGGCACTGGCATCATCCACTGATGGCCTCACTCCTCCTTTTGCTTTGCCCGGCGGCCGAGCACGGTGCTGAGCAGCTCCCGATGGCATCCCAGGGCCCTGCATCTCGGCGCTGGAGGCCAGCACACCAGCAGCAGCTGGCGGCATTCGCACTCATCAGGAGCAACTTGTGTCTCGTCAGCTGAGTGCCTCTTTGTGTTTGCCTATTGCTGTTGCTGCTGCTGGGGGTACCTTTCCGAAAGGAGATTCCTCCAGGCTGCCCTCCTCTATCCCCTTGTAAGAAGGCCTTGCAGCGGAGAAGACACCCTGCTGCGAGGTCGCTCAAGACCTCTGAGCGAGCGCCTGTGTTGGGTTTTGAGCTTTTTAAGGATGCTTATGAGAGCTTGGCTTCTGAGACCTCAAAGCAGCAGCATGTCTTTCAGAAGGCACTGTAGGCCTGGAAGATGCAGAGGCGTCTGCCTGCGCCAGGCCCTTTCCCAAGGCGGGGAGTTGCTCGCCCCTTTCTCTTGATGCTCTGCCAAAGGTGGGCTAGCCCCCACACAGGCACATTCTGCATGCCATGTGGCAGCATGCTGGCAAAGCCAAAAACCTCCCTGGCGCTTCCAAAATCATTCACCCCGTTTTTGGCCCAAGACCGCTGGTGGCTCTTTTGCCCTCGGGAAACTGCCACGGCTGCTCTTTTTCCCCGCTCAGGAAATCCCTGAGCACTTGCCCGTGGGAAGGGTGTGGGGCTGGCACAGGCCGCTCTCCAGCTAGGCCTTGCTCTTCTGCTCGGCACTGGCCCTCTGCTGCTGGCCACCGCCAGAGAGAGGCTGCTTGAGCACAGCTCTCCTTACCTCACGAGCCTGTTAACCCAAGGGCTTAGCCTACTGACCTGGCTGCCGAGTGTGCCAGCACTCTGGCCTTTCTCTCTTTTTCTAACTTTTGGCCTGTAGCTTTTTGCCCAGAACTGATTCCGGCACCAAGGAGCAGGCAGGCGTGCCAAGAACATTGCAAGCGTGTGAGGGGGAAGGAGGGAGAGGTGCCCCAGGACAAATGCCTGGAGACACTGCCTGAGGCTGCAGGGCTGGCGTGAGGAAAGCCAAAGGCCACCTGGAGCTGAAGCTGGCAAGGGCCAGGAAAGGCAAGCGGCAAGGCTCCTACAAGTGCACCAGCAGCAAAAGGAAGGCGAGGGCAAAGGGCAGCCTGCTGCTAAAGGCGGGGGCAGGGGCCCTGGGGACAAAGGACACTGAAAACACAGATGTCCTGAAGGCTTTCTTCACCAGCTGACCGTGAGCCAGCAATGTGCGCTTGTGGCCACGAAGGCCGCTGGTATCCTGGGAAGCCGCAGGAAGAGCATTGCCAGAGGGCCGCTGGGGAGGGAGGGGGTGGGAGTCAGGGGCAGGCTCCTTCCGCTCTCCTCAGCCCTGCTGAGGCCACACGTGGAGTCTGGGGTGCAGTTCTGGGCTCCCCAGGACAACATCCGCACGGACAGAGTGGAGCGAGGCCTGCAAAGGGCCACCAAGAGGAGGAAGGGACTGGAGCAGCTCTCCTACGAGGAGAGGCTGAGCGAGCTGGGCCTCTTCAGCCTGGGCAGGAGAAGGCGGAGGCAGGCGGGCGGATCTCAGCAAGCTCTTCTCTGCCTCTGCAATAGGCCTCTGCCTAGCACTGCCTGAGGGCATGCCTCGGAGGGGCCCAAGACAGCTGTTCTGCCACTACGTGAACCTCTGCGTGCCTGAGCCATGTGAGGGGCATGGCGATTTTGTGCCAGTGTCTGCGTGGGCACGGTGTGGGTTTGGGAGGCGCAAGTGGAAGCGTGGAGGGGCAGTTCTCCTGCGGCTGCACCTGGCATGCCACTGCTCCAGTGGGGGCTGAAGAGGGCTCCTCGGCAAGCCCTTGCTGGTGGCGGAGCCATTGCAGAAGAGCTTGTATGCTGCGCGCACCTCTCCTTTGGTAAGGGGAAAGTTTGGCAAGAGTCGGGAGGTGCAGAGGGGCACTTTGGTGGAGGCCGGAATAGGCAGGACTGCCAGTGGAGGCGCGGGAGAGCACTAGTGTGCGAGCACGTGCAGGTGGGGAGCCATTATAGCAGCGCGGCACTGTCTGTCGGCATGTGTCGTTAGGCATGGTGTCAGTCTGGGAAGAGCGAGGAAGCGCAGCGGCGCAGTTCTTGTTTGACTGGACTAGGCCTGCAAGAACAGCGGAGGAGCCCGAGAGAAGCTGTGGGCGCTTCCTTGATGGTGCATGAGCCTTGCCAGGTGCATGGTGATTTTTGTGCCAATGTCTGAGGAGGCACGGTGTCGTTTTGTGAAAAGAGGAAGTGCCGCAGGGCAGGTATTGCTTGCTGCTCTAGGCATGCAAGAGAAGCGGCGGGGCTGCAGAGAACAACTCTGCGAGAGCAAATGCGGAGTGCTGGAGAGGCCTGGTGAGGCGGGAGCAGTGTCCGGGTTTCTGAGCGAGGGCTCGTGCCTTGCCCGCGGCCCTTGGGCCATGCTTGCTGGCGTGCCGGTGCGCGGTGGGTGTGTTTGGGGCTGGGGCGCTTGTGCCTCTTGCCGGGCAGTTGGTGCCTGTTGCCAAGGCCATTGTCAGCGTTGCCCGGGGTGTCGGCGAGTTCTGTGTTCTGGCCGGCGTGGAGGCAGGCTGCCCTGGCCGCAGGCTTGGTGTGCTGGTGGCAGCCAGGGGGCTGGCGTGGGGCCCGGCACCGTCATCGGCCTGGGGTAGTGTGTGGGGGCCATGAGCTGCCTCTGGGCGTTGGTGCAGAGGGAGCTGTGGGGACTTGTTGAGGGCACGGGTGCTGGCAGCAGCCACTGAAGCCTTCTCTCCTCCTTTGCTTTGCACGCCGGCCGAGCGTGGCGTGGCGCTGAGCAGCTCCCGAGGACATGCCGGGCCCATGCAGCACAGGCGAGCACGCCGGCGTTGGTGTGTGGAGGGGGCCTGTGCTGTGTGGCAGGTAAGGAGTCGCGTGTCAGGCCCCGGGGAGTTGCGGGTCCTTGGGAGGGGTGGGAGAGAGCGCAGGACCCTTCTGGGTGGTCCTGCCTGGTGCCTCGGGGGTCTCGATGGAGTCCGCCACAGCGGTGAGAGGAGGGTCCTCTTGAGCCGTGGGGCCATGGGGCTGCGCGGGGCTTGTTTCTTGGGGGCTGTGGCCTGGCGGCAGCCGCTGCTGGCCTTGCTCCTCCTTCTTCTCTGCCCGGTGGCCGAGCGTGGCTGTGGGCAGCTCCCGAGGACGTCCCGGGCTGCTGCGGTGCAGTGTGCAGGCGAGCACGTCAGCAGTGGTGTGCGGAGGGCGGCCTTTGCCACAGGGCAGGTCAGCGGCCGCGTGCAGGGACCCGGGGTGCTGGGGAGGTTGGGGAGAGGGGCCAGGGCCCTTTGGGTGGTGCCGCCTGGTGCCTTGGGGATCTCAGTGCAGTGCCCCAGGGCAGCGGGAAGGTAATGCCCTAGGGCCGGGGAATCTGGCTCCCGCGGGGCTTGTCTCTTGGGGGGCTGGCACTGGCATCATCCACTGATGGCCTCACTCCTCCTTTTGCTTTGCCTGGCGGCCGAGCACGGTGCTGAGCAGCTCCCGACGGCATCCCAGGGCCCTGCATCTCGGCGCTGGAGGCCAGCGCACCGGCAGCAGCTGGCGGCATTCGCACTCATCAGGAGCAACTTGTGTCTCGTCAGCTGAGTGCCTCTTTGTGTTTGCCTATTGCTGTTGCTGCTGCGGCTGCTGCTGGGGGTACCTTTCCGAAAGGAGATTCCTCCAGGCTGCCCTCCTCTATCCCCTTGTAAGAAGGCCTTGCAGCGGAGAAGACACCCTGCTGCGAGGTCGCTCAAGACCTCTGAGCGAGCGCCTGTGTTGGGGTTTGAGCTTTTTAAGGATGCTTGTGAGAGCTTGGCTTCTGACACCTCAAAGCAGCAGCATGTCTTTCAGAAGGCACTGTAGGCCTGGAAGATGCAGAGGCGTCTGCCTGCGCCAGGCCCTTTCCCAAGGCGGGGAGTTGCTCGCCCCTTTCTCTTGATGCTCTGCCAAAGGTGGGCTAGCCCCCACACAGGCACATTCTGCATGCCATGTGGCAGCATGCTGGCGAAGCCAAAAACCTCCCTGGCGCTTCCAAAATCATTCACCCCGTTTTTGGCCCAAGACCGCTGGTGGCTCTTTTGCCCTCGGGAAACTGCCACGGCTGCTCTTTTTCCCCGCTCAGGAAATCCCTGAGCACTTGCCCGTGGGAAGGGTGTGGGGCTGGCACAGGCCGCTCTCCAGCTAGGCCTTGCTCTTCTGCTCGGCACTGGCCCTCTGCTGCTGGCCACCGCCAGAGAGAGGCTGCTTGAGCACAGCTCTCCTTACCTCACGAGCCTGTTAACCCAAGGGCTTAGCCTACTGACATGGCTGCCGAGTGTGCCAGCACTCTGGCCTTTCTCTCTTTTTCTAACTTTTGGCCTGTAGCTTTTTGCCCAGAACTGATTCCGGCACCAAGGAGCAGGCAGGCGTGCCAAGAACATCGCAAGCGTGTGAGGGGGAAGGAGGGAGAGGTGCCCCAGGACAAATGCCTGGAGACACTGCCTGAGGCTGCAGGGCTGGCGTGAGGAAAGCCAAAGGCCACCTGGAGCTGAAGCTGGCAAGGGCCAGGAAAGGCAAGCGGCAAGGCTCCTACAAGTGCACCAGCAGCAAAAGGAAGGCGAGGGCAAAGGGCAGCCTGCTGCTAAAGGCGGGGGCAGGGGCCCTGGGGACAAAGGACACTGAAAACACAGATGTCCTGAAGGCTTTCTTCACCAGCTGACCGTGAGCCAGCAATGTGCGCTTGTGGCCACGAAGGCCGCTGGTATCCTGGGAAGCCGCAGGAAGAGCATTGCCAGAGGGCCGCTGGGGAGGGAGGGGGTGGGAGTCAGGGGCAGGCTCCTTCCGCTCTCCTCAGCCCTGCTGAGGCCACACGTGGAGTCTGGGGTGCAGTTCTGGGCTCCCCAGGACAACATCCGCACGGACAGAGTGGAGCGAGGCCTGCAAAGGGCCACCAAGAGGAGGAAGGGACTGGAGCAGCTCTCCTACGAGGAGAGGCTGAGCGAGCTGGGCCTCTTCAGCCTGGGCAGGAGAAGGCGGAGGCAGGCGGGCGGATCTCAGCAAGCTCTTCTCTGCCTCTGCAATAGGCCTCTGCCTAGCACTGCCTGAGGGCATGCCTCGGAGGGGCCCAAGACAGCTGTTCTGCCACTACGTGAACCTCTGCGTGCCTGAGCCATGTGAGGGGCATGGCGATTTTGTGCCAGTGTCTGCATGGGCACGGTGTGGGTTTGGGAGGCGCAAGTGGAAGCGTGGAGGGGCAGTTCTCCTGAGGCTGCACCTGGCATGCCACTGCTCCAGTGGGGGCTGAAGAGGGCTCCTCGGCAAGCCCTTGCTGGTGGTGGAGCCATTGCAGAAGAGCTTGTATGCTGCGCGCACCTCTCCTTTGGTAAGGGGAAAGTTTGGCAAGAGTCGGGAGGTGCAGAGGGGCACTTTGGTGGAGGCCGGAATAGGCAGGACTGCCAGCGGAGGCGCGGGAGAGCACTAGTGTGCGAGCACGTGCAGGTGGGGAGCCGTTATAGCAGCGCGGCACTGTCTGTCGGCATGTGTCGTTAGGCATGGTGTCAGTCTGGGAAGAGCGAGGAAGCGCAGCGGCGCAGTTCTTGTTTGACTGGACTAGGCCTGCAAGAACAGCGGAGGAGCCCAAGAGAAGCTGTGGGCGCTTCCTTGATGGTGCATGAGCCTTGCCAGGTGCATGGTGATTTTTGTGCCAATGTCTGAGGAGGCACGGTGTCAGTTTGTGAAAAGAGGAAGTGCCGCAGGGCAGGTATTGCTTGCTGCTCTAGGCATGCAAGAGAAGCGGCGGGGCTGCAGAGAACAACTCTGCGAGAGCAAATGCGGAGTGCTGGAGAGGCCTGGTGAGGCGGGAGCAGTGTCCGGGTTTCTGAGCGAGGGCTCGTGCCTTGCCCACGGCCCTTGGGCCATGCTTGCTGGCGTGCCGGTGCGCGGTGGGTGTGTTTGGGGCTGGGGCGCTTGTGCCTCTTGCCGGGCAGTTGGTGCCTGTTGCCAAGGCCATTGTCAGCGTTGCCCGGGGTGTCGGCGAGTTCTGTGTTCTGGCCGGCGTGGAGGCAGGCTGCCCTGGCCGCAGGCTTGGTGTGCTGGTGGCAGCCAGGGGGCTGGCGTGGGGCCCGGCACCGTCATCGGCCTGGGGTAGTGTGTGGGGGCCATGAGCTGCCTCTGGGCGTTGGTGCAGAGGGAGCTGTGGGGACTTGTTGAGGGCACGGGTGCTGGCAGCAGCCACTGAAGCCTTCTCTCCTCCTTTGCTTTGCACGCCGGCCGAGCGTGGCGTGGCGCTGAGCAGCTCCCGAGGACATGCCGGGCCCATGCAGCACAGGCGAGCACGCCGGCGTTGGTGTGTGGAGGGGGCCTGTGCTGTGTGGCAGGTAAGGAGTCGCGTGTCAGGCCCCGGGGAGTTGCGGGTCCTTGGGAGGGGTGGGAGAGAGCGCAGGACCCTTCTGGGTGGTCCTGCCTGGTGCCTCGGGGGTCTCGATGGAGTCCGCCACAGCGGTGGGAGGAGGGTCCTCTTGAGCCGTGGGGCCATGGGGCTGCGCGGGGCTTGTTTCTTGGGGGCTGTGGCCCGGCGGCAGCCGCTGCTGGCCTTGCTCCTCCTTCTTCTCTGCCCAGTGGCCGAGCGTGGCTGCGGGCAGCTCCCGAGGACGTCCCGGGCTGCTGCGGTGCAGTGTGCAGGCGAGCACGTCAGCAGTGGTGTGCGGAGGGCGGCCTTTGCCACAGGGCAGGTCAGCGGCCGCGTGCAGGGACCCGGGGTGCTGGGGAGGTTGGGGAGAGGGGCCAGGGCCCTTTGGGTGGTGCCGCCTGGTGCCTTGGGGATCTCAGTGCAGTGCCCCAGGGCAGCGGGAAGGTAATGCCCTAGGGCCGGGGAATCTGGCTCCCGCGGGGCTTGTCTCTTGGGGTGCTGGCACTGGCATCATCCACTGATGGCCTCACTCCTCCTTTTGCTTTGCCCGGCGGCCGAGCACGGTGCTGAGCAGCTCCCGACGGCATCCCAGGGCCCTGCATCTCGGCGCTGGAGGCCAGCACACCAGCAGCAGCTGGCGGCATTCGCACTCATCAGGAGCAACTTGTGTCTCGTCAGCTGAGTGCCTCTTTGTGTTTGCCTATTGCTGTTGCTGCTGCTGGGGGTACCTTTCCGAAAGGAGATTCCTCCAGGCTGCCCTCCTCTATCCCCTTGTAAGAAGGCCTTGCAGCGGAGAAGACACCCTGCTGCGAGGTCGCTCAAGACCTCTGAGCGAGCGCCTGTGTTGGGGTTTGAGCTTTTTAAGGATGCTTGTGAGAGCTTGGCTTCTGAGACCTCAAAGCAGCAGCATGTCTTTCAGAAGGCACTGTAGGCCTGGAAGATGCAGAGGCGTCTGCCTGCGCCAGGCCCTTTCCCAAGGCGGGGAGTTGCTCGCCCCTTTCTCTTGATGCTCTGCCAAAGGTGGGCTAGCCCCCACACAGGCACATTCTGCATGCCATGTGGCAGCATGCTGGCAAAGCCAAAAACCTCCCTGGCGCTTCCAAAATCATTCACCCCGTTTTTGGCCCAAGACCGCTGGTGGCTCTTTTGCCCTCGGGAAACTGCCACGGCTGCTCTTTTTCCCCGCTCAGGAAATCCCTGAGCACTTGCCCGTGGGAAGGGTGTGGGGCTGGCACAGGCCGCTCTCCAGCTAGGCCTTGCTCTTCTGCTCGGCACTGGCCCTCTGCTGCTGGCCACCGCCAGAGAGAGGCTGCTTGAGCACAGCTCTCCTTACCTCACGAGCCTGTTAACCCAAGGGCTTAGCCTACTGACATGGCTGCCGAGTGTGCCAGCACTCTGGCCTTTCTCTCTTTTTCTAACTTTTGGCCTGTAGCTTTTTGCCCAGAACTGATTCCGGCACCAAGGAGCAGGCAGGCGTGCCAAGAACATCGCAAGCGTGTGAGGGGGAAGGAGGGAGAGGTGCCCCAGGACAAATGCCTGGAGACTGCCTGAGGCTGCAGGGCTGGCGTGAGGAAAGCCAAAGGCCACCTGGAGCTGAAGCTGGCAAGGGCCAGGAAAGGCAAGCGGCAAGGCTCCTACAAGTGCACCAGCAGCAAAAGGAAGGCGAGGGCAAAGGGCAGCCTGCTGCTAAAGGCGGGGGGCAGGGGCCCTGGGGACAAAGGACACTGAAAACACAGATGTCCTGAAGGCTTTCTTCACCAGCTGACCGTGAGCCAGCAATGTGCGCTTGTGGCCACGAAGGCCGCTGGTATCCTGGGAAGCCGCAGGAAGAGCATTGCCAGAGGGCCGCTGGGGAGGGAGGGGGTGGGAGTCAGGGGCAGGCTCCTTCCGCTCTCCTCAGCCCTGCTGAGGCCACACGTGGAGTCTGGGGTGCAGTTCTGGGCTCCCCAGGACAACATCCGCACGGACAGAGTGGAGCGAGGCCTGCAAAGGGCCACCAAGAGGAGGAAGGGACTGGAGCAGCTCTCCTACGAGGAGAGGCTGAGCGAGCTGGGCCTCTTCAGCCTGGGCAGGAGAAGGCGGAGGCAGGCGGGCGGATCTCAGCAAGCTCTTCTCTGCCTCTGCAATAGGCCTCTGCCTAGCACTGCCTGAGGGCATGCCTCGGAGGGGCCCAAGACAGCTGTTCTGCCACTACGTGAACCTCTGCGTGCCTGAGCCATGTGAGGGGCATGGCGATTTTGTGCCAGTGTCTGCATGGGCACGGTGTGGGTTTGGGAGGCGCAAGTGGAAGCGTGGAGGGGCAGTTCTCCTGAGGCTGCACCTGGCATGCCACTGCTCCAGTGGGGGCTGAAGAGGGCTCCTCGGCAAGCCCTTGCTGGTGGCGGAGCCATTGCAGAAGAGCTTGTATGCTGCGCGCACCTCTCCTTTGGTAAGGGGAAAGTTTGGCAAGAGTCGGGAGGTGCAGAGGGGCACTTTGGTGGAGGCCGGAATAGGCAGGACTGCCAGCGGAGGCGCGGGAGAGCACTAGTGTGCGAGCACGTGCAGGTGGGGAGCCGTTATAGCAGCGCGGCACTGTCTGTCGGCATGTGTCGTTAGGCATGGTGTCAGTCTGGGAAGAGCGAGGAAGCGCAGCGGCGCAGTTCTTGTTTGACTGGACTAGGCCTGCAAGAACAGCGGAGGAGCCCGAGAGAAGCTGTGGGCGCTTCCTTGATGGTGCATGAGCCTTGCCAGGTGCATGGTGATTTTTGTGCCAATGTCTGAGGAGGCACGGTGTCGTTTTGTGAAAAGAGGAAGTGCCGCAGGGCAGGTATTGCTTGCTGCTCTAGGCATGCAAGAGAAGCGGCGGGGCTGCAGAGAACAACTCTGCGAGAGCAAATGCGGAGTGCTGGAGAGGCCTGGTGAGGCGGGAGCAGTGTCCGGGTTTCTGAGCGAGGGCTCGTGCCTTGCCCACGGCCCTTGGGCCATGCTTGCTGGCGTGCCGGTGCGCGGTGGGTGTGTTTGGGGCTGGGGCGCTTGTGCCTCTTGCCGGGCAGTTGGTGCCTGTTGCCAAGGCCATTGTCAGCGTTGCCCGGGGTGTCGGCGAGTTCTGTGTTCTGGCCGGCGTGGAGGCAGGCTGCCCTGGCCGCAGGCTTGGTGTGCTGGTGGCAGCCAGGGGGCTGGCGTGGGGCCCGGCACCGTCATCGGCCTGGGGTAGTGTGTGGGGGCCATGAGCTGCCTCTGGGCATTGGTGCAGAGGGAGCTGTGGGGACTTGTTGAGGGCACGGGTGCTGGCAGCAGCCACTGAAGCCTTCTCTCCTCCTTTGCTTTGCACGCCGGCCGAGCGTGGCGTGGCGCTGAGCAGCTCCCGAGGACATGCCGGGCCCATGCAGCACAGGCGAGCACGCCGGCGTTGGTGTGTGGAGGGGGCCTGTGCTGTGTGGCAGGTAAGGAGTCGCGTGTCAGGCCCCGGGGAGTTGCGGGTCCTTGGGAGGGGTGGGAGAGAGCGCAGGACCCTTCTGGGTGGTCCTGCCTGGTGCCTCGGGGGTCTCGATGGAGTCCGCCACAGTGGTGGGAGGAGGGTCCTCTTGAGCCGTGGCGCCATGGGGCTGCGCGGGGCTTGTTTCTTGGGGGCTGTGGCCCGGCGGCAGCCGCTGCTGGCCTTGCTCCTCCTTCTTCTCTGCCCGGTGGCCGAGCGTGGCTGCGGGCAGCTCCCGAGGACGTCCCGGGCTGCTGCGGTGCAGTGTGCAGGCGAGCACGTCAGCAGTGGTGTGCGGAGGGCGGCCTTTGCCACAGGGCAGGTCAGCGGCCGCGTGCAGGGACCCGGGGTGCTGGGGAGGTTGGGGAGAGGGGCCAGGGCCCTTTGGGTGGTGCCGCCTGGTGCCTTGGGGATCTCAGTGCAGTGCCCCAGGGCAGCGGGAAGGTAATGCCCTGGGGCCGGGGAATCTGGCTCCCGCGGGGCTTGTCTCTTGGGGGGCTGGCACTGGCATCATCCACTGATGGCCTCACTCCTCCTTTTGCTTTGCCCGGCGGCCGAGCACGGTGCTGAGCAGCTCCCGATGGCATCCCAGGGCCCTGCATCTCGGCGCTGGAGGCCAGCACACCAGCAGCAGCTGGCGGCATTCGCACTCATCAGGAGCAACTTGTGTCTCGTCAGCTGAGTGCCTCTTTGTGTTTGCCTATTGCTGTTGCTGCTGCGGCTGCTGGGGGTACCTTTCCGAAAGGAGATTCCTCCAGGCTGCCCTCCTCTATCCCCTTGTAAGAAGGCCTTGCAGCGGAGAAGACGCCCTGCTGCGAGGTCGCTCAAGACCTCTGAGCGAGCGCCTGTGTTGGGTTTTGAGCTTTTTAAGGATGCTTGTGAGAGCTTGGCTTCTGAGACCTCAAAGCAGCAGCATGTCTTTCAGAAGGCACTGTAGGCCTGGAAGATGCAGAGGCGTCTGCCTGCGCCAGGCCCTTTCCCAAGGCGGGGAGTTGCTCGCCCCTTTCTCTTGATGCTCTGCCAAAGGTGGGCTAGCCCCCACACAGGCACATTCTGCATGCCATGTGGCAGCATGCTGGCAAAGCCAAAAACCTCCCTGGCGCTTCCAAAATCATTCACCCCGTTTTTGGCCCAAGACCGCTGGTGGCTCTTTTGCCCTCGGGAAACTGCCACGGCTGCTCTTTTTCCCCGCTCAGGAAATCCCTGAGCACTTGCCCGTGGGAATGGTTGTGGGGCTGGCACAGGCCGCTCTCCAGCTAGGCCTTGCTCTTCTGCTCGGCACTGGCCCTCTGCTGCTGGCCACCGCCAGAGAGAGGCTGCTTGAGCACAGCTCTCCTTACCTCACGAGCCTGTTAACCCAAGGGCTTAGCCTACTGACATGGCTGCCGAGTGTGCCAGCACTCTGGCCTTTCTCTCTTTTTCTAACTTTTGGCCTGTAGCTTTTTGCCCAGAACTGATTCCGGCACCAAGGAGCAGGCAGGCGTGCCAAGAACATCGCAAGCGTGTGAGGGGGAAGGAGGGAGAGGTGCCCCAGGACAAATGCCTGGAGACACTGCCTGAGGCTGCAGGGCTGGCGTGAGGAAAGCCAAAGGCCACCTGGAGCTGAAGCTGGCAAGAGCCAGGAAAGGCAAGCGGCAAGGCTCCTACAAGTGCACCAGCAGCAAAAGGAAGGCGAGGGCAAAGGGCAGCCTGCTGCTAAAGGCGGGGGGCAGGGGCCCTGGGGACAAAGGACACTGAAAACACAGATGTCCTGAAGGCTTTCTTCACCAGCTGACCGTGAGCCAGCAATGTGCGCTTGTGGCCACGAAGGCCGCTGGTATCCTGGGAAGCCGCAGGAAGAGCATTGCCAGAGGGCCGCTGGGGAGGGAGGGGGTGGGAGTCAGGGGCAGGCTCCTTCCGCTCTCCTCAGCCCTGCTGAGGCCACACGTGGAGTCTGGGGTGCAGTTCTGGGCTCCCCAGGACAACATCCGCACGGACGGAGTGGAGCGAGGCCTGCAAAGGGCCACCAAGAGGAGGAAGGGACTGGAGCAGCTCTCCTACGAGGAGAGGCTGAGCGAGCTGGGCCTCTTCAGCCTGGGCAGGAGAAGGCGGAGGCAGGCGGGCGGATCTCAGCAAGCTCTTCTCTGCCTCTGCAATAGGCCTCTGCCTAGCACTGCCTGAGGGCATGCCTCGGAGGGGCCCAAGACAGCTGTTCTGCCACTACGTGAACCTCTGCGTGCCTGAGCCATGTGAGGGGCATGGCGATTTTGTGCCAGTGTCTGCGTGGGCACGGTGTGGGTTTGGGAGGCGCAAGTGGAAGCGTGGAGGGGCAGTTCTCCTGCGGCTGCACCTAGCATGCCACTGCTCCAGTGGGGGCTGAAGAGGGCTCCTCGGCAAGCCCTTGCTGGTGGCGGAGCCATTGCAGAAGAGCTTGTATGCTGCGCGCACCTCTCCTTTGGTAAGGGGAAAGTTTGGCAAGAGTCGGGAGGTGCAGAGGGGCACTTTGGTGGAGGCCGGAATAGGCAGGACTGCCAGTGGAGGCGCGGGAGAGCACTAGTGTGCGAGCACGTGCAGGTGGGGAGCCGTTATAGCAGCGCGGCACTGTCTGTCGGCATGTGTCGTTAGGCATGGTGTCAGTCTGGGAAGAGCGAGGAAGCGCAGCGGCGCAGTTCTTGTTTGACTGGACTAGGCCTGCAAGAACAGCGGAGGAGCCCGAGAGAAGCTGTGGGGGCTTCCTTGATGGTGCATGAGCCTTGCCAGGTGCATGGTGATTTTTGTGCCAATGTCTGAGGAGGCACGGTGTCGTTTTGTGAAAAGAGGAAGTGCCGCAGGGCAGGTATTGCTTGCTGCTCTAGGCATGCAAGAGAAGCGGCGGGGCTGCAGAGAACAACTCTGCGAGAGCAAATGCGGAGTGCTGGAGAGGCCTGGTGAGGCGGGAGCAGTGTCCGGGTTTCTGAGCGAGGGCTCGTGCCTTGCCCGCGGCCCTTGGGCCATGCTTGCTGGCGTGCCGGTGCGCGGTGGGTGTGTTTGGGGCTGGGGCGCTTGTGCCTCTTGCCGGGCAGTTGGTGCCTGTTGCCAAGGCCATTGTCAGCGTTGCCCGGGGTGTCGGCGAGTTCTGTGTTCTGGCCGGCGTGGAGGCAGGCTGCCCTGGCCGCAGGCTTGGTGTGCTGGTGGCAGCCAGGGGGCTGGCGTGGGGCCCGGCACCGTCATCGGCCTGGGGTAGTGTGTGGGGGCCATGAGCTGCCTCTGGGCGTTGGTGCAGAGGGAGCTGTGGGGACTTGTTGAGGGCACGGGTGCTGGCAGCAGCCACTGAAGCCTTCTCTCCTCCTTTGCTTTGCACGCCGGCCAAGCGTGGCGTGGCGCTGAGCAGCTCCCGAGGACATGCCGGGCCCATGCAGCACAGGCGAGCACGCCGGCGTTGGTGTGTGGAGGGGGGCCTGTGCTGTGTGGCAGGTAAGGAGTCGCGTGTCAGGCCCCGGGGAGTTGCGGGTCCTTGGGAGGGGTGGGAGAGAGCGCAGGACCCTTCTGGGTGGTCCTGCCTGGTGCCTCGATGGAGTCCGCCACAGCGGTGAGAGGAGGGTCCTCTTGAGCCGTGGGGCCATGGGGCTGCGCGGGGCTTGTTTCTTGGGGGCTGTGGCCCGGCGGCAGCCGCTGCTGGCCTTGCTCCTCCTTCTTCTCTGCCCGGTGGCCGAGCGTGGCTGTGGGCAGCTCCCGAGGACGTCCCGGGCTGCTGCGGTGCAGTGTGCAGGCGAGCACGTCAGCAGTGGTGTGCGGAGGGCGGCCTTTGCCACAGGGCAGGTCAGCGGCCGCGTGCAGGGACCCGGGGTGCTGGGGAGGTTGGGGAGAGGGGCCAGGGCCCTTTGGGTGGTGCCGCCTGGTGCCTTGGGGATCTCAGTGCAGTGCCCCAGGGCAGCGGGAAGGTAATGCCCTAGGGCCGGGGAATCTGGCTCCCGCGGGGCTTGTCTCTTGAGGGGCTGGCACTGGCATCATCCACTGATGGCCTCACTCCTCCTTTTGCTTTGCCCGGCGGCCGAGCACGGTGCTGAGCAGCTCCCGATGGCATCCCAGGGCCCTGCATCTCGGCGCTGGAGGCCAGCACACCAGCAGCAGCTGGCGGCATTCGCTCTCATCAGGAGCAACTTGTGTCTCGTCAGCTGAGTGCCTCTTTGTGTTTGCCTATTGCTGTTGCTGCTGCGGCTGCTGCTGGGGGTACCTTTCCGAAAGGAGATTCCTCCAGGCTGCCCTCCTCTATCCCCTTGTAAGAAGGCCTTGCAGCGGAGAAGACGCCCTGCTGCGAGGTCGCTCAAGACCTCTGAGCGAGCGCCTGTGTTGGGGTTTGAGCTTTTTAAGGATGCTTGTGAGAGCTTGGCTTCTGAGACCTCAAAGCAGCAGCATGTCTTTCAGAAGGCACTGTAGGCCTGGAAGATGCAGAGGCGTCTGCCTGCGCCAGGCCCTTTCCCAAGGCGGGGAGTTGCTCGCCCCTTTCTCTTGATGCTCTGCCAAAGGTGGGCTAGCCCCCACACAGGCACATTCTGCATGCCATGTGGCAGCATGCTGGCAAAGCCAAAAACCTCCCTGGCGCTTCCAAAATCATTCACCCCGTTTTTGGCCCAAGACCGCTGGTGGCTCTTTTGCCCTCGGGAAACTGCCACGGCTGCTCTTTTTCCCCGCTCAGGAAATCCCTGAGCACTTGCCCATGGGAAGGGTGTGGGGCTGGCACAGGCCGCTCTCCAGCTAGGCCTTGCTCTTCTGCTCGGCACTGGCCCTCTGCTGCTGGCCACCGCCAGAGAGAGAGGCTGCTTGAGCACAGCTCTCCTTACCTCACGAGCCTGTTAACCCAAGGGCTTAGCCTACTGACCTGGCTGCCGAGTGTGCCAGCACTCTGGCCTTTCTCTCTTTTTCTAACTTTTGGCCTGTAGCTTTTTGCCCAGAACTGATTCCGGCACCAAGGAGCAGGCAGGCGTGCCAAGAACATTGCAAGCGTGTGAGGGGGAAGGAGGGAGAGGTGCCCCAGGACAATTGCCTGGAGACACTGCCTGAGGCTGCAGGGCTGGCGTGAGGAAAGCCAAAGGCCACCTGGAGCTGAAGCTGGCAAGGGCCAGGAAAGGCAAGCGGCAAGGCTCCTACAAGTGCACCAGCAGCAAAAGGAAGGCGAGGGCAAAGGGCGGCCTGCTGCTAAAGGCGGGGGGCAGGGGCCCTGGGGACAAAGGACACTGAAAACACAGATGTCCTGAAGGCTTTCTTCACCAGCTGACCGTGAGCCAGCAATGTGCGCTTGTGGCCACGAAGGCCGCTGGTATCCTGGGAAGCCGCAGGAAGAGCATTGCCAGAGGGCCGCTGGGGAGGGAGGGGGTGGGAGTCAGGGGCAGGCTCCTTCCGCTCTCCTCAGCCCTGCTGAGGCCACACGTGGAGTCTGGGGTGCAGTTCTGGGCTCCCCAGGACAACATCCGCACGGACGGAGTGGAGCGAGGCCTGCAAAGGGCCACCAAGAGGAGGAAGGGACTGAGCAGCTCTCCTACGAGGAGAGGCTGAGCGAGCTGGGCCTCTTCAGCCTGGGCAGGAGAAGGCGGAGGCAGGCGGGCGGATCTCAGCAAGCTCTTCTCTGCCTCTGCAATAGGCCTCTGCCTAGCACTGCCTGAGGGGATGCCTCGGAGGGGCCCAAGACAGCTGTTCTGCCACTACGTGAACCTCTGCGTGCCTGAGCCATGTGAGGGGCATGCGAATTTTGTGCCAGTGTCTGCGTGGGCACGGTGTGGGTTTGGGAGGCGCAAGTGGAAGCGTGGAGGGGCAGTTCTCCTGCGGCTGCACCTGGCATGCCACTGCTCCAGTGGGGGCTGAAGAGGGCTCCTCGGCAAGCCCTTGCTGGTGGCGGAGCCATTGCAGAAGAGCTTGTATGCTGCGCGCACCTCTCCTTTGGTAAGGGGAAAGTTTGGCAAGAGTCGGGAGGTGCAGAGGGGCACTTTGGTGGAGGCCGGAATAGGCAGGACTGCCAGTGGAGGCGCGGGAGAGCACTAGTGTGCGAGCACGTGCAGGTGGGGAGCCGTTATAGCAGCGCGGCACTGTCTGTCGGCATGTGTCGTTAGGCATGGTGTCAGTCTGGGAAGAGCGAGGAAGCGCAGCGGCGCAGTTCTTGTTTGACTGGACTAGGCCTGCAAGAACAGCGGAGGAGCCCGAGAGAAGCTGTGGGCGCTTCCTTGATGGTGCATGAGCCTTGCCAGGTGCATGGTGATTTTTGTGCCAATGTCTGAGGAGGCACGGTGTCAGTTTGTGAAAAGAGGAAGTGCCGCAGGGCAGGTATTGCTTGCTGCTCTAGGCATGCAAGAGAAGCGGCGGGGCTGCAGAGAACAACTCTGCGAGAGCAAATGCGGAGTGCTGGAGAGGCCTGGTGAGGCGGGAGCAGTGTCCGGGTTTCTGAGCGAGGGCTCGTGCCTTGCCCGCGGCCCTTGGGCCATGCTTGCTGGCGTGCCGGTGCACGGTGGGTGTGTTTGGGGCTGGGGCGCTTGTGCCTCTTGCCGGGCAGTTGGTGCCTGTTGCCAAGGCCATTGTCAGCGTTGCCCAGGGTGTCGGCGAGTTCTGTGTTCTGGCCGGCGTGGAGGCAGGCTGCCCTGGCCGCAGGCTTGGTGTGCTGGTGGCAGCCAGGGGGCTGGCGTGGGGCCCGGCACCGTCATCGGCCTGGGGTAGTGTGTGGGGGCCAAGAGCTGCCTCTGGGCGTTGGTGCAGAGGGAGCTGTGGGGACTTGTTGAGGGCACGGGTGCTGGCAGCAGCCACTGAAGCCTTCTCTCCTCCTTTGCTTTGCACGCCGGCCGAGCGTGGCGTGGCGCTGAGCAGCTCCCGAGGACATGCCGGGCCCATGCAGCACAGGCGAGCACGCCGGCGTTGGTGTGTGGAGGGGGCCTGTGCTGTGTGGCAGGTAAGGAGTCGCGTGTCAGGCCCCGGGGAGTTGGGGGTCCTTGGGAGGGGTGGGAGAGAGCGCAGGACCCTTCTGGGTGGTCCTGCCTGGTGCCTCGGGGGTCTCGATGGAGTCCGCCACAGCGGTGAGAGGAGGGTCCTCTTGAGCCGTGGCGCCATGGGGCTGCGCGGGGCTTGTTTCTTGGGGGCTGTGGCCCGGCGGCAGCCGCTGCTGGCCTTGCTCCTCCTTCTTCTCTGCCCGGTGGCCGAGCGTGGCTGTGGGCAGCTCCCGAGGACGTCCCGGGCTGCTGCGGTGCAGTGTGCAGGCGAGCACGTCAGCAGTGGTGTGCGGAGGGCGGCCTTTGCCACAGGGCAGGTCAGCGGCCGCGTGCAGGGACCCGGGGTGCTGGGGAGGTTGGGGAGAGGGGCCAGGGCCCTTTGGGTGGTGCCGCCTGGTGCCTTGGGGATCTCAGTGCAGTGCCCCAGGGCAGCGGGAAGGTAATGCCCTAGGGCCGGGGAATCTGGCTCCCACGGGGCTTGTCTCTTGGGGTGCTGGCACTGGCATCATCCACTGATGGCCTCACTCCTCCTTTTGCCTTGCCCGGCGGCCGAGCACGGTGCTGAGCAGCTCCCGATGGCATCCCAGGGCCCTGCATCTCGGCGCTGGAGGCCAGCACACCAGCAGCAGCTGGCGGCATTCGCACTCATCAGGAGCAACTTGTGTCTCGTCAGCTGAGTGCCTCTTTGTGTTTGCCTATTGCTGTTGCTGCTGCGGCTGCTGCTGGGGGTACCTTTCCGAAAGGAGATTCCTCCAGGCTGCCCTCCTCTATCCCCTTGTAAGAAGGCCTTGCAGCGGAGAAGACGCCCTGCTGCGAGGTCGCTCAAGACCTCTGAGCGAGCGCCTGTGTTGGGGTTTGAGCTTTTTAAGGATGCTTGTGAGAGCTTGGCTTCTGAGACCTCAAAGCAGCAGCATGTCTTTCAGAAGGCACTGTAGGCCTGGAAGATGCAGAGGCGTCTGCCTGCGCCAGGCCCTTTCCCAAGGCGGGGAGTTGCTCGCCCCTTTCTCTTGATGCTCTGCCAAAGGTGGGCTAGCCCCCACACAGGCACATTCTGCATGCCATGTGGCAGCATGCTGGCGAAGCCAAAAACCTCCCTGGCGCTTCCAAAATCATTCACCCCGTTTTTGGCCCAAGACCGCTGGTGGCTCTTTTGCCCTCGGGAAACTGCCACGGCTGCTCTTTTTCCCCGCTCAGGAAATCCCTGAGCACTTGCCCGTGGGAAGGGTGTGGGGCTGGCACAGGCCGCTCTCCAGCTAGGCCTTGCTCTTCTGCTCGGCACTGGCCCTCTGCTGCTGGCCACCGCCAGAGAGAGGCTGCTTGAGCACAGCTCTCCTTACCTCACGAGCCTGTTAACCCAAGGGCTTAGCCTACTGACCTGGCTGCCGAGTGTGCCAGCACTCTGGCCTTTCTCTCTTTTTCTAACTTTTGGCCTGTAGCTTTTTGCCCAGAACTGATTCCGGCACCAAGGAGCAGGCAGGCGTGCCAAGAACATTGCAAGCGTGTGAGGGGGAAGGAGGGAGAGGTGCCCCAGGACAAATGCCTGGAGACACTGCCTGAGGCTGCAGGGCTGGCGTGAGGAAAGCCAAAGGCCACCTGGAGCTGAAGCTGGCAAGGGCCAGGAAAGGCAAGCGGCAAGGCTCCTACAAGTGCACCAGCAGCAAAAGGAAGGCGAGGGCAAAGGGCAGCCTGCTGCTAAAGGCGGGGGGCAGGGGCCCTGGGGACAAAGGACACTGAAAACACAGATGTCCTGAAGGCTTTCTTCACCAGCTGACCGTGAGCCAGCAATGTGCGCTTGTGGCCACGAAGGCCGCTGGTATCCTGGGAAGCCGCAGGAAGAGCATTGCCAGAGGGCCGCTGGGGAGGGAGGGGGTGGGAGTCAGGGGCAGGCTCCTTCCGCTCTCCTCAGCCCTGCTGAGGCCACACGTGGAGTCTGGGGTGCAGTTCTGGGCTCCCCAGGACAACATCCGCACGGACAGAGTGGAGCGAGGCCTGCAAAGGGCCACCAAGAGGAGGAAGGGACTGGAGCAGCTCTCCTACGAGGAGAGGCTGAGCGAGCTGGGCCTCTTCAGCCTGGGCAGGAGAAGGCGGAGGCAGGCGGGCGGATCTCAGCAAGCTCTTCTCTGCCTCTGCAATAGGCCTCTGCCTAGCACTGCCTGAGGGCATGCCTCGGAGGGGCCCAAGACAGCTGTTCTGCCACTACGTGAACCTCTGCGTGCCTGAGCCATGTGAGGGGCATGGCGATTTTGTGCCAGTGTCTGCGTGGGCACGGTGTGGGTTTGGGAGGCGCAAGTGGAAGCGTGGAGGGGCAGTTCTCCTGCGGCTGCACCTAGCATGCCACTGCTCCAGTGGGGGCTGAAGAGGGCTCCTCGGCAAGCCCTTGCTGGTGGCGGAGCCATTGCAGAAGAGCTTGTATGCTGCGCGCACCTCTCCTTTGGTAAGGGGAAAGTTTGGCAAGAGTCGGGAGGTGCAGAGGGGCACTTTGGTGGAGGCCGGAATAGGCAGGACTGCCAGTGGAGGCGCGGGAGAGCACTAGTGTGCGAGCACGTGCAGGTGGGGAGCCGTTATAGCAGCGCGGCACTGTCTGTCGGCATGTGTCGTTAGGCATGGTGTCAGTCTGGGAAGAGCGAGGAAGCGCAGCGGCGCAGTTCTTGTTTGACTGGACTAGGCCTGCAAGAACAGCGGAGGAGCCCGAGAGAAGCTGTGGGCGCTTCCTTGATGGTGCATGAGCCTTGCCAGGTGCATGGTGATTTTTGTGCCAATGTCTGAGGAGGCACGGTGTCAGTTTGTGAAAAGAGGAAGTGCCGCAGGGCAGGTATTGCTTGCTGCTCTAGGCATGCAAGAGAAGCGGCGGGGCTGCAGAGAACAACTCTGCGAGAGCAAATGCGGAGTGCTGGAGAGGCCTGGTGAGGCGGGAGCAGTGTCCGGGTTTCTGAGCGAGGGCTCGTGCCTTGCCCGCGGCCCTTGGGCCATGCTTGCTGGCGTGCCGGTGCGCGGTGGGTGTGTTTGGGGCTGGGGCGCTTGTGCCTCTTGCCGGGCAGTTGGTGCCTGTTGCCAAGGCCATTGTCAGCGTTGCCCGGGGTGTCGGCGAGTTCTGTGTTCTGGCCGGCGTGGAGGCAGGCTGCCCTGGCCGCAGGCTTGGTGTGCTGGTGGCAGCCAGGGGGCTGGCGTGGGGCCCGGCACCGTCATCGGCCTGGGGTAGTGTGTGGGGGCCATGAGCTGCCTCTGGGCGTTGGTGCAGAGGGAGCTGTGGGGACTTGTTGAGGGCACGGGTGCTGGCAGCAGTCACTGAAGCCTTCTCTCCTCCTTTGCTTTGCACGCCGGCCGAGCGTGGCGTGGCGCTGAGCAGCTCCCGAGGACATGCCGGGCCCATGCAGCACAGGCGAGCACGCCGGCGTTGGTGTGTGGAGGGGGCCTGTGCTGTGTGGCAGGTAAGGAGTCGCGTGTCAGGCCCCGGGGAGTTGCGGGTCCTTGGGAGGGGTGGGAGAGAGCGCAGGACCCTTCTGGGTGGTCCTGCCTGGTGCCTCGGGGGTCTCGATGGAGTCCGCCACAGCGGTGAGAGGAGGGTCCTCTTGAGCCGTGGGGCCATGGGGCTGCGCGGGGCTTGTTTCTTGGGGGCTGTGGCCCGGCGGCAGCCGCTGCTGGCCTTGCTCCTCCTTCTTCTGTGCCCGGTGGCCGAGCGTGGCTGTGGGCAGCTCCCGAGGACGTCCCGGGCTGCTGCGGTGCAGTGTGCAGGCGAGCACGTCAGCAGTGGTGTGCGGAGGGCGGCCTTTGCCACAGGGCAGGTCAGCGGCCGCGTGCAGGGACCCGGGGTGCTGGGGAGGTTGGGGAGAGGGGCCAGGGCCCTTTGGGTGGTGCCGCCTGGTGCCTTGGGGATCTCAGTGCAGTGCCCCAGGGCAGCGGGAAGGTAATGCCCTAGGGCCGGGGAATCTGGCTCCCGCGGGGCTTGTCTCTTGAGGGGCTGGCACTGGCATCATCCACTGATGGCCTCACTCCTCCTTTTGCTTTGCCCGGCGGCCAAGCACGGTGCTGAGCAGCTCCCGATGGCATCCCAGGGCCCTGCATCTCGGCGCTGGAGGCCAGCACACCAGCAGCAGCTGGCGGCATTCGCTCTCATCAGGAGCAACTTGTGTCTCGTCAGCTGAGTGCCTCTTTGTGTTTGCCTATTGCTGTTGCTGCTGCGGCTGCTGCTGGGGGTACCTTTCCGAAAGGAGATTCCTCCAGGCTGCCCTCCTCTATCCCCTTGTAAGAAGGCCTTGCAGCGGAGAAGACGCCCTGCTGCGAGGTCGCTCAAGACCTCTGAGCGAGCGCCTGTGTTGGGTTTTGAGCTTTTTAAGGATGCTTGTGAGAGCTTGGCTTCTGAGACCTCAAAGCAGCAGCATGTCTTTCAGAAGGCACTGTAGGCCTGGAAGATGCAGAGGCGTCTGCCTGCGCCAGGCCCTTTCCCAAGGCGGGGAGTTGCTCGCCCCTTTCTCTTGATGCTCTGCCAAAGGTGGGCTAGCCCCCACACAGGCACATTCTGCATGCCATGTGGCAGCATGCTGGCGAAGCCAAAAACCTCCCTGGCGCTTCCAAAATCATTCACCCCGTTTTTGGCCCAAGACCGCTGGTGGCTCTTTTGCCCTCGGGAAACTGCCACGGCTGCTCTTTTTCCCCGCTCAGGAAATCCCTGAGCACTTGCCCGTGGGAAGGGTGTGGGGCTGGCACAGGCCGCTCTCCAGCTAGGCCTTGCTCTTCTGCTCGGCACTGGCCCTCTGCTGCTGGCCACCGCCAGAGAGAGGCTGCTTGAGCACAGCTCTCCTTACCTCACGAGCCTGTTAACCCAAGGGCTTAGCCTACTGACATGGCTGCCGAGTGTGCCAGCACTCTGGCCTTTCTCTCTTTTTCTAACTTTTGGCCTGTAGCTTTTTGCCCAGAACTGATTCCGGCACCAAGGAGCAGGCAGGCGTGCCAAGAACATTGCAAGCGTGTGAGGGGGAAGGAGGGAGAGGTGCCCCAGGACAAATGCCTGGAGACACTGCCTGAGGCTGCAGGGCTGGCGTGAGGAAAGCCAAAGGCCACCTGGAGCTGAAGCTGGCAAGGGCCAGGAAAGGCAAGCGGCAAGGCTCCTACAAGTGCACCAGCAGCAAAAGGAAGGCGAGGGCAAAGGGCAGCCTGCTGCTAAAGGCGGGGGGCAGGGGCCCTGGGGACAAAGGACACTGAAAACACAGATGTCCTGAAGGCTTTCTTCACCAGCTGACCGTGAGCCAGCAATGTGCGCTTGTGGCCACGAAGGCCGCTGGTATCCTGGGAAGCCGCAGGAAGAGCATTGCCAGAGGGCCGCTGGGGAGGGAGGGGGTGGGAGTCAGGGGCAGGCTCCTTCCGCTCTCCTCAGCCCTGCTGAGGCCACACGTGGAGTCTGGGGTGCAGTTCTGGGCTCCCCAGGACAACATCCGCACGGACGGAGTGGAGCGAGGCCTGCAAAGGGCCACCAAGAGGAGGAAGGGACTGGAGCAGCTCTCCTACGAGGAGAGGCTGAGCGAGCTGGGCCTCTTCAGCCTGGGCAGGAGAAGGCGGAGGCAGGCGGGCGGATCTCAGCAAGCTCTTCTCTGCCTCTGCAATAGGCCTCTGCCTAGCACTGCCTGAGGGCATGCCTCGGAGGGGCCCAAGACAGCTGTTCTGCCACTACGTGAACCTCTGCGTGCCTGAGCCATGTGAGGGGCATGGCGATTTTGTGCCAGTGTCTGCGTGGGCACGGTGTGGGTTTGGGAGGCGCAAGTGGAAGCGTGGAGGGGCAGTTCTCCTGCGGCTGCACCTAGCATGCCACTGCTCCAGTGGGGGCTGAAGAGGGCTCCTCGGCAAGCCCTTGCTGGTGGCGGAGCCATTGCAGAAGAGCTTGTATGCTGCGCGCACCTCTCCTTTGGTAAGGGGAAAGTTTGGCAAGAGTCGGGAGGTGCAGAGGGGCACTTTGGTGGAGGCCGGAATAGGCAGGACTGCCAGTGGAGGCGCGGGAGAGCACTAGTGTGCGAGCACGTGCAGGTGGGGAGCCGTTATAGCAGCGCGGCACTGTCTGTCGGCATGTGTCGTTAGGCATGGTGTCAGTCTGGGAAGAGCGAGGAAGCGCAGCGGCGCAGTTCTTGTTTGACTGGACTAGGCCTGCAAGAACAGCGGAGGAGCCCGAGAGAAGCTGTGGGCGCTTCCTTGATGGTGCATGAGCCTTGCCAGGTGCATGGTGATTTTTGTGCCAATGTCTGAGGAGGCACGGTGTCAGTTTGTGAAAAGAGGAAGTGCCGCAGGGCAGGTATTGCTTGCTGCTCTAGGCATGCAAGAGAAGCGGCGGGGCTGCAGAGAACAACTCTGCGAGAGCAAATGCGGAGTGCTGGAGAGGCCTGGTGAGGCGGGAGCAGTGTCCGGGTTTCTGAGCGAGGGCTCGTGCCTTGCCCGCGGCCCTTGGGCCATGCTTGCTGGCGTGCCGGTGCGCGGTGGGTGTGTTTGGGGCTGGGGCGCTTGTGCCTCTTGCCGGGCAGTTGGTGCCTGTTGCCAAGGCCATTGTCAGCGTTGCCCGGGGTGTCGGCGAGTTCTGTGTTCTGGCCGGCGTGGAGGCAGGCTGCCCTGGCCGCAGGCTTGGTGTGCTGGTGGCAGCCAGGGGGCTGGCGTGGGGCCCGGCACCGTCATCGGCCTGGGGTAGTGTGTGGGGGCCATGAGCTGCCTCTGGGCGTTGGTGCAGAGGGAGCTGTGGGGACTTGTTGAGGGCACGGGTGCTGGCAGCAGTCACTGAAGCCTTCTCTCCTCCTTTGCTTTGCACGCCGGCCGAGCGTGGCGTGGCGCTGAGCAGCTCCCGAGGACATGCCGGGCCCATGCAGCACAGGCGAGCACGCCGGCGTTGGTGTGTGGAGGGGGCCTGTGCTGTGTGGCAGGTAAGGAGTCGCGTGTCAGGCCCCGGGGAGTTGCGGGTCCTTGGGAGGGGTGGGAGAGAGCGCAGGACCCTTCTGGGTGGTCCTGCCTGGTGCCTCGGGGGTCTCGATGGAGTCCGCCACAGCGGTGAGAGGAGGGTCCTCTTGAGCCGTGGGGCCATGGGGCTGCGCGGGGCTTGTTTCTTGGGGGCTGTGGCCCGGCGGCAGCCGCTGCTGGCCTTGCTCCTCCTTCTTCTGTGCCCGGTGGCCGAGCGTGGCTGTGGGCAGCTCCCGAGGACGTCCCGGGCTGCTGCGGTGCAGTGTGCAGGCGAGCACGTCAGCAGTGGTGTGCGGAGGGCGGCCTTTGCCACAGGGCAGGTCAGCGGCCGCGTGCAGGGACCCGGGGTGCTGGGGAGGTTGGGGAGAGGGGCCAGGGCCCTTTGGGTGGTGCCGCCTGGTGCCTTGGGGATCTCAGTGCAGTGCCCCAGGGCAGCGGGAAGGTAATGCCCTAGGGCCGGGGAATCTGGCTCCCGCGGGGCTTGTCTCTTGAGGGGCTGGCACTGGCATCATCCACTGATGGCCTCACTCCTCCTTTTGCTTTGCCCGGCGGCCAAGCACGGTGCTGAGCAGCTCCCGATGGCATCCCAGGGCCCTGCATCTCGGCGCTGGAGGCCAGCACACCAGCAGCAGCTGGCGGCATTCGCTCTCATCAGGAGCAACTTGTGTCTCGTCAGCTGAGTGCCTCTTTGTGTTTGCCTATTGCTGTTGCTGCTGCGGCTGCTGCTGGGGGTACCTTTCCGAAAGGAGATTCCTCCAGGCTGCCCTCCTCTATCCCCTTGTAAGAAGGCCTTGCAGCGGAGAAGACGCCCTGCTGCGAGGTCGCTCAAGACCTCTGAGCGAGCGCCTGTGTTGGGTTTTGAGCTTTTTAAGGATGCTTGTGAGAGCTTGGCTTCTGACACCTCAAAGCAGCAGCATGTCTTTCAGAAGGCACTGTAGGCCTGGAAGATGCAGAGGCGTCTGCCTGCGCCAGGCCCTTTCCCAAGGCGGGGAGTTGCTCGCCCCTTTCTCTTGATGCTCTGCCAAAGGTGGGCTAGCCCCCACACAGGCACATTCTGCATGCCATGTGGCAGCATGCTGGCGAAGCCAAAAACCTCCCTGGCGCTTCCAAAATCATTCACCCCGTTTTTGGCCCAAGACCGCTGGTGGCTCTTTTGCCCTCGGGAAACTGCCACGGCTGCTCTTTTTCCCCGCTCAGGAAATCCCTGAGCACTTGCCCGTGGGAAGGGTGTGGGGCTGGCACAGGCCGCTCTCCAGCTAGGCCTTGCTCTTCTGCTCGGCACTGGCCCTCTGCTGCTGGCCACCGCCAGAGAGAGGCTGCTTGAGCACAGCTCTCCTTACCTCACGAGCCTGTTAACCCAAGGGCTTAGCCTACTGACATGGCTGCCGAGTGTGCCAGCACTCTGGCCTTTCTCTCTTTTTCTAACTTTTGGCCTGTAGCTTTTTGCCCAGAACTGATTCCGGCACCAAGGAGCAGGCAGGCGTGCCAAGAACATCGCAAGCGTGTGAGGGGGAAGGAGGGAGAGGTGCCCCAGGACAAATGCCTGGAGACACTGCCTGAGGCTGCAGGGCTGGCGTGAGGAAAGCCAAAGGCCACCTGGAGCTGAAGCTGGCAAGGGCCAGGAAAGGCAAGCGGCAAGGCTCCTACAAGTGCACCAGCAGCAAAAGGAAGGCGAGGGCAAAGGGCAGCCTGCTGCTAAAGGCGGGGGGCAGGGGCCCTGGGGACAAAGGACACTGAAAACACAGATGTCCTGAAGGCTTTCTTCACCAGCTGACCGTGAGCCAGCAATGTGCGCTTGTGGCCACGAAGGCCGCTGGTATCCTGGGAAGCCGCAGGAAGAGCATTGCCAGAGGGCCGCTGGGGAGGGAGGGGGTGGGAGTCAGGGGCAGGCTCCTTCCGCTCTCCTCAGCCCTGCTGAGGCCACACGTGGAGTCTGGGGTGCAGTTCTGGGCTCCCCAGGACAACATCCGCACGGACGGAGTGGAGCGAGGCCTGCAAAGGGCCACCAAGAGGAGGAAGGGACTGGAGCAGCTCTCCTACGAGGAGAGGCTGAGCGAGCTGGGCCTCTTCAGCCTGGGCAGGAGAAGGCGGAGGCAGGCGGGCGGATCTCAGCAAGCTCTTCTCTGCCTCTGCAATAGGCCTCTGCCTAGCACTGCCTGAGGGCATGCCTCGGAGGGGCCCAAGACAGCTGTTCTGCCACTACGTGAACCTCTGCGTGCCTGAGCCATGTGAGGGGCATGGCGATTTTGTGCCAGTGTCTGCGTGGGCACGGTGTGGGTTTGGGAGGCGCAAGTGGAAGCGTGGAGGGGCAGTTCTCCTGCGGCTGCACCTAGCATGCCACTGCTCCAGTGGGGGCTGAAGAGGGCTCCTCGGCAAGCCCTTGCTGGTGGCGGAGCCATTGCAGAAGAGCTTGTATGCTGCGCGCACCTCTCCTTTGGTAAGGGGAAAGTTTGGCAAGAGTCGGGAGGTGCAGAGGGGCACTTTGGTGGAGGCCGGAATAGGCAGGACTGCCAGTGGAGGCGCGGGAGAGCACTAGTGTGCGAGCACGTGCAGGTGGGGAGCCGTTATAGCAGCGCGGCACTGTCTGTCGGCATGTGTCGTTAGGCATGGTGTCAGTCTGGGAAGAGCGAGGAAGCGCAGCGGCGCAGTTCTTGTTTGACTGGACTAGGCCTGCAAGAACAGCGGAGGAGCCCGAGAGAAGCTGTGGGCGCTTCCTTGATGGTGCATGAGCCTTGCCAGGTGCATGGTGATTTTTGTGCCAATGTCTGAGGAGGCACGGTGTCAGTTTGTGAAAAGAGGAAGTGCCGCAGGGCAGGTATTGCTTGCTGCTCTAGGCATGCAAGAGAAGCGGCGGGGCTGCAGAGAACAACTCTGCGAGAGCAAATGCGGAGTGCTGGAGAGGCCTGGTGAGGCGGGAGCAGTGTCCGGGTTTCTGAGCGAGGGCTCGTGCCTTGCCCGCGGCCCTTGGGCCATGCTTGCTGGCGTGCCGGTGCGCGGTGGGTGTGTTTGGGGCTGGGGCGCTTGTGCCTCTTGCCGGGCAGTTGGTGCCTGTTGCCAAGGCCATTGTCAGCGTTGCCCGGGGTGTCGGCGAGTTCTGTGTTCTGGCCGGCGTGGAGGCAGGCTGCCCTGGCCGCAGGCTTGGTGTGCTGGTGGCAGCCAGGGGGCTGGCGTGGGGCCCGGCACCGTCATCGGCCTGGGGTAGTGTGTGGGGGCCATGAGCTGCCTCTGGGCGTTGGTGCAGAGGGAGCTGTGGGGACTTGTTGAGGGCACGGGTGCTGGCAGCAGTCACTGAAGCCTTCTCTCCTCCTTTGCTTTGCACGCCGGCCAAGCGTGGCGTGGCGCTGAGCAGCTCCCGAGGACATGCCGGGCCCATGCAGCACAGGCGAGCACGCCGGCGTTGGTGTGTGGAGGGGGCCTGTGCTGTGTGGCAGGTAAGGAGTCGCGTGTCAGGCCCCGGGGAGTTGCGGGTCCTTGGGAGGGGTGGGAGAGAGCGCAGGACCCTTCTGGGTGGTCCTGCCTGGTGCCTCGGGGGTCTCGATGGAGTCCGCCACAGCGGTGAGAGGAGGGTCCTCTTGAGCCGTGGGGCCATGGGGCTGCGCGGGGCTTGTTTCTTGGGGGCTGTGGCCCGGCGGCAGCCGCTGCTGGCCTTGCTCCTCCTTCTTCTGTGCCCGGTGGCCGAGCGTGGCTGTGGGCAGCTCCCGAGGACGTCCCGGGCTGCTGCGGTGCAGTGTGCAGGCGAGCACGTCAGCAGTGGTGTGCGGAGGGCGGCCTTTGCCACAGGGCAGGTCAGCGGCCGCGTGCAGGGACCCGGGGTGCTGGGGAGGTTGGGGAGAGGGGCCAGGGCCCTTTGGGTGGTGCCGCCTGGTGCCTTGGGGATCTCAGTGCAGTGCCCCAGGGCAGCGGGAAGGTAATGCCCTAGGGCCGGGGAATCTGGCTCCCGCGGGGCTTGTCTCTTGAGGGGCTGGCACTGGCATCATCCACTGATGGCCTCACTCCTCCTTTTGCTTTGCCCGGCGGCCAAGCACGGTGCTGAGCAGCTCCCGATGGCATCCCAGGGCCCTGCATCTCGGCGCTGGAGGCCAGCACACCAGCAGCAGCTGGCGGCATTCGCTCTCATCAGGAGCAACTTGTGTCTCGTCAGCTGAGTGCCTCTTTGTGTTTGCCTATTGCTGTTGCTGCTGCGGCTGCTGCTGGGGGTACCTTTCCGAAAGGAGATTCCTCCAGGCTGCCCTCCTCTATCCCCTTGTAAGAAGGCCTTGCAGCGGAGAAGACGCCCTGCTGCGAGGTCGCTCAAGACCTCTGAGCGAGCGCCTGTGTTGGGTTTTGAGCTTTTTAAGGATGCTTGTGAGAGCTTGGCTTCTGACACCTCAAAGCAGCAGCATGTCTTTCAGAAGGCACTGTAGGCCTGGAAGATGCAGAGGCGTCTGCCTGCGCCAGGCCCTTTCCCAAGGCGGGGAGTTGCTCGCCCCTTTCTCTTGATGCTCTGCCAAAGGTGGGCTAGCCCCCACACAGGCACATTCTGCATGCCATGTGGCAGCATGCTGGCGAAGCCAAAAACCTCCCTGGCGCTTCCAAAATCATTCACCCCGTTTTTGGCCCAAGACCGCTGGTGGCTCTTTTGCCCTCAGGAAACTGCCACGGCTGCTCTTTTTCCCCGCTCAGGAAATCCCTGAGCACTTGCCCGTGGGAAGGGTGTGGGGCTGGCACAGGCCGCTCTCCAGCTAGGCCTTGCTCTTCTGCTCGGCACTGGCCCTCTGCTGCTGGCCACCGCCAGAGAGAGGCTGCTTGAGCACAGCTCTCCTTACCTCACGAGCCTGTTAACCCAAGGGCTTAGCCTACTGACATGGCTGCCGAGTGTGCCAGCACTCTGGCCTTTCTCTCTTTTTCTAACTTTTGGCCTGTAGCTTTTTGCCCAGAACTGATTCCGGCACCAAGGAGCAGGCAGGCGTGCCAAGAACATCGCAAGCGTGTGAGGGGGAAGGAGGGAGAGGTGCCCCAGGACAAATGCCTGGAGACACTGCCTGAGGCTGCAGGGCTGGCGTGAGGAAAGCCAAAGGCCACCTGGAGCTGAAGCTGGCAAGGGCCAGGAAAGGCAAGCGGCAAGGCTCCTACAAGTGCACCAGCAGCAAAAGGAAGGCGAGGGCAAAGGGCAGCCTGCTGCTAAAGGCGGGGGGCAGGGGCCCTGGGGACAAAGGACACTGAAAACACAGATGTCCTGAAGGCTTTCTTCACCAGCTGACCGTGAGCCAGCAATGTGCGCTTGTGGCCACGAAGGCCGCTGGTATCCTGGGAAGCCGCAGGAAGAGCATTGCCAGAGGGCCGCTGGGGAGGGAGGGGGTGGGAGTCAGGGGCAGGCTCCTTCCGCTCTCCTCAGCCCTGCTGAGGCCACACGTGGAGTCTGGGGTGCAGTTCTGGGCTCCCCAGGACAACATCCGCACGGACGGAGTGGAGCGAGGCCTGCAAAGGGCCACCAAGAGGAGGAAGGCACTGGAGCAGCTCTCCTACGAGGAGAGGCTGAGCGAGCTGGGCCTCTTCAGCCTGGGCAGGAGAAGGCGGAGGCAGGCGGGCGGATCTCAGCAAGCTCTTCTCTGCCTCTGCAATAGGCCTCTGCCTAGCACTGCCTGAGGGCATGCCTCGGAGGGGCCCAAGACAGCTGTTCTGCCACTACGTGAACCTCTGCGTGCCTGAGCCATGTGAGGGGCATGGCGATTTTGTGCCAGTGTCTGCGTGGGCACGGTGTGGGTTTGGGAGGCGCAAGTGGAAGCGTGGAGGGGCAGTTCTCCTGCGGCTGCACCTAGCATGCCACTGCTCCAGTGGGGGCTGAAGAGGGCTCCTCGGCAAGCCCTTGCTGGTGGCGGAGCCATTGCAGAAGAGCTTGTATGCTGCGCGCACCTCTCCTTTGGTAAGGGGAAAGTTTGGCAAGAGTCGGGAGGTGCAGAGGGGCACTTTGGTGGAGGCCGGAATAGGCAGGACTGCCAGTGGAGGCGCGGGAGAGCACTAGTGTGCGAGCACGTGCAGGTGGGGAGCCGTTATAGCAGCGCGGCACTGTCTGTCGGCATGTGTCGTTAGGCATGGTGTCAGTCTGGGAAGAGCGAGGAAGCGCAGCGGCGCAGTTCTTGTTTGACTGGACTAGGCCTGCAAGAACAGCGGAGGAGCCCGAGAGAAGCTGTGGGCGCTTCCTTGATGGTGCATGAGCCTTGCCAGGTGCATGGTGATTTTTGTGCCAATGTCTGAGGAGGCACGGTGTCAGTTTGTGAAAAGAGGAAGTGCCGCAGGGCAGGTATTGCTTGCTGCTCTAGGCATGCAAGAGAAGCGGCGGGGCTGCAGAGAACAACTCTGCGAGAGCAAATGCGGAGTGCTGGAGAGGCCTGGTGAGGCGGGAGCAGTGTCCGGGTTTCTGAGCGAGGGCTCGTGCCTTGCCCGCGGCCCTTGGGCCATGCTTGCTGGCGTGCCGGTGCGCGGTGGGTGTGTTTGGGGCTGGGGCGCTTGTGCCTCTTGCCGGGCAGTTGGTGCCTGTTGCCAAGGCCATTGTCAGCGTTGCCCGGGGTGTCGGCGAGTTCTGTGTTCTGGCCGGCGTGGAGGCAGGCTGCCCTGGCCGCAGGCTTGGTGTGCTGGTGGCAGCCAGGGGGCTGGCGTGGGGCCCGGCACCGTCATCGGCCTGGGGTAGTGTGTGGGGGCCATGAGCTGCCTCTGGGCGTTGGTGCAGAGGGAGCTGTGGGGACTTGTTGAGGGCACGGGTGCTGGCAGCAGTCACTGAAGCCTTCTCTCCTCCTTTGCTTTGCACGCCGGCCGAGCGTGGCGTGGCGCTGAGCAGCTCCCGAGGACATGCCGGGCCCATGCAGCACAGGCGAGCACGCCGGCGTTGGTGTGTGGAGGGGGCCTGTGCTGTGTGGCAGGTAAGGAGTCGCGTGTCAGGCCCCGGGGAGTTGCGGGTCCTTGGGAGGGGTGGGAGAGAGCGCAGGACCCTTCTGGGTGGTCCTGCCTGGTGCCTCGGGGGTCTCGATGGAGTCCGCCACAGCGGTGAGAGGAGGGTCCTCTTGAGCCGTGGGGCCATGGGGCTGCGCGGGGCTTGTTTCTTGGGGGCTGTGGCCCGGCGGCAGCCGCTGCTGGCCTTGCTCCTCCTTCTTCTGTGCCCGGTGGCCGAGCGTGGCTGTGGGCAGCTCCCGAGGACGTCCCGGGCTGCTGCGGTGCAGTGTGCAGGCGAGCACGTCAGCAGTGGTGTGCGGAGGGCGGCCTTTGCCACAGGGCAGGTCAGCGGCCGCGTGCAGGGACCCGGGGTGCTGGGGAGGTTGGGGAGAGGGGCCAGGGCCCTTTGGGTGGTGCCGCCTGGTGCCTTGGGGATCTCAGTGCAGTGCCCCAGGGCAGCGGGAAGGTAATGCCCTAGGGCCGGGGAATCTGGCTCCCGCGGGGCTTGTCTCTTGAGGGGCTGGCACTGGCATCATCCACTGATGGCCTCACTCCTCCTTTTGCTTTGCCCGGCGGCCAAGCACGGTGCTGAGCAGCTCCCGATGGCATCCCAGGGCCCTGCATCTCGGCGCTGGAGGCCAGCACACCAGCAGCAGCTGGCGGCATTCGCTCTCATCAGGAGCAACTTGTGTCTCGTCAGCTGAGTGCCTCTTTGTGTTTGCCTATTGCTGTTGCTGCTGCGGCTGCTGCTGGGGGTACCTTTCCGAAAGGAGATTCCTCCAGGCTGCCCTCCTCTATCCCCTTGTAAGAAGGCCTTGCAGCGGAGAAGACGCCCTGCTGCGAGGTCGCTCAAGACCTCTGAGCGAGCGCCTGTGTTGGGTTTTGAGCTTTTTAAGGATGCTTGTGAGAGCTTGGCTTCTGACACCTCAAAGCAGCAGCATGTCTTTCAGAAGGCACTGTAGGCCTGGAAGATGCAGAGGCGTCTGCCTGCGCCAGGCCCTTTCCCAAGGCGGGGAGTTGCTCGCCCCTTTCTCTTGATGCTCTGCCAAAGGTGGGCTAGCCCCCACACAGGCACATTCTGCATGCCATGTGGCAGCATGCTGGCGAAGCCAAAAACCTCCCTGGCGCTTCCAAAATCATTCACCCCGTTTTTGGCCCAAGACCGCTGGTGGCTCTTTTGCCCTCAGGAAACTGCCACGGCTGCTCTTTTTCCCCGCTCAGGAAATCCCTGAGCACTTGCCCGTGGGAAGGGTGTGGGGCTGGCACAGGCCGCTCTCCAGCTAGGCCTTGCTCTTCTGCTCGGCACTGGCCCTCTGCTGCTGGCCACCGCCAGAGAGAGGCTGCTTGAGCACAGCTCTCCTTACCTCACGAGCCTGTTAACCCAAGGGCTTAGCCTACTGACATGGCTGCCGAGTGTGCCAGCACTCTGGCCTTTCTCTCTTTTTCTAACTTTTGGCCTGTAGCTTTTTGCCCAGAACTGATTCCGGCACCAAGGAGCAGGCAGGCGTGCCAAGAACATCGCAAGCGTGTGAGGGGGAAGGAGGGAGAGGTGCCCCAGGACAAATGCCTGGAGACACTGCCTGAGGCTGCAGGGCTGGCGTGAGGAAAGCCAAAGGCCACCTGGAGCTGAAGCTGGCAAGGGCCAGGAAAGGCAAGCGGCAAGGCTCCTACAAGTGCACCAGCAGCAAAAGGAAGGCGAGGGCAAAGGGCAGCCTGCTGCTAAAGGCGGGGGGCAGGGGCCCTGGGGACAAAGGACACTGAAAACACAGATGTCCTGAAGGCTTTCTTCACCAGCTGACCGTGAGCCAGCAATGTGCGCTTGTGGCCACGAAGGCCGCTGGTATCCTGGGAAGCCGCAGGAAGAGCATTGCCAGAGGGCCGCTGGGGAGGGAGGGGGTGGGAGTCAGGGGCAGGCTCCTTCCGCTCTCCTCAGCCCTGCTGAGGCCACACGTGGAGTCTGGGGTGCAGTTCTGGGCTCCCCAGGACAACATCCGCACGGACGGAGTGGAGCGAGGCCTGCAAAGGGCCACCAAGAGGAGGAAGGGACTGGAGCAGCTCTCCTACGAGGAGAGGCTGAGCGAGCTGGGCCTCTTCAGCCTGGGCAGGAGAAGGCGGAGGCAGGCGGGCGGATCTCAGCAAGCTCTTCTCTGCCTCTGCAATAGGCCTCTGCCTAGCACTGCCTGAGGGCATGCCTCGGAGGGGCCCAAGACAGCTGTTCTGCCACTACGTGAACCTCTGCGTGCCTGAGCCATGTGAGGGGCATGGCGATTTTGTGCCAGTGTCTGCGTGGGCACGGTGTGGGTTTGGGAGGCGCAAGTGGAAGCGTGGAGGGGCAGTTCTCCTGCGGCTGCACCTAGCATGCCACTGCTCCAGTGGGGGCTGAAGAGGGCTCCTCGGCAAGCCCTTGCTGGTGGCGGAGCCATTGCAGAAGAGCTTGTATGCTGCGCGCACCTCTCCTTTGGTAAGGGGAAAGTTTGGCAAGAGTCGGGAGGTGCAGAGGGGCACTTTGGTGGAGGCCGGAATAGGCAGGACTGCCAGTGGAGGCGCGGGAGAGCACTAGTGTGCGAGCACGTGCAGGTGGGGAGCCGTTATAGCAGCGCGGCACTGTCTGTCGGCATGTGTCGTTAGGCATGGTGTCAGTCTGGGAAGAGCGAGGAAGCGCAGCGGCGCAGTTCTTGTTTGACTGGACTAGGCCTGCAAGAACAGCGGAGGAGCCCGAGAGAAGCTGTGGGCGCTTCCTTGATGGTGCATGAGCCTTGCCAGGTGCATGGTGATTTTTGTGCCAATGTCTGAGGAGGCACGGTGTCAGTTTGTGAAAAGAGGAAGTGCCGCAGGGCAGGTATTGCTTGCTGCTCTAGGCATGCAAGAGAAGCGGCGGGGCTGCAGAGAACAACTCTGCGAGAGCAAATGCGGAGTGCTGGAGAGGCCTGGTGAGGCGGGAGCAGTGTCCGGGTTTCTGAGCGAGGGCTCGTGCCTTGCCCGCGGCCCTTGGGCCATGCTTGCTGGCGTGCCGGTGCGCGGTGGGTGTGTTTGGGGCTGGGGCGCTTGTGCCTCTTGCCGGGCAGTTGGTGCCTGTTGCCAAGGCCATTGTCAGCGTTGCCCGGGGTGTCGGCGAGTTCTGTGTTCTGGCCGGCGTGGAGGCAGGCTGCCCTGGCCGCAGGCTTGGTGTGCTGGTGGCAGCCAGGGGGCTGGCGTGGGGCCCGGCACCGTCATCGGCCTGGGGTAGTGTGTGGGGGCCATGAGCTGCCTCTGGGCGTTGGTGCAGAGGGAGCTGTGGGGACTTGTTGAGGGCACGGGTGCTGGCAGCAGTCACTGAAGCCTTCTCTCCTCCTTTGCTTTGCACGCCGGCCAAGCGTGGCGTGGCGCTGAGCAGCTCCCGAGGACATGCCGGGCCCATGCAGCACAGGCGAGCACGCCGGCGTTGGTGTGTGGAGGGGGCCTGTGCTGTGTGGCAGGTAAGGAGTCGCGTGTCAGGCCCCGGGGAGTTGCGGGTCCTTGGGAGGGGTGGGAGAGAGCGCAGGACCCTTCTGGGTGGTCCTGCCTGGTGCCTCGGGGGTCTCGATGGAGTCCGCCACAGCGGTGAGAGGAGGGTCCTCTTGAGCCGTGGGGCCATGGGGCTGCGCGGGGCTTGTTTCTTGGGGGCTGTGGCCCGGCGGCAGCCGCTGCTGGCCTTGCTCCTCCTTCTTCTGTGCCCGGTGGCCGAGCGTGGCTGTGGGCAGCTCCCGAGGACGTCCCGGGCTGCTGCGGTGCAGTGTGCAGGCGAGCACGTCAGCAGTGGTGTGCGGAGGGCGGCCTTTGCCACAGGGCAGGTCAGCGGCCGCGTGCAGGGACCCGGGGTGCTGGGGAGGTTGGGGAGAGGGGCCAGGGCCCTTTGGGTGGTGCCGCCTGGTGCCTTGGGGATCTCAGTGCAGTGCCCCAGGGCAGCGGGAAGGTAATGCCCTAGGGCCGGGGAATCTGGCTCCCACGGGGCTTGTCTCTTGGGGTGCTGGCACTGGCATCATCCACTGATGGCCTCACTCCTCCTTTTGCCTTGCCCGGCGGCCGAGCACGGTGCTGAGCAGCTCCCGATGGCATCCCAGGGCCCTGCATCTCGGCGCTGGAGGCCAGCACACCAGCAGCAGCTGGCGGCATTCGCACTCATCAGGAGCAACTTGTGTCTCGTCAGCTGAGTGCCTCTTTGTGTTTGCCTATTGCTGTTGCTGCTGCGGCTGCTGCTGGGGGTACCTTTCCGAAAGGAGATTCCTCCAGGCTGCCCTCCTCTATCCCCTTGTAAGAAGGCCTTGCAGCGGAGAAGACGCCCTGCTGCGAGGTCGCTCAAGACCTCTGAGCGAGCGCCTGTGTTGGGTTTTGAGCTTTTTAAGGATGCTTGTGAGAGCTTGGCTTCTGAGACCTCAAAGCAGCAGCATGTCTTTCAGAAGGCACTGTAGGCCTGGAAGATGCAGAGGCGTCTGCCTGCGCCAGGCCCTTTCCCAAGGCGGGGAGTTGCTCGCCCCTTTCTCTTGATGCTCTGCCAAAGGTGGGCTAGCCCCCACACAGGCACATTCTGCATGCCATGTGGCAGCATGCTGGCGAAGCCAAAAACCTCCCTGGCGCTTCCAAAATCATTCACCCCGTTTTTGGCCCAAGACCGCTGGTGGCTCTTTTGCCCTCAGGAAACTGCCACGGCTGCTCTTTTTCCCCGCTCAGGAAATCCCTGAGCACTTGCCCGTGGGAAGGGTGTGGGGCTGGCACAGGCCGCTCTCCAGCTAGGCCTTGCTCTTCTGCTCGGCACTGGCCCTCTGCTGCTGGCCACCGCCAGAGAGAGGCTGCTTGAGCACAGCTCTCCTTACCTCACGAGCCTGTTAACCCAAGGGCTTAGCCTACTGACATGGCTGCCGAGTGTGCCAGCACTCTGGCCTTTCTCTCTTTTTCTAACTTTTGGCCTGTAGCTTTTTGCCCAGAACTGATTCCGGCACCAAGGAGCAGGCAGGCGTGCCAAGAACATCGCAAGCGTGTGAGGGGGAAGGAGGGAGAGGTGCCCCAGGACAAATGTCTGGAGACACTGCCTGAGGCTGCAGGGCTGGCGTGAGGAAAGCCAAAGGCCACCTGGAGCTGAAGCTGGCAAGGGCCAGGAAAGGCAAGCGGCAAGGCTCCTACAAGTGCACCAGCAGCAAAAGGAAGGCGAGGGCAAAGGGCAGCCTGCTGCTAAAGGCGGGGGGCAGGGGCCCTGGGGACAAAGGACACTGAAAACACAGATGTCCTGAAGGCTTTCTTCACCAGCTGACCGTGAGCCAGCAATGTGCGCTTGTGGCCACGAAGGCCGCTGGTATCCTGGGAAGCCGCAGGAAGAGCATTGCCAGAGGGCCGCTGGGGAGGGAGGGGGTGGGAGTCAGGGGCAGGCTCCTTCCGCTCTCCTCAGCCCTGCTGAGGCCACACGTGGAGTCTGGGGTGCAGTTCTGGGCTCCCCAGGACAACATCCGCACGGACGGAGTGGAGCGAGGCCTGCAAAGGGCCACCAAGAGGAGGAAGGGACTGGAGCAGCTCTCCTACGAGGAGAGGCTGAGCGAGCTGGGCCTCTTCAGCCTGGGCAGGAGAAGGCGGAGGCAGGCGGGCGGATCTCAGCAAGCTCTTCTCTGCCTCTGCAATAGGCCTCTGCCTAGCACTGCCTGAGGGGATGCCTCGGAGGGGCCCAAGACAGCTGTTCTGCCACTACGTGAACCTCTGCGTGCCTGAGCCATGTGAGGGGCATGGCGATTTTGTGCCAGTGTCTGCGTGGGCACGGTGTGGGTTTGGGAGGCGCAAGTGGAAGCGTGGAGGGGCAGTTCTCCTGCGGCTGCACCTGGCATGCCACTGCTCCAGTGGGGGCTGAAGAGGGCTCCTCGGCAAGCCCTTGCTGGTGGCGGAGCCATTGCAGAAGAGCTTGTATGCTGCGCGCACCTCTCCTTTGGTAAGGGGAAAGTTTGGCAAGAGTCGGGAGGTGCAGAGGGGCACTTTGGTGGAGGCCGGAATAGGCAGGACTGCCAGTGGAGGCGCGGGAGAGCACTAGTGTGCGAGCACGTGCAGGTGGGGAGCCGTTATAGCAGCACGGCACTGTCTGTCGGCATGTGTCGTTAGGCATGGTGTCAGTCTGGGAAGAGCGAGGAAGCGCAGCGGCGCAGTTCTTGTTTGACTGGACTAGGCCTGCAAGAACAGCGGAGGAGCCCGAGAGAAGCTGTGGGCGCTTCCTTGATGGTGCATGAGCCTTGCCAGGTGCATGGTGATTTTTGTGCCAATGTCTGAGGAGGCACGGTGTCAGTTTGTGAAAAGAGGAAGTGCCGCAGGGCAGGTATTGCTTGCTGCTCTAGGCATGCAAGAGAAGCGGCGGGGCTGCAGAGAACAACTCTGCGAGAGCAAATGCGGAGTGCTGGAGAGGCCTGGTGAGGCGGGAGCAGTGTCCGGGTTTCTGAGCGAGGGCTCGTGCCTTGCCCGCGGCCCTTGGGCCATGCTTGCTGGCGTGCCGGTGCGCGGTGGGTGTGTTTGGGGCTGGGGCGCTCGTGCCTCTTGCCGGGCAGTTGGTGCCTGTTGCCAAGGCCATTGTCAGCGTTGCCCGGGGTGTCGGCGAGTTCTGTGTTCTGGCCGGCGTGGAGGCAGGCTGCCCTGGCCGCAGGCTTGGTGTGCTGGTGGCAGCCAGGGGGCTGGCGTGGGGCCCGGCACCGTCATCGGCCTGGGGTAGTGTGTGGGGGCCATGAGCTGCCTCTGGGCGTTGGTGCAGAGGGAGCTGTGGGGACTTGTTGAGGGCACGGGTGCTGGCAGCAGCCACTGAAGCCTTCTCTCCTCCTTTGCTTTGCACGCCGGCCGAGCGTGGCGTGGCGCTGAGCAGCTCCCGAGGACATGCCGGGCCCATGCAGCACAGGCGAGCACGCCGGCGTTGGTGTGTGGAGGGGGCCTGTGCTGTGTGGCAGGTAAGGAGTCGCGTGTCAGGCCCCGGGGAGTTGGGGGTCCTTGGGAGGGGTGGGAGAGAGCGCAGGACCCTTCTGGGTGGTCCTGCCTGGTGCCTCGGGGGTCTCGATGGAGTCCGCCACAGCGGTGAGAGGAGGGTCCTCTTGAGCCGTGGCGCCATGGGGCTGCGCGGGGCTTGTTTCTTGGGGGCTGTGGCCCGGCGGCAGCCGCTGCTGGCCTTGCTCCTCCTTCTTCTCTGCCCGGTGGCCGAGCGTGGCTGCGGGCAGCTCCCGAGGACGTCCCGGGCTGCTGCGGTGCAGTGTGCAGGCGAGCACGTCAGCAGTGGTGTGCGGAGGGCGGCCTTTGCCACAGGGCAGGTCAGCGGCCGCGTGCAGGGACCCGGGGTGCTGGGGAGGTTGGGGAGAGGGGCCAGGGCCCTTTGGGTGGTGCCGCCTGGTGCCTTGGGGATCTCAGTGCAGTGCCCCAGGGCAGCGGGAAGGTAATGCCCTAGGGCCGGGGAATCTGGCTCCCACGGGGCTTGTCTCTTGGGGTGCTGGCACTGGCATCATCCACTGATGGCCTCACTCCTCCTTTTGCCTTGCCCGGCGGCCGAGCACGGTGCTGAGCAGCTCCCGATGGCATCCCAGGGCCCTGCATCTCGGCGCTGGAGGCCAGCACACCAGCAGCAGCTGGCGGCATTCGCACTCATCAGGAGCAACTTGTGTCTCGTCAGCTGAGTGCCTCTTTGTGTTTGCCTATTGCTGTTGCTGCTGCGGCTGCTGCTGGGGGTACCTTTCCGAAAGGAGATTCCTCCAGGCTGCCCTCCTCTATCCCCTTGTAAGAAGGCCTTGCAGCGGAGAAGACGCCCTGCTGCGAGGTCGCTCAAGACCTCTGAGCGAGCGCCTGTGTTGGGGTTTGAGCTTTTTAAGGATGCTTGTGAGAGCTTGGCTTCTGAGACCTCAAAGCAGCAGCATGTCTTTCAGAAGGCACTGTAGGCCTGGAAGATGCAGAGGCGTCTGCCTGCGCCAGGCCCTTTCCCAAGGCGGGGAGTTGCTCGCCCCTTTCTCTTGATGCTCTGCCAAAGGTGGGCTAGCCCCCACACAGGCACATTCTGCATGCCATGTGGCAGCATGCTGGCGAAGCCAAAAACCTCCCTGGCGCTTCCAAAATCATTCACCCCGTTTTTGGCCCAAGACCGCTGGTGGCTCTTTTGCCCTCGGGAAACTGCCACGGCTGCTCTTTTTCCCCGCTCAGGAAATCCCTGAGCACTTGCCCGTGGGAAGGGTGTGGGGCTGGCACAGGCCGCTCTCCAGCTAGGCCTTGCTCTTCTGCTCGGCACTGGCCCTCTGCTGCTGGCCACCGCCAGAGAGAGGCTGCTTGAGCACAGCTCTCCTTACCTCACGAGCCTGTTAACCCAAGGGCTTAGCCTACTGACATGGCTGCCGAGTGTGCCAGCACTCTGGCCTTTCTCTCTTTTTCTAACTTTTGGCCTGTAGCTTTTTGCCCAGAACTGATTCCAGCACCAAGGAGCAGGCAGGCGTGCCAAGAACATTGCAAGCGTGTGAGGGGGAAGGAGGGAGAGGTGCCCCAGGACAAATGCCTGGAGACACTGCCTGAGGCTGCAGGGCTGGCGTGAGGAAAGCCAAAGGCCACCTGGAGCTGAAGCTGGCAAGGGCCAGGAAAGGCAAGCGGCAAGGCTCCTACAAGTGCACCAGCAGCAAAAGGAAGGCGAGGGCAAAGGGCAGCCTGCTGCTAAAGGCGGGGGGCAGGGGCCCTGGGGACAAAGGACACTGAAAACACAGATGTCCTGAAGGCTTTCTTCACCAGCTGACCGTGAGCCAGCAATGTGCGCTTGTGGCCACGAAGGCCGCTGGTATCCTGGGAAGCCGCAGGAAGAGCATTGCCAGAGGGCCGCTGGGGAGGGAGGGGGTGGGAGTCAGGGGCAGGCTCCTTCCGCTCTCCTCAGCCCTGCTGAGGCCACACGTGGAGTCTGGGGTGCAGTTCTGGGCTCCCCAGGACAACATCCGCACGGACGGAGTGGAGCGAGGCCTGCAAAGGGCCACCAAGAGGAGGAAGGCACTGGAGCAGCTCTCCTACGAGGAGAGGCTGAGCGAGCTGGGCCTCTTCAGCCTGGGCAGGAGAAGGCGGAGGCAGGCGGGCGGATCTCAGCAAGCTCTTCTCTGCCTCTGCAATAGGCCTCTGCCTAGCACTGCCTGAGGGCATGCCTCGGAGGGGCCCAAGACAGCTGTTCTGCCACTACGTGAACCTCTGCGTGCCTGAGCCATGTGAGGGGCGTGGCGATTTTGTGCCAGTGTCTGCGTGGGCACGGTGTGGGTTTGGGAGGCGCAAGTGGAAGCGTGGAGGGGCAGTTCTCCTGCGGCTGCACCTAGCATGCCACTGCTCCAGTGGGGGCTGAAGAGGGCTCCTCGGCAAGCCCTTGCTGGTGGCGGAGCCATTGCAGAAGAGCTTGTATGCTGCGCGCACCTCTCCTTTGGTAAGGGGAAAGTTTGGCAAGAGTCGGGAGGTGCAGAGGGGCACTTTGGTGGAGGCCGGAATAGGCAGGACTGCCAGTGGAGGCGCGGGAGAGCACTAGTGTGCGAGCACGTGCAGGTGGGGAGCCGTTATAGCAGCGCGGCACTGTCTGTCGGCATGTGTCGTTAGGCATGGTGTCAGTCTGGGAAGAGCGAGGAAGCGCAGCGGCGCAGTTCTTGTTTGACTGGACTAGGCCTGCAAGAACAGCGGAGGAGCCCGAGAGAAGCTGTGGGCGCTTCCTTGATGGTGCATGAGCCTTGCCAGGTGCATGGTGATTTTTGTGCCAATGTCTGAGGAGGCACGGTGTCAGTTTGTGAAAAGAGGAAGTGCCGCAGGGCAGGTATTGCTTGCTGCTCTAGGCATGCAAGAGAAGCGGCGGGGCTGCAGAGAACAACTCTGCGAGAGCAAATGCGGAGTGCTGGAGAGGCCTGGTGAGGCGGGAGCAGTGTCCGGGTTTCTGAGCGAGGGCTCGTGCCTTGCCCGCGGCCCTTGGGCCATGCTTGCTGGCGTGCCGGTGCGCGGTGGGTGTGTTTGGGGCTGGGGCGCTTGTGCCTCTTGCCGGGCAGTTGGTGCCTGTTGCCAAGGCCATTGTCAGCGTTGCCCGGGGTGTCGGCGAGTTCTGTGTTCTGGCCGGCGTGGAGGCAGGCTGCCCTGGCCGCAGGCTTGGTGTGCTGGTGGCAGCCAGGGGGCTGGCGTGGGGCCCGGCACCGTCATCGGCCTGGGGTAGTGTGTGGGGGCCATGAGCTGCCTCTGGGCGTTGGTGCAGAGGGAGCTGTGGGGACTTGTTGAGGGCACGGGTGCTGGCAGCAGTCACTGAAGCCTTCTCTCCTCCTTTGCTTTGCACGCCGGCCAAGCGTGGCGTGGCGCTGAGCAGCTCCCGAGGACATGCCGGGCCCATGCAGCACAGGCGAGCACGCCGGCGTTGGTGTGTGGAGGGGGCCTGTGCTGTGTGGCAGGTAAGGAGTCGCGTGTCAGGCCCCTGGGAGTTGCGGGTCCTTGGGAGGGGTGGGAGAGAGCGCAGGACCCTTCTGGGTGGTCCTGCCTGGTGCCTCGGGGGTCTCGATGGAGTCCGCCACAGCGGTGAGAGGAGGGTCCTCTTGAGCCGTGGGGCCATGGGGCTGCGCGGGGCTTGTTTCTTGGGGGCTGTGGCCCGGCGGCAGCCGCTGCTGGCCTTGCTCCTCCTTCTTCTGTGCCCGGTGGCCGAGCGTGGCTGTGGGCAGCTCCCGAGGACGTCCCGGGCTGCTGCGGTGCAGTGTGCAGGCGAGCACGTCAGCAGTGGTGTGCGGAGGGCGGCCTTTGCCACAGGGCAGGTCAGCGGCCACGTGCAGGGACCCGGGGTGCTGGGGAGGTTGGGGAGAGGGGCCAGGGCCCTTTGGGTGGTGCCGCCTGGTGCCTTGGGGATCTCAGTGCAGTGCCCCAGGGCAGCGGGAAGGTAATGCCCTAGGGCCGGGGAATCTGGCTCCCGCGGGGCTTGTCTCTTGAGGGGCTGGCACTGGCATCATCCACTGATGGCCTCACTCCTCCTTTTGCTTTGCCCGGCGGCTGAGCACGGTGCTGAGCAGCTCCCGATGGCATCCCAGGGCCCTGCATCTCGGCGCTGGAGGCCAGCACACCAGCAGCAGCTGGCGGCATTCGCACTCATCAGGAGCAACTTGTGTCTCGTCAGCTGAGTGCCTCTTTGTGTTTGCCTATTGCTGTTGTTGCTGCGGCTGCTGCTGGGGGTACCTTTCCGAAAGGAGATTCCTCCAGGCTGCCCTCCTCTATCCCCTTGTAAGAAGGCCTTGCAGCGGAGAAGACGCCCTGCTGCGAGGTCGCTCAAGACCTCTGAGCGAGCGCCTGTGTTGGGGTTTGAGCTTTTTAAGGATGCTTGTGAGAGCTTGGCTTCTGAGACCTCAAAGCAGCAGCATGTCTTTCAGAAGGCACTGTAGGCCTGGAAGATGCAGAGGCGTCTGCCTGCGCCAGGCCCTTTCCCAAGGCGGGGAGTTGCTCGCCCCTTTCTCTTGATGCTCTGCCAAAGGTGGGCTAGCCCCCACACAGGCACATTCTGCATGCCATGTGGCAGCATGCTGGCGAAGCCAAAAACCTCCCTGGCGCTTCCAAAATCATTCACCCCGTTTTTGGCCCAAGACCGCTGGTGGCTCTTTTGCCCTCGGGAAACTGCCACGGCTGCTCTTTTTCCCCGCTCAGGAAATCCCTGAGCACTTGCCCGTGGGAAGGGTGTGGGGCTGGCACAGGCCGCTCTCCAGCTAGGCCTTGCTCTTCTGCTCGGCACTGGCCCTCTGCTGCTGGCCACCGCCAGAGAGAGGCTGCTTGAGCACAGCTCTCCTTACCTCACGAGCCTGTTAACCCAAGGGCTTAGCCTACTGACCTGGCTGCCGAGTGTGCCAGCACTCTGGCCTTTCTCTCTTTTTCTAACTTTTGGCCTGTAGCTTTTTGCCCAGAACTGATTCCGGCACCAAGGAGCAGGCAGGCGTGCCAAGAACATTGCAAGCGTGTGAGGGGGAAGGAGGGAGAGGTGCCCCAGGACAAATGCCTGGAGACACTGCCTGAGGCTGCAGGGCTGGCGTGAGGAAAGCCAAAGGCCACCTGGAGCTGAAGCTGGCAAGGGCCAGGAAAGGCAAGCGGCAAGGCTCCTACAAGTGCACCAGCAGCAAAAGGAAGGCGAGGGCAAAGGGCAGCCTGCTGCTAAAGGCGGGGGGCAGGGGCCCTGGGGACAAAGGACACTGAAAACACAGATGTCCTGAAGGCTTTCTTCACCAGCTGACCGTGAGCCAGCAATGTGCGCTTGTGGCCACGAAGGCCGCTGGTATCCTGGGAAGCCGCAGGAAGAGCATTGCCAGAGGGCCGCTGGGGAGGGAGGGGGTGGGAGTCAGGGGCAGGCTCCTTCCGCTCTCCTCAGCCCTGCTGAGGCCACACGTGGAGTCTGGGGTGCAGTTCTGGGCTCCCCAGGACAACATCCGCACGGACGGAGTGGAGCGAGGCCTGCAAAGGGCCACCAAGAGGAGGAAGGCACTGGAGCAGCTCTCCTACGAGGAGAGGCTGAGCGAGCTGGGCCTCTTCAGCCTGGGCAGGAGAAGGCGGAGGCAGGCGGGCGGATCTCAGCAAGCTCTTCTCTGCCTCTGCAATAGGCCTCTGCCTAGCACTGCCTGAGGGCATGCCTCGGAGGGGCCCAAGACAGCTGTTCTGCCACTACGTGAACCTCTGCGTGCCTGAGCCATGTGAGGGGCATGGCGATTTTGTGCCAGTGTCTGCGTGGGCACGGTGTGGGTTTGGGAGGCGCAAGTGGAAGCGTGGAGGGGCAGTTCTCCTGCGGCTGCACCTGGCATGCCACTGCTCCAGTGGGGGCTGAAGAGGGCTCCTCGGCAAGCCCTTGCTGGTGGCGGAGCCATTGCAGAAGAGCTTGTATGCTGCGCGCACCTCTCCTTTGGTAAGGGGAAAGTTTGGCAAGAGTCGGGAGGTGCAGAGGGGCACTTTGGTGGAGGCCGGAATAGGCAGGACTGCCAGTGGAGGCGCGGGAGAGCACTAGTGTGCGAGCACGTGCAGGTGGGGAGCCGTTATAGCAGCACGGCACTGTCTGTCGGCATGTGTCGTTAGGCATGGTGTCAGTCTGGGAAGAGCGAGGAAGCGCAGCGGCGCAGTTCTTGTTTGACTGGACTAGGCCTGCAAGAACAGCGGAGGAGCCCGAGAGAAGCTGTGGGCGCTTCCTTGATGGTGCATGAGCCTTGCCAGGTGCATGGTGATTTTTGTGCCAATGTCTGAGGAGGCACGGTGTCAGTTTGTGAAAAGAGGAAGTGCCGCAGGGCAGGTATTGCTTGCTGCTCTAGGCATGCAAGAGAAGCGGCGGGGCTGCAGAGAACAACTCTGCGAGAGCAAATGCGGAGTGCTGGAGAGGCCTGGTGAGGCGGGAGCAGTGTCCGGGTTTCTGAGCGAGGGCTCGTGCCTTGCCCGCGGCCCTTGGGCCATGCTTGCTGGCGTGCCGGTGCGCGGTGGGTGTGTTTGGGGCTGGGGCGCTCGTGCCTCTTGCCGGGCAGTTGGTGCCTGTTGCCAAGGCCATTGTCAGCGTTGCCCGGGGTGTCGGCGAGTTCTGTGTTCTGGCCGGCGTGGAGGCAGGCTGCCCTGGCCGCAGGCTTGGTGTGCTGGTGGCAGCCAGGGGGCTGGCGTGGGGCCCGGCACCGTCATCGGCCTGGGGTAGTGTGTGGGGGCCATGAGCTGCCTCTGGGCGTTGGTGCAGAGGGAGCTGTGGGGACTTGTTGAGGGCACGGGTGCTGGCAGCAGCCACTGAAGCCTTCTCTCCTCCTTTGCTTTGCACGCCGGCCAAGCGTGGCGTGGCGCTGAGCAGCTCCCGAGGACATGCCGGGCCCATGCAGCACAGGCGAGCACGCCGGCGTTGGTGTGTGGAGGGGGCCTGTGCTGTGTGGCAGGTAAGGAGTCGCGTGTCAGGCCCCGGGGAGTTGGGGGTCCTTGGGAGGGGTGGGAGAGAGCGCAGGACCCTTCTGGGTGGTCCTGCCTGGTGCCTCGGGGGTCTCGATGGAGTCCGCCACAGCGGTGAGAGGAGGGTCCTCTTGAGCCGTGGCGCCATGGGGCTGCGCGGGGCTTGTTTCTTGGGGGCTGTGGCCCGGCGGCAGCCGCTGCTGGCCTTGCTCCTCCTTCTTCTCTGCCCGGTGGCCGAGCGTGGCTGCGGGCAGCTCCCGAGGACGTCCCGGGCTGCTGCGGTGCAGTGTGCAGGCGAGCACGTCAGCAGTGGTGTGCGGAGGGCGGCCTTTGCCACAGGGCAGGTCAGCGGCCGCGTGCAGGGACCCGGGGTGCTGGGGAGGTTGGGGAGAGGGGCCAGGGCCCTTTGGGTGGTGCCGCCTGGTGCCTTGGGGATCTCAGTGCAGTGCCCCAGGGCAGCGGGAAGGTAATGCCCTAGGGCCGGGGAATCTGGCTCCCGCGGGGCTTGTCTCTTGGGGTGCTGGCACTGGCATCATCCACTGATGGCCTCACTCCTCCTTTTGCCTTGCCCGGCGGCCGAGCACGGTGCTGAGCAGCTCCCGATGGCATCCCAGGGCCCTGCATCTCGGCGCTGGAGGCCAGCACACCAGCAGCAGCTGGCGGCATTCGCACTCATCAGGAGCAACTTGTGTCTCGTCAGCTGAGTGCCTCTTTGTGTTTGCCTATTGCTGTTGCTGCTGCGGCTGCTGCTGGGGGTACCTTTCCGAAAGGAGATTCCTCCAGGCTGCCCTCCTCTATCCCCTTGTAAGAAGGCCTTGCAGCGGAGAAGACGCCCTGCTGCGAGGTCGCTCAAGACCTCTGAGCGAGCGCCTGTGTTGGGGTTTGAGCTTTTTAAGGATGCTTGTGAGAGCTTGGCTTCTGAGACCTCAAAGCAGCAGCATGTCTTTCAGAAGGCACTGTAGGCCTGGAAGATGCAGAGGCGTCTGCCTGCGCCAGGCCCTTTCCCAAGGCGGGGAGTTGCTCGCCCCTTTCTCTTGATGCTCTGCCAAAGGTGGGCTAGCCCCCACACAGGCACATTCTGCATGCCATGTGGCAGCATGCTGGCGAAGCCAAAAACCTCCCTGGCGCTTCCAAAATCATTCACCCCGTTTTTGGCCCAAGACCGCTGGTGGCTCTTTTGCCCTCGGGAAACTGCCACGGCTGCTCTTTTTCCCCGCTCAGGAAATCCCTGAGCACTTGCCCGTGGGAAGGGTGTGGGGCTGGCACAGGCCGCTCTCCAGCTAGGCCTTGCTCTTCTGCTCGGCACTGGCCCTCTGCTGCTGGCCACCGCCAGAGAGAGGCTGCTTGAGCACAGCTCTCCTTACCTCACGAGCCTGTTAACCCAAGGGCTTAGCCTACTGACCTGGCTGCCGAGTGTGCCAGCACTCTGGCCTTTCTCTCTTTTTCTAACTTTTGGCCTGTAGCTTTTTGCCCAGAACTGATTCCGGCACCAAGGAGCAGGCAGGCGTGCCAAGAACATTGCAAGCGTGTGAGGGGGAAGGAGGGAGAGGTGCCCCAGGACAAATGCCTGGAGACACTGCCTGAGGCTGCAGGGCTGGCGTGAGGAAAGCCAAAGGCCACCTGGAGCTGAAGCTGGCAAGGGCCAGGAAAGGCAAGCGGCAAGGCTCCTACAAGTGCACCAGCAGCAAAAGGAAGGCGAGGGCAAAGGGCAGCCTGCTGCTAAAGGCGGGGGGCAGGGGCCCTGGGGACAAAGGACACTGAAAACACAGATGTCCTGAAGGCTTTCTTCACCAGCTGACCGTGAGCCAGCAATGTGCGCTTGTGGCCACGAAGGCCGCTGGTATCCTGGGAAGCCGCAGGAAGAGCATTGCCAGAGGGCCGCTGGGGAGGGAGGGGGTGGGAGTCAGGGGCAGGCTCCTTCCGCTCTCCTCAGCCCTGCTGAGGCCACACGTGGAGTCTGGGGTGCAGTTCTGGGCTCCCCAGGACAACATCCGCACGGACGGAGTGGAGCGAGGCCTGCAAAGGGCCACCAAGAGGAGGAAGGCACTGGAGCAGCTCTCCTACGAGGAGAGGCTGAGCGAGCTGGGCCTCTTCAGCCTGGGCAGGAGAAGGCGGAGGCAGGCGGGCGGATCTCAGCAAGCTCTTCTCTGCCTCTGCAATAGGCCTCTGCCTAGCACTGCCTGAGGGCATGCCTCGGAGGGGCCCAAGACAGCTGTTCTGCCACTACGTGAACCTCTGCGTGCCTGAGCCATGTGAGGGGCATGGCGATTTTGTGCCAGTGTCTGCGTGGGCACGGTGTGGGTTTGGGAGGCGCAAGTGGAAGCGTGGAGGGGCAGTTCTCCTGCGGCTGCACCTAGCATGCCACTGCTCCAGTGGGGGCTGAAGAGGGCTCCTCGGCAAGCCCTTGCTGGTGGCGGAGCCATTGCAGAAGAGCTTGTATGCTGCGCGCACCTCTCCTTTGGTAAGGGGAAAGTTTGGCAAGAGTCGGGAGGTGCAGAGGGGCACTTTGGTGGAGGCCGGAATAGGCAGGACTGCCAGTGGAGGCGCGGGAGAGCACTAGTGTGCGAGCACGTGCAGGTGGGGAGCCGTTATAGCAGCGCGGCACTGTCTGTCGGCATGTGTCGTTAGGCATGGTGTCAGTCTGGGAAGAGCGAGGAAGCGCAGCGGCGCAGTTCTTGTTTGACTGGACTAGGCCTGCAAGAACAGCGGAGGAGCCCGAGAGAAGCTGTGGGCGCTTCCTTGATGGTGCATGAGCCTTGCCAGGTGCATGGTGATTTTTGTGCCAATGTCTGAGGAGGCACGGTGTCAGTTTGTGAAAAGAGGAAGTGCCGCAGGGCAGGTATTGCTTGCTGCTCTAGGCATGCAAGAGAAGCGGCGGGGCTGCAGAGAACAACTCTGCGAGAGCAAATGCGGAGTGCTGGAGAGGCCTGGTGAGGCGGGAGCAGTGTCCGGGTTTCTGAGCGAGGGCTCGTGCCTTGCCCGCAGCCCTTGGGCCATGCTTGCTGGCGTGCCGGTGCGCGGTGGGTGTGTTTGGGGCTGGGGCGCTTGTGCCTCTTGCCGGGCAGTTGGTGCCTGTTGCCAAGGCCATTGTCAGCGTTGCCCGGGGTGTCGGCGAGTTCTGTGTTCTGGCCGGCGTGGAGGCAGGCTGCCCTGGCCGCAGGCTTGGTGTGCTGGTGGCAGCCAGGGGGCTGGCGTGGGGCCCGGCACCGTCATCGGCCTGGGGTAGTGTGTGGGGGCCATGAGCTGCCTCTGGGCGTTGGTGCAGAGGGAGCTGTGGGGACTTGTTGAGGGCACGGGTGCTGGCAGCAGTCACTGAAGCCTTCTCTCCTCCTTTGCTTTGCACGCCGGCCAAGCGTGGCGTGGCGCTGAGCAGCTCCCGAGGACATGCCGGGCCCATGCAGCACAGGCGAGCACGCCGGCGTTGGTGTGTGGAGGGGGCCTGTGCTGTGTGGCAGGTAAGGAGTCGCGTGTCAGGCCCCTGGGAGTTGCGGGTCCTTGGGAGGGGTGGGAGAGAGCGCAGGACCCTTCTGGGTGGTCCTGCCTGGTGCCTCGGGGGTCTCGATGGAGTCCGCCACAGCGGTGAGAGGAGGGTCCTCTTGAGCCGTGGGGCCATGGGGCTGCGCGGGGCTTGTTTCTTGGGGGCTGTGGCCCGGCGGCAGCCGCTGCTGGCCTTGCTCCTCCTTCTTCTGTGCCCGGTGGCCGAGCGTGGCTGCGGGCAGCTCCCGAGGACGTCCCGGGCTGCTGCGGTGCAGTGTGCAGGCGAGCACGTCAGCAGTGGTGTGCGGAGGGCGGCCTTTGCCACAGGGCAGGTCAGCGGCCACGTGCAGGGACCCGGGGTGCTGGGGAGGTTGGGGAGAGGGGCCAGGGCCCTTTGGGTGGTGCCGCCTGGTGCCTTGGGGATCTCAGTGCAGTGCCCCAGGGCAGCGGGAAGGTAATGCCCTAGGGCCGGGGAATCTGGCTCCCGCGGGGCTTGTCTCTTGAGGGGCTGGCACTGGCATCATCCACTGATGGCCTCACTCCTCCTTTTGCTTTGCCCGGCGGCTGAGCACGGTGCTGAGCAGCTCCCGATGGCATCCCAGGGCCCTGCATCTCGGCGCTGGAGGCCAGCACACCAGCAGCAGCTGGCGGCATTCGCTCTCATCAGGAGCAACTTGTGTCTCGTCAGCTGAGTGCCTCTTTGTGTTTGCCTATTGCTGTTGTTGCTGCGGCTGCTGCTGGGGGTACCTTTCCGAAAGGAGATTCCTCCAGGCTGCCCTCCTCTATCCCCTTGTAAGAAGGCCTTGCAGCGGAGAAGACGCCCTGCTGCGAGGTCGCTCAAGACCTCTGAGCGAGCGCCTGTGTTGGGGTTTGAGCTTTTTAAGGATGCTTGTGAGAGCTTGGCTTCTGAGACCTCAAAGCAGCAGCATGTCTTTCAGAAGGCACTGTAGGCCTGGAAGATGCAGAGGCGTCTGCCTGCGCCAGGCCCTTTCCCAAGGCGGGGAGTTGCTCGCCCCTTTCTCTTGATGCTCTGCCAAAGGTGGGCTAGCCCCCACACAGGCACATTCTGCATGCCATGTGGCAGCATGCTGGCGAAGCCAAAAACCTCCCTGGCGCTTCCAAAATCATTCACCCCGTTTTTGGCCCAAGACCGCTGGTGGCTCTTTTGCCCTCGGGAAACTGCCACGGCTGCTCTTTTTCCCCGCTCAGGAAATCCCTGAGCACTTGCCCGTGGGAAGGGTGTGGGGCTGGCACAGGCCGCTCTCCAGCTAGGCCTTGCTCTTCTGCTCGGCACTGGCCCTCTGCTGCTGGCCACCGCCAGAGAGAGGCTGCTTGAGCACAGCTCTCCTTACCTCACGAGCCTGTTAACCCAAGGGCTTAGCCTACTGACCTGGCTGCCGAGTGTGCCAGCACTCTGGCCTTTCTCTCTTTTTCTAACTTTTGGCCTGTAGCTTTTTGCCCAGAACTGATTCCGGCACCAAGGAGCAGGCAGGCGTGCCAAGAACATTGCAAGCGTGTGAGGGGGAAGGAGGGAGAGGTGCCCCAGGACAAATGCCTGGAGACACTGCCTGAGGCTGCAGGGCTGGCGTGAGGAAAGCCAAAGGCCACCTGGAGCTGAAGCTGGCAAGGGCCAGGAAAGGCAAGCGGCAAGGCTCCTACAAGTGCACCAGCAGCAAAAGGAAGGCGAGGGCAAAGGGCAGCCTGCTGCTAAAGGCGGGGGGCAGGGGCCCTGGGGACAAAGGACACTGAAAACACAGATGTCCTGAAGGCTTTCTTCACCAGCTGACCGTGAGCCAGCAATGTGCGCTTGTGGCCACGAAGGCCGCTGGTATCCTGGGAAGCCGCAGGAAGAGCATTGCCAGAGGGCCGCTGGGGAGGGAGGGGGTGGGAGTCAGGGGCAGGCTCCTTCCGCTCTCCTCAGCCCTGCTGAGGCCACACGTGGAGTCTGGGGTGCAGTTCTGGGCTCCCCAGGACAACATCCGCACGGACGGAGTGGAGCGAGGCCTGCAAAGGGCCACCAAGAGGAGGAAGGGACTGAGCAGCTCTCCTACGAGGAGAGGCTGAGCGAGCTGGGCCTCTTCAGCCTGGGCAGGAGAAGGCGGAGGCAGGCGGGCGGATCTCAGCAAGCTCTTCTCTGCCTCTGCAATAGGCCTCTGCCTAGCACTGCCTGAGGGCATGCCTCGGAGGGGCCCAAGACAGCTGTTCTGCCACTACGTGAACCTCTGCGTGCCTGAGCCATGTGAGGGGCGTGGCGATTTTGTGCCAGTGTCTGCGTGGGCACGGTGTGGGTTTGGGAGGCGCAAGTGGAAGCGTGGAGGGGCAGTTCTCCTGCGGCTGCACCTAGCATGCCACTGCTCCAGTGGGGGCTGAAGAGGGCTCCTCGGCAAGCCCTTGCTGGTGGCGGAGCCATTGCAGAAGAGCTTGTATGCTGCGCGCACCTCTCCTTTGGTAAGGGGAAAGTTTGGCAAGAGTCGGGAGGTGCAGAGGGGCACTTTGGTGGAGGCCGGAATAGGCAGGACTGCCAGTGGAGGCGCGGGAGAGCACTAGTGTGCGAGCACGTGCAGGTGGGGAGCCGTTATAGCAGCGCGGCACTGTCTGTCGGCATGTGTCGTTAGGCATGGTGTCAGTCTGGGAAGAGCGAGGAAGCGCAGCGGCGCAGTTCTTGTTTGACTGGACTAGGCCTGCAAGAACAGCGGAGGAGCCCGAGAGAAGCTGTGGGCGCTTCCTTGATGGTGCATGAGCCTTGCCAGGTGCATGGTGATTTTTGTGCCAATGTCTGAGGAGGCACGGTGTCAGTTTGTGAAAAGAGGAAGTGCCGCAGGGCAGGTATTGCTTGCTGCTCTAGGCATGCAAGAGAAGCGGCGGGGCTGCAGAGAACAACTCTGTGAGAGCAAATGCGGAGTGCTGGAGAGGCCTGGTGAGGCGGGAGCAGTGTCCGGGTTTCTGAGCGAGGGCTCGTGCCTTGCCCGCGGCCCTTGGGCCATGCTTGCTGGCGTGCCGGTGCGCGGTGGGTGTGTTTGGGGCTGGGGCGCTTGTGCCTCTTGCCGGGCAGTTGGTGCCTGTTGCCAAGGCCATTGTCAGCGTTGCCCGGGGTGTCGGCGAGTTCTGTGTTCTGGCCGGCGTGGAGGCAGGCTGCCCTGGCCGCAGGCTTGGTGTGCTGGTGGCAGCCAGGGGGCTGGCGTGGGGCCCGGCACCGTCATCGGCCTGGGGTAGTGTGTGGGGGCCATGAGCTGCCTCTGGGCGTTGGTGCAGAGGGAGCTGTGGGGACTTGTTGAGGGCACGGGTGCTGGCAGCAGTCACTGAAGCCTTCTCTCCTCCTTTGCTTTGCACGCCGGCCAAGCGTGGCGTGGCGCTGAGCAGCTCCCGAGGACATGCCGGGCCCATGCAGCACAGGCGAGCACGCCGGCGTTGGTGTGTGGAGGGGGCCTGTGCTGTGTGGCAGGTAAGGAGTCGCGTGTCAGGCCCCTGGGAGTTGCGGGTCCTTGGGAGGGGTGGGAGAGAGCGCAGGACCCTTCTGGGTGGTCCTGCCTGGTGCCTCGGGGGTCTCGATGGAGTCCGCCACAGCGGTGAGAGGAGGGTCCTCTTGAGCCGTGGGGCCATGGGGCTGCGCGGGGCTTGTTTCTTGGGGGCTGTGGCCCGGCGGCAGCCGCTGCTGGCCTTGCTCCTCCTTCTTCTGTGCCCGGTGGCCGAGCGTGGCTGCGGGCAGCTCCCGAGGACGTCCCGGGCTGCTGCGGTGCAGTGTGCAGGCGAGCACGTCAGCAGTGGTGTGCGGAGGGCGGCCTTTGCCACAGGGCAGGTCAGCGGCCACGTGCAGGGACCCGGGGTGCTGGGGAGGTTGGGGAGAGGGGCCAGGGCCCTTTGGGTGGTGCCGCCTGGTGCCTTGGGGATCTCAGTGCAGTGCCCCAGGGCAGCGGGAAGGTAATGCCCTAGGGCCGGGGAATCTGGCTCCCGCGGGGCTTGTCTCTTGAGGGGCTGGCACTGGCATCATCCACTGATGGCCTCACTCCTCCTTTTGCTTTGCCCGGCGGCTGAGCACGGTGCTGAGCAGCTCCCGATGGCATCCCAGGGCCCTGCATCTCGGCGCTGGAGGCCAGCACACCAGCAGCAGCTGGCGGCATTCGCACTCATCAGGAGCAACTTGTGTCTCGTCAGCTGAGTGCCTCTTTGTGTTTGCCTATTGCTGTTGCTGCTGCGGCTGCTGCTGGGGGTACCTTTCCGAAAGGAGATTCCTCCAGGCTGCCCTCCTCTATCCCCTTGTAAGAAGGCCTTGCAGCGGAGAAGACGCCCTGCTGCGAGGTCGCTCAAGACCTCTGAGCGAGCGCCTGTGTTGGGTTTTGAGCTTTTTAAGGATGCTTGTGAGAGCTTGGCTTCTGAGACCTCAAAGCAGCAGCATGTCTTTCAGAAGGCACTGTAGGCCTGGAAGATGCAGAGGCGTCTGCCTGCGCCAGGCCCTTTCCCAAGGCGGGGAGTTGCTCGCCCCTTTCTCTTGATGCTCTGCCAAAGGTGGGCTAGCCCCCACACAGGCACATTCTGCATGCCATGTGGCAGCATGCTGGCGAAGCCAAAAACCTCCCTGGCGCTTCCAAAATCATTCACCCCGTTTTTGGCCCAAGACCGCTGGTGGCTCTTTTGCCCTCGGGAAACTGCCACGGCTGCTCTTTTTCCCTGCTCAGGAAATCCCTGAGCACTTGCCCGTGGGAAGGGTGTGGGGCTGGCACAGGCCGCTCTCCAGCTAGGCCTTGCTCTTCTGCTCGGCACTGGCCCTCTGCTGCTGGCCACCGCCAGAGAGAGGCTGCTTGAGCACAGCTCTCCTTACCTCACGAGCCTGTTAACCCAAGGGCTTAGCCTACTGACATGGCTGCCGAGTGTGCCAGCACTCTGGCCTTTCTCTCTTTTTCTAACTTTTGGCCTGTAGCTTTTTGCCCAGAACTGATTCCGGCACCAAGGAGCAGGCAGGCGTGCCAAGAACATCGCAAGCGTGTGAGGGGGAAGGAGGGAGAGGTGCCCCAGGACAAATGCCTGGAGACACTGCCTGAGGCTGCAGGGCTGGCGTGAGGAAAGCCAAAGGCCACCTGGAGCTGAAGCTGGCAAGGGCCAGGAAAGGCAAGCGGCAAGGCTCCTACAAGTGCACCAGCAGCAAAAGGAAGGCGAGGGCAAAGGGCAGCCTGCTGCTAAAGGCGGGGGGCAGGGGCCCTGGGGACAAAGGACACTGAAAACACAGATGTCCTGAAGGCTTTCTTCACCAGCTGACCGTGAGCCAGCAATGTGCGCTTGTGGCCACGAAGGCCGCTGGTATCCTGGGAAGCCGCAGGAAGAGCATTGCCAGAGGGCCGCTGGGGAGGGAGGGGGTGGGAGTCAGGGGCAGGCTCCTTCCGCTCTCCTCAGCCCTGCTGAGGCCACACGTGGAGTCTGGGGTGCAGTTCTGGGCTCCCCAGGACAACATCCGCACGGACGGAGTGGAGCGAGGCCTGCAAAGGGCCACCAAGAGGAGGAAGGCACTGGAGCAGCTCTCCTACGAGGAGAGGCTGAGCGAGCTGGGCCTCTTCAGCCTGGGCAGGAGAAGGCGGAGGCAGGCGGGCGGATCTCAGCAAGCTCTTCTCTGCCTCTGCAATAGGCCTCTGCCTAGCACTGCCTGAGGGCATGCCTCGGAGGGGCCCAAGACAGCTGTTCTGCCACTACGTGAACCTCTGCGTGCCTGAGCCATGTGAGGGGCGTGGCGATTTTGTGCCAGTGTCTGCGTGGGCACGGTGTGGGTTTGGGAGGCGCAAGTGGAAGCGTGGAGGGGCAGTTCTCCTGCGGCTGCACCTAGCATGCCACTGCTCCAGTGGGGGCTGAAGAGGGCTCCTCGGCAAGCCCTTGCTGGTGGCGGAGCCATTGCAGAAGAGCTTGTATGCTGCGCGCACCTCTCCTTTGGTAAGGGGAAAGTTTGGCAAGAGTCGGGAGGTGCAGAGGGGCACTTTGGTGGAGGCCGGAATAGGCAGGACTGCCAGTGGAGGCGCGGGAGAGCACTAGTGTGCGAGCACGTGCAGGTGGGGAGCCGTTATAGCAGCACGGCACTGTCTGTCGGCATGTGTCGTTAGGCATGGTGTCAGTCTGGGAAGAGCGAGGAAGCGCAGCGGCGCAGTTCTTGTTTGACTGGACTAGGCCTGCAAGAACAGCGGAGGAGCCCGAGAGAAGCTGTGGGCGCTTCCTTGATGGTGCATGAGCCTTGCCAGGTGCATGGTGATTTTTGTGCCAATGTCTGAGGAGGCACGGTGTCAGTTTGTGAAAAGAGGAAGTGCCGCAGGGCAGGTATTGCTTGCTGCTCTAGGCATGCAAGAGAAGCGGCGGGGCTGCAGAGAACAACTCTGCGAGAGCAAATGCGGAGTGCTGGAGAGGCCTGGTGAGGCGGGAGCAGTGTCCGGGTTTCTGAGCGAGGGCTCGTGCCTTGCCCGCGGCCCTTGGGCCATGCTTGCTGGCGTGCCGGTGCGCGGTGGGTGTGTTTGGGGCTGGGGCGCTCGTGCCTCTTGCCGGGCAGTTGGTGCCTGTTGCCAAGGCCATTGTCAGCGTTGCCCGGGGTGTCGGCGAGTTCTGTGTTCTGGCCGGCGTGGAGGCAGGCTGCCCTGGCCGCAGGCTTGGTGTGCTGGTGGCAGCCAGGGGGCTGGCGTGGGGCCCGGCACCGTCATCGGCCTGGGGTAGTGTGTGGGGGCCATGAGCTGCCTCTGGGCGTTGGTGCAGAGGGAGCTGTGGGGACTTGTTGAGGGCACGGGTGCTGGCAGCAGCCACTGAAGCCTTCTCTCCTCCTTTGCTTTGCACGCCGGCCAAGCGTGGCGTGGCGCTGAGCAGCTCCCGAGGACATGCCGGGCCCATGCAGCACAGGCGAGCACGCCGGCGTTGGTGTGTGGAGGGGGCCTGTGCTGTGTGGCAGGTAAGGAGTCGCGTGTCAGGCCCCGGGGAGTTGGGGGTCCTTGGGAGGGGTGGGAGAGAGCGCAGGACCCTTCTGGGTGGTCCTGCCTGGTGCCTCGGGGGTCTCGATGGAGTCCGCCACAGCGGTGAGAGGAGGGTCCTCTTGAGCCGTGGCGCCATGGGGCTGCGCGGGGCTTGTTTCTTGGGGGCTGTGGCCCGGCGGCAGCCGCTGCTGGCCTTGCTCCTCCTTCTTCTCTGCCCGGTGGCCGAGCGTGGCTGCGGGCAGCTCCCGAGGACGTCCCGGGCTGCTGCGGTGCAGTGTGCAGGCGAGCACGTCAGCAGTGGTGTGCGGAGGGCGGCCTTTGCCACAGGGCAGGTCAGCGGCCGCGTGCAGGGACCCGGGGTGCTGGGGAGGTTGGGGAGAGGGGCCAGGGCCCTTTGGGTGGTGCCGCCTGGTGCCTTGGGGATCTCAGTGCAGTGCCCCAGGGCAGCGGGAAGGTAATGCCCTAGGGCCGGGGAATCTGGCTCCCACGGGGCTTGTCTCTTGGGGTGCTGGCACTGGCATCATCCACTGATGGCCTCACTCCTCCTTTTGCCTTGCCCGGCGGCCGAGCACGGTGCTGAGCAGCTCCCGATGGCATCCCAGGGCCCTGCATCTCGGCGCTGGAGGCCAGCACACCAGCAGCAGCTGGCGGCATTCGCACTCATCAGGAGCAACTTGTGTCTCGTCAGCTGAGTGCCTCTTTGTGTTTGCCTATTGCTGTTGTTGCTGCGGCTGCTGCTGGGGGTACCTTTCCGAAAGGAGATTCCTCCAGGCTGCCCTCCTCTATCCCCTTGTAAGAAGGCCTTGCAGCGGAGAAGACGCCCTGCTGCGAGGTCGCTCAAGACCTCTGAGCGAGCGCCTGTGTTGGGTTTTGAGCTTTTTAAGGATGCTTGTGAGAGCTTGGCTTCTGAGACCTCAAAGCAGCAGCATGTCTTTCAGAAGGCACTGTAGGCCTGGAAGATGCAGAGGCGTCTGCCTGCGCCAGGCCCTTTCCCAAGGCGGGGAGTTGCTCGCCCCTTTCTCTTGATGCTCTGCCAAAGGTGGGCTAGCCCCCACACAGGCACATTCTGCATGCCATGTGGCAGCATGCTGGCGAAGCCAAAAACCTCCCTGGCGCTTCCAAAATCATTCACCCCGTTTTTGGCCCAAGACCGCTGGTGGCTCTTTTGCCCTCGGGAAACTGCCACGGCTGCTCTTTTTCCCCGCTCAGGAAATCCCTGAGCACTTGCCCGTGGGAAGGGTGTGGGGCTGGCACAGGCCGCTCTCCAGCTAGGCCTTGCTCTTCTGCTCGGCACTGGCCCTCTGCTGCTGGCCACCGCCAGAGAGAGGCTGCTTGAGCACAGCTCTCCTTACCTCACGAGCCTGTTAACCCAAGGGCTTAGCCTACTGACATGGCTGCCGAGTGTGCCAGCACTCTGGCCTTTCTCTCTTTTTCTAACTTTTGGCCTGTAGCTTTTTGCCCAGAACTGATTCCGGCACCAAGGAGCAGGCAGGCGTGCCAAGAACATTGCAAGCGTGTGAGGGGGAAGGAGGGAGAGGTGCCCCAGGACAAATGCCTGGAGACACTGCCTGAGGCTGCAGGGCTGGCGTGAGGAAAGCCAAAGGCCACCTGGAGCTGAAGCTGGCAAGGGCCAGGAAAGGCAAGCGGCAAGGCTCCTACAAGTGCACCAGCAGCAAAAGGAAGGCGAGGGCAAAGGGCAGCCTGCTGCTAAAGGCGGGGGGCAGGGGCCCTGGGGACAAAGGACACTGAAAACACAGATGTCCTGAAGGCTTTCTTCACCAGCTGACCGTGAGCCAGCAATGTGCGCTTGTGGCCACGAAGGCCGCTGGTATCCTGGGAAGCCGCAGGAAGAGCATTGCCAGAGGGCCGCTGGGGAGGGAGGGGGTGGGAGTCAGGGGCAGGCTCCTTCCGCTCTCCTCAGCCCTGCTGAGGCCACACGTGGAGTCTGGGGTGCAGTTCTGGGCTCCCCAGGACAACATCCGCACGGACGGAGTGGAGCGAGGCCTGCAAAGGGCCACCAAGAGGAGGAAGGGACTGGAGCAGCTCTCCTACGAGGAGAGGCTGAGCGAGCTGGGCCTCTTCAGCCTGGGCAGGAGAAGGCGGAGGCAGGCGGGCGGATCTCAGCAAGCTCTTCTCTGCCTCTGCAATAGGCCTCTGCCTAGCACTGCCTGAGGGGATGCCTCGGAGGGGCCCAAGACAGCTGTTCTGCCACTACGTGAACCTCTGCGTGCCTGAGCCATGTGAGGGGCATGGCGATTTTGTGCCAGTGTCTGCGTGGGCACGGTGTGGGTTTGGGAGGCGCAAGTGGAAGCGTGGAGGGGCAGTTCTCCTGCGGCTGCACCTAGCATGCCACTGCTCCAGTGGGGGCTGAAGAGGGCTCCTCGGCAAGCCCTTGCTGGTGGCGGAGCCATTGCAGAAGAGCTTGTATGCTGCGCGCACCTCTCCTTTGGTAAGGGGAAAGTTTGGCAAGAGTCGGGAGGTGCAGAGGGGCACTTTGGTGGAGGCCGGAATAGGCAGGACTGCCAGTGGAGGCGCGGGAGAGCACTAGTGTGCGAGCACGTGCAGGTGGGGAGCCGTTATAGCAGCGCGGCACTGTCTGTCGGCATGTGTCGTTAGGCATGGTGTCAGTCTGGGAAGAGCGAGGAAGCGCAGCGGCGCAGTTCTTGTTTGACTGGACTAGGCCTGCAAGAACAGCGGAGGAGCCCGAGAGAAGCTGTGGGCGCTTCCTTGATGGTGCATGAGCCTTGCCAGGTGCATGGTGATTTTTGTGCCAATGTCTGAGGAGGCACGGTGTCAGTTTGTGAAAAGAGGAAGTGCCGCAGGGCAGGTATTGCTTGCTGCTCTAGGCATGCAAGAGAAGCGGCGGGGCTGCAGAGAACAACTCTGCGAGAGCAAATGCGGAGTGCTGGAGAGGCCTGGTGAGGCGGGAGCAGTGTCCGGGTTTCTGAGCGAGGGCTCGTGCCTTGCCCGCGGCCCTTGGGCCATGCTTGCTGGCGTGCCGGTGCGCGGTGGGTGTGTTTGGGGCTGGGGCGCTTGTGCCTCTTGCCGGGCAGTTGGTGCCTGTTGCCAAGGCCATTGTCAGCGTTGCCCGGGGTGTCGGCGAGTTCTGTGTTCTGGCCGGCGTGGAGGCAGGCTGCCCTGGCCGCAGGCTTGGTGTGCTGGTGGCAGCCAGGGGGCTGGCGTGGGGCCCGGCACCGTCATCGGCCTGGGGTAGTGTGTGGGGGCCATGAGCTGCCTCTGGGCGTTGGTGCAGAGGGAGCTGTGGGGACTTGTTGAGGGCACGGGTGCTGGCAGCAGTCACTGAAGCCTTCTCTCCTCCTTTGCTTTGCACGCCGGCCAAGCGTGGCGTGGCGCTGAGCAGCTCCCGAGGACATGCCGGGCCCATGCAGCACAGGCGAGCACGCCGGCGTTGGTGTGTGGAGGGGGCCTGTGCTGTGTGGCAGGTAAGGAGTCGCGTGTCAGGCCCCTGGGAGTTGCGGGTCCTTGGGAGGGGTGGGAGAGAGCGCAGGACCCTTCTGGGTGGTCCTGCCTGGTGCCTCGGGGGTCTCGATGGAGTCCGCCACAGCGGTGAGAGGAGGGTCCTCTTGAGCCGTGGGGCCATGGGGCTGCGCGGGGCTTGTTTCTTGGGGGCTGTGGCCCGGCGGCAGCCGCTGCTGGCCTTGCTCCTCCTTCTTCTCTGCCCGGTGGCCGAGCGTGGCTGCGGGCAGCTCCCGAGGACGTCCCGGGCTGCTGCGGTGCAGTGTGCAGGCGAGCACGTCAGCAGTGGTGTGCGGAGGGCGGCCTTTGCCACAGGGCAGGTCAGCGGCCACGTGCAGGGACCCGGGGTGCTGGGGAGGTTGGGGAGAGGGGCCAGGGCCCTTTGGGTGGTGCCGCCTGGTGCCTTGGGGATCTCAGTGCAGTGCCCCAGGGCAGCGGGAAGGTAATGCCCTAGGGCCGGGGAATCTGGCTCCCGCGGGGCTTGTCTCTTGAGGGGCTGGCACTGGCATCATCCACTGATGGCCTCACTCCTCCTTTTGCTTTGCCCGGCGGCTGAGCACGGTGCTGAGCAGCTCCCGATGGCATCCCAGGGCCCTGCATCTCGGCGCTGGAGGCCAGCACACCAGCAGCAGCTGGCGGCATTCGCACTCATCAGGAGCAACTTGTGTCTCGTCAGCTGAGTGCCTCTTTGTGTTTGCCTATTGCTGTTGTTGCTGCGGCTGCTGCTGGGGGTACCTTTCCGAAAGGAGATTCCTCCAGGCTGCCCTCCTCTATCCCCTTGTAAGAAGGCCTTGCAGCGGAGAAGACGCCCTGCTGCGAGGTCGCTCAAGACCTCTGAGCGAGCGCCTGTGTTGGGGTTTGAGCTTTTTAAGGATGCTTGTGAGAGCTTGGCTTCTGAGACCTCAAAGCAGCAGCATGTCTTTCAGAAGGCACTGTAGGCCTGGAAGATGCAGAGGCGTCTGCCTGCGCCAGGCCCTTTCCCAAGGCGGGGAGTTGCTCGCCCCTTTCTCTTGATGCTCTGCCAAAGGTGGGCTAGCCCCCACACAGGCACATTCTGCATGCCATGTGGCAGCATGCTGGCGAAGCCAAAAACCTCCCTGGCGCTTCCAAAATCATTCACCCCGTTTTTGGCCCAAGACCGCTGGTGGCTCTTTTGCCCTCGGGAAACTGCCACGGCTGCTCTTTTTCCCCGCTCAGGAAATCCCTGAGCACTTGCCCGTGGGAAGGGTGTGGGGCTGGCACAGGCCGCTCTCCAGCTAGGCCTTGCTCTTCTGCTCGGCACTGGCCCTCTGCTGCTGGCCACCGCCAGAGAGAGGCTGCTTGAGCACAGCTCTCCTTACCTCACGAGCCTGTTAACCCAAGGGCTTAGCCTACTGACCTGGCTGCCGAGTGTGCCAGCACTCTGGCCTTTCTCTCTTTTTCTAACTTTTGGCCTGTAGCTTTTTGCCCAGAACTGATTCCGGCACCAAGGAGCAGGCAGGCGTGCCAAGAACATTGCAAGCGTGTGAGGGGGAAGGAGGGAGAGGTGCCCCAGGACAAATGCCTGGAGACACTGCCTGAGGCTGCAGGGCTGGCGTGAGGAAAGCCAAAGGCCACCTGGAGCTGAAGCTGGCAAGGGCCAGGAAAGGCAAGCGGCAAGGCTCCTACAAGTGCACCAGCAGCAAAAGGAAGGCGAGGGCAAAGGGCAGCCTGCTGCTAAAGGCGGGGGGCAGGGGCCCTGGGGACAAAGGACACTGAAAACACAGATGTCCTGAAGGCTTTCTTCACCAGCTGACCGTGAGCCAGCAATGTGCGCTTGTGGCCACGAAGGCCGCTGGTATCCTGGGAAGCCGCAGGAAGAGCATTGCCAGAGGGCCGCTGGGGAGGGAGGGGGTGGGAGTCAGGGGCAGGCTCCTTCCGCTCTCCTCAGCCCTGCTGAGGCCACACGTGGAGTCTGGGGTGCAGTTCTGGGCTCCCCAGGACAACATCCGCACGGACGGAGTGGAGCGAGGCCTGCAAAGGGCCACCAAGAGGAGGAAGGGACTGAGCAGCTCTCCTACGAGGAGAGGCTGAGCGAGCTGGGCCTCTTCAGCCTGGGCAGGAGAAGGCGGAGGCAGGCGGGCGGATCTCAGCAAGCTCTTCTCTGCCTCTGCAATAGGCCTCTGCCTAGCACTGCCTGAGGGCATGCCTCGGAGGGGCCCAAGACAGCTGTTCTGCCACTACGTGAACCTCTGCGTGCCTGAGCCATGTGAGGGGCGTGGCGATTTTGTGCCAGTGTCTGCGTGGGCACGGTGTGGGTTTGGGAGGCGCAAGTGGAAGCGTGGAGGGGCAGTTCTCCTGCGGCTGCACCTAGCATGCCACTGCTCCAGTGGGGGCTGAAGAGGGCTCCTCGGCAAGCCCTTGCTGGTGGCGGAGCCATTGCAGAAGAGCTTGTATGCTGCGCGCACCTCTCCTTTGGTAAGGGGAAAGTTTGGCAAGAGTCGGGAGGTGCAGAGGGGCACTTTGGTGGAGGCCGGAATAGGCAGGACTGCCAGTGGAGGCGCGGGAGAGCACTAGTGTGCGAGCACGTGCAGGTGGGGAGCCGTTATAGCAGCGCGGCACTGTCTGTCGGCATGTGTCGTTAGGCATGGTGTCAGTCTGGGAAGAGCGAGGAAGCGCAGCGGCGCAGTTCTTGTTTGACTGGACTAGGCCTGCAAGAACAGCGGAGGAGCCCGAGAGAAGCTGTGGGCGCTTCCTTGATGGTGCATGAGCCTTGCCAGGTGCATGGTGATTTTTGTGCCAATGTCTGAGGAGGCACGGTGTCAGTTTGTGAAAAGAGGAAGTGCCGCAGGGCAGGTATTGCTTGCTGCTCTAGGCATGCAAGAGAAGCGGCGGGGCTGCAGAGAACAACTCTGCGAGAGCAAATGCGGAGTGCTGGAGAGGCCTGGTGAGGCGGGAGCAGTGTCCGGGTTTCTGAGCGAGGGCTCGTGCCTTGCCCGCGGCCCTTGGGCCATGCTTGCTGGCGTGCCGGTGCGCGGTGGGTGTGTTTGGGGCTGGGGCGCTTGTGCCTCTTGCCGGGCAGTTGGTGCCTGTTGCCAAGGCCATTGTCAGCGTTGCCCGGGGTGTCGGCGAGTTCTGTGTTCTGGCCGGCGTGGAGGCAGGCTGCCCTGGCCGCAGGCTTGGTGTGCTGGTGGCAGCCAGGGGGCTGGCGTGGGGCCCGGCACCGTCATCGGCCTGGGGTAGTGTGTGGGGGCCATGAGCTGCCTCTGGGCGTTGGTGCAGAGGGAGCTGTGGGGACTTGTTGAGGGCACGGGTGCTGGCAGCAGTCACTGAAGCCTTCTCTCCTCCTTTGCTTTGCACGCCGGCCAAGCGTGGCGTGGCGCTGAGCAGCTCCCGAGGACATGCCGGGCCCATGCAGCACAGGCGAGCACGCCGGCGTTGGTGTGTGGAGGGGGCCTGTGCTGTGTGGCAGGTAAGGAGTCGCGTGTCAGGCCCCTGGGAGTTGCGGGTCCTTGGGAGGGGTGGGAGAGAGCGCAGGACCCTTCTGGGTGGTCCTGCCTGGTGCCTCGGGGGTCTCGATGGAGTCCGCCACAGCGGTGAGAGGAGGGTCCTCTTGAGCCGTGGGGCCATGGGGCTGCGCGGGGCTTGTTTCTTGGGGGCTGTGGCCCGGCGGCAGCCGCTGCTGGCCTTGCTCCTCCTTCTTCTCTGCCCGGTGGCCGAGCGTGGCTGCGGGCAGCTCCCGAGGACGTCCCGGGCTGCTGCGGTGCAGTGTGCAGGCGAGCACGTCAGCAGTGGTGTGCGGAGGGCGGCCTTTGCCACAGGGCAGGTCAGCGGCCACGTGCAGGGACCCGGGGTGCTGGGGAGGTTGGGGAGAGGGGCCAGGGCCCTTTGGGTGGTGCCGCCTGGTGCCTTGGGGATCTCAGTGCAGTGCCCCAGGGCAGCGGGAAGGTAATGCCCTAGGGCCGGGGAATCTGGCTCCCGCGGGGCTTGTCTCTTGAGGGGCTGGCACTGGCATCATCCACTGATGGCCTCACTCCTCCTTTTGCTTTGCCCGGCGGCTGAGCACGGTGCTGAGCAGCTCCCGATGGCATCCCAGGGCCCTGCATCTCGGCGCTGGAGGCCAGCACACCAGCAGCAGCTGGCGGCATTCGCACTCATCAGGAGCAACTTGTGTCTCGTCAGCTGAGTGCCTCTTTGTGTTTGCCTATTGCTGTTGTTGCTGCGGCTGCTGCTGGGGGTACCTTTCCGAAAGGAGATTCCTCCAGGCTGCCCTCCTCTATCCCCTTGTAAGAAGGCCTTGCAGCGGAGAAGACGCCCTGCTGCGAGGTCGCTCAAGACCTCTGAGCGAGCGCCTGTGTTGGGGTTTGAGCTTTTTAAGGATGCTTGTGAGAGCTTGGCTTCTGAGACCTCAAAGCAGCAGCATGTCTTTCAGAAGGCACTGTAGGCCTGGAAGATGCAGAGGCGTCTGCCTGCGCCAGGCCCTTTCCCAAGGCGGGGAGTTGCTCGCCCCTTTCTCTTGATGCTCTGCCAAAGGTGGGCTAGCCCCCACACAGGCACATTCTGCATGCCATGTGGCAGCATGCTGGCGAAGCCAAAAACCTCCCTGGCGCTTCCAAAATCATTCACCCCGTTTTTGGCCCAAGACCGCTGGTGGCTCTTTTGCCCTCGGGAAACTGCCACGGCTGCTCTTTTTCCCCGCTCAGGAAATCCCTGAGCACTTGCCCGTGGGAAGGGTGTGGGGCTGGCACAGGCCGCTCTCCAGCTAGGCCTTGCTCTTCTGCTCGGCACTGGCCCTCTGCTGCTGGCCACCGCCAGAGAGAGGCTGCTTGAGCACAGCTCTCCTTACCTCACGAGCCTGTTAACCCAAGGGCTTAGCCTACTGACCTGGCTGCCGAGTGTGCCAGCACTCTGGCCTTTCTCTCTTTTTCTAACTTTTGGCCTGTAGCTTTTTGCCCAGAACTGATTCCGGCACCAAGGAGCAGGCAGGCGTGCCAAGAACATTGCAAGCGTGTGAGGGGGAAGGAGGGAGAGGTGCCCCAGGACAAATGCCTGGAGACACTGCCTGAGGCTGCAGGGCTGGCGTGAGGAAAGCCAAAGGCCACCTGGAGCTGAAGCTGGCAAGGGCCAGGAAAGGCAAGCGGCAAGGCTCCTACAAGTGCACCAGCAGCAAAAGGAAGGCGAGGGCAAAGGGCAGCCTGCTGCTAAAGGCGGGGGGCAGGGGCCCTGGGGACAAAGGACACTGAAAACACAGATGTCCTGAAGGCTTTCTTCACCAGCTGACCGTGAGCCAGCAATGTGCGCTTGTGGCCACGAAGGCCGCTGGTATCCTGGGAAGCCGCAGGAAGAGCATTGCCAGAGGGCCGCTGGGGAGGGAGGGGGTGGGAGTCAGGGGCAGGCTCCTTCCGCTCTCCTCAGCCCTGCTGAGGCCACACGTGGAGTCTGGGGTGCAGTTCTGGGCTCCCCAGGACAACATCCGCACGGACGGAGTGGAGCGAGGCCTGCAAAGGGCCACCAAGAGGAGGAAGGGACTGAGCAGCTCTCCTACGAGGAGAGGCTGAGCGAGCTGGGCCTCTTCAGCCTGGGCAGGAGAAGGCGGAGGCAGGCGGGCGGATCTCAGCAAGCTCTTCTCTGCCTCTGCAATAGGCCTCTGCCTAGCACTGCCTGAGGGCATGCCTCGGAGGGGCCCAAGACAGCTGTTCTGCCACTACGTGAACCTCTGCGTGCCTGAGCCATGTGAGGGGCGTGGCGATTTTGTGCCAGTGTCTGCGTGGGCACGGTGTGGGTTTGGGAGGCGCAAGTGGAAGCGTGGAGGGGCAGTTCTCCTGCGGCTGCACCTAGCATGCCACTGCTCCAGTGGGGGCTGAAGAGGGCTCCTCGGCAAGCCCTTGCTGGTGGCGGAGCCATTGCAGAAGAGCTTGTATGCTGCGCGCACCTCTCCTTTGGTAAGGGGAAAGTTTGGCAAGAGTCGGGAGGTGCAGAGGGGCACTTTGGTGGAGGCCGGAATAGGCAGGACTGCCAGTGGAGGCGCGGGAGAGCACTAGTGTGCGAGCACGTGCAGGTGGGGAGCCGTTATAGCAGCGCGGCACTGTCTGTCGGCATGTGTCGTTAGGCATGGTGTCAGTCTGGGAAGAGCGAGGAAGCGCAGCGGCGCAGTTCTTGTTTGACTGGACTAGGCCTGCAAGAACAGCGGAGGAGCCCGAGAGAAGCTGTGGGCGCTTCCTTGATGGTGCATGAGCCTTGCCAGGTGCATGGTGATTTTTGTGCCAATGTCTGAGGAGGCACGGTGTCAGTTTGTGAAAAGAGGAAGTGCCGCAGGGCAGGTATTGCTTGCTGCTCTAGGCATGCAAGAGAAGCGGCGGGGCTGCAGAGAACAACTCTGCGAGAGCAAATGCGGAGTGCTGGAGAGGCCTGGTGAGGCGGGAGCAGTGTCCGGGTTTCTGAGCGAGGGCTCGTGCCTTGCCCGCGGCCCTTGGGCCATGCTTGCTGGCGTGCCGGTGCGCGGTGGGTGTGTTTGGGGCTGGGGCGCTTGTGCCTCTTGCCGGGCAGTTGGTGCCTGTTGCCAAGGCCATTGTCAGCGTTGCCCGGGGTGTCGGCGAGTTCTGTGTTCTGGCCGGCGTGGAGGCAGGCTGCCCTGGCCGCAGGCTTGGTGTGCTGGTGGCAGCCAGGGGGCTGGCGTGGGGCCCGGCACCGTCATCGGCCTGGGGTAGTGTGTGGGGGCCATGAGCTGCCTCTGGGCGTTGGTGCAGAGGGAGCTGTGGGGACTTGTTGAGGGCACGGGTGCTGGCAGCAGTCACTGAAGCCTTCTCTCCTCCTTTGCTTTGCACGCCGGCCAAGCGTGGCGTGGCGCTGAGCAGCTCCCGAGGACATGCCGGGCCCATGCAGCACAGGCGAGCACGCCGGCGTTGGTGTGTGGAGGGGGCCTGTGCTGTGTGGCAGGTAAGGAGTCGCGTGTCAGGCCCCTGGGAGTTGCGGGTCCTTGGGAGGGGTGGGAGAGAGCGCAGGACCCTTCTGGGTGGTCCTGCCTGGTGCCTCGGGGGTCTCGATGGAGTCCGCCACAGCGGTGAGAGGAGGGTCCTCTTGAGCCGTGGGGCCATGGGGCTGCGCGGGGCTTGTTTCTTGGGGGCTGTGGCCTGGCGGCAGCCGCTGCTGGCCTTGCTCCTCCTTCTTCTCTGCCCGGTGGCCGAGCGTGGCTGCGGGCAGCTCCCGAGGACGTCCCGGGCTGCTGCGGTGCAGTGTGCAGGCGAGCACGTCAGCAGTGGTGTGCGGAGGGCGGCCTTTGCCACAGGGCAGGTCAGCGGCCACGTGCAGGGACCCGGGGTGCTGGGGAGGTTGGGGAGAGGGGCCAGGGCCCTTTGGGTGGTGCCGCCTGGTGCCTTGGGGATCTCAGTGCAGTGCCCCAGGGCAGCGGGAAGGTAATGCCCTAGGGCCGGGGAATCTGGCTCCCGCGGGGCTTGTCTCTTGAGGGGCTGGCACTGGCATCATCCACTGATGGCCTCACTCCTCCTTTTGCTTTGCCCGGCGGCTGAGCACGGTGCTGAGCAGCTCCCGATGGCATCCCAGGGCCCTGCATCTCGGCGCTGGAGGCCAGCACACCAGCAGCAGCTGGCGGCATTCGCACTCATCAGGAGCAACTTGTGTCTCGTCAGCTGAGTGCCTCTTTGTGTTTGCCTATTGCTGTTGTTGCTGCGGCTGCTGCTGGGGGTACCTTTCCGAAAGGAGATTCCTCCAGGCTGCCCTCCTCTATCCCCTTGTAAGAAGGCCTTGCAGCGGAGAAGACGCCCTGCTGCGAGGTCGCTCAAGACCTCTGAGCGAGCGCCTGTGTTGGGGTTTGAGCTTTTTAAGGATGCTTGTGAGAGCTTGGCTTCTGAGACCTCAAAGCAGCAGCATGTCTTTCAGAAGGCACTGTAGGCCTGGAAGATGCAGAGGCGTCTGCCTGCGCCAGGCCCTTTCCCAAGGCGGGGAGTTGCTCGCCCCTTTCTCTTGATGCTCTGCCAAAGGTGGGCTAGCCCCCACACAGGCACATTCTGCATGCCATGTGGCAGCATGCTGGCGAAGCCAAAAACCTCCCTGGCGCTTCCAAAATCATTCACCCCGTTTTTGGCCCAAGACCGCTGGTGGCTCTTTTGCCCTCGGGAAACTGCCACGGCTGCTCTTTTTCCCCGCTCAGGAAATCCCTGAGCACTTGCCCGTGGGAAGGGTGTGGGGCTGGCACAGGCCGCTCTCCAGCTAGGCCTTGCTCTTCTGCTCGGCACTGGCCCTCTGCTGCTGGCCACCGCCAGAGAGAGGCTGCTTGAGCACAGCTCTCCTTACCTCACGAGCCTGTTAACCCAAGGGCTTAGCCTACTGACCTGGCTGCCGAGTGTGCCAGCACTCTGGCCTTTCTCTCTTTTTCTAACTTTTGGCCTGTAGCTTTTTGCCCAGAACTGATTCCGGCACCAAGGAGCAGGCAGGCGTGCCAAGAACATCGCAAGCGTGTGAGGGGGAAGGAGGGAGAGGTGCCCCAGGACAAATGCCTGGAGACACTGCCTGAGGCTGCAGGGCTGGCGTGAGGAAAGCCAAAGGCCACCTGGAGCTGAAGCTGGCAAGGGCCAGGAAAGGCAAGCGGCAAGGCTCCTACAAGTGCACCAGCAGCAAAAGGAAGGCGAGGGCAAAGGGCAGCCTGCTGCTAAAGGCGGGGGGCAGGGGCCCTGGGGACAAAGGACACTGAAAACACAGATGTCCTGAAGGCTTTCTTCACCAGCTGACCGTGAGCCAGCAATGTGCGCTTGTGGCCACGAAGGCCGCTGGTATCCTGGGAAGCCGCAGGAAGAGCATTGCCAGAGGGCCGCTGGGGAGGGAGGGGGTGGGAGTCAGGGGCAGGCTCCTTCCGCTCTCCTCAGCCCTGCTGAGGCCACACGTGGAGTCTGGGGTGCAGTTCTGGGCTCCCCAGGACAACATCCGCACGGACGGAGTGGAGCGAGGCCTGCAAAGGGCCACCAAGAGGAGGAAGGGACTGAGCAGCTCTCCTACGAGGAGAGGCTGAGCGAGCTGGGCCTCTTCAGCCTGGGCAGGAGAAGGCGGAGGCAGGCGGGCGGATCTCAGCAAGCTCTTCTCTGCCTCTGCAATAGGCCTCTGCCTAGCACTGCCTGAGGGGATGCCTCGGAGGGGCCCAAGACAGCTGTTCTGCCACTACGTGAACCTCTGCGTGCCTGAGCCATGTGAGGGGCGTGGCGATTTTGTGCCAGTGTCTGCGTGGGCACGGTGTGGGTTTGGGAGGCGCAAGTGGAAGCGTGGAGGGGCAGTTCTCCTGCGGCTGCACCTAGCATGCCACTGCTCCAGTGGGGGCTGAAGAGGGCTCCTCGGCAAGCCCTTGCTGGTGGCGGAGCCATTGCAGAAGAGCTTGTATGCTGCGCGCACCTCTCCTTTGGTAAGGGGAAAGTTTGGCAAGAGTCGGGAGGTGCAGAGGGGCACTTTGGTGGAGGCCGGAATAGGCAGGACTGCCAGTGGAGGCGCGGGAGAGCACTAGTGTGCGAGCACGTGCAGGTGGGGAGCCGTTATAGCAGCGCGGCACTGTCTGTCGGCATGTGTCGTTAGGCATGGTGTCAGTCTGGGAAGAGCGAGGAAGCGCAGCGGCGCAGTTCTTGTTTGACTGGACTAGGCCTGCAAGAACAGCGGAGGAGCCCGAGAGAAGCTGTGGGCGCTTCCTTGATGGTGCATGAGCCTTGCCAGGTGCATGGTGATTTTTGTGCCAATGTCTGAGGAGGCACGGTGTCAGTTTGTGAAAAGAGGAAGTGCCGCAGGGCAGGTATTGCTTGCTGCTCTAGGCATGCAAGAGAAGCGGCGGGGCTGCAGAGAACAACTCTGCGAGAGCAAATGCGGAGTGCTGGAGAGGCCTGGTGAGGCGGGAGCAGTGTCCGGGTTTCTGAGCGAGGGCTCGTGCCTTGCCCGCGGCCCTTGGGCCATGCTTGCTGGCGTGCCGGTGCGCGGTGGGTGTGTTTGGGGCTGGGGCGCTTGTGCCTCTTGCCGGGCAGTTGGTGCCTGTTGCCAAGGCCATTGTCAGCGTTGCCCGGGGTGTCGGCGAGTTCTGTGTTCTGGCCGGCGTGGAGGCAGGCTGCCCTGGCCGCAGGCTTGGTGTGCTGGTGGCAGCCAGGGGGCTGGCGTGGGGCCCGGCACCGTCATCGGCCTGGGGTAGTGTGTGGGGGCCATGAGCTGCCTCTGGGCGTTGGTGCAGAGGGAGCTGTGGGGACTTGTTGAGGGCACGGGTGCTGGCAGCAGTCACTGAAGCCTTCTCTCCTCCTTTGCTTTGCACGCCGGCCAAGCGTGGCGTGGCGCTGAGCAGCTCCCGAGGACATGCCGGGCCCATGCAGCACAGGCGAGCACGCCGGCGTTGGTGTGTGGAGGGGGCCTGTGCTGTGTGGCAGGTAAGGAGTCGCGTGTCAGGCCCCTGGGAGTTGCGGGTCCTTGGGAGGGGTGGGAGAGAGCGCAGGACCCTTCTGGGTGGTCCTGCCTGGTGCCTCGGGGGTCTCGATGGAGTCCGCCACAGCGGTGAGAGGAGGGTCCTCTTGAGCCGTGGGGCCATGGGGCTGCGCGGGGCTTGTTTCTTGGGGGCTGTGGCCCGGCGGCAGCCGCTGCTGGCCTTGCTCCTCCTTCTTCTCTGCCCGGTGGCCGAGCGTGGCTGCGGGCAGCTCCCGAGGACGTCCCGGGCTGCTGCGGTGCAGTGTGCAGGCGAGCACGTCAGCAGTGGTGTGCGGAGGGCGGCCTTTGCCACAGGGCAGGTCAGCGGCCACGTGCAGGGACCCGGGGTGCTGGGGAGGTTGGGGAGAGGGGCCAGGGCCCTTTGGGTGGTGCCGCCTGGTGCCTTGGGGATCTCAGTGCAGTGCCCCAGGGCAGCGGGAAGGTAATGCCCTAGGGCCGGGGAATCTGGCTCCCGCGGGGCTTGTCTCTTGAGGGGCTGGCACTGGCATCATCCACTGATGGCCTCACTCCTCCTTTTGCTTTGCCCGGCGGCTGAGCACGGTGCTGAGCAGCTCCCGATGGCATCCCAGGGCCCTGCATCTCGGCGCTGGAGGCCAGCACACCAGCAGCAGCTGGCGGCATTCGCACTCATCAGGAGCAACTTGTGTCTCGTCAGCTGAGTGCCTCTTTGTGTTTGCCTATTGCTGTTGTTGCTGCGGCTGCTGCTGGGGGTACCTTTCCGAAAGGAGATTCCTCCAGGCTGCCCTCCTCTATCCCCTTGTAAGAAGGCCTTGCAGCGGAGAAGACGCCCTGCTGCGAGGTCGCTCAAGACCTCTGAGCGAGCGCCTGTGTTGGGTTTTGAGCTTTTTAAGGATGCTTGTGAGAGCTTGGCTTCTGAGACCTCAAAGCAGCAGCATGTCTTTCAGAAGGCACTGTAGGCCTGGAAGATGCAGAGGCGTCTGCCTGCGCCAGGCCCTTTCCCAAGGCGGGGAGTTGCTCGCCCCTTTCTCTTGATGCTCTGCCAAAGGTGGGCTAGCCCCCACACAGGCACATTCTGCATGCCATGTGGCAGCATGCTGGCGAAGCCAAAAACCTCCCTGGCGCTTCCAAAATCATTCACCCCGTTTTTGGCCCAAGACCGCTGGTGGCTCTTTTGCCCTCGGGAAACTGCCACGGCTGCTCTTTTTCCCCGCTCAGGAAATCCCTGAGCACTTGCCCGTGGGAAGGGTGTGGGGCTGGCACAGGCCGCTCTCCAGCTAGGCCTTGCTCTTCTGCTCGGCACTGGCCCTCTGCTGCTGGCCACCGCCAGAGAGAGGCTGCTTGAGCACAGCTCTCCTTACCTCACGAGCCTGTTAACCCAAGGGCTTAGCCTACTGACCTGGCTGCCGAGTGTGCCAGCACTCTGGCCTTTCTCTCTTTTTCTAACTTTTGGCCTGTAGCTTTTTGCCCAGAACTGATTCCGGCACCAAGGAGCAGGCAGGCGTGCCAAGAACATTGCAAGCGTGTGAGGGGGAAGGAGGGAGAGGTGCCCCAGGACAAATGCCTGGAGACACTGCCTGAGGCTGCAGGGCTGGCGTGAGGAAAGCCAAAGGCCACCTGGAGCTGAAGCTGGCAAGGGCCAGGAAAGGCAAGCGGCAAGGCTCCTACAACTGCACCAGCAGCAAAAGGAAGGCGAGGGCAAAGGGCAGCCTGCTGCTAAAGGCGGGGGGCAGGGGCCCTGGGGACAAAGGACACTGAAAACACAGATGTCCTGAAGGCTTTCTTCACCAGCTGACCGTGAGCCAGCAATGTGCGCTTGTGGCCACGAAGGCCGCTGGTATCCTGGGAAGCCGCAGGAAGAGCATTGCCAGAGGGCCGCTGGGGAGGGAGGGGGTGGGAGTCAGGGGCAGGCTCCTTCCGCTCTCCTCAGCCCTGCTGAGGCCACACGTGGAGTCTGGGGTGCAGTTCTGGGCTCCCCAGGACAACATCCGCACGGACGGAGTGGAGCGAGGCCTGCAAAGGGCCACCAAGAGGAGGAAGGGACTGAGCAGCTCTCCTACGAGGAGAGGCTGAGCGAGCTGGGCCTCTTCAGCCTGGGCAGGAGAAGGCGGAGGCAGGCGGGCGGATCTCAGCAAGCTCTTCTCTGCCTCTGCAATAGGCCTCTGCCTAGCACTGCCTGAGGGGATGCCTCGGAGGGGCCCAAGACAGCTGTTCTGCCACTACGTGAACCTCTGCGTGCCTGAGCCATGTGAGGGGCGTGGCGATTTTGTGCCAGTGTCTGCGTGGGCACGGTGTGGGTTTGGGAGGCGCAAGTGGAAGCGTGGAGGGGCAGTTCTCCTGCGGCTGCACCTAGCATGCCACTGCTCCAGTGGGGGCTGAAGAGGGCTCCTCGGCAAGCCCTTGCTGGTGGCGGAGCCATTGCAGAAGAGCTTGTATGCTGCGCGCACCTCTCCTTTGGTAAGGGGAAAGTTTGGCAAGAGTCGGGAGGTGCAGAGGGGCACTTTGGTGGAGGCCGGAATAGGCAGGACTGCCAGTGGAGGCGCGGGAGAGCACTAGTGTGCGAGCACGTGCAGGTGGGGAGCCGTTATAGCAGCGCGGCACTGTCTGTCGGCATGTGTCGTTAGGCATGGTGTCAGTCTGGGAAGAGCGAGGAAGCGCAGCGGCGCAGTTCTTGTTTGACTGGACTAGGCCTGCAAGAACAGCGGAGGAGCCCGAGAGAAGCTGTGGGCGCTTCCTTGATGGTGCATGAGCCTTGCCAGGTGCATGGTGATTTTTGTGCCAATGTCTGAGGAGGCACGGTGTCAGTTTGTGAAAAGAGGAAGTGCCGCAGGGCAGGTATTGCTTGCTGCTCTAGGCATGCAAGAGAAGCGGCGGGGCTGCAGAGAACAACTCTGCGAGAGCAAATGCGGAGTGCTGGAGAGGCCTGGTGAGGCGGGAGCAGTGTCCGGGTTTCTGAGCGAGGGCTCGTGCCTTGCCCGCGGCCCTTGGGCCATGCTTGCTGGCGTGCCGGTGCGCGGTGGGTGTGTTTGGGGCTGGGGCGCTCGTGCCTCTTGCCGGGCAGTTGGTGCCTGTTGCCAAGGCCATTGTCAGCGTTGCCCGGGGTGTCGGCGAGTTCTGTGTTCTGGCCGGCGTGGAGGCAGGCTGCCCTGGCCGCAGGCTTGGTGTGCTGGTGGCAGCCAGGGGGCTGGCGTGGGGCCCGGCACCGTCATCGGCCTGGGGTAGTGTGTGGGGGCCATGAGCTGCCTCTGGGCGTTGGTGCAGAGGGAGCTGTGGGGACTTGTTGAGGGCACGGGTGCTGGCAGCAGTCACTGAAGCCTTCTCTCCTCCTTTGCTTTGCACGCCGGCCAAGCGTGGCGTGGCGCTGAGCAGCTCCCGAGGACATGCCGGGCCCATGCAGCACAGGCGAGCACGCCGGCGTTGGTGTGTGGAGGGGGCCTGTGCTGTGTGGCAGGTAAGGAGTCGCGTGTCAGGCCCCTGGGAGTTGCGGGTCCTTGGGAGGGGTGGGAGAGAGCGCAGGACCCTTCTGGGTGGTCCTGCCTGGTGCCTCGGGGGTCTCGATGGAGTCCGCCACAGCGGTGAGAGGAGGGTCCTCTTGAGCCGTGGGGCCATGGGGCTGCGCGGGGCTTGTTTCTTGGGGGCTGTGGCCCGGCGGCAGCCGCTGCTGGCCTTGCTCCTCCTTCTTCTCTGCCCGGTGGCCGAGCGTGGCTGCGGGCAGCTCCCGAGGACGTCCCGGGCTGCTGCGGTGCAGTGTGCAGGCGAGCACGTCAGCAGTGGTGTGCGGAGGGCGGCCTTTGCCACAGGGCAGGTCAGCGGCCACGTGCAGGGACCCGGGGTGCTGGGGAGGTTGGGGAGAGGGGCCAGGGCCCTTTGGGTGGTGCCGCCTGGTGCCTTGGGGATCTCAGTGCAGTGCCCCAGGGCAGCGGGAAGGTAATGCCCTAGGGCCGGGGAATCTGGCTCCCGCGGGGCTTGTCTCTTGAGGGGCTGGCACTGGCATCATCCACTGATGGCCTCACTCCTCCTTTTGCTTTGCCCGGCGGCTGAGCACGGTGCTGAGCAGCTCCCGATGGCATCCCAGGGCCCTGCATCTCGGCGCTGGAGGCCAGCACACCAGCAGCAGCTGGCGGCATTCGCACTCATCAGGAGCAACTTGTGTCTCGTCAGCTGAGTGCCTCTTTGTGTTTGCCTATTGCTGTTGTTGCTGCGGCTGCTGCTGGGGGTACCTTTCCGAAAGGAGATTCCTCCAGGCTGCCCTCCTCTATCCCCTTGTAAGAAGGCCTTGCAGCGGAGAAGACGCCCTGCTGCGAGGTCGCTCAAGACCTCTGAGCGAGCGCCTGTGTTGGGTTTTGAGCTTTTTAAGGATGCTTGTGAGAGCTTGGCTTCTGAGACCTCAAAGCAGCAGCATGTCTTTCAGAAGGCACTGTAGGCCTGGAAGATGCAGAGGCGTCTGCCTGCGCCAGGCCCTTTCCCAAGGCGGGGAGTTGCTCGCCCCTTTCTCTTGATGCTCTGCCAAAGGTGGGCTAGCCCCCACACAGGCACATTCTGCATGCCATGTGGCAGCATGCTGGCGAAGCCAAAAACCTCCCTGGCGCTTCCAAAATCATTCACCCCGTTTTTGGCCCAAGACCGCTGGTGGCTCTTTTGCCCTCGGGAAACTGCCACGGCTGCTCTTTTTCCCCGCTCAGGAAATCCCTGAGCACTTGCCCGTGGGAAGGGTGTGGGGCTGGCACAGGCCGCTCTCCAGCTAGGCCTTGCTCTTCTGCTCGGCACTGGCCCTCTGCTGCTGGCCACCGCCAGAGAGAGGCTGCTTGAGCACAGCTCTCCTTACCTCACGAGCCTGTTAACCCAAGGGCTTAGCCTACTGACATGGCTGCCGAGTGTGCCAGCACTCTGGCCTTTCTCTCTTTTTCTAACTTTTGGCCTGTAGCTTTTTGCCCAGAACTGATTCCGGCACCAAGGAGCAGGCAGGCGTGCCAAGAACATTGCAAGCGTGTGAGGGGGAAGGAGGGAGAGGTGCCCCAGGACAAATGCCTGGAGACACTGCCTGAGGCTGCAGGGCTGGCGTGAGGAAAGCCAAAGGCCACCTGGAGCTGAAGCTGGCAAGGGCCAGGAAAGGCAAGCGGCAAGGCTCCTACAAGTGCACCAGCAGCAAAAGGAAGGCGAGGGCAAAGGGCAGCCTGCTGCTAAAGGCGGGGGGCAGGGGCCCTGGGGACAAAGGACACTGAAAACACAGATGTCCTGAAGGCTTTCTTCACCAGCTGACCGTGAGCCAGCAATGTGCGCTTGTGGCCACGAAGGCCGCTGGTATCCTGGGAAGCCGCAGGAAGAGCATTGCCAGAGGGCCGCTGGGGAGGGAGGGGGTGGGAGTCAGGGGCAGGCTCCTTCCGCTCTCCTCAGCCCTGCTGAGGCCACACGTGGAGTCTGGGGTGCAGTTCTGGGCTCCCCAGGACAACATCCGCACGGACGGAGTGGAGCGAGGCCTGCAAAGGGCCACCAAGAGGAGGAAGGGACTGAGCAGCTCTCCTACGAGGAGAGGCTGAGCGAGCTGGGCCTCTTCAGCCTGGGCAGGAGAAGGCGGAGGCAGGCGGGCGGATCTCAGCAAGCTCTTCTCTGCCTCTGCAATAGGCCTCTGCCTAGCACTGCCTGAGGGCATGCCTCGGAGGGGCCCAAGACAGCTGTTCTGCCACTACGTGAACCTCTGCGTGCCTGAGCCATGTGAGGGGCGTGGCGATTTTGTGCCAGTGTCTGCGTGGGCACGGTGTGGGTTTGGGAGGCGCAAGTGGAAGCGTGGAGGGGCAGTTCTCCTGCGGCTGCACCTGGCATGCCACTGCTCCAGTGGGGGCTGAAGAGGGCTCCTCGGCAAGCCCTTGCTGGTGGCGGAGCCATTGCAGAAGAGCTTGTATGCTGCGCGCACCTCTCCTTTGGTAAGGGGAAAGTTTGGCAAGAGTCGGGAGGTGCAGAGGGGCACTTTGGTGGAGGCCGGAATAGGCAGGACTGCCAGTGGAGGCGCGGGAGAGCACTAGTGTGCGAGCACGTGCAGGTGGGGAGCCGTTATAGCAGCGCGGCACTGTCTGTCGGCATGTGTCGTTAGGCATGGTGTCAGTCTGGGAAGAGCGAGGAAGCGCAGCGGCGCAGTTCTTGTTTGACTGGACTAGGCCTGCAAGAACAGCGGAGGAGCCCGAGAGAAGCTGTGGGCGCTTCCTTGATGGTGCATGAGCCTTGCCAGGTGCATGGTGATTTTTGTGCCAATGTCTGAGGAGGCACGGTGTCAGTTTGTGAAAAGAGGAAGTGCCGCAGGGCAGGTATTGCTTGCTGCTCTAGGCATGCAAGAGAAGCGGCGGGGCTGCAGAGAACAACTCTGCGAGAGCAAATGCGGAGTGCTGGAGAGGCCTGGTGAGGCGGGAGCAGTGTCCGGGTTTCTGAGCGAGGGCTCGTGCCTTGCCCGCGGCCCTTGGGCCATGCTTGCTGGCGTGCCGGTGCGCGGTGGGTGTGTTTGGGGCTGGGGCGCTCGTGCCTCTTGCCGGGCAGTTGGTGCCTGTTGCCAAGGCCATTGTCAGCGTTGCCCGGGGTGTCGGCGAGTTCTGTGTTCTGGCCGGCGTGGAGGCAGGCTGCCCTGGCCGCAGGCTTGGTGTGCTGGTGGCAGCCAGGGGGCTGGCGTGGGGCCCGGCACCGTCATCGGCCTGGGGTAGTGTGTGGGGGCCATGAGCTGCCTCTGGGCGTTGGTGCAGAGGGAGCTGTGGGGACTTGTTGAGGGCACGGGTGCTGGCAGCAGCCACTGAAGCCTTCTCTCCTCCTTTGCTTTGCACGCCGGCCAAGCGTGGCGTGGCGCTGAGCAGCTCCCGAGGACATGCCGGGCCCATGCAGCACAGGCGAGCACGCCGGCGTTGGTGTGTGGAGGGGGCCTGTGCTGTGTGGCAGGTAAGGAGTCGTGTGTCAGGCCCCGGGGAGTTGGGGGTCCTTGGGAGGGGTGGGAGAGAGCGCAGGACCCTTCTGGGTGGTCCTGCCTGGTGCCTCGGGGGTCTCGATGGAGTCCGCCACAGCGGTGAGAGGAGGGTCCTCTTGAGCCGTGGGGCCATGGGGCTGCGCGGGGCTTGTTTCTTGGGGGCTGTGGCCCGGCGGCAGCCGCTGCTGGCCTTGCTCCTCCTTCTTCTCTGCCCGGTGGCCGAGCGTGGCTGCGGGCAGCTCCCGAGGACGTCCCGGGCTGCTGCGGTGCAGTGTGCAGGCGAGCACGTCAGCAGTGGTGTGCGGAGGGCGGCCTTTGCCACAGGGCAGGTCAGCGGCCGCGTGCAGGGACCCGGGGTGCTGGGGAGGTTGGGGAGAGGGGCCAGGGCCCTTTGGGTGGTGCCGCCTGGTGCCTTGGGGATCTCAGTGCAGTGCCCCAGGGCAGCGGGAAGGTAATGCCCTAGGGCCGGGGAATCTGGCTCCCGCGGGGCTTGTCTCTTGGGGTGCTGGCACTGGCATCATCCACTGATGGCCTCACTCCTCCTTTTGCTTTGCCCGGCGGCCGAGCACGGTGCTGAGCAGCTCCCGATGGCATCCCAGGGCCCTGCATCTCGGCGCTGGAGGCCAGCACACCAGCAGCAGCTGGCGGCATTCGCACTCATCAGGAGCAACTTGTGTCTCGTCAGCTGAGTGCCTCTTTGTGTTTGCCTATTGCTGTTGCTGCTGCGGCTGCTGCTGGGGGTACCTTTCCGAAAGGAGATTCCTCCAGGCTGCCCTCCTCTATCCCCTTGTAAGAAGGCCTTGCAGCGGAGAAGACGCCCTGCTGCGAGGTCGCTCAAGACCTCTGAGCGAGCGCCTGTGTTGGGTTTTGAGCTTTTTAAGGATGCTTGTGAGAGCTTGGCTTCTGAGACCTCAAAGCAGCAGCATGTCTTTCAGAAGGCACTGTAGGCCTGGAAGATGCAGAGGCGTCTGCCTGCGCCAGGCCCTTTCCCAAGGCGGGGAGTTGCTCGCCCCTTTCTCTTGATGCTCTGCCAAAGGTGGGCTAGCCCCCACACAGGCACATTCTGCATGCCATGTGGCAGCATGCTGGCGAAGCCAAAAACCTCCCTGGCGCTTCCAAAATCATTCACCCCGTTTTTGGCCCAAGACCGCTGGTGGCTCTTTTGCCCTCGGGAAACTGCCACGGCTGCTCTTTTTCCCCGCTCAGGAAATCCCTGAGCACTTGCCCGTGGGAAGGGTGTGGGGCTGGCACAGGCCGCTCTCCAGCTAGGCCTTGCTCTTCTGCTCGGCACGGGCCCTCTGCTGCTGGCCACCGCCAGAGAGAGGCTGCTTGAGCACAGCTCTCCTTACCTCACGAGCCTGTTAACCCAAGGGCTTAGCCTACTGACCTGGCTGCCGAGTGTGCCAGCACTCTGGCCTTTCTCTCTTTTTCTAACTTTTGGCCTGTAGCTTTTTGCCCAGAACTGATTCCGGCACCAAGGAGCAGGCAGGCGTGCCAAGAACATTGCAAGCGTGTGAGGGGGAAGGAGGGAGAGGTGCCCCAGGACAAATGCCTGGAGACACTGCCTGAGGCTGCAGGGCTGGCGTGAGGAAAGCCAAAGGCCACCTGGAGCTGAAGCTGGCAAGGGCCAGGAAAGGCAAGCGGCAAGGCTCCTACAAGTGCACCAGCAGCAAAAGGAAGGCGAGGGCAAAGGGCAGCCTGCTGCTAAAGGCGGGGGGCAGGGGCCCTGGGGACAAAGGACACTGAAAACACAGATGTCCTGAAGGCTTTCTTCACCAGCTGACCGTGAGCCAGCAATGTGCGCTTGTGGCCACGAAGGCCGCTGGTATCCTGGGAAGCCGCAGGAAGAGCATTGCCAGAGGGCCGCTGGGGAGGGAGGGGGTGGGAGTCAGGGGCAGGCTCCTTCCGCTCTCCTCAGCCCTGCTGAGGCCACACGTGGAGTCTGGGGTGCAGTTCTGGGCTCCCCAGGACAACATCCGCACGGACGGAGTGGAGCGAGGCCTGCAAAGGGCCACCAAGAGGAGGAAGGGACTGAGCAGCTCTCCTACGAGGAGAGGCTGAGCGAGCTGGGCCTCTTCAGCCTGGGCAGGAGAAGGCGGAGGCAGGCGGGCGGATCTCAGCAAGCTCTTCTCTGCCTCTGCAATAGGCCTCTGCCTAGCACTGCCTGAGGGCATGCCTCGGAGGGGCCCAAGACAGCTGTTCTGCCACTACGTGAACCTCTGCGTGCCTGAGCCATGTGAGGGGCATGGCGATTTTGTGCCAGTGTCTGCGTGGGCACGGTGTGGGTTTGGGAGGCGCAAGTGGAAGCGTGGAGGGGCAGTTCTCCTGCGGCTGCACCTAGCATGCCACTGCTCCAGTGGGGGCTGAAGAGGGCTCCTCGGCAAGCCCTTGCTGGTGGCGGAGCCATTGCAGAAGAGCTTGTATGCTGCGCGCACCTCTCCTTTGGTAAGGGGAAAGTTTGGCAAGAGTCGGGAGGTGCAGAGGGGCACTTTGGTGGAGGCCGGAATAGGCAGGACTGCCAGTGGAGGCGCGGGAGAGCACTAGTGTGCGAGCACGTGCAGGTGGGGAGCCGTTATAGCAGCGCGGCACTGTCTGTCGGCATGTGTCATTAGGCATGGTGTCAGTCTGGGAAGAGCGAGGAAGCGCAGCGGCGCAGTTCTTGTTTGACTGGACTAGGCCTGCAAGAACAGCGGAGGAGCCCGAGAGAAGCTGTGGGCGCTTCCTTGATGGTGCATGAGCCTTGCCAGGTGCATGGTGATTTTTGTGCCAATGTCTGAGGAGGCACGGTGTCAGTTTGTGAAAAGAGGAAGTGCCGCAGGGCAGGTATTGCTTGCTGCTCTAGGCATGCAAGAGAAGCGGCGGGGCTGCAGAGAACAACTCTGCGAGAGCAAATGCGGAGTGCTGGAGAGGCCTGGTGAGGCGGGAGCAGTGTCCGGGTTTCTGAGCGAGGGCTCGTGCCTTGCCCGCGGCCCTTGGGCCATGCTTGCTGGCGTGCCGGTGCGCGGTGGGTGTGTTTGGGGCTGGGGCGCTTGTGCCTCTTGCCGGGCAGTTGGTGCCTGTTGCCAAGGCCATTGTCAGCGTTGCCCGGGGTGTCGGCGAGTTCTGTGTTCTGGCCGGCGTGGAGGCAGGCTGCCCTGGCCGCAGGCTTGGTGTGCTGGTGGCAGCCAGGGGGCTGGCGTGGGGCCCGGCACCGTCATCGGCCTGGGGTAGTGTGTGGGGGCCATGAGCTGCCTCTGGGCGTTGGTGCAGAGGGAGCTGTGGGGACTTGTTGAGGGCACGGGTGCTGGCAGCAGCCACTGAAGCCTTCTCTCCTCCTTTGCTTTGCACGCCGGCCAAGCGTGGCGTGGCGCTGAGCAGCTCCCGAGGACATGCCGGGCCCATGCAGCACAGGCGAGCACGCCGGCGTTGGTGTGTGGAGGGGGCCTGTGCTGTGTGGCAGGTAAGGAGTCGCGTGTCAGGCCCCTGGGAGTTGCGGGTCCTTGGGAGGGGTGGGAGAGAGCGCAGGACCCTTCTGGGTGGTCCTGCCTGGTGCCTCGGGGGTCTCGATGGAGTCCGCCACAGCGGTGAGAGGAGGGTCCTCTTGAGCCGTGGGGCCATGGGGCTGCGCGGGGCTTGTTTCTTGGGGGCTGTGGCCCGGCGGCAGCCGCTGCTGGCCTTGCTCCTCCTTCTTCTGTGCCCGGTGGCCGAGCGTGGCTGCGGGCAGCTCCCGAGGACGTCCCGGGCTGCTGCGGTGCAGTGTGCAGGCGAGCACGTCAGCAGTGGTGTGCGGAGGGCGGCCTTTGCCACAGGGCAGGTCAGCGGCCGCGTGCAGGGACCCGGGGTGCTGGGGAGGTTGGGGAGAGGGGCCAGGGCCCTTTGGGTGGTGCCGCCTGGTGCCTTGGGGATCTCAGTGCAGTGCCCCAGGGCAGCGGGAAGGTAATGCCCTAGGGCCGGGGAATCTGGCTCCCGCGGGGCTTGTCTCTTGGGGTGCTGGCACTGGCATCATCCACTGATGGCCTCACTCCTCCTTTTGCTTTGCCCGGCGGCCGAGCACGGTGCTGAGCAGCTCCCGACGGCATCCCAGGGCCCTGCATCTCGGCGCTGGAGGCCAGCACACCGGCAGCAGCTGGCGGCATTTGCACTCATCAGGAGCAACTTGTGTCTCGTCAGCTGAGTGCCTCTTTGTGTTTGCCTATTGCTGTTGCTGCTGCGGCTGCTGCTGGGGGTACCTTTCCGAAAGGAGATTCCTCCAGGCTGCCCTCCTCTATCCCCTTGTAAGAAGGCCTTGCAGTGGAGAAGACGCCCTGCTGCGAGGTCGCTCAAGACCTCTGAGCGAGCGCCTGTGTTGGGTTTTGAGCTTTTTAAGGATGCTTGTGAGAGCTTGGCTTCTGAGACCTCAAAGCAGCAGCATGTCTTTCAGAAGGCACTGTAGGCCTGGAAGATGCAGAGGCGTCTGCCTGCGCCAGGCCCTTTCCCAAGGCGGGGAGTTGCTCGCCCCTTTCTCTTGATGCTCTGCCAAAGGTGGGCTAGCCCCCACACAGGCACATTCTGCATGCCATGTGGCAGCATGCTGGCGAAGCCAAAAACCTCCCTGGCGCTTCCAAAATCATTCACCCCGTTTTTGGCCCAAGACCGCTGGTGGCTCTTTTGCCCTCGGGAAACTGCCACGGCTGCTCTTTTTCCCCGCTCAGGAAATCCCTGAGCACTTGCCCGTGGGAAGGGTGTGGGGCTGGCACAGGCCGCTCTCCAGCTAGGCCTTGCTCTTCTGCTCGGCACTGGCCCTCTGCTGCTGGCCACCGCCAGAGAGAGGCTGCTTGAGCACAGCTCTCCTTACCTCACGAGCCTGTTAACCCAAGGGCTTAGCCTACTGACATGGCTGCCGAGTGTGCCAGCACTCTGGCCTTTCTCTCTTTTTCTAACTTTTGGCCTGTAGCTTTTTGCCCAGAACTGATTCCGGCACCAAGGAGCAGGCAGGCGTGCCAAGAACATTGCAAGCGTGTGAGGGGGAAGGAGGGAGAGGTGCCCCAGGACAATTGCCTGGAGACACTGCCTGAGGCTGCAGGGCTGGCGTGAGGAAAGCCAAAGGCCACCTGGAGCTGAAGCTGGCAAGGGCCAGGAAAGGCAAGCGGCAAGGCTCCTACAAGTGCACCAGCAGCAAAAGGAAGGCGAGGGCAAAGGGCAGCCTGCTGCTAAAGGCGGGGGGCAGGGGCCCTGGGGACAAAGGACACTGAAAACACAGATGTCCTGAAGGCTTTCTTCACCAGCTGACCGTGAGCCAGCAATGTGCGCTTGTGGCCACGAAGGCCGCTGGTATCCTGGGAAGCCGCAGGAAGAGCATTGCCAGAGGGCCGCTGGGGAGGGAGGGGGTGGGAGTCAGGGGCAGGCTCCTTCCGCTCTCCTCAGCCCTGCTGAGGCCACACGTGGAGTCTGGGGTGCAGTTCTGGGCTCCCCAGGACAACATCCGCACGGACGGAGTGGAGCGAGGCCTGCAAAGGGCCACCAAGAGGAGGAAGGGACTGAGCAGCTCTCCTACGAGGAGAGGCTGAGCGAGCTGGGCCTCTTCAGCCTGGGCAGGAGAAGGCGGAGGCAGGCGGGCGGATCTCAGCAAGCTCTTCTCTGCCTCTGCAATAGGCCTCTGCCTAGCACTGCCTGAGGGCATGCCTCGGAGGGGCCCAAGACAGCTGTTCTGCCACTACGTGAACCTCTGCGTGCCTGAGCCATGTGAGGGGCATGGCGATTTTGTGCCAGTGTCTGCGTGGGCACGGTGTGGGTTTGGGAGGCGCAAGTGGAAGCGTGGAGGGGCAGTTCTCCTGCGGCTGCACCTAGCATGCCACTGCTCCAGTGGGGGCTGAAGAGGGCTCCTCGGCAAGCCCTTGCTGGTGGCGGAGCCATTGCAGAAGAGCTTGTATGCTGCGCGCACCTCTCCTTTGGTAAGGGGAAAGTTTGGCAAGAGTCGGGAGGTGCAGAGGGGCACTTTGGTGGAGGCCGGAATAGGCAGGACTGCCAGTGGAGGCGCGGGAGAGCACTAGTGTGCGAGCACGTGCAGGTGGGGAGCCGTTATAGCAGCGCGGCACTGTCTGTCGGCATGTGTCGTTAGGCATGGTGTCAGTCTGGGAAGAGCGAGGAAGCGCAGCGGCGCAGTTCTTGTTTGACTGGACTAGGCCTGCAAGAACAGCGGAGGAGCCCGAGAGAAGCTGTGGGCGCTTCCTTGATGGTGCATGAGCCTTGCCAGGTGCATGGTGATTTTTGTGCCAATGTCTGAGGAGGCACGGTGTCAGTTTGTGAAAAGAGGAAGTGCCGCAGGGCAGGTATTGCTTGCTGCTCTAGGCATGCAAGAGAAGCGGCGGGGCTGCAGAGAACAACTCTGCGAGAGCAAATGCGGAGTGCTGGAGAGGCCTGGTGAGGCGGGAGCAGTGTCCGGGTTTCTGAGCGAGGGCTCGTGCCTTGCCCGCGGCCCTTGGGCCATGCTTGCTGGCGTGCCGGTGCGCGGTGGGTGTGTTTGGGGCTGGGGCGCTTGTGCCTCTTGCCGGGCAGTTGGTGCCTGTTGCCAAGGCCATCGTCAGCGTTGCCCGGGGTGTCGGCGAGTTCTGTGTTCTGGCCGGCGTGGAGGCAGGCTGCCCTGGCCGCAGGCTTGGTGTGCTGGTGGCAGCCAGGGGGCTGGCGTGGGGCCCGGCACCGTCATCGGCCTGGGGTAGTGTGTGGGGGCCATGAGCTGCCTCTGGGCGTTGGTGCAGAGGGAGCTGTGGGGACTTGTTGAGGGCACGGGTGCTGGCAGCAGCCACTGAAGCCTTCTCTCCTCCTTTGCTTTGCACGCCGGCCAAGCGTGGCGTGGCGCTGAGCAGCTCCCGAGGACATGCCGGGCCCATGCAGCACAGGCGAGCACGCCGGCGTTGGTGTGTGGAGGGGGCCTGTGCTGTGTGGCAGGTAAGGAGTCGCGTGTCAGGCCCCTGGGAGTTGCGGGTCCTTGGGAGGGGTGGGAGAGAGCGCAGGACCCTTCTGGGTGGTCCTGCCTGGTGCCTCGGGGGTCTCGATGGAGTCCGCCACAGCGGTGAGAGGAGGGTCCTCTTGAGCCGTGGGGCCATGGGGCTGCGCGGGGCTTGTTTCTTGGGGGCTGTGGCCCGGCGGCAGCCGCTGATGGCCTTGCTCCTCCTTCTTCTGTGCCCGGTGGCCGAGCGTGGCTGCGGGCAGCTCCCGAGGACGTCCCGGGCTGCTGCGGTGCAGTGTGCAGGCGAGCACGTCAGCAGTGGTGTGCGGAGGGCGGCCTTTGCCACAGGGCAGGTCAGCGGCCGCGTGCAGGGACCCGGGGTGCTGGGGAGGTTGGGGAGAGGGGCCAGGGCCCTTTGGGTGGTGCCGCCTGGTGCCTTGGGGATCTCAGTGCAGTGCCCCAGGGCAGCGGGAAGGTAATGCCCTAGGGCCGGGGAATCTGGCTCCCGCGGGGCTTGTCTCTTGGGGTGCTGGCACTGGCATCATCCACTGATGGCCTCACTCCTCCTTTTGCTTTGCCCGGCGGCCGAGCACGGTGCTGAGCAGCTCCCGATGGCATCCCAGGGCCCTGCATCTCGGCGCTGGAGGCCAGCACACCAGCAGCAGCTGGCGGCATTCGCACTCATCAGGAGCAACTTGTGTCTCGTCAGCTGAGTGCCTCTTTGTGTTTGCCTATTGCTGTTGCTGCTGCGGCTGCTGCTGGGGGTACCTTTCCGAAAGGAGATTCCTCCAGGCTGCCCTCCTCTATCCCCTTGTAAGAAGGCCTTGCAGCGGAGAAGACGCCCTGCTGCGAGGTCGCTCAAGACCTCTGAGCGAGCGCCTGTGTTGGGTTTTGAGCTTTTTAAGGATGCTTGTGAGAGCTTGGCTTCTGAGACCTCAAAGCAGCAGCATGTCTTTCAGAAGGCACTGTAGGCCTGGAAGATGCAGAGGCGTCTGCCTGCGCCAGGCCCTTTCCCAAGGCGGGGAGTTGCTCGCCCCTTTCTCTTGATGCTCTGCCAAAGGTGGGCTAGCCCCCACACAGGCACATTCTGCATGCCATGTGGCAGCATGCTGGCGAAGCCAAAAACCTCCCTGGCGCTTCCAAAATCATTCACCCCGTTTTTGGCCCAAGACCGCTGGTGGCTCTTTTGCCCTCGGGAAACTGCCACGGCTGCTCTTTTTCCCCGCTCAGGAAATCCCTGAGCACTTGCCCGTGGGAAGGGTGTGGGGCTGGCACAGGCCGCTCTCCAGCTAGGCCTTGCTCTTCTGCTCGGCACTGGCCCTCTGCTGCTGGCCACCGCCAGAGAGAGGCTGCTTGAGCACAGCTCTCCTTACCTCACGAGCCTGTTAACCCAAGGGCTTAGCCTACTGACATGGCTGCCGAGTGTGCCAGCACTCTGGCCTTTCTCTCTTTTTCTAACTTTTGGCCTGTAGCTTTTTGCCCAGAACTGATTCCGGCACCAAGGAGCAGGCAGGCGTGCCAAGAACATTGCAAGCGTGTGAGGGGGAAGGAGGGAGAGGTGCCCCAGGACAAATGCCTGGAGACACTGCCTGAGGCTGCAGGGCTGGCGTGAGGAAAGCCAAAGGCCACCTGGAGCTGAAGCTGGCAAGGGCCAGGAAAGGCAAGCGGCAAGGCTCCTACAACTGCACCAGCAGCAAAAGGAAGGCGAGGGCAAAGGGCAGCCTGCTGCTAAAGGCGGGGGGCAGGGGCCCTGGGGACAAAGGACACTGAAAACACAGATGTCCTGAAGGCTTTCTTCACCAGCTGACCGTGAGCCAGCAATGTGCGCTTGTGGCCACGAAGGCCGCTGGTATCCTGGGAAGCCGCAGGAAGAGCATTGCCAGAGGGCCGCTGGGGAGGGAGGGGGTGGGAGTCAGGGGCAGGCTCCTTCCGCTCTCCTCAGCCCTGCTGAGGCCACACGTGGAGTCTGGGGTGCAGTTCTGGGCTCCCCAGGACAACATCCGCACGGACAGAGTGGAGCGAGGCCTGCAAAGGGCCACCAAGAGGAGGAAGGGACTGGAGCAGCTCTCCTACGAGGAGAGGCTGAGCGAGCTGGGCCTCTTCAGCCTGGGCAGGAGAAGGCGGAGGCAGGCGGGCGGATCTCAGCAAGCTCTTCTCTGCCTCTGCAATAGGCCTCTGCCTAGCACTGCCTGAGGGGATGCCTCGGAGGGGCCCAAGACAGCTGTTCTGCCACTACGTGAACCTCTGCGTGCCTGAGCCATGTGAGGGGCATGGCGATTTTGTGCCAGTGTCTGCGTGGGCACGGTGTGGGTTTGGGAGGCGCAAGTGGAAGCGTGGAGGGGCAGTTCTCCTGCGGCTGCACCTGGCATGCCACTGCTCCAGTGGGGGCTGAAGAGGGCTCCTCGGCAAGCCCTTGCTGGTGGCGGAGCCATTGCAGAAGAGCTTGTATGCTGCGCGCACCTCTCCTTTGGTAAGGGGAAAGTTTGGCAAGAGTCGGGAGGTGCAGAGGGGCACTTTGGTGGAGGCCGGAATAGGCAGGACTGCCAGTGGAGGCGCGGGAGAGCACTAGTGTGCGAGCACGTGCAGGTGGGGAGCCGTTATAGCAGCGCGGCACTGTCTGTCGGCATGTGTCGTTAGGCATGGTGTCAGTCTGGGAAGAGCGAGGAAGCGCAGCGGCGCAGTTCTTGTTTGACTGGACTAGGCCTGCAAGAACAGCGGAGGAGCCCGAGAGAAGCTGTGGGCGCTTCCTTGATGGTGCATGAGCCTTGCCAGGTGCATGGTGATTTTTGTGCCAATGTCTGAGGAGGCACGGTGTCAGTTTGTGAAAAGAGGAAGTGCCGCAGGGCAGGTATTGCTTGCTGCTCTAGGCATGCAAGAGAAGCGGCGGGGCTGCAGAGAACAACTCTGCGAGAGCAAATGCGGAGTGCTGGAGAGGCCTGGTGAGGCGGGAGCAGTGTCCGGGTTTCTGAGCGAGGGCTCGTGCCTTGCCCGCGGCCCTTGGGCCATGCTTGCTGGCGTGCCGGTGCGCGGTGGGTGTGTTTGGGGCTGGGGCGCTCGTGCCTCTTGCCGGGCAGTTGGTGCCTGTTGCCAAGGCCATTGTCAGCGTTGCCCGGGGTGTCGGCGAGTTCTGTGTTCTGGCCGGCGTGGAGGCAGGCTGCCCTGGCCGCAGGCTTGGTGTGCTGGTGGCAGCCAGGGGGCTGGCGTGGGGCCCGGCACCGTCATCGGCCTGGGGTAGTGTGTGGGGGCCATGAGCTGCCTCTGGGCGTTGGTGCAGAGGGAGCTGTGGGGACTTGTTGAGGGCACGGGTGCTGGCAGCAGCCACTGAAGCCTTCTCTCCTCCTTTGCTTTGCACGCCGGCCGAGCGTGGCGTGGCGCTGAGCAGCTCCCGAGGACATGCCGGGCCCATGCAGCACAGGCGAGCACGCCGGCGTTGGTGTGTGGAGGTGGCCTGTGCTGTGTGGCAGGTAAGGAGTCGCATGTCAGGCCCCGGGGAGTTGCGGGTCCTTGGGAGGGGTGGGAGAGAGCGCAGGACCCTTCTGGGTGGTCCTGCCTGGTGCCTCGGGGGTCTCGATGGAGTCCGCCACAGCGGTGAGAGGAGGGTCCTCTTGAGCCGTGGGGCCATGGGGCTGCGCGGGGCTTGTTTCTTGGGGGCTGTGGCCCGGCGGCAGCCGCTGATGGCCTTGCTCCTCCTTCTTCTCTGCCCGGTGGCCGAGCGTGGCTGCGGGCAGCTCCCGAGGACGTCCCGGGCTGCTGCGGTGCAGTGTGCAGGCGAGCACGTCAGCAGTGGTGTGCGGAGGGCGGCCTTTGCCACAGGGCAGGTCAGCGGCCGCGTGCAGGGACCCGGGGTGCTGGGGAGGTTGGGGAGAGGGGCCAGGGCCCTTTGGGTGGTGCCGCCTGGTGCCTTGGGGATCTCAGTGCAGTGCCCCAGGGCAGCGGGAAGGTAATGCCCTAGGGCCGGGGAATCTGGCTCCCACGGGGCTTGTCTCTTGGGGTGCTGGCACTGGCATCATCCACTGATGGCCTCACTCCTCCTTTTGCTTTGCCCGGCGGCCGAGCACGGTGCTGAGCAGCTCCCGATGGCATCCCAGGGCCCTGCATCTCGGCGCTGGAGGCCAGCACACCAGCAGCAGCTGGCGGCATTCGCACTCATCAGGAGCAACTTGTGTCTCGTCAGCTGAGTGCCTCTTTGTGTTTGCCTATTGCTGTTGCTGCTGCGGCTACCTTTCCAAAAGGAGATTCCTCCAGGCTGCCCTCCTCTATCCCCTTGTAAGAAGGCCTTGCAGCAGAGAAGACACCCTGCTGCGAGGTCGCTCAAGACCTCTGAGCAAGCGCCTGTGTTGGGTTTTGAGCTTTTTAAGGATGCTTGTGAGAGCTTGGCTTCTGAGACCTCAAAGCAGCAGCATGTCTTTCAGAAGGCACTGTAGGCCTGGAAGATGCAGAGGCGTCTGCCTGCGCCAGGCCCTTTCCCAAGGCGGGGAGTTGCTCGCCCCTTTCTCTTGATGCTCTGCCAAAGGTGGGCTAGCCCCCACACAGGCACATTCTGCATGCCATGTGGCAGCATGCTGGCGAAGCCAAAAACCTCCCTGGCGCTTCCAAAATCATTCACCCCGTTTTTGGCCCAAGACCGCTGGTGGCTCTTTTGCCCTCGGGAAACTGCCACGGCTGCTCTTTTTCCCCGCTCAGGAAATCCCTGAGCACTTGCCCGTGGGAAGGGTGTGGGGCTGGCACAGGCCGCTCTCCAGCTAGGCCTTGCTCTTCTGCTCGGCACTGGCCCTCTGCTGCTGGCCACCGCCAGAGAGAGGCTGCTTGAGCACAGCTCTCCTTACCTCACGAGCCTGTTAACCCAAGGGCTTAGCCTACTGACATGGCTGCCGAGTGTGCCAGCACTCTGGCCTTTCTCTCTTTTTCTAACTTTTGGCCTGTAGCTTTTTGCCCAGAACTGATTCCGGCACCAAGGAGCAGGCAGGCGTGCCAAGAACATCGCAAGCGTGTGAGGGGGAAGGAGGGAGAGGTGCCCCAGGACAAATGCCTGGAGACACTGCCTGAGGCTGCAGGGCTGGCGTGAGGAAAGCCAAAGGCCACCTGGAGCTGAAGCTGGCAAGGGCCAGGAAAGGCAAGCGGCAAGGCTCCTACAAGTGCACCAGCAGCAAAAGGAAGGCGAGGGCAAAGGGCAGCCTGCTGCTAAAGGCGGGGGGCAGGGGCCCTGGGGACAAAGGACACTGAAAACACAGATGTCCTGAAGGCTTTCTTCACCAGCTGACCGTGAGCCAGCAATGTGCGCTTGTGGCCACGAAGGCCGCTGGTATCCTGGGAAGCCGCAGGAAGAGCATTGCCAGAGGGCCGCTGGGGAGGGAGGGGGTGGGAGTCAGGGGCAGGCTCCTTCCGCTCTCCTCAGCCCTGCTGAGGCCACACGTGGAGTCTGGGGTGCAGTTCTGGGCTCCCCAGGACAACATCCGCACGGACGGAGTGGAGCGAGGCCTGCAAAGGGCCACCAAGAGGAGGAAGGGACTGGAGCAGCTCTCCTACGAGGAGAGGCTGAGCGAGCTGGGCCTCTTCAGCCTGGGCAGGAGAAGGCGGAGGCAGGCGGGCGGATCTCAGCAAGCTCTTCTCTGCCTCTGCAATAGGCCTCTGCCTAGCACTGCCTGAGGGGATGCCTCGGAGGGGCCCAAGACAGCTGTTCTGCCACTACGTGAACCTCTGCGTGCCTGAGCCATGTGAGGGGCATGGCGATTTTGTGCCAGTGTCTGCGTGGGCACGGTGTGGGTTTGGGAGGCGCAAGTGGAAGCGTGGAGGGGCAGTTCTCCTGCGGCTGCACCTGGCATGCCACTGCTCCAGTGGGGGCTGAAGAGGGCTCCTCGGCAAGCCCTTGCTGGTGGCGGAGCCATTGCAGAAGAGCTTGTATGCTGCGCGCACCTCTCCTTTGGTAAGGGGAAAGTTTGGCAAGAGTCGGGAGGTGCAGAGGGGCACTTTGGTGGAGGCCGGAATAGGCAGGACTGCCAGTGGAGGCGCGGGAGAGCACTAGTGTGCGAGCACGTGCAGGTGGGGAGCCGTTATAGCAGCGCGGCACTGTCTGTCGGCATGTGTCGTTAGGCATGGTGTCAGTCTGGGAAGAGCGAGGAAGCGCAGCGGCGCAGTTCTTGTTTGACTGGACTAGGCCTGCAAGAACAGCGGAGGAGCCCGAGAGAAGCTGTGGGCGCTTCCTTGATGGTGCATGAGCCTTGCCAGGTGCATGGTGATTTTTGTGCCAATGTCTGAGGAGGCACGGTGTCGTTTTGTGAAAAGAGGAAGTGCCGCAGGGCAGGTATTGCTTGCTGCTCTAGGCATGCAAGAGAAGCGGCGGGGCTGCAGAGAACAACTCTGCGAGAGCAAATGCGGAGTGCTGGAGAGGCCTGGTGAGGCGGGAGCAGTGTCCGGGTTTCTGAGCGAGGGCTCGTGCCTTGCCCGCGGCCCTTGGGCCATGCTTGCTGGCGTGCCGGTGCGCGGTGGGTGTGTTTGGGGCTGGGGCGCTTGTGCCTCTTGCCGGGCAGTTGGTGCCTGTTGCCAAGGCCATTGTCAGCGTTGCCCGGGGTGTCGGCGAGTTCTGTGTTCTGGCCGGCGTGGAGGCAGGCTGCCCTGGCCGCAGGCTTGGTGTGCTGGTGGCAGCCAGGGGGCTGGCGTGGGGCCCGGCACCGTCATCGGCCTGGGGTAGTGTGTGGGGGCCATGAGCTGCCTCTGGGCGTTGGTGCAGAGGGAGCTGTGGGGACTTGTTGAGGGCACGGGTGCTGGCAGCAGCCACTGAAGCCTTCTCTCCTCCTTTGCTTTGCACGCCGGCCAAGCGTGGCGTGGCGCTGAGCAGCTCCCGAGGACATGCTGGGCCCATGCAGCACAGGCGAGCACGCCGGCGTTGGTGTGTGGAGGGGGCCTGTGCTGTGTGGCAGGTAAGGAGTCGCGTGTCAGGCCCCGGGGAGTTGCGGGTCCTTGGGAGGGGTGGGAGAGAGCACAGGACCCTTCTGGGTGGTCCTGCCTGGTGCCTCGGGGGTCTCGATGGAGTCCGCCACAGCGGTGAGAGGAGGGTCCTCTTGAGCCGTGGGGCCATGGGGCTGCGCGGGGCTTGTTTCTTGGGGGCTGTGGCCCGGCGGCAGCCGCTGCTGGCCTTGCTCCTCCTTCTTCTGTGCCCGGTGGCCGAGCGTGGCTGCGGGCAGCTCCCGAGGACGTCCCGGGCTGCTGCGGTGCAGTGTGCAGGCGAGCACGTCAGCAGTGGTGTGCGGAGGGCGGCCTTTGCCACAGGGCAGGTCAGCGGCCGCGTGCAGGGACCCGGGGTGCTGGGGAGGTTGGGGAGAGGGGCCAGGGCCCTTTGGGTGGTGCCGCCTGGTGCCTTGGGGATCTCAGTGCAGTGCCCCAGGGCAGCGGGAAGGTAATGCCCTAGGGCCGGGGAATCTGGCTCCCGCGGGGCTTGTCTCTTGGGGTGCTGGCACTGGCATCATCCACTGATGGCCTCACTCCTCCTTTTGCTTTGCCCGGCGGCCGAGCACGGTGCTGAGCAGCTCCCGACGGCATCCCAGGGCCCTGCATCTCGGCGCTGGAGGCCAGCACACCAGCAGCAGCTGGCGGCATTCGCACTCATCAGGAGCAACTTGTGTCTCGTCAGCTGAGTGCCTCTTTGTGTTTGCCTATTGCTGTTGCTGCGGCTGCTGCTGCTGGGGGTACCTTTCCAAAAGGAGATTCCTCCAGGCTGCCCTCCTCTATCCCCTTGTAAGAAGGCCTTGCAGCGGAGAAGACGCCCTGCTGCGAGGTCGCTCAAGACCTCTGAGCGAGCGCCTGTGTTGGGGTTTGAGCTTTTTAAGGATGCTTGTGAGAGCTTGGCTTCTGACACCTCAAAGCAGCAGCATGTCTTTCAGAAGGCACTGTAGGCCTAGAAGATGCAGAGGCGTCTGCCTGCGCCAGGCCCTTTCCCAAGGCGGGGAGTTGCTCGCCCCTTTCTCTTGATGCTCTGCCAAAGGTGGGCTAGCCCCCACACAGGCACATTCTGCATGCCATGTGGCAGCATGCTGGCGAAGCCAAAAACCTCCCTGGCGCTTCCAAAATCATTCACCCCGTTTTTGGCCCAAGACCGCTGGTGGCTCTTTTGCCCTCAGGAAACTGCCACGGCTGCTCTTTTTCCCCGCTCAGGAAATCCCTGAGCACTTGCCCGTGGGAAGGGTGTGGGGCTGGCACAGGCCGCTCTCCAGCTAGGCCTTGCTCTTCTGCTCGGCACTGGCCCTCTGCTGCTGGCCACCGCCAGAGAGAGGCTGCTTGAGCACAGCTCTCCTTACCTCACGAGCCTGTTAACCCAAGGGCTTAGCCTACTGACATGGCTGCCGAGTGTGCCAGCACTCTGGCCTTTCTCTCTTTTTCTAACTTTTGGCCTGTAGCTTTTTGCCCAGAACTGATTCCGGCACCAAGGAGCAGGCAGGCGTGCCAAGAACATTGCAAGCGTGTGAGGGGGAAGGAGGGAGAGGTGCCCCAGGACAAATGCCTGGAGACACTGCCTGAGGCTGCAGGCTGGCGTGAGGAAAGCCAAAGGCCACCTGGAGCTGAAGCTGGCAAGGGCCAGGAAAGGCAAGCGGCAAGGCTCCTACAAGTGCACCAGCAGCAAAAGGAAGGCGAGGGCAAAGGGCAGCCTGCTGCTAAAGGCGGGGGGCAGGGGCCCTGGGGACAAAGGACACTGAAAACACAGATGTCCTGAAGGCTTTCTTCACCAGCTGACCGTGAGCCAGCAATGTGCGCTTGTGGCCACGAAGGCCGCTGGTATCCTGGGAAGCCGCAGGAAGAGCATTGCCAGAGGGCCGCTGGGGAGGGAGGGGGTGGGAGTCAGGGGCAGGCTCCTTCCGCTCTCCTCAGCCCTGCTGAGGCCACACGTGGAGTCTGGGGTGCAGTTCTGGGCTCCCCAGGACAACATCCGCACGGACGGAGTGGAGCGAGGCCTGCAAAGGGCCACCAAGAGGAGGAAGGGACTGGAGCAGCTCTCCTACCAGGAGAGGCTGAGCGAGCTGGGCCTCTTCAGCCTGGGCAGGAGAAGGCGGAGGCAGGCGGGCGGATCTCAGCAAGCTCTTCTCTGCCTCTGCAATAGGCCTCTGCCTAGCACTGCCTGAGGGGATGCCTCGGAGGGGCCCAAGACAGCTGTTCTGCCACTACGTGAACCTCTGCGTGCCTGAGCCATGTGAGGGGCATGGCGATTTTGTGCCAGTGTCTGCGTGGGCACGATGTGGGTTTGGGAGGCGCAAGTGGAAGCGTGGAGGGGCAGTTCTCCTGCGGCTGCACCTGGCATGCCACTGCTCCAGTGGGGGCTGAAGAGGGCTCCTCGGCAAGCCCTTGCTGGTGGCGGAGCCATTGCAGAAGAGCTTGTATGCTGCGCGCACCTCTCCTTTGGTAAGGGGAAAGTTTGGCAAGAGTCGGGAGGTGCAGAGGGGCACTTTGGTGGAGGCCGGAATAGGCAGGACTGCCAGTGGAGGCGCGGGAGAGCACTAGTGTGCGAGCACGTGCAGGTGGGGAGCCGTTATAGCAGCACGGCACTGTCTGTCGGCATGTGTCGTTAGGCATGGTGTCAGTCTGGGAAGAGCGAGGAAGCGCAGCGGCGCAGTTCTTGTTTGACTGGACTAGGCCTGCAAGAACAGCGGAGGAGCCCGAGAGAAGCTGTGGGCGCTTCCTTGATGGTGCATGAGCCTTGCCAGGTGCATGGTGATTTTTGTGCCAATGTCTGAGGAGGCACGGTGTCGTTTTGTGAAAAGAGGAAGTGCCGCAGGGCAGGTATTGCTTGCTGCTCTAGGCATGCAAGAGAAGCGGCGGGGCTGCAGAGAACAACTCTGCGAGAGCAAATGCGGAGTGCTGGAGAGGCCTGGTGAGGCGGGAGCAGTGTCCGGGTTTCTGAGCGAGGGCTCGTGCCTTGCCCGCGGCCCTTGGGCCATGCTTGCTGGCGTGCCGGTGCGCGGTGGGTGTGTTTGGGGCTGGGGCGCTTGTGCCTCTTGCCGGGCAGTTGGTGCCTGTTGCCAAGGCCATTGTCAGCGTTGCCCGGGGTGTCGGCGAGTTCTGTGTTCTGGCCGGCGTGGAGGCAGGCTGCCCTGGCCGCAGGCTTGGTGTGCTGGTGGCAGCCAGGGGGCTGGCGTGGGGCCCGGCACCGTCATCGGCCTGGGGTAGTGTGTGGGGGCCATGAGCTGCCTCTGGGCGTTGGTGCAGAGGGAGCTGTGGGGACTTGTTGAGGGCACGGGTGCTGGCAGCAGCCACTGAAGCCTTCTCTCCTCCTTTGCTTTGCACGCCGGCCGAGCGTGGCGTGGCGCTGAGCAGCTCCCGAGGACATGCCGGGCCCATGCAGCACAGGCGAGCACGCCGGCGTTGGTGTGTGGAGGGGGCCTGTGCTGTGTGGCAGGTAAGGAGTCGCATGTCAGGCCCCGGGGAGTTGCGGGTCCTTGGGAGGGGTGGGAGAGAGCGCAGGACCCTTCTGGGTGATCCTGCCTGGTGCCTCGGGGGTCTCGATGGAGTCCGCCACAGCGGTGAGAGGAGGGTCCTCTTGAGCCGTGGGGCCATGGGACTGCGCGGGGCTTGTTTCTTGGGGGCTGTGGCCCGGCGGCAGCCGCTGATGGCCTTGCTCCTCCTTCTTCTGTGCCCGGTGGCCGAGCGTGGCTGCGGGCAGCTCCCGAGGACGTCCCGGGCTGCTGCGGTGCAGTGTGCAGGCGAGCACGTCAGCAGTGGTGTGCGGAGGGCGGCCTTTGCCACAGGGCAGGTCAGCGGCTGCGTGCAGGGACCCGGGGTGCTGGGGAGGTTGGGGAGAGGGGCCAGGGCCCTTTGGGTGGTGCCGCCTGGTGCCTTGGGGATCTCAGTGCAGTGCCCCAGGGCAGCGGGAAGGTAATGCCCTGGGGCCGGGGAATCTGGCTCCCGCGGGGCTTGTCTCTTGGGGGGCTGGCACTGGCATCATCCACTGATGGCCTCACTCCTCCTTTTGCTTTGCCCGGCGGCCGAGCACGGTGCTGAGCGGCTCCCGACGGCATCCCAGGGCCCTGCATCTCGGCGCTGGAGGCCAGCACACCAGCAGCAGCTGGCGGCATTCGCACTCATCAGGAGCAACTTGTGTCTCGTCAGCTGAGTGCCTCTTTGTGTTTGCCTATTGCTGTTGCTGCTGCGGCTGGGGCTACCTTTCCAAAAGGAGATTCCTCCAGGCTGCCCTCCTCTATCCCCTTGTAAGAAGGCCTTGCAGTGGAGAAGACGCCCTGCTGCGAGGTCGCTCAAGACCTCTGAGCGAGCGCCTGTGTTGGGTTTTGAGCTTTTTAAGGATGCTTGTGAGAGCTTGGCTTCTGAGACCTCAAAGCAGCAGCATGTCTTTCAGAAGGCACTGTAGGCCTGGAAGATGCAGAGGCGTCTGCCTGCGCCAGGCCCTTTCCCAAGGCGGGGAGTTGCTCGCCCCTTTCTCTTGATGCTCTGCCAAAGGTGGGCTAGCCCCCACACAGGCACATTCTGCATGCCATGTGGCAGCATGCTGGCAAAGCCAAAAACCTCCCTGGCGCTTCCAAAATCATTCACCCCGTTTTTGGCCCAAGACCGCTGGTGGCTCTTTTGCCCTCGGGAAACTGCCACGGCTGCTCTTTTTCCCCGCTCAGGAAATCCCTGAGCACTTGCCCGTGGGAAGGGTGTGGGGCTGGCACAGGCCTCTCTCCAGCTAGGCCTTGCTCTTCTGCTCGGCACTGGCCCTCTGCTGCTGGCCACCGCCAGAGAGAGGCTGCTTGAGCACAGCTCTCCTTACCTCACGAGCCTGTTAACCCAAGGGCTTAGCCTACTGACATGGCTGCCGAGTGTGCCAGCACTCTGGCCTTTCTCTCTTTTTCTAACTTTTGGCCTGTAGCTTTTTGCCCAGAACTGATTCCGGCACCAAGGAGCAGGCAGGCGTGCCAAGAACATCGCAAGCGTGTGAGGGGGAAGGAGGGAGAGGTGCCCCAGGACAAATGCCTGGAGACACTGCCTGAGGCTGCAGGGCTGGCGTGAGGAAAGCCAAAGGCCACCTGGAGCTGAAGCTGGCAAGGGCCAGGAAAGGCAAGCGGCAAGGCTCCTACAAGTGCACCAGCAGCAAAAGGAAGGCGAGGGCAAAGGGCAGCCTGCTGCTAAAGGCGGGGGGCAGGGGCCCTGGGGACAAAGGACACTGAAAACACAGATGTCCTGAAGGCTTTCTTCACCAGCTGACCGTGAGCCAGCAATGTGCGCTTGTGGCCACGAAGGCCGCTGGTATCCTGGGAAGCCGCAGGAAGAGCATTGCCAGAGGGCCGCTGGGGAGGGAGGGGGTGGGAGTCAGGGACAGGCTCCTTCCGCTCTCCTCAGCCCTGCTGAGGCCACACGTGGAGTCTGGGGTGCAGTTCTGGGCTCCCCAGGACAACATCCGCACGGACAGAGTGGAGCGAGGCCTGCAAAGGGCCACCAAGAGGAGGAAGGCACTGGAGCAGCTCTCCTACCAGGAGAGGCTGAGCGAGCTGGGCCTCTTCAGCCTGGGCAGGAGAAGGCGGAGGCAGGCGGGCGGATCTCAGCAAGCTCTTCTCTGCCTCTGCAATAGGCCTCTGCCTAGCACTGCCTGAGGGGATGCCTCGGAGGGGCCCAAGACAGCTGTTCTGCCACTACGTGAACCTCTGCGTGCCTGAGCCATGTGAGGGGCATGGCGATTTTGTGCCAGTGTCTGCGTGGGCACGGTGTGGGTTTGGGAGGCGCAAGTGGAAGCGTGGAGGGGCAGTTCTCCTGCGGCTGCACCTGGCATGCCACTGCTCCAGTGGGGGCTGAAGAGGGCTCCTCGGCAAGCCCTTGCTGGTGGCGGAGCCATTGCAGAAGAGCTTGTATGCTGCGCGCACCTCTCCTTTGGTAAGGGGAAAGTTTGGCAAGAGTCGGGAGGTGCAGAGGGGCACTTTGGTGGAGGCCGGAATAGGCAGGACTGCCAGCGGAGGCGCGGGAGAGCACTAGTGTGCGAGCACGTGCAGGTGGGGAGCCGTTATAGCAGCGCGGCACTGTCTGTCGGCATGTGTCGTTAGGCATGGTGTCAGTCTGGGAAGAGCGAGGAAGCGCAGCGGCGCAGTTCTTGTTTGACTGGACTAGGCCTGCAAGAACAGCGGAGGAGCCCGAGAGAAGCTGTGGGCGCTTCCTTGATGGTGCATGAGCCTTGCCAGGTGCATGGTGATTTTTGTGCCAATGTCTGAGGAGGCACGGTGTCGTTTTGTGAAAAGAGGAAGTGCCGCAGGGCAGGTATTGCTTGCTGCTCTAGGCATGCAAGAGAAGCGGCGGGGCTGCAGAGAACAACTCTGCGAGAGCAAATGCGGAGTGCTGGAGAGGCCTGGTGAGGCGGGAGCAGTGTCCGGGTTTCTGAGCGAGGGCTCGTGCCTTGCCCGCGGCCCTTGGGCCATGCTTGCTGGCGTGCCGGTGCGCGGTGGGTGTGTTTGGGGCTGGGGCGCTTGTGCCTCTTGCCGGGCAGTTGGTGCCTGTTGCCAAGGCCATTGTCAGCGTTGCCCGGGGTGTCGGCGAGTTCTGTGTTCTGGCCGGCGTGGAGGCAGGCTGCCCTGGCCGCAGGCTTGGTGTGCTGGTGGCAGCCAGGGGGCTGGCGTGGGGCCCGGCACCGTCATCGGCCTGGGGTAGTGTGTGGGGGCCATGAGCTGCCTCTGGGCGTTGGTGCAGAGGGAGCTGTGGGGACTTGTTGAGGGCACGGGTGCTGGCAGCAGCCACTGAAGCCTTCTCTCCTCCTTTGCTTTGCACGCCGGCCGAGCGTGGCGTGGCGCTGAGCAGCTCCCGAGGACATGCCGGGCCCATGCAGCACAGGCGAGCACGCCGGCGTTGGTGTGTGGAGGGGCCTGTGCTGTGTGGCAGGTAAGGAGTCGCGTGTCAGGCCCCGGGGAGTTGCGGGTCCTTGGGAGGGGTGGGAGAGAGCGCAGGACCCTTCTGGGTGGTCCTGCCTGGTGCCTCGGGGGTCTTGATGGAGTCCGCCACAGCGGTGGGAGGAGGGTCCTCTTGAGCCGTGGGGCCATGGGGCTGCGCGGGGCTTGTTTCTTGGGGGGCTGTGGCCCGGCGGCAGCCGCTGATGGCCTTGCTCCTCCTTCTTCTCTGCCCGGCGGCCGAGCGTGGCTGTGGGCAGCTCCCGAGGACGTCCCGGGCTGCTGCGGTGCAGTGTGCAGGCGAGCACGTCAGCAGTGGTGTGCGGAGGGCGGCCTTTGCCACAGGGCAGGTCAGCGGCCGCGTGCAGGGACCCGGGGTGCTGGGGAGGTTGGGGAGAAGCTCCAGGGCCCTTTGGGTGGTGCCGCCTGGTGCCTTGGGGATCTCAGTGGAGTGCCCCAGGGCAGCGGGAAGGTAATGCCCTAGGGCCGGGGAATCTGGCTCCCGCGGGGCTTGTCTCTTGGGGGGCTGGCACTGGCATCATCCACTGATGGCCTCACTCCTCCTTTTGCTTTGCCCGGCGGCCGAGCACGGTGCTGAGCGGCTCCCGACGGCATCCCAGGGCCCTGCATCTCGGCGCTGGAGGCCAGCGCACCGGCAGCAGCTGGCGGCATTCGCACTCATCAGGAGCAACTTGTGTCTCGTCAGCTGAGTGCCTCTTTGTGTTTACCTATTGCTGTTGCTGCTGGGGTACCTTTCCAAAAGGCGATTCCTCCAGGCTGCCCTCCTCTATCCCCTTGTAAGAAGGCCTTGCAGCGGAGAAGACGCCCTGCTGCGAGGTCGCTCAAGACCTCTGAGCGAGCGCCTGTGTTGGGTTTTGAGCTTTTTAAGGATGCTTGTGAGAGCTTGGCTTCTGAGACCTCAAAGCAGCAGCATGTCTTTCAGAAGGCACTGTAGGCCTGGAAGATGCAGAGGCGTCTGCCTGCGCCAGGCCCTTTCCCAAGGCGGGGAGTTGCTCGCCCCTTTCTCTTGATGCTCTGCCAAAGGTGGGCTAGCCCCCACACAGGCACATTCTGCATGCCATGTGGCAGCATGCTGGCGAAGCCAAAAACCTCCCTGGCGCTTCCAAAATCATTCACCCCGTTTTTGGCCCAAGACCGCTGGTGGCTCTTTTGCCCTCGGGAAACTGCCACGGCTGCTCTTTTTCCCCGCTCAGGAAATCCCTGAGCACTTGCCCGTGGGAAGGGTGGGGCTGGCACAGGCCGCTCTCCAGCTAGGCCTTGCTCTTCTGCTCGGCACTGGCCCTCTGCTGCTGGCCACCGCCAGAGAGAGGCTGCTTGAGCACAGCTCTCCTTACCTCACGAGCCTGTTAACCCAAGGGCTTAGCCTACTGACATGGCTGCCGAGTGTGCCAGCACTCTGGCCTTTCTCTCTTTTTCTAACTTTTGGCCTGTAGCTTTTTGCCCAGAACTGATTCTGGCACCAAGGAGCAGGCAGGCGTGCCAAGAACATCGCAAGCGTGTGAGGGGGAAGGAGGGAGAGGTGCCCCAGGACAAATGCCTGGAGACACTGCCTGAGGCTGCAGGGCTGGCGTGAGGAAAGCCAAAGGCCACCTGGAGCTGAAGCTGGCAAGGGCCAGGAAAGGCAAGCGGCAAGGCTCCTACAAGTGCACCAGCAGCAAAAGGAAGGCGAGGGCAAAGGGCAGCCTGCTGCTAAAGGCGGGGGGCAGGGGCCCTGGGGACAAAGGACACTGAAAACACAGATGTCCTGAAGGCTTTCTTCACCAGCTGACCGTGAGCCAGCAATGTGCGCTTGTGGCCACGAAGGCCGCTGGTATCCTGGGAAGCCGCAGGAAGAGCATTGCCAGAGGGCCGCTGGGGAGGGAGGGGGTGGGAGTCAGGGGCAGGCTCCTTCCGCTCTCCTCAGCCCTGCTGAGGCCACACGTGGAGTCTGGGGTGCAGTTCTGGGCTCCCCAGGACAACATCCGCACGGACGGAGTGGAGCGAGGCCTGCAAAGGGCCACCAAGAGGAGGAAGGGACTGGAGCAGCTCTCCTACGAGGAGAGGCTGAGCGAGCTGGGCCTCTTCAGCCTGGGCAGGAGAAGGCGGAGGCAGGCGGGCGGATCTCAGCAAGCTCTTCTCTGCCTCTGCAATAGGCCTCTGCCTAGCACTGCCTGAGGGGATGCCTCGGAGGGGCCCAAGACAGCTGTTCTGCCACTACGTGAACCTCTGCGTGCCTGAGCCATGTGAGGGGCGTGGCGATTTTGTGCCAGTGTCTGCGTGGGCACGGTGTGGGTTTGGGAGGCGCAAGTGGAAGCGTGGAGGGGCAGTTCTCCTGCGGCTGCACCTGGCATGCCACTGCTCCAGTGGGGGTTGAAGAGGGCTCCTCGGCAAGCCCTTGCTGGTGGCGGAGCCATTGCAGAAGAGCTTGTATGCTGCGCGCACCTCTCCTTTGGTAAGGGGAAAGTTTGGCAAGAGTCGGGAGGTGCAGAGGGGCACTTTGGTGGAGGCCGGAATAGGCAGGACTGCCAGTGGAGGCGCGGGAGAGCACTAGTGTGCGAGCACGTGCAGGTGGGGAGCCGTTATAGCAGCGCGGCACTCTCTGTCGGCATGTGTCGTTAGGCATGGTGTCAGTCTGGGAAGAGCGAGGAAGCGCAGTGGCGCAGTTCTTGTTTGACTGGACTAGGCCTGCAAGAACAGCGGAGGAGCCCGAGAGAAGCTGTGGGCGCTTCCTTGATGGTGCATGAGCCTTGCCAGGTGCATGGTGATTTTTGTGCCAATGTCTGAGGAGGCACGGTGTCGTTTTGTGAAAAGAGGAAGTGCCGCAGGGCAGGTATTGCTTGCTGCTCTAGGCATGCAAGAGAAGCGGCGGGGCTGCAGAGAACAACTCTGCGAGAGCAAATGCGGAGTGCTGGAGAGGCCTGGTGAGGCGGGAGCAGTGTCCGGGTTTCTGAGCGAGGACTCGTGCCTTGCCCGCGGCCTTTGGGCCATGCTTGCTGGCGTGCCGGTGCGCGGTGGGTGTGTTTGGGGCTGGGGCGCTTGTGCCTCTTGCCGGGCAGTTGGTGCCTGTTGCCAAGGCCATTGTCAGCGTTGCCCGGGGTGTCGGCGAGTTCTGTGTTCTGGCCGGCGTGGAGGCAGGCTGCCCTGGCCGCAGGCTTGGTGTGCTGGTGGCAGCCAGGGGGCTGGCGTGGGGCCCGGCACCGTCATCGGCCTGGGGTAGTGTGTGGGGGGCCATGAGCTGCCTCTGGGCGTTGGTGCAGAGGGAGCTGTGGGGACTTGTTGAGGGCACGGGTGCTGGCAGCAGCCACTGACGCCTTCTCTCCTCCTTTGCTTTGCACGCCGGCCGAGCGTGGCGTGGCGCTGAGCAGCTCCCGAGGACATGCCGGGCCCATGCAGCACAGGCGAGCACGCCGGCGTTGGTGTGTGGAGGGGGCCTGTGCTGTGTGGCAGGTAAGGATGTGTCAGGCCCCGGGGAGTTGGGGGTCCTTGGGAGGGGTGGGAGAGAGCGCAGGACCCTTCTGGGTGGTCCTGCCTGGTGCCTCGGGGGTCTTGATGGAGTCCGCCACAGCGGTGGGAGGAGGGTCCTCTTGAGCCGTGGGGCCATGGGGCTGCGCGGGGCTTGTTTCTTGGGGGGCTGTGGCCCGGCGGCAGCCGCTGATGGCCTTGCTCCTCCTTCTTCTCTGCCCGGCGGCCGAGCGTGGCTGTGGGCAGCTCCCGAGGACGTCCCGGGCTGCTGCGGTGCAGTGTGCAGGCGAGCACGTCAGCAGTGGTGTGCGGAGGGCGGCCTTTGCCACAGGGCAGGTCAGCGGCCGCGTGCAGGGACCCGGGGTGCTGGGGAGGTTGGGGAGAAGCTCCAGGGCCCTTTGGGTGGTGCCGCCTGGTGCCTTGGGGATCTCAGTGGAGTGCCCCAGGGCAGCGGGAAGGTAATGCCCTAGGGCCGGGGAATCTGGCTCCCGCGGGGCTTGTCTCTTGGGGGGCTGGCACTGGCATCATCCACTGATGGCCTCACTCCTCCTTTTGCTTTGCCCGGCGGCCGAGCACGGTGCTGAGCGGCTCCCGACGGCATCCCAGGGCCCTGCATCTCGGCGCTGGAGGCCAGCGCACCGGCAGCAGCTGGCGGCATTCGCACTCATCAGGAGCAACTTGTGTCTCGTCAGCTGAGTGCCTCTTTGTGTTTACCTATTGCTGTTGCTGCTGGGGTACCTTTCCAAAAGGCGATTCCTCCAGGCTGCCCTCCTCTATCCCCTTGTAAGAAGGCCTTGCAGCGGAGAAGACGCCCTGCTGCGAGGTCGCTCAAGACCTCTGAGCGAGCGCCTGTGTTGGGTTTTGAGCTTTTTAAGGATGCTTGTGAGAGCTTGGCTTCTGAGACCTCAAAGCAGCAGCATGTCTTTCAGAAGGCACTGTAGGCCTGGAAGATGCAGAGGCGTCTGCCTGCGCCAGGCCCTTTCCCAAGGCGGGGAGTTGCTCGCCCCTTTCTCTTGATGCTCTGCCAAAGGTGGGCTAGCCCCCACACAGGCACATTCTGCATGCCATGTGGCAGCATGCTGGCGAAGCCAAAAACCTCCCTGGCGCTTCCAAAATCATTCACCCCGTTTTTGGCCCAAGACCGCTGGTGGCTCTTTTGCCCTCGGGAAACTGCCACGGCTGCTCTTTTTCCCCGCTCAGGAAATCCCTGAGCACTTGCCCGTGGGAAGGGTGGGGCTGGCACAGGCCGCTCTCCAGCTAGGCCTTGCTCTTCTGCTCGGCACTGGCCCTCTGCTGCTGGCCACCGCCAGAGAGAGGCTGCTTGAGCACAGCTCTCCTTACCTCACGAGCCTGTTAACCCAAGGGCTTAGCCTACTGACATGGCTGCCGAGTGTGCCAGCACTCTGGCCTTTCTCTCTTTTTCTAACTTTTGGCCTGTAGCTTTTTGCCCAGAACTGATTCTGGCACCAAGGAGCAGGCAGGCGTGCCAAGAACATCGCAAGCGTGTGAGGGGGAAGGAGGGAGAGGTGCCCCAGGACAAATGCCTGGAGACACTGCCTGAGGCTGCAGGGCTGGCGTGAGGAAAGCCAAAGGCCACCTGGAGCTGAAGCTGGCAAGGGCCAGGAAAGGCAAGCGGCAAGGCTCCTACAAGTGCACCAGCAGCAAAAGGAAGGCGAGGGCAAAGGGCAGCCTGCTGCTAAAGGCGGGGGGCAGGGGCCCTGGGGACAAAGGACACTGAAAACACAGATGTCCTGAAGGCTTTCTTCACCAGCTGACCGTGAGCCAGCAATGTGCGCTTGTGGCCACGAAGGCCGCTGGTATCCTGGGAAGCCGCAGGAAGAGCATTGCCAGAGGGCCGCTGGGGAGGGAGGGGGTGGGAGTCAGGGGCAGGCTCCTTCCGCTCTCCTCAGCCCTGCTGAGGCCACACGTGGAGTCTGGGGTGCAGTTCTGGGCTCCCCAGGACAACATCCGCACGGACGGAGTGGAGCGAGGCCTGCAAAGGGCCACCAAGAGAAGGAAGGCACTGGAGCAGCTCTCCTACGAGGAGAGGCTGAGCGAGCTGGGCCTCTTCAGCCTGGGCAGGAGAAGGCGGAGGCAGGCGGGCGGATCTCAGCAAGCTCTTCTCTGCCTCTGCAATAGGCCTCTGCCTAGCACTGCCTGAGGGGATGCCTCGGAGGGGCCCAAGACAGCTGTTCTGCCACTACGTGAACCTCTGCGTGCCTGAGCCATGTGAGGGGCGTGGCGATTTTGTGCCAGTGTCTGCGTGGGCACGGTGTGGGTTTGGGAGGCGCAAGTGGAAGCGTGGAGGGGCAGTTCTCCTGCGGCTGCACCTGGCATGCCACTGCTCCAGTGGGGGTTGAAGAGGGCTCCTCGGCAAGCCCTTGCTGGTGGCGGAGCCATTGCAGAAGAGCTTGTATGCTGCGCGCACCTCTCCTTTGGTAAGGGGAAAGTTTGGCAAGAGTCGGGAGGTGCAGAGGGGCACTTTGGTGGAGGCCGGAATAGGCAGGACTGCCAGTGGAGGCGCGGGAGAGCACTAGTGTGCGAGCACGTGCAGGTGGGGAGCCGTTATAGCAGCGCGGCACTCTCTGTCGGCATGTGTCGTTAGGCATGGTGTCAGTCTGGGAAGAGCGAGGAAGCGCAGCGGCGCAGTTCTTGTTTGACTGGACTAGGCCTGCAAGAACAGCGGAGGAGCCCGAGAGAAGCTGTGGGCGCTTCCTTGATGGTGCATGAGCCTTGCCAGGTGCATGGTGATTTTTGTGCCAATGTCTGAGGAGGCACGGTGTCGTTTTGTGAAAAGAGGAAGTGCCGCAGGGCAGGTATTGCTTGCTGCTCTAGGCATGCAAGAGAAGCGGCGGGGCTGCAGAGAACAACTCTGCGAGAGCAAATGCGGAGTGCTGGAGAGGCCTGGTGAGGCGGGAGCAGTGTCCGGGTTTCTGAGCGAGGACTCGTGCCTTGCCCGCGGCCTTTGGGCCATGCTTGCTGGCGTGCCGGTGCGCGGTGGGTGTGTTTGGGGCTGGGGCGCTTGTGCCTCTTGCCGGGCAGTTGGTGCCTGTTGCCAAGGCCATTGTCAGCGTTGCCCGGGGTGTCGGCGAGTTCTGTGTTCTGGCCGGCGTGGAGGCAGGCTGCCCTGGCCGCAGGCTTGGTGTGCTGGTGGCAGCCAGGGGGCTGGCGTGGGGCCCGGCACCGTCATCGGCCTGGGGTAGTGTGTGGGGGGCCATGAGCTGCCTCTGGGCGTTGGTGCAGAGGGAGCTGTGGGGACTTGTTGAGGGCACGGGTGCTGGCAGCAGCCACTGACGCCTTCTCTCCTCCTTTGCTTTGCACGCCGGCCGAGCGTGGCGTGGCGCTGAGCAGCTCCCGAGGACATGCCGGGCCCATGCAGCACAGGCGAGCACGCCGGCGTTGGTGTGTGGAGGGGGCCTGTGCTGTGTGGCAGGTAAGGATGTGTCAGGCCCCGGGGAGTTGGGGGTCCTTGGGAGGGGTGGGAGAGAGCGCAGGACCCTTCTGGGTGGTCCTGCCTGGTGCCTTGGGGGTCTTGATGGAGTCCGCCACAGCAGTGGGAGGAGGGTCCTCTTGAGCCGTGGGGCCATGGGGCTGCGCGGGGCTTGTTTCTTGGGGGCTGTGGCCCGGCGGCAGCCGCTGCTGGCCTTGCTCCTCCTTCTTCTCTGCCCGGAGGCCGAGCGTGGCTGTGGGCAGCTCCCGAGCATGTCCCGGGCTGCTGCGGTGCAGTGTGCAGGCGAGCACGTCAGCAGTGGTGTGCAGAGGGCAGCCTTTGCCACAGGGCAGGTCAGCGGCCACGTGCAGGGACCCGGGGTGCTGGGGAGGTTGGGGAGAAAGGCCAGGGCCCTTTGGGTGGTGCCGCCTGGTGCCTTGGGGATCTCAGTGGAGTGCCCCAGGGCAGCGGGAAGGTAATGTCCTAGGGCCGGGGAATCTGGCTCCCGCGGGGCTTGTCTCTTGGGGGGCTGGCACTGGCATCATCCACTGATGGCCTCACTCCTCCTTTTGCTTTGCCCGGCGGCCGAGCACGGTGCTGAGCAGCTCCCGATGGCATCCCAGGGCCCTGCATCTCGGCGCTGGAGGCCAGCGCACCGGCAGCAGCTGGCGGCATTCGCTCTCATCAGGAGCAACTTGTGTCTCGTCAGCTGAGTGCCTCTTTGTGTTTGCCTATTGCTGTTGCTGCTGCGGCTGCTGCTGCTGGGGGTACCTTTCCAAAAGGAGATTCCTCCAGGCTGCCCTCCTCTATCCCCTTGTAAGAAGGCCTTGCAGCGGAGAAGACGCCCTGCTGCGAGGTCGCTCAAGACCTCTGAGCGAGCGCCTGTGTTGGGTTTTGAGCTTTTTAAGGATGCTTGTGAGAGCTTGGCTTCTGACACCTCAAAGCAGCAGCATGTCTTTCAGAAGGCACTGTAGGCCTGGAAGATGCAGAGGCGTCTGCCTGCGCCAGGCCCTTTCCCAAGGCGGGGAGTTGCTCGCCCCTTTCTCTTGATGCTCTGCCAAAGGTGGGCTAGCCCCCACACAGGCACATTCTGCATGCCATGTGGCAGCATGCTGGCAAAGCCAAAAACCTCCCTGGCGCTTCCAAAATCATTCACCCTGTTTTTGGCCCAAGACCGCTGGTGGCTCTTTTGCCCTTGGGAAACTGCCACGGCTGCTCTTTTTCCCCGCTCAGGAAATCCCTGAGCACTTGCCCGTGGGAAGGGTGTGGGGCTGGCACAGGCCGCTCTCCAGCTAGGCCTTGCTCTTCTGCTCGGCACTGGCCCTCTGCTGCTGGCCACCGCCAGAGAGAGGCTGCTTGAGCACAGCTCTCCTTACCTCACGAGCCTGTTAACCCAAGGGCTTAGCCTACTGACATGGCTGCCGAGTGTGCCAGCACTCTGGCCTTTCTCTCTTTTTCTAACTTTTGGCCTGTAGCTTTTTGCCCAGAACTGATTCCGGCACCAAGGAGCAGGCAGGCGTGCCAAGAACATCGCAAGCGTGTGAGGGGGAAGGAGGGAGAGGTGCCCCAGGACAAATGCCTGGAGACACTGCCTGAGGCTGCAGGGCTGGCGTGAGGAAAGCCAAAGGCCACCTGGAGCTGAAGCTGGCAAGGGCCAGGAAAGGCAAGCGGCAAGGCTCCTACAAGTGCACCAGCAGCAAAAGGAAGGCGAGGGCAAAGGGCAGCCTGCTGCTAAAGGCGGGGGGCAGGGGCCCTGGGGACAAAGGACACTGAAAACACAGATGTCCTGAAGGCTTTCTTCACCAGCTGACCGTGAGCCAGCAATGTGCGCTTGTGGCCACGAAGGCCGCTGGTATCCTGGGAAGCCGCAGGAAGAGCATTGCCAGAGGGCCGCTGGGGAGGGAGGGGGTGGGAGTCAGGGGCAGGCTCCTTCCGCTCTCCTCAGCCCTGCTGAGGCCACACGTGGAGTCTGGGGTGCAGTTCTGGGCTCCCCAGGACAACATCCGCACGGACAGAGTGGAGCGAGGCCTGCAAAGGGCCACCAAGAGGAGGAAGGGACTGAGCAGCTCTCCTACCAGGAGAGGCTGAGCGAGCTGGGCCTCTTCAGCCTGGGCAGGAGAAGGCGGAGGCAGGCGGGCGGATCTCAGCAAGCTTTTCTCTGCCTCTGCAATAGGCCTCTGCCTAGCACTGCCTGAGGGGATGCCTCGGAGGGGCCCAAGACAGCTGTTCTGCCACTACGTGAACCTCTGCGTGCCTGAGCCATGTGAGGGGCGTGGCGATTTTGTGCCAGTGTCTGCGTGGGCACGGTGTGGGTTTGGGAGGCGCAAGTGGAAGCGTGGAGGGGCAGTTCTCCTGCGGCTGCACCTGGCATGCCACTGCTCCAGTGGGGGCTGAAGAGGGCTCCTCGGCAAGCCCTTGCTGGTGGCGGAGCCATTGCAGAAGAGCTTGTATGCTGCGCGCACCTCTCCTTTGGTAAGGGGAAAGTTTGGCAAGAGTCGGGAGGTGCAGAGGGGCACTTTGGTGGAGGCCGGAATAGGCAGGACTGCCAGTGGAGGCGCGGGAGAGCACTAGTGTGCGAGCACGTGCAGGTGGGGAGCCGTTATAGCAGCGCGGCACTGTCTGTCGGCATGTGTCGTTAGGCATGGTGTCAGTCTGGGAAGAGCGAGGAAGCGCAGCGGCGCAGTTCTTGTTTGACTGGACTAGGCCTGCAAGAACAGCGGAGGAGCCCGAGAGAAGCTGTGGGCGCTTCCTTGATGGTGCATGAGCCTTGCCAGGTGCATGGTGATTTTTGTGCCAATGTCTGAGGAGGCACGGTGTCAGTTTGTGAAAAGAGGAAGTGCCGCAGGGCAGGTATTGCTTGCTGCTCTAGGCATGCAAGAGAAGCGGCGGGGCTGCAGAGAACAACTCTGCGAGAGCAAATGCGGAGTGCTGGAGAGGCCTGGTGAGGCGGGAGCAGTGTCCGGGTTTCTGAGCGAGGGCTCGTGCCTTGCCCGCGGCCCTTGGGCCATGCTTGCTGGCGTGCCGGTGCGCGGTGGGTGTGTTTGGGGCTGGGGCGCTTGTGCCTCTTGCCGGGCAGTTGGTGCCTGTTGCCAAGGCCATTGTCAGCGTTGCCCGGGGTGTCGGCGAGTTCTGTGTTCTGGCCGGCGTGGAGGCAGGCTGCCCTGGCCGCAGGCTTGGTGTGCTGGTGGCAGCCAGGGGGCTGGCGTGGGGCCCGGCACCGTCATCGGCCTGGGGTAGTGTGTGGGGGCCATGAGCTGCCTCTGGGCGTTGGTGCAGAGGGAGCTGTGGGGACTTGTTGAGGGCACGGGTGCTGGCAGCAGCCACTGAAGCCTTCTCTCCTCCTTTGCTTTGCACGCCGGCCGAGCGTGGCGTGGCGCTGAGCAGCTCCCGAGGACATGCCGGGCCCATGCAGCACAGGCGAGCACGCTGGCGTTGGTGTGTGGAGGGGCCTGTGCTGTGTGGCAGGTAAGGAGTCGTGTGTCAGGCCCCGGGGAGTTGGGGGTCCTTGGGAGGGGTGGGAGAGAGTGCAGGACCCTTCTGGGTGGTCCTGCCTGGTGCCTCGGGGGTCTCGATGGAGTCCGCCACAGCGGTGGGAGGAGGGTCCTCTTGAGCCGTGGGGCCATGGGGCTGCGCGGGGCTTGTTTCTTGGGGGCTGTGGCCCGGCGGCAGCCGCTGATGGCCTTGCTCCTCCTTCTTCTCTGCCCGGTGGCCGAGCGTGGCTGCGGGCAGCTCCCGAGGACGTCCCGGGCTGCTGCGGTGCAGTGTGCAGGCGAGCACGTCAGCAGTGGTGTGCAGAGGGCGGCCTTTGCCACAGGGCAGGTCAGCGGCCGCGTGCAGGGACCCGGGGTGCTGGGGAGGTTGGGGAGAAGGGCCAGGGCCCTTTGGGTGGTGCCACCTGGTGCCTTGGGGATCTCAGTGCAGTGCCCCAGGGCAGCGGGAAGGTAATGCCCTAGGGCCGGGGAATCTGGCTCCCGCGGGGCTTGTCTCTTGGGGGGCTGGCACTGGCATCATCCACTGATGGCCTCACTCCTCCTTTTGCTTTGCCCGGCGGCCGAGCACGGTGCTGAGCAGCTCCCGATGGCATCCCAGGGCCCTGCATCTCGGCGCTGGAGGCCAGCGCACCGGCAGCAGCTGGCGGCATTCGCTCTCATCAGGAGCAACTTGTGTCTCGTCAGCTGAGTGCCTCTTTGTGTTTGCCTATTGCTGTTGCTGCTGCGGCTGGGGCTACCTTTCCAAAAGGAGATTCCTCCAGGCTGCCCTCCTCTATCCCCTTGTAAGAAGGCCTTGCAGCGGAGAAGACGCCCTGCTGCGAGGTCGCTCAAGACCTCTGAGCGAGCGCCTGTGTTGGGGTTTGAGCTTTTTAAGGATGCTTGTGAGAGCTTGGCTTCTGACACCTCAAAGCAGCAGCATGTCTTTCAGAAGGCACTGTAGGCCTGGAAGATGCAGAGGCGTCTGCCTGCACCAGGCCCTTTCCCAAGGCGGGGAGTTGCTCGCCCCTTTCTCTTGATGCTCTGCCAAAGGTGGGCTAGCCCCCACACAGGCACATTCTGCATGCCATGTGGCAGCATGCTGGCAAAGCCAAAAACCTCCCTGGCGCTTCCAAAATCATTCACCCCGTTTTTGGCCCAAGACCGCTGGTGGCTCTTTTGCCCTCGGGAAACTGCCACGGCTGCTCTTTTTCCCCGCTCAGGAAATCCCTGAGCACTTGCCCGTGGGAAGGGTGTGGGGCTGGCACAGGCCGCTCTCCAGCTAGGCCTTGCTCTTCTGCTCGGCACTGGCCCTCTGCTGCTGGCCACCGCCAGAGAGAGGCTGCTTGAGCACAGCTCTCCTTACCTCACGAGCCTGTTAACCCAAGGGCTTAGCCTACTGACATGGCTGCCGAGTGTGCCAGCACTCTGGCCTTTCTCTCTTTTTCTAACTTTTGGCCTGTAGCTTTTTGCCCAGAACTGATTCCGGCACCAAGGAGCAGGCAGGCGTGCCAAGAACATTGCAAGCGTGTGAGGGGGAAGGAGGGAGAGGTGCCCCAGGACAAATGCCTGGAGACACTGCCTGAGGCTGCAGGGCTGGCGTGAGGAAAGCCAAAGGCCACCTGGAGCTGAAGCTGGCAAGGGCCAGGAAAGGCAAGCGGCAAGGCTCCTACAAGTGCACCAGCAGCAAAAGGAAGGCGAGGGCAAAGGGCAGCCTGCTGCTAAAGGCGGGGGGCAGGGGCCCTGGGGACAAAGGACACTGAAAACACAGATGTCCTGAAGGCTTTCTTCACCAGCTGACCGTGAGCCAGCAATGTGCGCTTGTGGCCACGAAGGCCGCTGGTATCCTGGGAAGCCGCAGGAAGAGCATTGCCAGAGGGCCGCTGGGGAGGGAGGGGGTGGGAGTCAGGGGCAGGCTCCTTCCGCTCTCCTCAGCCCTGCTGAGGCCACACGTGGAGTCTGGGGTGCAGTTCTGGGCTCCCCAGGACAACATCCGCACGGACAGAGTGGAGCGAGGCCTGCAAAGGGCCACCAAGAGGAGGAAGGGACTGAGCAGCTCTCCTACCAGGAGAGGCTGAGCGAGCTGGGCCTCTTCAGCCTGGGCAGGAGAAGGCGGAGGCAGGCGGGCGGATCTCAGCAAGCTCTTCTCTGCCTCTGCAATAGGCCTCTGCCTAGCACTGCCTGAGGGGATGCCTCGGAGGGGCCCAAGACAGCTGTTCTGCCACTACGTGAACCTCTGCGTGCCTGAGCCATGTGAGGAGCGTGGCGATTTTGTGCCAGTGTCTGCGTGGGCACGGTGTGGGTTTGGGAGGCGCAAGTGGAAGCGTGGAGGGGCAGTTCTCCTGCGGCTGCACCTGGCATGCCACTGCTCCAGTGGGGGTTGAAGAGGGCTCCTCGGCAAGCCCTTGCTGGTGGCGGAGCCATTGCAGAAGAGCTTGTATGCTGCGCGCACCTCTCCTTTGGTAAGGGGAAAGTTTGGCAAGAGTCGGGAGGTGCAGAGGGGCACTTTGGTGGAGGCCGGAATAGGCAGGACTGCCAGTGGAGGCGCGGGAGAGCACTAGTGTGCGAGCACGTGCAGGTGGGGAGCCGTTATAGCAGCGCGGCACTGTCTGTCGGCATGTGTCATTAGGCATGGTGTCAGTCTGGGAAGAGCGAGGAAGCGCAGCGGCGCAGTTCTTGTTTGACTGGACTAGGCCTGCAAGAACAGCGGAGGAGCCCGAGAGAAGCTGTGGGCGCTTCCTTGATGGTGCATGAGCCTTGCCAGGTGCATGGTGATTTTTGTGCCAATGTCTGAGGAGGCACGGTGTCAGTTTGTGAAAAGAGGAAGTGCCGCAGGGCAGGTATTGCTTGCTGCTCTAGGCATGCAAGAGAAGCGGCGGGGCTGCAGAGAACAACTCTGCGAGAGCAAATGCGGAGTGCTGGAGAGGCCTGGTGAGGCGGGAGCAGTGTCCGGGTTTCTGAGCGAGGGCTCGTGCCTTGCCCGCGGCCCTTGGGCCATGCTTGCTGGCGTGCCGGTGCGCGGTGGGTGTGTTTGGGGCTGGGGCGCTTGTGCCTCTTGCCGGGCAGTTGGTGCCTGTTGCCAAGGCCATTGTCAGCGTTGCCCGGGGTGTCGGCGAGTTCTGTGTTCTGGCCGGCGTGGAGGCAGGCTGCCCTGGCCGCAGGCTTGGTGTGCTGGTGGCAGCCAGGGGGCTGGCGTGGGGCCCGGCACCGTCATCGGCCTGGGGTAGTGTGTGGGGGGCCATGAGCTGCCTCTGGGCGTTGGTGCAGAGGGAGCTGTGGGGGACTTGTTGAGGGCACGGGTGCTGGCAGCAGCCACTGAAGCCTTCTCTCCTCCTTTGCTTTGCACGCCGGCCAAGCGTGGCGTGGCGCTGAGCAGCTCCCGAGGACATGCCGGGCCCATGCAGCACAGGCGAGCACGCCGGCGTTGGTGTGTGGAGGGGGCCTGTGCTGTGTGGCAGGTAAGGAGTCGCGTGTCAGGCCCCGGGGAGTTGCGGGTCCTTGGGAGGGGTGGGAGAGAGCGCAGGACCCTTCTGGGTGGTCCTGCCTGGTGCCTCGGGGGTCTCGATGGAGTCCGCCACAGCGGTGAGAGGAGGGTCCTCTTGAGCCGTGGGGCCATGGGGCTGCGCGGGGCTTGTTTCTTGGGGGCTGTGGCCCGGCGGCAGCCGCTGATGGCCTTGCTCCTCCTTCTTCTCTGCCCGGTGGCCGAGCGTGGCTGTGGGCAGCTCCCGAGGACGTCCCGGGCTGCTGCGGTGCAGTGTGCAGGCGAGCACGTCAGCAGTGGTGTGCAGAGGGCGGCCTTTGCCACAGGGCAGGTCAGCGGCCGCGTGCAGGGACCCGGGGTGCTGGGGAGGTTGGGGAGAAGGGCCAGGGCCCTTTGGGTGGTGCCACCTGGTGCCTTGGGGATCTCAGTGCAGTGCCCCAGGGCAGCGGGAAGGTAATGCCCTAGGGCCGGGGAATCTGGCTCCCGCGGGGCTTGTCTCTTGGGGGGCTGGCACTGGCATCATCCACTGATGGCCTCACTCCTCCTTTTGCTTTGCCCGGCGGCCGAGCACGGTGCTGAGCAGCTCCCGATGGCATCCCAGGGCCCTGCATCTCGGCGCTGGAGGCCAGCGCACCGGCAGCAGCTGGCGGCATTCGCTCTCATCAGGAGCAACTTGTGTCTCGTCAGCTGAGTGCCTCTTTGTGTTTGCCTATTGCTGTTGCTGCTGCGGCTGGGGCTACCTTTCCAAAAGGAGATTCCTCCAGGCTGCCCTCCTCTATCCCCTTGTAAGAAGGCCTTGCAGCGGAGAAGACGCCCTGCTGCGAGGTCGCTCAAGACCTCTGAGCGAGCGCCTGTGTTGGGGTTTGAGCTTTTTAAGGATGCTTGTGAGAGCTTGGCTTCTGAGACCTCAAAGCAGCAGCATGTCTTTCAGAAGGCACTGTAGGCCTGGAAGATGCAGAGGCGTCTGCCTGCACCAGGCCCTTTCCCAAGGCGGGGAGTTGCTCGCCCCTTTCTCTTGATGCTCTGCCAAAGGTGGGCTAGCCCCCACACAGGCACATTCTGCATGCCATGTGGCAGCATGCTGGCAAAGCCAAAAACCTCCCTGGCGCTTCCAAAATCATTCACCCCGTTTTTGGCCCAAGACCGCTGGTGGCTCTTTTGCCCTCGGGAAACTGCCACGGCTGCTCTTTTTCCCCGCTCAGGAAATCCCTGAGCACTTGCCCGTGGGAAGGGTGTGGGGCTGGCACAGGCCGCTCTCCAGCTAGGCCTTGCTCTTCTGCTCGGCACTGGCCCTCTGCTGCTGGCCACCGCCAGAGAGAGGCTGCTTGAGCACAGCTCTCCTTACCTCACGAGCCTGTTAACCCAAGGGCTTAGCCTACTGACATGGCTGCCGAGTGTGCCAGCACTCTGGCCTTTCTCTCTTTTTCTAACTTTTGGCCTGTAGCTTTTTGCCCAGAACTGATTCCGGCACCAAGGAGCAGGCAGGCGTGCCAAGAACATTGCAAGCGTGTGAGGGGGAAGGAGGGAGAGGTGCCCCAGGACAAATGCCTGGAGACACTGCCTGAGGCTGCAGGGCTGGCGTGAGGAAAGCCAAAGGCCACCTGGAGCTGAAGCTGGCAAGGGCCAGGAAAGGCAAGCGGCAAGGCTCCTACAAGTGCACCAGCAGCAAAAGGAAGGCGAGGGCAAAGGGCAGCCTGCTGCTAAAGGCGGGGGGCAGGGGCCCTGGGGACAAAGGACACTGAAAACACAGATGTCCTGAAGGCTTTCTTCACCAGCTGACCGTGAGCCAGCAATGTGCGCTTGTGGCCACGAAGGCCGCTGGTATCCTGGGAAGCCGCAGGAAGAGCATTGCCAGAGGGCCGCTGGGGAGGGAGGGGGTGGGAGTCAGGGGCAGGCTCCTTCCGCTCTCCTCAGCCCTGCTGAGGCCACACGTGGAGTCTGGGGTGCAGTTCTGGGCTCCCCAGGGCAACATCCGCACGGACAGAGTGGAGCGAGGCCTGCAAAGGGCCACCAAGAGGAGGAAGGGACTGAGCAGCTCTCCTACCAGGAGAGGCTGAGTGAGCTGGGCCTCTTCAGCCTGGGCAGGAGAAGGCGGAGGCAGGCGGGCGGATCTCAGCAAGCTCTTCTCTGCCTCTGCAATAGGCCTCTGCCTAGCACTGCCTGAGGGGATGCCTCGGAGGGGCCCAAGACAGCTGTTCTGCCACTACGTGAACCTCTGCGTGCCTGAGCCATGTGAGGGGCGTGGCGATTTTGTGCCAGTGTCTGCGTGGGCACGGTGTGGGTTTGGGAGGCGCAAGTGGAAGCGTGGAGGGGCAGTTCTCCTGAGGCTGCACCTGGCATGCCACTGCTGCAGTGGGGGCTGAAGAGGGCTCCTCGGCAAGCCCTTGCTGGTGGCGGAGCCATTGCAGAAGAGCTTGTATGCTGCGCGCACCTCTCCTTTGGTAAGGGGAAAGTTTGGCAAGAGTCGGGAGGTGCAGAGGGGCACTTTGGTGGAGGCCGGAATAGGCAGGACTGCCAGTGGAGGCGCGGGAGAGCACTAGTGTGCGAGCACGTGCAGGTGGGGAGCCGTTATAGCAGCGCGGCACTGTCTGTCGGCATGTGTCGTTAGGCATGGTGTCAGTCTGGGAAGAGCGAGGAAGCGCAGCGGCGCAGTTCTTGTTTGACTGGACTAGGCCTGCAAGAACAGCGGAGGAGCCCGAGAGAAGCTGTGGGCGCTTCCTTGATGGTGCATGAGCCTTGCCAGGTGCATGGTGATTTTTGTGCCAATGTCTGAGGAGGCACGGTGTCAGTTTGTGAAAAGAGGAAGTGCCGCAGGGCAGGTATTGCTTGCTGCTCTAGGCATGCAAGAGAAGCGGCGGGGCTGCAGAGAACAACTCTGCGAGAGCAAATGCGGAGTGCTGGAGAGGCCTGGTGAGGCGGGAGCAGTGTCCGGGTTTCTGAGCGAGGGCTCGTGCCTTGCCCGCGGCCCTTGGGCCATGCTTGCTGGCGTGCCGGTGCGCGGTGGGTGTGTTTGGGGCTGGGGCGCTTGTGCCTCTTGCCGGGCAGTTGGTGCCTGTTGCCAAGGCCATTGTCAGCGTTGCCCGGGGTGTCGGCGAGTTCTGTGTTCTGGCCGGCGTGGAGGCAGGCTGCCCTGGCCGCAGGCTTGGTGTGCTGGTGGCAGCCAGGGGGCTGGCGTGGGGCCCGGCACCGTCATCGGCCTGGGGTAGTGTGTGGGGGCCATGAGCTGCCTCTGGGCGTTGGTGCAGAGGGAGCTGTGGGGACTTGTTGAGGGCACGGGTGCTGGTAGCAGTCACTGAAGCCTTCTCTCCTCCTTTGCTTTGCACGCCGGCCAAGCGTGGCGTGGCGCTGAGCAGCTCCCGAGGACATGCCGGGCCCATGCAGCACAGGCGAGCACGCCGGCGTTGGTGTGTGGAGGGGGCCTGTGCTGTGTGGCAGGTAAGGAGTCGCGTGTCAGGCCCCGGGGAGTTGCGGGTCCTTGGGAGGGGTGGGAGAGAGCGCAGGACCCTTCTGGGTGGTCCTGCCTGGTGCCTCGGGGGTCTCGATGGAGTCCGCCACAGCGGTGAGAGGAGGGTCCTCTTGAGCCGTGGGGCCATGGGGCTGCGCGGGGCTTGTTTCTTGGGGGCTGTGGCCCGGCGGCAGCCGCTGATGGCCTTGCTCCTCCTTCTTCTCTGCCCGGTGGCCGAGCGTGGCTGTGGGCAGCTCCCGAGGACGTCCCGGGCTGCTGCGGTGCAGTGTGCAGGCGAGCACGTCAGCAGTGGTGTGCAGAGGGCGGCCTTTGCCACAGGGCAGGTCAGCGGCCGCGTGCAGGGACCCGGGGTGCTGGGGAGGTTGGGGAGAAGGGCCAGGGCCCTTTGGGTGGTGCCACCTGGTGCCTTGGGGATCTCAGTGCAGTGCCCCAGGGCAGCGGGAAGGTAATGCCCTAGGGCCGGGGAATCTGGCTCCCGCGGGGCTTGTCTCTTGGGGGGCTGGCACTGGCATCATCCACTGATGGCCTCACTCCTCCTTTTGCTTTGCCCGGCGGCCGAGCACGGTGCTGAGCAGCTCCCGATGGCATCCCAGGGCCCTGCATCTCGGCGCTGGAGGCCAGCGCACCGGCAGCAGCTGGCGGCATTCGCTCTCATCAGGAGCAACTTGTGTCTCGTCAGCTGAGTGCCTCTTTGTGTTTGCCTATTGCTGTTGCTGCTGCGGCTGGGGCTACCTTTCCAAAAGGAGATTCCTCCAGGCTGCCCTCCTCTATCCCCTTGTAAGAAGGCCTTGCAGCGGAGAAGACGCCCTGCTGCGAGGTCGCTCAAGACCTCTGAGCGAGCGCCTGTGTTGGGGTTTGAGCTTTTTAAGGATGCTTGTGAGAGCTTGGCTTCTGAGACCTCAAAGCAGCAGCATGTCTTTCAGAAGGCACTGTAGGCCTGGAAGATGCAGAGGCGTCTGCCTGCACCAGGCCCTTTCCCAAGGCGGGGAGTTGCTCGCCCCTTTCTCTTGATGCTCTGCCAAAGGTGGGCTAGCCCCCACACAGGCACATTCTGCATGCCATGTGGCAGCATGCTGGCAAAGCCAAAAACCTCCCTGGCGCTTCCAAAATCATTCACCCCGTTTTTGGCCCAAGACCGCTGGTGGCTCTTTTGCCCTCGGGAAACTGCCACGGCTGCTCTTTTTCCCCGCTCAGGAAATCCCTGAGCACTTGCCCGTGGGAAGGGTGTGGGGCTGGCACAGGCCGCTCTCCAGCTAGGCCTTGCTCTTCTGCTCGGCACTGGCCCTCTGCTGCTGGCCACCGCCAGAGAGAGGCTGCTTGAGCACAGCTCTCCTTACCTCACGAGCCTGTTAACCCAAGGGCTTAGCCTACTGACATGGCTGCCGAGTGTGCCAGCACTCTGGCCTTTCTCTCTTTTTCTAACTTTTGGCCTGTAGCTTTTTGCCCAGAACTGATTCCGGCACCAAGGAGCAGGCAGGCGTGCCAAGAACATCGCAAGCGTGTGAGGGGGAAGGAGGGAGAGGTGCCCCAGGACAAATGCCTGGAGACACTGCCTGAGGCTGCAGGGCTGGCGTGAGGAAAGCCAAAGGCCACCTGGAGCTGAAGCTGGCAAGGGCCAGGAAAGGCAAGCGGCAAGGCTCCTACAAGTGCACCAGCAGCAAAAGGAAGGCGAGGGCAAAGGGCAGCCTGCTGCTAAAGGCGGGGGGCAGGGGCCCTGGGGACAAAGGACACTGAAAACACAGATGTCCTGAAGGCTTTCTTCACCAGCTGACCGTGAGCCAGCAATGTGCGCTTGTGGCCACGAAGGCCGCTGGTATCCTGGGAAGCCGCAGGAAGAGCATTGCCAGAGGGCCGCTGGGGAGGGAGGGGGTGGGAGTCAGGGGCAGGCTCCTTCCGCTCTCCTCAGCCCTGCTGAGGCCACACGTGGAGTCTGGGGTGCAGTTCTGGGCTCCCCAGGGCAACATCCGCACGGACAGAGTGGAGCGAGGCCTGCAAAGGGCCACCAAGAGGAGGAAGGGACTGAGCAGCTCTCCTACCAGGAGAGGCTGAGTGAGCTGGGCCTCTTCAGCCTGGGCAGGAGAAGGCGGAGGCAGGCGGGCGGATCTCAGCAAGCTCTTCTCTGCCTCTGCAATAGGCCTCTGCCTAGCACTGCCTGAGGGGATGCCTCGGAGGGGCCCAAGACAGCTGTTCTGCCACTACGTGAACCTCTGCGTGCCTGAGCCATGTGAGGGGCGTGGCGATTTTGTGCCAGTGTCTGCGTGGGCACGGTGTGGGTTTGGGAGGCGCAAGTGGAAGCGTGGAGGGGCAGTTCTCCTGAGGCTGCACCTGGCATGCCACTGCTGCAGTGGGGGCTGAAGAGGGCTCCTCGGCAAGCCCTTGCTGGTGGCGGAGCCATTGCAGAAGAGCTTGTATGCTGCGCGCACCTCTCCTTTGGTAAGGGGAAAGTTTGGCAAGAGTCGGGAGGTGCAGAGGGGCACTTTGGTGGAGGCCGGAATAGGCAGGACTGCCAGTGGAGGCGCGGGAGAGCACTAGTGTGCGAGCACGTGCAGGTGGGGAGCCGTTATAGCAGCGCGGCACTGTCTGTCGGCATGTGTCGTTAGGCATGGTGTCAGTCTGGGAAGAGCGAGGAAGCGCAGCGGCGCAGTTCTTGTTTGACTGGACTAGGCCTGCAAGAACAGCGGAGGAGCCCGAGAGAAGCTGTGGGCGCTTCCTTGATGGTGCATGAGCCTTGCCAGGTGCATGGTGATTTTTGTGCCAATGTCTGAGGAGGCACGGTGTCAGTTTGTGAAAAGAGGAAGTGCCGCAGGGCAGGTATTGCTTGCTGCTCTAGGCATGCAAGAGAAGCGGCGGGGCTGCAGAGAACAACTCTGCGAGAGCAAATGCGGAGTGCTGGAGAGGCCTGGTGAGGCGGGAGCAGTGTCCGGGTTTCTGAGCGAGGGCTCGTGCCTTGCCCGCGGCCCTTGGGCCATGCTTGCTGGCGTGCCGGTGCGCGGTGGGTGTGTTTGGGGCTGGGGCGCTTGTGCCTCTTGCCGGGCAGTTGGTGCCTGTTGCCAAGGCCATTGTCAGCGTTGCCCGGGGTGTCGGCGAGTTCTGTGTTCTGGCCGGCGTGGAGGCAGGCTGCCCTGGCCGCAGGCTTGGTGTGCTGGTGGCAGCCAGGGGGCTGGCGTGGGGCCCGGCACCGTCATCGGCCTGGGGTAGTGTGTGGGGGGCCATGAGCTGCCTCTGGGCGTTGGTGCAGAGGGAGCTGTGGGGACTTGTTGAGGGCACGGGTGCTGGCAGCAGCCACTGAAGCCTTCTCTCCTCCTTTGCTTTGCACGCCGGCCGAGCGTGGCATGGCGCTGAGCAGCTCCCGAGGACATGCCGGGCCCATGCAGCACAGGCGAGCACGCTGGCGTTGGTGTGTGGAGGGGCCTGTGCTGTGTGGCAGGTAAGGAGTCGCGTGTCAGGCCCCGGGGAGTTGCGGGTCCTTGGGAGGGGTGGGAGAGAGCGCAGGACCCTTCTGGGTGGTCCTGCCTGGTGCCTCGGGGGTCTCGATGGAGTCCGCCACAGCGGTGAGAGGAGGGTCCTCTTGAGCCGTGGGGCCATGGGGCTGCGCGGGGCTTGTTTCTTGGGGGCTGTGGCCCGGCGGCAGCCGCTGATGGCCTTGCTCCTCCTTCTTCTCTGCCCGGTGGCCGAGCGTGGCTGTGGGCAGCTCCCGAGGACGTCCCGGGCTGCTGCGGTGCAGTGTGCAGGCGAGCACGTCAGCAGTGGTGTGCAGAGGGCGGCCTTTGCCACAGGGCAGGTCAGCGGCCGCGTGCAGGGACCCGGGGTGCTGGGGAGGTTGGGGAGAAGGGCCAGGGCCCTTTGGGTGGTGCCACCTGGTGCCTTGGGGATCTCAGTGCAGTGCCCCAGGGCAGCGGGAAGGTAATGCCCTAGGGCCGGGGAATCTGGCTCCCGCGGGGCTTGTCTCTTGGGGGGCTGGCACTGGCATCATCCACTGATGGCCTCACTCCTCCTTTTGCTTTGCCCGGCGGCCGAGCACGGTGCTGAGCAGCTCCCGATGGCATCCCAGGGCCCTGCATCTCGGCGCTGGAGGCCAGCGCACCGGCAGCAGCTGGCGGCATTCGCTCTCATCAGGAGCAACTTGTGTCTCGTCAGCTGAGTGCCTCTTTGTGTTTGCCTATTGCTGTTGCTGCTGCGGCTGGGGCTACCTTTCCAAAAGGAGATTCCTCCAGGCTGCCCTCCTCTATCCCCTTGTAAGAAGGCCTTGCAGCGGAGAAGACGCCCTGCTGCGAGGTCGCTCAAGACCTCTGAGCGAGCGCCTGTGTTGGGGTTTGAGCTTTTTAAGGATGCTTGTGAGAGCTTGGCTTCTGAGACCTCAAAGCAGCAGCATGTCTTTCAGAAGGCACTGTAGGCCTGGAAGATGCAGAGGCGTCTGCCTGCACCAGGCCCTTTCCCAAGGCGGGGAGTTGCTCGCCCCTTTCTCTTGATGCTCTGCCAAAGGTGGGCTAGCCCCCACACAGGCACATTCTGCATGCCATGTGGCAGCATGCTGGCAAAGCCAAAAACCTCCCTGGCGCTTCCAAAATCATTCACCCCGTTTTTGGCCCAAGACCGCTGGTGGCTCTTTTGCCCTCGGGAAACTGCCACGGCTGCTCTTTTTCCCCGCTCAGGAAATCCCTGAGCACTTGCCCGTGGGAAGGGTGTGGGGCTGGCACAGGCCGCTCTCCAGCTAGGCCTTGCTCTTCTGCTCGGCACTGGCCCTCTGCTGCTGGCCACCGCCAGAGAGAGGCTGCTTGAGCACAGCTCTCCTTACCTCACGAGCCTGTTAACCCAAGGGCTTAGCCTACTGACATGGCTGCCGAGTGTGCCAGCACTCTGGCCTTTCTCTCTTTTTCTAACTTTTGGCCTGTAGCTTTTTGCCCAGAACTGATTCCGGCACCAAGGAGCAGGCAGGCGTGCCAAGAACATCGCAAGCGTGTGAGGGGGAAGGAGGGAGAGGTGCCCCAGGACAAATGCCTGGAGACACTGCCTGAGGCTGCAGGGCTGGCGTGAGGAAAGCCAAAGGCCACCTGGAGCTGAAGCTGGCAAGGGCCAGGAAAGGCAAGCGGCAAGGCTCCTACAAGTGCACCAGCAGCAAAAGGAAGGCGAGGGCAAAGGGCAGCCTGCTGCTAAAGGCGGGGGGCAGGGGCCCTGGGGACAAAGGACACTGAAAACACAGATGTCCTGAAGGCTTTCTTCACCAGCTGACCGTGAGCCAGCAATGTGCGCTTGTGGCCACGAAGGCCGCTGGTATCCTGGGAAGCCGCAGGAAGAGCATTGCCAGAGGGCCGCTGGGGAGGGAGGGGGTGGGAGTCAGGGGCAGGCTCCTTCCGCTCTCCTCAGCCCTGCTGAGGCCACACGTGGAGTCTGGGGTGCAGTTCTGGGCTCCCCAGGACAACATCCGCACGGACAGAGTGGAGCGAGGCCTGCAAAGGGCCACCAAGAGGAGGAAGGGACTGAGCAGCTCTCCTACCAGGAGAGGCTGAGCGAGCTGGGCCTCTTCAGCCTGGGCAGGAGAAGGCGGAGGCAGGCGGGCGGATCTCAGCAAGCTCTTCTCTGCCTCTGCAATAGGCCTCTGCCTAGCACTGCCTGAGGGGATGCCTCGGAGGGGCCCAAGACAGCTGTTCTGCCACTACGTGAACCTCTGCGTGCCTGAGCCATGTGAGGAGCGTGGCGATTTTGTGCCAGTGTCTGCGTGGGCACGGTGTGGGTTTGGGAGGCGCAAGTGGAAGCGTGGAGGGGCAGTTCTCCTGCGGCTGCACCTGGCATGCCACTGCTCCAGTGGGGGTTGAAGAGGGCTCCTCGGCAAGCCCTTGCTGGTGGCGGAGCCATTGCAGAAGAGCTTGTATGCTGCGCGCACCTCTCCTTTGGTAAGGGGAAAGTTTGGCAAGAGTCGGGAGGTGCAGAGGGGCACTTTGGTGGAGGCCGGAATAGGCAGGACTGCCAGTGGAGGCGCGGGAGAGCACTAGTGTGCGAGCACGTGCAGGTGGGGAGCCGTTATAGCAGCGCGGCACTGTCTGTCGGCATGTGTCATTAGGCATGGTGTCAGTCTGGGAAGAGCGAGGAAGCGCAGCGGCGCAGTTCTTGTTTGACTGGACTAGGCCTGCAAGAACAGCGGAGGAGCCCGAGAGAAGCTGTGGGCGCTTCCTTGATGGTGCATGAGCCTTGCCAGGTGCATGGTGATTTTTGTGCCAATGTCTGAGGAGGCACGGTGTCAGTTTGTGAAAAGAGGAAGTGCCGCAGGGCAGGTATTGCTTGCTGCTCTAGGCATGCAAGAGAAGCGGCGGGGCTGCAGAGAACAACTCTGCGAGAGCAAATGCGGAGTGCTGGAGAGGCCTGGTGAGGCGGGAGCAGTGTCCGGGTTTCTGAGCGAGGGCTCGTGCCTTGCCCGCGGCCCTTGGGCCATGCTTGCTGGCGTGCCGGTGCGCGGTGGGTGTGTTTGGGGCTGGGGCGCTTGTGCCTCTTGCCGGGCAGTTGGTGCCTGTTGCCAAGGCCATTGTCAGCGTTGCCCGGGGTGTCGGCGAGTTCTGTGTTCTGGCCGGCGTGGAGGCAGGCTGCCCTGGCCGCAGGCTTGGTGTGCTGGTGGCAGCCAGGGGGCTGGCGTGGGGCCCGGCACCGTCATCGGCCTGGGGTAGTGTGTGGGGGGCCATGAGCTGCCTCTGGGCGTTGGTGCAGAGGGAGCTGTGGGGGACTTGTTGAGGGCACGGGTGCTGGCAGCAGCCACTGAAGCCTTCTCTCCTCCTTTGCTTTGCACGCCGGCCAAGCGTGGCGTGGCGCTGAGCAGCTCCCGAGGACATGCCGGGCCCATGCAGCACAGGCGAGCACGCCGGCGTTGGTGTGTGGAGGGGGCCTGTGCTGTGTGGCAGGTAAGGAGTCGCGTGTCAGGCCCCGGGGAGTTGCGGGTCCTTGGGAGGGGTGGGAGAGAGCGCAGGACCCTTCTGGGTGGTCCTGCCTGGTGCCTCGGGGGTCTCGATGGAGTCCGCCACAGCGGTGAGAGGAGGGTCCTCTTGAGCCGTGGGGCCATGGGGCTGCGCGGGGCTTGTTTCTTGGGGGCTGTGGCCCGGCGGCAGCCGCTGATGGCCTTGCTCCTCCTTCTTCTCTGCCCGGTGGCCGAGCGTGGCTGTGGGCAGCTCCCGAGGACGTCCCGGGCTGCTGCGGTGCAGTGTGCAGGCGAGCACGTCAGCAGTGGTGTGCAGAGGGCGGCCTTTGCCACAGGGCAGGTCAGCGGCCGCGTGCAGGGACCCGGGGTGCTGGGGAGGTTGGGGAGAAGGGCCAGGGCCCTTTGGGTGGTGCCACCTGGTGCCTTGGGGATCTCAGTGCAGTGCCCCAGGGCAGCGGGAAGGTAATGCCCTAGGGCCGGGGAATCTGGCTCCCGCGGGGCTTGTCTCTTGGGGGGCTGGCACTGGCATCATCCACTGATGGCCTCACTCCTCCTTTTGCTTTGCCCGGCGGCCGAGCACGGTGCTGAGCAGCTCCCGATGGCATCCCAGGGCCCTGCATCTCGGCGCTGGAGGCCAGCGCACCGGCAGCAGCTGGCGGCATTCGCTCTCATCAGGAGCAACTTGTGTCTCGTCAGCTGAGTGCCTCTTTGTGTTTGCCTATTGCTGTTGCTGCTGCGGCTGGGGCTACCTTTCCAAAAGGAGATTCCTCCAGGCTGCCCTCCTCTATCCCCTTGTAAGAAGGCCTTGCAGCGGAGAAGACGCCCTGCTGCGAGGTCGCTCAAGACCTCTGAGCGAGCGCCTGTGTTGGGGTTTGAGCTTTTTAAGGATGCTTGTGAGAGCTTGGCTTCTGAGACCTCAAAGCAGCAGCATGTCTTTCAGAAGGCACTGTAGGCCTGGAAGATGCAGAGGCGTCTGCCTGCACCAGGCCCTTTCCCAAGGCGGGGAGTTGCTCGCCCCTTTCTCTTGATGCTCTGCCAAAGGTGGGCTAGCCCCCACACAGGCACATTCTGCATGCCATGTGGCAGCATGCTGGCAAAGCCAAAAACCTCCCTGGCGCTTCCAAAATCATTCACCCCGTTTTTGGCCCAAGACCGCTGGTGGCTCTTTTGCCCTCGGGAAACTGCCACGGCTGCTCTTTTTCCCCGCTCAGGAAATCCCTGAGCACTTGCCCGTGGGAAGGGTGTGGGGCTGGCACAGGCCGCTCTCCAGCTAGGCCTTGCTCTTCTGCTCGGCACTGGCCCTCTGCTGCTGGCCACCGCCAGAGAGAGGCTGCTTGAGCACAGCTCTCCTTACCTCACGAGCCTGTTAACCCAAGGGCTTAGCCTACTGACATGGCTGCCGAGTGTGCCAGCACTCTGGCCTTTCTCTCTTTTTCTAACTTTTGGCCTGTAGCTTTTTGCCCAGAACTGATTCCGGCACCAAGGAGCAGGCAGGCGTGCCAAGAACATTGCAAGCGTGTGAGGGGGAAGGAGGGAGAGGTGCCCCAGGACAAATGCCTGGAGACACTGCCTGAGGCTGCAGGGCTGGCGTGAGGAAAGCCAAAGGCCACCTGGAGCTGAAGCTGGCAAGGGCCAGGAAAGGCAAGCGGCAAGGCTCCTACAAGTGCACCAGCAGCAAAAGGAAGGCGAGGGCAAAGGGCAGCCTGCTGCTAAAGGCGGGGGGCAGGGGCCCTGGGGACAAAGGACACTGAAAACACAGATGTCCTGAAGGCTTTCTTCACCAGCTGACCGTGAGCCAGCAATGTGCGCTTGTGGCCACGAAGGCCGCTGGTATCCTGGGAAGCCGCAGGAAGAGCATTGCCAGAGGGCCGCTGGGGAGGGAGGGGGTGGGAGTCAGGGGCAGGCTCCTTCCGCTCTCCTCAGCCCTGCTGAGGCCACACGTGGAGTCTGGGGTGCAGTTCTGGGCTCCCCAGGGCAACATCCGCACGGACAGAGTGGAGCGAGGCCTGCAAAGGGCCACCAAGAGGAGGAAGGGACTGAGCAGCTCTCCTACCAGGAGAGGCTGAGTGAGCTGGGCCTCTTCAGCCTGGGCAGGAGAAGGCGGAGGCAGGCGGGCGGATCTCAGCAAGCTCTTCTCTGCCTCTGCAATAGGCCTCTGCCTAGCACTGCCTGAGGGGATGCCTCGGAGGGGCCCAAGACAGCTGTTCTGCCACTACGTGAACCTCTGCGTGCCTGAGCCATGTGAGGGGCGTGGCGATTTTGTGCCAGTGTCTGCGTGGGCACGGTGTGGGTTTGGGAGGCGCAAGTGGAAGCGTGGAGGGGCAGTTCTCCTGAGGCTGCACCTGGCATGCCACTGCTGCAGTGGGGGCTGAAGAGGGCTCCTCGGCAAGCCCTTGCTGGTGGCGGAGCCATTGCAGAAGAGCTTGTATGCTGCGCGCACCTCTCCTTTGGTAAGGGGAAAGTTTGGCAAGAGTCGGGAGGTGCAGAGGGGCACTTTGGTGGAGGCCGGAATAGGCAGGACTGCCAGTGGAGGCGCGGGAGAGCACTAGTGTGCGAGCACGTGCAGGTGGGGAGCCGTTATAGCAGCGCGGCACTGTCTGTCGGCATGTGTCGTTAGGCATGGTGTCAGTCTGGGAAGAGCGAGGAAGCGCAGCGGCGCAGTTCTTGTTTGACTGGACTAGGCCTGCAAGAACAGCGGAGGAGCCCGAGAGAAGCTGTGGGCGCTTCCTTGATGGTGCATGAGCCTTGCCAGGTGCATGGTGATTTTTGTGCCAATGTCTGAGGAGGCACGGTGTCAGTTTGTGAAAAGAGGAAGTGCCGCAGGGCAGGTATTGCTTGCTGCTCTAGGCATGCAAGAGAAGCGGCGGGGCTGCAGAGAACAACTCTGCGAGAGCAAATGCGGAGTGCTGGAGAGGCCTGGTGAGGCGGGAGCAGTGTCCGGGTTTCTGAGCGAGGGCTCGTGCCTTGCCCGCGGCCCTTGGGCCATGCTTGCTGGCGTGCCGGTGCGCGGTGGGTGTGTTTGGGGCTGGGGCGCTTGTGCCTCTTGCCGGGCAGTTGGTGCCTGTTGCCAAGGCCATTGTCAGCGTTGCCCGGGGTGTCGGCGAGTTCTGTGTTCTGGCCGGCGTGGAGGCAGGCTGCCCTGGCCGCAGGCTTGGTGTGCTGGTGGCAGCCAGGGGGCTGGCGTGGGGCCCGGCACCGTCATCGGCCTGGGGTAGTGTGTGGGGGCCATGAGCTGCCTCTGGGCGTTGGTGCAGAGGGAGCTGTGGGGACTTGTTGAGGGCACGGGTGCTGGTAGCAGTCACTGAAGCCTTCTCTCCTCCTTTGCTTTGCACGCCGGCCAAGCGTGGCGTGGCGCTGAGCAGCTCCCGAGGACATGCCGGGCCCATGCAGCACAGGCGAGCACGCCGGCGTTGGTGTGTGGAGGGGGCCTGTGCTGTGTGGCAGGTAAGGAGTCGCGTGTCAGGCCCCGGGGAGTTGCGGGTCCTTGGGAGGGGTGGGAGAGAGCGCAGGACCCTTCTGGGTGGTCCTGCCTGGTGCCTCGGGGGTCTCGATGGAGTCCGCCACAGCGGTGAGAGGAGGGTCCTCTTGAGCCGTGGGGCCATGGGGCTGCGCGGGGCTTGTTTCTTGGGGGCTGTGGCCCGGCGGCAGCCGCTGATGGCCTTGCTCCTCCTTCTTCTCTGCCCGGTGGCCGAGCGTGGCTGTGGGCAGCTCCCGAGGACGTCCCGGGCTGCTGCGGTGCAGTGTGCAGGCGAGCACGTCAGCAGTGGTGTGCAGAGGGCGGCCTTTGCCACAGGGCAGGTCAGCGGCCGCGTGCAGGGACCCGGGGTGCTGGGGAGGTTGGGGAGAAGGGCCAGGGCCCTTTGGGTGGTGCCACCTGGTGCCTTGGGGATCTCAGTGCAGTGCCCCAGGGCAGCGGGAAGGTAATGCCCTAGGGCCGGGGAATCTGGCTCCCGCGGGGCTTGTCTCTTGGGGGGCTGGCACTGGCATCATCCACTGATGGCCTCACTCCTCCTTTTGCTTTGCCCGGCGGCCGAGCACGGTGCTGAGCAGCTCCCGATGGCATCCCAGGGCCCTGCATCTCGGCGCTGGAGGCCAGCGCACCGGCAGCAGCTGGCGGCATTCGCTCTCATCAGGAGCAACTTGTGTCTCGTCAGCTGAGTGCCTCTTTGTGTTTGCCTATTGCTGTTGCTGCTGCGGCTGGGGCTACCTTTCCAAAAGGAGATTCCTCCAGGCTGCCCTCCTCTATCCCCTTGTAAGAAGGCCTTGCAGCGGAGAAGACGCCCTGCTGCGAGGTCGCTCAAGACCTCTGAGCGAGCGCCTGTGTTGGGGTTTGAGCTTTTTAAGGATGCTTGTGAGAGCTTGGCTTCTGAGACCTCAAAGCAGCAGCATGTCTTTCAGAAGGCACTGTAGGCCTGGAAGATGCAGAGGCGTCTGCCTGCACCAGGCCCTTTCCCAAGGCGGGGAGTTGCTCGCCCCTTTCTCTTGATGCTCTGCCAAAGGTGGGCTAGCCCCCACACAGGCACATTCTGCATGCCATGTGGCAGCATGCTGGCAAAGCCAAAAACCTCCCTGGCGCTTCCAAAATCATTCACCCCGTTTTTGGCCCAAGACCGCTGGTGGCTCTTTTGCCCTCGGGAAACTGCCACGGCTGCTCTTTTTCCCCGCTCAGGAAATCCCTGAGCACTTGCCCGTGGGAAGGGTGTGGGGCTGGCACAGGCCGCTCTCCAGCTAGGCCTTGCTCTTCTGCTCGGCACTGGCCCTCTGCTGCTGGCCACCGCCAGAGAGAGGCTGCTTGAGCACAGCTCTCCTTACCTCACGAGCCTGTTAACCCAAGGGCTTAGCCTACTGACATGGCTGCCGAGTGTGCCAGCACTCTGGCCTTTCTCTCTTTTTCTAACTTTTGGCCTGTAGCTTTTTGCCCAGAACTGATTCCGGCACCAAGGAGCAGGCAGGCGTGCCAAGAACATCGCAAGCGTGTGAGGGGGAAGGAGGGAGAGGTGCCCCAGGACAAATGCCTGGAGACACTGCCTGAGGCTGCAGGGCTGGCGTGAGGAAAGCCAAAGGCCACCTGGAGCTGAAGCTGGCAAGGGCCAGGAAAGGCAAGCGGCAAGGCTCCTACAAGTGCACCAGCAGCAAAAGGAAGGCGAGGGCAAAGGGCAGCCTGCTGCTAAAGGCGGGGGGCAGGGGCCCTGGGGACAAAGGACACTGAAAACACAGATGTCCTGAAGGCTTTCTTCACCAGCTGACCGTGAGCCAGCAATGTGCGCTTGTGGCCACGAAGGCCGCTGGTATCCTGGGAAGCCGCAGGAAGAGCATTGCCAGAGGGCCGCTGGGGAGGGAGGGGGTGGGAGTCAGGGGCAGGCTCCTTCCGCTCTCCTCAGCCCTGCTGAGGCCACACGTGGAGTCTGGGGTGCAGTTCTGGGCTCCCCAGGGCAACATCCGCACGGACAGAGTGGAGCGAGGCCTGCAAAGGGCCACCAAGAGGAGGAAGGGACTGAGCAGCTCTCCTACCAGGAGAGGCTGAGTGAGCTGGGCCTCTTCAGCCTGGGCAGGAGAAGGCGGAGGCAGGCGGGCGGATCTCAGCAAGCTCTTCTCTGCCTCTGCAATAGGCCTCTGCCTAGCACTGCCTGAGGGGATGCCTCGGAGGGGCCCAAGACAGCTGTTCTGCCACTACGTGAACCTCTGCGTGCCTGAGCCATGTGAGGGGCGTGGCGATTTTGTGCCAGTGTCTGCGTGGGCACGGTGTGGGTTTGGGAGGCGCAAGTGGAAGCGTGGAGGGGCAGTTCTCCTGAGGCTGCACCTGGCATGCCACTGCTGCAGTGGGGGCTGAAGAGGGCTCCTCGGCAAGCCCTTGCTGGTGGCGGAGCCATTGCAGAAGAGCTTGTATGCTGCGCGCACCTCTCCTTTGGTAAGGGGAAAGTTTGGCAAGAGTCGGGAGGTGCAGAGGGGCACTTTGGTGGAGGCCGGAATAGGCAGGACTGCCAGTGGAGGCGCGGGAGAGCACTAGTGTGCGAGCACGTGCAGGTGGGGAGCCGTTATAGCAGCGCGGCACTGTCTGTCGGCATGTGTCGTTAGGCATGGTGTCAGTCTGGGAAGAGCGAGGAAGCGCAGCGGCGCAGTTCTTGTTTGACTGGACTAGGCCTGCAAGAACAGCGGAGGAGCCCGAGAGAAGCTGTGGGCGCTTCCTTGATGGTGCATGAGCCTTGCCAGGTGCATGGTGATTTTTGTGCCAATGTCTGAGGAGGCACGGTGTCAGTTTGTGAAAAGAGGAAGTGCCGCAGGGCAGGTATTGCTTGCTGCTCTAGGCATGCAAGAGAAGCGGCGGGGCTGCAGAGAACAACTCTGCGAGAGCAAATGCGGAGTGCTGGAGAGGCCTGGTGAGGCGGGAGCAGTGTCCGGGTTTCTGAGCGAGGGCTCGTGCCTTGCCCGCGGCCCTTGGGCCATGCTTGCTGGCGTGCCGGTGCGCGGTGGGTGTGTTTGGGGCTGGGGCGCTTGTGCCTCTTGCCGGGCAGTTGGTGCCTGTTGCCAAGGCCATTGTCAGCGTTGCCCGGGGTGTCGGCGAGTTCTGTGTTCTGGCCGGCGTGGAGGCAGGCTGCCCTGGCCGCAGGCTTGGTGTGCTGGTGGCAGCCAGGGGGCTGGCGTGGGGCCCGGCACCGTCATCGGCCTGGGGTAGTGTGTGGGGGGCCATGAGCTGCCTCTGGGCGTTGGTGCAGAGGGAGCTGTGGGGACTTGTTGAGGGCACGGGTGCTGGCAGCAGCCACTGAAGCCTTCTCTCCTCCTTTGCTTTGCACGCCGGCCGAGCGTGGCATGGCGCTGAGCAGCTCCCGAGGACATGCCGGGCCCATGCAGCACAGGCGAGCACGCTGGCGTTGGTGTGTGGAGGGGCCTGTGCTGTGTGGCAGGTAAGGAGTCGCGTGTCAGGCCCCGGGGAGTTGCGGGTCCTTGGGAGGGGTGGGAGAGAGCGCAGGACCCTTCTGGGTGGTCCTGCCTGGTGCCTCGGGGGTCTCGATGGAGTCCGCCACAGCGGTGAGAGGAGGGTCCTCTTGAGCCGTGGGGCCATGGGGCTGCGCGGGGCTTGTTTCTTGGGGGCTGTGGCCCGGCGGCAGCCGCTGATGGCCTTGCTCCTCCTTCTTCTCTGCCCGGTGGCCGAGCGTGGCTGTGGGCAGCTCCCGAGGACGTCCCGGGCTGCTGCGGTGCAGTGTGCAGGCGAGCACGTCAGCAGTGGTGTGCAGAGGGCGGCCTTTGCCACAGGGCAGGTCAGCGGCCGCGTGCAGGGACCCGGGGTGCTGGGGAGGTTGGGGAGAAGGGCCAGGGCCCTTTGGGTGGTGCCACCTGGTGCCTTGGGGATCTCAGTGCAGTGCCCCAGGGCAGCGGGAAGGTAATGCCCTAGGGCCGGGGAATCTGGCTCCCGCGGGGCTTGTCTCTTGGGGGGCTGGCACTGGCATCATCCACTGATGGCCTCACTCCTCCTTTTGCTTTGCCCGGCGGCCGAGCACGGTGCTGAGCAGCTCCCGATGGCATCCCAGGGCCCTGCATCTCGGCGCTGGAGGCCAGCGCACCGGCAGCAGCTGGCGGCATTCGCTCTCATCAGGAGCAACTTGTGTCTCGTCAGCTGAGTGCCTCTTTGTGTTTGCCTATTGCTGTTGCTGCTGCGGCTGGGGCTACCTTTCCAAAAGGAGATTCCTCCAGGCTGCCCTCCTCTATCCCCTTGTAAGAAGGCCTTGCAGCGGAGAAGACGCCCTGCTGCGAGGTCGCTCAAGACCTCTGAGCGAGCGCCTGTGTTGGGGTTTGAGCTTTTTAAGGATGCTTGTGAGAGCTTGGCTTCTGAGACCTCAAAGCAGCAGCATGTCTTTCAGAAGGCACTGTAGGCCTGGAAGATGCAGAGGCGTCTGCCTGCACCAGGCCCTTTCCCAAGGCGGGGAGTTGCTCGCCCCTTTCTCTTGATGCTCTGCCAAAGGTGGGCTAGCCCCCACACAGGCACATTCTGCATGCCATGTGGCAGCATGCTGGCAAAGCCAAAAACCTCCCTGGCGCTTCCAAAATCATTCACCCCGTTTTTGGCCCAAGACCGCTGGTGGCTCTTTTGCCCTCGGGAAACTGCCACGGCTGCTCTTTTTCCCCGCTCAGGAAATCCCTGAGCACTTGCCCGTGGGAAGGGTGTGGGGCTGGCACAGGCCGCTCTCCAGCTAGGCCTTGCTCTTCTGCTCGGCACTGGCCCTCTGCTGCTGGCCACCGCCAGAGAGAGGCTGCTTGAGCACAGCTCTCCTTACCTCACGAGCCTGTTAACCCAAGGGCTTAGCCTACTGACATGGCTGCCGAGTGTGCCAGCACTCTGGCCTTTCTCTCTTTTTCTAACTTTTGGCCTGTAGCTTTTTGCCCAGAACTGATTCCGGCACCAAGGAGCAGGCAGGCGTGCCAAGAACATCGCAAGCGTGTGAGGGGGAAGGAGGGAGAGGTGCCCCAGGACAAATGCCTGGAGACACTGCCTGAGGCTGCAGGGCTGGCGTGAGGAAAGCCAAAGGCCACCTGGAGCTGAAGCTGGCAAGGGCCAGGAAAGGCAAGCGGCAAGGCTCCTACAAGTGCACCAGCAGCAAAAGGAAGGCGAGGGCAAAGGGCAGCCTGCTGCTAAAGGCGGGGGGCAGGGGCCCTGGGGACAAAGGACACTGAAAACACAGATGTCCTGAAGGCTTTCTTCACCAGCTGACCGTGAGCCAGCAATGTGCGCTTGTGGCCACGAAGGCCGCTGGTATCCTGGGAAGCCGCAGGAAGAGCATTGCCAGAGGGCCGCTGGGGAGGGAGGGGGTGGGAGTCAGGGGCAGGCTCCTTCCGCTCTCCTCAGCCCTGCTGAGGCCACACGTGGAGTCTGGGGTGCAGTTCTGGGCTCCCCAGGGCAACATCCGCACGGACAGAGTGGAGCGAGGCCTGCAAAGGGCCACCAAGAGGAGGAAGGGACTGAGCAGCTCTCCTACCAGGAGAGGCTGAGTGAGCTGGGCCTCTTCAGCCTGGGCAGGAGAAGGCGGAGGCAGGCGGGCGGATCTCAGCAAGCTCTTCTCTGCCTCTGCAATAGGCCTCTGCCTAGCACTGCCTGAGGGGATGCCTCGGAGGGGCCCAAGACAGCTGTTCTGCCACTACGTGAACCTCTGCGTGCCTGAGCCATGTGAGGGGCGTGGCGATTTTGTGCCAGTGTCTGCGTGGGCACGGTGTGGGTTTGGGAGGCGCAAGTGGAAGCGTGGAGGGGCAGTTCTCCTGCGGCTGCACCTGGCATGCCACTGCTGCAGTGGGGGCTGAAGAGGGCTCCTCGGCAAGCCCTTGCTGGTGGCGGAGCCATTGCAGAAGAGCTTGTATGCTGCGCGCACCTCTCCTTTGGTAAGGGGAAAGTTTGGCAAGAGTCGGGAGGTGCAGAGGGGCACTTTGGTGGAGGCCGGAATAGGCAGGACTGCCAGTGGAGGCGCGGGAGAGCACTAGTGTGCGAGCACGTGCAGGTGGGGAGCCGTTATAGCAGCGCGGCACTGTCTGTCGGCATGTGTCGTTAGGCATGGTGTCAGTCTGGGAAGAGCGAGGAAGCGCAGCGGCGCAGTTCTTGTTTGACTGGACTAGGCCTGCAAGAACAGCGGAGGAGCCCGAGAGAAGCTGTGGGCGCTTCCTTGATGGTGCATGAGCCTTGCCAGGTGCATGGTGATTTTTGTGCCAATGTCTGAGGAGGCACGGTGTCAGTTTGTGAAAAGAGGAAGTGCCGCAGGGCAGGTATTGCTTGCTGCTCTAGGCATGCAAGAGAAGCGGCGGGGCTGCAGAGAACAACTCTGCGAGAGCAAATGCGGAGTGCTGGAGAGGCCTGGTGAGGCGGGAGCAGTGTCCGGGTTTCTGAGCGAGGGCTCGTGCCTTGCCCGCGGCCCTTGGGCCATGCTTGCTGGCGTGCCGGTGCGCGGTGGGTGTGTTTGGGGCTGGGGCGCTTGTGCCTCTTGCCGGGCAGTTGGTGCCTGTTGCCAAGGCCATTGTCAGCGTTGCCCGGGGTGTCGGCGAGTTCTGTGTTCTGGCCGGCGTGGAGGCAGGCTGCCCTGGCCGCAGGCTTGGTGTGCTGGTGGCAGCCAGGGGGCTGGCGTGGGGCCCGGCACCGTCATCGGCCTGGGGTAGTGTGTGGGGGCCATGAGCTGCCTCTGGGCGTTGGTGCAGAGGGAGCTGTGGGGACTTGTTGAGGGCACGGGTGCTGGCAGCAGCCACTGAAGCCTTCTCTCCTCCTTTGCTTTGCACGCCGGCCGAGCGTGGCGTGGCGCTGAGCAGCTCCCGAGGACATGCCGGGCCCATGCAGCACAGGCGAGCACGCTGGCGTTGGTGTGTGGAGGGGCCTGTGCTGTGTGGCAGGTAAGGAGTCGCGTGTCAGGCCCCGGGGAGTTGCGGGTCCTTGGGAGGGGTGGGAGAGAGTGCAGGACCCTTCTGGGTGGTCCTGCCTGGTGCCTCGGGGGTCTCGATGGAGTCCGCCACAGCGGTGAGAGGAGGGTCCTCTTGAGCCGTGGGGCCATGGGGCTGCGCGGGGCTTGTTTCTTGGGGGCTGTGGCCCGGCGGCAGCCGCTGATGGCCTTGCTCCTCCTTCTTCTCTGCCCGGTGGCCGAGCGTGGCTGTGGGCAGCTCCCGAGGACGTCCCGGGCTGCTGCGGTGCAGTGTGCAGGCGAGCACGTCAGCAGTGGTGTGCAGAGGGCGGCCTTTGCCACAGGGCAGGTCAGCGGCCGCGTGCAGGGACCCGGGGTGCTGGGGAGGTTGGGGAGAAGGGCCAGGGCCCTTTGGGTGGTGCCACCTGGTGCCTTGGGGATCTCAGTGCAGTGCCCCAGGGCAGCGGGAAGGTAATGCCCTAGGGCCGGGGAATCTGGCTCCCGCGGGGCTTGTCTCTTGGGGGGCTGGCACTGGCATCATCCACTGATGGCCTCACTCCTCCTTTTGCTTTGCCCGGCGGCCGAGCACGGTGCTGAGCAGCTCCCGATGGCATCCCAGGGCCCTGCATCTCGGCGCTGGAGGCCAGCGCACCGGCAGCAGCTGGCGGCATTCGCTCTCATCAGGAGCAACTTGTGTCTCGTCAGCTGAGTGCCTCTTTGTGTTTGCCTATTGCTGTTGCTGCTGCGGCTGGGGCTACCTTTCCAAAAGGAGATTCCTCCAGGCTGCCCTCCTCTATCCCCTTGTAAGAAGGCCTTGCAGCGGAGAAGACGCCCTGCTGCGAGGTCGCTCAAGACCTCTGAGCGAGCGCCTGTGTTGGGGTTTGAGCTTTTTAAGGATGCTTGTGAGAGCTTGGCTTCTGAGACCTCAAAGCAGCAGCATGTCTTTCAGAAGGCACTGTAGGCCTGGAAGATGCAGAGGCGTCTGCCTGCGCCAGGCCCTTTCCCAAGGCGGGGAGTTGCTCGCCCCTTTCTCTTGATGCTCTGCCAAAGGTGGGCTAGCCCCCACACAGGCACATTCTGCATGCCATGTGGCAGCATGCTGGCGAAGCCAAAAACCTCCCTGGCGCTTCCAAAATCATTCACCCCGTTTTTGGCCCAAGACCGCTGGTGGCTCTTTTGCCCTCGGGAAACTGCCACGGCTGCTCTTTTTCCCCGCTCAGGAAATCCCTGAGCACTTGCCCGTGGGAAGGGTGTGGGGCTGGCACAGGCCGCTCTCCAGCTAGGCCTTGCTCTTCTGCTCGGCACTGGCCCTCTGCTGCTGGCCACCGCCAGAGAGAGGCTGCTTGAGCACAGCTCTCCTTACCTCACGAGCCTGTTAACCCAAGGGCTTAGCCTACTGACATGGCTGCCGAGTGTGCCAGCACTCTGGCCTTTCTCTCTTTTTCTAACTTTTGGCCTGTAGCTTTTTGCCCAGAACTGATTCCGGCACCAAGGAGCAGGCAGGCGTGCCAAGAACATCGCAAGCGTGTGAGGGGGAAGGAGGGAGAGGTGCCCCAGGACAAATGCCTGGAGACACTGCCTGAGGCTGCAGGGCTGGCGTGAGGAAAGCCAAAGGCCACCTGGAGCTGAAGCTGGCAAGGGCCAGGAAAGGCAAGCGGCAAGGCTCCTACAAGTGCACCAGCAGCAAAAGGAAGGCGAGGGCAAAGGGCAGCCTGCTGCTAAAGGCGGGGGGCAGGGGCCCTGGGGACAAAGGACACTGAAAACACAGATGTCCTGAAGGCTTTCTTCACCAGCTGACCGTGAGCCAGCAATGTGCGCTTGTGGCCACGAAGGCCGCTGGTATCCTGGGAAGCCGCAGGAAGAGCATTGCCAGAGGGCCGCTGGGGAGGGAGGGGGTGGGAGTCAGGGGCAGGCTCCTTCCGCTCTCCTCAGCCCTGCTGAGGCCACACGTGGAGTCTGGGGTGCAGTTCTGGGCTCCCCAGGGCAACATCCGCACGGACAGAGTGGAGCGAGGCCTGCAAAGGGCCACCAAGAGGAGGAAGGGACTGAGCAGCTCTCCTACCAGGAGAGGCTGAGCGAGCTGGGCCTCTTCAGCCTGGGCAGGAGAAGGCGGAGGCAGGCGGGCGGATCTCAGCAAGCTCTTCTCTGCCTCTGCAATAGGCCTCTGCCTAGCACTGCCTGAGGGGATGCCTCGGAGGGGCCCAAGACAGCTGTTCTGCCACTACGTGAACCTCTGCGTGCCTGAGCCATGTGAGGGGCGTGGCGATTTTGTGCCAGTGTCTGCGTGGGCACGGTGTGGGTTTGGGAGGCGCAAGTGGAAGCGTGGAGGGGCAATTCTCCTGCGGCTGCACCTGGCATGCCACTGCTCCAGTGGGGGCTGAAGAGGGCTCCTCGGCAAGCCCTTGCTGGTGGCGGAGCCATTGCAGAAGAGCTTGTATGCTGCGCGCACCTCTCCTTTGGTAAGGGGAAAGTTTGGCAAGAGTCGGGAGGTGCAGAGGGGCACTTTGGTGGAGGCCGGAATAGGCAGGACTGCCAGTGGAGGCGCGGGAGAGCACTAGTGTGCGAGCACGTGCAGGTGGGGAGCCGTTATAGCAGCGCGGCACTGTCTGTCGGCATGTGTTGTTAGGCATGGTGTCAGTCTGGGAAGAGCGAGGAAGCGCAGCGGCGCAGTTCTTGTTTGACTGGACTAGGCCTGCAAGAACAGCGGAGGAGCCCGAGAGAAGCTGTGGGCGCTTCCTTGATGGTGCATGAGCCTTGCCAGGGGCATGGTGATTTTTGTGCCAATGTCTGAGGAGGCACGGTGTCAGTTTGTGAAAAGAGGAAGTGCCGCAGGGCAGGTATTGCTTGCTGCTCTAGGCATGCAAGAGAAGCGGCGGGGCTGCAGAGCACAACTCTGCGAGAGCAAATGCGGAGTGCTGGAGAGGCCTGGTGAGGCGGGAGCAGTGTCCGGGTTTCTGAGCGAGGGCTCGTGCCTTGCCCGCGGCCCTTGGGCCATGCTTGCTGGCGTGCCGGTGCGCGGTGGGTGTGTTTGGGGCTGGGGCGCTTGTGCCTCTTGCCGGGCAGTTGGTGCCTGTTGCCAAGGCCATTGTCAGCGTTGCCCGGGGTGTCGGCGAGTTCTGTGTTCTGGCCGGCGTGGAGGCAGGCTGCCCTGGCCGCAGGCTTGGTGTGCTGGTGGCAGCCAGGGGGCTGGCGTGGGGCCCGGCACCGTCATCGGCCTGGGGTAGTGTGTGGGGGGCCATGAGCTGCCTCTGGGCGTTGGTGCAGAGGGAGCTGTGGGGACTTGTTGAGGGCACGGGTGCTGGCAGCAGCCACTGAAGCCTTCTCTCCTCCTTTGCTTTGCACGCCGGCCGAGCGTGGCATGGCGCTGAGCAGCTCCCGAGGACATGCCGGGCCCATGCAGCACAGGCGAGCACGCTGGCGTTGGTGTGTGGAGGGGCCTGTGCTGTGTGGCAGGTAAGGAGTCGCGTGTCAGGCCCCGGGGAGTTGCGGGTCCTTGGGAGGGGTGGGAGAGAGTGCAGGACCCTTCTGGGTGGTCCTGCCTGGTGCCTCGGGGGTCTCGATGGAGTCCGCCACAGCGGTGGGAGGAGGGTCCTCTTGAGCCGTGGGGCCATGGGGCTGCGCGGGGCTTGTTTCTTGGGGGCTGTGGCCCGGCGGCAGCCGCTGCTGGCCTTGCTCCTCCTTCTTCTCTGCCCGGTGGCCGAGCGTGGCTGCGGGCAGCTCCCGAGGACGTCCCGGGCTGCTGCGGTGCAGTGTGCAGGCGAGCACGTCAGCAGTGGTGTGCAGAGGGCGGCCTTTGCCACAGGGCAGGTCAGCGGCCGCGTGCAGGGACCCGGGGTGCTGGGGAGGTTGGGGAGAGGGGCCAGGGCCCTTTGGGTGGTGCCACCTGGTGCCTTGGGGATCTCAGTGCAGTGCCCCAGGGCAGCGGGAAGGTAATGCCCTAGGGCCGGGGAATCTGGCTCCCGCGGGGCTTGTCTCTTGGGGGGCTGGCACTGGCATCATCCACTGATGGCCTCACTCCTCCTTTTGCTTTGCCCGGCGGCTGAGCACGGTGCTGAGCAGCTCCCGATGGCATCCCTGGAGGCCAGCGCACCGGCAGCAGCTGGCGGCATTCGCTCTCATCAGGAGCAACTTGTGTCTCGTCAGCTGAGTGCCTCTTTGTGTTTGCCTATTGCTGTTGCTGCTGCGGCTGGGGCTACCTTTCCAAAAGGAGATTCCTCCAGGCTGCCCTCCTCTATCCCCTTGTAAGAAGGCCTTGCAGCGGAGAAGACGCCCTGCTGCGAGGTCGCTCAAGACCTCTGAGCGAGCGCCTGTGTTGGGGTTTGAGCTTTTTAAGGATGCTTGTGAGAGCTTGGCTTCTGACACCTCAAAGCAGCAGCATGTCTTTCAGAAGGCACTGTAGGCCTGGAAGATGCAGAGGCGTCTGCCTGCACCAGGCCCTTTCCCAAGGCGGGGAGTTGCTCGCCCCTTTCTCTTGATGCTCTGCCAAAGGTGGGCTAGCCCCCACACAGGCACATTCTGCATGCCATGTGGCAGCATGCTGGCAAAGCCAAAAACCTCCCTGGCACTTCCAAAATCATTCACCCCGTTTTTGGCCCAAGACCGCTGGTGGCTCTTTTGCCCTCGGGAAACTGCCACGGCTGCTCTTTTTCCCCGCTCAGGAAATCCCTGAGCACTTGCCCGTGGGAAGGGTGTGGGGCTGGCACAGGCCGCTCTCCAGCTAGGCCTTGCTCTTCTGCTCGGCACTGGCCCTCTGCTGCTGGCCACCGCCAGAGAGAGGCTGCTTGAGCACAGCTCTCCTTACCTCACGAGCCTGTTAACCCAAGGGCTTAGCCTACTGACATGGCTGCCGAGTGTGCCAGCACTCTGGCCTTTCTCTCTTTTTCTAACTTTTGGCCTGTAGCTTTTTGCCCAGAACTGATTCCGGCACCAAGGAGCAGGCAGGCGTGCCAAGAACATCGCAAGCGTGTGAGGGGGAAGGAGGGAGAGGTGCCCCAGGACAAATGCCTGGAGACACTGCCTGAGGCTGCAGGGCTGGCGTGAGGAAAGCCAAAGGCCACCTGGAGCTGAAGCTGGCAAGGGCCAGGAAAGGCAAGCGGCAAGGCTCCTACAACTGCACCAGCAGCAAAAGGAAGGCGAGGGCAAAGGGCAGCCTGCTGCTAAAGGCGGGGGGCAGGGGCCCTGGGGACAAAGGACACTGAAAACACAGATGTCCTGAAGGCTTTCTTCACCAGCTGACCGTGAGCCAGCAATGTGCGCTTGTGGCCACGAAGGCCGCTGGTATCCTGGGAAGCCGCAGGAAGAGCATTGCCAGAGGGCCGCTGGGGAGGGAGGGGGTGGGAGTCAGGGGCAGGCTCCTTCCGCTCTCCTCAGCCCTGCTGAGGCCACACGTGGAGTCTGGGGTGCAGTTCTGGGCTCCCCAGGACAACATCCGCACGGACAGAGTGGAGCGAGGCCTGCAAAGGGCCACCAAGAGGAGGAAGGGACTGAGCAGCTCTCCTACCAGGAGAGGCTGAGTGAGCTGGGCCTCTTCAGCCTGGGCAGGAGAAGGCGGAGGCAGGCGGGCGGATCTCAGCAAGCTCTTCTCTGCCTCTGCAATAGGCCTCTGCCTAGCACTGCCTGAGGGGATGCCTCGGAGGGGCCCAAGACAGCTGTTCTGCCACTACGTGAACCTCTGCGTGCCTGAGCCATGTGAGGGGCGTGGCGATTTTGTGCCAGTGTCTGCGTGGGCACGGTGTGGGTTTGGGAGGCGCAAGTGGAAGCGTGGAGGGGCAATTCTCCTGCGGCTGCACCTGGCATGCCACTGCTCCAGTGGGGGCTGAAGAGGGCTCCTCGGCAAGCCCTTGCTGGTGGCGGAGCCATTGCAGAAGAGCTTGTATGCTGCGCGCACCTCTCCTTTGGTAAGGGGAAAGTTTGGCAAGAGTCGGGAGGTGCAGAGGGGCACTTTGGTGGAGGCCGGAATAGGCAGGACTGCCAGTGGAGGCGCGGGAGAGCACTAGTGTGCGAGCACGTGCAGGTGGGGAGCCGTTATAGCAGCGCGGCACTGTCTGTCGGCATGTGTCGTTAGGCATGGTGTCAGTCTGGGAAGAGCGAGGAAGCGCAGCGGCGCAGTTCTTGTTTGACTGGACTAGGCCTGCAAGAACAGCGGAGGAGCCCGAGAGAAGCTGTGGGCGCTTCCTTGATGGTGCATGAGCCTTGCCAGGTGCATGGTGATTTTTGTGCCAATGTCTGAGGAGGCACGGTGTCAGTTTGTGAAAAGAGGAAGTGCCGCAGGGCAGGTATTGCTTGCTGCTCTAGGCATGCAAGAGAAGCGGCGGGGCTGCAGAGAACAACTCTGCGAGAGCAAATGCGGAGTGCTGGAGAGGCCTGGTGAGGCGGGAGCAGTGTCCGGGTTTCTGAGCGAGGACTCGTGCCTTGCCCGCGGCCCTTGGGCCATGCTTGCTGGCGTGCCGGTGCACGGTGGGTGTGTTTGGGGCTGGGGCGCTTGTGCCTCTTGCCGGGCAGTTGGTGCCTGTTGCCAAGGCCATTGTCAGCGTTGCCCGGGGTGTCGGCGAGTTCTGTGTTCTGGCCGGCGTGGAGGCAGGCTGCCCTGGCCGCAGGCTTGGTGTGCTGGTGGCAGCCAGGGGGCTGGCGTGGGGCCCGGCACCGTCATCGGCCTGGGGTAGTGTGTGGGGGGCCATGAGCTGCCTCTGGGCGTTGGTGCAGAGGGAGCTGTGGGGACTTGTTGAGGGCACGGGTGCTGGCAGCAGCCACTGAAGCCTTCTCTCCTCCTTTGCTTTGCACGCCGGCCGAGCGTGGCGTGGCGCTGAGCAGCTCCCGAGGACATGCCGGGCCCATGCAGCACAGGCGAGCACGCCGGCGTTGGTGTGTGGAGGGGCCTGTGCTGTGTGGCAGGTAAGGAGTCGCGTGTCAGGCCCCGGGGAGTTGCGGGTCCTTGGGAGGGGTGGGAGAGAGCGCAGGACCCTTCTGGGTGGTCCTGCCTGGTGCCTCAGGGGTCTCGATGGAGTCCGCCACAGCGGTGGGAGGAGGGTCCTCTTGAGCCGTGGGGCCATGGGGCTGCGCGGGGCTTGTTTCTTGGGGGCTGTGGCCCGGCGGCAGCCGCTGATGGCCTTGCTCCTCCTTCTTCTCTGCCCGGTGGCCGAGCGTGGCTGTGGGCAGCTCCCGAGGACGTCCCGGGCTGCTGCGGTGCAGTGTGCAGGCGAGCACGTCAGCAGTGGTGTGCAGAGGGCGGCCTTTGCCACAGGGCAGGTCAGCGGCCGCGTGCAGGGACCCGGGGTGCTGGGGAGGTTGGGGAGAAGGGCCAGGGCCCTTTGGGTGGTGCCACCTGGTGCCTTGGGGATCTCAGTGCAGTGCCCCAGGGCAGCAGGAAGGTAATGCCCTAGGGCCGGGGAATCTGGCTCCCGCGGGGCTTGTCTCTTGGGGGGCTGGCACTGGCATCATCCACTGATGGCCTCACTCCTCCTTTTGCTTTGCCCGGCGGCCGAGCACGGTGCTGAGCAGCTCCCGATGGCATCCCAGGGCCCTGCATCTCGGCGCTGGAGGCCAGCGCACCGGCAGCAGCTGGCGGCATTCGCTCTCATCAGGAGCAACTTGTGTCTCGTCAGCTGAGTGCCTCTTTGTGTTTGCCTATTGCTGTTGCTGCTGCGGCTACCTTTCAAAAAGGAGATTCCTCCAGGCTGCCCTCCTCTATCCCCTTGTAAGAAGGCCTTGCAGCGGAGAAGACGCCCTGCTGCGAGGTCGCTCAAGACCTCTGAGCGAGCGCCTGTGTTGGGGTTTGAGCTTTTTAAGGATGCTTGTGAGAGCTTGGCTTCTGAGACCTCAAAGCAGCAGCATGTCTTTCAGAAGGCACTGTAGGCCTGGAAGATGCAGAGGCGTCTGCCTGCACCAGGCCCTTTCCCAAGGCGGGGAGTTGCTCGCCCCTTTCTCTTGATGCTCTGCCAAAGGTGGGCTAGCCCCCACACAGGCACATTCTGCATGCCATGTGGCAGCATGCTGGCAAAGCCAAAAACCTCCCTGGCGCTTCCAAAATCATTCACCCCGTTTTTGGCCCAAGACCGCTGGTGGCTCTTTTGCCCTCGGGAAACTGCCACGGCTGCTCTTTTTCCCCGCTCAGGAAATCCCTGAGCACTTGCCCGTGGGAAGGGTGTGGGGCTGGCACAGGCCGCTCTCCAGCTAGGCCTTGCTCTTCTGCTCGGCACTGGCCCTCTGCTGCTGGCCACCGCCAGAGAGAGGCTGCTTGAGCACAGCTCTCCTTACCTCACGAGCCTGTTAACCCAAGGGCTTAGCCTACTGACATGGCTGCCGAGTGTGCCAGCACTCTGGCCTTTCTCTCTTTTTCTAACTTTTGGCCTGTAGCTTTTTGCCCAGAACTGATTCCGGCACCAAGGAGCAGGCAGGCGTGCCAAGAACATCGCAAGCGTGTGAGGGGGAAGGAGGGAGAGGTGCCCCAGGACAAATGCCTGGAGACACTGCCTGAGGCTGCAGGGCTGGCGTGAGGAAAGCCAAAGGCCACCTGGAGCTGAAGCTGGCAAGGGCCAGGAAAGGCAAGCGGCAAGGCTCCTACAAGTGCACCAGCAGCAAAAGGAAGGCGAGGGCAAAGGGCAGCCTGCTGCTAAAGGCGGGGGGCAGGGGCCCTGGGGACAAAGGACACTGAAAACACAGATGTCCTGAAGGCTTTCTTCACCAGCTGACCGTGAGCCAGCAATGTGCGCTTGTGGCCACGAAGGCCGCTGGTATCCTGGGAAGCCGCAGGAAGAGCATTGCCAGAGGGCCGCTGGGGAGGGAGGGGGTGGGAGTCAGGGGCAGGCTCCTTCCGCTCTCCTCAGCCCTGCTGAGGCCACACGTGGAGTCTGGGGTGCAGTTCTGGGCTCCCCAGGACAACATCCGCACGGACAGAGTGGAGCGAGGCCTGCAAAGGGCCACCAAGAGGAGGAAGGGACTGGAGCAGCTCTCCTACGAGGAGAGGCTGAGTGAGCTGGGCCTCTTCAGCCTGGGCAGGAGAAGGCGGAGGCAGGCGGGCGGATCTCAGCAAGCTCTTCTCTGCCTCTGCAATAGGCCTCTGCCTAGCACTGCCTGAGGGGATGCCTCGGAGGGGCCCAAGACAGCTGTTCTGCCACTACGTGAACCTCTGCGTGCCTGAGCCATGTGAAGGGCGTGGCGATTTTGTGCCAGTGTCTGCGTGGGCACGGTGTGGGTTTGGGAGGCGCAAGTGGAAGCGTGGAGGGGCAATTCTCCTGCGGCTGCACCTGGCATGCCACTGCTCCAGTGGGGGCTGAAGAGGGCTCCTCGGCAAGCCCTTGCTGGTGGCGGAGCCATTGCAGAAGAGCTTGTATGCTGCGCGCACCTCTCCTTTGGTAAGGGGAAAGTTTGGCAAGAGTCGGGAGGTGCAGAGGGGCACTTTGGTGGAGGCCGGAATAGGCAGGACTGCCAGTGGAGGCGCGGGAGAGCACTAGTGTGCGAGCACGTGCAGGTGGGGAGCCGTTATAGCAGCGCGGCACTGTCTGTCGGCATGTGTTGTTAGGCATGGTGTCAGTCTGGGAAGAGCGAGGAAGCGCAGCGGCGCAGTTCTTGTTTGACTGGACTAGGCCTGCAAGAACAGCGGAGGAGCCCGAGAGAAGCTGTGGGCGCTTCCTTGATGGTGCATGAGCCTTGCCAGGTGCATGGTGATTTTTGTGCCAATGTCTGAGGAGGCACGGTGTCAGTTTGTGAAAAGAGGAAGTGCCGCAGGGCAGGTATTGCTTGCTGCTCTAGGCATGCAAGAGAAGCGGCGGGGCTGCAGAGCACAACTCTGCGAGAGCAAATGCGGAGTGCTGGAGAGGCCTGGTGAGGCGGGAGCAGTGTCCGGGTTTCTGAGCGAGGGCTCGTGCCTTGCCCGCGGCCCTTGGGCCATGCTTGCTGGCGTGCCGGTGCGCGGTGGGTGTGTTTGGGGCTGGGGCGCTTGTGCCTCTTGCCGGGCAGTTGGTGCCTGTTGCCAAGGCCATTGTCAGCGTTGCCCGGGGTGTCGGCGAGTTCTGTGTTCTGGCCGGCGTGGAGGCAGGCTGCCCTGGCCGCAGGCTTGGTGTGCTGGTGGCAGCCAGGGGGCTGGCGTGGGGCCCGGCACCGTCATCGGCCTGGGGTAGTGTGTGGGGGGCCATGAGCTGCCTCTGGGCGTTGGTGCAGAGGGAGCTGTGGGGACTTGTTGAGGGCACGGGTGCTGGCAGCAGCCACTGAAGCCTTCTCTCCTCCTTTGCTTTGCACGCCGGCCGAGCGTGGCGTGGCGCTGAGCAGCTCCCGAGGACATGCCGGGCCCATGCAGCACAGGCGAGCACGCTGGCGTTGGTGTGTGGAGGGGCCTGTGCTGTGTGGCAGGTAAGGAGTCGCGTGTCAGGCCCCGGGGAGTTGCGGGTCCTTGGGAGGGGTGGGAGAGAGTGCAGGACCCTTCTGGGTGGTCCTGCCTGGTGCCTCAGGGGTCTCGATGGAGTCCGCCACAGCGGTGGGAGGAGGGTCCTCTTGAGCCGTGGGGCCATGGGGCTGCGCGGGGCTTGTTTCTTGGGGGCTGTGGCCCGGCGGCAGCCGCTGATGGCCTTGCTCCTCCTTCTTCTCTGCCCGGTGGCCGAGCGTGGCTGTGGGCAGCTCCCGAGGACGTCCCGGGCTGCTGCGGTGCAGTGTGCAGGCGAGCACGTCAGCAGTGGTGTGCGGAGGGCGGCCTTTGCCACAGGGCAGGTCAGCGGCCGCGTGCAGGGACCCGGGGTGCTGGGGAGGTTGGGGAGAAGGGCCAGGGCCCTTTGGGTGGTGCCACCTGGTGCCTTGGGGATCTCAGTGCAGTGCCCCAGGGCAGCGGGAAGGTAATGCCCTAGGGCCGGGGAATCTGGCTCCCGCGGGGCTTGTCTCTTGGGGGGCTGGCACTGGCATCATCCACTGATGGCCTCACTCCTCCTTTTGCTTTGCCCGGCGGCCGAGCACGGTGCTGAGCAGCTCCCGATGGCATCCCTGGAGGCCAGCGCACCGGCAGCAGCTGGCGGCATTCGCTCTCATCAGGAGCAACTTGTGTCTCGTCAGCTGAGTGCCTCTTTGTGTTTGCCTATTGCTGTTGCTGCTGCGGCTGGGGCTACCTTTCCAAAAGGAGATTCCTCCAGGCTGCCCTCCTCTATCCCCTTGTAAGAAGGCCTTGCAGCGGAGAAGACGCCCTGCTGCGAGGTCGCTCAAGACCTCTGAGCGAGCGCCTGTGTTGGGGTTTGAGCTTTTTAAGGATGCTTGTGAGAGCTTGGCTTCTGAGACCTCAAAGCAGCAGCATGTCTTTCAGAAGGCACTGTAGGCCTGGAAGATGCAGAGGCGTCTGCCTGCACCAGGCCCTTTCCCAAGGCGGGGAGTTGCTCGCCCCTTTCTCTTGATGCTCTGCCAAAGGTGGGCTAGCCCCCACACAGGCACATTCTGCATGCCATGTGGCAGCATGCTGGCAAAGCCAAAAACCTCCCTGGCGCTTCCAAAATCATTCACCCCGTTTTTGGCCCAAGACCGCTGGTGGCTCTTTTGCCCTCGGGAAACTGCCACGGCTGCTCTTTTTCCCTGCTCAGGAAATCCCTGAGCACTTGCCCGTGGGAAGGGTGTGGGGCTGGCACAGGCCGCTCTCCAGCTAGGCCTTGCTCTTCTGCTCGGCACTGGCCCTCTGCTGCTGGCCACCGCCAGAGAGAGGCTGCTTGAGCACAGCTCTCCTTACCTCACGAGCCTGTTAACCCAAGGGCTTAGCCTACTGACATGGCTGCCGAGTGTGCCAGCACTCTGGCCTTTCTCTCTTTTTCTAACTTTTGGCCTGTAGCTTTTTGCCCAGAACTGATTCCGGCACCAAGGAGCAGGCAGGCGTGCCAAGAACATCGCAAGCGTGTGAGGGGGAAGGAGGGAGAGGTGCCCCAGGACAAATGCCTGGAGACACTGCCTGAGGCTGCAGGGCTGGCGTGAGGAAAGCCAAAGGCCACCTGGAGCTGAAGCTGGCAAGGGCCAGGAAAGGCAAGCGGCAAGGCTCCTACAAGTGCACCAGCAGCAAAAGGAAGGCGAGGGCAAAGGGCAGCCTGCTGCTAAAGGCGGGGGGCAGGGGCCCTGGGGACAAAGGACACTGAAAACACAGATGTCCTGAAGGCTTTCTTCACCAGCTGACCGTGAGCCAGCAATGTGCGCTTGTGGCCACGAAGGCCGCTGGTATCCTGGGAAGCCGCAGGAAGAGCATTGCCAGAGGGCCGCTGGGGAGGGAGGGGGTGGGAGTCAGGGGCAGGCTCCTTCCGCTCTCCTCAGCCCTGCTGAGGCCACACGTGGAGTCTGGGGTGCAGTTCTGGGCTCCCCAGGACAACATCCGCACGGACAGAGTGGAGCGAGGCCTGCAAAGGGCCACCAAGAGGAGGAAGGGACTGAGCAGCTCTCCTACCAGGAGAGGCTGAGTGAGCTGGGCCTCTTCAGCCTGGGCAGGAGAAGGCGGAGGCAGGCGGGCGGATCTCAGCAAGCTCTTCTCTGCCTCTGCAATAGGCCTCTGCCTAGCACTGCCTGAGGGGATGCCTCGGAGGGGCCCAAGACAGCTGTTCTGCCACTACGTGAACCTCTGCGTGCCTGAGCCATGTGAGGGGCGTGGCGATTTTGTGCCAGTGTCTGCGTGGGCACGGTGTGGGTTTGGGAGGCGCAAGTGGAAGCGTGGAGGGGCAATTCTCCTGCGGCTGCACCTGGCATGCCACTGCTCCAGTGGGGGCTGAAGAGGGCTCCTCGGCAAGCCCTTGCTGGTGGCGGAGCCATTGCAGAAGAGCTTGTATGCTGCGCGCACCTCTCCTTTGGTAAGGGGAAAGTTTGGCAAGAGTCGGGAGGTGCAGAGGGGCACTTTGGTGGAGGCCGGAATAGGCAGGACTGCCAGTGGAGGCGCGGGAGAGCACTAGTGTGCGAGCACGTGCAGGTGGGGAGCCGTTATAGCAGCGCGGCACTGTCTGTCGGCATGTGTCGTTAGGCATGGTGTCAGTCTGGGAAGAGCGAGGAAGCGCAGCGGCGCAGTTCTTGTTTGACTGGACTAGGCCTGCAAGAACAGCGGAGGAGCCCGAGAGAAGCTGTGGGCGCTTCCTTGATGGTGCATGAGCCTTGCCAGGTGCATGGTGATTTTTGTGCCAATGTCTGAGGAGGCACGGTGTCGTTTTGTGAAAAGAGGAAGTGCCGCAGGGCAGGTATTGCTTGCTGCTCTAGGCATGCAAGAGAAGCGGCGGGGCTGCAGAGAACAACTCTGCGAGAGCAAATGCGGAGTGCTGGAGAGGCCTGGTGAGGCGGGAGCAGTGTCCGGGTTTCTGAGCGAGGGCTCGTGCCTTGCCCGCGGCCCTTGGGCCATGCTTGCTGGCGTGCCGGTGCGCGGTGGGTGTGTTTGGGGCTGGGGCGCTTGTGCCTCTTGCCGGGCAGTTGGTGCCTGTTGCCAAGGCCATTGTCAGCGTTGCCCGGGGTGTCGGCGAGTTCTGTGTTCTGGCCGGCGTGGAGGCAGGCTGCCCTGGCCGCAGGCTTGGTGTGCTGGTGGCAGCCAGGGGGCTGGCGTGGGGCCCGGCACCGTCATCGGCCTGGGGTAGTGTGTGGGGGGCCATGAGCTGCCTCTGGGCGTTGGTGCAGAGGGAGCTGTGGGGACTTGTTGAGGGCACGGGTGCTGGCAGCAGCCACTGAAGCCTTCTCTCCTCCTTTGCTTTGCACGCCGGCCGAGCGTGGCGTGGCGCTGAGCAGCTCCCGAGGACATGCCGGGCCCATGCAGCACAGGCGAGCACGCTGGCGTTGGTGTGTGGAGGGGCCTGTGCTGTGTGGCAGGTAAGGAGTCGCGTGTCAGGCCCCGGGGAGTTGCGGGTCCTTGGGAGGGGTGGGAGAGAGTGCAGGACCCTTCTGGGTGGTCCTGCCTGGTGCCTCAGGGGTCTCGATGGAGTCCGCCACAGCGGTGGGAGGAGGGTCCTCTTGAGCCGTGGGGCCATGGGGCTGCGCGGGGCTTGTTTCTTGGGGGCTGTGGCCCGGCGGCAGCCGCTGATGGCCTTGCTCCTCCTTCTTCTCTGCCCGGTGGCCGAGCGTGGCTGTGGGCAGCTCCCGAGGACGTCCCGGGCTGCTGCGGTGCAGTGTGCAGGCGAGCACGTCAGCAGTGGTGTGCGGAGGGCGGCCTTTGCCACAGGGCAGGTCAGCGGCCGCGTGCAGGGACCCGGGGTGCTGGGGAGGTTGGGGAGAAGGGCCAGGGCCCTTTGGGTGGTGCCACCTGGTGCCTTGGGGATCTCAGTGCAGTGCCCCAGGGCAGCGGGAAGGTAATGCCCTAGGGCCGGGGAATCTGGCTCCCGCGGGGCTTGTCTCTTGGGGGGCTGGCACTGGCATCATCCACTGATGGCCTCACTCCTCCTTTTGCTTTGCCCGGCGGCCGAGCACGGTGCTGAGCAGCTCCCGATGGCATCCCTGGAGGCCAGCGCACCGGCAGCAGCTGGCGGCATTCGCTCTCATCAGGAGCAACTTGTGTCTCGTCAGCTGAGTGCCTCTTTGTGTTTGCCTATTGCTGTTGCTGCTGCGGCTGGGGCTACCTTTCCAAAAGGAGATTCCTCCAGGCTGCCCTCCTCTATCCCCTTGTAAGAAGGCCTTGCAGCGGAGAAGACGCCCTGCTGCGAGGTCGCTCAAGACCTCTGAGCGAGCGCCTGTGTTGGGGTTTGAGCTTTTTAAGGATGCTTGTGAGAGCTTGGCTTCTGAGACCTCAAAGCAGCAGCATGTCTTTCAGAAGGCACTGTAGGCCTGGAAGATGCAGAGGCGTCTGCCTGCACCAGGCCCTTTCCCAAGGCGGGGAGTTGCTCGCCCCTTTCTCTTGATGCTCTGCCAAAGGTGGGCTAGCCCCCACACAGGCACATTCTGCATGCCATGTGGCAGCATGCTGGCAAAGCCAAAAACCTCCCTGGCGCTTCCAAAATCATTCACCCCGTTTTTGGCCCAAGACCGCTGGTGGCTCTTTTGCCCTCGGGAAACTGCCACGGCTGCTCTTTTTCCCTGCTCAGGAAATCCCTGAGCACTTGCCCGTGGGAAGGGTGTGGGGCTGGCACAGGCCGCTCTCCAGCTAGGCCTTGCTCTTCTGCTCGGCACTGGCCCTCTGCTGCTGGCCACCGCCAGAGAGAGGCTGCTTGAGCACAGCTCTCCTTACCTCACGAGCCTGTTAACCCAAGGGCTTAGCCTACTGACATGGCTGCCGAGTGTGCCAGCACTCTGGCCTTTCTCTCTTTTTCTAACTTTTGGCCTGTAGCTTTTTGCCCAGAACTGATTCCGGCACCAAGGAGCAGGCAGGCGTGCCAAGAACATCGCAAGCGTGTGAGGGGGAAGGAGGGAGAGGTGCCCCAGGACAAATGCCTGGAGACACTGCCTGAGGCTGCAGGGCTGGCGTGAGGAAAGCCAAAGGCCACCTGGAGCTGAAGCTGGCAAGGGCCAGGAAAGGCAAGCGGCAAGGCTCCTACAAGTGCACCAGCAGCAAAAGGAAGGCGAGGGCAAAGGGCAGCCTGCTGCTAAAGGCGGGGGGCAGGGGCCCTGGGGACAAAGGACACTGAAAACACAGATGTCCTGAAGGCTTTCTTCACCAGCTGACCGTGAGCCAGCAATGTGCGCTTGTGGCCACGAAGGCCGCTGGTATCCTGGGAAGCCGCAGGAAGAGCATTGCCAGAGGGCCGCTGGGGAGGGAGGGGGTGGGAGTCAGGGGCAGGCTCCTTCCGCTCTCCTCAGCCCTGCTGAGGCCACACGTGGAGTCTGGGGTGCAGTTCTGGGCTCCCCAGGACAACATCCGCACGGACAGAGTGGAGCGAGGCCTGCAAAGGGCCACCAAGAGGAGGAAGGGACTGAGCAGCTCTCCTACCAGGAGAGGCTGAGTGAGCTGGGCCTCTTCAGCCTGGGCAGGAGAAGGCGGAGGCAGGCGGGCGGATCTCAGCAAGCTCTTCTCTGCCTCTGCAATAGGCCTCTGCCTAGCACTGCCTGAGGGGATGCCTCGGAGGGGCCCAAGACAGCTGTTCTGCCACTACGTGAACCTCTGCGTGCCTGAGCCATGTGAGGGGCGTGGCGATTTTGTGCCAGTGTCTGCGTGGGCACGGTGTGGGTTTGGGAGGCGCAAGTGGAAGCGTGGAGGGGCAATTCTCCTGCGGCTGCACCTGGCATGCCACTGCTCCAGTGGGGGCTGAAGAGGGCTCCTCGGCAAGCCCTTGCTGGTGGCGGAGCCATTGCAGAAGAGCTTGTATGCTGCGCGCACCTCTCCTTTGGTAAGGGGAAAGTTTGGCAAGAGTCGGGAGGTGCAGAGGGGCACTTTGGTGGAGGCCGGAATAGGCAGGACTGCCAGTGGAGGCGCGGGAGAGCACTAGTGTGCGAGCACGTGCAGGTGGGGAGCCGTTATAGCAGCGCGGCACTGTCTGTCGGCATGTGTCGTTAGGCATGGTGTCAGTCTGGGAAGAGCGAGGAAGCGCAGCGGCGCAGTTCTTGTTTGACTGGACTAGGCCTGCAAGAACAGCGGAGGAGCCCGAGAGAAGCTGTGGGCGCTTCCTTGATGGTGCATGAGCCTTGCCAGGTGCATGGTGATTTTTGTGCCAATGTCTGAGGAGGCACGGTGTCAGTTTGTGAAAAGAGGAAGTGCCGCAGGGCAGGTATTGCTTGCTGCTCTAGGCATGCAAGAGAAGCGGCGGGGCTGCAGAGAACAACTCTGCGAGAGCAAATGCGGAGTGCTGGAGAGGCCTGGTGAGGCGGGAGCAGTGTCCGGGTTTCTGAGCGAGGACTCGTGCCTTGCCCGCGGCCCTTGGGCCATGCTTGCTGGCGTGCCGGTGCACGGTGGGTGTGTTTGGGGCTGGGGCGCTTGTGCCTCTTGCCGGGCAGTTGGTGCCTGTTGCCAAGGCCATTGTCAGCGTTGCCCGGGGTGTCGGCGAGTTCTGTGTTCTGGCCGGCGTGGAGGCAGGCTGCCCTGGCCGCAGGCTTGGTGTGCTGGTGGCAGCCAGGGGGCTGGCGTGGGGCCCGGCACCGTCATCGGCCTGGGGTAGTGTGTGGGGGGCCATGAGCTGCCTCTGGGCGTTGGTGCAGAGGGAGCTGTGGGGACTTGTTGAGGGCACGGGTGCTGGCAGCAGCCACTGAAGCCTTCTCTCCTCCTTTGCTTTGCACGCCGGCCGAGCGTGGCGTGGCGCTGAGCAGCTCCCGAGGACATGCCGGGCCCATGCAGCACAGGCGAGCACGCCGGCGTTGGTGTGTGGAGGGGCCTGTGCTGTGTGGCAGGTAAGGAGTCGCGTGTCAGGCCCCGGGGAGTTGCGGGTCCTTGGGAGGGGTGGGAGAGAGCGCAGGACCCTTCTGGGTGGTCCTGCCTGGTGCCTCAGGGGTCTCGATGGAGTCCGCCACAGCGGTGGGAGGAGGGTCCTCTTGAGCCGTGGGGCCATGGGGCTGCGCGGGGCTTGTTTCTTGGGGGCTGTGGCCCGGCGGCAGCCGCTGATGGCCTTGCTCCTCCTTCTTCTCTGCCCGGTGGCCGAGCGTGGCTGTGGGCAGCTCCCGAGGACGTCCCGGGCTGCTGCGGTGCAGTGTGCAGGCGAGCACGTCAGCAGTGGTGTGCAGAGGGCGGCCTTTGCCACAGGGCAGGTCAGCGGCCGCGTGCAGGGACCCGGGGTGCTGGGGAGGTTGGGGAGAAGGGCCAGGGCCCTTTGGGTGGTGCCACCTGGTGCCTTGGGGATCTCAGTGCAGTGCCCCAGGGCAGCAGGAAGGTAATGCCCTAGGGCCGGGGAATCTGGCTCCCGCGGGGCTTGTCTCTTGGGGGGCTGGCACTGGCATCATCCACTGATGGCCTCACTCCTCCTTTTGCTTTGCCCGGCGGCCGAGCACGGTGCTGAGCAGCTCCCGATGGCATCCCAGGGCCCTGCATCTCGGCGCTGGAGGCCAGCGCACCGGCAGCAGCTGGCGGCATTCGCTCTCATCAGGAGCAACTTGTGTCTCGTCAGCTGAGTGCCTCTTTGTGTTTGCCTATTGCTGTTGCTGCTGCGGCTACCTTTCAAAAAGGAGATTCCTCCAGGCTGCCCTCCTCTATCCCCTTGTAAGAAGGCCTTGCAGCGGAGAAGACGCCCTGCTGCGAGGTCGCTCAAGACCTCTGAGCGAGCGCCTGTGTTGGGGTTTGAGCTTTTTAAGGATGCTTGTGAGAGCTTGGCTTCTGAGACCTCAAAGCAGCAGCATGTCTTTCAGAAGGCACTGTAGGCCTGGAAGATGCAGAGGCGTCTGCCTGCACCAGGCCCTTTCCCAAGGCGGGGAGTTGCTCGCCCCTTTCTCTTGATGCTCTGCCAAAGGTGGGCTAGCCCCCACACAGGCACATTCTGCATGCCATGTGGCAGCATGCTGGCAAAGCCAAAAACCTCCCTGGCGCTTCCAAAATCATTCACCCCGTTTTTGGCCCAAGACCGCTGGTGGCTCTTTTGCCCTCGGGAAACTGCCACGGCTGCTCTTTTTCCCCGCTCAGGAAATCCCTGAGCACTTGCCCGTGGGAAGGGTGTGGGGCTGGCACAGGCCGCTCTCCAGCTAGGCCTTGCTCTTCTGCTCGGCACTGGCCCTCTGCTGCTGGCCACCGCCAGAGAGAGGCTGCTTGAGCACAGCTCTCCTTACCTCACGAGCCTGTTAACCCAAGGGCTTAGCCTACTGACATGGCTGCCGAGTGTGCCAGCACTCTGGCCTTTCTCTCTTTTTCTAACTTTTGGCCTGTAGCTTTTTGCCCAGAACTGATTCCGGCACCAAGGAGCAGGCAGGCGTGCCAAGAACATCGCAAGCGTGTGAGGGGGAAGGAGGGAGAGGTGCCCCAGGACAAATGCCTGGAGACACTGCCTGAGGCTGCAGGGCTGGCGTGAGGAAAGCCAAAGGCCACCTGGAGCTGAAGCTGGCAAGGGCCAGGAAAGGCAAGCGGCAAGGCTCCTACAAGTGCACCAGCAGCAAAAGGAAGGCGAGGGCAAAGGGCAGCCTGCTGCTAAAGGCGGGGGGCAGGGGCCCTGGGGACAAAGGACACTGAAAACACAGATGTCCTGAAGGCTTTCTTCACCAGCTGACCGTGAGCCAGCAATGTGCGCTTGTGGCCACGAAGGCCGCTGGTATCCTGGGAAGCCGCAGGAAGAGCATTGCCAGAGGGCCGCTGGGGAGGGAGGGGGTGGGAGTCAGGGGCAGGCTCCTTCCGCTCTCCTCAGCCCTGCTGAGGCCACACGTGGAGTCTGGGGTGCAGTTCTGGGCTCCCCAGGACAACATCCGCACGGACAGAGTGGAGCGAGGCCTGCAAAGGGCCACCAAGAGGAGGAAGGGACTGGAGCAGCTCTCCTACGAGGAGAGGCTGAGTGAGCTGGGCCTCTTCAGCCTGGGCAGGAGAAGGCGGAGGCAGGCGGGCGGATCTCAGCAAGCTCTTCTCTGCCTCTGCAATAGGCCTCTGCCTAGCACTGCCTGAGGGGATGCCTCGGAGGGGCCCAAGACAGCTGTTCTGCCACTACGTGAACCTCTGCGTGCCTGAGCCATGTGAAGGGCGTGGCGATTTTGTGCCAGTGTCTGCGTGGGCACGGTGTGGGTTTGGGAGGCGCAAGTGGAAGCGTGGAGGGGCAATTCTCCTGCGGCTGCACCTGGCATGCCACTGCTCCAGTGGGGGCTGAAGAGGGCTCCTCGGCAAGCCCTTGCTGGTGGCGGAGCCATTGCAGAAGAGCTTGTATGCTGCGCGCACCTCTCCTTTGGTAAGGGGAAAGTTTGGCAAGAGTCGGGAGGTGCAGAGGGGCACTTTGGTGGAGGCCGGAATAGGCAGGACTGCCAGTGGAGGCGCGGGAGAGCACTAGTGTGCGAGCACGTGCAGGTGGGGAGCCGTTATAGCAGCGCGGCACTGTCTGTCGGCATGTGTTGTTAGGCATGGTGTCAGTCTGGGAAGAGCGAGGAAGCGCAGCGGCGCAGTTCTTGTTTGACTGGACTAGGCCTGCAAGAACAGCGGAGGAGCCCGAGAGAAGCTGTGGGCGCTTCCTTGATGGTGCATGAGCCTTGCCAGGTGCATGGTGATTTTTGTGCCAATGTCTGAGGAGGCACGGTGTCAGTTTGTGAAAAGAGGAAGTGCCGCAGGGCAGGTATTGCTTGCTGCTCTAGGCATGCAAGAGAAGCGGCGGGGCTGCAGAGCACAACTCTGCGAGAGCAAATGCGGAGTGCTGGAGAGGCCTGGTGAGGCGGGAGCAGTGTCCGGGTTTCTGAGCGAGGGCTCGTGCCTTGCCCGCGGCCCTTGGGCCATGCTTGCTGGCGTGCCGGTGCGCGGTGGGTGTGTTTGGGGCTGGGGCGCTTGTGCCTCTTGCCGGGCAGTTGGTGCCTGTTGCCAAGGCCATTGTCAGCGTTGCCCGGGGTGTCGGCGAGTTCTGTGTTCTGGCCGGCGTGGAGGCAGGCTGCCCTGGCCGCAGGCTTGGTGTGCTGGTGGCAGCCAGGGGGCTGGCGTGGGGCCCGGCACCGTCATCGGCCTGGGGTAGTGTGTGGGGGGCCATGAGCTGCCTCTGGGCGTTGGTGCAGAGGGAGCTGTGGGGACTTGTTGAGGGCACGGGTGCTGGCAGCAGCCACTGAAGCCTTCTCTCCTCCTTTGCTTTGCACGCCGGCCGAGCGTGGCGTGGCGCTGAGCAGCTCCCGAGGACATGCCGGGCCCATGCAGCACAGGCGAGCACGCTGGCGTTGGTGTGTGGAGGGGCCTGTGCTGTGTGGCAGGTAAGGAGTCGCGTGTCAGGCCCCGGGGAGTTGCGGGTCCTTGGGAGGGGTGGGAGAGAGTGCAGGACCCTTCTGGGTGGTCCTGCCTGGTGCCTCAGGGGTCTCGATGGAGTCCGCCACAGCGGTGGGAGGAGGGTCCTCTTGAGCCGTGGGGCCATGGGGCTGCGCGGGGCTTGTTTCTTGGGGGCTGTGGCCCGGCGGCAGCCGCTGATGGCCTTGCTCCTCCTTCTTCTCTGCCCGGTGGCCGAGCGTGGCTGTGGGCAGCTCCCGAGGACGTCCCGGGCTGCTGCGGTGCAGTGTGCAGGCGAGCACGTCAGCAGTGGTGTGCGGAGGGCGGCCTTTGCCACAGGGCAGGTCAGCGGCCGCGTGCAGGGACCCGGGGTGCTGGGGAGGTTGGGGAGAAGGGCCAGGGCCCTTTGGGTGGTGCCACCTGGTGCCTTGGGGATCTCAGTGCAGTGCCCCAGGGCAGCGGGAAGGTAATGCCCTAGGGCCGGGGAATCTGGCTCCCGCGGGGCTTGTCTCTTGGGGGGCTGGCACTGGCATCATCCACTGATGGCCTCACTCCTCCTTTTGCTTTGCCCGGCGGCCGAGCACGGTGCTGAGCAGCTCCCGATGGCATCCCTGGAGGCCAGCGCACCGGCAGCAGCTGGCGGCATTCGCTCTCATCAGGAGCAACTTGTGTCTCGTCAGCTGAGTGCCTCTTTGTGTTTGCCTATTGCTGTTGCTGCTGCGGCTGGGGCTACCTTTCCAAAAGGAGATTCCTCCAGGCTGCCCTCCTCTATCCCCTTGTAAGAAGGCCTTGCAGCGGAGAAGACGCCCTGCTGCGAGGTCGCTCAAGACCTCTGAGCGAGCGCCTGTGTTGGGGTTTGAGCTTTTTAAGGATGCTTGTGAGAGCTTGGCTTCTGAGACCTCAAAGCAGCAGCATGTCTTTCAGAAGGCACTGTAGGCCTGGAAGATGCAGAGGCGTCTGCCTGCACCAGGCCCTTTCCCAAGGCGGGGAGTTGCTCGCCCCTTTCTCTTGATGCTCTGCCAAAGGTGGGCTAGCCCCCACACAGGCACATTCTGCATGCCATGTGGCAGCATGCTGGCAAAGCCAAAAACCTCCCTGGCGCTTCCAAAATCATTCACCCCGTTTTTGGCCCAAGACCGCTGGTGGCTCTTTTGCCCTCGGGAAACTGCCACGGCTGCTCTTTTTCCCTGCTCAGGAAATCCCTGAGCACTTGCCCGTGGGAAGGGTGTGGGGCTGGCACAGGCCGCTCTCCAGCTAGGCCTTGCTCTTCTGCTCGGCACTGGCCCTCTGCTGCTGGCCACCGCCAGAGAGAGGCTGCTTGAGCACAGCTCTCCTTACCTCACGAGCCTGTTAACCCAAGGGCTTAGCCTACTGACATGGCTGCCGAGTGTGCCAGCACTCTGGCCTTTCTCTCTTTTTCTAACTTTTGGCCTGTAGCTTTTTGCCCAGAACTGATTCCGGCACCAAGGAGCAGGCAGGCGTGCCAAGAACATCGCAAGCGTGTGAGGGGGAAGGAGGGAGAGGTGCCCCAGGACAAATGCCTGGAGACACTGCCTGAGGCTGCAGGGCTGGCGTGAGGAAAGCCAAAGGCCACCTGGAGCTGAAGCTGGCAAGGGCCAGGAAAGGCAAGCGGCAAGGCTCCTACAAGTGCACCAGCAGCAAAAGGAAGGCGAGGGCAAAGGGCAGCCTGCTGCTAAAGGCGGGGGGCAGGGGCCCTGGGGACAAAGGACACTGAAAACACAGATGTCCTGAAGGCTTTCTTCACCAGCTGACCGTGAGCCAGCAATGTGCGCTTGTGGCCACGAAGGCCGCTGGTATCCTGGGAAGCCGCAGGAAGAGCATTGCCAGAGGGCCGCTGGGGAGGGAGGGGGTGGGAGTCAGGGGCAGGCTCCTTCCGCTCTCCTCAGCCCTGCTGAGGCCACACGTGGAGTCTGGGGTGCAGTTCTGGGCTCCCCAGGACAACATCCGCACGGACAGAGTGGAGCGAGGCCTGCAAAGGGCCACCAAGAGGAGGAAGGGACTGAGCAGCTCTCCTACCAGGAGAGGCTGAGTGAGCTGGGCCTCTTCAGCCTGGGCAGGAGAAGGCGGAGGCAGGCGGGCGGATCTCAGCAAGCTCTTCTCTGCCTCTGCAATAGGCCTCTGCCTAGCACTGCCTGAGGGGATGCCTCGGAGGGGCCCAAGACAGCTGTTCTGCCACTACGTGAACCTCTGCGTGCCTGAGCCATGTGAGGGGCGTGGCGATTTTGTGCCAGTGTCTGCGTGGGCACGGTGTGGGTTTGGGAGGCGCAAGTGGAAGCGTGGAGGGGCAATTCTCCTGCGGCTGCACCTGGCATGCCACTGCTCCAGTGGGGGCTGAAGAGGGCTCCTCGGCAAGCCCTTGCTGGTGGCGGAGCCATTGCAGAAGAGCTTGTATGCTGCGCGCACCTCTCCTTTGGTAAGGGGAAAGTTTGGCAAGAGTCGGGAGGTGCAGAGGGGCACTTTGGTGGAGGCCGGAATAGGCAGGACTGCCAGTGGAGGCGCGGGAGAGCACTAGTGTGCGAGCACGTGCAGGTGGGGAGCCGTTATAGCAGCGCGGCACTGTCTGTCGGCATGTGTCGTTAGGCATGGTGTCAGTCTGGGAAGAGCGAGGAAGCGCAGCGGCGCAGTTCTTGTTTGACTGGACTAGGCCTGCAAGAACAGCGGAGGAGCCCGAGAGAAGCTGTGGGCGCTTCCTTGATGGTGCATGAGCCTTGCCAGGTGCATGGTGATTTTTGTGCCAATGTCTGAGGAGGCACGGTGTCGTTTTGTGAAAAGAGGAAGTGCCGCAGGGCAGGTATTGCTTGCTGCTCTAGGCATGCAAGAGAAGCGGCGGGGCTGCAGAGAACAACTCTGCGAGAGCAAATGCGGAGTGCTGGAGAGGCCTGGTGAGGCGGGAGCAGTGTCCGGGTTTCTGAGCGAGGGCTCGTGCCTTGCCCGCGGCCCTTGGGCCATGCTTGCTGGCGTGCCGGTGCGCGGTGGGTGTGTTTGGGGCTGGGGCGCTTGTGCCTCTTGCCGGGCAGTTGGTGCCTGTTGCCAAGGCCATTGTCAGCGTTGCCCGGGGTGTCGGCGAGTTCTGTGTTCTGGCCGGCGTGGAGGCAGGCTGCCCTGGCCGCAGGCTTGGTGTGCTGGTGGCAGCCAGGGGGCTGGCGTGGGGCCCGGCACCGTCATCGGCCTGGGGTAGTGTGTGGGGGGCCATGAGCTGCCTCTGGGCGTTGGTGCAGAGGGAGCTGTGGGGACTTGTTGAGGGCACGGGTGCTGGCAGCAGCCACTGAAGCCTTCTCTCCTCCTTTGCTTTGCACGCCGGCCGAGCGTGGCGTGGCGCTGAGCAGCTCCCGAGGACATGCCGGGCCCATGCAGCACAGGCGAGCACGCTGGCGTTGGTGTGTGGAGGGGCCTGTGCTGTGTGGCAGGTAAGGAGTCGCGTGTCAGGCCCCGGGGAGTTGCGGGTCCTTGGGAGGGGTGGGAGAGAGTGCAGGACCCTTCTGGGTGGTCCTGCCTGGTGCCTCAGGGGTCTCGATGGAGTCCGCCACAGCGGTGGGAGGAGGGTCCTCTTGAGCCGTGGGGCCATGGGGCTGCGCGGGGCTTGTTTCTTGGGGGCTGTGGCCCGGCGGCAGCCGCTGATGGCCTTGCTCCTCCTTCTTCTCTGCCCGGTGGCCGAGCGTGGCTGTGGGCAGCTCCCGAGGACGTCCCGGGCTGCTGCGGTGCAGTGTGCAGGCGAGCACGTCAGCAGTGGTGTGCGGAGGGCGGCCTTTGCCACAGGGCAGGTCAGCGGCCGCGTGCAGGGACCCGGGGTGCTGGGGAGGTTGGGGAGAAGGGCCAGGGCCCTTTGGGTGGTGCCACCTGGTGCCTTGGGGATCTCAGTGCAGTGCCCCAGGGCAGCGGGAAGGTAATGCCCTAGGGCCGGGGAATCTGGCTCCCGCGGGGCTTGTCTCTTGGGGGGCTGGCACTGGCATCATCCACTGATGGCCTCACTCCTCCTTTTGCTTTGCCCGGCGGCCGAGCACGGTGCTGAGCAGCTCCCGATGGCATCCCTGGAGGCCAGCGCACCGGCAGCAGCTGGCGGCATTCGCTCTCATCAGGAGCAACTTGTGTCTCGTCAGCTGAGTGCCTCTTTGTGTTTGCCTATTGCTGTTGCTGCTGCGGCTGGGGCTACCTTTCCAAAAGGAGATTCCTCCAGGCTGCCCTCCTCTATCCCCTTGTAAGAAGGCCTTGCAGCGGAGAAGACGCCCTGCTGCGAGGTCGCTCAAGACCTCTGAGCGAGCGCCTGTGTTGGGGTTTGAGCTTTTTAAGGATGCTTGTGAGAGCTTGGCTTCTGAGACCTCAAAGCAGCAGCATGTCTTTCAGAAGGCACTGTAGGCCTGGAAGATGCAGAGGCGTCTGCCTGCACCAGGCCCTTTCCCAAGGCGGGGAGTTGCTCGCCCCTTTCTCTTGATGCTCTGCCAAAGGTGGGCTAGCCCCCACACAGGCACATTCTGCATGCCATGTGGCAGCATGCTGGCAAAGCCAAAAACCTCCCTGGCGCTTCCAAAATCATTCACCCCGTTTTTGGCCCAAGACCGCTGGTGGCTCTTTTGCCCTCGGGAAACTGCCACGGCTGCTCTTTTTCCCTGCTCAGGAAATCCCTGAGCACTTGCCCGTGGGAAGGGTGTGGGGCTGGCACAGGCCGCTCTCCAGCTAGGCCTTGCTCTTCTGCTCGGCACTGGCCCTCTGCTGCTGGCCACCGCCAGAGAGAGGCTGCTTGAGCACAGCTCTCCTTACCTCACGAGCCTGTTAACCCAAGGGCTTAGCCTACTGACATGGCTGCCGAGTGTGCCAGCACTCTGGCCTTTCTCTCTTTTTCTAACTTTTGGCCTGTAGCTTTTTGCCCAGAACTGATTCCGGCACCAAGGAGCAGGCAGGCGTGCCAAGAACATCGCAAGCGTGTGAGGGGGAAGGAGGGAGAGGTGCCCCAGGACAAATGCCTGGAGACACTGCCTGAGGCTGCAGGGCTGGCGTGAGGAAAGCCAAAGGCCACCTGGAGCTGAAGCTGGCAAGGGCCAGGAAAGGCAAGCGGCAAGGCTCCTACAAGTGCACCAGCAGCAAAAGGAAGGCGAGGGCAAAGGGCAGCCTGCTGCTAAAGGCGGGGGGCAGGGGCCCTGGGGACAAAGGACACTGAAAACACAGATGTCCTGAAGGCTTTCTTCACCAGCTGACCGTGAGCCAGCAATGTGCGCTTGTGGCCACGAAGGCCGCTGGTATCCTGGGAAGCCGCAGGAAGAGCATTGCCAGAGGGCCGCTGGGGAGGGAGGGGGTGGGAGTCAGGGGCAGGCTCCTTCCGCTCTCCTCAGCCCTGCTGAGGCCACACGTGGAGTCTGGGGTGCAGTTCTGGGCTCCCCAGGACAACATCCGCACGGACAGAGTGGAGCGAGGCCTGCAAAGGGCCACCAAGAGGAGGAAGGGACTGAGCAGCTCTCCTACCAGGAGAGGCTGAGCGAGCTGGGCCTCTTCAGCCTGGGCAGGAGAAGGCGGAGGCAGGCGGGCGGATCTCAGCAAGCTCTTCTCTGCCTCTGCAATAGGCCTCTGCCTAGCACTGCCTGAGGGGATGCCTCGGAGGGGCCCAAGACAGCTGTTCTGCCACTACGTGAACCTCTGCGTGCCTGAGCCATGTGAGGGGCGTGGCGATTTTGTGCCAGTGTCTGCGTGGGCACGGTGTGGGTTTGGGAGGCGCAAGTGGAAGCGTGGAGGGGCAATTCTCCTGCGGCTGCACCTGGCATGCCACTGCTCCAGTGGGGGCTGAAGAGGGCTCCTCGGCAAGCCCTTGCTGGTGGCGGAGCCATTGCAGAAGAGCTTGTATGCTGCGCGCACCTCTCCTTTGGTAAGGGGAAAGTTTGGCAAGAGTCGGGAGGTGCAGAGGGGCACTTTGGTGGAGGCCGGAATAGGCAGGACTGCCAGTGGAGGCGCGGGAGAGCACTAGTGTGCGAGCACGTGCAGGTGGGGAGCCGTTATAGCAGCGCGGCACTGTCTGTCGGCATGTGTCGTTAGGCATGGTGTCAGTCTGGGAAGAGCGAGGAAGCGCAGCGGCGCAGTTCTTGTTTGACTGGACTAGGCCTGCAAGAACAGCGGAGGAGCCCGAGAGAAGCTGTGGGCGCTTCCTTGATGGTGCATGAGCCTTGCCAGGTGCATGGTGATTTTTGTGCCAATGTCTGAGGAGGCACGGTGTCAGTTTGTGAAAAGAGGAAGTGCCGCAGGGCAGGTATTGCTTGCTGCTCTAGGCATGCAAGAGAAGCGGCGGGGCTGCAGAGAACAGCTCTGCGAGAGCAAATGCGGAGTGCTGGAGAGGCCTGGTGAGGCGGGAGCAGTGTCCGGGTTTCTGAGCGAGGGCTCGTGCCTTGCCCGCGGCCCTTGGGCCATGCTTGCTGGCGTGCCGGTGCGCGGTGGGTGTGTTTGGGGCTGGGGCGCTTGTGCCTCTTGCCGGGCAGTTGGTGCCTGTTGCCAAGGCCATTGTCAGCGTTGCCCGGGGTGTCGGCGAGTTCTGTGTTCTGGCCGGCGTGGAGGCAGGCTGCCCTGGCCGCAGGCTTGGTGTGCTGGTGGCAGCCAGGGGGCTGGCGTGGGGCCCGGCACCGTCATCGGCCTGGGGTAGTGTGTGGGGGGCCATGAGCTGCCTCTGGGCGTTGGTGCAGAGGGAGCTGTGGGGGACTTGTTGAGGGCACGGGTGCTGGCAGCAGCCACTGAAGCCTTCTCTCCTCCTTTGCTTTGCACGCCGGCCGAGCGTGGCGTGGCGCTGCGCAGCTCCCGAGGGCATGCCGGGCCCATGCAGCACAGGCGAGCACGCCGGCGTTGGTGTGTGGAGGGGGCCTGTGCTGTGTGGCAGGTAAGGAGTCGCGTGTCAGGCCCCGGGGAGTTGCGGGTCCTTGGGAGGGGTGGGAGAGAGCGCAGGACCCTTCTGGGTGGTCCTGCCTGGTGCCTCGGGGGTCTCGATGGAGTCCGCCACAGCGGTGGGAGGAGGGTCCTCTTGAGCCGTGGGGCCATGGGGCTGCGCGGGGCTTGTTTCTTGGGGGCTGTGGCCCGGCGGCAGCCGCTGATGGCCTTGCTCCTCCTTCTTCTCTGCCCGGCGGCCGAGTGTGGCTGTGGGCAGCTCCCGAGGACGTCCCGGGCTGCTGCGGTGCAGTGTGCAGGCGAGCACGTCAGCAGTGGTGTGCGGAGGGCGGCCTTTGCCACAGGGCAGGTCAGCGGCCGCGTGCAGGGACCCGGGGTGCTGGGGAGGTTGGGGAGAGGGGCCAGGGCCCTTTGGGTGGTGCCGCCTGGTGCCTTGGGGATCTCAGTGCAGTGCCCCAGGGCAGCGGGAAGGTAATGCCCTGGGGCCGGGGAATCTGGCTCCCGCGGGGCTTGTCTCTTGGGGGGCTGGCACTGGCATCATCCACTGATGGCCTCACTCCTCCTTTTGCTTTGCCCGGCGGCCGAGCACGGTGCTGAGCAGCTCCCGATGGCATCCCAGGGCCCTGCATCTCGGCGCTGGAGGCCAGCGCACCGGCAGCAGCTGGCGGCATTCGCTCTCATCAGGAGCAACTTGTGTCTCGTCAGCTGAGTGCCTCTTTGTGTTTGCCTATTGCTGTTGCTGCTGTGGCTGGGGCTACCTTTCCAAAAGGGGATTCCTCCAGGCTGCCCTCCTCTATCCCCTTGTAAGAAGGCCTTGCAGCGGAGAAGACGCCCTGCTGCGAGGTCGCTCAAGACCTCTGAGCGAGCGCCTGTGTTGGGGTTTGAGCTTTTTAAGGATGCTTGTGAGAGCTTGGCTTCTGAGACCTCAAAGCAGCAGCATGTCTTTCAGAAGGCACTGTAGGCCTGGAAGATGCAGAGGCGTCTGCCTGCACCAGGCCCTTTCCCAAGGCGGGGAGTTGCTCGCCCCTTTCTCTTGATGCTCTGCCAAAGGTGGGCTAGCCCCCACACAGGCACATTCTGCATGCCATGTGGCAGCATGCTGGCAAAGCCAAAAACCTCCCTGGCGCTTCCAAAATCATTCACCCCGTTTTTGGCCCAAGACCGCTGGTGGCTCTTTTGCCCTCGGGAAACTGCCACGGCTGCTCTTTTTCCCTGCTCAGGAAATCCCTGAGCACTTGCCCGTGGGAAGGGTGTGGGGCTGGCACAGGCCGCTCTCCAGCTAGGCCTTGCTCTTCTGCTCGGCACTGGCCCTCTGCTGCTGGCCACCGCCAGAGAGAGGCTGCTTGAGCACAGCTCTCCTTACCTCACGAGCCTGTTAACCCAAGGGCTTAGCCTACTGACATGGCTGCCGAGTGTGCCAGCACTCTGGCCTTTCTCTCTTTTTCTAACTTTTGGCCTGTAGCTTTTTGCCCAGAACTGATTCCGGCACCAAGGAGCAGGCAGGCGTGCCAAGAACATCGCAAGCGTGTGAGGGGGAAGGAGGGAGAGGTGCCCCAGGACAAATGCCTGGAGACACTGCCTGAGGCTGCAGGGCTGGCGTGAGGAAAGCCAAAGGCCACCTGGAGCTGAAGCTGGCAAGGGCCAGGAAAGGCAAGCGGCAAGGCTCCTACAAGTGCACCAGCAGCAAAAGGAAGGCGAGGGCAAAGGGCAGCCTGCTGCTAAAGGCGGGGGGCAGGGGCCCTGGGGACAAAGGACACTGAAAACACAGATGTCCTGAAGGCTTTCTTCACCAGCTGACCGTGAGCCAGCAATGTGCGCTTGTGGCCACGAAGGCCGCTGGTATCCTGGGAAGCCGCAGGAAGAGCATTGCCAGAGGGCCGCTGGGGAGGGAGGGGGTGGGAGTCAGGGGCAGGCTCCTTCCGCTCTCCTCAGCCCTGCTGAGGCCACACGTGGAGTCTGGGGTGCAGTTCTGGGCTCCCCAGGACAACATCCGCACGGACAGAGTGGAGCGAGGCCTGCAAAGGGCCACCAAGAGGAGGAAGGGACTGAGCAGCTCTCCTACCAGGAGAGGCTGAGCGAGCTGGGCCTCTTCAGCCTGGGCAGGAGAAGGCGGAGGCAGGCGGGCGGATCTCAGCAAGCTCTTCTCTGCCTCTGCAATAGGCCTCTGCCTAGCACTGCCTGAGGGGATGCCTCGGAGGGGCCCAAGACAGCTGTTCTGCCACTACGTGAACCTCTGCGTGCCTGAGCCATGTGAGGGGCGTGGCGATTTTGTGCCAGTGTCTGCGTGGGCACGGTGTGGGTTTGGGAGGCGCAAGTGGAAGCGTGGAGGGGCAATTCTCCTGCGGCTGCACCTGGCATGCCACTGCTCCAGTGGGGGCTGAAGAGGGCTCCTCGGCAAGCCCTTGCTGGTGGCGGAGCCATTGCAGAAGAGCTTGTATGCTGCGCGCACCTCTCCTTTGGTAAGGGGAAAGTTTGGCAAGAGTCGGGAGGTGCAGAGGGGCACTTTGGTGGAGGCCGGAATAGGCAGGACTGCCAGTGGAGGCGCGGGAGAGCACTAGTGTGCGAGCACGTGCAGGTGGGGAGCCGTTATAGCAGCGCGGCACTGTCTGTCGGCATGTGTCGTTAGGCATGGTGTCAGTCTGGGAAGAGCGAGGAAGCGCAGCGGCGCAGTTCTTGTTTGACTGGACTAGGCCTGCAAGAACAGCGGAGGAGCCCGAGAGAAGCTGTGGGCGCTTCCTTGATGGTGCATGAGCCTTGCCAGGTGCATGGTGATTTTTGTGCCAATGTCTGAGGAGGCACGGTGTCAGTTTGTGAAAAGAGGAAGTGCCGCAGGGCAGGTATTGCTTGCTGCTCTAGGCATGCAAGAGAAGCGGCGGGGCTGCAGAGAACAACTCTGCGAGAGCAAATGCGGAGTGCTGGAGAGGCCTGGTGAGGCGGGAGCAGTGTCCGGGTTTCTGAGCGAGGGCTCGTGCCTTGCCCGCGGCCCTTGGGCCATGCTTGCTGGCGTGCCGGTGCGCGGTGGGTGTGTTTGGGGCTGGGGCGCTTGTGCCTCTTGCCGGGCAGTTGGTGCCTGTTGCCAAGGCCATTGTCAGCGTTGCCCGGGGTGTCGGCGAGTTCTGTGTTCTGGCCGGCGTGGAGGCAGGCTGCCCTGGCCGCAGGCTTGGTGTGCTGGTGGCAGCCAGGGGGCTGGCGTGGGGCCCGGCACCGTCATCGGCCTGGGGTAGTGTGTGGGGGGCCATGAGCTGCCTCTGGGCGTTGGTGCAGAGGGAGCTGTGGGGGACTTGTTGAGGGCACGGGTGCTGGCAGCAGCCACTGAAGCCTTCTCTCCTCCTTTGCTTTGCACGCCGGCCGAGCGTGGCGTGGCGCTGCGCAGCTCCCGAGGGCATGCCGGGCCCATGCAGCACAGGCGAGCACGCCGGCGTTGGTGTGTGGAGGGGGCCTGTGCTGTGTGGCAGGTAAGGAGTCGCGTGTCAGGCCCCGGGGAGTTGCGGGTCCTTGGGAGGGGTGGGAGAGAGCGCAGGACCCTTCTGGGTGGTCCTGCCTGGTGCCTCGGGGGTCTCGATGGAGTCCGCCACAGCGGTGGGAGGAGGGTCCTCTTGAGCCGTGGGGCCATGGGGCTGCGCGGGGCTTGTTTCTTGGGGGCTGTGGCCCGGCGGCAGCCGCTGATGGCCTTGCTCCTCCTTCTTCTCTGCCCGGCGGCCGAGTGTGGCTGTGGGCAGCTCCCGAGGACGTCCCGGGCTGCTGCGGTGCAGTGTGCAGGCGAGCACGTCAGCAGTGGTGTGCGGAGGGCGGCCTTTGCCACAGGGCAGGTCAGCGGCCGCGTGCAGGGACCCGGGGTGCTGGGGAGGTTGGGGAGAGGGGCCAGGGCCCTTTGGGTGGTGCCGCCTGGTGCCTTGGGGATCTCAGTGCAGTGCCCCAGGGCAGCGGGAAGGTAATGCCCTGGGGCCGGGGAATCTGGCTCCCGCGGGGCTTGTCTCTTGGGGGGCTGGCACTGGCATCATCCACTGATGGCCTCACTCCTCCTTTTGCTTTGCCCGGCGGCCGAGCACGGTGCTGAGCAGCTCCCGATGGCATCCCAGGGCCCTGCATCTCGGCGCTGGAGGCCAGCGCACCGGCAGCAGCTGGCGGCATTCGCTCTCATCAGGAGCAACTTGTGTCTCGTCAGCTGAGTGCCTCTTTGTGTTTGCCTATTGCTGTTGCTGCTGCGGCTGGGGCTACCTTTCCAAAAGGGGATTCCTCCAGGCTGCCCTCCTCTATCCCCTTGTAAGAAGGCCTTGCAGCGGAGAAGACGCCCTGCTGCGAGGTCGCTCAAGACCTCTGAGCGAGCGCCTGTGTTGGGGTTTGAGCTTTTTAAGGATGCTTGTGAGAGCTTGGCTTCTGAGACCTCAAAGCAGCAGCATGTCTTTCAGAAGGCACTGTAGGCCTGGAAGATGCAGAGGCGTCTGCCTGCACCAGGCCCTTTCCCAAGGCGGGGAGTTGCTCGCCCCTTTCTCTTGATGCTCTGCCAAAGGTGGGCTAGCCCCCACACAGGCACATTCTGCATGCCATGTGGCAGCATGCTGGCAAAGCCAAAAACCTCCCTGGCGCTTCCAAAATCATTCACCCCGTTTTTGGCCCAAGACCGCTGGTGGCTCTTTTGCCCTCGGGAAACTGCCACGGCTGCTCTTTTTCCCCGCTCAGGAAATCCCTGAGCACTTGCCCGTGGGAAGGGTGTGGGGCTGGCACAGGCCGCTCTCCAGCTAGGCCTTGCTCTTCTGCTCGGCACTGGCCCTCTGCTGCTGGCCACCGCCAGAGAGAGGCTGCTTGAGCACAGCTCTCCTTACCTCACGAGCCTGTTAACCCAAGGGCTTAGCCTACTGACATGGCTGCCGAGTGTGCCAGCACTCTGGCCTTTCTCTCTTTTTCTAACTTTTGGCCTGTAGCTTTTTGCCCAGAACTGATTCCGGCACCAAGGAGCAGGCAGGCGTGCCAAGAACATTGCAAGCGTGTGAGGGGGAAGGAGGGAGAGGTGCCCCAGGACAAATGCCTGGAGACACTGCCTGAGGCTGCAGGGCTGGCGTGAGGAAAGCCAAAGGCCACCTGGAGCTGAAGCTGGCAAGGGCCAGGAAAGGCAAGCGGCAAGGCTCCTACAAGTGCACCAGCAGCAAAAGGAAGGCGAGGGCAAAGGGCAGCCTGCTGCTAAAGGCGGGGGGCAGGGGCCCTGGGGACAAAGGACACTGAAAACACAGATGTCCTGAAGGCTTTCTTCACCAGCTGACCGTGAGCCAGCAATGTGCGCTTGTGGCCACGAAGGCCGCTGGTATCCTGGGAAGCCGCAGGAAGAGCATTGCCAGAGGGCCGCTGGGGAGGGAGGGGGTGGGAGTCAGGGGCAGGCTCCTTCCGCTCTCCTCAGCCCTGCTGAGGCCACACGTGGAGTCTGGGGTGCAGTTCTGGGCTCCCCAGGACAACATCCGCACGGACAGAGTGGAGCGAGGCCTGCAAAGGGCCACCAAGAGGAGGAAGGGACTGGAGCAGCTCTCCTACGAGGAGAGGCTGAGTGAGCTGGGCCTCTTCAGCCTGGGCAGGAGAAGGCGGAGGCAGGCGGGCGGATCTCAGCAAGCTCTTCTCTGCCTCTGCAATAGGCCTCTGCCTAGCACTGCCTGAGGGGATGCCTCGGAGGGGCCCAAGACAGCTGTTCTGCCACTACGTGAACCTCTGCGTGCCTGAGCCATGTGAAGGGCGTGGCGATTTTGTGCCAGTGTCTGCGTGGGCACGGTGTGGGTTTGGGAGGCGCAAGTGGAAGCGTGGAGGGGCAATTCTCCTGCGGCTGCACCTGGCATGCCACTGCTCCAGTGGGGGCTGAAGAGGGCTCCTCGGCAAGCCCTTGCTGGTGGCGGAGCCATTGCAGAAGAGCTTGTATGCTGCGCGCACCTCTCCTTTGGTAAGGGGAAAGTTTGGCAAGAGTCGGGAGGTGCAGAGGGGCACTTTGGTGGAGGCCGGAATAGGCAGGACTGCCAGTGGAGGCGCGGGAGAGCACTAGTGTGCGAGCACGTGCAGGTGGGGAGCCGTTATAGCAGCGCGGCACTGTCTGTCGGCATGTGTTGTTAGGCATGGTGTCAGTCTGGGAAGAGCGAGGAAGCGCAGCGGCGCAGTTCTTGTTTGACTGGACTAGGCCTGCAAGAACAGCGGAGGAGCCCGAGAGAAGCTGTGGGCGCTTCCTTGATGGTGCATGAGCCTTGCCAGGTGCATGGTGATTTTTGTGCCAATGTCTGAGGAGGCACGGTGTCAGTTTGTGAAAAGAGGAAGTGCCGCAGGGCAGGTATTGCTTGCTGCTCTAGGCATGCAAGAGAAGCGGCGGGGCTGCAGAGCACAACTCTGCGAGAGCAAATGCGGAGTGCTGGAGAGGCCTGGTGAGGCGGGAGCAGTGTCCGGGTTTCTGAGCGAGGGCTCGTGCCTTGCCCGCGGCCCTTGGGCCATGCTTGCTGGCGTGCCGGTGCGCGGTGGGTGTGTTTGGGGCTGGGGCGCTTGTGCCTCTTGCCGGGCAGTTGGTGCCTGTTGCCAAGGCCATTGTCAGCGTTGCCCGGGGTGTCGGCGAGTTCTGTGTTCTGGCCGGCGTGGAGGCAGGCTGCCCTGGCCGCAGGCTTGGTGTGCTGGTGGCAGCCAGGGGGCTGGCGTGGGGCCCGGCACCGTCATCGGCCTGGGGTAGTGTGTGGGGGGCCATGAGCTGCCTCTGGGCGTTGGTGCAGAGGGAGCTGTGGGGACTTGTTGAGGGCACGGGTGCTGGCAGCAGCCACTGAAGCCTTCTCTCCTCCTTTGCTTTGCACGCCGGCCGAGCGTGGCGTGGCGCTGAGCAGCTCCCGAGGACATGCCGGGCCCATGCAGCACAGGCGAGCACGCTGGCGTTGGTGTGTGGAGGGGCCTGTGCTGTGTGGCAGGTAAGGAGTCGCGTGTCAGGCCCCGGGGAGTTGCGGGTCCTTGGGAGGGGTGGGAGAGAGTGCAGGACCCTTCTGGGTGGTCCTGCCTGGTGCCTCAGGGGTCTCGATGGAGTCCGCCACAGCGGTGGGAGGAGGGTCCTCTTGAGCCGTGGGGCCATGGGGCTGCGCGGGGCTTGTTTCTTGGGGGCTGTGGCCCGGCGGCAGCCGCTGATGGCCTTGCTCCTCCTTCTTCTCTGCCCGGTGGCCGAGCGTGGCTGTGGGCAGCTCCCGAGGACGTCCCGGGCTGCTGCGGTGCAGTGTGCAGGCGAGCACGTCAGCAGTGGTGTGCGGAGGGCGGCCTTTGCCACAGGGCAGGTCAGCGGCCGCGTGCAGGGACCCGGGGTGCTGGGGAGGTTGGGGAGAAGGGCCAGGGCCCTTTGGGTGGTGCCACCTGGTGCCTTGGGGATCTCAGTGCAGTGCCCCAGGGCAGCGGGAAGGTAATGCCCTAGGGCCGGGGAATCTGGCTCCCGCGGGGCTTGTCTCTTGGGGGGCTGGCACTGGCATCATCCACTGATGGCCTCACTCCTCCTTTTGCTTTGCCCGGCGGCCGAGCACGGTGCTGAGCAGCTCCCGATGGCATCCCTGGAGGCCAGCGCACCGGCAGCAGCTGGCGGCATTCGCTCTCATCAGGAGCAACTTGTGTCTCGTCAGCTGAGTGCCTCTTTGTGTTTGCCTATTGCTGTTGCTGCTGCGGCTGGGGCTACCTTTCCAAAAGGGGATTCCTCCAGGCTGCCCTCCTCTATCCCCTTGTAAGAAGGCCTTGCAGCGGAGAAGACGCCCTGCTGCGAGGTCGCTCAAGACCTCTGAGCGAGCGCCTGTGTTGGGGTTTGAGCTTTTTAAGGATGCTTGTGAGAGCTTGGCTTCTGAGACCTCAAAGCAGCAGCATGTCTTTCAGAAGGCACTGTAGGCCTGGAAGATGCAGAGGCGTCTGCCTGCACCAGGCCCTTTCCCAAGGCGGGGAGTTGCTCGCCCCTTTCTCTTGATGCTCTGCCAAAGGTGGGCTAGCCCCCACACAGGCACATTCTGCATGCCATGTGGCAGCATGCTGGCAAAGCCAAAAACCTCCCTGGCGCTTCCAAAATCATTCACCCCGTTTTTGGCCCAAGACCGCTGGTGGCTCTTTTGCCCTCGGGAAACTGCCACGGCTGCTCTTTTTCCCTGCTCAGGAAATCCCTGAGCACTTGCCCGTGGGAAGGGTGTGGGGCTGGCACAGGCCGCTCTCCAGCTAGGCCTTGCTCTTCTGCTCGGCACTGGCCCTCTGCTGCTGGCCACCGCCAGAGAGAGGCTGCTTGAGCACAGCTCTCCTTACCTCACGAGCCTGTTAACCCAAGGGCTTAGCCTACTGACATGGCTGCCGAGTGTGCCAGCACTCTGGCCTTTCTCTCTTTTTCTAACTTTTGGCCTGTAGCTTTTTGCCCAGAACTGATTCCGGCACCAAGGAGCAGGCAGGCGTGCCAAGAACATCGCAAGCGTGTGAGGGGGAAGGAGGGAGAGGTGCCCCAGGACAAATGCCTGGAGACACTGCCTGAGGCTGCAGGGCTGGCGTGAGGAAAGCCAAAGGCCACCTGGAGCTGAAGCTGGCAAGGGCCAGGAAAGGCAAGCGGCAAGGCTCCTACAAGTGCACCAGCAGCAAAAGGAAGGCGAGGGCAAAGGGCAGCCTGCTGCTAAAGGCGGGGGGCAGGGGCCCTGGGGACAAAGGACACTGAAAACACAGATGTCCTGAAGGCTTTCTTCACCAGCTGACCGTGAGCCAGCAATGTGCGCTTGTGGCCACGAAGGCCGCTGGTATCCTGGGAAGCCGCAGGAAGAGCATTGCCAGAGGGCCGCTGGGGAGGGAGGGGGTGGGAGTCAGGGGCAGGCTCCTTCCGCTCTCCTCAGCCCTGCTGAGGCCACACGTGGAGTCTGGGGTGCAGTTCTGGGCTCCCCAGGACAACATCCGCACGGACAGAGTGGAGCGAGGCCTGCAAAGGGCCACCAAGAGGAGGAAGGGACTGAGCAGCTCTCCTACGAGGAGAGGCTGAGTGAGCTGGGCCTCTTCAGCCTGGGCAGGAGAAGGCGGAGGCAGGCGGGCGGATCTCAGCAAGCTCTTCTCTGCCTCTGCAATAGGCCTCTGCCTAGCACTGCCTGAGGGGATGCCTCGGAGGGGCCCAAGACAGCTGTTCTGCCACTACGTGAACCTCTGCGTGCCTGAGCCATGTGAGGGGCGTGGCGATTTTGTGCCAGTGTCTGCGTGGGCACGGTGTGGGTTTGGGAGGCGCAAGTGGAAGCGTGGAGGGGCAATTCTCCTGCGGCTGCACCTGGCATGCCACTGCTCCAGTGGGGGCTGAAGAGGGCTCCTCGGCAAGCCCTTGCTGGTGGCGGAGCCATTGCAGAAGAGCTTGTATGCTGCGCGCACCTCTCCTTTGGTAAGGGGAAAGTTTGGCAAGAGTCGGGAGGTGCAGAGGGGCACTTTGGTGGAGGCCGGAATAGGCAGGACTGCCAGTGGAGGCGCGGGAGAGCACTAGTGTGCGAGCACGTGCAGGTGGGGAGCCGTTATAGCAGCGCGGCACTGTCTGTCGGCATGTGTCGTTAGGCATGGTGTCAGTCTGGGAAGAGCGAGGAAGCGCAGCGGCGCAGTTCTTGTTTGACTGGACTAGGCCTGCAAGAACAGCGGAGGAGCCCGAGAGAAGCTGTGGGCGCTTCCTTGATGGTGCATGAGCCTTGCCAGGTGCATGGTGATTTTTGTGCCAATGTCTGAGGAGGCACGGTGTCGTTTTGTGAAAAGAGGAAGTGCCGCAGGGCAGGTATTGCTTGCTGCTCTAGGCATGCAAGAGAAGCGGCGGGGCTGCAGAGAACAACTCTGCGAGAGCAAATGCGGAGTGCTGGAGAGGCCTGGTGAGGCGGGAGCAGTGTCCGGGTTTCTGAGCGAGGGCTCGTGCCTTGCCCGCGGCCCTTGGGCCATGCTTGCTGGCGTGCCGGTGCGCGGTGGGTGTGTTTGGGGCTGGGGCGCTTGTGCCTCTTGCCGGGCAGTTGGTGCCTGTTGCCAAGGCCATTGTCAGCGTTGCCCGGGGTGTCGGCGAGTTCTGTGTTCTGGCCGGCGTGGAGGCAGGCTGCCCTGGCCGCAGGCTTGGTGTGCTGGTGGCAGCCAGGGGGCTGGCGTGGGGCCCGGCACCGTCATCGGCCTGGGGTAGTGTGTGGGGGGCCATGAGCTGCCTCTGGGCGTTGGTGCAGAGGGAGCTGTGGGGACTTGTTGAGGGCACGGGTGCTGGCAGCAGCCACTGAAGCCTTCTCTCCTCCTTTGCTTTGCACGCCGGCCGAGCGTGGCGTGGCGCTGAGCAGCTCCCGAGGACATGCCGGGCCCATGCAGCACAGGCGAGCACGCTGGCGTTGGTGTGTGGAGGGGCCTGTGCTGTGTGGCAGGTAAGGAGTCGCGTGTCAGGCCCCGGGGAGTTGCGGGTCCTTGGGAGGGGTGGGAGAGAGTGCAGGACCCTTCTGGGTGGTCCTGCCTGGTGCCTCAGGGGTCTCGATGGAGTCCGCCACAGCGGTGGGAGGAGGGTCCTCTTGAGCCGTGGGGCCATGGGGCTGCGCGGGGCTTGTTTCTTGGGGGCTGTGGCCCGGCGGCAGCCGCTGATGGCCTTGCTCCTCCTTCTTCTCTGCCCGGTGGCCGAGCGTGGCTGTGGGCAGCTCCCGAGGACGTCCCGGGCTGCTGCGGTGCAGTGTGCAGGCGAGCACGTCAGCAGTGGTGTGCGGAGGGCGGCCTTTGCCACAGGGCAGGTCAGCGGCCGCGTGCAGGGACCCGGGGTGCTGGGGAGGTTGGGGAGAAGGGCCAGGGCCCTTTGGGTGGTGCCACCTGGTGCCTTGGGGATCTCAGTGCAGTGCCCCAGGGCAGCGGGAAGGTAATGCCCTAGGGCCGGGGAATCTGGCTCCCGCGGGGCTTGTCTCTTGGGGGGCTGGCACTGGCATCATCCACTGATGGCCTCACTCCTCCTTTTGCTTTGCCCGGCGGCCGAGCACGGTGCTGAGCAGCTCCCGATGGCATCCCTGGAGGCCAGCGCACCGGCAGCAGCTGGCGGCATTCGCTCTCATCAGGAGCAACTTGTGTCTCGTCAGCTGAGTGCCTCTTTGTGTTTGCCTATTGCTGTTGCTGCTGCGGCTGGGGCTACCTTTCCAAAAGGAGATTCCTCCAGGCTGCCCTCCTCTATCCCCTTGTAAGAAGGCCTTGCAGCGGAGAAGACGCCCTGCTGCGAGGTCGCTCAAGACCTCTGAGCGAGCGCCTGTGTTGGGGTTTGAGCTTTTTAAGGATGCTTGTGAGAGCTTGGCTTCTGAGACCTCAAAGCAGCAGCATGTCTTTCAGAAGGCACTGTAGGCCTGGAAGATGCAGAGGCGTCTGCCTGCACCAGGCCCTTTCCCAAGGCGGGGAGTTGCTCGCCCCTTTCTCTTGATGCTCTGCCAAAGGTGGGCTAGCCCCCACACAGGCACATTCTGCATGCCATGTGGCAGCATGCTGGCAAAGCCAAAAACCTCCCTGGCGCTTCCAAAATCATTCACCCCGTTTTTGGCCCAAGACCGCTGGTGGCTCTTTTGCCCTCGGGAAACTGCCACGGCTGCTCTTTTTCCCTGCTCAGGAAATCCCTGAGCACTTGCCCGTGGGAAGGGTGTGGGGCTGGCACAGGCCGCTCTCCAGCTAGGCCTTGCTCTTCTGCTCGGCACTGGCCCTCTGCTGCTGGCCACCGCCAGAGAGAGGCTGCTTGAGCACAGCTCTCCTTACCTCACGAGCCTGTTAACCCAAGGGCTTAGCCTACTGACATGGCTGCCGAGTGTGCCAGCACTCTGGCCTTTCTCTCTTTTTCTAACTTTTGGCCTGTAGCTTTTTGCCCAGAACTGATTCCGGCACCAAGGAGCAGGCAGGCGTGCCAAGAACATCGCAAGCGTGTGAGGGGGAAGGAGGGAGAGGTGCCCCAGGACAAATGCCTGGAGACACTGCCTGAGGCTGCAGGGCTGGCGTGAGGAAAGCCAAAGGCCACCTGGAGCTGAAGCTGGCAAGGGCCAGGAAAGGCAAGTGGCAAGGCTCCTACAAGTGCACCAGCAGCAAAAGGAAGGCGAGGGCAAAGGGCAGCCTGCTGCTAAAGGCGGGGGGCAGGGGCCCTGGGGACAAAGGACACTGAAAACACAGATGTCCTGAAGGCTTTCTTCACCAGCTGACCGTGAGCCAGCAATGTGCGCTTGTGGCCACGAAGGCCGCTGGTATCCTGGGAAGCCGCAGGAAGAGCATTGCCAGAGGGCCGCTGGGGAGGGAGGGGGTGGGAGTCAGGGGCAGGCTCCTTCCGCTCTCCTCAGCCCTGCTGAGGCCACACGTGGAGTCTGGGGTGCAGTTCTGGGCTCCCCAGGACAACATCCGCACGGACAGAGTGGAGCGAGGCCTGCAAAGGGCCACCAAGAGGAGGAAGGGACTGAGCAGCTCTCCTACCAGGAGAGGCTGAGTGAGCTGGGCCTCTTCAGCCTGGGCAGGAGAAGGCGGAGGCAGGCGGGCGGATCTCAGCAAGCTCTTCTCTGCCTCTGCAATAGGCCTCTGCCTAGCACTGCCTGAGGGGATGCCTCGGAGGGGCCCAAGACAGCTGTTCTGCCACTACGTGAACCTCTGCGTGCCTGAGCCATGTGAGGGGCGTGGCGATTTTGTGCCAGTGTCTGCGTGGGCACGGTGTGGGTTTGGGAGGCGCAAGTGGAAGCGTGGAGGGGCAATTCTCCTGCGGCTGCACCTGGCATGCCACTGCTCCAGTGGGGGCTGAAGAGGGCTCCTCGGCAAGCCCTTGCTGGTGGCGGAGCCATTGCAGAAGAGCTTGTATGCTGCGCGCACCTCTCCTTTGGTAAGGGGAAAGTTTGGCAAGAGTCGGGAGGTGCAGAGGGGCACTTTGGTGGAGGCCGGAATAGGCAGGACTGCCAGTGGAGGCGCGGGAGAGCACTAGTGTGCGAGCACGTGCAGGTGGGGAGCCGTTATAGCAGCGCGGCACTGTCTGTCGGCATGTGTCGTTAGGCATGGTGTCAGTCTGGGAAGAGCGAGGAAGCGCAGCGGCGCAGTTCTTGTTTGACTGGACTAGGCCTGCAAGAACAGCGGAGGAGCCCGAGAGAAGCTGTGGGCGCTTCCTTGATGGTGCATGAGCCTTGCCAGGTGCATGGTGATTTTTGTGCCAATGTCTGAGGAGGCACGGTGTCAGTTTGTGAAAAGAGGAAGTGCCGCAGGGCAGGTATTGCTTGCTGCTCTAGGCATGCAAGAGAAGCGGCGGGGCTGCAGAGAACAGCTCTGCGAGAGCAAATGCGGAGTGCTGGAGAGGCCTGGTGAGGCGGGAGCAGTGTCCGGGTTTCTGAGCGAGGGCTCGTGCCTTGCCCGCGGCCCTTGGGCCATGCTTGCTGGCGTGCCGGTGCGCGGTGGGTGTGTTTGGGGCTGGGGCGCTTGTGCCTCTTGCCGGGCAGTTGGTGCCTGTTGCCAAGGCCATTGTCAGCGTTGCCCGGGGTGTCGGCGAGTTCTGTGTTCTGGCCGGCGTGGAGGCAGGCTGCCCTGGCCGCAGGCTTGGTGTGCTGGTGGCAGCCAGGGGGCTGGCGTGGGGCCCGGCACCGTCATCGGCCTGGGGTAGTGTGTGGGGGGCCATGAGCTGCCTCTGGGCGTTGGTGCAGAGGGAGCTGTGGGGGACTTGTTGAGGGCACGGGTGCTGGCAGCAGCCACTGAAGCCTTCTCTCCTCCTTTGCTTTGCACGCCGGCCGAGCGTGGCGTGGCGCTGCGCAGCTCCCGAGGGCATGCCGGGCCCATGCAGCACAGGCGAGCACGCCGGCGTTGGTGTGTGGAGGGGGCCTGTGCTGTGTGGCAGGTAAGGAGTCGCGTGTCAGGCCCCGGGGAGTTGCGGGTCCTTGGGAGGGGTGGGAGAGAGCGCAGGACCCTTCTGGGTGGTCCTGCCTGGTGCCTCGGGGGTCTCGATGGAGTCCGCCACAGCGGTGGGAGGAGGGTCCTCTTGAGCCGTGGGGCCATGGGGCTGCGCGGGGCTTGTTTCTTGGGGGCTGTGGCCCGGCGGCAGCCGCTGATGGCCTTGCTCCTCCTTCTTCTCTGCCCGGCGGCCGAGTGTGGCTGTGGGCAGCTCCCGAGGACGTCCCGGGCTGCTGCGGTGCAGTGTGCAGGCGAGCACGTCAGCAGTGGTGTGCGGAGGGCGGCCTTTGCCACAGGGCAGGTCAGCGGCCGCGTGCAGGGACCCGGGGTGCTGGGGAGGTTGGGGAGAGGGGCCAGGGCCCTTTGGGTGGTGCCGCCTGGTGCCTTGGGGATCTCAGTGCAGTGCCCCAGGGCAGCGGGAAGGTAATGCCCTGGGGCCGGGGAATCTGGCTCCCGCGGGGCTTGTCTCTTGGGGGGCTGGCACTGGCATCATCCACTGATGGCCTCACTCCTCCTTTTGCTTTGCCCGGCGGCCGAGCACGGTGCTGAGCAGCTCCCGATGGCATCCCAGGGCCCTGCATCTCGGCGCTGGAGGCCAGCGCACCGGCAGCAGCTGGCGGCATTCGCTCTCATCAGGAGCAACTTGTGTCTCGTCAGCTGAGTGCCTCTTTGTGTTTGCCTATTGCTGTTGCTGCTGCGGCTGGGGCTACCTTTCCAAAAGGGGATTCCTCCAGGCTGCCCTCCTCTATCCCCTTGTAAGAAGGCCTTGCAGCGGAGAAGACGCCCTGCTGCGAGGTCGCTCAAGACCTCTGAGCGAGCGCCTGTGTTGGGGTTTGAGCTTTTTAAGGATGCTTGTGAGAGCTTGGCTTCTGAGACCTCAAAGCAGCAGCATGTCTTTCAGAAGGCACTGTAGGCCTGGAAGATGCAGAGGCGTCTGCCTGCACCAGGCCCTTTCCCAAGGCGGGGAGTTGCTCGCCCCTTTCTCTTGATGCTCTGCCAAAGGTGGGCTAGCCCCCACACAGGCACATTCTGCATGCCATGTGGCAGCATGCTGGCAAAGCCAAAAACCTCCCTGGCGCTTCCAAAATCATTCACCCCGTTTTTGGCCCAAGACCGCTGGTGGCTCTTTTGCCCTCGGGAAACTGCCACGGCTGCTCTTTTTCCCTGCTCAGGAAATCCCTGAGCACTTGCCCGTGGGAAGGGTGTGGGGCTGGCACAGGCCGCTCTCCAGCTAGGCCTTGCTCTTCTGCTCGGCACTGGCCCTCTGCTGCTGGCCACCGCCAGAGAGAGGCTGCTTGAGCACAGCTCTCCTTACCTCACGAGCCTGTTAACCCAAGGGCTTAGCCTACTGACATGGCTGCCGAGTGTGCCAGCACTCTGGCCTTTCTCTCTTTTTCTAACTTTTGGCCTGTAGCTTTTTGCCCAGAACTGATTCCGGCACCAAGGAGCAGGCAGGCGTGCCAAGAACATCGCAAGCGTGTGAGGGGGAAGGAGGGAGAGGTGCCCCAGGACAAATGCCTGGAGACACTGCCTGAGGCTGCAGGGCTGGCGTGAGGAAAGCCAAAGGCCACCTGGAGCTGAAGCTGGCAAGGGCCAGGAAAGGCAAGCGGCAAGGCTCCTACAAGTGCACCAGCAGCAAAAGGAAGGCGAGGGCAAAGGGCAGCCTGCTGCTAAAGGCGGGGGGCAGGGGCCCTGGGGACAAAGGACACTGAAAACACAGATGTCCTGAAGGCTTTCTTCACCAGCTGACCGTGAGCCAGCAATGTGCGCTTGTGGCCACGAAGGCCGCTGGTATCCTGGGAAGCCGCAGGAAGAGCATTGCCAGAGGGCCGCTGGGGAGGGAGGGGGTGGGAGTCAGGGGCAGGCTCCTTCCGCTCTCCTCAGCCCTGCTGAGGCCACACGTGGAGTCTGGGGTGCAGTTCTGGGCTCCCCAGGACAACATCCGCACGGACAGAGTGGAGCGAGGCCTGCAAAGGGCCACCAAGAGGAGGAAGGGACTGAGCAGCTCTCCTACCAGGAGAGGCTGAGCGAGCTGGGCCTCTTCAGCCTGGGCAGGAGAAGGCGGAGGCAGGCGGGCGGATCTCAGCAAGCTCTTCTCTGCCTCTGCAATAGGCCTCTGCCTAGCACTGCCTGAGGGGATGCCTCGGAGGGGCCCAAGACAGCTGTTCTGCCACTACGTGAACCTCTGCGTGCCTGAGCCATGTGAGGGGCGTGGCGATTTTGTGCCAGTGTCTGCGTGGGCACGGTGTGGGTTTGGGAGGCGCAAGTGGAAGCGTGGAGGGGCAATTCTCCTGCGGCTGCACCTGGCATGCCACTGCTCCAGTGGGGGCTGAAGAGGGCTCCTCGGCAAGCCCTTGCTGGTGGCGGAGCCATTGCAGAAGAGCTTGTATGCTGCGCGCACCTCTCCTTTGGTAAGGGGAAAGTTTGGCAAGAGTCGGGAGGTGCAGAGGGGCACTTTGGTGGAGGCCGGAATAGGCAGGACTGCCAGTGGAGGCGCGGGAGAGCACTAGTGTGCGAGCACGTGCAGGTGGGGAGCCGTTATAGCAGCGCGGCACTGTCTGTCGGCATGTGTCGTTAGGCATGGTGTCAGTCTGGGAAGAGCGAGGAAGCGCAGCGGCGCAGTTCTTGTTTGACTGGACTAGGCCTGCAAGAACAGCGGAGGAGCCCGAGAGAAGCTGTGGGCGCTTCCTTGATGGTGCATGAGCCTTGCCAGGTGCATGGTGATTTTTGTGCCAATGTCTGAGGAGGCACGGTGTCAGTTTGTGAAAAGAGGAAGTGCCGCAGGGCAGGTATTGCTTGCTGCTCTAGGCATGCAAGAGAAGCGGCGGGGCTGCAGAGAACAGCTCTGCGAGAGCAAATGCGGAGTGCTGGAGAGGCCTGGTGAGGCGGGAGCAGTGTCCGGGTTTCTGAGCGAGGGCTCGTGCCTTGCCCGCGGCCCTTGGGCCATGCTTGCTGGCGTGCCGGTGCGCGGTGGGTGTGTTTGGGGCTGGGGCGCTTGTGCCTCTTGCCGGGCAGTTGGTGCCTGTTGCCAAGGCCATTGTCAGCGTTGCCCGGGGTGTCGGCGAGTTCTGTGTTCTGGCCGGCGTGGAGGCAGGCTGCCCTGGCCGCAGGCTTGGTGTGCTGGTGGCAGCCAGGGGGCTGGCGTGGGGCCCGGCACCGTCATCGGCCTGGGGTAGTGTGTGGGGGGCCATGAGCTGCCTCTGGGCGTTGGTGCAGAGGGAGCTGTGGGGGACTTGTTGAGGGCACGGGTGCTGGCAGCAGCCACTGAAGCCTTCTCTCCTCCTTTGCTTTGCACGCCGGCCGAGCGTGGCGTGGCGCTGCGCAGCTCCCGAGGGCATGCCGGGCCCATGCAGCACAGGCGAGCACGCCGGCGTTGGTGTGTGGAGGGGGCCTGTGCTGTGTGGCAGGTAAGGAGTCGCGTGTCAGGCCCCGGGGAGTTGCGGGTCCTTGGGAGGGGTGGGAGAGAGCGCAGGACCCTTCTGGGTGGTCCTGCCTGGTGCCTCGGGGGTCTCGATGGAGTCCGCCACAGCGGTGGGAGGAGGGTCCTCTTGAGCCGTGGGGCCATGGGGCTGCGCGGGGCTTGTTTCTTGGGGGCTGTGGCCCGGCGGCAGCCGCTGATGGCCTTGCTCCTCCTTCTTCTCTGCCCGGCGGCCGAGTGTGGCTGTGGGCAGCTCCCGAGGACGTCCCGGGCTGCTGCGGTGCAGTGTGCAGGCGAGCACGTCAGCAGTGGTGTGCGGAGGGCGGCCTTTGCCACAGGGCAGGTCAGCGGCCGCGTGCAGGGACCCGGGGTGCTGGGGAGGTTGGGGAGAGGGGCCAGGGCCCTTTGGGTGGTGCCGCCTGGTGCCTTGGGGATCTCAGTGCAGTGCCCCAGGGCAGCGGGAAGGTAATGCCCTGGGGCCGGGGAATCTGGCTCCCGCGGGGCTTGTCTCTTGGGGGGCTGGCACTGGCATCATCCACTGATGGCCTCACTCCTCCTTTTGCTTTGCCCGGCGGCCGAGCACGGTGCTGAGCAGCTCCCGATGGCATCCCAGGGCCCTGCATCTCGGCGCTGGAGGCCAGCGCACCGGCAGCAGCTGGCGGCATTCGCTCTCATCAGGAGCAACTTGTGTCTCGTCAGCTGAGTGCCTCTTTGTGTTTGCCTATTGCTGTTGCTGCTGCGGCTGGGGCTACCTTTCCAAAAGGGGATTCCTCCAGGCTGCCCTCCTCTATCCCCTTGTAAGAAGGCCTTGCAGCGGAGAAGACGCCCTGCTGCGAGGTCGCTCAAGACCTCTGAGCGAGCGCCTGTGTTGGGGTTTGAGCTTTTTAAGGATGCTTGTGAGAGCTTGGCTTCTGAGACCTCAAAGCAGCAGCATGTCTTTCAGAAGGCACTGTAGGCCTGGAAGATGCAGAGGCGTCTGCCTGCACCAGGCCCTTTCCCAAGGCGGGGAGTTGCTCGCCCCTTTCTCTTGATGCTCTGCCAAAGGTGGGCTAGCCCCCACACAGGCACATTCTGCATGCCATGTGGCAGCATGCTGGCAAAGCCAAAAACCTCCCTGGCGCTTCCAAAATCATTCACCCCGTTTTTGGCCCAAGACCGCTGGTGGCTCTTTTGCCCTCGGGAAACTGCCACGGCTGCTCTTTTTCCCTGCTCAGGAAATCCCTGAGCACTTGCCCGTGGGAAGGGTGTGGGGCTGGCACAGGCCGCTCTCCAGCTAGGCCTTGCTCTTCTGCTCGGCACTGGCCCTCTGCTGCTGGCCACCGCCAGAGAGAGGCTGCTTGAGCACAGCTCTCCTTACCTCACGAGCCTGTTAACCCAAGGGCTTAGCCTACTGACATGGCTGCCGAGTGTGCCAGCACTCTGGCCTTTCTCTCTTTTTCTAACTTTTGGCCTGTAGCTTTTTGCCCAGAACTGATTCCGGCACCAAGGAGCAGGCAGGCGTGCCAAGAACATCGCAAGCGTGTGAGGGGGAAGGAGGGAGAGGTGCCCCAGGACAAATGCCTGGAGACACTGCCTGAGGCTGCAGGGCTGGCGTGAGGAAAGCCAAAGGCCACCTGGAGCTGAAGCTGGCAAGGGCCAGGAAAGGCAAGCGGCAAGGCTCCTACAAGTGCACCAGCAGCAAAAGGAAGGCGAGGGCAAAGGGCAGCCTGCTGCTAAAGGCGGGGGGCAGGGGCCCTGGGGACAAAGGACACTGAAAACACAGATGTCCTGAAGGCTTTCTTCACCAGCTGACCGTGAGCCAGCAATGTGCGCTTGTGGCCACGAAGGCCGCTGGTATCCTGGGAAGCCGCAGGAAGAGCATTGCCAGAGGGCCGCTGGGGAGGGAGGGGGTGGGAGTCAGGGGCAGGCTCCTTCCGCTCTCCTCAGCCCTGCTGAGGCCACACGTGGAGTCTGGGGTGCAGTTCTGGGCTCCCCAGGACAACATCCGCACGGACAGAGTGGAGCGAGGCCTGCAAAGGGCCACCAAGAGGAGGAAGGGACTGAGCAGCTCTCCTACCAGGAGAGGCTGAGCGAGCTGGGCCTCTTCAGCCTGGGCAGGAGAAGGCGGAGGCAGGCGGGCGGATCTCAGCAAGCTCTTCTCTGCCTCTGCAATAGGCCTCTGCCTAGCACTGCCTGAGGGGATGCCTCGGAGGGGCCCAAGACAGCTGTTCTGCCACTACGTGAACCTCTGCGTGCCTGAGCCATGTGAGGGGCGTGGCGATTTTGTGCCAGTGTCTGCGTGGGCACGGTGTGGGTTTGGGAGGCGCAAGTGGAAGCGTGGAGGGGCAATTCTCCTGCGGCTGCACCTGGCATGCCACTGCTCCAGTGGGGGCTGAAGAGGGCTCCTCGGCAAGCCCTTGCTGGTGGCGGAGCCATTGCAGAAGAGCTTGTATGCTGCGCGCACCTCTCCTTTGGTAAGGGGAAAGTTTGGCAAGAGTCGGGAGGTGCAGAGGGGCACTTTGGTGGAGGCCGGAATAGGCAGGACTGCCAGTGGAGGCGCGGGAGAGCACTAGTGTGCGAGCACGTGCAGGTGGGGAGCCGTTATAGCAGCGCGGCACTGTCTGTCGGCATGTGTCGTTAGGCATGGTGTCAGTCTGGGAAGAGCGAGGAAGCGCAGCGGCGCAGTTCTTGTTTGACTGGACTAGGCCTGCAAGAACAGCGGAGGAGCCCGAGAGAAGCTGTGGGCGCTTCCTTGATGGTGCATGAGCCTTGCCAGGTGCATGGTGATTTTTGTGCCAATGTCTGAGGAGGCACGGTGTCAGTTTGTGAAAAGAGGAAGTGCCGCAGGGCAGGTATTGCTTGCTGCTCTAGGCATGCAAGAGAAGCGGCGGGGCTGCAGAGAACAGCTCTGCGAGAGCAAATGCGGAGTGCTGGAGAGGCCTGGTGAGGCGGGAGCAGTGTCCGGGTTTCTGAGCGAGGGCTCGTGCCTTGCCCGCGGCCCTTGGGCCATGCTTGCTGGCGTGCCGGTGCGCGGTGGGTGTGTTTGGGGCTGGGGCGCTTGTGCCTCTTGCCAGGCAGTTGGTGCCTGTTGCCAAGGCCATTGTCAGCGTTGCCCGGGGTGTCGGCGAGTTCTGTGTTCTGGCCGGCGTGGAGGCAGGCTGCCCTGGCCGCAGGCTTGGTGTGCTGGTGGCAGCCAGGGGGCTGGCGTGGGGCCCGGCACCGTCATCGGCCTGGGGTAGTGTGTGGGGGGCCATGAGCTGCCTCTGGGCGTTGGTGCAGAGGGAGCTGTGGGGGACTTGTTGAGGGCACGGGTGCTGGCAGCAGCCACTGAAGCCTTCTCTCCTCCTTTGCTTTGCACGCCGGCCGAGCGTGGCGTGGCGCTGCGCAGCTCCCGAGGGCATGCCGGGCCCATGCAGCACAGGCGAGCACGCCGGCGTTGGTGTGTGGAGGGGGCCTGTGCTGTGTGGCAGGTAAGGAGTCGCGTGTCAGGCCCCGGGGAGTTGCGGGTCCTTGGGAGGGGTGGGAGAGAGCGCAGGACCCTTCTGGGTGGTCCTGCCTGGTGCCTCGGGGGTCTCGATGGAGTCCGCCACAGCGGTGGGAGGAGGGTCCTCTTGAGCCGTGGGGCCATGGGGCTGCGCGGGGCTTGTTTCTTGGGGGCTGTGGCCCGGCGGCAGCCGCTGATGGCCTTGCTCCTCCTTCTTCTCTGCCCGGCGGCCGAGTGTGGCTGTGGGCAGCTCCCGAGGACGTCCCGGGCTGCTGCGGTGCAGTGTGCAGGCGAGCACGTCAGCAGTGGTGTGCGGAGGGCGGCCTTTGCCACAGGGCAGGTCAGCGGCCGCGTGCAGGGACCCGGGGTGCTGGGGAGGTTGGGGAGAGGGGCCAGGGCCCTTTGGGTGGTGCCGCCTGGTGCCTTGGGGATCTCAGTGCAGTGCCCCAGGGCAGCGGGAAGGTAATGCCCTGGGGCCGGGGAATCTGGCTCCCGCGGGGCTTGTCTCTTGGGGGGCTGGCACTGGCATCATCCACTGATGGCCTCACTCCTCCTTTTGCTTTGCCCGGCGGCCGAGCACGGTGCTGAGCAGCTCCCGATGGCATCCCAGGGCCCTGCATCTCGGCGCTGGAGGCCAGCGCACCGGCAGCAGCTGGCGGCATTCGCTCTCATCAGGAGCAACTTGTGTCTCGTCAGCTGAGTGCCTCTTTGTGTTTGCCTATTGCTGTTGCTGCTGCGGCTGGGGCTACCTTTCCAAAAGGGGATTCCTCCAGGCTGCCCTCCTCTATCCCCTTGTAAGAAGGCCTTGCAGCGGAGAAGACGCCCTGCTGCGAGGTCGCTCAAGACCTCTGAGCGAGCGCCTGTGTTGGGGTTTGAGCTTTTTAAGGATGCTTGTGAGAGCTTGGCTTCTGAGACCTCAAAGCAGCAGCATGTCTTTCAGAAGGCACTGTAGGCCTGGAAGATGCAGAGGCGTCTGCCTGCACCAGGCCCTTTCCCAAGGCGGGGAGTTGCTCGCCCCTTTCTCTTGATGCTCTGCCAAAGGTGGGCTAGCCCCCACACAGGCACATTCTGCATGCCATGTGGCAGCATGCTGGCAAAGCCAAAAACCTCCCTGGCGCTTCCAAAATCATTCACCCCGTTTTTGGCCCAAGACCGCTGGTGGCTCTTTTGCCCTCGGGAAACTGCCACGGCTGCTCTTTTTCCCTGCTCAGGAAATCCCTGAGCACTTGCCCGTGGGAAGGGTGTGGGGCTGGCACAGGCCGCTCTCCAGCTAGGCCTTGCTCTTCTGCTCGGCACTGGCCCTCTGCTGCTGGCCACCGCCAGAGAGAGGCTGCTTGAGCACAGCTCTCCTTACCTCACGAGCCTGTTAACCCAAGGGCTTAGCCTACTGACATGGCTGCCGAGTGTGCCAGCACTCTGGCCTTTCTCTCTTTTTCTAACTTTTGGCCTGTAGCTTTTTGCCCAGAACTGATTCCGGCACCAAGGAGCAGGCAGGCGTGCCAAGAACATCGCAAGCGTGTGAGGGGGAAGGAGGGAGAGGTGCCCCAGGACAAATGCCTGGAGACACTGCCTGAGGCTGCAGGGCTGGCGTGAGGAAAGCCAAAGGCCACCTGGAGCTGAAGCTGGCAAGGGCCAGGAAAGGCAAGCGGCAAGGCTCCTACAAGTGCACCAGCAGCAAAAGGAAGGCGAGGGCAAAGGGCAGCCTGCTGCTAAAGGCGGGGGGCAGGGGCCCTGGGGACAAAGGACACTGAAAACACAGATGTCCTGAAGGCTTTCTTCACCAGCTGACCGTGAGCCAGCAATGTGCGCTTGTGGCCACGAAGGCCGCTGGTATCCTGGGAAGCCGCAGGAAGAGCATTGCCAGAGGGCCGCTGGGGAGGGAGGGGGTGGGAGTCAGGGGCAGGCTCCTTCCGCTCTCCTCAGCCCTGCTGAGGCCACACGTGGAGTCTGGGGTGCAGTTCTGGGCTCCCCAGGACAACATCCGCACGGACAGAGTGGAGCGAGGCCTGCAAAGGGCCACCAAGAGGAGGAAGGGACTGAGCAGCTCTCCTACCAGGAGAGGCTGAGCGAGCTGGGCCTCTTCAGCCTGGGCAGGAGAAGGCGGAGGCAGGCGGGCGGATCTCAGCAAGCTCTTCTCTGCCTCTGCAATAGGCCTCTGCCTAGCACTGCCTGAGGGGATGCCTCGGAGGGGCCCAAGACAGCTGTTCTGCCACTACGTGAACCTCTGCGTGCCTGAGCCATGTGAGGGGCGTGGCGATTTTGTGCCAGTGTCTGCGTGGGCACGGTGTGGGTTTGGGAGGCGCAAGTGGAAGCGTGGAGGGGCAATTCTCCTGCGGCTGCACCTGGCATGCCACTGCTCCAGTGGGGGCTGAAGAGGGCTCCTCGGCAAGCCCTTGCTGGTGGCGGAGCCATTGCAGAAGAGCTTGTATGCTGCGCGCACCTCTCCTTTGGTAAGGGGAAAGTTTGGCAAGAGTCGGGAGGTGCAGAGGGGCACTTTGGTGGAGGCCGGAATAGGCAGGACTGCCAGTGGAGGCGCGGGAGAGCACTAGTGTGCGAGCACGTGCAGGTGGGGAGCCGTTATAGCAGCGCGGCACTGTCTGTCGGCATGTGTCGTTAGGCATGGTGTCAGTCTGGGAAGAGCGAGGAAGCGCAGCGGCGCAGTTCTTGTTTGACTGGACTAGGCCTGCAAGAACAGCGGAGGAGCCCGAGAGAAGCTGTGGGCGCTTCCTTGATGGTGCATGAGCCTTGCCAGGTGCATGGTGATTTTTGTGCCAATGTCTGAGGAGGCACGGTGTCAGTTTGTGAAAAGAGGAAGTGCCGCAGGGCAGGTATTGCTTGCTGCTCTAGGCATGCAAGAGAAGCGGCGGGGCTGCAGAGAACAGCTCTGCGAGAGCAAATGCGGAGTGCTGGAGAGGCCTGGTGAGGCGGGAGCAGTGTCCGGGTTTCTGAGCGAGGGCTCGTGCCTTGCCCGCGGCCCTTGGGCCATGCTTGCTGGCGTGCCGGTGCGCGGTGGGTGTGTTTGGGGCTGGGGCGCTTGTGCCTCTTGCCGGGCAGTTGGTGCCTGTTGCCAAGGCCATTGTCAGCGTTGCCCGGGGTGTCGGCGAGTTCTGTGTTCTGGCCGGCGTGGAGGCAGGCTGCCCTGGCCGCAGGCTTGGTGTGCTGGTGGCAGCCAGGGGGCTGGCGTGGGGCCCGGCACCGTCATCGGCCTGGGGTAGTGTGTGGGGGGCCATGAGCTGCCTCTGGGCGTTGGTGCAGAGGGAGCTGTGGGGGACTTGTTGAGGGCACGGGTGCTGGCAGCAGCCACTGAAGCCTTCTCTCCTCCTTTGCTTTGCACGCCGGCCGAGCGTGGCGTGGCGCTGCGCAGCTCCCGAGGGCATGCCGGGCCCATGCAGCACAGGCGAGCACGCCGGCGTTGGTGTGTGGAGGGGGCCTGTGCTGTGTGGCAGGTAAGGAGTCGCGTGTCAGGCCCCGGGGAGTTGCGGGTCCTTGGGAGGGGTGGGAGAGAGCGCAGGACCCTTCTGGGTGGTCCTGCCTGGTGCCTCGGGGGTCTCGATGGAGTCCGCCACAGCGGTGGGAGGAGGGTCCTCTTGAGCCGTGGGGCCATGGGGCTGCGCGGGGCTTGTTTCTTGGGGGCTGTGGCCCGGCGGCAGCCGCTGATGGCCTTGCTCCTCCTTCTTCTCTGCCCGGCGGCCGAGTGTGGCTGTGGGCAGCTCCCGAGGACGTCCCGGGCTGCTGCGGTGCAGTGTGCAGGCGAGCACGTCAGCAGTGGTGTGCGGAGGGCGGCCTTTGCCACAGGGCAGGTCAGCGGCCGCGTGCAGGGACCCGGGGTGCTGGGGAGGTTGGGGAGAGGGGCCAGGGCCCTTTGGGTGGTGCCGCCTGGTGCCTTGGGGATCTCAGTGCAGTGCCCCAGGGCAGCGGGAAGGTAATGCCCTGGGGCCGGGGAATCTGGCTCCCGCGGGGCTTGTCTCTTGGGGGGCTGGCACTGGCATCATCCACTGATGGCCTCACTCCTCCTTTTGCTTTGCCCGGCGGCCGAGCACGGTGCTGAGCAGCTCCCGATGGCATCCCAGGGCCCTGCATCTCGGCGCTGGAGGCCAGCGCACCGGCAGCAGCTGGCGGCATTCGCTCTCATCAGGAGCAACTTGTGTCTCGTCAGCTGAGTGCCTCTTTGTGTTTGCCTATTGCTGTTGCTGCTGCGGCTGGGGCTACCTTTCCAAAAGGGGATTCCTCCAGGCTGCCCTCCTCTATCCCCTTGTAAGAAGGCCTTGCAGCGGAGAAGACGCCCTGCTGCGAGGTCGCTCAAGACCTCTGAGCGAGCGCCTGTGTTGGGGTTTGAGCTTTTTAAGGATGCTTGTGAGAGCTTGGCTTCTGAGACCTCAAAGCAGCAGCATGTCTTTCAGAAGGCACTGTAGGCCTGGAAGATGCAGAGGCGTCTGCCTGCACCAGGCCCTTTCCCAAGGCGGGGAGTTGCTCGCCCCTTTCTCTTGATGCTCTGCCAAAGATGGGCTAGCCCCCACACAGGCACATTCTGCATGCCATGTGGCAGCATGCTGGCAAAGCCAAAAACCTCCCTGGCGCTTCCAAAATCATTCACCCCGTTTTTGGCCCAAGACCGCTGGTGGCTCTTTTGCCCTCGGGAAACTGCCACGGCTGCTCTTTTTCCCCGCTCAGGAAATCCCTGAGCACTTGCCCGTGGGAAGGGTGTGGGGCTGGCACAGGCCGCTCTCCAGCTAGGCCTTGCTCTTCTGCTCGGCACTGGCCCTCTGCTGCTGGCCACCGCCAGAGAGAGGCTGCTTGAGCACAGCTCTCCTTACCTCACGAGCCTGTTAACCCAAGGGCTTAGCCTACTGACATGGCTGCCGAGTGTGCCAGCACTCTGGCCTTTCTCTCTTTTTCTAACTTTTGGCCTGTAGCTTTTTGCCCAGAACTGATTCCGGCACCAAGGAGCAGGCAGGCGTGCCAAGAACATCGCAAGCGTGTGAGGGGGAAGGAGGGAGAGGTGCCCCAGGACAAATGCCTGGAGACACTGCCTGAGGCTGCAGGGCTGGCGTGAGGAAAGCCAAAGGCCACCTGGAGCTGAAGCTGGCAAGGGCCAGGAAAGGCAAGCAGCAAGGCTCCTACAAGTGCACCAGCAGCAAAAGGAAGGCGAGGGCAAAGGGCAGCCTGCTGCTAAAGGCGGGGGGCAGGGGCCCTGGGGACAAAGGACACTGAAAACACAGATGTCCTGAAGGCTTTCTTCACCAGCTGACCGTGAGCCAGCAATGTGCGCTTGTGGCCACGAAGGCCGCTGGTATCCTGGGAAGCCGCAGGAAGAGCATTGCCAGAGGGCCGCTGGGGAGGGAGGGGGTGGGAGTCAGGGGCAGGCTCCTTCCGCTCTCCTCAGCCCTGCTGAGGCCACACGTGGAGTCTGGGGTGCAGTTCTGGGCTCCCCAGGACAACATCCGCACGGACAGAGTGGAGCGAGGCCTGCAAAGGGCCACCAAGAGGAGGAAGGGACTGAGCAGCTCTCCTACCAGGAGAGGCTGAGCGAGCTGGGCCTCTTCAGCCTGGGCAGGAGAAGGCGGAGGCAGGCGGGCGGATCTCAGCAAGCAGGGAAAAGGAAAGCCTGCCAAGAGCTATGCCTTCGACTGCTGTCACGGCTGCTGCTGCTGCTGCTGCTGCTGCTGCTGCTGCTGCTGCTGCTGGGGGTACCTTTCCAAAAGGAGATTCCTCCAGGCTGCCCTCCTCTATCCCCTTGTAAGAATGCCTTGCAGCAGAAAAGACGACCTGCTACGAGGCCGCTCTCCAGCTAGGCCTTGCTCTTCTGCTCAGCCCTGGCCCTCTGCTGCTGGCCACCGCCAGAGAGAGGCTGCGGGATGTTTTATTAATCTTTTCTTCCTAAAGTAAAGCCAAAGGCAAAAAAAACCCCACCATTTCTGAGCCTTAGTTCCCATGAGACAAGCAAATCAACAGATTGTATAAGAGCAAAAAGTAAAGCAGTGGACAGGGCAGTAGCAAGAGTATGACGAATTTAAATCTGGTTCTTCCTCATCCCACAACCTGTATGATGGATGCTGGTACACGTGTCAAACAATATTGTGAGAAGCAGTTTAAGTGTCATAAAGAGCAGTGCCTCTGACACTCTGTCTTAATGTCCCACTATGAGCTAGAAAAGATAGTCAGTTAAAAGAGCCACCAATCTTCAAGTAACTGGGGTTCTCTGAAAGATGGCATAGATGAAATTCTTTGTGCATCCAAAGCACACGTCGCTGGATTGGTTTATACATGCCTTTGTCACTGCAAGAGCTCATCGGTTTCTGTGATGAGCAAGAACGGCACACGTCAGGACTGAGGGCGGCTCACGAAACATATGTGGACAGTGTATCTCAGAAAGGCAGCAAGCTAACTCTTATTATTCTTATTCTCATATATGGACTGTCTGGAACCTGCTCAAGTAGCCTACTCTAGGACACTGGCTGTCCTCCATCTAGTCCATTAGGTCACTGGCCCATACTCAGTAAGAAGATGTTTGGTGCAACCCGATCTTAGGATGAAGGACAATGCCCTAAGCACATCCTGCACAGGAAGACTCATCTTTGCTAATGAAGGAGGAGTTTCAAGGAGGAAAGGAAGACAGTGAGGAAGAGAGAGTAAAGCAGACTCAGACATTCACTTAAAAAAACAGAGAATTCACCCTACCACCTCTTCTGAAGGCTTGCTGTCCCCTCCTCATATCATGGGACCAAGGGATGCTGAGACACCCCAAAAGTGTCGGATGTGTCCAGCCTCAGGAGAACTGCCCCTCCACGCTTCCACTTGCGCCTCCCATGCCAACGCAGACACTGGCACAAAATCACCATGCCCCTCACATGGCTCAGGCACGCAGAGGTTCACGTAGTGGCAGAACAGCTGTCTTGGGCCCCTCCGAGGCATCCCCTCAGGCAGTGCTAGGCAGAGGCCTATTGCAGAGGCAGAGAAGAGCTTGCTGAGATCCGCCCGCCTGCCTCCGCCTTCTCCTGCCCAGGCTGAAGAGGCCCAGCTCGCTCAGCCTCTCCTGGTAGGAGAGCTGCTCAGTCCCTTCCTCCTCTTGGTGGCCCTTTGCAGGCCTCGCTCCACTCTGTCCGTGCGGATGTTGTCCTGGGGAGCCCAGAACTGCACCCCAGACTCCACGTGTGGCCTCAGCAGGGCTGAGGAGAGCGGAAGGAGCCTGCCCCTGACTCCCACCCCCTCCCTCCCCAGCGGCCCTCTGGCAATGCTCTTCCTGCGGCTTCCCAGGATACCAGCGGCCTTCGTGGCCACAAGCGCACATTGCTGGCTCACGGTCAGCTGGTGAAGAAAGCCTTCAGGACATCTGTGTTTTCAGTGTCCTTTGTCCCCAGGGCCCCTGCCCCCCGCCTTTAGCAGCAGGCTGCCCTTTGCCCTCGCCTTCCTTTTGCTGCTGGTGCACTTGTAGGAGCCTTGCCGCTTGCCTTTCCTGGCCCTTGCCAGCTTCAGCTCCAGGTGGCCTTTGGCTTTCCTCACGCCAGCCCTGCAGCCTCAGGCAGTGTCTCCAGGCATTTGTCCTGGGGCACCTCTCCCTCCTTCCCCCTCACACGCTTGCGATGTTCTTGGCACGCCTGCCTGCTCCTTGGTGCCGGAATCAGTTCTGGGCAAAAAGCTACAGGCCAAAAGTTAGAAAAAGAGAGAAAGGCCAGAGTGCTGGCACACTCGGCAGCCATGTCAGTAGGCTAAGCCCTTGGGTTAACAGGCTCGTGAGGTAAGGAGAGCTGTGCTCAAGCAGCCTCTCTCTGGCGGTGGCCAGCAGCAGAGGGCCAGTGCCGAGCAGAAGAGCAAGGCCTAGCTGGAGAGCGGCCTGTGCCAGCCCCACACCCTTCCCACGGGCAAGTGCTCAGGGATTTCCTGAGCGGGGAAAAAGAGCAGCCGTGGCAGTTTCCCGAGGGCAAAAGAGCCACCAGCGGTCTTGGGCCAAAAAACGGGGTGAATGATTTTGGAAGCGCCAGGGAGGTTTTTGGCTTTGCCAGCATGCTGCCACATGGCATGCAGAATGTGCCTGTGTGGGGGCTAGCCCACCTTTGGCAGAGCATCAAGAGAAAGGGGCGAGCAACTCCCCACCTTGGGAAAGGGCCTGGCGCAGGCAGACGCCTCTGCATCTTCCAGGCCTACAGTGCCTTCTGAAAGACATGCTGCTGCTTTGAGGTCTCAGAAGCCAAGCTCTCACAAGCATCCTTAAAAAGCTCAAAACCCAACACAGGCGCTCGCTCAGAGGTCTTTGAGCGACCTCGCAGCAGGGCGTCTTCTCCGCTGCAAGGCCTTCTTACAAGGGGATAGAGGAGGGCAGCCTGGAGGAATCTCCTTTCGGAAAGGTACCCCCAGCAGCAGCAGCAGCAGGAGTAGCAGCAGGAGCTGCAGCCACAGCAGCAGCAGCAGCAGCAGCAGCAGCAGCAGTAGCAACCATGAGAGCAGTCGAAGGCATAGCTCTTGGCAGGCTTTCCTTTTCCCTGCCTCAGCTGGCTGGAAATGGCCTCGGCTTGAACAGCCTCAGGAGAGCAGCTTGGCACCCTGCTGCTCCTTGGCTCTCGCTCTTTGCTGGCACCTTCCAAAGGCTATTCTGCTGCTGCTGCTGAACCTGACAGCTACGTCAGCAGATGCATGCTGCGAGATGCCAAGCAGCTGCTGCTGCCTTTGCAGGGCCAGCATCAAGTATGGAAAGGCCTGCCTGTGCTTGCAAGAGCAAACCTTCCCCAACACCCACCTGACTTGCTGACAGCAAGTCCCCAAGGAGAGGTGGAGGAGTTGCACGAGGAGGTGTTTCTTGGCTTGCTCTTTTTGCTCTGGAGCAGTTCCCTTGCTAGGCACACCACTGCGCTCCCTTGCACAATGCAATAGGCAAACACAAAGAGGCACAGTCTTTCTTGCTTTGAAACCAGGTGACAAGACACAAGTTGCTCCTGATGAGTGCGAATGCCGCCAGCTGCTGCCGGTGCGCTCGCCGAGACGCAGGGCCCTGGGATGCCATCGGGAGCTGCTCAGCACCGTGCTCGGCCGCCGGGCAAAGCAAAAGGAGGAGTGAGGCCATCAGTGGATGATGCCAGTGCCAGCCCCCCAAGGGACAAGCCCCGCGGGAGCCAGATTCCCCGGCCCTAGGGCATTACCTTCCCGCTGCCCTGGGGCACTGCACTGAGATCCCCAAGGCACCAGGCGGCACCACCCAAAGGGCCCTGGCCCCTCTCCCCAACCTCCCCAGCACCCCGGGTCCCTGCACGCGGCCGCTGACCTGCCCTGTGGCAAAGGCCGCCCTCTGCACACCACTGCTGACGTGCTCGCCTGCACGCTGCACCGCAGCAGCCTGGGACGTCCTCGGGAGCTGCCCACAGCCACGCTCGGCCGCCGGGCAGAGAAGAAGGAGGAGCAAGGCCATCAGCGGCTGCCGCCGGGCCACAGCCCCCAAGAAACAAGCCCCGCGCAGCCCCATGGCCCCACGGCTCAAGAGGACCCTCCTCCCACCGCTGTGGCGGACTCCATCGAGACCCCCGAGGCACCAGGCAGGACCACCCAGAAGGGTCCTGCGCTCTCTCCCACCCCTCCCAAGGACCCGCAACTCCCCGGGGCCTGACACGCGACTCCTTACCTGCCACACAGCACAGGCCCCTCCACACACCAACGCCGGCGTGCTCGCCTGTGCTGCATGGGCCCGGCATGTCCTCGGGAGCTGCTCAGCGCCACGCTCGGCCGGCGTGCAAAGCAAAGGAGGAGAGAAGGCGTCAGCGGCTGCTGCCAGCACCTGTGCCCTCAACAAGTCCCCACAGCTCCCTCTGCACCAACGCCCAGAGGCAGCTCATGGCCCCCCACACACTACCCCAGGCCGATGACGGTGCCGGGCCCCACGCCAGCCCCCTGGCTGCCACCAGCACACCAAGCCTGCGGCCAGGGCAGCCTGCCTCCACGCCAGCCAGAACACAGAACTCGCCGACACCCCGGGCAACGCTGACAATGGCCTTGGCAACAGGCACCAACTGCCCGGCAAGAGGCACAAGCGCCCCAGCCCCAAACACACCCACCGCGCACCGGCACGCCAGCAAGCATGGCCCAAGGGCCGCGGGCAAGGCACGAGCCCTCGCTCAGAAACCCGGACACTGCTCCCGCCTCAGCCCCACCTCACCAGGCCTCTCCAGCACTCCGCATTTGCTCTCGCAGAGTTGTTCTCTGCAGCCCCGCCGCTTCTCTTGCATGCCTAGAGCAGCAAGCAATACCTGCCCTGCGGCACTTCCTCTTTTCACAAACTGACACCGTGCCTCCTCAGACATTGGCACAAAAATCACCATGCACCTGGCAAGGCTCATGCACCATCAAGGAAGCGCCCACAGCTTCTCTCGGGCTCCTCCGCTGTTCTTGCAGGCCTAGTCCAGTCAAACAAGAACTGCGCCGCTGCGCTTCCTCGCTCTTCCCAGACTGACACCATGCCTAACGACACATGCCGACAGACAGTGCCGCGCTGCTATAACGGCTCCCCACCTGCACGTGCTCGCACACTAGTGCTCTCCCGCGCCTCCACTGGCAGTCCTGCCTATTCCGGCCTCCACCAAACTGCCCCTCTGCACTTCCCGACTCTTGCCACACTTGTGCACTCAGGAGTGCTCTGAAATGCAAATGGAAGGCCCTGGGGGGCAACAAAAAGCATACAAGGCCGCTAGGACATCCAAAGAAGGCAGATGGAGGGCCCTCAATAGCACCGAAAGGCACACAGATCCCTCATCAGTGGAAAAAAGTTATACGGAGGCCCCGTGGGGTGTACCAAAAGGTACATCGTGAGCCCCAGAAGCCACCAAACGGCCCATGGAGAGCCCTGAGGCACACCCAAGGGCATTGACAGGGCCCAGAGGCCGACGGAGGGTCCTAGGGAGAAATGAAAGGCTCACAGAGGGCCTTGGGGAGCACTGGAAAGGCACACGGAGACTCTGGGGGTGCTGTGAATGGCACATGGAGGGCTCTGGGGGTGCAGAACACCAACCCGAGGGATTTGGGGAACACTGAGAGCTATGAAGCGGGCTCCAGGGCTGCTCCATGTCTGGTGTTTCACCCACCTTGCTTCTGCTGTACACATCAGCCAGGCAGAGCTAGGAAAGCTTCTTCCCTGGGCAGTGGCACTGGGGAGGAGGCTGCTCCTCCCCATCTGCGGGGTCTTGGGGATGAGGTAGGGCTGATGCAGGTCCAGGCCATCTCACTGACTATCTGCTCATGACTCTGCAGTGCAGGACGTGCTAGAAAGAAAATAAAACACAGCTTGATTTCCCCTGTCCTGCAGCCCTTCCTCAGGCACACAGCCCTGTGCCCAGCCCTCACTCCAGGCTGCTCTCAGGACAGAACAAACTAAACCAAACCAAAACAGCAGCGTTTTGCTGTGCAAACAGATCTCTCCTCTCGACCACCCTTCCAAGAGCACACACACAATTGTCACCAGTACTGAACGCATTCCCCTTTTCCCAGCCATCCCAGGGACCCTAGTGACACCGATCTCCCTGTCCCACCACCAGCTTCTGCAGGACCTAGTCCCAGCTCCCACATGCTTTCAGGGAGGCTCAGAGCAAGGCGATGGGCACAGCAGCAGGCCCACATACCCTGCAGGTTTTTTCTTTCCTGCATACATGGGTAAACTCCTTTCTGGGGCTCCTTTCCAGCTCCCCTTCCTGCAGCACTAGCTATTGCCTCCCTGACCCAGCTGGGTGCCTGGGGAAGGCCCCGGGGGTCCTTGGGGAGTTTCTCGCAGCAAGCTGGGGTGCCCTCAACAGCTCTCCCAGTGTCACTAGAGCCCCGAGGTGGGTCTTTTTTCTCTTAGATATGAAATAGAAATATTTCTCATTCACTTTCTGCAAGTTGCAGGTGAATTGCAATATCAGTTAGTTATGTAGCCACACATTGTCCCTCCATGTGGGGTCTTGGATGTCTGCATGCTTCTGACTTCCCAGTATATTCCCAGCCAAAGCTTCGCTGTCAAGCTGTCAAATATGCTGTAGCCCTCTCACACAAGGTACAACTGTTGGTAGCAATGAATAAAGCTGGGCTTTTGACTAGAGGGAAAAATGTCATCAAGTGTTTCAAAATACCAACCTGACTGTAAGGGGAAATGTGATGTCCATGGGAGGTGTTGCATTCTTCCAAGAGCTTTTTAACTCCTCATGACACCCCATTCTCCAACAGCTTTCATATTATTTCAGCTCATTAGTGTGAGCAAATTCTTCCAGAGGCATCAGCTGGCATAACATGAATTTCAAACATAATGGGCACAGCTCTTTCGTGTGCATACACTGATATTTTTACCATTGTAACTGTTGTCTAAGGGGGCATCCACAGATGTCCTTGATACTGACATGGAAGTAGTGAAGAGGATCAGTCCAACAGCTTTATAGATGAACAGCAGAGGATGCACTGGGTCAAACCTGATGTTGTTTCAGCCCATTACTCTCTTGGACAGCAGTTAACAGCAGATACTTGGGAAGGAGTGTCAGAACAGGACTGTATACAATGATTTTTTTTTTCCACAGACTATTCTTCTAGCAACCTGTGGCCTGGGAACTTCCTCAGCCAGAGGCACTAGCCCAATAGCCTTTGATGTATTTGCTCTTCCAAAAGTGCACCTAGTATGTGGGCTGAAGACACACCATGATTTTATGGAAGGGCACAATGAGGCTGCTTGCTTGCTTTTTCTGTTCCTTCTCTAATAACATTTGCTTTGCTTGTTTTCACCTCTGCTGAGGAAGGAACTTAAGCTTTCATGGACATCTCTGTTGGAATCGTTGGGTCTCATTACTGACCAACAGCCATTAGCTCAGAGCCCATGACTGGGTATGTGAAGTCAATACTTGGGTTTTTATCCCCAAATGCCTTACTTCACTTGCAGTGAATATCCCGTAGCATCTTACTGCCCAGTCATTCAGTGTCCTTTAGTCCTTCTGCAGCTTTTCTTTTGGCCTAAAATGTAGAGGTGTTCTGGGGTTTGTTTGTTTGTTTTAGACAGCCATACGTGCAAGAAGACAAAAAGAAATCTGGAGCTGGCTGTTTCAGAGCGAGTTCTTCACAGCGTGTGAAGTTCACATGTATGTGAGCACTACTTGGATTTGAAAAGTCAACTGTAATTCCCCATCATAACAGCCTTAACATGTACTAATGAGCATAAGCCTTTAGAGGAAGCCCATAAGCATCTCATCATGTTCTTAATGTACCTCCTCAGAGTGCAGGTGGGCCAGGAAAACCCTGCTGGGCTGCAATCTTAAGCAGTACCTCTTCTTGAGTGGCCGAACACTTTCCTTCTAAATAATTCTAGTTTTAAAAAACAGATAACAGAAAACAGGTAACAGATATTTAAATCCTAGATTTAAAAAACAAAATAACAACAAGTGTCCCTGCCACATTAAGGTGTATGTATCTGGCTTTGCTCCAGTTCTACAAGTGATGTTTGAATGTCTGGTTGTTGTCAGAGTAAACTCCTAAGATCAGTTCTGGATCTGGGCCTCTTGTAGACAGTGCAAATCCTCGCATGTGACAAGCGGAAGGCTTGAGCTGATGTGTCTCAACTAGTTACTAGTAAAAAAGTACTGTGTGGATACGTGGGTGCGGACCAGGAGTGGTAAATGGGTTCTGTAAGTAGGTTCACTACTGTCTGGGTACTGTATGGTTTAGCTTGGATAGTGTGGTTTTTTGGGTTGTCATGTCTTGCACTCTTTTAGGAGGGGAGAGGATAAACCCATGCAGCATCCAAAGGCACTGGCTGTTCTTAAAGTGAACTTTGTCACATGAAGGAATTAGCAACGGGAAGTTCAAGCATATTTCTGCCTCTCTATTATAACTTCATATTTAATTGCATCTTTTTCCTTTTAGAATCATATGCTTTACTTCTGTAGGAAGATGATGTGAGAAATAATGTATCAGCAACTACTGTGAGAGTAATGCTGTGATCACCTTGTGGTGACAAACTTTCATTTTAAATATTTTTCTAATGTCTTATTTCAAAAGGCAGCAGACACATACATTTTCCTCTTTGGGCTACAAAGTACCGGTTAAGGGTCATCCCCCCTCCCCTGCCAATTTTGGAGATAGCAATGGTCCTTGAAACTAATACACCTTAAGTGCAAGTCAAAAAGATCACTGTGACTTTGCCCAGGGAACGATTAAGAACAGATGCTACCCAAACCTCTGCCATCGGACTGGAAGCCTCCCACATTGCAGCACCCGAGGGCCAAATTATGGACAAACGGTACTCTTATCTGTGGTGCTAATTATTGTGGCACTCAAATGAATGTGCCCAGCAATGCTGTACTTGCTTCAAGGAGAGTTTTCTTCTATTTCTGGAATATCCACAGTCTACTTGATTCCTAATACTGTATGTGCAATGACCATAGGAAGAAAGCATTTATGATCTTGGATTTGTAACAAATCCATAGTGAAGCCACTGTAACTGGAGTTTATTTTTGTGTCTCCATAGAATTATCAAATGTGAAAGCAGAATCATTTATTTATTTTCTCTATGAAAATAAATCTGTAACTTCTATAAAGAGCCTAACTGGTATAAATCTCTTCCTAGCAAAGAAATGGGGTGAATTTTGTTGATGAAGAAAACAGTTTGCCATAGCAAAGTGGTTTCTAGCTCACTTATAATGCCCAAGGAAGAAGACCAGTAAGCATATTAGAGCACAAAAGTCTCTAAGCAGCTGTCAAAAAATCCCAAAGGGGCTATGAGGATGTCATTAAACAGTAAGATGAGCAAGTGCAATTAATATGGAAGTAGAAGCAGTCTGTGTTCAGCACACATTTCTCTTTGAGGTAACCCACCAGCCTTCACAGTAGAATAAATTAGCCTGTGCATGGCTTGGTGAGCGTGGGCTGCCCAGGACCGGACTGTGTTTAACACTACTAGGGGTGCCTCCACAAAGTATTGCAGAGAGCAGTGTATGCTGTGGCAGTGGATTAAAAGGTACTATCAGGTGCTGGTACAGCTGTGCAGGGTGATGGACATCTGCATCTGTCCTGCCAGATGTAGTGGTGTTGCTGGAACATGTTACTACATTCAGCTGCTTACTGCCCCTTTGCCACAGGTACTGTGTCCTTACCTGTGCCAAATGAAGTGTTTGTGGGAATTCTCTTTACTCTGTTCCAGTCACATTGAACGAGAGGAGCTTAAACACAGCCGTTTCCTTTTTTTTTTTTTTTTTAATGTTATTACCTTTCAGTTAGACTCCAGAATCAGGTCTTCTAGTTCCGCATTTACCCTTGCAGAGGAAAACCTGTCCCACAGTTGGCTTGTAGAGAGCTTGTCTTAATGCATGTGTAAACAGCCCTGTCAGACTGTTTCCATGTTCTCTTATTTCTGTAACCCAAGACAGGATAATTACCATAGTGTCAGGCAGTTCTTGACTGGTCACAAAGTGGTTCCCATTCTCAGCTCTAGGGAAAAGAAGGATGCTGATTTTTTGGACATCCCCTCTGTCAGGGGTTTAAAGTTCCAGCTCCTGGCCCATTCTTCCCTCCTCCAACATACACCAGGCTACATCTCAGGCCATCAAGGAAACACCACTCTCTGCATTTCACTGTGAGAACACTAATTTCTACAGTGCTGCTCCTCACCTGAAGAACTGTTCTCCAGCCTCTTCTGAGAAAGCTGATAAGGGATGGTTAATCTGCGTTGTTGATCACCAGCTGGATCAGCCGTTGTTGGAGGTCGTAATAGTTAAACAATCACTTTTCAAACTGATTAGCTTAATGCATCAAAAAATCAGAGTGTTTTCTTTAAGAAAACCATCAAAAAGGCAAACTTTCATATATTTTCCTTAGATGAGAAGTTTCTTCATGGTCCCTTGATTCCCTGAGAAGCTGGCTAAGGCTTCTGCTGATTATACACTTTAGGACCCATTAGAAAATCACTATGGTTTAAGTATTCTTTCTCCTTCTAGGCCCAAGCGAACAGAATCTCTCACCTCAACTCACACACACCATGGTGAAGGCTCCTGCCCTGCCGAGGAGCCTTCTGTCTGCACCCCTGCCTGGGAGAGACACCACTCCCCAACAGCTGCAGTGATGGCATGGGGCTGGAGCTGGAGCACCATCATGCAGGTCTGCTCCCCCCCCCCAGCCCTCCTGGACACCTTGGTTTCCTGAGCAGGGAGAGGACAGTGGGGCCTTGGAGTTAGAGCAGGGGCAGGAAGACCCGACACGCAAAGTTGGCTGAGGGCTCCCAGCAAGCAGCAGCAGAGCCAGAGAGGTAAGGGGGCAGGAGGACTGGGGGGGGGGGGGGAGGGTTAGATCTCCTCCTTTTTGCAAAGCAATCCCCCTGCAGTGAAGCAGCAGAGTCTACCAGGCAGACTGGGTGCTCATGAGCCTGTTCTGCCTCATTCTGTGTTCAGGCATTAGTTTTTACACATGACAGGGAGCACTGAGCCTTTCAGGGTTCAGCAGCCTAGATTTTAGCAAAATTAATCAGATATTATTTTTGCATCCTTAAAATAAAAGAATATTCTTTATTTCTACTTTGTTTTACATTCTTTCTCAATTTGTAAGAAGCCTTTCTAGCCACACTGTTCTACCAATCTGTATCTGCCAAGCTGTCATGAAATCACCTCATTAAAATCAATAAGGAGAGAAGACTATTTTTGTGACAATTGGTAAGAGAGTCTGCTTTTACTTCAATATTTTCTCAGTGCTGTTCCACACCTGATAAATGGGACTACACGCAATGCTATTGCATGCATACAGCTATTCTATTTCTTTTTCTCACATCTTTTTTCCCTCAAATGCTTTAAGGAAGATCTAGTGAATAAATGACAATAATGGAGGCCAAAAAAAACCCTTTTAGTTTTCTCTGTTGTCTATTTAAGCCACTGGAGAAACAACACCATTAGTACAATGTTTGCATGCTCCTCCTGCAATTGCATCAAAATTGAAAGAAGGAAGATGGAACCTTTCCGGACCTGGTTCATAAGAACCATTAATCTTGAAGATTACATCTAATTACTAATTGTGTACTTGGTGCCTCAGCACATCCAAAGAATATGTCTATGGAATTAAAGATTAAAAACTGAGAAAAATAAGAATGTGGAAACTTTCCACAGTTATTCAGAGACTATTACAAGAAGCTGAAGCAAAACCTGCACGTGTCAGTGGAATTATTGAGTAATATTTTGCCTATGTCAGTGTTAAGTGACTCAGATTTGTTACTATAACAGTGATAAACTCAGCTCTTGTATTTCATTTGTGATCAGCAAATCTCAAAGCACTTGAGATTTTTCTGCGTGTATTTTTCTGCCTGTGCTAAACCAAAGTGGTGTCTAGACAACATGGGAATAATAGATTTCAGTTCTCTTCTTGCTTTTATCATTTTTATCATTTTTATGAATCTGTTCCTCCAGGCTATGTTTTTGTTGAAGTCAATATGATCCCTGGGCTTTGCTGATAGTCACACAGAAGATCATTACAGGGCTTCACCGAAGTTCACATTTCTTTGCAGTGCTATGAAGATGATGGTGTCCTCTTTGTCAGTGTAGCTCAATGCAGAGGAGGAATTTATTGACATGGTGCCTCCTACAAGCTGTTTTTCTTTCCTGTGCTGTTTCTTCCAGTTTGGATGTCCTTTACCGTCCTTTCCCTGCCCCCAATATTTTCAGTAGGCACTTGTGTCATCTGTGAAATGGATGTCCTGCAGTGCCCACAAGGCATGCTGCTGGGTGTGGAGAGCAGTTTTTTCCACTTGACTGCACTGATATTGTAGGACAGTAAACTTCAAAAAATTAGCTCGAGAAAGGAAGACCTTCCAAGAAAAGCCTTGAGAATGAGTTCCAGCAATGTAGAGAAGGCTTGCAGTACCAGCGATCTCTTGAAAATTCAGTAAGTCCTATCTGCAACAGTTAAGATGGTGATGAAAGGATGCAATTGAAAAAAGCCTTAAAAATCAATGCTCAGTCTTTGTCTACTGCACATCTTGACTTCTAAAAGCCTCCAGGTATGTGTGCTCTAGAGATGAAATTGGAAGGTAATTTGCCTGCCAAACTTTGAAAAATGAACTCTGATCACCTGAGAGCAGAAGCAACAGGAGTTGGTAGTGATAAACCACATTTAAGACTGCTGACCTAAAGAGTTGTCTTATAGTAATGTGATAATTTGGTTTTGCTACCTTTCAAGAAGAATTAGTTTTTGGATAATTGTTCTGTACCGATACAACTTAGGTAGTGTATTAGGTGTTTGACAACAGTAAGTTTAGATTGTTGTGCCAAAGAGGTTGCTAGACTAATGATGTTTATTGGCATGCTCATGACAAATCAACATTGTCTTCCATATATGCAGATGATTTTTAATGAAGGAAGGACCAGATCCTTGGTTGCAGAGTGAAATGTTCAGAGATCAGGCAAAAAAGGTGTAAAACCAGCTAAAACACAATTTTGTGGTGCTCAAATCTTGGGCTATGCCTGATGCACCCAAGAACACAGAAAGAATCTGCGATGCTGCACTGTTGTGGTCCAGGTCCCTCTTCCATGAGCCTGTGGGAGAGCAGCCTTCCTACGCAGCCTAATGGCATGCATCCTCCTTTCTCAAGGACTGTGGCCTGCCTACTCCACCCTCCCAGAGTCTCCTTCATTGTCATTCAGGTTAAGGGAGTGGCTTGCAACAGCCATTTGTGTGGTTTGACTCTTACAAGCTCTCATACACAAGGAACATTTATCCTGTCCAAAGTTAGACCCCAGCATTTGACCAGATGGAACATGCCCTAAATGCCACTGGATTTTAACTGTATCACCATTCACTGTGAAGGGAATCTGAGCTGAGTAACTGAGATGTAGACATCTCAAATTAGTGGTATGTTTCATACCTCAACTTCATAAAATACTAGTTTGGAGACTCCTGGTAAACGGAGCAAAGCACTAGAAAATTTTCAGTCATTACAGGAATGAGCAATCATATATATATACACATCTCAAGAGTTTTACTAAGGAATGGTAAGGATCTTTGATGTTTCTCATTTGCTTTTCTTACATTTGCTTTCCCTGCTTACATATGATTCTCAATCAATTTTTAGATTTGAAATTTGTAATATTACGCAATTCATTTCAGGCTAGAACTCTGTATAAACATCAGTATTTTCAGATACCAAAAGAAAAAAACAGTGTACTATCTAAAAAGTCTGATTTTTCTAAGGCACTGGCTTGAACAAAATGTTCTCCTCATTTTTTTTTTAATCTTGCATAACTGAAACTATTTTTTGCCATAGACTTTGGCTTCCTTAGATAGCCTGTGGTGCTGCACTTCATAATAATCACATTTCTATTTTAGTATTTTGCTGTCAATCTTAATCTGTGCAAGTGGTCTCTTTTTGGGTCAGTAGTGAACAAGCACAGTCAGAACTCGCTATTGTGTAAAACACGATGTTCAGTAGCTCAGAATATAGCTCATCGTTAGCAGAGAGGTAGTGATTTATCCAAGCCAGGAACAGAACATGTATTCTTGCTTTTGATCTCTCGCCCAGAGCATGAAACTGGTATTTTGCACAGGTTAGGGGTTTTTTTCTGAATATGAACATTTTATACATGCTGAAGCCTGTATTTTCATACAAAATGCAGCAGTAAGGGATATTTAGATGACCGTGAAGTCTTGATGAATGATGGCTCTCCCCATTCTTCGGAACAGTCAGAATTAATATAAAATAAAATGACATCCACCTTGGATTTCAAGCATTGCTCTGAGTCAGCCAGCTGAGGGTGTGTTTCGAACAGACACAAAGATGATGAGCAAAAGCACTGTGCCTCTGCTTTTCCAAATAGCTATGTGAAAGGTCATTCTGTAAACTGTATGCAGCTGTCAGGCATGCAGGGCAGTATTCAGTCCTGTGTCTCCCGGAGGGTGATCCCAACCGATTTTCATTTTTCTCATTTCCGGGCTGCCCCTACAGCTGCAGAGTAGATTTCAACAGAGCCCACCAAGACTTTCCTGCAGACCAGCCTCAGAGCTACACAGAACCCACACTCTCCAACTGTAATACAGGAGAGCTGCAAGCTGCATTGTAGCTTCCTGTCATCCCTTTTGGGAGAAAAATAATTGGAGCACTGCGGGGCAGCCTTGAGGACACCGGGACGGCACTACGTGACCCCACCGCAACGGGGAGCAACGGCACACGGCGCCTGAGGCAGCACGCATGCGGCAGCCAGGCAGCGGTACTGCCCGTACGCGACATAACGCTCACCACTCGCTCCCCTGACTCAGGCACCAGTACAACAATGGGCGACCTAACGCATGCGCACTGCAACGGGCTGTGCTCACCGCTGCCCTCTCTTGCTCACACGCCAGAACTGCAGCCAGTGGGCTCGCGCATGCGCGCTGCTGCCTGCCTCCCCCCTCCGCTGCTCACAGGGCGACCGGGAAGCCCGTGGAGAGTGGGTACGGAGACCGGTAGCCCAGCCAGCAGGGCCCTGCCATTGCTAGCCAGGCCCCAAGCTCTGCATGAAGCCTCGCTTGACTGGTTGGATCCCTCCACCTTGCTGACTGCCGCCATCGCTTGCTCACGGCGCAATAGTGCCACCTGCAGGTGCACGCATGCGCAGCGCTGCCGCCCTGCTCGCTACTGCCCTCTCTCGCTCACGACGCAGTACTGCAGGGAGGCGCTGCACGCACGCGCACTGACGTGCGCGAGCCAGCTGGGCTGCGGCCCCTGGCCCCTCCCGCTCGGCCCTTGCCTGCGCACGTGCAGTTCTGGGGAGCCCTTCCCCTGCTGCCCACCCGCGCTGCTGGTGGCCGGCGCATGCGCGGTGTGCGCGAGCAGCATGGCAGCGCGCAGGGATGCTGTTTCCTCTCGGCGGCCGGGGCTGCCGGGGGCACCGGTGAGGCAAGCGCGGCCCTTCGGGTGGCCACGGGTGGTGGGCTGTCTCCTGCTGGCTGGGGCCGTCGCTGCCTGAAGGCACAGGTGCGGGCCGAGAGCGTGGGGGCGTTAAGATACAACACTTAGATAAGTTGTCATGGCTGAAATTGAAGCGGCCAGAAAGATGTGAACAAGCTGAAGCAATAACATCAAATGGATCCAATCGAAAGCGGTCTCCATCCTCCAAACAAGAGAAACTCTGTTCCTCCTGGTGAGGAAGGGACACTACTAATAGTGATCAGGATTATAGAGCACCAACACATAATGCAAGGTCTGTGGGTGTAACAGAAAGTATGCTACATGCATTATGTTTGTGTGTATGTGCCTTTGTGTATCTATGAAGCATTATGTTTTAAGAGCTGAAACCTACCAAGTTAGTGTCTTAGGTAAGTGTCAATAGTCGATAGTCAAGTGACCAGAGTTACCAAAATGAGAAAGAGAAGTGTCTAAATTGTAAAATTAAGAGATCATTTTCAATAAAGCTCAATTAGTGCAACCACAGGTTAATTATGTAGGAATGATATTTGAGGAAACAGGAAGATAGATGAAGAGAGAAAAGGTTAAAGCTTTGTGGAATAAAGGCTTCTTCTCATCAGTTCCAGCTTAGAGCAGTTGTAGGAGTATTTAATTTCTTACAGCCGTGTAAAGTAGTTCTGGTATCAGCAGACTGTAGTGGAAATTACTGGAAAGGAGTCAGGAATGAAGCTGGAATGAATTTCATTAAACTGAAAGAAGTGACTGTAAAATCTCCTGACCTAAAATTCCCAGGACAAAGAAAGCCTTTTGTACTAAGGATTTCCACATCCAGTGATTCCGTGGGAGCAGCACTGCTACAAAACAGCAGTAAGGGGAAAGTGGGTGCCTGTAGCATCGGCCTTACATCTCCTTTAGGGCCAGAACAAAAATTCTCTGCCTGTGATAAAAGCTGTTGATCAGTGATCTGGGCTCTAACTGCCTTTGAGGCTTTTACCTTTGATAGCAGGGTTGCAATCCAACATGCTCAAACCCCTCTAAAGTAGCTAATGCCAAAGAAGTGAGTAGGCAGCAGAGTAGCCAAGTGGCACAGTGGGCACTGATATTAACGAGCAGGGGGTTACTGTGCAAGTGTTACAAGAAGTGCATCTTCTGAATTGAACGAGGGGCAGAGCACAGTTGTACCAAAAATGTGGACACGGAAAGTTTCTGAAAGATTAACTTCCAGCAACGACTTAGTCTAACTTCCCTCTCACAGCAAGCCCAAATGTCATGATAGCCTGCAAAATGGGGTGGGGGAATGGTGTTTCTGGCTTGCATATTCTTATTTATCTTGTTTGTGTCTATTAGATCAGCTTTTATGCTCATTACTAACTTTGATTTCTTACAATTTTCTGCAAAGCTTTGATTTTTTTTCTTGCTTTCCTTTTTGCTTTTTTAGGGCAGCGGATTTTACCATGCCTCCATCAACAAGTGCTGGCTGAGAAGATCATAATGTGAACACAGATTCCTGAGGCAAGGCCAAGGAGCTGAGATTCGCAGCTGGCCAGAAGAAAATTGCTTGGGAGCTGTTGCTAGCCTTGAGCTATAGGTGCTAGTGCATATGGCTCACTTTTTCGGACTCAGAGGAGTTTTCTTCAGTTGTAGAAATTTTAGCTTGGCTTTATACCCTGTAGTAATGATGTTTTTGTGTTTGTAAATTCTGTTAATCCTAGGCATTCAGAACATCAAGGAAAGACTATACACTGCCATAAGAAATATAAGCTACCACCCTCAGGCCTGAAGCCTTGCCTACCTATTTCGAGCTGTATTTTGGTCTGTTTACCTGAAATAACCAGTGATGCCTACAGTAAGAATTTTCATGGCTGATAGCTAACCTGTGACCTAACGTGTGTTTGCCTTGCTTTGCTTAGTCTGACTGCTCAATGTGATAACCCCAGAATAAAAATCGTTACAGTGCTTAAGGGAGCGCAGGGATCTGTGTGCCCAGACTGGGGAACTGCAATTAAAGCTTTGAAAAAATGCTCTAAAATGAGAATCATCCAATGATCTTGGTAGTTTGATTCATTTGCAGGATAATCCTCCAAGGGCAGCAACCTGAAGAGAAGCAGCTCGACCTGTTTTGTTGATTTCAGTGATGCTGTTTTAAGGAAGCATGTAAGTACAGAAGAGGCTTGGGAGGGGTAGCAACCAAGAAAGGAAAGAGCAAGGGAGAGTGAGAGAGTGAAAAAACTAAGTGCCACAAGTACTGAAGTTGTTAAGGGCTGAGAGAACTTGAGTTTAAGAATGCACATATGAAGGATCCCCACTTTGACTCCTGTCTGTAAGCCCCCCCACACAGAGTGTCCTGCAGATGCCCCCCAAAAGCCCCCAGTTCCCATAATCCTTCCACACCACCACCACCAACCTTAAAGTCCCTAGACCTAAAAGACACCCTAAATGCTGCCCCAACAGCACCAACCACCCCTGTACCCAGACCCCCTGTGACCCCAAACATCTACCTTCTTCTATGTGTCAGTCCTAGCTTCCCAGTGACTGCAGAGACACCTGTGCCCTCTCAGTCCCACATTGTGGAGAAACTGCATGGATGTCCTGTTATCCCTGTGCAGCCTCCTTGGGGACCAGGCAGGGGCATGGATGCCCCCCACAGACCTCCCTACAGCTCTCCAGCACCCCCAAGGGACCCCCTACTTGTCTTGCAGCACCTTCTGGCCCTGTCCCAGTAAGACAAGCACAAACTAGCACTTTATTCTCAATTAGCCCAGATGTCATTAGATTCAATTAGGGTAAACAGCAAGTCCCTGCTGGATGACCCTGCAACGCCCTCAGCTTCAGCATCCCTGGATACTGATGTGGCTCTTCCAGAACTCGCACCGCACTGGGGTTCTCCTCGCTGCATCCAACAAGAGTGCAAGTGACCTCACAGATCCCAAATGCCTCCAAACCCTGTCACAGGGCCCTAAAAACCCTGCTCCAAAGTTCCGTGCCCAAGAGTCTCCAAAGATCCCCAGACCTGCCCCAGGGTCCCAAAACACCCCAAATCCTGCTTCAGGGCCCCCAGAGACCTTCCTCCAAATCTTACCCCATAGCTCCCAACTCTCCAAACCTGCCCTGTGGCCATGGAACACCCTAAATCCTGTTCCAGGCCCCACCAAAGACTGCCCCCAAACCCTGCCCAATAGCTCACACCAATGCCCAGACACCTCCAAACCTGCCCCAGCACCCCAAAGACCTCCGCCAAAGACCTATCCCTCTGACTCCCTATCCCTGTTTTCTCTCCCTCCATCCCTCTGTCTGACTTCCTCTCCCTCTTTTCCTCTTTCAACTCTTATGACTGGCTCTTCATTCTTCTCATTCTTTTCCTATTGCTCTGGCAGGCTTCCTGTCCCACTCATCTGCTCCCCATCCCTTTGTCCTCCCCTACATCCCTTTCTCTCCTCTTCCATTTCTCTGTCCACCTCTCCATCCCTCTCTTCCACTACCTTCCCCTCTGTCTGATTCTCCATCCTTCTTTCACTCCTTGTCATTCTGTCCTGCTCCCTGCCCCTCTCTTTGTGTCCCCATCCCTCTCTCTGCCTCTCCATCCCTCTTTTTCCTTTCCATCCAAGTGCCTATCTCCCCATCCCTCTGTCTGTCTCCTCATTCCTCTGTCCAGCTCCGCCTCTCTCTTTTCCTTTCTTTATTCTGTCCAGCTCCACCTCCCTCTTTTCCTCTCTTCTGCTCCATGGCCATCTGTCCAGCCCTCCCTCCCCCTCTTTCTATCCCTCGGTCCAGCTCCCTGTCTCAGGTCTCTATCCTTCTCTTTCTTTCTCCATCCCTCTGTCAAGCTCTTTAGTCCTCCTTTTCTCTCTTTTGCTCTTTATCCCTCTGTCCAGCTGAAGGTCCTCATTCCTTTGTGTTTTGTCTGGTGTTGCAGGTGGCAGGAGATGGTTCCCTCAGCAGAGATGATCAGCAGCAAGCAGAGGGTGCCATCAGTTTGCCAGATTCAGGTCATGTCAGACACCTCTACAGTGACTGCACGCTGGCATTGAGCCCAGTTTTCTGTTGGATCTGTCTTCATGTAAACTAGTATCTTCCCTGCATCAGTCTCACTCTGCTCATCTTCCTCCTGTCTGCAGCAGCAGCCTGCACTCAACTTTGCATTCTGACACACTGCTGTGTCACAGGGCTTTCAAGCAAGGTCTGTTTGACTTGGGCCACTTGTGTTTCCTCTTAGGCAGCCTCAGCAAATGAAGCAAAACCATCTTCCCATCATTGTCCAGGCCAGAGTCATTAGCTCAGTCTCTTCAGAGTTTGGACTTTTTGAAGGCTGTAGTTTTATCCTGTCTTGGCTGGATTCTGCTTTCTGAGTGGTCTGGAGGTGACTGAAGACTTTGGATGGCATGAGTGTTTTGTGCCTGTGTTTTCTGTGGGAGAAAGGCTATGCTGAGTGGAGAAGTGCAGAGGGGTGTGGGTGGAGGGCAGAAGAGGTGGCTTGGGTGGGCTGGCTTTCTCCACAGCTGGAGGCTCTGTGGAGATCTACCGCCAGCCATGGAGGACAAGCTCTGACTTGCAGCGTAGCCACAGCTGAGTTCTGGAACTCCATCATATGTGAGCAGGGCTGGGAAGTGGATAGTGGTTGTCCCCTAGGTGGTTATAGGTGTCCCTGCCTGTGGATGTTTGCCTATGGAGCTGAGAGAAACAAAAATACTAATTGTGTGTAATGCAGATGAACTGGTGCTTGTGGTGTTTCAGGTAGGTTCAGTGCAGTTAAATTGCAGCTTAATGCAGTCCTGTGGAGTGATTCTTGCATATGGTCATGTTTGAGTGTTAGCTAAATACAAGCTTATAAACAGCAACTGTAACATGTTTCTTGATCGCTTTTAGGACCCCTGTAGTTTGTTCAGAACACGTCCTGAGGCCTTTACTGTGCCCCAGAGCAGTCTGTGGGTATTTTAGGCCCTCTTAGCACCCCTCCAGTCCCCTCAGAAGCCCTCCAGAGGCCTTCCTTGTACCCCAGAGCTTTTAATTTGGCCTTCTGGCCCCCTTAGGACCTCTGTGGTCTGCACTGGACCACTGCTGAGGCTGTCATTGTGCTCCAGAGCCCTGGGTTGGTCCTTAAACCCCTTTAAAAACCCTCTAGTCTGCTCTGGATACCTCTTCTGGCTTTCCATGTGGCCCGCAGCCATTTTTTGCGCCTCTAGCCCTATTAGTGCCCCTCTAGTCCCCTCAAAGCTTTTTCCTGAGGCCTTCCTTGTGCTGCAGGGGATTTTTTTTTTTTTTTTTTTTTTTTTTTTGCCCTCTAGCTCTCTTAGGACTCCTCTAGTCCTCTCAGAAGCTCTCTGGAGGCTTTCCTTGTGCCCTAGAGCATTTTTTTGGCCTTCTGCCCCCCTCAGGACTCCTCTAGCCTGCACTGGACCATTCCAGTGGCCTTTGTTTTGTCCCAGAGCATCCACTGAGATGCCTGAGGTGCCAGGTGGGCCAACCCAAGAAGGCCCTCAGGCCTCCTGGCCCTCCCAGGGAATGTGATGCCACTCCACTGGCCCACAACAAGGCCGCTTACCTTCACTGCAGCAGAAGCCCCCCTCAGTATGCTGGTGCCGCTGTGCTTGCCTCCTCCACCTAGATGCAGAGCTTTTGGATGCCCTTGAGAGCTGCTCAGTGCCAGGCAAAGAAAAAGGAGGAGTGAAGCCATCAGTGGATGATGCTAGACAACAGCCTTCCAAGAAATAAGCCCCCTGTGCCCCAATGGCTCCTGGCCTGGGCACCCCCTTCCTGCTGCACCAGGCGGAACCACCTGAAAGGGCCCTTGGGATTCTCTTATCTCACCCAGGTGCTCACACACAGGCCTGGCACTTGGCTGTTTACCTCTGCTGCAGTGGAAACTCCCTCTTCTTGCTAGTGTGCTTGCCTCCAAAGTGAAGGTGCATGGGCCTGGGACGCCCTCGATTGCTACTCGCTGCCATCACCCATGTCCAGCATGCAAAAAAAGAGGAGCGAGGCCATCAGTGGATAAGGCCAGTCCCAGCCCCCCAAGAAACAAGACCCCCATCAACTAAAGTCCCCAGCCCTAGAGCTAACCCTGTCTGCTGCCCTGGGGGACTCCATTGAGACCCCTGATGCCACCAGGCGGGACCAACCAAAAGGGCCCTGGGGACTCTTCCCTCCCTTCGTGTACACAGCCAACTGGCATGGCACGCAACTGCTGACCTCTGAGGCAGCAGAGGCACCCCCACATGCCAATGCTGCTGGCATTGCCTCTGCAGTGCACAGCCACACAGGCCCAGCATGCCCTCGGGAGCTGATGGCCGCTGCAATGCTCATGCACCATGCAAAGCAAAGCAGCAAGGAGACCATCAGTGGCCACTGAAGGGCTACAGCCCCCTGAGAAAAAATACCCCTGTGACCAAAATTCCCTGCCCCAGAGGATGCCTTTGCCACTGCCCTGGGGAACTCCATCAAGATCCCTGAAGCAGCAGAAGGCACCAGCCAGAGGGCCCTGGCACCTCTCCCAAACCTCCCCACCATGCCCTCAGGCAGTCGAAGGCATAGCTCTTGGCAGGCTTTCCTTTTCCCTGCCTGTCCTGATCCAATATCGGGAGGGTTTCGTTACGATCCCAAGGACGAGATTAAGACGCTATAACTGGTCAAATATCGTACAACCTCTTAACTTTATTTTTCACAAAGTGGGGAGAAAAGGTGGGGGAAGGGTGAAGGGGAGAGGGGAACAAGGGCAAGGGGAAGAGATAGAGAAAATTGGGAAAGGAGAAAAGAAACTAACTACCACCACTCCGAGTCCGATGATGTTCCGCTGACTCCGTTCGAGATCTTCAGTCGTTGCAAGCCCCCCTTATTCACACAGTCTGCGGGTTTTATAGGTTCTTGCCTCGCCTCTGGGAGGTGCTTCCTCACTTCCCATGCAGATTAGCTGTCATGCGCAGTCCGCCCTCTCGGAACCTTCCAGAAACAGGCTGGGGGCTTCTGGGGGTCTCTTGTTCATGCTCAGATCGCATATGTGTACGTGCGAGTCATGCCAGACATGCTGTTCCCCTAGAAGCCGCCTTCTGCCCTTTTTGCACCTTTTTTTTCTGCATAGGCACATGAGGTTGTTTACCTCTAAAGTGTGAAGAAGATGGTTTCTTTAGTTCGAGTCAGGATGGTCAATGCCAGGAAATGGCAGTGCAGCAGCAATGTCGAGACAAAACCGCATTTAGTACCGGTTCGCTACACTCTCTGCCTTGAGTCTTGTTAAAATCAGTTCTGGTGTAAGAGTTGTCTCTTGGGAACCAGACAGACGTTGGGCTAGGATTCCTAAATGAAGGAACCGCCTTGCATGTTGGCTGCACATCCTCATTTTGGGACTGGCATATATGTGCAAATAAAGTGATTCAAATGTAGAATACCCCCAGACTTCTTTTTATGTCCGAAAGGAAAGCATAAGCATCTGCTAGTGATGGGTAGAGCACACAGACCTTAGAAGACATGGCAACAAAACTTTAATTTACAGTCATTTGCCCTTCTTTGTATGAGAGACTTTGAAAGGGTAGAGTACAAGAAAAATGCTGTGTGTATTCAGCGCTTCTGTAGAGCAAGGTAGGAAAACGTTAAGACGTGCTCTCTTCTACGCAGTGAAGTATAAGATTATTTAGTAATCACCATTCTACAGGTGTCAACTTTTGCTGAATGGTAACTAATGTTATTTTAAGACATTTCTGGATATTTGTATCAATAATTTCATGATCGCAATATTCTCTACTGAGGAGTGCCTTGCCCCTCAAAATTATGCACTTCTTTTCAGTTGGAGCATTTGAGGAGCCCAGTGTTCAGTATCACAATCACCTTTCACCCTTAGGTGAAGCACCTGTAAGACCTGATCTAGCAAATTAATATTCCTGTTTTCAAATGGATCTGTGAGAGGAAGAGAAAGACTCTGGAGTTGGTGCTTAAAAACTTAAGTAAAGATCATATAGAATTATTTATAGAAACTAACTTGGACAGCTGCTGCTCTGATTATCTTGTGGGACTCATTAAGGCCCTGTTTGACATTCAAATAAATTCTTCTATCTAGTGGCAAGAAGGAAAGAAAATATGTACTTTAAAGAAATTACAGGATTTAGAAATGAAGATGAAAGATTCAGAACTATCTTATAGTTACTTTCTCCTCCCTCTGCTCTCTTATAAACTGGAAATATTATGACAAAGATGTACGGTGGCCTCTGATGTACTGCACAGAAATAAATGAGAAAGTTAATTGGGGAAGCACTGTATTGTACACCTGAAAGAAGAGGAGTAAAACAGGAATGAGAGAATACTGTAGCACTTTTGAGTCCAGGTCTACCAATCAGAAGTTAGCATTATAAAGTCAAACTTCAGCTGTATTTCAGGTGCAATTTTATTTCACATGCAATATTCAGTAAATGACTGAAGAGGGCTGCTGCTTTCAGAGACATGTGCAGCCTATTAAGAAGGCACATTGCAAATCCTGTGTATTTTTCTAGGGAAAAAAAAAAGTATTGAGAGTAGCATAAGTGGGTGAAAAACAAAAACTGGCAGATTGAAGGCTCAGGAAAGAGGTTCTACTTTTTACCAGCTTATTATGTGAATTTTATATTTGTTTTTGTGCTGGTTGTATGCCCAAGAAAGATATATTTTATAAATACAAATAATGAGGAAAAACAGCACATTGCAGTATCTTCATCTGTTAGATGAAGGTAAATTCTTCTCAGAAACAGGCTCTCATTTTCCAGATGTGTATTAAGGTGTTGACTTTGACCAATAGAAACAATTTTAGTTGTACTAATATTTGAAGATAAATACAATAAAGACTGAGATGCACTGATATTGTAGTAACTAGGCTGACTAGTACCATACATAGCTATCAGAAACCAACAGAAGTTTCCTCTTTAGTTTCATTTGATAGAGGTTTGTATTGCCTGGCATCTTGCTTTGAAATTTAGCTGGAAATGAAGCTCAGTCAAAAAATCATTAGACAAGATTCCAGCTGGTCCTATTTTCTTACACAAGACTTTCTCTCTACTTCATAATTTCTGCCCTATCACCCTAAATAAGTAACATGTCATATCCATGTTGCCACACTGCACTTGCTGGACTGAAGAAGTAACGCCTTTTAGCTAAACAGTGATATTCAACCTGTCACTAATTTCTAATTCTACCTATATGTTTCTATTGGATTTCCCAAGGGTCACTCCCTTATACATCTGCTCAATCTCTGTCTGAACTGGCTCCCTGGAAATGAACACATGAACTTCGTGGCTTAAGTATTAGAAAAAGTGAAAGGAAGCAGGCAGCAAAATAGTTGGTAAATAATCAGAGAAAAGGCAAAACAATTAACCGCTCTACACTGGTTAAGCTCGGAGAGCTTTTTCTTATCTTGCATTTCGTCTCTGTATGCCTCTCAAATGCTTAACTACTCCAAAATTATTTTTTCTTTGGTAATTAACTGCAGGAGCTGTGCACATTGATCTGCAGGATCTCTTTTTTTGGGGGGGTTAACATTGGGTAAGTATTATCTGTTCATTCTGACAGCTGATCTATGACAAGAAATCAGCTGCTATCATTCCTGTGTATTTCTCTAGGGCTCAAAAGGAAACATTTCACCTGAAATATTCTCATACAGATTCCAGAATTTTTCTTTACATCTGACACTGTCTTATGCATTCTGGCCCTCTGAAAAATCACAAGATTTTTTTTTCCACAACTTTTATACTTGAATAAATAGGAAACGCCTATGTCTTCAACACACCTGCAGTTACATCTGCAGTAACGACTGCAGATACAGAGGTGCTACAGCAAGGAGGTTATGTGTCTACTGACATGTCATGCCATGAAATTTGATTTAGTTTGGTCAAGGAATCTGATACTTCCTTTTTATTGAGGATGCTCCTAGAGGAATATCTTTTGCTTTAGGAACGCCCTTATCTGCTGTGTGATGTGAATCAATCCTCTCTTATACCACACCCTCTAATTTGCCTTTCCATATCTATTTATTTGGCTATTTCTTTTGCTGAAAAAGCTTCTCTGAGAATCACAGTAAGTCTTGTTTCTTTACTGCTGATCAGGGACACTGTCTGCCTTGGAGTCACGATACCCTACTGGAAACTACAGACTCATAGTGAAAGACTTCTCTTTACCTTAGATCCATGTGGGCATTAATTTCCAAAGATAAAAAACCCTTTCCCTACCAAAGCATGTTTCCTAACTCCCTGCAATGGCACTAGGAAATCATACACTGCCCAGCATAGCAGCTTAGCTTCTCTCTAGTTTTCAGCTACGTTTTGCAAATAAAGGGGATCTAGAGCAGACACACCTCCACGCACAGCCATACTCCTTCCCATTATTAGCCCTGTGCAATGAGCCCACCCCATCAGGTCCTCATTCACTCTGTATCAAAACATCCTGGGAGGGATGTGACTCCATCAGGCTTCATCCTTATTGTCCATGTATTGTATGACTATCAGGAAAGACTTCAAAATGATAGTGGAAACAGTTCAGATCCTTCTCTGGAAAAAGAAAAGGAGATCCTGACTGTAGTTTATGAGCATCAGTTCAAAACAACTGATTACATTTCATAAAGTAGAATTAATTATGCACCTGCTCTCCAAAAAACAAACTATTTTCAACAATTTGCAAGCCATACTGATTTCATATTCCTCATGGAAAGGCCGTGAAGGACTTTAAAGAGACATCTATAGAGAAGCTGTACCTACCAGAAAACAAAGCACTGACTGTTATACTCCCAAAATACTAGAGAAATCTAAGCAGTTCATATTGGAGGAGGGTGTCTTCTTCCTCTTTATGGAATGCAGAAATTTCAAAGCAGAAAGTGATTTCTAAAATGCAAGTGAAAAAAATGATAGGATAGCCTAAATCAGTAATTCAAGATTTGCAGACTGAATCGATCACAGAAGTAGGTATTCTCATGAAAACAGTATGAGAGAGAAATAAAGAAAAACATTGCAAAAAAGAAAAGAAACACATAAAACTAAACACTAGTCATATACATTAATCTATTGACTCTATGAGTTACAATAATTAGCCCACAGCAATATGAGATGAGTATTAATCTGTCATCAGTTTTAAGAATATGAGGAGGGCTGACCAAGTTCCTAGGTAATGACCACTGACCACACAATTGTCTCTTGTATCTGGATGAGATAAAGCAAGAGGAGCATAAAATATCCTGAAGGATGTTAAAAGTAGCCACTTAGTAAAATAGCAAAGAGCATTGGAAGGAGGCGAGGAGATATAATCAGTAACCGAGGTAGCTAGGAAGAAAGTCTGGTGCGGGAAAAATTCTCAGTGACCCTTCTGATGCCAGGTGCTTATAAAAATAAGTAAAGACATCCTGGATTCCTTGGAAAAAGTCCTGTCTTTGTTTTCATGCCAATCTGCTCTAATGAGATTAAATTTTCTTTTGAAGCAGACGAGGTTAGATAGGGTATAAGGGCAGAAATTTGACTATGTCGAATTTGCAACTGATCTGCAGCCGCGGATGGCATCATCATTGCTCTAGATAGCGAGAGGCATGCATGCCTGCCCATTTCCCAACCTCGCCATAGGAATCGATATTGAGAGGTATCGATAGTTATCAATACCTCTCGATATCAATCCCTATGGGTAGGCCTCCATACCTCCGCCTCTCGCCATGCAACTCTAGCTTTCCATGCCACAATGATTTTGCTTTCCGCAAGTGCCAAACGCTATCAACATTGACCATTCTCCACATGCAGGCGCCTCGAGGAACACCCTTGTCCATACGGATGGCTTTGTAACAACATCTAGGGATGGCAATCCCTATCGAGAGCCATCAATCCTCTGTCTCCATGTCTAGACATCTATGGAGTGGTCCTATTGAGAGGTAACGAGACCTCTCCATCCCGAAACGCATCCACGGCTTTCGAGCTCCGGCCGAGTTTGCAAGCAGTGGGCAGTCACCGATGGCATCGTTGCTTGCTCTCCATAGTGAGAGGCATGCAAGCCTGCATATGGATATCGAAGCCTATCGATATGTCCCCAAACCACTCCTTGGCCGCAGGCATGCCTAGCTTTGGCTGTGGGGCCGATGTTGCTCTCGGAAGGCGACGCCGACCATCGACACCGACCGTTTTTCTCACCGACGGGCCTTGAGAAGTATGAGTATCCCTCGCTATTGGGAGGGCACCACATCCATAGCTATCGATCCCTCGCACTACGCAGTGATCCCTCTTGATCTCGAGAGGCCATGAGGCCGTGGATTTCCATACCTGCTTACTGGGATCCATGGCACTAGGTGACAATAGTTATCGGTAACTGTCGACATCCATCCCTGCCGAGAGCCATGGATACCTCTCGCTCGCGACAGCCAGCTGCGCCTTTCACTCTGGGGCCAGTCTTGCACTTGGGAGCCATGAAAGGGCATCGCTGTCGATCACTCTGAAGATGGAGCGGCATCGATGCCTGTCCAATTCCAGGCCTATTGATAGGGCTTGATATCGATATCAAAGCCTACTGATAGGTCCGCAAAGGGCTCCTTGGCAGCAGGCATGCCTAGCCTTGGCTGTGGGGCCCATGTTGCTCTCGGGAGGCGACGCCGACCATCGACACTGACCGTTATTCGTGTCGAAGGGCCTTAAGGAGTACCCATGTGCCAACCTCTCAGGAGAGCACCACATCCATAGCTATCGATCCCTCGCACTACGCAGTGATCCCTCTCCATCTCAAGAGGCCACGAGGCAGTCGATTTCCATACCTGCTTAGCAGGATCCATGGCACTAGGTGCCAATAGTTATCGGTAACTGTCGACATCCATCCCTGCCAAGAGCCATGGATACCTCTCGCTCGCGACAGCCATCTGCGCCCTTCATCCTTGGGCCAGTCTTGCACTTGGGAGCCATGAAAGGGCATTGCTATCGATCACTCTCAAGATCGAGCGGCATCGATGCCTGTCCAATTCCAGGCCTATCGATAGGCTTTGATATCGATATCAAAGCCTATCGATATGTCCCCAAACGGCTCCTTGGCCACAGGCATGCATAGCTTTGGCTCTGGGGCCGATGTTGCTCTTGGGAGGCGACACCGACCACCGACACTGACCGTTTTTCACGCCAACCGGCCTGGAGGAGTATCGATGTCCCAAGCTATTGCAAGGGCACCACGTGCATAGCTATTGATCCCTCGCACTACGCAGTGATCCCTCTCCATCTTGATAAGCCATGAGGCGGTCAATTTCCAAACCTACTTACCGGGATGCATGGCACTAGGTGCCAACAGTTATCGGTAACTGTCGACATCCATCCCTGCTGAGAGCCATGGATACCTCTCGCTTGCGACAGCCAGCTGCGCCTTTCACTCTGGGGCCAGTCTTGCTCTTGGGAGCCATGAAAGGGCATCGCTATTGATCACTCTGAAGATGGAGTGGCATCGATGCCTGTCCAATTCCAGGCCTATGGATAGACTTCCATATCGATATCTAAGCCTATCGCTAGGTCAGCAAACCGCTCCCTGGCCGCAGGCGTGCCTAGCCTTGGCTGTGGGGCCCATGTTGATGTCGAGAGGCGACGCCGACCATCGACACTGACCGTTTTTCATGCCGAGGGAGTATCGAAGTGCCGACCTCTCGTGAGGGCACCATGTCCATAGCTATCGATCCCTCGCACTATGCAGTGATCCCTCTCGATCTCGAGAGGCCGCGAGGCAGTCGATTTCCATACCTACTTACCAGCATCCATCGCACTAGGTGCCAGTAGTTATTGATAACTGTCAACAACCATCGCTGCCAAGAGCCATCGATACCTCCCGCTCACGAGAGCCAGCTGCAACTTTTGCTCTATGGCCAGTCTTGCACCTGGGAGCCATCAAAGGGCGTCGCTATTGATCACACTCAAGATCGAGCGGCATCGATGCCTGTCCAATTCCAGGCCTATCGATAGGATTCAGTATCGCTATCGAAGCCTATCGATACGTCCCCAAAAGGCTCCTTCTTGCAGGCATGCCTAGCTTTGGCTGTGGGGCCGATGTTGCTCTCGAGAGGCAACACTGACCATCGACACTGACCGTTTTTTACGCCGACAGGCCTTGAGGAGCATTCAAGTACCGACCTGTTGCGAGGGCACCACATGCATAGATATCGATCCCTCGCACTACGCAGTGATCCCTCTCGATCTCAAGAGGCCACGAGGCCATGCATTTCCATACCTTCTTACCGGGATCCATGGCACTAGGTGCCAATAGTTATGGGTAGCTGTCGACAGCCATCCCTGCTGAGAGCCATGGTTACCTCTCGCTCACGACAGCCAGCTGCACCTTTCACTCTGGGGCCAGTCTTGCACTTGGGAGCCATGAAAGGGCATCGCTGTCGATCACTCTGAAGATGGAGCGGCATCGATGCCTGTCCAATTCCAGGCTTGTCAATAGGCTTCAATATCGATATCAAAGCCTCAATCAAGCAACAGCAAGAGGGTCCCGGTTCCAGTTCATCTTCAGTTCTGGTTCAGTCTTCTGTCTTTGGTCGTCCCTGTTCGGGCGCCAGTTGCGGGAGATTAACGGACAGCACACCAATCAATATGATTAAATGCTGACACTTTATTAAGCCCAAATAGCGTCTTTTATATGCCTTAACCGTGATCACATGAATCAAACTATACAGTGATTGGTACATGATCATTTTGCATATCCATCTAAACAGTATATGATTGGATAGCATTTACTGTCCACGAGGAGGCAAAGAAACTCCCCTAAGCCCATAAGTTTCTCACTGAACATCTGGGAGTTGTTTTTCTCGTTCCAAGGACAGTTTCTCACCACATTGCATGCCCTCTAGTAACCTTACCGGTAGGCCACAAAACCTACTTTCACACTCTTCCTATTAGCATTAGGGCTGGATTGCTCACATGTCCGTTTTCCTCTGGAAAATCCTCCACACCACTCCTTCTCCGCAGGCATGCCTAGCTTTGCCTCTGGGGCTGATGTTGCACTCGGGCAGCAACGCCAACCATTGAAACTGACCGTTTTTCACGCCAACGGGCCTGGAGGAGTATCGATTTGGTGAAGGAGGGAAGGGAAGTAATATTCCACAGGCTTGGGGGGTGCGCTCTCCCCAAGACCAGGTCTCTTTTGTTTTCCAGGCCTGCTGTTGAAGCGCAAGAAGGGCTGTTGCTGACACCAGCCACGTCACAGAGGTGGTTTAGGACTCTGATGATTCTGAATGCTGATGCTAGCATGGGCATGGGTACTAAGAGTTGCTCTGGTAATGCTAACAGTGTGTGCACTAGGCCTCAGCTATTGCTTCTCAAAATTAACACAGCAATGTGTCTGGCAGCTGTGTTGTCAAATGGAACCGGCCAAGCCAGTGAATCTACCAGGCAGCATCTTGAAAATAGTTGAATCCTACCACCAAGGCATAAATTCAATGAGCTTATTAATGGAAGCCCTATAACAGCCTGCCTGCGTGTACCAGGGTCAGTGGATGAGGCTGAGCCTCCATCTGCTGAGCTTGAACGGCATCATTCTGCGCAGTTGGTTTTGGAGACTGCAACCGAGTCTCCAAAATGCAGATGCATTCCTCCCAAGCCTTAATACGCTTTGCCTTCGCATCGAGCCAAGCCAACCACACACCTCTTCTCAGCACCTCTCACTAGCAAATGAGAGGTGAGCAGCTTTCTTGCACACAATGCCTTTACCCTTGCCATCTTTCCCCATGTGGCCTCTAACTGATGCGTGAGCGCTTCTTTGCAAGCCCGCTTACTCTCAACCCACTGCTGGTTGAACTTTGGGTTCTTAGGGATGCCATGCCTCTGTAAAGAGCTTTCCAAAGGCCCCCATCTCCGCAAGCAACATCTCACTCCTGGCACCAGTAATGCTGCAGGATGACCAACTAGCCTTATAGTCCTGGCTCACATGGGTTTCATGTGGCACGAGGGAGGGGGAGAAGGAGATTTACTGCATGACTCCACAACTTCCTTTTAAAGAACTATACTTACTGCATGAGTTACAACAGTAGAAAGCAACAATTCTTCTCAAGAGAAAATTGGTTCAACTAGAAGGCTTAGTCTCCAAGGATAATTGATCTTACCCACAGGTTGCCTGAGGGCACCGCATACACTCAATCCCAGGGAAGAAACTGCAGGAGGGCATCCTCATCCCAAGGGTCTCCACAAGTTGGCTGACCCACTGGCACCCACATGAAGCCCAAGACAGCCTCTGGGGGCCACCCTATTTATACCCTTCAGGTGGAGGTGGAGTTGCTAGGCCAGGTGCAGTTTCTGCATGCAATCGCAGTCCCTAGCTGTTGGCTGCTGCGGGGTTCCACCTCTCCCCCATCGTTGTTATGATGATGGCGCCCACAGGCATGGGGGGACCCACCCACCCCCCCCCCAGTGGCAGGCGGGCCGCCTTATGCACTGAAGAAAGGTGTTTGAGTGGCTGCGGAAGACTTTCTTTACTCTTGCAGTGGTCATCCCAAGGAGAGAGCCCATAGCTCAGGTAAGAAGGAGCTCATTCCAGTCCACAATGATTACCACTGCCCCAGCTGTGAAAGCAGGTGTTGTCTCTCAAGGTCTTCACTAGGAGGCAAGAATTCCAGACTACCATAAGTAACACTGCCCCAGCAGTGAGCAGAGGCTTTGTCTCTCAGGGTCCTGGAGCCCAAGCAGGCCTTAGCTCAAAGTCTTGCCATCCTCCCTTTCAGAGTGTGAAGCACAGGGATGTAGATGGCTTGTAACTGGCACGAGATTGGGGGGGGTGCTGCTGGGAGCTGCTCCCTCTCACACGGACCCCTCCCCAGCTCCATCAACACCTTCCATCCATACCGTGTAGTTGTGGTGAGACCGCCTTTTACTTACGCAGGAGGCAGTTGTAACAGTGTCACGTGCTAGCCTTTCAGGGATGTGGCCGGTTGATTTTTAAGCATGTATCTTTAATTTGTGCTATACTGAATGTTCACTAATTTGACGAATACATCCAAAAGCAATGCAAGTGGCAACAGATAGGAGCACCACAGAACATAGAAAATGCAGGAAACTAGTTAAACTGTCAGGCGATTGTGCAATTGGAGGATAATGTCGCAGGTAACGGTCTCAGGCTGAAGTAGTGTCCAAATTAAACGGTTCCAGGTATGTGTTCTTTTCAGAATAGCCACGAGGTCAGCGGGTTGCCACAGAGATCCTCCGGGCTTTTTTCGTTTTAGAGACGAACCATGCAGGTGCTCGAAATGCACAGCCAAGTCCAGCCCAGGATTCCAGGCGCGATATGCTCCACAGTCTTTGCTGAAGTTTACTTTTCGGGGTTCTCCAGGGTAGGTCTCATCATCATCATCCTGGTGATGGCATGCACTCTCACAATTTGAGCCAAACTTGGCAGGTCTCGTTAAACACCAAGGTCTGCTAGCTAGCATTTTTGACCACAGGCCAGAATGGTGTCCGCTGTCCCAATCACTAGTGTCAGCTGCTAGCCCCCAAGGAAGAGAAGAACAAGGTCTAGAAGCCTTGCTAAGACAGCAATTAGCAGTACAAATGGTGGGGTGTCAGTCCAGCGCTGTGCAGGCCAGGAATCTTCGCAGTTGGCAGCCTACACAGAAAAGGTAAATGAGCCATCCTTCTTCCAGAGGTGGAGGAGGCAGTCTCCCCAGTCAGAAGGTGGGTGTGGATTTTTTTTGTTTTTTTTCTCCTTCAGGGCTGCCTCATCCACTGACCCTGGTATACGCAGGCAGGCTGTTATAGGGCTTCCATTAATAAGCTCGTTGAATTTATGCCTTGGTGGTAGGATTCAACTATTTTCAAGATGCTGCCTGGTAGATTCACTGGCTTGGCCGATTCCATTTGACAACACAGCCGCCAGACACATTGCTGTGTTAATTTTGAGAAGCAATAGCTGAGGCCTAGTGCACATACTGTTAGCATTACCAGAGCAACTCTTAGTACCCATGCCCATGCTAGCATCAGCATTCAGAATCATCAGAGTCCTAAACCACCTCTGCGATGTGGCTGGTGTTGTTGTCCAAAAAGCCAATTCGTTGCCCGGTGTGCAATAAGCCAATAATTACACACTCAGGAGAGACATTTGCTTATTTATTTCAGAGTTGCGCAAGCCTGGGTGCTCGGTGGTTTCCCACACATCAAGCACACCCCACCCCCCCCAACTTTTCAAGTAGCATTTATACAAACAAATTGCCAGATTTGCAATTTTCCCTTTTACACTGATTGGTTAGTGATTTCTTCATTCCCCAGGCCCCACCCCTGTCTCTCAAGGTCCTGACAAGGGGGAGATAGTCCAGACCCCTTAATTAACTTTGTTTCAGCAGTGAGAGGAGGTTTTGCTTCCCAGGGTCCTGGCGCCCAAGCAGGCCTTATTTCAAAGCCTTGACATCCTCCCTTTCGGAGTGTGGGGCACAGGAATGCAGACTGCTTGTAACTCCCTTATCTTTCCAGCCTGCACCAGCTCTGGGGCCCTTTCTTACTGAACTAGGAGTGCAGCCTAAGGCTTCAGCAAATTTAGAAGTTATCCTAATCTACCTAGTTCAAACATTCTTTCTGAGCTTCCCAGAGTTGTCTTGTAACAGTGTTAGCAACAGCCCTTCTTGCGCTTCAACAAGAGACCTGGAAAACAAAAGTGACCTGGTCTTGGGGAGAGCGCACCCCCAAGCCTGTGGAACATTACTTCCCTTCCCTCCTTTGAAGGCCATCATCCAGGACCGAGGCCCCTTACGGCTCTTTAAAATGCTTTCAACATTCCCCACGGGCGGGAGTCGGACTTGTACTTTGGTACCGGCTGCAAAGCAGGTGGCACGTTCTAATGACTTTCTTGGCTGGGGGAGGGGGGGACTTGCTGTTCTCCCACGGGTGGAAAGGCCTGTGACAAGGGGCTACCAGCAGGTCAAAGTTGCTGGTTCAGGTTTCTAAAAGCTGTCCCGAGCCCAGCGGGCATTCTTCACATGCCGCTGCTGCTTCAGCAATCGGTTTGCTCGCTCTTCCATTTCATTGGCCTGAGGCACCCAGGCGCACGGCCAGCGCACTCCGTTTAGTTTGGCCCATTCTTTGACTAACGCGGTATGGACGTGAGTGCCATCATCACTTTGTATGGCTCTGGTATAGGCAGACTGGCAAACCAACAGGTTAGGTCTTGAATGGGTTCATGTCCAATGGCATGAGAACGGGCGTGTACACATATTAGGCCTGAACAGCCTTCTACTGTGTGCAAGAAAGCTGCTCACCTCTTACTTGCTAGTGAGAGGTGCTCAGAAGAGGTGTTTGTTGGCTCGGTTCGAAGCAAAGGCAAAGTGTATTAAGCCTTGGGAGGCATGCATCCGCATTTTGGAGACTCAGTTGCAGTCTCCGAAACCAACTGCGCAGAATGACGCACACCAATCAATATGATTAAATGCTGACACTTTATTAAGCCCAAATAGCGTCTTTTATATGCCTTAACCGTGATCACATGAATCAAACTATACAGTGATTGGTACATGATCATTTTGCATATCCATCTAAACAGTATATGATTGGATAGCATTTACTGTCCACGAGGAGGCAAAGAAACTCCCCTAAGCCCATAAGTTTCTCACTGAACATCTGGGAGTTGTTTTTCTCGTTCCAAGGACAGTTTCTCACCACATTGCATGCCCTCTAGTAACCTTACCGGTAGGCCGCAAAACCTACTTTCACACTCTTCCTATTAGCATTAGGGCTGGATTGCTCACATGTCCGTTTTCCTCTGGAAAATCCTCCACACCACTCCTTCTCCGCAGGCATGCCTAGCTTTGCCTCTGGGGCTGATGTTGCACTCGGGCGGCAACGCCAACCATCGAAACTGACCGTTTTTCACGCCAACGGGCCTGGAGGAGTATCGATTTGGTGAAGGAGGGAAGGGAAGTAATATTCCACAGGCTTGGGGGGTGCGCTCTCCCCAAGACCAGGTCTCTTTTGTTTTCCAGGCCTGCTGTTGAAGCGCAAGAAGGGCTGTTGCTGACACCAGCCACGTCACAGAGGTGGTTTAGGACTCTGATGATTCTGAATGCTGATGCTAGCATGGGCATGGGTACTAAGAGTTGCTCTGGTAATGCTAACAGTGTGTGCACTAGGCCTCAGCTATTGCTTCTCAAAATTAACACAGCAATGTGTCTGGCAGCTGTGTTGTCAAATGGAACCGGCCAAGCCAGTGAATCTACCAGGCAGCATCTTGAAAATAGTTGAATCCTACCACCAAGGCATAAATTCAACGAGCTTATTAATGGAAGCCCTATAACAGCCTGCCTGCGTGTACCAGGGTCAGTGGATGAGGCTGAGCCTCCATCTGCTGAGCTTGAACGGCATCATTCTGCGCAGTTGGTTTTGGAGACTGCAACCGAGTCTCCAAAATGCAGATGCATTCCTCCCAAGCCTTAATACGCTTTGCCTTCGCATCGAGCCAAGCCAACCACACACCTCTTCTCAGCACCTCTCACTAGCAAATGAGAGGTGAGCAGCTTTCTTGCACACAATGCCTTTACCCTTGCCATCTTTCCCCATGTGGCCTCTAACTGATGCGTGAGCGCTTCTTTGCAAGCCCGCTTACTCTCAACCCACTGCTGGTTGAACTTTGGGTTCTTAGGGATGCCATGCCTCTGTAAAGAGCTTTCCAAAGGCCCCCATCTCCGCAAGCAACATCTCACTCCTGGCACCAGTAATGCTGCAGGATGACCAACTAGCCTTATAGTCCTGGCTCACATGGGTTTCATGTGGCACGAGGGAGGGGGAGAAGGAGATTTACTGCATGACTCCACAACTTCCTTTTAAAGAACTATACTTACTGCATGAGTTACAACAGTAGAAAGCAACAATTCTTCTCAAGAGAAAATTGGTTCAACTAGAAGGCTTAGTCTCCAAGGATAATTGATCTTACCCACAGGTTGCCTGAGGGCACCGCATACACTCAATCCCAGGGAAGAAACTGCAGGAGGGCATCCTCATCCCAAGGGTCTCCACAAGTTGGCTGACCCACTGGCACCCACATGAAGCCCAAGACAGCCTCTGGGGGCCACCCTATTTATACCCTTCAGGTGGAGGTGGAGTTGCTAGGCCAGGTGCAGTTTCTGCATGCAATCGCAGTCCCTAGCTGTTGGCTGCTGCGGGGTTCCACCTCTCCCCCATCGTTGTTATGATGATGGCGCCCACAGGCATGGGGGGACCCACCCACCCCCCCCCCAGTGGCAGGCGGGCCGCCTTATGCACTGAAGAAAGGTGTTTGAGTGGCTGCGGAAGACTTTCTTTACTCTTGCAGTGGTCATCCCAAGGAGAGAGCCCATAGCTCAGGTAAGAAGGAGCTCATTCCAGTCCACAATGATTACCACTGCCCCAGCTGTGAAAGCAGGTGTTGTCTCTCAAGGTCTTCACTAGGAGGCAAGAATTCCAGACTACCATAAGTAACACTGCCCCAGCAGTGAGCAGAGGCTTTGTCTCTCAGGGTCCTGGAGCCCAAGCAGGCCTTAGCTCAAAGTCTTGCCATCCTCCCTTTCAGTGTGTGAAGCACAGGGATGTAGATGGCTTGTAACTGGCACGAGATTGGGGGGGGTGCTGCTGGGAGCTGCTCCCTCTCACACGGACCCCTCCCCAGCTCCATCGACACCTTCCATCCATACCGTGTAGTTGTGGTGAGACCGCCTTTTACTTACGCAGGAGGCAGTTGTAACAGTGTCACGTGCTAGCCTTTCAGGGATGTGGCCGGTTGATTTTTAAGCATGTATCTTTAATTTGTGCTATACTGAATGTTCACTAATTTGATGAATACATCCAAAAGCAATGCAAGTGGCAACAGATAGGAGCACCACAGAACATAGAAAATGCAGGAAACTAGTTAAACTGTCAGGCGATTGTGCAATTGGAGGATAATGTCGCAGGTAACGGTCTCAGGCTGAAGTAGTGTCCAAATTAAACGGTTCCAGGTATGTGTTCTTTTCAGAATAGCCACGAGGTCAGCGGGTTGCCACAGAGATCCTCCGGGCTTTTTTCGTTTTAGAGACGAACCATGCAGGTGCTCGAAATGCACAGCCAAGTCCAGCCCAGGATTCCAGGCGCGATATGCTCCACAGTCTTTGCTGAAGTTTACTTTTCGGGGTTCTCCAGGGTAGGTCTCATCATCATCATCCTGGTGATGGCATGCACTCTCACAATTTGAGCCAAACTTGGCAGGTCTCGTTAAACACCAAGGTCTGCTAGCTAGCATTTTTGACCACAGGCCAGAATGGTGTCCGCTGTCCCAATCACTAGTGTCAGCTGCTAGCCCCCAAGGAAGAGAAGAACAAGGTCTAGAAGCCTTGCTAAGACAGCAATTAGCAGTACAAATGGTGGGGTGTCAGTCCAGCGCTGTGCAGGCCAGGAATCTTCGCAGCTGGCAGCCTACACAGAAAAGGTAAATGAGCCATCCTTCTTCCAGAGGTGGAGGAGGCAGTCTCCCCAGTCAGAAGGTGGGTGTGGATTTTTTTTGTTTTTTTTCTCCTTCAGGGCTGCCTCATCCACTGACCCTGGTATACGCAGGCAGGCTGTTATAGGGCTTCCATTAATAAGCTCGTTGAATTTATGCCTTGGTGGTAGGATTCAACTATTTTCAAGATGCTGCCTGGTAGATTCACTGGCTTGGCCGATTCCATTTGACAACACAGCCGCCAGACACATTGCTGTGTTAATTTTGAGAAGCAATAGCTGAGGCCTAGTGCACATACTGTTAGCATTACCAGAGCAACTCTTAGTACCCATGCCCATGCTAGCATCAGCATTCAGAATCATCAGAGTCCTAAACCACCTCTGCGATGTGGCTGGTGTTGTTGTCCAAAAAGCCAATTCGTTGCCCGGTGTGCAATAAGCCAATAATTACACACTCAGGAGAGACATTTATTTCAGAGTTGCGCAAGCCTGGGTGCTCGGTGGTTTCCCACACATCAAGCACACCCCACCCCCCCCAACTTTTCAAGTAGCATTTATACAAACAAATTGCCAGATTTGCAATTTTCCCTTTTACACTGATTGGTTAGTGATTTCTTCATTCCCCAGGCCCCACCCCTGTCTCTCAAGGTCCTGACAAGGGGGAGATAGTCCAGACCCCTTAATTAACTTTGTTTCAGCAGTGAGAGGAGGTTTTGCTTCCCAGGGTCCTGGCGCCCAAGCAGGCCTTATTTCAAAGCCTTGACATCCTCCCTTTCGGAGTGTGGGGCACAGGAATGCAGACTGCTTGTAACTCCCTTATCTTTCCAGCCTGCACCAGCTCTGGGGCCCTTTCTTACTGAACTAGGAGTGCAGCCTAAGGCTTCAGCAAATTTAGAAGTTATCCTAATCTACCTAGTTCAAACATTCTTTCTGAGCTTCCCAGAGTTGTCTTGTAACAGTGTTAGCAACAGCCCTTCTTGCGCTTCAACAAGAGACCTGGAAAACAAAAGTGACCTGGTCTTGGGGAGAGCGCACCCCCAAGCCTGTGGAACATTACTTCCCTTCCCTCCTTTGAAGGCCATCATCCAGGACCGAGGCCCCTTACGGCTCTTTAAAATGCTTTCAACATTCCCCACGGGCGGGAGTCGGACTTGTACTTTGGTACCGGCTGCAAAGCAGGTGGCACGTTCTAATGACTTTCTTGGCTGGGGGAGGGGGGGACTTGCTGTTCTCCCACGGGTGGAAAGGCCTGTGACAAGGGGCTACCAGCAGGTCAAAGTTGCTGGTTCAGGTTTCTAAAAGCTGTCCCGAGCCCAGCGGGCATTCTTCACATGCCGCTGCTGCTTCAGCAATCGGTTTGCTCGCTCTTCCATTTCATTGGCCTGAGGCACCCAGGCGCACGGCCAGCGCACTCCGTTTAGTTTGGCCCATTCTTTGACTAACGCGGTATGGACGTGAGTGCCATCATCACTTTGTATGGCTCTGGTATAGGCAGACTGGCAAACCAACAGGTTAGGTCTTGAATGGGTTCATGTCCAATGGCATGAGAACGGGCGTGTACACATATTAGGCCTGAACAGCCTTCTACTGTGTGCAAGAAAGCTGCTCACCTCTTACTTGCTAGTGAGAGGTGCTCAGAAGAGGTGTTTGTTGGCTCGGTTCGAAGCAAAGGCAAAGTGTATTAAGCCTTGGGAGGCATGCATCCGCATTTTGGAGACTCAGTTGCAGTCTCCGAAACCAACTGCGCAGAATGACGCACACCAATCAATATGATTAAATGCTGACACTTTATTAAGCCCAAATAGCGTCTTTTATATGCCTTAACCGTGATCACATGAATCAAACTATACAGTGATTGGTACATGATCATTTTGCATATCCATCTAAACAGTATATGATTGGATAGCATTTACTGTCCACGAGGAGGCAAAGAAACTCCCCTAAGCCCATAAGTTTCTCACTGAACATCTGGGAGTTGTTTTTCTCGTTCCAAGGACAGTTTCTCACCACATTGCATGCCCTCTAGTAACCTTACCGGTAGGCCGCAAAACCTACTTTCACACTCTTCCTATTAGCATTAGGGCTGGATTGCTCACATGTTTTCCTCTGGAAAATCCTCCACACCACTCCTTCTCCGCAGGCATGCCTAGCTTTGCCTCTGGGGCTGATGTTGCACTCGGGCGGCAACGCCAACCATCGAAACTGACCGTTTTTCACGCCAACGGGCCTGGAGGAGTATCGATTTGGTGAAGGAGGGAAGGGAAGTAATGTTCCACAGGCTTGGGGGGTGCGCTCTCCCCAAGACCAGGTCTCTTTTGTTTTCCAGGCCTGCTGTTGAAGCGCAAGAAGGGCTGTTGCTGACACCAGCCACGTCGCAGAGGTGATTTAGGACTCCGATGATGCTGAATGCTGATGCTAGCGTGGGCATGGGTACTAAGAGTTGCTCTGGTAATGCTAACAATATGTGGAGTAGGCCTCAGCTTCCCCAAAATAACGAAAGTGCCAGAACAGTGCATGGTTGATCTCTAAAAAAATAAATAAATAAATGTGGAGGATCTCCATTTAGTAAGATTGACATATAAGTTCCAGGTCTATAACAATTGATCGTCCTTTCCTGACAGAATGAGAATAGATGCTTTTCAAAAAAAAAAAAAAGAAAAAAGAAAAATTGCAAGGGGTCACAAGTATTTCTGTCCTAGGAATTCTTTCCGTAATCGCCTTCACCTATTTGCATGTTGTTTCTCCTTGATTTTTGGGAACAGAGAAACAACGGAATTACCTTTAAGAAAGAGTGTAGTTTCAAGGAGGAGCTGCATATCGTGACGCAGCCCTGGAAGAGCTATATTTCAATGGGATGCACATTTTGGGCGAGCAGTATCTGGAGGAAGACCTAGATTTCATGGCAACGGCTAAGCTGAGTACGAGAAGAAGCTGCCTTTTTTTTTGGCCTTGCAGGCATAGGGGAGGAGCTGGAGAAAGAGGAGGCACCGGCTGGAGAGAAGGCCTGGAAGAGGAGATTCCTTTTGGCTTGATATAGTGTGAGAAAAGGAGAAGGAGCTGCCTTTACCATGCACATTGGAACATGAGGAAGCTGACTTTTAAAGCCCTGGAGGAACCCTCTTCTTTCAGTGAGCTGAACTGAAAACAGAGGAGGATGTGCCACTTTTAATTACCCTGGGCTGGAGAAGGAGTAAATTTTGGCAGAGTTGAGGCACATCATTGTGTGGGCTGGGGGGGAAGGAGACTAGGGAGTGCTGCTGCTTGTCTATGGAAGAGCCTGAAGGATGAACCCAAAATGATGTGCACTAGGCTTTCTGTCTGCTACAACTAAATTCAGGATAAACTGAAAATGAGCATCCCAGGCCCACTGCTTGCCCAATGAAAAGTATGCCCTCAGAGGAATCCTTGTGCAGCAAGCCTTTCCGAGATTCCCCCCCCTCCAAATTTCCAATAAAAATGGTGCTCCGGGCTTTCTCACTCACCCATACCAAATATGCAAATAACCTTGAAGCCTAAAACCTCCAGCAGGGCAGCAGCTGATAGCCACTAGACCTATTGCTGGCAATCGCAAACTACTTGCCGTAGATGTATTCATCTTGCAGCCTTGTTCCACAGAGGGCTCCATGCTTTTTTCTCAATCAGCTATTGCGAAATTTACGTCTATGCTTAAAGCCAGATCAGGCAGAGCCTGATCCTTAAGCTAGAGGCCCATTTACTCTCAGAGAAGAAAAAATTGTGCAGGGAGCAGTCTCGGGGCAGCCCTGCCTTTCCTTAGTCATGCCCTTTGCAGCCCCTTCCCCCCCAACCAGACTCCATGCTCTTCTTGCTGTGCTAGCCTGAAAGATAAACCTAAACCTGAAGCTAATCTCAGGAGCCCAATGCTGGGCCCAAATGACCCATTGTTTACTGCAGGGACAGGAAGGAAGGAAAGAAGAAGAAAAAAAAAGGCATCCCAGCGTGCAGTGTTGCTGCAGCCCCTCATTTTCTTGGTCATTCCCACTGTGCATGCCTCTCTGGTACTTAATGTTTTACCTATCACTAAACATAAAGGCAGCCTCAGCAGGCTTTTTTTAGCAGTGGATAGGAGGATATGGTGCATTAGGACAGGTGTGCTAATTTTGGCATTCTTCACCCACCTGAGATGCAGTTTAAAGAGGGCATGCACTGAGATTGGATTTTAGTATTTGGCCCGTTCAGAAGGTGTGCAATTATTGGCCTGTTGCAGTCTGGCTGGTCCTTGTGCAGTGAGCATCTGCCCCAATCAACTGGCTTGTCTTCTCCTGCTTTTCCTGATTTCGCCCCGAGTCCCTGAGCTCTGTGCGCAAGAGAGATGGGGCAGCTTTTTGCAATGAAAAGTGGGGCACTTCATCAGTGGTCTGGTAAGGCACTACAGAAGCACATGCTCACCCAGCATGCCTCCCCTTTGTCTCTGCCTTCCTTATAGCACTGTTTAGTCCTTGTGTCCACCACAGCCAGGCTCCCTCGCACTGCAGTTTGAAAGCTACCTGACTATCACCTTTGCTCTGCTAAAATTGCTTTTTTTTTTTTTTTTTTTTTTGATCACTGGCTGAATGGCCAGCTGTTTTTTTTCAATCTCTGTGTGATATCAAGGCTTGATCTCATTTCTGTGACATGCTCCTTTTGCAAGTTTTATGCTCTCTGCTACTGTGCAAGCTGGAGGAACATTTATTCCTGGGGCAGGAGGCAGCCCTAGATTGGTGTCTCTCATAGTTGTTCTTAAGCCTGTTAAGGACAAGTGACCATGTTAACATGCACTGCAAAGTGCTTGTTTGTCAAATGAATTTTTTTTAAAACATGCAGCTTTCCTGGCATAAAAAGTGTACAGTATTTTTTTTTTTAATGCAGTGGCAAATGGGGAATTGGAGGGTTTTGTGGGTGTGACTCCCCTGGAGGTTTTTGGTAAGGATGCCGTATTTTCATTCTTGATGATGTTTGCAGAAGAGTCTCCGTTTGAGGAGAGGGTGCTCTGTAGGCACATAGACAATGAAGCAGAAGATATATTGGCCATCGATAAACATTCCTGAAACTCCTTTCCTGGGGGGGTTGCAGTTTTGTTTCCCTTTCTGACACCAGCAGAGCTTCGTGTTCCTGCAGAGGCCTGGGAAATGCTGCCTGCTGCTGGCACCAATAAACTTTGTACAGCGCTTTTTTTTAATGTTGGTGGCGGGGGGGGGGGGGGGGGGGAAGGAATCATGGTGTAGCTTGTTGCTCTAGCAGGTGCAGTGTGCTCCAGTGTATGTGTTCCTATGGGTGAAGCAGCCCAGCTCTCAGAGCTGGCTGAAAACAGGCTGATATGGCACACAGAGGGGGATGGAATTCTGCGCTGGGTCCTCTGTGAGGCATTGAGGCCTCTAGCCAACTCCCACAATCGCCCCCAGTAGCTCTTGCCTGGAGTGGCAGCAGTACAGTTGCGTCTACCTCAGTGCAAATGCTGCTTATATTCCCCTTCCAGTCCCCAGGACATCCATTGAAAATTCCTGCTCTCTGAAATCACTGGAGGAACTTCTTTGCTCTGATGTTTGTGTGGACATAGTTGTAGGGGAAATTTTCCTGGGACAGAACCATCTGGTCAGGTGAGGTAGGGAATTGTCTCATATGGAAATGAGTGTATGAAAAAAAAATGGCACATCTTGTCTGACAGTGCTTCAAGTAAGAAAGGCGAAGTCTACCAAGCACTCTCCATGCAACTCTTCTCATTTGACTTTCCAATTAATCCCTGCTCTATTCAGCTGGAATAGCTTCCTGTAATGCACTTAAAGATGAATTTCTGGCAGGATGGCTCAGGCAGTTTCATGAAACAAACATGCAGCTGTTATAACAAAAGAAAAAAACCAGCAATTCCAAACAAAACTAGCATCTTTTCTGGAAAGGAAATTTTGTTTTCAGTTGTGAAATTTGAATGACATTAATACCCCCCCCCCCCAAAAAAGGAAGAGGCCCAGTCCAATATAGTCCAAAGGTGTGCTACTTACATCCTTTATCAAGTAGTCCTAGTCCTTTTTCCCTTTGGAACTTCACCCAGTATTATTTAAAATAATTCAACTGTTTAATGGCCCTGATATTTTTAAAACAGAGGCCAGGATTTATGAATCTGTTAAAGAAGCAACAGAAAGCCTTCAGATAATTTTTTTTTTAACTCCTTCTCCTGCCCAAACCAGGCAGGAGCAGACAATGAAGGAAGAAAGAGGACTCGGAACTGAGCTATATGCCATCAGAGCATGCTGGAGGACAGTCACACACAGTCACCAGAGATGGTGCAGGACTGTTTTTTGAAGGTGCTCAAGCTATGTAAACCCCCGCCTGCCTCCAGAAATGAAAAGGCCCAGCCCTGCAAAGATTCCCTGCAGAGGGTTAAAGCAAAGAGCAACTGGAGGGAATCCACTGGTGTGTTTGGGGTCAGGCTTCATTAGCTGGAGGAAACAATTGCTGAATTTTTGCCTCATACAAGCCTTAAAAGGGAGCTTAGCCCAGAAGGTTGTTGGGGGGGGGGGGGTGGAACTAGAAAAAAGCCATTGGCTCACTTGTCCTTGATAAAGAGGCCCTTAGTCACAGGCTCTGAGGCTTTCAACCTCATCTCTTGGAGGCAGAGTGACCCTGGTGGCTTGTTCAGCTGGAGGATCTGTGCATGCAAGATACGTTAGTTAAGGCAGGAAAAAGGAAGGTGGAAGGATCCAGGATGGGTGGAAATTTAGGGCCAGGAACTAGAGACCTTGTGGCCACCAAGGACAGAGACATCTCTGTGGGGACCCCATATGTCCTTCAGCTTTAGGCAGGGCTTGAAACTCACCACTTTGCTCTTCAGGCCTTTAGAAAGAGGCTGTTTCCTGCATCTTAATGCACTCTTCTGAGAGCAATGCAGTCCTCTCCCTGGACAGCAGCCTTCCAAAAAGAAACTGACTGGCACTACCGACAAGAGGGAGAGTAGTGGATGTTATAACCTTGGTTTAAGCCAGGTCTCTTGATGCAGTATCCCATAGTCTCCTTAATCACCACAGTAGCAAGATATGGCCTGGATAAGTGGCCAATAAGGGTGGTTAGAAAATCAGCTAAGCAAGGTGCTGTGATGTCCAGCTGGCATCCTGTAAGTAGTGGCATTCTCCAGGACCCAGTAGTGAGACCGATACTGTTTAACCTGTTTATTACTTAGTGGGACAAAGCACACTCTCAGCAAGTTTGTGGATATCACCAAGTTGTGGGGAGCAGTCATTTTGTTGTAATGCAGGCATGCATTACATGAGGCTTGAGAGGCTAGAGAAATGGGCTATGAGCCTCATGAAGTTCAAGAAAAAGCAACTGTAAAATCTTGTGTCTGGGATGGACTAACCCCACTGGGGGGCTGACTGGTCAGAAAGCAGCTTTACAGAAAAGGATCTGGAGTCCTGCTGGACAACAAATTGACCAGGAGGTAGCAGGGGGCCCATGTGGCAGAGAAAGCCAGATGCATCCTGGCATGACCAAGAATATAGCCTGCATGGCCAAGGAAATAAATTTCCCCTCTATTTGGCACGTGAGACTTTATCTGGAGTACCATGTCCAGTTTTCAGCTCCCCAGTACAAGACAGACATTGACAAACTAGAGTAATTCCAGTGGTGACCACCACATTATTTTGAGGAGGGGGGGGCAGACAGGACAAATGAGGCGTTAAAGAATATTGAGCTGAAACTGTCTAGAGGTAGCTGCTTAGCACAACTTCTATAAAACTTGCTTAGTATGACTAACTAAATTTGTTGAAGCCTTAGGCCGCACTTAAATAAAATAATGAACTTTTACCTAGTTCAGTAAGAAGAGAGCCTGAGAGCTGGTTCAAACTGGAATGATAAGGGATTTACAAGCAGTTTGCATTCCTGTGCTTCACAGTCCAAAAGGGAGGATGTCAAGGCTTTGAAATAAGGCCTACTTGGGTGCCAGGACCCTGGGAAACAAAGCCTCCTCTCACTGCTGAAACAGTGTTAACTGGGGGGGGGGGGGGGTCTGGAGTATATCCCCTTCGTCAGGACCTTGGGTGATAACATCTACTTTCACTGTTGGGGCAGTGTTAATTGTTGGAATTACCATGTCCTCATCAGGACCTTGAGAGACAATGGCGGGACCCAAGGAATGAAGACATCTGTCAGCAGAAACCGCAACAGTAAAGATAAACAGCCTACCTAGGGACAGTGATGAGACCCAATAAGGAACAGGAGACCCCAGACCTAAATATTACTATTGGTCCAAACTACCATGTGAGGGGTGGAGAGCTTAGACTGGCAAGTTATAATTGCCGAAGGATTTCTTTGTTCGGGGTCCCTCTTCAGAGGCACCCAGCTCGAGCTGCAATTACAGTATATGTGTCATTAAAAATTAATTATTTAATTTGCTTTGATTTGTCTCTGAACTTTACAGCAGGAACCTAGGGTCGGATCCTCTTATGGTGGCCGGCGAGCCTAATTTCCATAACATAAGGAGAGGCTGAGGGAGCTGGGTTTGTTTTGCTTGGAGAAGAGATGGTGAAGGGGAGACCTTATTACTGTCTACAACTACCTGTTCAGGGAAGATGAAACCAGATTCTTCTCAGAGTTGCACAGCAATAGGACAAGAGGCAACAGACGCAAATTGGAACACAGAAAAGTCTTATTAGATATTACAGAAAAATGTTTACCATGACAACGGTCAGTGGAACAGGTTGCCCAGAGAGGTTCTGCAATCTCCATCCTTAGAGGTGTTCAAGACTTGACTGGAAATGGCCCTGAGCAACCTGATCTAATTAGACCTGCTTTGAGCAGGGGGTTGGACTAGATGACATCCTGAGGTCCCTTCCAGTCTAAAATTACACTGTGACTCTAAGATTCCCAGATATTTCCATGCCATGTTTCTGGATCCCAACAGCTCAGAGAATCCAGGCATGCAGGAGGCTCTGCCCTGACACAAACAATCCAGGGAACCAAGGTGTATAGGAGGCCTGGCTCAGCCACACACAGCCCAGGAAACCCAATCATCCAGAAAGTCCTGTTCTGCACCACACAGCGAATTCAGTCCAGGGGACTCTGCTCTGTCCCATATGCCTCAGAAAATCCAAGCATCCGTAGAGGCCCTGCCCTGCCACAAGGAATTCAGGCATCCCCATTAGCCCCAGCCTGCCCCTGCCAGTTGTCCCCTGCCTCAAAGGGCCTCCAGATGCATCAAAACAGCTGCACCCTCCCCCAAATGCCCCCCAACTCCAGGCAACAAATGCAGACCTGGAGAATGACCCTTCAGACCCTGAGAACAGCCCTGCACCTACAGAACAGTCCCATATATCCCCAAATTGTCTCCAAGTCTTGAGAGTAGCCCCATGCCTGCCTCCTACAAGGTACGAGATATCATCCTCATCAGCATACAAACATGGGCACCTGCCTCACATCTGCTCCCATGAACACCAGCACCACTGGTTCCCATCATTCTGCAGTTTGGTCCCACACCCTCTTCCCCACCCCACTCACACCTCCCTGCTACTCACTCAACCACCCAGGATGGAAAGGACTCTTTGCAGAGCAGACAGCCTGGCCTGGGCCTAGATCCCTAAACCACATGAGTTTCACAACTCATTCCTGGGATGAGCTTGTCTGGGTCACAGCCCCTCACTCCAGGATGTCCTGCTCTGACTTTGCACCTGCAGCCCCCATACAGGACATAGAGGCTGGTGCTAGAAGAAAACTATTTATTTTATAAACATAACTTTTTTCAACCCTGTTCCTTTATTGGGTTTTTTGGGTTTTTTTTTGGGGGGGGGTGAAGGTAAAGTATAATCTGAACAGCTTCTGTGCATGCGTGTTCCATGTATTTATACACTGAAAAACAACCCTGCAAACTTGTGCCACTCGTAGCAGCCCTTCCTGCTTCACAGGATAGAAAGCAGCAGCAGCAGCAACAACAACAACAAATAGCAAAAATGCTAGGGCAGAAAACTGTCACCTCAGCTAGACACATGCATTGATCCATATCCATCCATAAGATGTGTTGCTCCAGAGGAGACCCCACCAGCTCCAGAGGAGAGATTTTCACTTGAGTGTAAACACATTGCTTCACAGTGTTTCTTGCCACTGGCTGGATTAGACAGTGCCCTGACACAACACATGCCACTGCATGGTGTGCCACTGTATTGTCCCTGTGCCCAGCCCTTGTGGACAGGACCCCAGAAGACATGAAACAATCCTTTAACAGGTGCCAAGCAGTCCTCACTTTGGAGCTGGGCTGCGATTTTCTCATTCAATTCAATGATTAGACCTAGGGGTAGAAAGGCCCTTCAGAGACAAGGGAGAAAGGGGAGGAGATGCTTTTCTGAGAGGAGTAACCACAGTAACACAGCCTATGTGTCCAGAGCAACGGCTCTGCATGTTAAATCAGAGTCAGTGAGCAAGCAGTCCCCAAAGGAAATGTCTCTTCATTCTGAGAGCTCTCCCCAGTCTTTGAGAAGAGATACAGAGACAAGCAGGGTGAGACAACCTGGAATCTGGAGTCCAGGCTGGCAGGCCAGGTGACAGCCCACCTCTAGTCATAGTCATCATCGAAGTAAGAGTCACGATCGAGGTTATCTGACTCATCGTCATACAGAAAATTGTCTTCATCAAGGTCATCATCATCATAGTCTTCCTGCCACTGCGGTTCACATTCCTCATCTTCATCCTCTTCCTCATCTGTGTCAGGGGAGTCAGGTAAGATGGCATGTTTTGGCCTATTCAGGAGGACAGCATCAGAACAGAGGCCTTGCCCATTTCCAGGCTGCAAGCAACAACCATGGCCCAGCCCCATGCCAACCTCACCCTCCTACCACCATCATTTCAGCATCCCCAGCCAAAGCTGTGCCTGAGGGACACACAGCAGCTGTGCCAGTGCATCTCAGAGAAAGTGGCTTTATCCATGCATGCTACATGAGGCTGTACAGCAAGCCACTTATGGCTAGGCCAGGAAACTACTGTCTGCCACTGGCTCTGGCATCTCAGCTTCCTTGGAAAGGACTGGAAACCCTGCCCTGAAACTGAGTCTCTCAGCTGAGAGAAGTCATTTCTTCTTGCAACCCTCAGCACCTTGTTCAGCTCTTTGGAACACAGCAGCTGTCCAAGGGGATCAGTGACAGTGGGATAGCAGACACATCGGTTGCATTCCTTGGTTTAAACCACATGTCGTATAGAAATGTTTGTTTCATCTGTTTTGAACTCTTCACCTTTCAGTCATACTGAACCCTGCTGGCTCAGTGCTCTAAGGCAGGGACACAACAAACCAACCTCACCTCTCAACACTGAGTTATCTTACAGCTGTATCACCTCTTCCCCATTCATTCCCTAAAATATCAGGCCCTTCTATCTAGCTCCATGCATGTTTTTGTCCTTGTTGCTCTCATTTAGACACCTCCCAGACCTCCAATACTCCTCTGAAGAAAGGGTGGGCCACTCTCTGCAGCAACCCAACAGAGTTGGAGTAGAGTGACATCCATCCCTCCATCACTGGCGGACCCAGCTTTTTTCAACCATAACCACATACTAAGCAGAGATTTCACTGAGCTCCCTATACCACTGTGTCACTTATGTTGTTATATCAAATCTCAACACAGGATCTAAGTAACTGCTATCTGATATTAACTCTTCGGCATATCAATGAACACAAGAGAAAACTCTGGTCACCTGTTTTCCTTCCGCTCTTACACCTTTCCTTTAAGGAAACTCACCCTATACTGGCAGGGGCTTCAGCACGCACATTTGAGATTTTCACCTTACTCTGACCAGGATCTGCCAAAGCTTGGAGCCCAACGTGGAAGTCCTGCCAGAGTGAAACAGCCAGAAGAGAGACACAACATGTGATCTGGAGCACACTTTCTGCTGCAAGCCCCTTCCCTACATGCACATATGCTCATGGCACTGTGCAGCACCTCAGAGTCTGTCCTCTTAGCTGATGAAGCCCCTTTCTAGGTTTGCCAACATCAAACCCCAAGATCAAACTACACTGGGTAAAGACAAGCCACCAACATGCATGTGGACTTCACCTGTGTGGAGTGCCAGAGAATCGCAAAGAGACGCTCTTGGATCCGGTGCACCAATTCCAAACCAGTGCTGAAATGCTCTGCTTTCAGGAGCTGAAGAGAGGAGGCCAGATCCTGACACTGCGACAGGGTTTCCTCTGCAATTCAAGGCCAGCAAAGTCATACTGCACCTCACACTCATAAGTAGAAACCAAGTCCCTTGGCTCTGACTACAAATCCACAGTCACAACTACTTAGGTCCCTTGTGTGCATATTCCCCTCCAGAAGGGAACATGTCAAAGAGCCTCCTTACTGCATTAAATCCTCTGCCTAAAGCCAAATTGCTTCAGTGGACTCCCCAGAAATGACATCAAGAAGGCAGAGATGGGCCAGAAGACATGAGCTAGCACCTGCTGGGTGCTGATGTGTGTCCTATTGCCTCACTACAGAGCTGCCACCTTTTGAACCAGACAGCAGGAACTGTCAGTCTCTATATAGACTGTAGGACTTACCCAGTAGGATCTGCAGAGTGTTGGCGTGCAGCTCTAAGCTCTCAGTCTGCTGTTCCATGATATCCATCCTCTCATTGTCCTGGCTATAGTAGCTGTACACACAGGAGTAGGCCAACACCTGAAGCAGCACAGAGCACATTGTAAGCACCCTCCTTCAGTTTTGGAGTGGGCAAGTGAAGTAGCAGAAAGTAGCATCAAACTCTTCCAGACTTTACTGATAATCGGTGGCTGAGAGAAGTCTGGTCTATGGTGACAGCCCAGTGAACCACTATGCCTGCTGATGGCAATGCCAGGCCACCTAGACCTACTTGTAGGATTGGAAACGAACATGTACTTATTTTGTGCTGAAGTCTGAAATAACTGATTGCTCCCAGATCACAAGCCATCACAGGAACACAAACTGAAATTTTTTTTGTTTGCAAACAGCAAACAAGGGCAACTCTGACCAGCAGGTGGGAAGCCCAAACAACCAGCACAAAGAACCCACACAGAGCTGGGCAGCCCAGGCTGAATGGAAGTGGCAGTGAACTGAGAGCACTGAGCCCGGAGGCAATCAGAAAGCACATGTGGTGCTATACAGGCTGCCCAAAAACACAGGACAAATACCTTTCAATAAGTGACAACATCCTACTATTACAAATGACTCCTAAAGCCCTCCAGGTACCCAGCAGGAACACAACCACTGCTTCCATTTAAAGAAATGAGTCCAGGAATGCCACCAGCAGCAGCGAGCAAAGGTGATGCACACTCTGGCAAATGCAGGGGCTACCATAGTGAGAAGACAAATCAGGGTCAGACACCTTCAATCCACATTGCGTACATCTCTCCCAACATCAAGCCTGCCTGCACAATCAAGATATGTATTGCAAAGGTGCATCCTCCCACCTCCTTCTATGTTTCAGGGCACAAGAAGACATTGCAGGCCTATCCTGGCACAGGCTTACTGCATGCATCAAGTGGCTGCACTGCTGATCTTTCATAATGCAGCTGTCAGGGCATGCACAGGTAACTTGCTGCTCACACAACATCCAGGACATCCAATTCTTATTGGAGCTTACCAACTCACCCAACTGTGAGGAACATGGCAGAGAGCACCCAGCTCATGGTGACAGTAGTGAAAGGCACACATAGGTCCTTGTCCTCCCTGTTGCTATTTCTCCCCTGAACCTTTTTCTGTCTCACCTTGTTAGAGCACGGCAAGGTCTTCCTAGTGGTACCCACTTTCATTAGGAAGGCATAAAGTACACCAATAGAATAAAGCCTAAACATCAGCTGACCTGTTATCCACTCTTACCTTCCGTGCTTGTTCCAACACTTTGCAGGCATCAAGAACAAAGGTCAAAGTTCTAATTTCTGGCATCTCACTGATGGAAGAAACCCTGTTCCTCAGACTCATGGCAAACTCCTGCAATAACCAAAGGTGAAAAAAGTTCATTTGCAACACGACAAGGTCTAAAATACAGCACCTGCCACAGATAATTGCTAAACACCTTAAAGTAGCACCCCAGAAGATGCAGGCAGCAGGAGAGTAGTTACTCCACCCAGCTACATCATCTCTGATGTGCTTCTGTTTGTGTTCTCTACTTCAATCTTTTGCAGCATCTGAGCTCTAAACAGAGTACGGTCCTCACGCTCTTCACTCTTCTTTGCAATTGTTTCCAACTACTGCTCCAGTCTGAGCAGGTAAACACCAGAAGCCAGGGCTCTGCTCAGTTTCCATAACAGAGCTCGAAGAAAAAAGCAGGCTTTATCTTAGGCCAGAGCAAGGGTGACATGACCTGGTACCCCCATGTGCATCTGAAGTCTGCTTATCAGCTTCAGGTGAAGTGCATTGAGATACAGCAGAAACACTGTCCTCCTCACCAGAACTAAGGCAATAGATCTGCATCTGCCAAGAAAGAGGGAGTCCTTACCCTTGCCTGATGATGAAAGGTGCATCTCTCATTGTAATCTTGGAAACGTTTCTCCTGCCGAGCTGCTTTGCTCACCTGAAAGGAAAGGTGGAAGTAACCTGTAACATCTTCCCTCAGCTGCAGGGATCATCTGGGAGATGGCTACCACACATACAGATCTTGACACTACTGTCAATACCATAGACAAGTGAACCAAGTAAAATCCACAGAAGGGGGCTCAAGTGGACATCCTTACTCTCTGTCTGAGAGGCCAGGTACATCCGAACACAAACATGAACTGCTGGGGTGCAGCAAACCACTCACCATAGCAGAGCAGTTGTAATAATCCTTATGGGTTGGCCTCCAGGGCTTGAGGCAATGCCAGCAGAAGCCATGATTACACTTGGCACACGTCATACTGCACAGTGGTGTGGGGGGGAAAGAACAGAAACCACTCAGTCCCAACAGCCACTTAGAAACAGTTCCTCTCAATGCTTCCCTATGACACGGGGCTGGAATGTGCAGATTCAGCCACTCCCATTCGCTCAGTACTACACACTACCCTGCATGCGTTTTTAAACCTTCTGCTGGAAGCAAAAAAACACCCCAAACAACCCCTCCCCCCTCCCCCAACAAACACTGTGTGTCAGAAAACAAGCTGGGAAAACTGGCAGCACATCTCACGATATGGACCTACCAAGCACTGGAGGCTTAACTAAGCATCCTGCAGTTTGCATCAAGATCCACATGAACATCTCACCTCTTCCCTCAGCGATGCAGCACTCCACCGCATAGCCCTAGGGTCAAACGTAGCCTTGGGGCCACACAAAGCACAGCTAGGCACTAAGGGCTGAGCCACCTCAAGACAGGAACAAATGGCAGCTCCTGAGCCCTGACCTCAAAGCTGGAGGGTGCTGGAGGTGCCTCCCTGGCCAAGTAAAAAGCTGCCACAGATCCACTCCAATTCAAAATACATGCAGATAATTAAAAGAAATTGATTAAAGTTACAGAAATAGGTTAGCATCAAAAGAAAAGAAAAAAAAAGTTCTGAGATCCCCACCACTCTAACATGTTTCTCTGTACGTCCACAGTGAATGCTGAGAGCAGACAAGCGTGTGCTAAAAAATAGTACTCCAAAGAGTTTTGGTTCTACCACACAGCTATCAGGGGATTCAACTCCAAACGCTGGGGAACACCTTGCTACTCCTAGGAATTCAGCATGATCACTCATTCCTCTAGAATTATAAACCGAATCTGCCACATGTCTCACTCAACAACGAAAAAAAAAAAAAGCACATGATGAACTATGTCTTCGCACCTTCCTACCCCCAGTACCAAACAAGAATGGATACTCACTGCAGACAGCCCTCACTTTTCTCTATCTGAGCCTGGCAGCTTGGGCAGTGCTTGGAAATGAGTTTAGCCAGATGTTTGCTTTGGGCTTCACTTGTCATTCCCTCATAGTACCCATCATCATCCACCCACTGAGACATGTGGTTGCAGCTAGCAGGGTAATGAGCCTGAAAGAAAGAGCCATTCAGCAACACAGAAGCAGATGTGTGCCGAACCCAAGACAGCACTGCCCTGTGATTCAGCTCAGCCTCACCTCTGGGAAGCTGCAGTTGAAACAGGACATCCAGGAGCATTTGGAACAGGCTTCCCCATAGCCAAGTCCATCCTTACGAAGAATCTGATCGCAGCCCTGTGGGTTGGTGCACCATGTCAGGTTGGAGCAACACTCAACATAGCCTCTGAGGAGGGCTTTTTCATACTGTAATGAGAAGCCAGGGAGAAGATTTAAGGGGGAGAAGCTGTATGGTTAGACCCTTCAACTGGGGTCTAGTACCTCTGGGTCCTATACCTAATTCAACAACTGCTTGCAATACGACTGCACTGAGTTAAGCTTGTTCTTTCAACCCCTTTGTGTAAAAGGTCTTTTCCTACCTCTCACTTCATATCTGGAGGTTGTTTCATAGAATCCTAGAATTACAGAATAGTTGAGGTATGAAGTGACCTCTGGAGATCATCTAGTCCAACCCCCCTGCTCAAAGCAGGGTCAACTAAGGCTAGTTATTCATGGCTACATCCAGTTGGGTTTTGAGTATCTCCAAGGATGGAGACTCCACAGCTTCGCTTGGGTAACCTGCTCCAGATTTTGATGACCCTAAAAGTAAAAAAGTTTTCCTTATTTTTATACTGAATTTCTTGTATTTCAATTTGTGCCCATTGCTTCTTGCCCTTTCACTGGATATCACTGAGAAAAGTCTCACTCCATCTTCTTTACTCCCTCCCATCACATACTTGCACATACTGATAAGATCTCCCCTGAGCCTTCTCTTCTTCTGGCTAAACAGTCCCAGCTCTCCCAGCCTCTCCATGTATGACAGATGCTCCAAACCCTTAATCCGCTGTGTGGCCCTTCACTGGACTTGCTCCCGTACATCCACGTATTTCTTGTACTGGGGAGCCCAAAACTAGAAATGGTGGTCCAGATGATCTTAACAGTGCTGAGTAGAGGGGAAGAATCATCTCCCTTGACCTGCTGTTAATGCTCTTCCTAATGCAATCCAAGATGCTAGTGGCCTTCTTAGCTACAAGGGTACATTGCTGGCTCACATTCAACTATCTGTCCTCCAGCACCCTCAGATCTTTTTGTGCAAAGCTGCTTTCCAGCAGGTTGGCTCTTGCCTGTACTGGTCCATGGGGTTATTCCTCCCTAGGTGCAGGACTCTTCACTTCCCTTTGTTGATCTTCATGAGGTTCCTCTCTGCCCACTTCTCTAGGCTATTCAGGTCTCTCTGAATGGCAGCACAGCCCTCTGGAGTATCAGCCACTCCTCCCAATTTTATATTATTTGCAAACTTGCTGAGGGTGCATTCTGTCCCATCATCCAGATTTATTAATAAAGATGTTAAATAGTATTAGCCCCAGTATGCAGTCGCTAGTGACTGGCCTCCAGCTGGACTTCATGCTGCTGATCATTACCCTTTAAGCATGGCAGTTTGGCCAGCTTTTGGTCTACCTCACTGTGCACTTATCTAGTTCGTACTTCCTCAGTTGGAGAATGTTGTACACGACAGTGTCAAAAGTGTTACTAAAGTCAAAATAAACATCTATTGCTCTCCCCTCATCCACCAAGCCATAGAAGGCTATCAAGCCTTCTTTTTCTTTTTCATTTTAAACTTCTCAGCAGATTTTTGCTCAGCTACATGAAGTGCAAAGGGGAAGGGAACTTATTTTGTCCAAGGCCTCTAGAAGCTATTGCCCAAGGCAAGGCAAATCGTTCAGCAATAAGGGATTATTTTATGATTGGGGACCCAAGGATGCAGCTTCACTGCACACAATAGCTTAGTTCTCTATACTTGGTTACTCTAGCATAAGGACTGTGCAAACATATACAAAGTGGGAGGGAGTTTAAAAGATATAATGTGATCTTCACAACCCTCCTGTGGTGATTTCTGCATACCTGGAGACCTGCCCTAAAGCCACTAGGCATGGAAGGTACAACACAGGTCACAACAAGCACTAGAGCAAAAAGTCACAAGCCATGAGAACTGAAAGGCTCAGATGTAAGCATCAGGGATTGGTTCATTCTCTCTCTCAGGCAACCTAAAATAGGGAGAAATTGCTGACAGGCTGCAAAGATGTCAGCCTGTGTCTTGGTAAGATGCATGGTGGCTGCAAAGTCTCACCAAAGCCACCTTATTCTTGTCAGAGAGTGGTTCTGTTATTATCCTGTTGACAGGAGATATGATCTTTTCTGCTCAGACACCAATACCCAGAGAAACAAATCAATCTGAGTCAGCACCCAGTGCCAAGTCACTTGAGCTTTCATGGGGGGTGACTGAATTTCACAACCTCTAATGTCTAGATTTCTTTTTTTTAAATCCTGTTTTCACGGTGAGATGAAGGAGTTTAGGCAGAGACCCAACTGCTGATAGGGACACAGGGCTCCTATTGAAACCATAAGAGAAAGAGCCTAAAAGAAAAGGGAACAAGTGTCCAGTGAAGGTCTGGGAAGAAAACCAAAAAGTACAATCAAGAAGTTGCCTAGTTCCATGGCAACACCAACCAAGAGATCTTAGAGGAAACTTTGCATGGACTGGGGTTAATCCAGGTGGGAGCCCATGGCATGATTCCCAGCAAGGAATGCCTGAGTAGAGAACAGGAGAAAACATCCGAAGAACAGGTTCACAAGGAACTTGAGGGAAGGAAAACAAAGTTGAGAGCAAACCTCAGAAACCTTGCAGAAACATCACTCTCTGGGCTTGTATTTTGTAGAAATATAAGCAGGAACAGTTTAAATTCAAGAAGTTTGATATAAATAAACGGAATCAGGGTTATATCTGGGCTGACAGGAACCTCATTAAGGTCAGCAAAAGTAAATGCAAAGTCCTGCCTGAGGAAGGAATAACTCCATGTAATGGGACAGCTCTGCAGAAAGGAACCAGGGGTTCTGGGGTGCAGCAAGGTGCCCCTACATCAGCAGCATGCCTTTGCAGCAGCAGCCCCAATCACAGCCTGGGCTGTATTAGCAAGAGAGCAGCCAGCAGGCAAAGGAAGGGTTTTCTCTCAGCTATTCAGCACTGTGACACCACAGCTGAATTCTGGGTGCAGTTTGGGCAATACGAGAAAGACATTAACAGACTGAAGCAAATCCAGTCCACAGGCCACCAAGACAGTCAGGGCTGGAGTACAGGATGTAGGATGAAAGGCTGAGAGCTGTTTGTTCAGCCTAGAGAAAAGAATGCAGAGGGGGATCCTCTCAACACCTACAGCTACCTAAACGGCAGGTCCAAAGAAGAGTGAGATTAACTCTTCTCTGAGGTGCATAAGGACAGAACAAGCAACACCCACAGGCTGCAGCAAGGGACTTGCCAATCTTATGAAAAAAAGTTTTCCTCATGACAGTGGTCAAATCCTGGGACAGGTCCCAGAGGTTTCGGGACCACCATCCTTGGAGATACTCAATCCTGGACTGGACACAGCCTTGATAGACGTGTTCCAACTTTGTTAAATCCAACCATGCTGCTGGCCCTGCTTTGAATGCAGGGTTGGACCAGAATCCTCCAGGGATTATTGCAGGCTAAATTATTCTGTGACTTTGTATGTGTGACTCTGTGTGAGGCAGGAAAGCTTCAGCAATCCCACTTGTTGAGCAGAAAAGGAAAGAGATGACATGATTCTGTGAGAACAGAGCAGCTTGTTAAAATTGGTTGCGATTACAGATGAACTGCAAGATTTCTGTGATAAACAGGATATTAAATCTTGCTCTGCATTGGGTGTTATTACACGATTTGCACAGTCAGTAAGAATTAAATGCCCAGATACACGCACTAATTCCCCAAGCATTTCTTACAGAAAACAACATATAAGAGATACATAGAAGGAAATGGTTTCTTGGAGCTTTTTTGCCCAATTTGGCTGCCAGTTTGCAGAATTAAAGGAAAATGGTATGAAAAGAATTTCACAGAGGTTCATTTCTCCTACATGACTGGTCAGATAGGATCCTAACAACAGTAACAGGCTGGAAGAGGAGGAGAATATTTATGGAGAAGCAACTACTGGTGGAGACCCACCAAACAACAGAGCAGTGAAAAACAGATGAGAACCATTTTGTCCAGCAACTAACAAAAATAGTCTGTCATGCAACAGTCACAGCTCTGCCATTAGGTAAGGAGGGGATTCAGCTCAAAATAATAACTGAAAACAGAAAGAACAGGGAGAAAAGTAGGATCTACCCCAGCACGAGCAGCTCCTGCTGCTTCTGCTGACTGAGGACCAGGGCAAGCAGAGCTCAGAAAACTGGGTTTAAAGACATTAAAGAAACCTGCACAGCCTTAATTCTAGTAAAAGTTAAGTTTGATGTAGTCACTTCTGTTATCTTCACAAAAACCTGAGCTGCTCAGTGCCAGAAATTGATGGAAGAGAAAGCACATTGGGGTCACTGACATAGGAACAAAAAGAAATCACTCAAATGCTTTCTCTTCATTTGAGCTAGATTTTACAATTGCTTCATCGCACCAACACACAATACTTATCATGAGCTGCTCTGCTACCACAGCTCTCATTTGATCCCCAAATAAGAGTGTGTCTGAGGCACTGCTTGCTGGAGAGACATTTATAATATAATATACCGATATATACCAGATACCGATATATACAGATATAATACCACTGTGCTCTTTTGCCGATGTTATGCTTTCTTGAATATCTGGTATTGACAACGGACAGAGACAGAAGATACTGCTGGGCAGATGCCTGATCTGCCCCAATTCTGACACTGACAGTTTTAGCAATGGGAAGGGGAAAAGGAGCAGCAAGAATACTTGCTAGTGCTGACCAAAACAAAACCCACCAAGCAACCACCTCTCACACTTCACCTTGGCTATGACCTCCTCAGAAGAAATGATGGAATGGATGAAGGCTGCAGTCGGCTGTGCGCAACACTCAGAAATGGGACAGGTGCATTTGAGGACCATGTTTTGCTCAATACGAGTTGTGAGATACTCACTCCAACAGGGCTGTGAAGGCAGAAGAGGATAGATCAGAGCTACACCACCGGGCCACCTGAAGAAGAAATCTAGGAGCCCATCCCACCAAATACAAAACCACCACAAACCATCATTAAGGACTCAAAAACACAACAGTGAAAACAGACTGAACAAGGGCTGAAGGGCCTTCAGAACTGAAGAAGCTGAAAAGCGAGTGAAAAAAAACTATAAAAATCATCTGATAATAGTTTCAGAAAAAAAGCCCAAGCCTAGCCCTTCCTTCCAAGTTACAGGAGCCAAAGATCTTCACCTTGCAGCAGTAGTGCATGCAGCAGAGGGTTGGTGGTCTCTCAGTGGGACACAGCTGGTTCATGCACACTGGGCAGTGTGCTCCTGGGCTTGGGGGGTGCTGAACATCCTGCACTTGCAGCCCTGAGGAGATTAGCAATGTCTCACAGTCCTCTGTGTAGCGCTGGATCAGGAAATCCACATTCCACCTACAGTGCATGAGGAGATGCTGAGCAACGTCACTTGGGATGTTCAGGGTATCCTGGACTTGCTGTACCGTCTGGTTCATGAGCAGCTTTGCCTCCTCTGGGCTAAGCGTGTGCCCCATTGGCACATGCAGTGTCGCCATTAGAAACTCCTCTGAGCTGTCTACACCAGGATCCGACCTGACATGGAGAAATATGCCACTTCTTTGAAGCGGAGATGCCACGATCCCAGCCTTGCACATCCCTCCAGACCCACTGACATGCATCCCTACCGACACAAGCAGCCTATGCTGTCCTCATCCAGAGGTGCTTCTGAGGCCATGCTCTGGAAAACCATCTGTGCCTGGCCCCCGAGAGGTGTTGTCGGTTCAGCCAAGACATACTCCAGGACCTGGGGCCTCCCCTCCTGGCGCCGGAGATAGCCCTGGTTCAGCAGGTGCAGGATGCAGGACAGCACGTCCACGCTGTGGCAGCAGAAGCTCAGGAACTGCAACCCCGGTCCGAACTCGCCCTTCTGACAGGCGTCAATCACCTACAGCAGTGGGGGACCCTGCATTACACTGCGGCATGGCACCTGGGTGGCCCCTCTCTGTCTTCCTCCATGCCCTTGCCCTCCATACCCTGAACACCAAGTTGTCAATGTGGAGCTGCTTCTCCGCCTTGAGGATGCGGGTGATGAGGCAGCAGAGAACGTTCCTCTTCCTCTCCAAGGCACTGCCTTCAGCCATCTCTGCCCTCAGGTATGTCTGCTGGGGCAGCAGCCTCAGGCGCCGGCCAGAGGCCTGAGCCAGGGCCACTCGGTTCAGCCGCAGAGTACCTGGAGCTAGCACCCGGCCCAAGGTCAGCCGAGCCCTGAGCTGGGCCCCAAAGGAACCCCAAAACACACATGTGGCCAGTGCGCCTGACCCCGGGCCTCCCTTGGACCTTCCACTACTACTTCCACATGCATCACCCCAATCCCTGTCCCCACACACAGCTCTGAGCCCCAGCCACGCACACAACCTCCAGCCCTGATCCCACATCAACCTGATCCCCAACCACGCACATGGGCCCAAGCCCCAAAACTCATCCCCAAGCAGGGCCCTGAGCTGCAGCTTCACACACAGACCCAAGCCCTGAGCCCTAGTCCCACACATGACCCCAAGCACTAGCACAGACAGGCAGGCCCCCCCCAGCCCACTCCATCCCTCCACAAATGCCATACATCCTACCCCGGCACCCGCTGGGGGCTCTGCCCTTCCAGGCACCCACACCACCACCCTGCGGGTGCCCCAGCCCCACACTCACCCCCCTGCGTGCAGCTCTGCACCAGGACGCCCTCACCGTGGGTCAGCGGTGTCAGTGCATGGTGCACCAGGTCAACGGGGAGCCCAGTGGCCTGCAGCAGGGCATCCACAGCCACCTCCTGGCAGGAGGGGACATGAGAGGGCAATGGCGAGCTGCAAACACCCCCCTGCCACACCAGCCACAAGCCCCACCAAACAAGGGGGAGGGCTGGCCCCAAACACTGCTGGAGACCCCACCAGCAGGCAGGGCACCGCCCTGCTACACCCCAGCATCAGCTCCAACCCTCACCCCACCATGGCCCCCACTCCTACCTCCACACTGTTGAAGTGCAGCAGAATGTACATCTGCAGCGTGGACACGTGCAGGATGCAGTCTCCAAACTGCAGCTCAGCATGGCCCAGCCACGTCCACTGCAACCGCCGGGGCTTTGTGCACTCCCAGCCCAGCTGGCTCTGGCCTGCCAGAGATGGCATCAGCGCAGCAGCCAGGGTGCTCCTGGCATACCCCAGGGCTCCGGCCACCTCTGCCTGAACTGCTATGGAGGGCCTGGGTCCTGGGGAGACCCCACGCTCCCAGCGCCCCAGCACTCACTCTGCCTCCAGAAGTCAGCAAACTTGGCCAGGGGGGAGCTGAGGGCTGCCGAGAAAAACCTCCCGGGCTCATCCATGTAGCAGAACGGGGAAATGGGCCAGCAGCGCGGGGACAGGACCAGCACCTTCACCTCTGGCACCTCCGCCAGGGATGCCTCCCCCAGCACCTAGGCACAGAGGCACAAGGGTGGCTCAGGACAAGGCCTAGGACCTCCACAAGGAGCACAGGAGGCCCCTGGCCTCCCTGACCCACTGGGCCGCTCACCTCGTCCTCGGGGCTCTCCAGGCCCGTGTCCAGCTCCAGCAGCTGCTTGTCCTGCTCCTGCAGCTGGAAGAGGTAAAACCGCTGCTGGAGCTCCTCTGACTCGGCCAAGTTGCTCAGCATCTGCTGGGGGAAGCGACCGGGGAAGCACAACCCAAGCTGCTCCACGACGGCCCCTTCCAGCCACGAGGGCCCCTGCGCCAGGAGCCGGTCCCCCAGGTAGTACCTGCCATGGCCGCCAACATCAGGACAGGGCCAGCCCGAGCCCTGCTCCAGCCCCATGGCCCTCAGTCACCCGCCAGGAGCCAGCCCTGGCCTGTCCCTCCACCAAGGCGTGTGGACCCAGCAGCACCATTCTCCCTGCTCCCCGTCACCGACAGCGAACGTGGGCTCCGCAGGCCAGCAGAGCCCACAGCCTTTCCCTCTCCAACCCAGAGCCATACAAAGAGGGGGGGCACTGCTGCCACACCAGGGGCAGCCTGAGCCATGGCCTCGACGCCACCTGCGCCTCCTCTGTCATGCCACGCCATGCTGAGCCCTCAAGTCACACGGAGACACGGCACCCCTCACCGGTAGAAGTGCTCAAAGGTATGGGCGAGCTCCAGGCCACAGAAGACAACAAAGGGCTCCAGGATCTGCTGCAGCGGCCCCGTGCTGCCCACGACCCCATGCAGCTCCTGCATCTGCCTGTCGAGGTAGCGGGCGAACTGCTCACTCACCTGCAGAGGGACAGGGCTGGCTGCGGAGGGGGCTGCCTGGGGCACAGCAGGGCAGGGGCAACACCCCTGTGCTCCTACAGGGAGCAGGCACGGAGCCCTGAGGCCCTCACGCAGGGGTTGAGGGTGTCTCCAACATCAGCCCCGGGCAGGGAGCATCTGGGGAACGGGGCCAGGCAGCAATAAACATGCAGGCAAGCACAGGCAGCATCAAGGGCTGCAGTGGGGCTCCACGGCCCAGGATGGCATGCTGGGGCAGGGAGCACAGCGATTGCCCAGAGCACACCCCAAGGCTGCGGGCTAGGACAGCCGCTGCAGCCTGCACCCAGCCCAGCAACGGGAGGGCCCCCATGCTGGCACCACGCACCCCGGCCCTCTTCAGACTCACGTGCAGGGCAGTCAGGAAGGAAAGCTGCAGCAAGGCCCCTGCGAAGCCCTGTGCCAGGGCCAGCGCAAAAGCAGCCTGACGCCCAAAGAGCTCCACGGTGGCGCTGCGCAGGCACTGGTACAGCCTGCAGTATCTCTCCACAACGTCTGGCGCCTGCCATGCTGCCTCGAGAAACCGCTGCACCTGCGGGGCATGGCGTGAGAGGGGTGAACCTGGAGCAGGGCCATCTCCATGGCCTGTGTGACTGCCCGCAGCCCCAACCCTCACTCTGCCCATACCAACCATGCAAGGCTCCAGCTGACCTGGCTGCAGCCCTGCTACAAACCCTGGTGGTGCCCCAGGCTACTGAGAGCTTGCAGAGGGGCAGGAGCACAGCCCTGAGAGCTGGGCAAGGCTGTGGATAGCAGGACAGAGAAATGCAGATGCAGCCCAGCAAGAAATAAGCAGCTACCAACCGCCCTGGCCTTCAGAATCACCCCAACTGTGGGGCCAGGCTGAGGGCTGGGAAGTGCCAGGAGAGTCAAACCTAGCATAAATGGAGGGATCCCAAACCGGGAGGGCAGCAGGGCCGCAAGCACAGGGCTGACTGCCCCCACGTTCCTCCAGCCCCCACAGTGGCCAGGGACAGCCCAGGGCCCTCCCTGTGTGCCCAGGGCCCCCGCCAAGCCCTGCCTGACCTGCACCGGTGCAGGCTCCCAGGTACCCCTCCTAGCCCTACCTGCTGCTGCACCACACCACGCCAGCACTGCGAGATGCCCCACAGGCCACTCGGCTTCTTTGCCGCCACCTTTGCGGCCCCAGCTGGCACCTCCTTGTTCTTCCCGTCCTTCCCACCTGCCAGGGGACAAGCCCAGGGGTGAGCAGGGCTCCACAGGCAGGCCCCGCACGCTAACCGCCAGCAGCCTCCCCCTCTCCCTGCAAGGGCACGGGGAATGGGAGGCACAGCCACTGGGGGACATGGCCACATGCCACCCCCAGCTCGAGACCTCCCCTGCCCCAGGACCTTCCCCAGGGCTTCCCAGTGGCTGCCCCACAAGCGCAGCCAGGTCTCAACCACGGCCCCCCTGGCCCCACAGGAGAGAAGCCCCTTGCTCACCAGCTCTGCCAGGGGCTCTTGCCTCCTCCAGCTCTGCGCTGCTGGGGTCCACATGCACCAGGAGCTGGGTCAGGCACCGCACGCGGGAGCTGAAGACAGCATTGCAGCTCGTGGCACAGCGGGGCAGCTCCACACTCTCCAGATACTTGCTTAGCAGCCAGGCCAGGGGGCTGATGCCACTGGGGTCTGCAAGGCCAGAGACTCAGAGTGGGATGCCTTGCGCTGGCGCTTGGCAGGGGGGGGCCCGGGTGAGCGCAGGGTACCTGGGCTGGTGATACTCTGCACCAAGGGGTTCACCAAGGCCTCCCAGTAGGTCCTGCCCAGGGCCTGGGCCGCCTCGTCATCAGGAAGGAAGCGGTCGGCAAAGGCCTGCTCATGCCGCAGGGCCCGGTTCAGCCTGCAACAGGGACCAGGCAGGGCACAGCGTGGCCAGACACCTGGTGACTGCCAACGGGGACCTCCGCCAAGGAAGTGGGGCACACTGCTCGCTTCCTGCCCTGCCCTGCGCCAGCCAGGTGACTCAGCACCTCCTCACACCCCAGGAACCAGGGCCCCTTGCTGCCCCAGCCCAGGCCCTCAAGACCCTCACAGCTTTGCACACAGCCCTTGGGAGAAGCTGCGGGGCTGTGCAGTGCCCCCGGCCGGGAGATCTTGCCTAGGCCTCACCAACATGCCAGCCCCTACGGGACACTCCGTTGCAGACACAGGGCAGCTGGGCCCGCAAGCCCGGCTTGAATGCAGGGGACCCCATGGTGGGCCTGGCCCTCCAGCACCTCTAATGGCCAAGGACAGCGAGGGCCCCTCCCTGTCCATGCAGGACACCCAGCTGCTCCTCCTCTGGCCCTGCAGCCCCCCCAGGGCCACCAGCACCATCCCCCAGCCCTCGGCACACCAGGCACAGGGCAGGGCTGCCAGGAGAGACCTCACCTGCCAAAGAGCTGCAGCAAGCACCCCCGGTCCTGGCAAATCTCCTGGCACCACGCATGAGCCCTGGCAGTGCAGAAGAGGAACGTCCGCCGACATAGCTGCTCCTTGAAGATGGGCCAGAAAGTGGGCTTGGGACCCAGCACCTCGATGCCACGCACACGCGTGTCAATGCCGCCCTGGGGGAGAGCACAACTCTCAGCTCCTCACATGTGGCCCCGCTGCCCCAAGGCCAGCCCCACACAGCCGGGTCCCCCCAACTTCCCTACCTGCTGGCACCGCTTCACTCGGATCTGGATGATGGGCCAGAAGCGGGTCATGTTCTCCAGCAGGATCACTCTGCTGTCCGAGGGCAGGATGCTCACCTGCAGGCAGACAGCAAGCCCTCAGCACGCCAGGCAGCTAGCGCAAGCCACGTGCACACTCCTTCACCCACCCTCCATGCAAGGCCACAGCCTCTGTCACCCCCACTGGCCCTGGCACCCTGCACAGCCACAGGGCACCCCCCAGACACAGCTCTGCACTTTTGGCTCTCAGCCCCAGCACACCAGACTGCTGCAGGCTGGGGCACAGGGCTCCTCGCAGCCAAGTCCCAAAGTACCTTCAGCCTCCAACCAGCAGAAGGCTCCCCCAGCACAGCTCCTGCCATCCCAGCCTGTGCACGAGGCACCCCAAGAACTATTCACTTCCCAGGGCCCTGGTGGGAGATCCTCGCAGGGCGCAGCAGGCACCCAGCCAGCAGCTCCCACAGAGCAGCCACGGTCCAAGGAGCACGAGCCATACTCACCGCATTGAGCACAGTGTTGATGTTAGCAGGGCTGTCTCCCCCCAGCACCACAACACGGGCTGGCATGTAACTGGAGTCCTCGCTGGCCACCAGCATGCTCATCTCTCTGCAGTGGGGCAGCCGCATCACTGCCAGGCACAGCCCACCAGCCCTGCCCCTACAGCCCCTCACCCCCACGCCCTGGCTCCTGCTGGCCCCACGGGCCACTCCCCATGTCCAGCACCCCTCATCGCCACTGGGGCAGGGCTCACAGGACCTCCATACAGCCTCTGGCCTTCCCTGCCCCAGGGAGCCCCCAGCCCTCCAACTCCAGCCCCACCTGATCACCACGCCACACTGCATGTAGACAGTGATGGAGTGGGAGCCAGTGCTGCCGTTTGACTCCCAGTAGGTCTTGGGGTTCCTGTCTGTGAGCTTGCTGGCGCGGTGGGGATTGGAGGAGACCTGAACCTTCTCCCAACACTTGTCCTCCTTCACCTCCACGCTGGAGCCTGTGGGGAGAGGCCACAGAGCCTCCAGCTGCCAGACCAGCATGGACCAGGTGCGGGGCACCCCACTCCCACTGCCCACAGTCACCTCGGCACAGGTTGCGCAGAAAGACATCGAAGAAGGGGATGCTGATGGGTTGGTGGCTCCGGCGGTGCTCCTCAATCTGCCCCAGCACCAGCTGGGGGACAGGGGACAGGCCATTACTGGGGACCCCGGGCCCTCCTCCCCTTGCCTGCTGCAGGGCAGCGGCAGGCAGCTGCCCCTCTGTGCCGAGGACGGCCAGATGGCCCCAAACCCCAGCCCCCCAGCACAGCCAGGCCTCCCCAGTCTCCCCAGGCCCACCTGGATGCAGCCAGCCAAGATGCTGGTCGTCAGCTTCCTGTAGAGGCTGGCGTACTTCTCACAGTCGCTCACCAGGTCACGCAGGGCTGGCGCCAATGGCAGAGCCGCACTGTGCTTGTCCAGGGCTTTGCCCAAAGCCTCGTGGGTGCCCACACGGCACATCACCACCGCACAGTCCTTGCTGGCGGTGGCCAGGCGGTGCAGGAAGTGAACGACCTCCTGTACCACCTGCCGAGGAAGGGGCTGTGAGCGGCTGGGCTGGTGCTGGGAACCCGCAACAACCCAGCAGTGCCGTGCTGCAGCGCTTCATCCCCTCCACCCCGACACCACAACAGCACCTGTGAGAGCCAGGTCAGGCACAAGGCTGGGCACCCAGCCAGAGGGGTGCAGCCATGGCTGCGACAGCCACCTCTCACCTCTCCTGGTGTGTCTGCCCTGGCAAGGCAGGGGCTGATGCAGGCAGAGTCCCGGCCCCACCAGCCCACTGCACAGCCAGCAAAGCCCTCCCTGCCTGCTGGGAGCCCAGGGCCCCCTCACCTCCTGGTCATTGCTGTGGGCACTCATGGAGGACAAACAGGGTTCAACACACTCGTGCCACGGCAGCAGGTCCTCCTGGTAACCGTCCAGGAACTTGTTCAGGATCCTAAGTGAGGGAGGAGATCCGCTAAGGCTGGGGTGCACAGACTGCATGTCAGAGACAGACCCATTTCCCTGCTCCACCTAGAAGGCTTGCACCCCACAGGGGCTGGGAGCCAGGGCTTCCCCAGGCACCCAGCACACCCCACCAGCACTCACACACATGCTGCGGTGCTCCCAAATGTCCCTACCAGCATCCACACGTATGCCATGGTGCCCCCATCTGCCCCTGCACCCCAGTCACCACTCGCACTTGTGCCGCAGTGCCCCAGGCCCCCATCCATGCCCCACAACATCCTCACTAGCACCCACAAACATGCCCCTGGCATCGCTGCACACCCCCCAACATCCCCACCAGCACACATTGCAGAGCCCCCGGACTCCCAGGACATCCCCACTGGCCACGCGGAACCACCTCCAGACCCACCTGAGGACGCTCAGGCTTGCAGCCTTCTCTGCCCCCAGCAGCTCGAAGCTGCGCAGCAGCAGCACGAAGCACTCGCGGTCCCACAGCAGCTGGCCTGCCTCGCCAGAGGGGATGGTGCCCTTGCCACAGAGATGCCGCTCCAGGGCCGCCACCGCCTCCCTGGAGAGGCCGCCCTCACACAGGCTGCCCACTAGCGTCCGCATGTTCACATCCCCCAGGTCCAGCGGGGCCTCGGCACCTGCCACAGCAGGGACAATGCATGGGGCCAGCCCCAGCGCTCACTGGGGAGGCGCCGGCAGGGCCCTTTCCCCAGGCAGCACAACCAGCCCTGCCCAGCAGTGCAGGTCACATGGTACCTGCCGTCTCCAGGCTCAGGGGCACCTCGTGCTCTGCCAGGCGGTTGATCACGCTCAGGGCTAGCGTCTTGCTGGCGCAGCCCGTGCTCTGCCCTTCCCACCAGCAGCTCCGCAGCACTGCGGGGAGATCGCAGCTCACCAGCTGCTCTGCCAGACCCTGGTGGCTGTCAATCAGCATGTTCACCACCAGCAAGCCATTCCGCACACCCGAGGAGCCCCTGTGGGGACAGAGTGATGTCGGCACCTTCCTCCTCATGCAGAGAGCCTCCCCTGCACCCAGGAGCTGCCTGCCTTCCCCGCTCAGCCACCCCTGCGCCTCCAGCACCAGACTCCATCCTCACCCTGCCACCCTCTGCATGGTGCTCATGGCAGCAGGGATGGCGCTCAGCAGGCTTGCTGAGCCCTCGCTGGAGGCAGAGCCGATGCTGGCAAAGATCTCCCGCATCATCTGCGCGTCGGCATGGTTCAGGGGCAAGGGCTTCCCACCGGCACCTCCCGGCTCGCTGCTCCCGGCTCCCACCAACACCTTCAGGGCCTGCAAGGCGACCAGCAGGTCACAAGGGCAGTGGGCAGCACCCAGGGCAAGCCTCTGCCCTGGCCCTCCCACCCACGGCAGCCCCTCCATCGCACTCACCGCCAGGCCAGCCTGCTGCACCACGGCAGAGGAGGCGTGCTGCTGCATGCAGGCCAGCACAGCCCGCACACCACCTTCTGTGGCAAACAGCACACGCCAGTCATACTTGACCATGAGCACAGCGAGCAGCCGCAGCGTCACCGTCACCAGCGCCTTCTCCGCCACCTCAGTGCTCAGCAGCTCCACTGCCATCTTCACCACCTTCTCTCTGCATGGAGAAGGGCACCTCAGCAGGGGCCTCCAGCACTGCCACTGGCACCCCAGGCCCTGCCAGCTACCTCTTCCCTGCCCACGCGGCTCTACCACGCTTAGGTCAGCCCCAGGAAGGAACCTGGCTGAGCCACACAGACACAGCATCCACCTCCCTTTTTGGCGCCCACGCTGCAACGTACCTGCCTTCACACCTCCACTTCCACTTCCCCACACTCCCAACTCTGCCACTGGCCCCCTTCCTGGGGACACAGCCCTTCTCCAGCCAGCAGAAGGAGCCTGCCAGCCCCAGCTGGGCAGCACCCCCACAGCTCATGCCACACACCTGGTCCCCAGCCCGCCCTGGGCTTTGCCAACTTGCCGCTCAAGCCCAGCCTCCTCCTCCAGCATCTTCAGGATGTGCTTGAGCCCAGCTAAGCGCAGGCCCACCTCGGAGCTGCTCCTCTGTATCACATCCACCACGTCCACAATCTTCACCAGCAAGCCCCTCTTGCTGGCCCCCTTGGAGCTGCCAAACACTGGGAGGCGGGTGAGAGGCAGATACGCAGGCGTCAGCGCAGCAGTGACACTGCCAGTGCTTGCCAGCACCCCCAGCCCCAGGTCCCGCAGGCCCCTCCCCAGGCCACCTCCAGGTGCCCAGCCTCCTGCACCCAGCCCACAGCCTCCCTCCAGTGGGGCAACGGAGCCACCTGGCAGACAGTCCTCCAGCACCACGTGTGCCCCAGGGCCAGCCCAGCCCACAGCAGGCGCTTACATTTGCTTTGCTCCTCTGTCACCTCTGGCAAAAGCAGCCCTTCCCTCTGAAGGAGCTCGCTGAACAGCTGAGAATCTGACTTCTCCACTGTGGCGGGGGCTCGAGGTGGCAGCGCCACTGCAGGAAGGTCTTCCTCCGACGCCTCAGCCTTCACAGCTTCAGGGCTGGTGTTCCCGCAGCTGGAACCCTCCGAGGACACCATGGTGCTCCTCCTGCCATCCTGCTCAGTTCCCCTGCCGAGGAAGTACTTGGCATAGACGTGGGAGCCACGGAGGTCGCTCAGAGCGCTGCCCTCACACCGCTTCTCCAACGCCCGCAGCACTTTCTGGGCCAGCTCCGCAGACACCGACAGCTGGATCAGGCCTTCTTCATCCAGCTCCGACAGCTGGGCACATGGGGCCAAGTTAACCCTCACGGGGCCAAGTTAACCCTCACGGACCCACTGTGGACCCCACACCCGCTGCAATGGCCAGGGCCAAACCAGATGGCAAGGCTGCACAAGCTGGACACAAAGGGACCATTCCCCAGCCCCAACCTCCCCTAGCCCCAGCCCCTACTTCACACAACTAGCACCAGCCCAGCCCTCCCACCTGCATTCACCACCCAACAACCACCAGCAGAATCGCCCCACGGCTCCCCCTCACATGCCCCAACCTCAATGGACGCTGCCATTCCTCCGGCATCAGCAGAGACAGAGACTACGTTTCCTCTCCTGTGTCCTTACCCCTTTGCTGTGCCCATCCCTCCATGCTTTGGGCATTCCCCACTTGCTCTCCTAGTTCAGGCCCATTTCTCCCCTGCTCACGGTCTGCCTGCACGGCACACGCCTGCAGTCTCCTGTTTGCATCCCAGCCACTTCCCTAACGTCCTCCCTTGCTCCCTCCCTCCTGTCTCCCTGCTCTGCAGGCTCGGTCCCGTACCTGCTCTGCCTGCTCTTGTTGGACGAGGCAGGTGATCTCATCCTGCTCCTGCACTTCCAGTTTCCTCACAAAGAAGAGCAACTCCCACCACTCGGCACGGCTCAGGGTCTCTGCGGGGTCACTTGGCTGCTCCCCGAGGTAAGGCAGGGAGTACAGCCCCCCAAAGGGCTTGGAGAAGAGCGGCTGCGCAACTGCAGGAGAGCAAAGTGAGGGAGAGCACTGTCACTGAGCACTGCAATTCCCCCTCAGCAGAGCTCTCCTCAGCTGCAGATCCCTCTTTCCTGGGTAAACAAACCTCATTACAACTTCTGAGGGAGCAGGTTGATAGGAAATTAATTCTGCCAGCAACTTTGCTCTTTTCCTAATGCCACCTGCTGGCAAACAGGGCGAGTACTCATAGGCAAAAGCAAAGGAGACTGCAGAGCTACCAAGCTCCTTTTAGCTAATGCACCCCAAAACAGTGAAGAGAAGATAAAATCCAATATTTAAGTTTTCATTGGATAACTTAGGAGCAGGAGCTCAATCAACACTTGCTGATATATGCCAAGCAACAGCTCGAGGCTCTCTGCAAATGCAAGCTGGGAGACACACTGCTTCAGGACTCAAGAGAATAGCGTCAAACTTGCTCCAAGAGGCCCATGTCTGCCAAGAGCAACTACATACATGGCTGATTACTGACAGTCAGCCAACATGAGATAATTTAACCAAGCGTCAAGATCCAAAGCAGGAAGGACCTAATTTTTCAATTTGATTTCTATGAGATATGATGATTGGAAACATTTTTACACAGAAGTGAAATAAACTCCATGTTTCTGCCAAAATCAGAGCAAAAACAAAAGCCAAGGTATAACCAAAGTCATTTTAATCTAGCCAGCACACACTGATGTGCAGTTAAGATTTTATTTAAAAGGGTAGAAATCAGTAATTGATCTTTTCACCTGGCAATAAGAAAATCTTTAAAGTGGATAATTAGCTGCTAATCCCATGTATATTCTGTCCCTTGCAGCAGTTTAATCCAAACCATCATCTCTCCAGAAGATGCACTAGTCCTACGAAATCAGGGGCTTGATGAAATTGTTAGTTGATCGGGTTCCCCAGCTAGAGTCACACCAGATAATGAACAAAACAGGGTATCTGAAGTCTGGATTTTCCAATTTTTGGCTGCCCAGTACGAGGGCAACGTGAAAGGATCTCACTTCCTGAAGAGTCCGTAGCTATCTTACAAAAACAGAACATTTCACACTCAACTCTTCCCAGACTGAGAGGCGTGAAGTTAAACAAAATGCTTTTAAAAAAATTACGACTCATATAAGAAGATCTGAGGGCCTACAAGGCAACTTCGTCTCAGAGAGACGCTACATTTCTGATTTTGGCAGTTTGTTCAGTTAATTCTAACTTACATTTTTGACAGTCTCAGTATAAATCAAATTTTATCCTTTTATTATATCACAACAAAAGTCCAGGATTCAAAAATAGCCCCATGCAGCCACAAGCCATATGATTGCTTAACCAGCTCTACCCTGTCATACCAACTAGAAGCTGATAATGCTTTCTGAATCCAACCCACTAAATGAAAATTTGCCCAGCTTTTCAAGGTTTGCCACTCAAAAATATGCCATAGCAGAGTCAGAAAAAGATGATACAGCCACATGCATGCAGCACATAACCTCACCTGTGTCTAGCTTAAAGCTCTCTATCAGACTATATACTTTTTCCTGACCAGCAGGCTCTTCCCGCTGATCTCCAAATCCAATAATCTCCAACATGTGCCAACGCACCCAGTAGGTCCGACCTGTTGACTGCCATAAAACCTGTGGGTGAAACAGATCTAGGTGATTAGATTTGCCACTCACTCAATCCTCATTATATATGTCCTCCTCTTTCCCAAACGCATGGAAACAGAAAGCACTATTCAAGTACAAGACAGCCTAATCCACACACAGATTTCAACATGTGTTATCTGTTTTTCAAGCATACTGTCTTTAACCTGCTCCCCTGATCACACCTGGATCTCTTTATATAAAAAGCATCACAAATTTTGCATGCAACCATTGCAGACCTCTTCTGTGACAGCAGCAGTAGGTTAGGCAAAAAACCTAGACACAAACCTGCTGGTGAATGTAAAGAAAAATTTTTTTTTCCTTCTCTGACTTTATCTTCTCTTGGTCATGCTTTATACTCTCATCATTCACCACCCTATGGGCTCTTGGACAGGTTTCTTGCTCTTGACTTGTATATCTCAAAGAACATAATTGTTTCCTGTGTTTTCCAAGCTGCTTCTCCAAATCCTTTTTGGCTTCCCATATTGTGGTTTTACATTTAACCTTCTGGAGTGAAGTTTCTTTTCTCTTTCCCATTTAGAAACAACTTCAATTTTTTGGAGCATGCTCTCTCTTATTCCTAATAACCTTCCTATCCTGTTTTTTCCATCCAGGTTTTTCTCGGTGTAAATCTTTTTTTGATAAACGTGAAATGATTGCTTTGGGTCTCCACAGAATACTTTTAAAGTAGGCTCTTTTATTTAACTCTCTCAGCAGTCTCTGTTTTATAAAGGAGACTTGAGGCACTTCCATTTAATCCCAAAAGATGAACAACTGTAGTGATTTCTTGGCTTTCGTTATTTATTTAAGAACATGGAAACAAAATACACCGCAGTCCCTGCCAAGAGCAGCTTTCCAAGAATAAGGGATGGATCCCAGTCCTGCACTTTGCTCAGAACCAGCACAGCATTGCCTGTCCACAAGGCAGATATTTACAATGTGTCTATATTTACTCATGACATCTCAACTCCATGTGATACTTTTGCAACCCACAGGGAGGTAACTGAAGAGTCTTTGGGTTTCCTGCCCTGGCAGCTTTTCCAGTTTCCCTCAGCATGTCCCTCACCGTCGCACCTTGCTCAGAGAGTTGATGAAAGCCTCAAATATTATGCTTCTCCTAGAGCCTTTCAATCCTTAGGATTTCTATCCTACTGGCTGAAAGGGTTCATCTACTTGTCTTACCTAGCTCCTCTCCCACATCAACCTGTGCTGTCTCAGACCTAGCACAAGTATCCAAGTGTTACACAAAGCCCAGCTGATGTAAACATGTCAACCATGTTTTGGGCATACTTCATTGAAGTCAGACATTTTAGTCCCCCAACTTATTTTCTAAATTGCCAGCATCTGCTGTCTTTTTCACCTCTGATGCAATTTTATGCCTTTATCCCTAGAGGATAAATCGTTCTGGACCAGTAGTCCTTCCACCTCTTTCACTTCTCCCTCCCTTTGGGTTTAAAAGCTCTCTGAGATCTTCCTTGACATTTAGGCCCAGCAGTCTGGTTCCAGTCTGGTTTGAGTAAAGCCAATCCCCTCTGAACCAACCCCTTCTATCTAAAAGTACCCTGTTTCCTAAAGAATGTAAACTCTTCCACCTTACACGATTTTCTCAGCAACCTGTTGAAATTTTGCACCTCTACCTCCTTCTCAAGCTTTCAGAGCACTGATATCTACCCTCTTACCTAACAACTTCAAGATTTAGAGCCCCTTGCAGTCTTCACATGTGCCACAACCACTGCTTCCTCTCCAGCACCTCTTAGATGCCTAGCCAGACACCTTGAGACATTCCGCCTTGTCTAGTAGACAAGTCACCCCAATGGTCTCTGATGCTGCAAATCCAGCTATTCTTATATCTAACATGTTCTGCCTCTTTCTGCCTACTGGAATCTCTTCTCCTGAAGGAATCTTTTTGGTACTAGATCACCATCACCTGGCAAGTAAGACCTGTCCATGGGATCATTTCTTTCTACTTCACCAGTCTAATATCCTCCATACCATGAGACTTTCTTCCTCTTCAACAGCATTAGGTCTGTTAGCCTGGAGGTGGGACCACACTATGCCACCATCAAGGTATCATTGACAAAATTCTCTGTGGCTCCAAGAGATGCTCCTTTTCCCTAGTGGCGATGTGTGCAAGCAGTGAAGGCATCTCATGTGCCTACTATAGTCCTCATGAAGGACAGAGGCCAAGTTCTGTCCTAGAGGGATGGGGAACAAGCACAGAAAGGCTGGTACCTAGGCTCTCTGAAGAAGAAAACAGCATCTAAGCAGAAAGAGAACCCAGTAACAGTGAGTACATGTTTAAAAACATGGCAGGAAAAAAATGTATGTTGCTGCTTCATTGAGCTCTCTTTGGAGTTACACCAATGCTACCAGGACTCCAAAATGCTGGAGAGCTGAAGAGGTAAGATACCAAGAGACTTTAAAAAAGCACCAACTAGAAATTGAGCTAAACTGTACACACAACGCCTGTTAGTCTTCAATGAATCCCTGACCAAAACTAGTTAGGCACCAACTGTCAACTGAAAGAAGTCATAGAAAGATAGAACTGAAGGACCAGAGACAACACAACTTTGCATCTGTGTCGAGAGGCAAAGAAAGCAAGAGAAAATGGAGAACACAGGCAAGAAGAGAGGAAACATAAGACAGACTCTCATTGGCTAGCCACAAGGAGAAATGAAAAATGCATGTAAACACATGTCTTTGCACACGGGAGACTGACAGCAAGACTCAAGAAGGATGAGCCTCAAAAGCAGAACAAATCCAAAAGGAAAGGATGAAAACTTTAGCTGAGACCAGGGAGAAGCAGTTCTTGTAACTAGGACTCACTAGGACAAGCTGGTTGCTAGCAGGTAAGCTGTCAATACAAAGCAAATATAATACGTGAGACTGGAAAGATCCTAAGAGGAGTGGAGACAAAAATCAAGTTTCCTTTCAAAGAGAGAGTGATAGCAAAGGTCTAGAAAAACCAAAGATGATCAAGAGATGACATTACAAAGATGATTTTGAGATGTCTGATTCCTGGCATCTCTCCATGGAAAGAAAACTCCTCGAATGATGCGACTTAAAAGTTCTGACTTAACTCTGGGAGGCTACTACAGACACATACATGGATACGAACATAGGGAACACACAGGGAGACAGGTAAAGATGAAGGTGGTCAAAGACTGCATCATCACAAGCAGTTAACTTCTGAGACAGACTAGAGGGCAAGCACTACTAATTGGTATAGAAACTGCCAACAAACTTCTTCACTGGCTATTTATTACCATTTCAATCTGGTTTTGTCAGTAGTAGGAGCTTTACAGAAAGCACCACTACTGAAAATAAGCCTGGGTGGAGCAACTGCAAGTTGATTCAGCTTAAATAGAAAAATAAAAGCAAAGGGAGAAACCCAATGACCTGTTCGACTAAAGGCACTAGAGCGCAACAGTGTATAAAAAAAGCCTCTGAAATTTGTATCACATGTAACAGGAAAAAAAGCTTGCAAGAAAGGATCTAGATGCTCTTTTCAAAGGGCTTAGTTACATTAACAGTAAGAGCAACTAAGAGCTTGTAAGAAATGGAAAACAATTTTAGAAAAATTCATATCTTAGAGATCAAGTATTACAAGGACAAATAGAGATGCAGCAGGAATTTGCAATCTTTATAGACTGGGTTATAAAAGATATTACACTGTAAAAAGTTTTTCAGACACTTAAGTAAAAAAAGAACAGATACATAGCAGTTGTTCAATAGAGGGACTGCAATGAAAAATAATCTATGTATGGTCCAAAACTAGAAGAGTATTCTACTTGAATATTCAAAAGAAAAAAAAAAATCAAAGCAAAATTTGATGTTCCAAAGGACATTTTCAAGGGAGGAAATAGACCCTGGCACCTATTCACAGATCAAAAGACACAGCTGGGTAGGGTGTGTCCAAACTAGTGAGAACAGCAGCATAAGTACTGCCACTCAGGTGCCAAGGCTTAAGACCCTAGAGCACCTCTTGCTGCTTTACTTACTTGTGAGCTAGCCTGCTCCCAAACCACCCCCAAGATTGAATACAGGCCAGGGACGACTGCTAGGAGGTACCATATAGTCCCCTGTTTTGGAGGCTTAAACAATCTTAGCAGGACAGACTGGACTAAACCAAACCAGCTCATGTCAGGATCCTATTCTCTGGCTGAGAGGTGTCTTCTTTGCTAGGGCTGAAGTAATTGGAGTTGAAATTATATTATATCTATTGTCCGATTTCCAGAGCACAAATATGTGATTAGCAAAACACTGAAGAGTCACCCCTGTTACTGCCCTCTCTGCTACCCTCACGAGGCTACCTCCACCAGTGACCTACCTGCACTGCATGAGTGCCATTAGTGCTCTGGCAAAACTCGCCTTCATCCCCAGCTCTCACATCACCACAGTCCTCCAGCATACGCACCCGCATGCCGCGCACCAGGTTTGCCTGCACATACTCCACGTAGCTGCTGCGGCTGGAGAAGTCTGATGGGGTCAGGAAGGCACAACCCTGCTTTTTCTGGGGACCATGATTTGCAGCAAGCATAGACACTGGAGCAGCAGGGCAGGCTGGAGCCTTGGGCTGGAAGATGGAGCAGGCGGTGCGAGGCTGCATCCTCTGCGGGGACAGCAGCTCCGGCTTGTGCCTGTGGTCCCAGCCCATCACGTGCACCATACCCAAAATGAGGTTTGTCATCGCCATGCTGAACTCAAACTCCTGCTTCACACAGCTCCTCTCCCCACCGAGCAAGCTGGGCGCGGCACAATCCTGCGGCTCCCCTCCCTGCTCCGCGCCACTGCTGAGCTTGTCCACGAGAGAAGTGACACACAGGTAGCGCTTCACCAGGGCGAACAGCAGCTTCCCAGGGATCTGCAAGAGGCACAGCTGTCAGATCCCCAGCCACCACAGCACCTCTGGCTTGCTCCGAGCCACTAGCTTGTCCTCAGACAGGTTCCCAGGATAGCCTTGGATCAGCGGGCAGCAGCGCAACCCTCTCAGCCCGCCCTCACCTCTCTGCTCAGAGATGAGGGCTCTCCACCAGCTCACCACCTCACGCCAGGCCCAGACCCTTGGCCAGCTCTCCCAACACCTAGTCCTGCTCAGCTGCCCATCACCAACCACCCTCCCTTGTCCCCAGCGAGAAGGACAAGAGCCCCGGCACCCACTCTCCCCCCTCCTGACCCCCCCCCAAAGTCCTCAGGCCTGGGGCTCCCCATACCAGGGCTGACAGGCCCTGCTGCTACCTGGGGAAGGTGAATCCCTTCAAAGGACATGCAGTACTCTTCAGAGGACATCGTCTCAGCAAACAGCTCCAGCAAGGTGTAGCGGCTGTCAAAGTCCATATGCTGCTCGATGCCGTCCTGCTGGCTCAGGGACAGCAGAACATAGGCCCGGCTCCCTGCAGCAACAACAGTAATCTCTCAGGTCCCCAGAGATATCCCTCACACCACCCTGCTATGGTAGACAGATTTTGGCAACCAAGAAACAACTTGCTTTGCTGCTCAGTGTCATCCAGAACTGCATTTTGTCCTTTGATCTGGATTGGCAACATTTTGTTCCGCTAAATAAAACTGCATTTTTTCACCCCTAAAGCTCTGAGATTCCCTGAAAAACAGCAGCTCCAAATAACTGACTCTAGAACAGGGGTCCAGGTAAGAAAAACACTCAGTCTTAACCTGCATCAGTCCCCCATCTGCCCCACGAGCTTTGGCACTGCAGCAGGGAAAGCCACACAGCTCTTGCTAGACACACCACCACCTCCACTAGCCTACAGGCTCCTTCTGAGTGCACCTGAGCCACAGTAAGGACTTCTGAGCCTTGTCAGCTCCTCTCAAACGAGGTGAGTGGGTGAGAAGCAGCTGAGCCTGCTCCTACCCATCAGGGCCTGAGGAGAGGCTCCCGGCCAAGAACAGGGCAGAGCCTCTCCAGTTGACAGCATGCAGCAGAGACGTCCTGATGCTCTGCCACCCTCCTTGGACCAGCGGGCCACCTCCAAACAGCTCATCAGCATCCCAGCTCAGGAACTTGTCAAGGAAAAGAGCTCTCAAACCTGCCTTCTCTTAGAGCACCCCAGACGACTACACCCAAGGCAGCCACTTGCAGAGCACAGGCTTGTTCTCCCCCTTTTGCCAACCAGCCCCAAGAGGCTCCATTTCCTAGAAGTCCCAGGCCTACAAAAGGACCAGCACTGCTCAACAACCTGGCAGCACCCCCACCTGCATCATGCGAAGCCAGAGCCCTCAGCATCTTGCCAGCACTGCGGCGGATTTGCTTCTCCTTGTGGCACAGCATCTTCATCAGCAGGTCGAGGGCTCCCGTCTCCTTGAAGGCACCCGTCAGCGAGCCAATGCTGGCATACGCGCTCAGCACGTGGATAGTGTTGAGGATGGAGGACTCAGGAGCCCCGGTCCCAGCCATCTGCCGGACAGCTCGCTGCACCAGGCTCCTGACATCAGCCTTCATCTCCAGCAGCGACGCTTCGTCCAGCACGACATCGGCAGGGAACGGGCTGGGCGCCTTCTCCTCTTTTACCCACCGCCCGTCCAGCTTCCTCTTGCCCAGCAGCACTGGGCAGCTGGCGCAGACCTCTTCTGCTGACATCCACATCAGGATGTTCTCCGGCTTGGTTTCCGCACAAGAGCCACTGCTGCTGCCTGCTGCTCTCTCCTCCAAGCTAACGATGCTCCACCGGATCAGATACTCGGGGTGGCCATCGTGGCCTTGCCGCTGCCGCAGCAGCTCCTCCGGGTAGGCCTGCAGCTTGGGTCCCAGGTGCACAAGCAGGTTGCCATTACGCCTCTCGCTCACCATGACAGCAAACGTGTCTGCAGAGACAGAGGGAAAGGAGGAGTGAGTGCTGGGGGAAGGTGGCTGAGGCACAGGCTTTGATCCTGTGATCCTGCACCCAGAATAAAGCCCCAAAGGAAACCTCACTTGACAGAAGCTTGTGTCCCCCCTGAAATAATGAGCAAATGTATCACATACAAACCCTGTGCCCAGCATTACTGGCACACACAGAGATAAGCTCTCCCTGCAAAGCCTCAGAGGCAAAAAAAGCCCATCCAAATCCCCTCCATAAGACAGCAAATAAAGATCGAAGAATTGGCTCCTGCTCACAACTCTGCCATTGTGACACAACCCTGCACAAGTCGCTGCTTTCTAAGTTCTCTTTTCTCTCCCAACATTTAACATTCACGTGTCTACTCAGACTGCAAAGTCTCCTAGGGCTCAAAGGTTCAGACAGAGACTCTCTCACTGCAGAGCTGTAGAACCCAGCATGAGTCACCAGCTTGTGAAGAAAATAACTAGCAATTTCTCAGGTCCAGCTTATATCCATCAAATCACATCATTATATCTAAGAGTCACTCAGTATTTCCTTCCTGGCCTCCTCTCAAATATTCTTTGTCTTTAAAAGGTTTAGTCAACAGGCAAATTCACCAAAATGAGGAGCTGCTACTCTTTGTTGCCTGATTGTGCCATGTATCTTAGGGCTACAGATAAGAAGCCGCGACACTTCTCTGCTTCATTTATGCAAAAATAAGCTTGAAATAACTTGTTGTCCAAGACTGGGTGCCAGCAGTTAGCTGGCCAACTGCAGACAATGCTGCACATAACAGAGTGACTTCATTACTACACAGCATGCCAGATCAGAGTCTGATAAGAAAAGTAGTTTCCCAGAAGAGCCCATGCAGATGGTAATGGAGATACACAAACAGGCCCTCTTGTGGTCACTTACACACATAGGCAAGAGAAGCAATGAAGGGACATGCTGTTCAGCTGATGGTAATAAAAGTCTTCTTTTTTTAAAAAAAGTTATTCCATGTAGGAAATTGTCTATCCACACACAACTGAAAAGGAGGTTCCATCCAAAGATGATGCTAGGCACACTCAAAAAGGTTTTCCAGGGCAAGAAGAAAGCCTGAACGCCCTGGAGATTCATACTTACCTTCAATTGTGTCTTCCTTGGGGTCAGCAGAGAGCACAACTGGGATCTTCTTGCAGCCTCCCTGTAAGAGAAGGCCCAAGTTATTCTCCTGTGCTTTGCAACAATGTTTAGATGCTCTGCCACAAACCAAACAGCTGTTTTCCCTGACTGTGCTTGACAGCACACAAAGGCATTCTCTACTCTAAGAGGTTCACTTAAAATAAAAAACCCAGTAAAAGGAAAGTCAAAATTGATATGAAGCATTATTCTGCTTGAGAAGACTCACTTCACCCCATCTCCACATCTTAGCATTTAGCACAACAATGAACACCCTCTTTACAACACAGCTATCCAAAAAGGCTCAGAAGAATTTGTAGCAGGGGAGGGGAGAATTTGGATTTAGGGCATCCGAATAAGTGGCTGTAACATGTATGACAAGCGTGACATACTAGAACTTTGCCAGGACAACACAGAGCTAAGTAACTGCACTGCTTATACATATACGTTAAAATATATCCCCGGCACAGGGGAAAGTGGACTCCTCATCAGACCGCGGTTCTCGCGGGACGCCCCGAGGTACCGCCGCGCCTCTCCTCCCCCACCGTTAACGGCCCGAGGCGACGACGCAGCCAAGGCCCGCGGCCACCTCTGTCAAGGGCGGCGCGAAGCGGCGCTGAGCCAGACCCCAGCCCGCTCCTTCCCCCACCACGAGGAGAAGGGACGAGAAGCTGAATCGCGACCTACACGGTTGGTTAATTCCTTCCTTCCTACCGTCGCCCTGCCGCTTCCGGGTCACCGCCGCGCATGGCCGCACAAACCGCAGCCGCTACGGGGAGCGGCAAGGACCAAGCCACCTCGCAGCAGTGCGCCTGCGCATTCCGCATCCGCGCGGGACGGGGCGGGGCAGGGTGAACGCTCCGCGTGTGCTCGCGCCTGCGCTCTGTTGTCGCGCTCCTGGGGCGCGGCGCCGGGCAAAGGGGGATGGGGTGCGCAGCGCCTCCCGCGTTCGAGAACCTTCTCGCGGTCGGTGCCCCTTTTCTGCTCCCCGCTACTCCGCAGGGCTCCGCGCAGCCCAGGGGGCCCCGGCCGGCCGGCCGGCCCCAGCGCCTCCACAGGCCCTGGGGTGTGAGCCCTCGTCCGGGCGGGCCTGGTCACAGCCCTAGGTGGGTGCTGAGGTTCAGTGGACGCCCCTGTCGTGGGGGTGCCCTGTGGCCCGGACTCTGCTGTGCCTGTGCTGCTGTGCTGCTTCGAGGCCTGGAGAGTTTATTTGTCTCATGTCTCACTTGTCACAGGGCTCCTTCCCTGCTGTGGTACCTGCACACCTGGAACAGGCGTGAGGGACAGAGAAAAAACATAGTATGCCCTGTTTATCCCAACTAGTAACTAGCAAAGATGAACAACTGTGGAAGAGTGCATCTGCAAGACCTCAAGATGTTGCGTTACACCACATTGATGTGGTTGGTCCAGTGGCTTCTAAATTCTGTTAAAGGCTGTTGCAGGGTGGATAAGAGCAAGGCTGAAAGTCACCATGCTAGGTCAGCATGAGCATTACCACAGGCTCAGTGTTGACCAAAGTTGCAGATGGCCAGTCCAACATCCAGGCTGGGGTTCCTGGAATAATCAAATATTCATTCCCTCAGTGCACCTTACTTGGCTTACTTCAGCAGAAACTGAGCTCTCAGCAGATTTTGGGTTGGAAGTGGCATTTTCTCACTGTTGCTAGATAGGCATTTGGAAGCAATTGACCCCAGTTGCATACACTTCTGCCAGTTTCCAGTTTTTTTCTTGTTTTTTTTTTTTTCTGAGCTATAACACCCATATCATAAATCTAAATTTTTATCCTTTGCCCATATTTCCCTTCATTGGTGGGATTTGTAGGTGCAGTCACCTACAAATCCAGTAGGCATAGGTTTCTGTCCATCTGGTCTATTAACATTTGTTTTGATTATAAACAAACATTAAAGACTGAACAGATGAGAGAGTCTGCTTTCTCATTTGATCCCAGAGCAAGTCCATGTACATGTCCAAGCTCATTTCTACACCAGTACTAACACAACTGATTAGGCATTTCCCATATTTTACAATAAAGATGAGCGATTATTTTTAAAAATACAATTGCAACTAGCAGGAAAATGGTGGACTGGATAAACAGGTGCAGTGCTGCATCAGCTGGGGGGGGACATCCTCTAAAACTTTCATGCTGTACTGTTAAATGTTTGCCTTTCCCTGCCAACCTCATGACATCTCCATTATTAGACATAGCCTCAGTTGATACTATTGATCCTCCCTTTCCACAATCCCTTGGATGCTCTTGAAATCTTTCTGTGTTTTCCATTAGCATATCTCATGTTCCTTTCCCATTAATCGCCAAAGTGACATTAAAATTTAAGGGATCAAACTGGTATTTAGTTAGATCAGACTTTGCCTTTGTAAGTCACTTCATCTCCTGTTGAGCTAAACATGGTTATTTTTGCACTAATGGGGTGGGGGGACAGGGGACTGACTTCCTAAACGCCACACAGCTATGTAAAAGCTGATACAGCATGCACAACTAGCTGTTCTAATCTATTCTGGTCAGCAATTTGGTGCATGTACTGCACCTGCAACAGTGCTGCGTTTAATGTCACAAATGTGGTGATAATGCCCTACAGTGGGAAATGCAACCTGACACCCAGCTGTTAACATCAAAAGGCAACATCCCATAGCCAAAACCCATCACCAAGGATCACTGGCAGTGACCAGACAGGGCACAGGGGTCTTGTCTGTGCTGCTGAAACCTTTTATGTGGGTATTTGTGTGCCCTGCTTCAGTGTGAATGGTCTTGGCCTGATGGTTTTCATACCAGGCTTAGTCTCATCCTAAAAATAAAGGCTATGTCTTGCCCTGTGTTGGGAGTATTATATGGCATGCACAGACCTCTGCGTACAAGTAGAGTGGGGTTACTTGTGCTGATGTTGGTTTTGTGGTGCTGAATCACAGCAAACAGCCACGTAGGAGTGCCAAGCATGGGGCAGGCTTGCTGCAGTGAAATGTGGAAGTGAAGCACCTCCCCTTCTGACAGGGGAGCTGCGTTTTACTCCTGACCACCTTCCATACAATCCTTCTTGTTCTGCTACACTGGGATATGTTTACTCCAAACTGCACTGTGAGCAATTGTGCAGTTCCTCTGCCATGCATCGTTCCATTGGTGCTAAGCCTTCCTTACATCATACAAAAAAAACACGGTACCTGGTCCAGGACCTGGCACTACACAGGGCTATAGTTACATTATTAGCTGGGATACTGGTGGCCCAGCAGCACTGACTCCCTTTGGTCGCCAACAAGTGAGGTTTCCTTCCCATCTTTAAGCACGTTACTGATCCCCCACGTGCCATAACCTAGCTTTTAGGGGCCAACTGACATCTGCCCTCAACCTGGCTTTAAGTAATGCCTCTCCAGTCTGGGCTTCGAGTATTGCCTTATCTTCTCATGGCTGTTTTCTGCAGAGAATATAATAGCCTTGGTGCTGGGCCTCACAGTGACAAAGGTAATGGAATGGGGAGGGAAGAAGAGAAATTACCTGTTTTTCAGTTAAGAACTGGACCAGGTGCTTGACAGTATCAGGGCAGGGCGGGGGTGGGGTGTTGCTCTGCCCGCATGCTTTCAACTACTTTATTTTACAGTACAGTTCATTCTTTCTCTTGCTCAGAGGCCTGGGGATGGTACAGCACATGCCACTGCATCTGAACACACCGAGCCTATGGTACCAGCTGCATAACATCTCCCACAGCAAGAGGGCCTTGGCCAGCATCAGAGTAAGTCCCGTATCAGGTAAACAGTTCTTTAAACAATACCTAAGCAGCAGTATCTTCATACAAAACTCTTCTACCTGTCCTGCAGCCTCCTTTGCCACTACTAAAAACTACTGCTGTCCTCCTTTTATTCATGGTAGTTCATCAATATATAATCCACTTGAGGCCAGGTCAAGGGACTGTCTGTTCTTTGATGTTACAATGGCAAAAAATTCCTTTTGCTTGGCCTTAGTTACTGCATGTTCTAAGCAACTTTGGGCCCCTTAAGCAACCTGCTGTTTCCCCTCCATGTTTTAACTCTTGCTCAAGGTCTTCCTGCTCCTCTGTGTAACCACCTGTGACACAGGGCAGTTGTTTTATACTTCAGAAGTCCCCATTCCTGCTCAACTCCTGGTTGTTACTTCTCTGAACTCATACCATGCTCTGGCAACCAGCACTGTTCCTCAGCTTTCAGAAAGAACAGCCACGACCCCAAATCTGTGCACAAAATGGTAACATTTATTGAAAGAGTAATTTTTTTTAATACAAAAGAAAGCTCTGTACATAGTACTGTGATTACTTCCACATCCTTCCAGAAACACAACCCTGGAAACTGGAAAAAATACCCCCCCCCACACACACACTGATACATACACACACACACTCACTCTCTCATGCACACACACACACACACACAAACCCCAAACCAGTAAAATGAACTAAAAATGTCACCACACGATAAATGCCGTTTCGTCCCTGATAAACAAGTGTTCTTACAAGTCTGCACTTAAATAAAATACACCATTAGCGTTTAACCAGCGGTTGCCTTTAGGGAGCCAGAGAGGGGATGCAGAGCAACACCCTGTAGCAGCAGGGGTGCTCCTGCCACCCCAGCCTGACAGCTCTGCTCCACAGTGCTAGCAAAAGCAAAGCAGAGCAAAGCCAGGCCATGATGATCTGCTGAGGCAAAGTATAACACAAACCCCAACCCCTGTTATTCTTCCTGGGCAAACTCCTAGCTAATCACCCCTGTTTTTTGGAGGCATCACTGAGCAGCCGCCATACACCTAACAATGGCCTGGGGCATTGCACAGCAACCCCATTGCTCCCAGCTGCAGGATATGCAGCACCGTTATGAGCAAGGCTACAAAGAAGAGGCAGCATGCTATACCACCATCACCAGATGGGCCACCCTGCTCCACAAGGGCCCTTCAGAGGCTGCATGGCAGACTAGGGCTGGCAGACCATTCTGGGAGCAGCCTTGGCACAGGGGAACTTGGAAAGGCTCTGTCCATATCTGTGCATTAAGGAATGGCACCAGCTGAGGCTGGGAGTTTGGGAGAGGCTACCTGCATCATGAGCAGACAGAGAGCAGGGATCAGCCCCTCGGAGCCCAGGGAGGAACTGGGGATGCCCACAGCCCCTCAGGCAGTTGTGGGCAGCACTGCTCCAGGCCAAAACAGCCACACGCCCCCAGAGCTGAGATGGATGGGGCTGCCAGGCACCCTGCAAGCCCCTTACTCCAAAGGGGCAGGTTCCCCACTCCTACAGAGCAGCTGCTGCTTCACTTGCCTCCCACCAATTAAGCCTGAAATTACAAGTATGGAGTCCTTAGTGCAGGGAAGAGGAAAACAAGCGTCCAGCTCAGTCCCTAGCACATGCTGGTGGGCAGAGAGTGCAGCTTAAACGCTAATGCTGAAGGAACATTATTCAAGGTTACAATACAAACTCAAAAGCAAGGCCCCTTCCTGTCTCCATGCCCACCCACCCACCCCTCTCCCATCCCCCAGGTACAAACCCCATGAAAACTGTACAGGAGCCAAACTTTTATTCCTTAAAGAATTACATAAATACTGAGTTTAACACTTAGAAAAATAAAGTCATTTTTTTTCAAGGCTTCTTTTGTCTTTAACTTAAAAAAAGTTACAGTAGCTGCTCCTTCCCCTAAGGATTCAGCAGCTCCTCTCACTTGCTCGCTCTCCCTCCAGGGACAGGGCTGGGTAGCAGAGCCACTTGCAGCAACTCCCCTGCAGGAGCAGGCATGCTCCAGCCCTCTTCCCCTAGCCCTGCCATGCCTGCACAGGTGTCACAGCAGCTCCTCCACAGCCTGGGAAAGCCTGTGGGCCACTCTGGTGCCCAGAGGAAGCACCTGCCACCTGCCCAGCAGCTTGGTGCCCCATTGGGCTCTTCTCTTTGACACTTGTGTTGTTTCTCCACCTTGTATCACACAGGAATTTAGGAAGCGCTGGCCAGAGCTGCAAGGGGATGTGGGAGACACCCAGACACATCCCCCTGGACATACAGAGACTGCACTGCTTGTGGCAAGGGCCGAGATGAGAGCGTGGGGCTGGGATGGCCACAGAGCACCCCAAAGGTCTCTGGGGCGTCACTGTGGTCCTAGGCACCCACCGACCGCTTTGGCGGTGTGAGGGTGTCTGCCAGTGGCAGAACAGAGTGGGCTGCAAACCTACTGGACGGCCCAACAAGGAGGCACTGTGGGCCAAGGGCTCACTGTAGTGCATATAGGGGGACGAGGCCACAGGCTGCCGGCAGCATCCTGCCTGAGGAAGCTCCCACCACTGTCCAGAGGGAGCGCGCACAGGCTGAGCCAGAGATGCACATCTGAGCTGACTGCTCTTCCCCAACAAAACCCAGAGCCAGCTGCTGAGGCCAGGATGTGTCACCCCTCCCAAAGGCACATTGCTGAGGCCAGCAGCACAGCCTTAGCCCATGCCGCTTGGGGCTGTGGCCTGTGGGACAGATCCGGGCCTGAGGCGACTCAGAGCATCCTGAAGGAGCCAGAGCCTCTAACTGGGAATGGCCCGCAGTATTTATTTACAGCACAGAGCACGCCCTCCCCACGAGGGACAAGTTTCTTTGGCTGGCGTGAGAAAAGCACAGCTATCGCAGCATCCAAACGCCCCGAAGCCCTGCACGGCCCCAGTGCAGCTCCACCCCTGGTGTGGGTCCAGCAGCCCCACACACGTGCCTGTGTGTTTGGGGAGGGCAGGGTGTGTGTGTGTGTGCGTGCGCGTGTATGTGTGTGTGTGCGCGTATGTGTGTGGGTGAAGGAAACGTGAAAAGGCAACAATAAATAACTGGTGCAGTCTGTACGAGAAGGAATTGCTGCCGGCACCGGCATAATGGGCCAGGGACGGCACAAGGCCAGCAGCAGAGGCCTCAGTCACTCTTGGTGCCATGTGAGGTGTCCAAGTTGACCACCTGCAGCTCCGTCAGGCTGCTGCCACTGCTGCTCTGCTGCCCGATGACAGCCATCTAGAGAGAGAAGGGAGGAGCAAGCACTGGGGGGTGGCATGCCCTCAGATCAGGCACACCAGCAGCCAGGGTGGCATCGTCCCTCCTGGGCACCTGATCAAGGAGGATGAAACCTCCATGCCGAGAGGCAGGTGGAACAGGCAGCATTCCCAGCTCTCAGAGACCTGAGGACTGGCCCTACCCAGGTGCCCAGGTCTGCTTGGATCTGCAAAGGATGTGCAAGCAGGGACAGAGCGGGGTCAACACTGCCCTGTGAGGGGGGCAAGGACACACCCTCAACACCCACAAGCAACGCTCTACACCTACCTGGTGAAGCTGGACAGCTGAGACTGGGATCTGAACAGTGCCTGATGGAGCTGTCAGGAACACTTGGGGGACACTACCTGCCATGGACAGAGGGAAAGCAAGAATGACACCATCCTCTAAGTAGTGCTCCCTCATGGGTCCTTTTCTGAGCCTTTCCCCTGAGCTCTGTGAAGCTTCATAAGGATGAAGGTGCCTGCTTGCATACCTTAAGGCATCCCAGGTGAAAGCCACATGTGCCATTTTTTCCAAATGCTGTGAGAAAAAGGCATAAGCCCCCAATCCAAGTGTCACCTGCATGGGCTTCATTCTGCTTCATCCCCTCACGCAGCCACACATCCTTTCCAGAGGAGCCAGAAGGGCTGCTCCCAGCTCCCTCTGCTACCTGCCCTGTATCCCACCCATCCTGGCAACCCTCACATCTTCACCAGCAAAAGGCTCAAGCAATCCCTTGCACAGGAGAATGATGGGGGAGCTAAAAGCACATCTCAAGCATCACCCTTGCCAGGCCTTGCATGACACAGCTAGGACCACTCAGGAGAAAACCCTTTGGAATAAACATGTAACATTCATATATGTGAAAAAGAGGAAATCAGGGTATCAGAGTACATAGGCAAGCATCACCCCACACAGCTTACCCTGATCCTGGACCTGGCTGTGGGACACTTGCATTGCTGAAGGTGCCTGTGAGAAAGCGTTGAGGACTGCGAGTCCACCATCCGTGAGGCCAGATGTGGGCGCATACATCACCGCATGTGGGCTGGGGTACATCATGTGGCCACCCACAGTGGTTGGCACAGACGACGTCATGATGGTTGCCGGGAGGGTCACTAGCACCAAGACACACATAAGCCACAGGAAAGGAGTCTGCTCCACTTGCACGCCTGCTCAGCATCTCTCCCTCAGCTACTATGCACCCCAAAGGCATGGCACGGCCAGCTCCAGGACACCTTTGGCATACTAGCCTGGAGCAGCAGGGACACCGAGATGCCAGTCTTGTTCTCCCAAGCTCCCAGGCAAAAACCCCAGGCAAAGGGCAGGAGAGCTCAAATCTCTCCCTGTATCAGGATGAGAGGAAGGAAAGGCATGGTGGCCAAATATCCCAGGATCAAATTTAACCTAAGATACATGTTTCCTAACAAAGCTTTAATAAAGCTGCTGAACTAGGTTGAGCCCACATCTGGGCACCTGAACTTGGATTTTGCTGATGACAGAGCTGTCCTCTGCACGTACAGTAAAAATCTCAAGTGAACACAAGCCAATGCCTTGTGCTAGGGGCAGTGCTGGCTCACTTAGCCCTCAGAAACCATCTGGGAACTGGGAAGACTACAGCAGCCTGTTCCCCAGCTACATGCTGCAAATAAGAGCAGGTGACGAATCTGGAAAGGCTCAGCAACCCCATGCGAGATGCCCTATGCACAGCAACATCTATCTAGATGTAGCATAGCCAGCCCCAGAGGCTGGCAACAGGAAAAGGAAGACTGTTTCCAGACACATTAATTTGGGGATAAATACCCCCAGGAAGCTGTCAGAAAGGCTGGGATAGAACTGGACTGAGAGAAGAGTTCTGGGCAGCGAGCAGACACAAGGTCTATCAGTGGAGGTTGTTATCAGCAGCAGTTAGGAAGGAAGACAGAATATGGTTATCGTAATGTACTGATTACCTGTTCCACTGGAAGAGGTCTGCGTAAGGTCAGTGCTGCTGTCACTAGAGGGGGACGTCTGCTGCGGTGCCTGGTGCACCTGGATCGCCTGGACTGGAACCTGCTGAGCCATAGTACCACCTGGGAAAAGAAAGGAGCCCTTGAGCTTGCAGATCAACGTGGGCACTCTGGGCTTGTGCAGGGGATGCAGAGACCCCACCCCTACTCGCCACCCCAGTCCCATTCAGGCCATGCAGAGCTCTGCAGCCTGGCTCTGCCAAGGGCAGCGTGTGGCAGAAACAAGACCCTGCCCCAAAACCTGCCCTTTGCTGGTACACAGCAGCCAAGGAGGGGCTGGCTGGCCTGCAGCGCTCCTCCCTGGAAAGGCTGCAGCAGCTTTTCTCCAAATCCCAGGCACAGTTCAAGGATATGTGGGACCCTCCTCACCATTCCTGGATCCACCAGGGCACAGCACAGAAGACACTGGCATGCCAGGAGAAGAGGACTGACCTGGGCCCCCAGTGCTCCCCATGTTCTGCCAAGCAGAACAGAACTTTGTTTTTAGCCAGCATCACAAAAACTGCGAGAGCCCAAATGCCCAGGCCAGCAGGGCCCCACTACCTCCACAGTAAGGCTCAGGTTCTCTCTCCAGAGAGAAGAGCGAGGGATGAGGCCACCTCACCCAGGCTGGGCATCTGCCCATACACTAAACCAGAGACACGCGTTCATTATCCTCACAGCACCTGAGGATCACAAGGGAAAGCCAGCCCCCCTTGTGCAGGACCACATTTTAAGGGCCCCAGGAAAGCACACAGGACAGCAGACTCATCATCTTAGGCACAAACAGGCAGGACACGAGAAATGGTGTCTCCTGGTACCCATTTCACAACTTCCCCCCACACACAACAGAGAGCCTAGCCCTGCGGTCTGAAACCACAGCTGGGAACACTCCAAGCCCTAGCACAACACCTGGACGGCCTTGACTTGGCACAACAAGGAATTCCTATAAGGGAAAATGCACACAAGACAGCACGATGACACCTTTCTTTCCACCACTCTGGGTCTCTGATAACGCATCCCTTGCAATACGGTGTCTGTGTCCAAAAGCAAGGGCAGCTGCTCAGAGCCAAATGCCAGCATGCAAACAACACTCACTGGGCATCTGAGCCCCCACAGTCTCCTTCCATCACTCCTGCTAGCAGCACAGCTCAGCCTTGGTGTGACTCCACCAGCAAACATGTCTCCTCCACTTTCATCAGACCCAGAGTAAACCCTGGGAGCAGAAGATGGACAACCTGTTGCTCCCCTTAGTCTGCATCCTCTAGGATGCTGCTCCTGCCTTCCCACCTCTCCCCCAAGGCCACAGCCAGGGCCTCTTGTGCTCTTCCTCCTCCATACTCCTACCCCTGCTGGGATCAGCTGTCTGGCCAGGGCCTGGCCCCCCTCCACACACACAGGCACCTTCATCCCCCCACCTCAAACAAGAGGAGGAGAAGCGAGTGCTGACCTGTCAGCGACACGATCTGCCCTCCAGCTCTGGCGGGGAAGCGGAAGACTGTCTGCTGTGCCTGCTGCAGCTGTCCAGCCGTACCCGTGACCGCTTGGCCCTGCTGGCTGGAAAGAGCCAGGGAGTGCGGCTGTAACTGAGTGAGAGGAATGGTAGGGGTCCCCGGAGAAAGGGAAGCACCTGCCAAAAGGAGGGAGAAAGAAAGGCTTCATCACAACCAGCTCTTTTCACTTCCTCCCAGCTCCTTGGTGCTGCCCTGGGGTCCCAGCTCAGCTCCCTGCCATCGCACCATTCCCAGCAACAGGGCCAGCTAACAGCGCCCTGGGGGAAACAGTCACTACATGTCCCTTCTCCAGCCTCTGGCTCAGCTGGGCTCGAGCAACAGAGCCCAGCCAGCTTCACCCTACAGCAGCAGCCACTCTGCCTCCACCAGCCACTTGGTGGTCTCTCTCAGGGAGGGCAGCAATGCACTCCAGGTAATGAGATGGATCGACACAGTTCTCAGCCCTGTCAAACACTGACCTGACATGAGGGTGAAGCCAGTAGGTATCTGCATGAGGCCCCCAGATGTCACTGCACTGGCTCCGGTAGTCTTCAGCACTGTTCCATTGGCACTGGTGACAGCATTGGGGCTGATGCTGGCCGACACAGGCGCCAGGTAATTAGTGATGGGAAATGAGGGGCCGCTGCTGACCTGCATGGAGGTCGAGGTGGTGGGGGCTGTCTGGATGGTGGATGTCGTCCCTGGCAGGTTGGTGACGGTGAATGCTGGCTTCAGTGTGTCCTGTGGGATAAGACAAGATGGTGAGAGCTCAGCCCAGGCCCTTGGTCTAGTCAACATCTGCCCACATGGCCTAGCTAGACTCTGTAGGTTGCAATTCTGTGCCAAACCATACCCATAGCCCACTGCAAGCACATGGAGCAGAGAAGAGTCTCTTGAGCAAAGATGAGGAGACTGTGCCCAATAACACAGCATCGGGACAGTTGGAGAGAGCTCAGTGTCAACCTTGGATGCAAGCCCAGGACTGCACAGATCCCCTGAGAAACCTCCTTGCAAGACATCACGGGACAGAGCAATCCTTTCCCTCTCCAGGAACCCAGGAGACCTTTAGGCTGTAAGAAGGGAACAGCTGCTTTTTGGCACCCAAGAGGCAAGAGCAGTCCTTGCACGGACAGACTCAAAAGCAAACGCATCGTCTCCTGTCAGGAATACACACCACTTCCCTTACAGCAGGAAACACATGGCTAAGAGCAAGCCAAGAACTGGCTCTCAAAGGCAGCAGTCAGCCACCCACGGAAAGGGACGATGGAGAGGGGTTCAGCCCAATCCCAAGCACCAGGGATGCCAGCAAGGCCCAAACCCAGCCCTGACAACTGCTTTAGCAGGCTCTGGGCAATGCCTCTGCAAAGCTCTGAGAGCAAAGAAGAAGGGAGAGCATGGCCAAGAGTAAGCACTCGGACCACTAGCAGGAGACAGGCACAATGCAAGTGCTTCCGAGGGATCCCACACATCAGCTACAGCCAGCATACACCATGCTCCTACAAGGAGCACCAATGCTCTATGCCAGGCTGAGGACAGCATCGCCAGGAAAGCCAGGCACCAGGAGCAACAAGGCTCTCCTGGGTCTGGGACCAAGGCAGGAGGATGCAGGGCACCCAGTGCCCCAGTTTCTGCAGCTACAGAGCATGCAGCAGGACATGGCGTGGATCCGCAAGAACCAAGTGAGCCCAGCATGGCTATGAGTGCCCCATGCAGTCAGGCTGCACCTAACATGCCTCCTTCCCCCCAGATCCTCTTTTGGATACTCAGGGTCTTCATGGCCCCTCTCCCATCCTCCTGCTCAGCTAGCATGGATTGTGAAGACACTGTTCCACAAGCTATCATGTGAGCACGTGCCGCAAGGACCTGCTGTCCCGGTGCCCTGCCATGGCCGCCAGCATGCCTGGGAAGGGTTAAGGCTGCTGTGCTCCCACCCCTCCCGCTGCAGGCTGGTGGGCCCATCTCTCCCACGTGCTATGCCTTGTTCCCAGCTTGTCAAGCTGCCAGGAACAAGGAATTCACAGCTCAACGAACAGCTAAAAAAGGGAAGGCAGCCCATTTTGGACAGGGAGAGCCAATCCTGGGCACCCAGCCCTGCCCAGGGCCCAGGGAAGGAGGAGAGTAGAGCCCCTCCACCTTGGCACTACAGTCCCTGTGGTCTGAATTAGAAAAAGCACGTGATAACAGAGCAGAGCTAGGCAGATGCACTTTCCATGAGCTCAACTGCACGTTCCCGCCATCCTACACAGGGCATGGAGGCTGTGGACATCCTCTCCACCCAGATGACAGGGCAGAATCCCCCCACCCAAGGCAGGGGACACACTGTTTCCAGCTGGAAAAGCCAGACTTCCCTCATCTCCGTACCTAGCCCTGCAGCTGAGCACCCCTGAGAGAGAGTCCCCAACCAACCATGGCCCTCAGCATCCCCCCACACTACATCCTCTCAGGGATGGAGGAGGCATCCCAAAAGATCCATGGCACCCTACTCAGGGGATCACCAGGACTCTCTGCAGACGCAAGGGCAAATTCCAGTACAATCATGAAAGCAGAGCTGCTTGGGCAGGAGGCCATGGGAGCAGGCTCTAATCCTGCCCACCCCACACTGTGCCCCAGGTGAGAGCCAAGTTCCTCCCACCTCTGCTGTTTCTCTTCGACTGCAATGATAGCTCTCAGTAGAGAAAGGGAGGTGGGACAGCCCACAGGGCCAGACTCCCATTGCCTTCCCCCACAGCCAGTGTGGGACACCTAGGAGCCCTGGGTACCTTGGCTCCCCCCCAGAGCTCTGCCAAAGCCATGTGCACAGGGCCAGGCAGCAGCAGGATCCAAGACTGCAGCAAAGCCATGGGCCACCCCCAGCTGCAATCACCCAGGGGGCCAGGGACAACTCTGAGGCAGCAGAGCAGCCCTGAAGGCCCTCCCCTTGCTGATCCATCTGCACACCAGCCAACCCCACTCCAGAGCTCACTGTAAGCTCTGGTTTGCAGAACAAGGCCTAAAGGATACATTGCAGAGGGATGCAACACAGCGAGGGGAGATGTCTATATCAAGCCCACATACCCACAGCACCATGAATGCTCAGCAGGAGCGGACCAGAGGGCACGGCCCAGGCCAGTCCAGGTACTGCAGCAGGGCTCCGGGCAGCTCCTCTCTCCATGAGCAAGGCAATCCTGCTCCAGCACCATGGCTCCCATGGGCTGCCTGGGATGATGCTGCTCAGCACGGCCCAAACCCACCGGCCAGCATCATTACAGGGGCATTACAGGAGAATCAGCCTTGGTGGTACATGGGAAAACCCCTCCAGGGCTCTAGCACCTGCCTCATGCTGCAGCTAGGGCAGAAAGCCCCACCTTCCCACCATCCCAAAACAGGTCACCAGATCAGTGCTTTTACTCTGGTCCCAAGCTCTTGAGCTCTCTCCAAAATCTCCTCCCATGCATAGCAGCATTGAAGGGATTACTGGTGGGTGCCGTTTCTTTTGGGGCCTTCAAAAGACCATGTAGGTCAGAGCAAAAAACAGCACTGTCGTTGGGGCATAGCTGCTGTCTTCACAGCACAGCGTCCCCCAGCCCCAGCTGCAACGTGAGCAGTCCAGACACTTGATTCCCTGCCACCTCATCAAACATGGCACCCAGAGCCCAGTCCTGCATACCACCTATCCCTCAGCAGCAACACCAGCCACCTAGCATGGCCCACCCAGAGGCTCCCTTTCCCCTTACAGAGCCCCTTGGTCTGTCTCAACAGGGCTGATCTCCACCAGAGCAGCAAGCCAGGCTCCTGGCCCCATAGTGGCCACAGGGCTCTTCCAGTCCCACACCGAATGCTGGCCATGGCCATGAGGTGCAACCACATATGCCACAGCAGGCATCACAGCCTACAAGTCCAGAGATGGAACTTGCAGGGCACCAAACAAGGGCCTGCATCAGAAAATAGGTGGAGAGAAGCTGTGACTAGAAGACCTCCTCTGCAGAGTAACTGCCCCAAGAGCACATTGTCTTTGGGGTCAGTTGGCAACATTTCCAGAGGAAGTTTTAAGAGACAACTTGTGGACAAACCATGCCAGGGACAGGTCAGCTTCCATGCCCAGCCCTTCCTGCACCTCCAGATCACCCCAGGCACAGATGACCTGTCTCATCACAAGATGCGCAGAGGGCTCATTCACCTTTCCATCCAGGAGAAGCCCAGAGATCCAAGTGCTTACAAACACAGGCTGCACAAGGGAGAGATCACTGGTGTGAACAGGCTCCTTTGCCTACTAGAAAGGGCTGGCACAGCTCAGACTGGAAACCAGAGGCACCCAAGGGAGTTACGCCAGCTCTCGTCAGTGGGAAACCTTTCCAGGGACCCAACTGGACTCCAGCAGAAGCCAAGCACCCAGTGTGGAGGGTCTCCAACCCACAACAACCTTGCCTGCAGCAGTTCCTCCACCTGCAGGGACCTCTGGGACAGCTTATGCTTCCCAGGACTCAGCAACAACAAGGCTTTGCTCAGCACAGCACTGCATACACACTGGGAAGCAGGCATGTGTAGACACCGCAGCTGCCAGTCACCTAGCGGCAGCATGACCAGAGCTGCTGGGCTGCCACGGGATGCAGACACACATCTGAGAATCTCTGCAGCACCAGACACAATGCACGGGGGCATGCCTTGGGACTGCACTCACTGCCTTTAGCACCACCAACAGCAGAGACATCAAACGCTTTGCTTCATGTTTAGTGGCCACCGCATGGCAAGGCTGCTGCTGTGGCTACATGGGGGCTTGGGCACAGCCAGCCAGAGGGCTCCTACAGACAGTCCAGAACTCCAGCTGCCAGGGTGCTTTTGCAACAAGTCCGATATCCAGCCCACACGCACAGGTTCTGCAGAGCTGCAGCAACTCACAGCACCCCAGCTGCACTCCATGCAGCACCCAGAAGCCACAGCACAGACATCAGCTCACAGCACCATCCCAGCCTCGTGTCATCAACACCCCAACTTCCAGCACCCACAGATCCAAGCACTAGGCTGCAAAGGAAGCAGTGGGGACAAGGGAGGCAGCTTTCCCATAGGATCAGCACACAGGGATGCAAGGCCACCTGAAACCCATGTCCCAAGACATGACAGGTACCTTCCCCAGCAGAAAGGGGCCATTGCCTGGCTCTGCACCCACCAGCAGGCCCTCCGCAGCACCCAACACGAAGGGCCATGAGTAACATGGGCAGACAAAGCCAGTGCCTGCAGGGACAACAGACAGGGAGCAGGAATGGTCTGTCCAGCCAAATGTTTCCATTCCCCATGTCCTCCCTGCCCCCTTCCAAAACAGTACCAAAGCAAGAGACAGCTGCAGCTTATAAGGAATGTGAGGGGCCCTGCCAGGGACTCTGGCGAGGGAAACCAGGCCTTATAAGGCCATGGAGGCAGAATCAAATTTTTATCAATGAGTGCGAGAGCATGGAGACACCCAAGGAGAGATAACAGCGCTGGGAGCTGCCCAGGGGGTGCGCTGCGCTGGGGGGAGCCCTGCTGCAAAAGCCAGGGCTGGGACACCTGCCACCTGCTCCCCTGCCTCCCCGAATCACTGCCACTGCTGGCGAAGTCAAGAAGCCAGCCCTGGGAGGCCATGGCAATAGCTTGCTGGAGTCACGGCAGAAGGGGAGATCCGTCCTTGGTCTCCCAATCCACTACTCCACTTCAACAAGGGGTGAAGGAAGATGTTCAGGGATCCTGACACAGGCCCACAGCACGGCCCACAGTGCCCCAGGGTGCCCAGACACACTCCCGGGCGCATGGCCATTACCTTGGTCTCCCCGCTGCTGTCTGACTCTGACACCTGGTAGGTGAGGTCAGTCTCCTCGAAGCCTGTGGCGCTCATGCGCTGGTCAGTGGTGGGGTCTGAGCGCGGGGGTGAATCCGGGGAGTTGAGACACGTCTGGATCAGCGCTTTTCCTGTCTCACTGGTGATCATAGGCTGCAGCTTCCGTGTGGCAAAGGTGTAAACGTGGCCCGTCTCGCTGGCCACCAGCAGCAGGACTTGGGTGCCTGTCAGTGTGGAAAGCTCGTAGGCCTGCCAGTGGCACAAGAGAAGAACCAGGAGTCATGGACAGCAGGAACAGGTACGCCAACAGGACAAGGGTCCCCAACATGCCACCATGCTCCTGCCATGGCCCTCTTTCACTCACACCATCTCCAGCTCCCTGATCATTACCCCAGAGGAGCTTTGGCCCAGGACTGCCATGTAAGTTGAAGCATCCCATGCTGAGTTCCCATCTCCCTTAGCACAGCCTTAGGGGATGTGTATGCCAAGAGATCACAGGAAAAGAGTTTCCTCTGGATACTCCCAGGAGGACATAGGGGCATTGGGCTGCCCCAGTTCTGGACATCCCACCAACTTCTCCAGACATACCTGGATACCTCCCTGCTCTCATCTCTCCTGGGCTGGCTGAAAGAATGCTATTCCACCTGCACAAATCTCAGTAACCTTCTTCCCCTCAGCCATGCCCCAGCCAGGGGGCCACACCACAGGTCTCCCATGAGCTAGCACACCACACTACCACAGAAAGGGTGACTTCATCCAGCATCTTGCTGAGCCAGGCCGCACCCAAGTGGCACCCCACAGCCATGCCCATTTTCCCAGGCTGGGTGAAACCCAGGATGGGCTGCTGCTGGGATGCAGCACTGAACAGCTGTGCAAAAGGATGCTCTGAGTGCCAAGGGGGTTGCAGATGAGCCAGCAGCATCTGATGGCATATAAAACCCTACTAAGTTCCTACTCTAGCCTTGCACAGCCTCCCGGCACCAGTGAGAGCATCTGAACCAAACAGCCATGGATCCAGCCTTAGGGCCACAGAAAAGCCCGGTAGAACCAGCCCTGTTGAACCCTGGACAAGAAAGGGCAGCACTGCTAGAGGCAGCACCCCAGCTCTGCACCCTCCTAGAGAAAAACCACCCGCAGAGAGGGGCACCCACAGGCGCCCAGCCGGCCCTGCCCAAGGGCGCCGAAGCTGCGTAGAGACGGGCCTTCCCCGCGGCCGGCACACGGAGCATCCCCAGGCCGCCACGGCCCCGAGGCCCCTCCCCGGAGTCCCTCCGGACCAGCCCCAGGCCGCAGCCCTGGGGCTCCTGCGGGCAGGCCGGGCGCGCCGGGCCCGCGGCGCCCCCAGCGCTCGGCTCCGGCTGCCGGGAGCGGGAAGCTGCTGCCGTTTCCGGGCACGGCCCCGCCGCCCGGCCCCCCCCGTCCCGCCCCGGCCTCGCCGGTGCCCCAGGGGCCGCACCTTCTTCATGATGCCGGTCTTCCTCTTGCTGAAGGTGGTGTAGCGCCGCAGCTTGTTATCGATGAACTCCATCTTGATCTTCACCCGGCCGCGCGTCTTCTTGCCGGGCTTGGCGCCACTCACGGCCCCGCCGCCGCCGCCGCTGTAGCCGGCCGCCGCCGCCGCTCCCGCCGCCGGCCCCGCCGCCGCTGCCTCGGCCAGGCCGCGCTTCACGCCGCGCCGCTCACCGCCCAGCTCCTCCTCCTCGGCCGACTCCGAGTCGCCCTCGCTGCCGCTGTAGAGCGCCTCCCGCTCCAGGCGGCCGCCGGGCGGCCCCGCCGCCGCCCCGCCGCCGTTCGCCCCACGAGGCACCGGCACCGGCGCCCGGCCCAAGGCAGAGCCGCGGGCCAGCGCGGCGGCGGCGCCGTTCCCGGCCCCGGCCTGGCTCGGCAACATCGCGGCGGCGAGCGCGGGTCGGGTCGGGTCGGGCCGGGTCAGGCCGGCCCCGCCATGGCCCCGCCGGCCCCGCACCGCGCTCACGGCCCCGCTCCACCGCCACCCCCGCCGCGCCGCACCGCCCCCATATAAAGCGATACAATGTTGCCTTTTATGGCGAAGGCGCTCCTTATATGGGGCGAGCCGGCGCCCCGTCGGGAGGCGCCATCCCATTGGCCGCCGGCCGCCGACCGCCGGCGTCCATTGGCCTTCGCCTGGCGGTCGATTTGCATACGTGCCGAGTGCGCTCGCGTCACCCCCAGATTGAAACACGCAGGGAGGCTCTTAAAGGCACAGCGCGCCGCGCGGCATTGACGGGGCGGGCCGGGCCGGGCGAGAGCGAGCCCGGAGGGCGCGGGCGCTGCCTTAGCCGGGCGGGTGCAGAGGGGGAAAACGAGCTAAGCTTCCCCCTGCTCCCCACACTCACCCCTCCAGGCACGTTCGTCCTTACAGGGGACGCACAACAAGGCAAATGCAGCCAGCCCTGGCCTCTCCCACACCCCCAAGCCCTGCTGTCCTCAGGGCACATTAGAGCGAGGAGCTCTGCTCTGCTTGCCCTGCACCCTAGCCCCTTCAAGCCCCCACTGCTGTGCCCATGTGCAATGCCACCAGGCGTAACTCCAGGCCACCCTCCACCCCCCACCAGCCCAGCATCATGCAGGAGACAGCACATTGCTCACCTGTCTCTGGTGGCTGCCCAGTCTGGAAGTGGGCTGTGCTGCCTCTCCCCACATTCCTTGCCTTCTTCCACCTGGGGTTAGGAGGGCCTGGGAAGGCCCAGGAAGAGAGTGTAGTCATGTTGGTGCATGTGGGTCTGCAGGGCACAGGACAAGCCAGACATTACCAAAACACACCTTGCCTAAGCATGGTTAACCCCTGATCAAAAGGAAAAGGGTTCCTACCTTTAACAGGATGGGCTGCAGCTACCTTCAAGGTCCCAGAAGGGGAGCACAGGGGGCCTGTCATGCAGCCACCCTCAGGTGGGACGTACAGTCTATGCCCCTGTCCCCCTCCCCTGGAAAGGCAGGGTGGCACTGGTACTGCCCTCTCTCTGTAGGACCACTTCCATCTGCTGCCAAACCCCCCCCCCCCCCCCCCCCAGCAGCTTGGAACATTTCTAGGAGGTGCTGCAGGCCAGATCCTCAGTGCAGGGGTGAACGAGGACCTCCATGAGAGGGATAGTCCATGCCATGCCAGCAGGCTAGTTTTGGGGTGTAGGGCAGGCCATACATGGGTCAGCAAGGGTGCAGGGGGGAACTTATCCACCCCCACATCAAGGGCAAATGCTGAGTTTGGAGGCGAGAACAATGCTGTGAGCACACGCGTGCGCACACACACGCATCCATTGGTGAAAAAAAGGCTCTCCCACACCCTGTCCTGCAGACAGTAACCAGGAGGCAGAGCAAGGGCTCACCTCTGCCAGCACTAGACCTGCCACTGGCACATTTCTGCCTCCTGGGCACCCTGCTGAGGGCTTCCCAGCTTGCACAGGCCCTTTCAGTGTCTGCCTCATCACTCAGCAGACACATACACTTGCTGCCAGCCTTCACAGCTGTCTCTCACTCCCCAGGGCCAACCCCCTACAGAGCCAGGAGTCACTGCAAAACCAAACCTCCGCCCCCTCCCCACCAGACATGCTCCTCCAGTGAGTACACATGCCATTTATAGCTCCCAGCATGGCTTCAGGAACTCACATGCCTCCCATCACATGCTCTGGCTGCTCTCCTTTCAAGTGGACTGCAAGCCACTACACCTAGCCCAGGTGAGCCAGAGGCCTTGCTGCATCCTGCTGGGCTGTGAAGGGTCAGTGAGCCCCTTGGCACAGCTGGAGGTGCTGGCTAGGCTGAGCATAGTTGGCACAAGGGTCCAACAGCCAGGGCTGGGCCAGTCACCCTGCTCAGCAGGGGCATGCATCCACACTGTGCACCAGGACTGGGGTTCCCGCTTGCTGATGGGGCCATTGCACACTTCCCCCCAGGTCCTTTCTTGCAGGCTAAGGGGAGGCCTCTGCCTTTGCCAGGCTGTGTAAGAGGCTGCAGAGGTAAGAGCTGCCTTGCTTCAGGCTGGTTCTTCTCTTGCTGCTGTTGCCTTCTTCCCTAGCCTAGTTTTGGGGATGCTTTCTGAGAGGCTTGTCCCACTTGTGCACTGAATAGGACCAGAGCATCCATTTGCCTCTGAGCTTTTTTGGGAAGCAAATCTCTTTGAAGAGGTCAGAGCTAAGCCCTGTCCCAGGCCACCACCCACAGGACACAAGTCTTCAGTGACCTGGACCTCCCTAGCCACACCAGCACTCAGTGGCAGCCTCTCCTCCAGTTACCTCCAAGGATCCCCCCAGACAAGCTGTCTGGACTGGCTCTGCTGCAGCAGGGGCCCTGCTGCCCCCAGCATTACCACAGACAGCCATGACCTGGCCACACAGCCTCCCCTTGGACAGGGGACACAGCCCCCCCCACACCATCAGACTCCTATCCCAGCAAGAGCACAGGGTGCTGTGGGGATGTCCGTATTTCTCCTTTGCACTGAGCCTAAATTGGGGGGATGGGGACGGGGGGGGGGGGCAGATATGCACCTTAATGCCCTAGTGGAGTGCAACACCCCCATGCACCTAGTCCTTTCCCAAAGGCTCTTCTAGCTTCCCTGGCTGCCCATGGCAAAGCTGAGAGCCACAAATTGTTTTGCCTTTGGTATAAGTAACTCTTCCTTAATCCTTCTTACTGGTTTCTCCCAGCCCTCAACAGACCCTTGACATGGATATCATTCCTACAGCTGATTGCATGCAGGAGGAAGCAATCCCCAGCTCTTCCAGGCCAGTGCAAGACCAGACAGCATTTCTCTCTCAGCATCTCTATGCCACTTGATATTTTATAGCCCTCCATGTTCCCTTGGCACCTCTCTTCTAGGCCATTGCAATGTCAAAGCACTTTTTCAGCAATTTTTTTCATACATTTTGGACCAGGGGAACATAGCTATGCACACTCTGTACTCAACCCCAGCATGGGTTTCCATCCTGATACTTCAGCTGCTTTTCTGACTGCTGCTGAACACAGGTAGCTATTCTCACCTTCTAACATCCACATCTCTTGAGTAAGCAGTAACATCTAGATTGGAGTCATTGCTGCACATACATGAAGAAAGACCCAGCCCACATTTAGGGTTTTTTTTGGTGTTGTGTTTTTTTTTTTTTTTTTTTTTTAAATCAGCAGAGGCACTCCTCCAGCCATCACATATGCTGTCAGAGAGCAGCATGAACAGGGCTGCTCCTCAAACAGGGACAAGTTGACCCCAGCACAGACTATGCCCTCATCAATAAGCAAAATCCCACGGTACCTGAGTAGGGCAGGCAGAGCCAGGTGCTGGCAACATGGTCCATCAACAAGCCCAGACATGGCAAGTGATGAACCAGGTCTAGTGTCCATTCAGGAAGTCCAGTCAGAAGACAAGACCAGAAATAAGGCTATAACATGGGTATAAGGTCAATCCAGGAGACAGCTAGAGACAAGACTGAGAATAAGTCCACCTACAAGGTTGCTCAAAACAAGAGCAAGGGCCCAGGCCTGAGCTTAAATGCAGCTCCTGGGCCATGGGCAGAGGGTGTGGGTGTCCCAGCTGAGGCTGTTCAGGGCAATTAAGGTCCATTAGTGCACCTGCAGGATCTTGAGACAGCTGCATAAGAGCCACAGGGTACCAGGTGAAATCAAAGCAAACAAGAAGAGGTGTTTCTTCCTGCTGCATAGTAGATGTGTGCACTCATGGCCCAGTGTGCTATGGGTGACCAAAGTGTGCACAGGCTTAAAGGGAGCTTTGATAACCTTGTGGCAAGAGAAACCAATAAGGGCTACCAGAAATGCCTGGTTCAGAGGTTATCATGCTTTAGGTAGCTGGCAGCTGGGATGCTACATACCTGCTTGCCAAGTCTCATACTTTCCCTCAGTGTTAAGTTTTGGCCACACGTTTTGGCAGTCCATTAGGTGGACCTGTATTCTGATCCAGCCATGCTGTTCTTTGTGGCCCTGGGTGCTGCAAGAAGCCACCCAGGTTATATCATCATTCCCTCCATGTTTTTGAAGATGTTATTACTTCAATTTGGGCTGAAGCAATTGGATCTCCCTGCTGTCTGAGTCCTCCCTGTCTCCTGCAGGAGCTTGGGTTGGGTGCACTGATTTCCCACAACCCATTTAGCTAGGCCTGTCTTTGCTCAGCCCACTGTTTCCAATTAGTTTGGCCAGCATCTGTGCTGTCCCCAAGGATACAGAGCTTTTTCATGACACCACTCGCAAAAATACATGCTCCCACCGGCCCCATCTTTCTGCACCCTGGGGGCCTGGGGTTTGTCTTAGCACTGGTTTCTTTCCTGCTTGGGTGCCTCCCTGTAGCCACTGGATCTGAGCCATGTGGTAAATAGACACTCGTGTCTGCAGGATGTGCTGGGGTAGAGCTGAGCCCCACATCCTGATGCCTCTCACCAGACTTGCCCTCTGCAGCCACATTGTCCTCACTCCCGGGAAACAGAGCTGCAAGCACAAGGCCAGCAGAGCGGGACTGTCAGCCCAGCAGTCCTGGACACCTCTGTTCTCCAGTTGCAGTGGCAGAGGACCAGGGATCACTGATTGCCTCTGACATGCCAATGGCCTTCTTCCAGGGCAAAGCCTTGATGGCACTCGCTGGCCTGTTGGCTGATGCTATACAACTCCCTGTACCCCCCGCAATGTCCCAGGCAGCCTCCAAACCAGAGTACCAACTGCCAGGAAGAGACAGCTAATCCCTGGCGAGGCATGAGGTGAGATGTTGCACTAGTCCAGCTGCAGGAATCTAGTGCCAGGCTCTCTTGTATGATCTATCTAAAAATGCCCAACCAAGCAATTGCTGAATCAGCTGGGAGTATTTCTGGGGCAAGAGGTGCTCAAGGAGTAATAAATACCATGGGGATGCACAAGCAGAAAACCACCTATTAGTGACTCGGCTGCAGGATCACGCAATGTGCACAGCCATCCCACAGTAGAGGCAAGAAGGAAAGTCCACAGCAGTGTGACAGACTGGAAAGATGGAACACCACATCAAATGCAACTAAATGCACGTGGGAAGACACCTGAAGCTGGGGAGGGTGCATGCAGCAACACCTGCACACATCTCAATAGCCTTGTGGGCATGCTGGGAAGGCCCAGGAGGTGAGCAGCAAAGATAAGGGATGCAGAGCTGCACTGGGGAGACAATGCATGTCCTCAGACCCCCTCTGAGGGGTCCCCCTGCCACGTGCACGGTGCCACCAGCCCCAGGCTGCAGTCAGGCCATCTGCACAAAGGCTGTGGAGGCAGCAAGGGATCTGGGGAGGTGGCAATAACCCACTGCTGAGCTCTGTTCAAAGGAGGACCACGGCTAGTGGGGAGTGGGGCCCGTCAGTTGGCCACAGCTGCAGCTTACAGAGCCCTTGGGAGAGGGAGCCTCGGCAGCTCCTGGAGAGGGATGAGCACTTTCAGTAACTCTGGCCTGCAGCCAGCAAGCCTCCTTGCACCCTGACAGGACCAGCTAACCCCTCAATCCCAGGGCCTAGTCCAAACTCAGAGCTGGTTAGCACATGCCAAGAAATGAGCCTCTTCACCCTCCATGTACAAATCTTCACTTGACTCTCCAGCATTTCCATAATCCCTTGGGGTAGCAGAGGTGGGAAGGGGCTCCTAGACATCTTTGGTCTATCCCTGCTCAAAGCTGGATGAGGTTGCTGGTCTGGTCAAGGGTGGAATATTTCCAAGAGTGGAGAGCCCACAACCTCTCCGGGACTATCCCAGGGTTTCACCTCTCTCAGGGGACAAGCATTTTCCCTAGTACCCAATGCAAATTTCCCTTCTGCAACTTGTGCCCATTGTCTTGCATTTGGCCCGAGTCCTCCTCCTGGAAGAGCTCAGCTCTGTCATCTCTATAACCCCACGGAGATGTACGTCCAGCCAGACTGCTCCACAGCCCAGTGCCAGCTCGGCCAGCCCCTGGGTTGTGCTGGGGCTTCCTGAGCCTCAGCAAACACTGGTAGCCAAGGGAAAACACCAGGGAGACACAGATGCACCCATAACCAGTCCTCGGTCCTTCCCAGGAACCACGCGGAGGAAAGGAGGCAGCTGAGAGCAGCATCTTACAAAGGCCCACCCCCCCGCAAAAGGCTTTCTTTATTGAGAGCAGCACATAAAAACACAACAAAAACCCAACCCTTCTTGGCTGCGGTACCCTCTGCTCAAGCAAACAAACTAACCCAAATCTAGGCTGCGTTCCAGTAACAGAAATACTATGGTGGGGAGGAGCCAGCACATTAGAAAAGGAGGTGAGAGGGGGGCGCTGCCCCAGGGAGGGGGGAGTCATACAAAAAAGGCACAGGGGCAACGGGAAAGGTGGCAGGCGTCTCCTTCATATGCCAGGCACTTCATGTTCCCACGGGCAGGCCCGTGCCCGCAGGGAGACACCGAGATGCCTAGCACAGACAGACAGACGGCTGGATGGACAGAGCCGACAGCTAATGCGCATGGTGAGTGGGGACGGAGGGCCGGCTGCCGGAGCCTGGCTCTTGCTGGGCTTGGGGGAGCCACGCTGCATCTGTGCCAGCAGCCCAGGGGCTCCAGACTGGGCAGGCAGAGAGCGAGAGGCAGCAAGGGCTGGTGTTGGGGGCCCAAGGAGGAGAGGGACAGGGGGTGTGCAGGCTTGTGCTTTGAGTTCAGCCGTTGCTGGCGCCAAGTTGCTCCCAGCACATCGGGCCAGCAGTCTGCCAGGGGACCCAGGAATGCCCTGGGAGCGCCCCGCACCACTGCCCGCCCCCTTGCCTCCTTCCCCACCGAGGGCCAGGCCACTCAGGCCTTGCTGTCGGCCGGGCTGTCCCCGAGGGTGGTGGCGAGCTCGCTGAAGGAGGGCCGGTCCTTGGGGCTGGGGGCCCAGCAGCGCTGCATTAGCTTGGCCAGCCGCAAAGGGCAGCCCTCAGGCTGCGGGAGCTTCGTCTTTCCCAACTGCAGACCTGTGGGGAAACAAAGCCCAAAGGGCTGTTGAGATTAGGCATGACACCCTCCACAGCATCGCTGCACATGGACCGCCCCGTGTGGGCTGCAGCAGCCTCCCCAGCTGGACCAGCATCCTGTAGGAGGCCCGGCCCAGCCCTTCTCCCCTGAGAAAACGGCACTGGGGATGGCACAAGGTGCCTCACGTACCTGCCAGGACCTCATCATCTGCCAGCGGGCTGTAGGGCATCTCTCCGTGAGTGAAGACTTCCCACATTAGCACCCCAAAGGACCACACGTCCGACTTGGTGGAGAACTCATCCTCCAGCACGGCCTCAGGCGGCATCCAGCGCAATGGGATCCAGGCCTGGCGGAAGTGGTAATACTCGCTGCGGGCAGGACAGGTGAGCAGTGAGATAGGCACCCTCCCATTCCATCCCATCTCCCCCTCCAGGCTCCCAACTGACCTGTTATACACATCCTTGCTGAGGCTCAGGGCCGAGACCTTGACCTGCCGCTGAGCGCTGACCAGGCAGTTCCTTGCTGCCAAGTCCCGGTGCACGAACCTGCCATTGGAGAGATGCTCCATGCCCAGGGCCACCTGTGTGCAGAGAGACACCTGTCTCCCAGAGAGATGTCAGCACTGGCTGCCCTCCCCCTGGTCCCCCCAGCCTCACAGCATTGCCACAGCTGCACCCTCACCTTGTGCTTGGTGCTGAGGGACTGTGGCTTCAGAGACTCGTCTTTGCTCTTGGAGATCCTCAGGAACTGCTTCAGGTCCCCCTGAGGAGACAGATGGTGATTCAGAGGCAGCATCCACCTGCTGCCAGCTGCATCAGTCCCCACCATGCTCAGCTGCAGCAGGCCCACAAGGAGCACTGCAGATCCCCTCATCCTGGGCCACAGCCCTTGCCTGCCCTCCTGGTAGGTCAAGCAGTATCTTGTCTCTGCGTCTCGAAGGGCTAAGATCAGGGCAAGCAGGCCTGATGCTTCCAGGAGGTTTTTTCATACCCCAAATGGATTTCTTTCCAATAAACTCCAGGCTTTCCATAGGAGCTTTAAGCATTTGCAGCAATACTGTGGAGGAAATTCCACAGCTTAAATTGTTCAGCTGAGTCCCAGAAAGCACCCAGCATTGAAGACAGGGAAAGGGAAGAAATGCCCTCTGGGTCCTGCAGGAGATCCTCCTCCCCCTTCAAGACTCCTCTATATGTTGGGAACAGTGGTAAGCTCAGCCTGGCCTCCCTGTACCTTGCTTGTCCCATGCCACCAGCCTGAACCACATCATGTTTCCGGGGTTCCGCATCTGCCATCCAACCCACCCTCCCTACCATGGGCATCATTGATTGGCAGGGCCCTTACCAGGTCCACATACTCCAGCACCATGTAGTGCGGCTCTGACTCGCGGCACAGCCCCAGCAGCCGCACCACGTTGGCATGGTTCAGCTTACTGAACATCTCTGCCTCGCGCCGGAAGTCCAGCTGCAGCTGCTCATCCCTGGTCTGCAGGCTCTTCACCAGTACCAGTGCCTCATCTTCGCCATCCTCCACACCCTTCGCCTTGGCCAGGAAGACCTCGCCGAACTCCCCCCTGCCTGCAAGCAAAGGGCAGCACATGGGAGGACAGCACATGTTAGGACAGCCCAGGACCCCCACAAAGACAGCAGCTGTGGGGCCCTCTGTACCCCAGCAGGTCCCATATTCCAGCTACGACATGCTGGGGTTTCAGCTGCAGGTTTTTCTGCTGGGCCAGGACTTGAGGTAGGGGCCAGGGTAGCCCTGCGTACCAAGGGTAGTGATTGTCTGCAGGTTGGAGCGCGGAAAGTGCAGCTTGTCAGCAGTGCTGTGCCGCTTGCTGGCTCCAGAGCTGCTGCCCAAGTTGGTCAAGGCCACTTCTTCTTGGATCTCATCTGTCATCTGCCCATTTTGCAGGAAAGCACCGCCTGCAAGGCAAGCACACGTGGCTACAGCATGCCAGCAGGCTGCACAGTGCATGCCATGGTGGGGATCAGCCCATTTTGGAGAACAGCAACCCAGGGCTGATGCTCCAAGCATGCATGACTGGCTCCAAGCACCCAAGCCTGGCTTGCAGTTCTGGGAAACACGGTGCCCTCCACACAGTCGCTCCTTCCAGCCTCAAGTGAGGCCCTGGCCCCATCGCTGCCAGCCCTACAGCCACCCCTGCAATCAGATGCTGAGTGATGACTTTGGTCCCAGAGCCAACTGGCCCCATCCATCCCCACTTGGACGTCCCAAAGAAAATGGGTGGCCACATCCAAACTGCCCGTTGACATGAGTCTGCAGAACAGCAGCAGGAGATCAGATGGTTGAGGCAGAAAGAGGGCAGAGAGGACCCTGAGTGCTAAAAATGGGTCTTCAGATGCCCAAGAGGCTCCCAGATCCACCTGGCACCGGCTGCTGCAGCCTGCCCTCTGCTCCTGCTCCTTCCTCTGCAAGCCTGCAACACAGATGTCTTTAGTAATCTTGAACCTGTCAGATCAGATCAGCCTGGAGTTTCTCTTACTGCCCAGATTAGAGCAGTGCTTGGAAGCAGTGTCCTTGCAATTAACCCCCAGCAAGCTTTCTGCTTAGGAACTCCACTAGAAACTTCCCCAGCACACACAGAAGCCAGTGAACAGGACTAAACATTGTTGCCTTAAGAAAGCAGAGTGCCCTGTGTTTTACAGCTGGATTGTACTGGAAAGATTTCTGTATAGAAAGCAAACCTTGATTTCGAGTGTACTTACTGCTTAGATGAGACCAAGTGCTAGGAAATGCTGCTTTCCATGAGCTGAAGGCAGGAGTTTGAACATAAGGCAGGACAAAGCACTGAGCAAAGGTGGCCGACACATGTGCGGCATCACTCTGCGTTACTGTACACACTCCATTTCAGCTAGTCCAGGAGCGAGCACTGAGGAAATATCTGGCTGTGCAAAAGGGTTTGATCACCAAATTAAGACTCCATCCAATATGCTATTACTCCAACAGGAACTGCAATGCCCATGATTTCTGTCAAGGGACACTGTACAGCAATGTACCAGCCCTCCAGCACATCCTTAGCCGATCTGGCCATGGTGATGGAGACCGTGGCTTTGTGATGGGTAGGCTTGGAGCCATGAAGATTGAGATACAATGATTTAAGAGCTGTGGCTATTGACAACTGTCCTTTCTCACGCACTGGAGTAGTATTTGCAGAAGACCATGGTGAAAAACATCGTCTACCCTTTAAGTCAAGGTTTGATGCTACTTCCACTATCCCTGTTTCTATTATGAGCAGCCTGGCACTTAAGCCTGTTTGACTCTGTGCTGTCTGCATCATGACTGATGGTGTCTCAAGACTACAAACTTGAAACCAAGAAAAAATATGAGAAGACTGCTGCAACTGTGCCAAGAAAACAGCAGAGGCTGCAGAGTGAGCACTCTGCTGCTGAGGGGTGGCACCAGCAGGCAGCAGTGACAGACAAACTCACTTCTGAGCACAGACATCACCATGTTTCACAGAGCTTTGATGAGACAGTCAGTAACAAAGGGACCTCGATGAAGGGAAATGCAGAGATGAGCAGGAAGAGTTTCATTCACGCAGACAGGAACCAAGCAGAGAGGAGCTGCCTGTTTTGTCCCACCTGCCTGCAACACCTGAGCATCTCCAGGAAAAAAAGCCACAGCCATGCTGCAGAGATGCTCCTGCATCCCCACTCCCAGGAGGTGCCCACAGCCAGACTTCCCTTGAGGCAGTTTAGCACTGCTCAAAGTATCAATACAAGAGGAAAGACAGGTAACACCCAGCAGCAGTGTTTTGCCAGGAGCTTGCAGCATCCCCTGTGAGATCAGCACATGGCTGCATGCTGGAGAACTGGGAGCAGGGAGGCACCGTGCTGCATGTACAGCTGTGCAGAGGGAGATCCAGGGAACTGCGAGGGCAGCAAACGCAACATCTGCAACCCATCACACAAAAGAAGCCCCAACTGGGATCAGCAAGGCAAGGACAAACAAGACATCAGGAGGAGGAGCTGCAACAGCTTTTAGAAAAGAAAACGACACCATAAAGGTCTCTTGGGTGCACTGAAAGAGTCATGAGCTTGAGGGCAAAGGGGACAGAGCTGAGGATATCTGAATTTCCAGAAAGGACTTTGCAGGGTCTCATGGAAACCAGCAGCTCAACTGCCATGGGACAGGAGGGAACATCATCTGATGTTCCAACATCAACATCCAACATCTACCACCAACAAAGGTGGCACTCAAAGGGTAAGAATACAACACGCTGCTCACATGGAAAGGGTACTGCTGGCATATGTTTGTGAAAGCAACCAACTCAGCTGGGAGCAATAGCATAGGGCAGCCGTGGCCAGCTGCAGAGGGCTACTGAGCACCAGGAGATGCAGCCAGAGATGTAACATGACACCCAGGGAAAGCAACCTCCATGTCCCATCCATAGTGATGGGCTCAGCCCGCAGCTGCCTGCTGGCTCCCAGAAGCAAGCTCTGGGCACAGGGGGCTGAAACAGTGGCACAGGACGGAGTGCAGCCATGTCACTCTGCAAAGCTGCGTCCAAGTCCTGGCTGGGGCTCCCCACCTCAGAAAGGTGATGATGCAACTGGAAAAGGCACATGCAGGAATGATCGGACAAATGGAAGAGCTGTCTCTTACAGTGTGAGAAGTGCTGCTAAATAGCAAGCTTGAAATGCAAAGAGAAAGAGATGGTTCTTTAGGCAACCTGTTGCTGCGAAACTGCTTGTTGGAGGATGCTATAGATGCTCAATGCTTATATGGGTTTCTGAGATAAGAGGGCAAGTTCACAGCAGAGGCCAGGGCCACTCAGTGAAGTCTAACTGGTCTGGAGAGGCTGGCAGAGTGCTACTATTTCATCACTCTGCAATAGGGACATTCCCCTTCCCTTGGCAAAGGTCATACATGACACCACACATCAGCGCTGGAAGGCAGGAGCACTACTCATATGCAGGAGCACAGAGGGATGGCCATGACACAGCGCTGGGATGCAGGTTTTACACCAACTTGCTGGGCATGCTTTCCCTGGCCATTTCTCGACCAAGAGCAGGTCTCTGTCACAAGTAAAGGCCAAAGCCAAGAGCAAGAAACCTGGGGTGGGGTAAGGAGGAGCCTCCTGCCCCCAGAAGCTCCCTGCACACCCCCGACCCAGAGGTGGGGGCCAGCAGGGAAGTACCCACCCCCAGGTCCTCAGACCTCACCGTTCAGACACTCCATTTCGGGCTCCTCGCCCTCCGGGTTCTTCTTCAGCCGCTTAGCTTTCCTCCGCTTCTTGCAGTAGAACATCAGCCCCAGTACAATGATAATGTAGGCGACAGCCGCCCCCACGGAAAGCCCAATGGTCTGGATCATCTTGTAGGGCGTGTGGCTGCTGGGCCCCTCATCCTCTTCCACTGCTGGCTTATCTGAGGGGCAGAGAGTGCCAAACCCATGAGGCTATGGAGCGATGGCCCAAACCCTGTACAGGAATTTGCTGGTGGGGAAGGAAAAGCCCTCTCTGCTGCTGTGCTGGCCTCATCCAGCTGCAGGGTGCTGGGCTTGGCCTGCAGCATCCAGTGCTGCATCCCAATAGGGATGGATGGCACGATGACTGGACCAGCAGTGGGGCCAAAGATGCCCGGGATGCCAGAAGGCTGTGTCCTGACATCAGGCACCTTCCTTACCTACGACATAGAGGAAGGCCTCACGGTGCTTGATGTTGCAGCTGTTGCCAGCGATGCACGTGTATTTTCCTGAGTCCTCGGTGGTGACATCGTAGATCACCAGGGAGCCATTGGGCATGATCTGAATCCTGCCAACCACACAAAGCCCTTTGCAAGCGTGAGAGGGCAGAGACAGGCTTGGGACCCCTGCAGACCCATCACCCTGTGGTGCGACAGCTTTAGCCCCTTGGCCTACACCCATCTCGAATCTCAGGCTCTGCCTTAGCGCTGGAGCTCTTGTGACCAAGCCATTGCAGCTTGATAGGCCATGGCGGGGAGCAAACCCTCAGGGCCAGGGAGCCCAGAAACAACTGACTGGGTGACCCTGCCCAGCTGGGAAGGCCAGACCCTTTTGCTAGCACAGGCATGCTGGGCGGGCCCGAGGAGCACTGCAGTGCAGCACAAGCCCACCTTTGGTGTGGGACATGGGCTGCATACCTGGGCAGGAGCTTGCCAGGATCCAAAATCTTGTCCTTCCCTTTCCATTGGATGTGAGGCATGGGGTCGCCCTCTGCCTGGCACTGGAACATGGCTGTGTGCCCCTGGTACACCGTCGTGGGCTCTGGCTCTAGCTTGAAGGTGACGTAAACTGAAGGCAGAGAGGCCAGCATGAGCCCATGGGACAGCACTGAGCCCGCACAAGGGAGCAGGGCCAGCCCCAGCACAATGGCACGTGTCCTATCGAGCTATTTGTGAGGCACTGACAAACTGGATATCCAAGTGCCATAGGGCAGGGCTGGGTGTCAGCACAGACACCTCTTGCTCCAACGTGGATGTGCCCACTGGGGTAGCACCCAGACAACCCTGCCACCAGGCCAGTGGAGTAGCCAACCTGGCTGCCTGCCCTGAGCCCTCACCTGCTACCACAAGCTGCACGGTGGCTCGGATCTCGCCCTGAGGGCTGTTGGAGGCGATGCATGTGTAGTTCCCCGAGTCACTCCGGCTCACCTTGTGGAAGGACAAGATGCCAGCGTTGTGGCTGACATGGGACGGCAGGCTGCTCCCATCTACAGGATGGCAAGAAAAGGGATGCAGCGGTCACACATGCAGCACTGAGCTGCACGCCAGCTCCCCAGCCCGCCATAGCACTGCTGCTTCACCCACAGTGATTTGCCCTCTTTGTGAAGATTGGCCGGAGGCAGGCCAATGCAAAGCTCCAGTGGCCCACGCTGGAGATGAACATGTCCCATCCAAGTCCCCCTCACCTGTTTTAGTCCACTGGATGGTGGGCTTTTCCCGGCCAGTTGCCGAGCAGGACACTGTAACCTCCTTATCAAACTCCATGCACTGCAGTGGCTGGGGCGGGGGGGTGAACTTCAGCTTCTCTGCAAGAGACACAGGTTGCCATCAGGCCTCCTGGCACCAAACCTGGGGATATCACACCTGTCTCCTGCCAGGAGAGAGAGCCCCTGCCAGCGTACCTAGCACGTGCACCCGTGCGTATCCCTCGATGCTGCCCGCTGGCGTGCTGCTCACGCACTTGTACATCGTCCCGTCATACACCTCCACATTGTTGATGCGCAGTGTCCCGTTCTCAGAGATCTCAAAGCGTGAGTCCTACCCCAAAAGGAGGGAGGGAGGCAGAAGCGCCACTGTCACCAGCCCTGGGCTCATTGCTGCCTCTCTGAGACTTTGCTTTGCCATGCTCCAGATGGACACAGTCCTGCCAAGACCCACTCGGAGAGTTGAGGCAGGCTGCTCCATCTCTTCTCTCCTCCCCAAAAAGCACTAGGCCAGCGGCAAGCCAAGCAGCCAGAGATGGCCAGTCATATACCCACACACGAGGAGGATGGGGACAGTGCCAGGAGCACAGCTAGGGTACAGGTAACAGGGCGATGCCAGGCCCAGGAGCAAGGTGAGAAACAGCAGTGGCGGCGGAGGAGGGAGCCAAACAGCTGCCTTGAAGAAGTGCCCGCGAGCAGCAGAGACTCATCCTGCCACCTCACCTCGGAAATGGAGACGCCATTGCGGTACCAGGTGACGGTGGGTTTCAGGGAGGCCTTGCTGAGGCAGTGCAGGTATCCCGGCTTGCTCTCCTCCAGCTGGCTGTCCTTGGGCATCTCCACCCACTTGGGCATCGCTGGGCATAGAGGCAAGGGGTTACGTGGGGCCACTAACTGCCCCACCAGTCAGCACCAGCGTGGCCCAGACTGGTGTCCCTGGCCAGCCATGGGGGCTATGCTTCTCTGCACGCAGGAGGCGATGCAGTGGCCCTCGCCAGCCCACCCCAACTGCCTCTCCAGCCCCTTCCCCTGCTCCCAGCCCTTCTCCAAAAGCTGCCTACTGGCCACGGTGATGCTCAGCTCCTGTTTCTTCTCTCCAGCCTTGTTGGCAGCATGGCACGTGTAGGTCCCTGCATCCGTCTCGGTGATACTAGTGAAGACGAGCTGTTCTGCCTCTTGGTACACCCTGCCAGTGGTGGGAACCTGCTCCTGGTCCCGCTCCCACCAGACCTGGGGTGGGGGAACGCCCCGGGGGGCAACACAGGCCACACGATGCCCCTGGTTGGCCGTGAACACCTTCGGGGAGAAGGGCGCCATGTCTTCGATCTCTGAGAGGAGCAACAAACAGCAGGGCTCAAAGAGGGCAAGAGCGTGTGGCTGCCCCTAGCATCACCATTTCCACAGGAGACACCAGCCAAGGGAGGGCACGCACAAGCTACCTTTGCACACTTCATCTGGGCAGCAAGGATGAGCCACTTCACAGATAAACCAAGTGCTTTTCTATGTACCAACCCACTGCTACCTCCTTGCATAGCTCAGAGCAATGCTGTAAGCCTGGGACCCGCTGCCCGCCCTGCCACTAGCCCCAGTACCTCACCTGCCAGCCGCAGAGTCGCCTCCAGGACAGCAGGTTTCCCTCTCTGCCCACGGCCAACACACTTGTAGACCCCAGTGCTGCGAGCCCTCACCTGGGTGATCAGCAGGGAGCCGTTGGCAAACACGATGGTCCTGCACATGCGGGAAGAGATAGGGCTTGGTTGGGCACCTTGACGGGACATGTGGCAGAGCCAGGGCCCTGCGATGTCCTGCATGAGTCCACAGAGTGAATGGGGAGACCTTTGTGCCAAGCCAAAGCTCCCTGGGGTGGGGAGCAGCATGTGGGGACAAGGAGATGGTGGGATGCATGCTTCATCGAGAAGACAAGCTAAGAGAAGTACCTTCCCTGGAGCAGAGCGGGCTTCCCTGGAAAGACACACCCCAAAGTAGGCCAGCTCCGAGAGCCAGCACAAGGGGAAGAGAGCACAAGGTGGCGCCCAGGAGTTGCCAGGCCATCGGGTGTCTCGTGCCCAGATGGCACCGCTCACCTTGTGCAGTCTGGCTTGGTGACATCCTGTCGCTGGGAATCACCCTGCACAGTCCAGCTATGAGATGTCCCTGGCTGCGGGGATCACCATGCATGGGCAACCTGGGGTGGGAGATGTCCCCAGCTGTGGGGATCACATTGTGCATGGGTGCCTGGGGCTGAGAAATGTCTCTGGCTCCAGGGATTGCCATGGGGAGGCATCTGTAGCTGCAAAACAGCCAAAGGCTCGGGGTGACTGTGTGGGCATCTGGGGCTGGGAGGTGTCCCTGGCTCCACAAATCATCACACACACACATCTGAGGCTGGGCGACATGCCCAGTTCTGGGGATCACCACTTGCAGGCATGCAGGACTGACAGCCCCTTGCACTCACTCATTAGAGGATAGTCTGTTTCCTAAGTCCTGTGCAGATGAAAGCTGCGTACGAGCACCAAGGCCCTGCTAACCGCACCCCAGCTGAGCTGAGAAACTGGCCCCACCAGTGGAGGCCAGCCTGGTGTCGAATGCCTGCTCTTGGGTGAACCTTTGGCCTTTCTCTGTTGCTTCTGGGCTGTTGGGCCCCCCTCTCCTCCCACACCACTGGGGCACCCCCATTACCTGGACCTGTTGGTGATGGGGATGTCTTCAAAGAGCCATTCCTGTGTGGGAGGGGGCACAGCTGTAAACTGGCAGTTGAACATGGCCTCTTCGTTCCTGGTCACGATGAGGTCCTGTGGGACGATCACTGGCTGGGGGAAGCTCTCATCTGCAATGGCAGAGACCACAGGAGCGTGAGGAGAGGGGAGCAGCCTGTGGGGTCCCTTCATCGGCACACCAGGGGAAACCCAAAGAGGAGCTGGGAACACCCTGCAAGGACACCCATCCTCAAAGCAGGCAAACACACCGCCACAGCTGTTGTCATCCAGCTGGAACTGCATGCAGAGGCTGCTTCCGGGAAAGCCCCATCCACTTCCAGTGAGCACTTGAGCACCCTGGGCTCATGGCAAACAGGTCCAACCCTGCCACCTGACCACAAATCCCCTTGTCCAGGTCCAGATACCCCCCTAAGGCCAACAAACCCCTTCCAGCTGCAGCCGAGGCCTTGCCTCCAAAGGCCAGTGAGGTGTCTCACCCCACAAGGCATCACAGCAGCTCTGGTATTACCAAAACAGGCAGCACCTTCAGCCTCCAGGGTCCAAACCCAGTTAAAGGAGGGAGGACCCAGAGACAACACAGACCTGATCCAGAAAGACGTGGGGACAAATTAACGCCGGTAGGCAGGAGAAAATTCAAACCCAGACAGTGTGTCAGACTTGTCTCCAGCAAGAGATTTCTCACGGAGGAAGTCACACCAGCCTGACACTTCCTTTGCAGCCCACGGCAGCAAAGGGGAGGCTGTCAGCCGGGCAATAAAACAGCCAAAGCCCAGATCAGGGCAGCCAGGAGCCACTCACCAATGATATTCAGCGTGAAGTTGTCGCGGCTGCACACGAACCCAACAGCACTGCGGGCGCAGCAGTAGTAGAGCCCGTTGTCATTGGGGCTGGCGCTGCGGAGGGTCAGCGTCCGCTCCTTGTTGCTGATGGCATAGGTGTCACGGTCATCGGGGATGGGGATGCCGTCCCGAAACCACTGCCATATGGGGCTACAAGACAGGCGTGAGAGGGTGACTGGGGCACACAGCTCACCAGGGAGCGAATGTGCAGAGGACACAGCTCGGAGATGGCCCCTTTCCCCGGCTCTCCATCCCCACTGCCAGCCCCGGCACGCACAGAAAGCCATGACACATGCAGCCAAGGACATGGCACATGATCGGAAAGCAACCGCAGCACATGAAGCAGCTCAGCGACCAGCCTGCGAGAGCCCATCCTTACTGTGCTCCTTGCTACGCGGCTCCAAGGAAGCCGTTTGCCTTCTCCCCAGGTGCTCAGCCACAGTCTCAATCCTGCCTTTCGCCTTCCCTAGACTTTACTGCATCCTCACAGGAGAGAGGAGAGAGAGAAAGAGGAGGGGGAAGAGCACGTGGCAAAGGCGCAGGAGACCCCCAGCAGGACCCACTTCTTGGGAGGCAACCCTTACCGCGGGTGGCCGTCGATGTGACATCGCAGCACCACCATGGAGGAGGGCTGGATCTCAGCTGCGCTGGCCGGCTGTCTCAGCAGCACGCTGCCTGTCTCCAGCCCTGCAGGGTCAAAGGGAAGATCACCATGGCTGGTTCTCCGTAGAGCCTGGTAACATCTGGAGCAGGCAGCATGGGAACAGGAAGGCTCAGAGACGCATAACCCCCTCAAGCCAGCACCAGTCCATGGCATAGTGCAAAGGGACGCCTACTCTGCAAATACCCCACCCTGGCCTGCATGGCTGTTCCCTGAGGGATGAGATGGGCTCCAGAGATATCTGCAATGCTGAGGACATGCTTGGTGCAGTAACATCCTCATATATATGGGTCCAATACTGTTTAACAGCTTCATCAGTGACCTGGATGAAGGGACAGAGTGCACCCTCAGCAAGGTTGCTGATGATGCAAAACTGGGAACAGCGGCTGATACTCCAGAGGGCTGGGCTGCCATTCAGAGGGCCCTTGATGGGCTGGAGAGATGTGCAGAGAGGAGCCTCATGAAGTTCAATAATGGGAAGCACAGAATCTTGCATCTGGGGAGAAAGAACCCCACGTACCAATACAGGCTGGTTTCATATAAATGAACAGGGAAAACCCCTGAACACAGTGGGAGGGAGAATCACAGAATTGCAGAACGGTTGAGGGCAGAAAGGACCTTTAGCGATAATCTAGTCCAACCCCCCACCCCCCCCCCCGCTCGCTCAAGCGGGGTCACCTACAGCACGTTACCAAGGACCATGTCCAGATGGCTTTGGAATATCTCCAAGGATGGAGACTCCACAAGCTCTCTGGGCAACCTGTTCCAGTGCTCTGTCACCCTCACAGTAAAAAAGTTTTTCCCTAGATTCAGACAGAACTATCTGTGTTTCAGTTTGTGCTCGTTGCCTCTCATCCTATCTCTGTGCACCACTGAGAATAGGCTGGCCCCATTCTCTTTACAACCTCCCTTCAGATACTTATACACATTGACAAGAACCCCCCTCAGTCTTCCCTTCTCCATGCTGAACAGTCCCAGCTCACTCAGCCTTTCCTCATATGAGAGGCTCCAGTCCCTTCATCATCTTAGCAGCCCTTTGCTGGACTCGATCCAGTAGCTCCATGTCTCTCTTGTATTGGGGAGCCCAGACCTGGACACAGCATTCCAGGGGTGGCCTCACCAGGGCTGAGTAGAGGGCAAGGGTCGCCTCCCTCCACCTGCTGGCAATGCTCTTCCTAATGAACCCCAGGATATCACTGGCCTTCTTGGACACAAGGGCACATTGCTGGCTCATGGACAACTTGGTGTCCACCAGGACACCTAGCACCTTCTCTGCAGAGCTGCGTTCCAGCAGGTCAGCCCCCAGCCTGGACTGGTGCATGCGGTTATTCCTCCCTAGATGCAGGACTCCGCGCTTCCCTTTGTTGAACTTCATGAGGTTCCTCTCTACCCATCTCTCCAGGCTGTTCAGGTCCCTCTGAATGGCAGCACAGCCCTCTGGCATATCAGCCAATCCCCCCAGTGTTGCATCATCAGCAACCTTGCTGAGGGTACACTCTGTCCCTTCATCCAGGTCATGGATGAATAAATTGAGCAGGATTGGAGCCAGTATTGACCCCTGGGGGACACTGCTAGTTACCGGCCTCCCACCCAACTTTTTGCCACTGATCACAGAGTCCTCTGAGCTCTGTCATTCAACAATTTTTCAATCTGACAGCCTTCAGGACACCAGAGGACACAAGGGGCCTAGAGGGCATGATGGACATGTAAGCTGCAGAGGATGCCTCTCTGCACAGCCTGTGCTACCCGATCCTTAACTGACCACCACCCCCCGGCAAAGCCATGGCAACAGCCTGTTCTCGGTCCCCCTTTGCCCCAAACTCACACTTGATATTGAAGGATGCGTTGGCCGTGTGGGCTTCCTCCCCAGTGAGCACATTCCTCGCCACACACTGGAAGTGCCCTGCATCCCAGTGCCGGTTGATGGCAATGAACTGGAGGTTGCTGCCTTCTTTGAAGCGCCGCTCCGTGTCCTGGATGGGGAGCCCATTCTGCAGCCATTCAAAGGCCATGTTTGCTGGCTCAGCCACTTCGCAGCGGAGGATGGCACTGCGGCCATGCAGGGCATCCTGGGAGTATGGCTCCTTGGTGAAAAGGATCGTTGCCTGAGTCCCCACCGCTGCAAGGAAAAGGAGGGCAGGTTAGAGCCTGGTGTGAGCAAGAAGGGGGTAGGTGAGCATGCGGCATTCACAACGCTTTGCAGACAGCTGCTGTCACTGGAGCAGGGCTACCTGACCCCCCAGCAGAGCAGCCAGCACTAGGCGTTTCTCAGCACGGCCACCAAGGCACCATGCTAGCGTATTCCCAAATCTGGCTGCTGCCTGGCCGCAGCCAGCCGTGCAGGCGCTTGACTCCAGTTACCAGCTGGCGGTGGAGAGGAAAGCAGACAAAGGGCAATTCAGCAGATGCTGATCCATCCTGGATCCTATTCCCGGCACCATGCTCTCATGGGGAAAGAGGCCAAGCCAGGCAGATGTCAAGCCTCTTTGAAACAATATATCACAGCGGCAAACGAGAAAGCAGGTGAAACAGTGCACTCCCACTGCCGTTAGTAAAGTGGCTTTGGGAAGGGATTGCCTGGATGAGTTACATGAGCAAGATCCAAGCCCAGCTTCCAGTGCAGCTCCTTTTTAGGGGCTCAGTCGCAATCCCTTGTTCAGTCTTCATGTAAAAGCCTGGTAAAGGGACACAATTCAACAGTGCATCTCAGGCTGCAAAGCAGCAGCCCTGTGGTAAAGGAGATGATACAAGCAGACTTCTGTATCACTGCATTTCAGAAAGCCTCAAGAGCCCTTTCCATGCTGGAAAGCCTCTGGAAAACAGCACAAGAGCCAAGCAAAGCCTCTCTGAACTGCAGCCACCTGCAGGCATCTCAGCACCAGTGTGGACTGTGGGTCCAGTTCCTATTTTCAGTCACCCCAAAGAAGCCCCTGGGAAAGGAACAGCCAGAAACCAGGAGACCACACAGACTGGCAGCGTAAGACAACATACCAAAGGGTCTAGGACACGGTATTCCTTGCAGCCTGGCTTTTCACCATCAACTTCCAGTTGTGCCACTGATCTTGGTATGCATGCAAGGTCCCCAGGGACTGTCCCCAGCCAGGCTGGGCACCGCAGCCTCTGGCTCCTCAGGGACCCAGCTCCCTGTGCTCCCAGGGTCGTCAAGTCCAATAAACTTTCCACCGTCAGCTATTGTGCACCTCCCAAAGAGGTACAAGCTGTCCATCAATCCGCAACAGCCATCTCATAAACCCCATGAGTGGCACGTGCATCCCAAGGCAACACAGCCAGTGGGAATGTATGCTCTTACATACATACACACACATGTATAGTTCCCAGCACATCACATCCATTCCACCCAGAGCACTTGGAAGGGCAGTGACTGTCTGATCACACATAAATGCAGTCACACATTCAACAGCACAACAGCCCTGGTGTGTCACAAGCTGAGCCCATGACAAAATGGGTGGCTGAGATGGCCAGCTGGAAGCAAAGGGGAATGGGACCCATGAAGCCACTCCACACTGAGCCTCCGGGAGCTGGCTCTGTCCATCTCCAGAGAGATGCTTCAGGGCACCAAGGTCTGTTAAACTATACATGCATGGCGCAAAACCTGCACAAGGAAGCAGCGCACATTAGGAAATAGATCAATTGTCCTCTCGGCGTCTTGGCACCCCAAAGCTTTCACAGACCGCTGGTCATGCCCAGGCTGCAGCGAGTGATGCGACACCACTCTTTCAAGATGTGAAGGATTAGCGTATTAAGCCACAAGCTTTTACATTAGGAGTGCTTCTAGCATTAAATTATAAACGTTAGCAGCAGAACTGCTTTCACCCCATCGCTGCTGGCACAATCCTGTTAGGCACATTTGGTGCTGGTCAGCTAAAAGTGTTGGTGGTCTCATCGCCTGCAGACCATCACATCCAGGCAGGAGGAGGCTGTGGCTCTGCAGAACGGGGATGCAGCAAAGACTTGGCACAAGCTCCCCATGGGAAGCAGGGATTTTACAAGGTGGCAGGAAACACAGGGCTCCAGCTCACTCAGGTGAAGCAGCAGAAGCTATCCTCCCTCCCAAGGAAATGGACACAGTTGAGCTCAAGGGAGATCGTCACAATAAAAGTCCTCATGATCAGAAGAGCCAAGGCAAACTGGGACAAGGAAGTGTCAAGCTGGAATAAGAGCCAGAAACTTGTGCTTTGGGCTGCCGATGGCATCCAAAGTGCCATGGACACACTGGCTGCCTGTGCTGGAAATTACTGTTCCCATCACACATCAGATTTGGGCTGGGGGGAAGACCTGTAGCAGTTGGATGTGGTCCAGACATCTGAGGAAGGAAGACAGCAGCAGTTGAGTGCTGGACCCCGCTTTACGCAGTGTTTTAAAACTACAACACTAAGACCCAGCATTTGGAGCCGGGGGGGAAACTACACTTCCCTGTAAAAGTTACACAGCCTGGCTTCAAGAACTGGCTGGAGACAGGAGGGTCTATGCGTCCCCTCCAGCTCATCCAGAGGTTTGGGACAACGGCTTGAGGAAGCTGTCTGAGTACAGGGTTACTAAAGGGGGATGTTGTTATAGCAGAGTTCAGGTGAAACCTGGACAGAGCCAGTAGACACCACTGACTTCTGTTCAGGGTGAAGAACAAAAAGCCTCTGCTCAGAGATGGGAAGAACCATCTCTGCTCATCCCAGCCATGCAGGCTGGAGGAGCCCCTGGGTGTTACTGAGCAGCAGAGCCAAATGCACACACGGCTGAGCCATTGGAGACTGCCAAAACTGTCCAAGCCATGAGATGAGGGAAGCTCTCATGGCACCCAAAGAGCACCAGAGAAAGAGCGCCCCAAGAACAAAGGTGGCTCCTGCTCAGTCCAGCTGGAAACCTTCGCAACGGTGTATTCTCACTGCGATTTCATGGGTGATGCCAGGCTGAGCAGCATTGCTGCTAACAGAAGTAAAATGACTGTTTCTCTTCCCTGAGCAAGAGCCACCAGAAAAAATACTCATGCAACCCCCGCCACCCAGCTCCACTCCTAGTAACGCCGCTGGGCCAGCTACCACCCTGCACAGCCAGCACCAAGCAGCTTTCCCGAACATGCATGCTGGCAAGCACCTGCTTCCTGCATGTGTGTGTGACACAAACCACCCCTAGCTGGGAGGAAAAAAAAAAAAAAAACCTCAGCACGTTTCTGGCCTAAAATCATTGCAAGTGTGGCTCCAAAAAGCGCTTCTGAAAAGTTGCAGCCTAATCAGATGAAGCCAGTGTGAAACCCTGCATACTTGAAAACATCCAGTGAAGTTCACTCAAGGGATATTTAATTGAAATGCAAAACCTTCCAGTCAAGGTAGCTGGTGAAAGTTAAGGTAATCGCATAGCCGGCCAGCAAAGGGAAGTGGCACTCGTCCCTGCAGGTTCCCAGGGTGCAATTCCCCCAGGCCATGGAGCAAAACATCTGCAGAGAGGGGACAGAGACCAGCAAGAGCCCCCAGGATGGAGAGGGGGAGGCTCAGCTCACGTCCGGGCTGCAAGAGCATGCTGACGGCAGGGGTCTGGCAGCAGTGACACAGCATCCTTCACGCAGCTGCCCCCCACAACCTTCATCTCATTTATTTAAGGAGGAAACTAGCACCTTCCCATGAAAACTTCTGTACAGCAGCTCACACTAACAGCTGCATCACCAGCCTGAATTTTTGCCACACATATGTCCATTTACCCTTTGGCCTTGGGACATCCCCAGGACTCTGCCACCGCAGCCTCCTCCAAAAGCCGCGGCAGGCCAAGCACGTGCAGAGCACTTTAGTGCAATGAACTAAATCAGCACAGCCACATCCAGGAGAGATTTTGTCAGCAAGCATGTAAAGTTAGTTACTGCCACCTGAAGTTCTTTGGAGCAAGTCTGCAATCACACCAGCTTGCAGTGGCAGCCCTGTTTCAGAACCCCAGGTGCTGTGTCTCAGCACTGCCTGCCGAGGCTGGGCGCATGCTGGCTCAAGGGGAATGCTGTGTCTGGGTGGATGCTCCAACCAGCGCCATGCCTGGCTCTCCAGAACGTGAAGGACACGGTGCCCACCGGCAGGGGCAGCAGCACCATGGGGCAGGACAAGCCATGGCCTGGGCTCCGTTTCAGGGCAGCCCTGCAGGAAGTAAGGGAGAAGGCAGCAGCACCAAAGGGTACCAGGGATGCCAGACCTGGACAGGGATGCAGGGATGGAGTCATCCTCGGTGTGACGGAGATGGCCAAGCAATAGGCAACACACTTCGCAGACTGCAGAGCTATAAGGCTGCTGGGCTGTACAACCACAAAGGCACAGCCATGGGGTAGCTATGCAGTGGCTCACTCAGGGCTGGCTCCAGCAGTCCACCCCACAGGGCTGCCACAGAGCAACTGCATGAGCTGGCAAGGCCAGGCAGCACGTCTTCCACCCTGCCTGACAGGCCTCGTCACCCAAATCTTGAACTAATCCAGAAATCATTTTCTGCTTGTCCAGCAGCATTGCTGGGGAATGCAGCCTAGACAGCAAGGCCTTCAGCTGCTGTGCGGCCCCAGCTGCAGTGCTCCAGGGCCCCAAGGGAGACCAGTGCTGCTTGGGCAGGCTGCCACTCCTCCAGGCATGCCCAGCACCTAGGCATCTCCTCGCTGAGCTAAAACAGCTCAGGGCAGGAGAGAGCAAGGGAACAGGAAAGGATCTGTTTTCCTTTTTACCCAGAAGAGCCTAGATTACTGACCTCTTGAGACATAGCAGCTGATGCAAAGCCACGAGTAATCCTAAAGCTGCCTGCAAGCAAACGAGGAATTAAAGGCATGTGAACAGGAACTGGGAGAGGACTTCATGTAAGGTTAAGGCTTGCTGGCTTGGAAAGCAAGTGCAGTGCTGCAAGGGGCTGCTGCAGCTCACAGCTAAGCCCTGCTCTCCAGCCAGCCCATGGGAGTGTTATTCTGCAGACTCGCTTCCAGGGACACTGCAGCAAAGCCAGCCTTGGCTTGGCCACACGCTCTGCATCCAAAATGGCAAAAGAGCCAGAGGAGCTACAACTCATCTGCAGTGCTCAGGGGCAGCAAAACCCAGAGCATCTAAAGTACGTGCTTCCTCCCCAAAGGGCTATTGTCCTCTTCCCCTTCTCTGCCAGCAAGAGGCCTCACACTTGCCCCAACTGTGGAGGGGGACAGCTGACTTGCTAGTTCCAAATGACCCAGACCCACAGAAGGACCAAAAGGAGCTAGTTGCAAACCCTGGCACAGCCAGCTCCTTTGGGGAGCTCTTGCAGCAGAGGACATGGCCGGCCAGCATCTGCTGTGTGCTGCTGGAGGCACCTCGCCCAGCACAGACAGACAGCTGGTGGCAGGGCAAGTGACGGGAGGTGGTAGTCAGGTCTGTTCCTCAATTTGACATGGAAGACTGGTGGGACACAAAGTGACTTGGTACCCTGCAGGAGCCAGGCTCCAACCAGGAGCTCCATCCCATGCCCCAAACCCAACAAATGCTCCATCAAGAAGAAATAAATAAAGTAAAATAAAATCAATGCCTCGACCTCACTGGTTTCGTTCTTAATGTAGAGATGACCTCAAATGACCTCAAAGAGCTGACCCACAGCTGAGCAGGAGCACTCACAGCTGCCCCAGGTCCTTCCACAGACCCAGCATTTCCTGGAGACATGCTCAACTCACTCAGTGTCAGGGCGGGAGCTGCATGCATTTACACCCTCAGCTCCATACCTAACTAGACAGAGAGCTTGGTAACGAACTGTGAAACATTTTGCCCTGTCCCTTTGCTTTAACAGCCAGCAAACACCCCACACTCCTGAGGAAGGTGCTGCCTTTTCCCAGCACAGCACCTACATGGGGACCCAGCTTAGCCCTGGCTCCCTAAACTTCCAGGGCCCTTTGTAGCACCCAAGGGGCCCTGGGAATCTTGCAGCACCTACGCCGGGTGCTTTCCTAAGGAGAGGAGGCCAGCGACAAGGCTGGGAGAGAGGTGGGAGGCCTGGGCCCTCCAACAGCAAAAGGTAGGCTAGGAAGGCACCAGCATGGGCTCACCAGCATGGGTGCCCCAGCACCAGCACCCACCTCGGACCAGCTCCCTGAGGCGCCCAGTGGGTAGAGACAGAGTCTGGCCCCAGGCTGAAACCCTTCAGCCTCATATGGACAGAGCAGGATTAAGAGACATTTTCACCACTTTCCACCAAGCAAACACCTTTGGCTGCCTCAGTTCATTAACGAACCTCAGCAAAATGAGGTGGCCATAAAAGCTTTCTACCAGCTAGGTATCCATGGCTGATGACACCCTCCCACCACATCCCCACCATTATCTTCATGGTGCTGCCACTCCACCTTTGCTCAGACCATTGGGGAAAGAAAGCCTCTAGAACCAACCCATAAGCAACACAGGCTATTCCTCTTCCAAAGGAAGGTTTGGCTGAGCTAACACACCCTGGGTTTGTATTGCTCTGCAGCACTGGCTCCCAGCTCCTTAGGCCAGTACAAGGCAAGGAGAACACATGAAAAGCATTGCTTTGAAGCTGCCTGCGCATCCCTCAGGAGCACACTTAGCTCCTGCTAACCCCAAGTGAAACCAGCAACCCAGACCACATCCAGGAAGACCACCTGGCTCCTTGCAAGTAGCCTTTGAAGGAGAAGGGCAACAAAGGTCAGCAGAGGGGACCAAGGAGCTCACACTCAGGTCCCATGTCCCAAAGAAGCACAACATAGGATGGACTTGGGCAGCCTCAAGCACAGGACACACATCCCCACCTTCCTCTCCCTGCAGGAGATGAGGAAGGCATTGGGCCACGGCAGGAACCTGGCACCCAAGGCACCCATAGGCAGCTTTTCAGAAAGGAGCATGAGCCAGGAGAAAGACAGTCCTGGACAGGTTTCAATAACACATTCCTGCATATAAGGACAAAACACTGTCAAACACACCTTGTCTTAAGGAGCGATTTATTAAACATCATTGCCCACAGGCAGCAGTCACCTCTGTTACCATGTCCTTTAGACCTGGGGAACGGCTTTGACACTGGGGCTTTGCTTTTCTCTGCCAGCAGAAGCAGACAGCAGCTGATCCCAGGCTCGAGTCACAGCTCGTTTTTGCTGGGTTGTGTGCCACCTGGTCCCCACCCCCATCCATGACCATCACCAGAGCACACAGGCAGCCACAGAGCATGGGGCACAGGCAAGCATCCCCGCAAGGCTATCAGTGAGCACAGGGCCCCATACAGACCTTCCATTCATGGCTCAAGCAGGCCATGTGTTTCCCGGCACAGCTCATTACAAACACGCTCCCATAAATGTGGATTTTTGGCATGTCAGAATGGGGAACACCACCCGGGTCAGCTTTTCCTCTTCTCCTGGATGCAAACACAGAGCCAGCACACTTGTTTGCACTGGCTGAAGCTATAGAAGAAAGCAAGAAAAGCCACAAATGCTTAGTAACGCAAGCAATCCCCCCTGCCCGGTGGGTCGGGCGCCACCACTCGGAGCACGCCTGCTCCGTGCACAGCCTCTCCCACCGCTTTGCAGACGCTGCGGAAATGGCAGCCTAGCCAAACGCCCACGGAGATCTGCATCTCCAAATGATTTCCAGCCAGCGCATTCCTCCATGTGAGGGAACCCAGCTGAGAAAGCCTTGCAGAATTGCAATAAACTGCTCTCTCCCGCTGGGCCAGATGGAAACAGTTTGAGGCAGGCAAGGAGCTCTGAGCACAGCAGGTTTGGTCTGCTTGAGCCCGACATCTGGAAATTCTTTGGGTGCTCATCACATTGGCCTTTTAAAACTGCGTTGTGACCAACGCTAGTCAAAGCAGAAACAAAAACTCGCTCCATACTCAGAAAAAGAAAAAAAAAAAAAGTAATTCCCATTTGAGTTGCCAGCACAACTGGCTGGATGCAAAACATTTCCAAGAGAAGCACCCAGACAGACAGCCCTTCCGGGTGGGATTTACTGATCCAGGGGAGAAGGAAGCCTGGATAAAAGCAGGCCCAGAGGTATCCCATCCTGTAACAATCAAGGGCATCTGCTCAGCCCACGGCACTTAGCTGCTTAGGCTAGGTCCCAGATGGAAATTGCAGGGACGGTCCAGCCTTTGGCCACCTCCATCCCTGGATGTGGGGGCAAGATCACACCTGCACCAGACCCTGCTACCATGAGACGTTGAGGACCCTGGCAGAGCAGATGTAAGCTTGGAAACATCTCAGCTGCCAGCATGACAGCAACAGACTCTGCAAAGGGACCAAAGCCATGCGGCACCTCTCTGCACCAGCCTCTGTACAGAGGGGGGCTTTTAAACACATCTCTGAATGACTGCTGACAAGCCAACTCGGCCCTTGAAACCGTGATTTAGGGGAGAGGGGGGGAAAAAAGAAAGAAGGAAAGAAAAAAGGCCACAACTGCTTCGCACAACTGCCATTAGCCTCCCCCAAAGCGTTCAGAGAGGCTGCAAGCTGTGGGGGATTTTCTCCTCCGTCATTAGCAATTCTCCCTGTCTCCCCCTGCCCTTTGAGGCCCAGGGCCCATGCTTGGGAACAGCCATACTAAATTTCTGAGCAGTTATTGCAAGAAACCAGAACAAAGCCACCAGGGTTTGAGGACTGTAAATCAATCACCGGAGCCAACAGGGAGGCTGAGCTCAGAGCAGCACAGGAGGGAGCAGCCAGCCATGGGAAGAGCTCACTGCCACATGTGGCAGGGAGGTGCTGCAGCTCCCTTGGGCACATCCCAGGCCCCAAAGCAGGCAGGAGACATGCGCTGCAGCAGAAAAATCCCAGAATATCCCAGGAAAAGTCTCAGCATGAGGACAACGGGTTTGAGGAGCCCTGCCAGCTGCCAGCACACGCACTGGGATGGCCAGGCCACCCCGGCACCAAACTTGCAGGCAGAGACCCTTCCACTGTGCATGCAGCCAGGGGGTGGGAGACAGGAAGAGCTACCTCAAAGTGCTGTGAAATCCTCCATAGCTGAGCAGGGGGACAAGGTCCAGGGCATTACCCACTGCAGCTGGCTTGCAGCTGCTCCAGCAAAGGGCAAGAGCAGCCACGAGGGCACTATCCTGCACCCACCGAGGGAGGGGACCATTGCAGGAGGTTTCTCCCACCTTCCTTGTTCCCGAGCAGAGCTGCAAGCAGCCAGTATCGCCACTGCAGGCTTGCTCAGGCTGGTGGGACAGCAAAGCATTAGTGGGCAAACTCCTAATTAAACTAATTTATCCACAGTGGTCTCATCTAGTCAGGATGCAGCAGCACCTGGGAATGGTAATTGCTGCTGTGGAGCAGGGAGGCTTAATTGCGATGGGTTATTTCACAGGTCAGACTCCAACAAGCGGCAGAGACACTGGCCACTGTGCTGGGCAGCCTGTCTCCATAGCTGGGGGTTTGCTGGTGGTCTCAGGAGTTTGGGGGATATGCCTGTGTGGAGCCACAAGCCCCACTGTCCCCTGACACTCAGCACCTTGCTCCAGCACAGCAGGAATCTGGACAAAGATGGGGAAATCCCAGCAACTCCTTAGTGGTTCTGCCAGCCAGCTAGCTAGGGCTGCTGAACCAGAACGACTGCCCTCAGCCCCACCAGCAGCCACCGTCTGTCCCAGGAGCCGCTCCGAGACCGCGAGGAGGCAGTGTTAGCAGTGAGGAAACACAAACGCTTTGGGGGGGATGACGATGACGACTCAGCAACCTGCACCTACTGGTCCTGACAGCCAGCTCTCCCAGGCTGCACAGAGCCCTTGAGCAGCTCTGTGGCTTCCCCAGATTTAGAGCTGATGCTCGCCACTGCCAGCACCCGGCGGGTCAGAGGGGCAGCTCACGTAGAGGTAGGACTCTCCAGCTGCCATGGCAAGGGCATTTGGTTTTTCTCCCACAGGAATCAGAGTCAGTGCCTCCGGGCATCACACTAATGCTCAGCACCACCTCCTCATGTCTGAGGGGTGAAGGCTGAAACAGCTTCTGCCATGCCGAGCCCAGCTGAGGGGGATCTTTCCAGAACAGCATGCAGAGCCCTGACCAGGATTCACATTTTTCCTTTTCCAGCTGAAATGCCACTCTGGGAGACAATGGGAAAAATTGAAGCCAGCCCGACAAAGCTGCCTGGTGCTTCCCTTCGGCAAGCAGGAGCCCTGGCCAGCCCGGAGGATGGAAACCTTGGCTGCAGGGACAAAAGCAGGATGTGGGGAGGGGGCCAGGGCGAAGGAAGCAGCACGGGCAGAGGAAGCGCCTGCACGAGGTCTCTAAGGCAAGGCAGCTGCGCCAGCATCATGCTGGCAGAGAAGACAATGCTCCCACTCGGAGACTCCTCTGCTGGCTCCTCTGCTCCCAGAAGCGGGACGGAGCTGGGCACTGTGTGCTCCTGCCCACCAGCCCTCCTGGATCTCCTGAGCCTGTTTGCTGAAGAATCGGGCAGATTCAGCACTAAAGCTGCTCGGGTGAGCTGTTCCCCTGCCTGGTGCCACCAAACCTGCCTGGAAGGAGTAAAACCCCCTGGGGTATGGCAGAGCAGAAACAGCAGCGGCTCACTGTGGGGAGAAAAGGTGCAAATACAAGCTCACATCTGCACCAATTCAAGCACCCCCATCTGGCACATGTGCTTCCTCCCAGCTTTGCCATCAGATGTTGGTTTACATGATCTACAGGAACTTCACAGCCCACCCACAAGGATGGGTTGCAGGGAGCTGCAAACCAGGGCACAGCTGCTCTCCCAAGCCTCATGTGTGTGAGGAAGCAGATGGAGAGGTTATTTATCTCCCAGGCCCTGAGCTGGAATAAATATTTTAAACCTTGCTCCAAGTCATGGAGGTATATTTCAACTAAGTTTCCCCGAGTCATCTGCCTCTAAAAGCTCAGATGGATTTGCCAGGAAGATCCAGCTGGCTGAACTCTCCAGACAGCATGTGGGAGAAATGGCCCACCCAGTGCCAGCGTCCAGGTGACACCAGCAGACTGAGCCACACATCCCTGCACACAGCCGCCTGTGTGTGGCTCGGCTGCATCCACCCCCTCTCCTTTCCTGCAAGCGAGGTCACAGCATGGAGGTCGGTGGATGCAACCCACATGGGGCAATCCTGCAGCCTTGCTCCCTGCAGAGCAAGGCCAGAGCCACAGCCCGGCACCCTGGCTGTGGCATGGGTCTAGCTTGAGGTAAGCCAGTCTCTGGAGCATCCTACTTCATCACTTGGGTTCCTGCAGGTTCAACCTGTTTGCTCCCCTCCCACAGGAAGGGAAGAAGCTGCCAGGAAAGGTGCTCCCAACACATTACACCCCCGATTTTCCTAGCAACCACCATGGCCCTGCAAGTGAAAAATCACCCCATGCATCCAGCAGCACTGGGGACAAGCGGAGCAGCTGAAAGGGACCCCCAAATGGGCCCAGCTCCACTGGCTGTGTTGGTCCCTCTCCTATTTGTCTGAGCTCCATGCTGCTGGGTTTGGACCTCTGGCTGAATACATAAATTGCTTCCCAGAGACTCTCCACTTGATCAGTATCATCCCTCACAAGCATTTTGAGGATGCTCATCAACACAGACTGCTGTGCCTTGCAGACCTGTTTCCACCAAGTGTCGCTGTACCTTCCTCCTGGCTAAAAAGGATGACACGCAGATCCCCACGGCTATCTCGGACTGCTCTCCAAGGAATGCAGCTTTCATCCTGCTCCTTCCCTTTCCATCGCTGGGAAGCTGCAGACCAGCCGTGTTTCACCACCACCACTTCTCGATACACAGAGGGCTCAGATAGGGCAGAAAAAGAAAGATCCTTGTTTATTTTCATTACAGCTCTTATGAATCTATATTAAAAGCTGCAAAAATAGGAAAGTGGACAGAGAAGCTAATATTTCCTGTGCTCATGCAATATTAATTAAAAGGCAGCTTTGCTATGAAGCATTGCTACATTACCTCTCACCTAAAAATGGAGAAAAGGCATTGAGTGGGAGGAATATGCAAGTGGGGCACTCTCTTAAGTAATTTTACTAATCAATAACCAGATAGAACGCTTACTACAGCCAAGTCTAATGCAAAGTGACTAATTAAAGAGAAGCCCAGGTATAATGGACTCACAGAAATAGAAACTCATACTAACCAAATCTCCTTGAAAAATAAGTGCTTCTCTCCATAGCAGCAGCACAGCCGATTCCCAATGCATCCACAGAGAAAATGATTCTCACCGGACAGTCACGAATCCAACAGTGGGAAGAGCACTGGGACATCCTATGCAGCCAAACGCCAGCAAAGCACAAAAACCCTGGGAACAGACAACCGCCAGCCTGCTCCCACAGCATAAGATGCTGCACCAAGGTATCTGCCAGTGCCTGGCTTTTCACCATGGCTGCACAGCAAAGCTCAGACTAAAATAAACTGGATTGCTCCATCAGATCCACAGCACATCTCTGTCTGCACAGGACCCACGCAGGAGAGCATCTCCAGCTAGCAAGAGGCAGGGCCACAGTGACACAGTGCGATGCCAAATGGTGCCCACCCCGATGTCCCTGTTTCTGGGCATTTATTTCCTTGCCAAAGCATTAACCGTTCAGGCTGATGGTTTCTTCTCCAGGCCACGTGACTTTTTTTTTCCATGGATGAGTGAAAGCAGTCACATCCGAAAAGTCTCTGTGATTTCCCAGAGCCACCTCAGCAGCCCAGCTCCAGCCCCGCTCCCGTTTCTCACCACTCTTTATGAACTAAGGGGCCTGGCTCGGGAAGCCAAGAGTGACCTCGGGAGATGGGATGAGGAAGCCAAAGTGATCCATGGCAGAAAGCAGTGCTCAGAGCCAGGGAACAGGAACATCTTGGAAGGGGACACACAGCCTGGAGGGACGGGAACCAAGAAAAACACCAAGTGACCCACAGAAAGCTCCATTTTCTTTGCTCCAAGCCGATTTGGACAATCCTTCAGCTGTTGGAGGAGGCTTTTGAAATGGGCCCCTCTCCAAGGGAGTCAGAGAGGGGCTCAGACGATCCATCCTCAGCATCATGAATCTCTCCCCACGCCAGACATGCTGCTGCCACTCCCCATGCAGCAACCGATGGGGCCATCTGTTTTTTTCATTTCCGATCTCATCCTTGTTGGGGAAAAACAAGGAACGTAACCTTTCCTCCTTCCCTGGGCACCTGGCACTGCCAGGGCTGGGAGCAGCCCTGTGCTGTGCCAGTGACAGGCCTTGCCAGGAGAGCCACATGCTGCACTGACAGCAACGCAGGCACTTGCAAGCCAGAGCTTGCCTGCCTTTAACCATTTGGAAAGTCGCCGTATGTTTTGCAATCAAAGGGCTTCTTTGTGCTCCTAAAGAGGCCAATGAGCAACCTTAACGTGGAATGCGTTTACGGCCAGTCTTAGATAATAGCCAGACCCGAGAACCCCAATAGCAGGACAAACCTCATCTCACAGCAGCGGCATGGGAGAGATGCAGCTGTGAAGCTGCTACCTGGGAGATACTCTGCAAACAGCATCTGTCATTTGCACCAAGGCTTTGATTCAGGTGTCCAGGACAACCTCAGGGACCCTGTGCACACCCCAGTCCACAAATGCCAAACTTCTGCTCCGTTCAAACCAGAGCTTAATCTGGCAGGCCACCGGTATCCCACAGTTGAGCTCTATCTCACACAAGGAGTTATCAGTTAAAACCAGCCATGGTGCCTCCCCAGGCATGCGAGTTATGCACACCTGTGGTGCAAGGGGACAGGGAGTTCATGGATCCTCGTACATGGGGACGTTTTGCCCTGGTGAGCCCCTGATGGACTTTTCCTAGGGATTGATCCTGGCTAGTTTTCATTTCTGCTCTCTGGGGTACCTGGACACCTCAGCATCCATCTGTTCACTATCAACAGGAATGTTTTAAGCAGCAGCCTGCGCCCCGCTTGAACATCACCTAATACTTTTAAAGGTTTTAAATGAGTTTTCAAGCCAAGTCCTCACAGAACAACTTCACAGACCCAAAAGCAGAGAAGGGAGGGATGGATTCTGGAAAGCAGACCAAATCAAAGCAGCAGCCCCGGGCAGTAACAGCATACAGAGAGCAGTGAAAGCACCTACCCTCCAACATTCCCGATTGGTTCCAAGATGAGCAGGCTCGGGAAGGCCTGGCCAGCTCGCTGCATCCCAGGCACACAGACCAGGCTTTCAGACACTTGCGAGCTGCTCCAAAGTCCCCCTCAACCCTTTTACCTGCTCAGACAGCACGTATCAGTTACCTTTCAAAGGAGAGGAAAGCAGTCTGCTCTGTGCACAGACAGAAATTGCTTCCCTGGAAAAAGGCTAGGCTTAGTTTAAGACTAGGAGTACTGTACGGCTCTGGCCTTTTAAGCTCAGGAAAAACATTTTTGTATTAAATAAATAATAAAAAAAAAAGGCTGGCACACAGAGCAAGGGCCGGAGCTGGAGCAGCAGTCAATGAAAAGCACATGCACTGCAGACTGGGCTGCCAACACAAATTGATGCTTCGAAACAAAGACCACTTGTGTTTGGCTTGAAAATCTTCCCCAGCTACTCGGAGAAGGCTGCACGGATTAAAAGGAGACACAGGTAACAGCACTAGAACAGCTCTTGGCTGCCAAGGATTTCCCCAGAAGAAAGGAACAACCTGACATGGAGACCTTACCGCAGCAGAGTGGCACAGATTCAGCCTCACCCCGCTGCCGTGCACCAAAGCAAGTGGAGCCACCAAGAAACAAGGGATAGTCTGGCCCTTCATCCAGTTGTTAGGGGACACCGATCGTCTGGTTGAAACCAGACAGCAATAGTGATGGTTCCTATCACAATGCAAGCTCGAGGCACTGGCACTGCGGGAGTTGAGCCACATGATGTGATGGGACGCTGCCCTCTCATACTGCACCCAACAGTAAGTGGTCCCGGGATCTGACAGCCCGGGCAGCAGGCAAGGAAGAGGAGAGATGAACAGAGAGCTGAGACCTCACCAATTCAACCAGCATCACTGGTCCCAGCAGGGTCTGGACCAAACACCCATAATTAAAAGGCGAAAGCTTGCTTTCTTAAACAGTGATTCAGCAGCTTTGACATTAGGCAGTGAGCAAACATCTCCTAAAGGGACTGCCCCAGGGTGCCCCACCATGCTTGCACTCCCTCTGACCAACCTCCCTAAAGGCAAGAAATATGCAACGTATTCAGGCTGCCAAAAGCTTTCAGGGACGTCAGAAATGAGTCAGGAACCACACCGTGGAGCCTCCAGATTGTGACACAGCTCGCGCAAAAGCCCCTGCTCTCACAGGCAGCCATGCAAAGAGGCCAAAAACCTGCAGCCCACAACCTCTCACTGCCAGGTCTCCCCCAGAGCACAAATCCTCCTATGCCCAGCAGTGGGACTGCTTTTTCCAGGCAAGCCAGCACACAAGGCATGCCACACTTGTAGCAGAGTGCTTTATCCCCACTGTAGAAGATAACGTCTGCTTTTCCAAAAGACTTATGGCATTTACAAGCAGCTCATGCATACCACCTCTCCAGCATCCCTCAGGCAAGGAGCAGGACATGGGACCAGGCCACCCACAGTGGCACCTTTGCCATGCTGAAAAGCATGCTGACGTCCAAGAACTAACACGTTACCAATAGTCATTTCTTCTGCCATTGCTTTTCTTCATTGCCCTCTTTTTCTTCTTTTTTTGCCTAAGACAAGTTGATTTCTTATAAAGGTACACAACACTACCCTCATCCTTCTCCCAGCTTTGGTATTACCAGCCTTCACTGCTAGATGCTGCCATGCCGAAAGCATTCACATCCAGGCCTGGGGAGGTGGATCAGTACCCCTTCCGCTTATGTGACAAAAGCTAGGAGTGTTATTTGGGCTACACCTGGAAAAATCCAGTTTGCAGCTTTTGCAATGTCCCAAACCCATTGGCAGCAGCCTGCACAACTGAAACCCTTGCAAAAAAGTGATGCTCCTGTGTATATCTCAAGCATCTCGTTGACCTCACCGCCCTCCAGAGAGCTGCCTATGAGCTCACCACCACCACCACTCATGTCAGTGGGACAAGGCCTGTTCCCTCTGAGGCTGGACAATCACATGTCCTCTGATCCTAGGGGAATTTCTCTGTGAACACTGCAGAAGCAACTGCACTCACAAAGAGCACGTTTGTACCCAAGACCGTCTGCTGCTAAATGAGCATTTGTTCCCAGTTCCCAAATATTGAAAGCAGTGGAAACACCCACTGCTAACGTGAAATATTTTGCATTCCAGGCCTGAGAGCTACGCTTGAAAATGTTCAGAGAGGAAAGAGTGTTTATTCACCGGAGAGAGGTGTAGGTCCAGCTATTTGCTTAGGCCCACGTGTACTTGCTGGAAGACAGCTTTGATCTTTGCAGTTCAAATAGCAGATGAATTGCGAGGAAGTGAAGAAAAGTATTAGTGTAAAGTTCCTCTAGTAAATACCTGTACTGAGGCCTTGGGGTCTTGAGACCTTTTTGAAGTGCCTTATCACTTGCAGCCAGACTGGCCCCTGTGTTCTTGCCTGCAGCCCCAAAGCCAGGCTCTTCTCTCCCATCTCCTTTCCTACCTTCTTTCCGTACTTCCTCTTGGGCTCCACGGCCTTTCCAGAAACCACCTCCCCTCCGAGGACATGCACGCCTATCCGTTGGGACAACGTGGCCCAGCCTTTCGTCAAATGAATGAAGTGAGACACACTCATCTGAACAAAGCATGGCAGCGCAGTCCCGGCCCTCACCTCCCTGGAGCAAGAGGGTTGGACTGGGAGAAAGCATGTTCCCATCAGTGAAAGCATTCACCACCCAAGGCGCAACTAAATATGGGTGCTTGCTGCAGTTTAAACATCCACCCATCTGCCTTTAGAAGATGTTCTCATTCCGGATCAATGAAGACATCGGAGGCCATCCTTAAAGAAGGGTGAACATGACATCTCTCCTCCCCGGTGACAGTTCTCAGTAGTCCAGGAGATGGCGGACCCACTGTGCAGGAGCCTATGGCCCCAACCACAGTGCCCCCATGCCCTCACAGCGCCTGCCACGTCAGGGTTGCAACCTGCCCCAAGCTCCATAGTTCGTGGCAAAAGAACAGGGCTGGCTTGTTACTGCTTTGCCCCAAAGCGGACCAGAAACGTGCTGAGCAGTGCAGCTCTTCAGCTGCCAAAGGGACGCTTGCTCAGATCAGTTATCTTAATACTTTTCCTGGCTGCAGGGAACTCCAAGCCGTTGGAAAACAGATGTTAGCTTCAGCTCGGGGAATAAAAGTCACTCAAGTTGCAGTGCTGGAAGTCTATTTCGGGCCCTTTAGAACCAAGAGAAACTCTCAGTTCCTATCTGACCATGCACATTTTTCTCATTTAGGAATGGCCTTGCTGATGAGCACAGGGAAAGCACTGCCACACGGAAATGTACAGCTCGACACAGGACGCAGAGGCACTTTCAGAACAAAACAGACCCTTGGGTTTTCTTGGCTTTAAAGAAGAGTTGATTCAGCAAATACTTCCTCTGCTAGCGTTTTGACCACACGCTCCAGCAGAAGGCAGTGCACATCTGGCACACTGCAGTGTCATCGCCGGAGCTCTGCTGAACAACTGAAATGGAGGTATGGGGACCAGCAGCCTAGCCACAAAGTGCTCTGGGAACTCATACGTGGCAACAAAGGGTCACAAAAAGGATTTAAGTCACACACCCCCGGTGCTTCCCACAGTGAGGGAGGTCTTTCCCCAGCCCCCACTCCAAACAGCCTCCCCAGGTCAAGGGGAGACATCCCCCACAATCCGTACAACTTGCTGTGAGCCAGAAAAAACGAAGTATCAAACTATGTTTTGGCATGCCGGCTGGTGGCATGTTCCTCCCAACACTGCTGAACGCCTCCGTCGGCACACAGACTGTCACAGCAGCTCCACGCCAGGTCACTCTGCTCTAAACCAAGCCAAGCTCATGCTGCCCCTTCAGAAATGGCCTTCCCAGCATCCCGCCAAGGCAACTAGCAATAACGGTGCTAATTCCCTAAACAAGAGCTGTGTTTTGCATGCATCAGCTGCGAATTGGACATAACTTCCAGCCCAGCAGAAGGGTCCAGCCACAGCTCTGGATACACGAAGGGCAATGTTAGAGTTGTAAATACCTCTCTATCAGCGAGACTGCATCCAATCCTCTTTCCCCAGATGCTGAACTTTAAGATCACTCTTGATTTTGCAGCAAAGCATGCAATGTTGCTGAACAGTGCAGCCTGCGAGTAGACTCTGGCAATGTGCAAAACCCCTTCTGAAGGGGGGCGGGGAAGCGGCACAGGGGAACACGAGACCCTTCAAAGCCAGACCCGCCACCAGCGACCAGGCTGGAAACAGCTTGCAGGGCCCCACTCACCTCCCACATCCCTGCCACGCAGGCCAGGCAGGCTGCGCTGTGCTGCCTTTTGGCCCATAGGGTGGGCAAAGCGGGATGGCTCCAAGGCGAGGATGGGAGCTGAAATGTCCCCTTTGCCCTGGGCTTCGCAGGGCCAGACTGTGAGCGCAGTGGCACCCATGGCAGGTGAGGGAAAGAAGGGGGAAGCGGGGGTGAGCAGCACTGTGGGAGAGATTTAGACCCAGCAGCTCGAGTTTGTTCTGCGCCATCAACCCCACCACCCCGAAAAGCAGACAGCTGGGAACAGCAGCTGTCTGAGCCCGAGCCCCCCAGGTCTGCACAGTGGCACCAAGTGCGGTGGGCTCGGACCCTGACAGCTGGGGGCCCGGGGAGATGGGGTACTTGGATGCTCTCGGCTTGCGATGAAACCCTTGGGGGACCAGATCATCAGCAGCCAACCCTGCGCCCACAGATTTTTTTTTTTCCAGAGCTACCTGCTCGTATTTCACCAGAAGACAATCTACGGCCGCGCACCCGCGACCTCCCCGGTGTCGGCGGCGGGGCCGGGGGGAGGCTGCCGGGACGCGGCCGAGCCGCAGCCCGAGGCGGAGCCCCGCCAGCGAGGCCGGGGCTGCGGGGGGACCCGCCGCGGCCGCTCCCGAAGCGGCTGCCTCCGTCCCGCCAGACACCGGCCGGCGGCACCCGCTCGCCTCGAAACTCATTTAAAAATTGAAATTTGGAAATCAGGGCGCGGGGCGGGGATAGGGGAGAAGGCGCCGCCGTGCAGGGGGGCGAGGGACGGAGGAGAAGGAGGCGGAGGCGGCGACGGCGCGGCCCTGGCGGGAGCTGTAGACCCCCCCGCCGCCGCCTCCCCGCACTCACCGAGCACCAGGAGCGCCCAGAGCGCCGCCATCCTCTGCGCCGCACCGGTCAGTGCGCGCCCCGGCCGCCTCCCGTGGCCATGCCGCCGCCGCCACCGCCGGGAGGGGCTTCCGGGGGGCGGGGCGGCCGCCGGAAGCGGGGCGGGGGGGCCCGGGCCGCGGCGGTGCCCCGCGGCCTCGGGGCGGTCCCGGCGGAGGCCCCGCGCGCCCGGCCGGAGCTCTGCGCCCGCTCGCCGGGGCAGGACACGCGGCGCCGGGAGCGCGCCGCTACCCTCGTCCCCGCAGGCGGCCCCCGGAGCCCTCCGCTTCCGCGGGGTCTGCGAGGGGGCGAGCACCGCCCTTTGCCCTTCTGCCAGCAGTGGGCAAGCTCTCCTCCACCTGCAGCGCTCCTCACCGTGGCCTCTAGCCTGGCCCTGGGGCAACAGGCACCACATGCTCTCCCTCTGCTCCTCCATGCTGCCCAAACCCAGGGTGGAGCAGAGCAAGCCCACACCATAAGACCCTGCTGCAGCCCTGGGCCCTGGCGCATGCCACCAGTTTTCCCATCTCTGTTTCTTAATCCTCACCTGAGAGCCTCCAAAACACCACCTGCTTTTGGTCCCACCTGGAAAACTTGCCATGGGATCTCAGCGTCCCTGTGAGCACCCTTGGACTGATCACAGAGCACACCAAAGCCTTGACTTGGCCTGGAGCAGGCCTGCTGCCCTGCATGGTGATGCCCACTTGGACCTGCATCAGGAGCTGCCACTGCAAGCACCTCCAATAGGGCTGGGAGCCCCAGGAGCTACACAAGAGTTGGGGGAAGGTCTCCCAAAGCAGGGTGTGCTGCTGCATAACCACAGACCAGCCTGCTCTCGTAGGGAAACCACTGCTTCCTGCCACCAAAAGCCATTTGGGTTGTGGCTGGGGACTGAGCAGCCTCAGAGGAAGCGGCGTCCTACTCAACCAGCTCAAGAAAGCAAGCTTGACTTCCACTTACCCCGCTTGCAGGATTAGCGCTGGCAACCAAGCAGCTGGCAAGAGGGTAAGAGGAAGGATGTCTCTGTCCCACACATGCTGGCACAAATCATCTTCGCTGTCCCACCAACACTTGAGCCACCCAGTCCAGCCCCACACAAGGGAATTGCTTTTCCTTCCTCAGGAGGGACATGAGCTGAGGGCTGCTGATCTAGAGATCACTTGTATCTTAGGAAGGCCTTCACAGAATTGCAGAACAGTTGAGGTCAGAAAGGACCTTTAGCGATAATCTAGTCCAACCCCCCACCCCCCCCCCCGCTCGCTCAAGCGGGGTCACCTACAGCACGTTACCAAGGACCATGTCCAGATGGCTTTGGAATATCTCCAAGGATGGAGACTCCACAAGCTCTCTGGGCAACCTGTTCCAGTGCTCTGTCACCCTCACAGTAAAAAAGTTTTTCCCTAGATTCAGACAGAACTATCTGTGTTTCAGTTTGTGCTCGTTGCCTCTCATCCTATCTCTGTGCACCACTGAGAATAGGCTGGCCCCATTCTCTTTACAACCTCCCTTCAGATACTTATACACATTGACAAGAACCCCCCTCAGTCTTCCCTTCTCCATGCTGAACAGTCCCAGCTCACTCAGCCTTTCCTCATATGAGAGGCTCCAGTCCCTTCATCATCTTAGCAGCCCTTTGCTGGACTCGATCCAGTAGCTCCATGTCTCTCTTGTATTGGGGAGCCCAGACCTGGACACAGCATTCCAGGGGTGGCCTCACCAGGGCTGAGTAGAGGGCAAGGGTCGCCTCCCTCCACCTGCTGGCAATGCTCTTCCTAATGAACCCCAGGATATCACTGGCCTTCTTGGACACAAGGGCACATTGCTGGCTCATGGACAACTTGGTGTCCACCAGGACACCTAGCACCTTCTCTGCAGAGCTGCGTTCCAGCAGGTCAGCCCCCAGCCTGGACTGGTGCATGCGGTTATTCCTCCCTAGATGCAGGACTCCGCGCTTCCCTTTGTTGAACTTCATGAGGTTCCTCTCTACCCATCTCTCCAGGCTGTTCAGGTCCCTCTGAAGTGTATCAGCCAATCCCCCCAGTGTTGCATCATCAGCAACCTTGCTGAGGGTACACTCTGTCCCTTCATCCAGGTCACTGATGAATAAGTTGAACAAGAGTGGACCCAGTATTGACCCCTCAGCAGGTTCCTGCATGCAGTGAAGGGGCCTATTTTTGCACAGGGGGAAACTGAGGCTGGAATTAACCCGAACTGACAGAAGACCACCTTACCTGCATAGGAACATGGCCACAACTCTGTATAGCAGCAACAGAAGCAGCCTGGGCAGCAAGGCAGGGACCGTGCCCAGCTGAACCCAAGGCAATAATCTGGGCAAACACCAGAGCTCTCCTCCGCTCAGCGACAGCTTTGCAGCCTGGAGCATCTTGAGGAGTGAAAGGACAACACAGTGCTCTTCCCAGTCTAGCCTGACCACCCCCAATCCCCAAAGCCAGGGATGTGCAGCCACGGTGGTTTGAGCCGGGTTTATTTGCTGTTGGCACTGCCAGCTTCCCCGAGGAAAGCGCAACAGTATTCATGGATGTGAAACTCAGTGATCAATGCACAATGCAACACACAGCGGTACTGCTGCTGGTGGGACCTGCCCCTCTCCGCACACAGCAGCTCCGCAAACAGCATCCGTAAGTGCTGGACAAAGGCTGCTGGCACCTCTGTTGTGGCTGAGGGATGGTCAGCGACAGCCAACAGTCCAAAGAGAACCGCCCCAGCAGGAAACCTGCAGCATCCACACCACCTCACTAGTGGCCAGCCCCTTCCCCCTTCAAATCCTGCTTTCCCTGGAGCAGCGTTTCAGTGGCTCTGTCACAGACAGGCAGCGAATCTCTCAGGTGCAGGCATTTACCTTCTTGATGCTATCAGCCCATGATTGCCAGCCACAAGCCCCACTTGTGCACCTGGCACGGTTTTGCAATCCCAGCTCAGAGCTAAAAAAAAGCTCTGGCCAGGCCAGCACATTGCCCCAACCCATGCTGTTACCGCCCCAGGTTTCCCCCTGGCTGGGCTTGCATGGGGCAGAGCGTGACCCCCACCCTGCTGTCTCTCAGTCTGCTGTTCTGTGGGTGAATGGTGGGTCAGGATGTGCATTCGTCTCTTTCAGGTCAGAACTGCCATCTACACCAGGTCCAGTCACGGGATGGTTTGTGGTCAAGGAGGGGCCTCACTCTGCCCGACGGATGAACCAGATCTCATTGCGGCGCTGAGGGATGCTGGGATTCTCATAAGCAGCTACGATGTAGGTCTCCTGGAGCACAGTGTCTGTGGAGCCCAGGAGCTCCCAGAAGAGACTGATCTCTCGCAAGATTGTCTCTTCAGTGGTCATCCCATAGAAAACCCTGCAGCGAAGGGAGCAACATCAGCAACACTGCCACCAGCACATCCCCTTTCCCACAGCCAGGGCCCCCAGCCCTCTGCCCTGGGCACAGACCAGCCACTGATGGATAAACCAGAGGAGCCATGCAGCGAGTTCATACACCTCAGCAGAGCTGCTGAAACACTGCTGGTGCTGGGGTCACCTGGTTATCACCCGGAGTGGTGCCCTCTCAGTGATGTGGATTTCGGGGTCCATGGGGACAGGGGGGTTTTGCTGGAACGCTCCCGGGAGGTAAAAGGCAGTTAGGACCTCACGTGCTAGCTCGGTCCCCTCCTTGGTCAGGTGGATTTCGTTGAGCACTGGGATCGTCATGCCCAGATAGCAACCTAGAGGGAGGCAGTGGGCACAGTGAGACAGCTCGGTAGGCGGAGGCAGCCTTCCTCCCCGCTCTGGCTGGACCGTGCCGGGGCCCAGCTCTGTGCGGCCTGCTGCCCCCCCGCCTCTCCCACCAGCCTGCACACACCTACAGAGTTCTCCTTGCAGATGTAGCGCATGAGCTTCATGAAGCTCATGGAGATGCTCTGCTCATACATGGGCTCCCCCTTGGTGACACAGGCCCACTTCCCAGCTGGGTACTGCCGCTCTTCATAGGCTGCTTCCTCGCACTGAAACAGGCCACAGGGAAAGCCAAGTCAGGGTTAAGCATGCTGGCAACGCTGCAGCACTTGGGTGGCAAAGCCAATGCTTGCAGGCAGGGGTGGGAGTGGGGAGGGACAGAACCCTGCTGAAGCAGGACTCCTTGCTAGCCAGTGACTGGCAGTGGAGGCCACGCAGGGCAAGTGGAGGTCATGTCAGGCACAGCCTAGACAAGGGCACTTCAACATTGCTGGGTGAAGGGCTGCAAAAGAACCAGCTCAGATGGGGCACAAGGAGTCTTGGAGGCTCCTGGCATGCACAAGGAATGCAGCACATCCTCAGTAGGGATCCCAGGACTTTCTGCTCCTCTCCAGGCACTGTCCTGCCTACATGTAAGAATGTTCCTAATTCCAGACACCCAAATGCCTCCAGGAAGTTTGACTGGATTCACAGGCACAGTGCCCTTTCCCTGGAGCACTGTGTATGTGGAGGATAACAAGCAAAAAGCTTCGCGCCCAAGAGAAGGGAAGGTCCAGCTATGGCACAAGAGCTCTAGCACCCAGAAGGGCTGTGAAGGCTAGAACGCATGTCCTCTCAGATCCTTCTCCTCATGAGGAGAAGTCATGGAGCAAAGCAGAGAGCTTTGCGGGATGGGTCAGAATCCCTGTTTCCAGGGCAGATTTTTCTGGACAAACCCAACAAAGAAAGTGTGGGGGGATGACTTACAGATGGATCTGCCCCCAGTTCAGTTCATCACACAGTCATAGCCATGGGTACTGCACAAGAGGGGGTGCGAAGATGTGGCCAGCTCCTACCTCCTGGCCTCAGCTTGTTCTTCTGTCAGATTAGTGAACATGCAACTCAGCCTTGTTCTCCAAGAGCTCACAGCTCCTGTCTGAACTTTGGGGCTCCACAGCTCTGCTGGTATGCGTTAAGTGAGCCAGGAATTCACAAACACCTTGGCCCTGAGTGCAGCCTTCCTACACCCTGATCCAAATCAGGTGTCTGCTCAGAAAGCCAAACCAAAGACAAATGGAAGGCATTTGGGCTGCTCCAGTTTATCAGCGGGGTGCCAAGAAGGACAGTGCCGCAAGACACTGTGGGCCAGCTAGCGTTTAGCCTCTAAAGGGGCCATGTCTGCTACTGCCCTGCCAAGCAGAGTGGAGCAATAGCATTTGCCAGGCAAGTAAACTGCCAGTCCCTCCAGATGATTTGCAATTCTCATCTGCCACATGCGAGAATAAACCTATCAACCCAGTGAGGCCTGGTATCTGGTCCTCCTACAGCCTGACCCTTATATTAGCCACCACCACTCTAGAAGATGAGACCTGGCAAAGAAAACAAGTTTCACAAAGACCCAGGAGCAGCAGTCCTCTCTAACATGGGACCCTCAGCACTGGGGTCGGCAAGGCTCTGTAGGTGGCATAATAACTCAGTTGCCTCCAAGAGGATGAGGGCTTGTGGCACAGACACAAGGCTCAGGAGGAGCAGCCAAAGCCTACCCACCTGCCTGAGCCTGGGGTCTGCACCCAGAAGAGTCCTAGTTTGTGAGCGCCCTCAGCACTAATGCCAGGGGTGGCTCCCAGCTCTTCACCCAGCCCTGGAGTCAAGCTCCAAGAATCCTCCTCTGGCACAGAGAGCATGTCAACAGCAGCAGAAGATCTGCAGACCCCCCCAGGTTTTGAGGACCCCATCCCTCCCTGAGATTGGCACATGTAGAGAAGAGCCCAAGCAAGGCAAGTCCCCGGGACCCAGAAGAACAGGGAGGGTAGTAGAGCCCCAGTTCAGTTCTGTAGATCCCACACACTCAGATGTGTTTCACAGGCAGGAGCGCTGGACTTCAGCCCAAGAGAACCTGCTTGAGTGCTCCTCACCCAGAACAACTGACAGATGTCTTCTTGGTAGCAAGCCCAGCCAAGCCTGCAGAGACAGAGGAACCAGTCTGACAAGTGCTTCCTCACTGTTTATCTGAAAGCTCAGAAACACCTTCTTGTGTGAGAGATGAGAGGAGGTGCGCAACTTGGCTGGCCAGAACAGGAGACCTTTGGGCAGAAGCCACCAGGTTTGGATTGGTGGCCAGCACAAACAGTAACAAACACTCTGGTCTGCTATCCAAGGCCACATGGGTGCCCTGCAGAGCACCCTTCCCTTGAGCTGAGTTCTCCAGCTTCACCATGAGCCATGCAGCCAGCGCAAACACCAGCCCAGCGAGGCTCTGAGTGATGCAGCAAGGAGCTGTGCAAGGCAGGGTGCAGGCTCTAAACTGAGAATGGCGTTTTGCCACCCTCTTAGATTTGCTCGCCCCAACAAAGGGCAGGTCGGGAAAGGAGGCAGCCGGGAGCCAGAAGAGCGCAGAGGGCAGCGAGGCCAAGTCGGTTTTAAAATAAAAGCTGGGCGCTTGCGTGGGCAGCAGCAAGGGAGGGGGGGGGGCCGCCGCCACGCCAAGCGCGAGGTGCCGCCCCGGTCGCAGCGCGTCCGCGCGGGCGCAGCGACTCGCGGCCCCGCCCCCGCCAGGAAGGGCCACCGGCCCCCCCCACAGCGGCCGCCCCGAGCGGGCGGGCGGACAGCAGCGGTCCTCACCTTGTCCAGCCGCGCCAGGGTGACGTAGGGCACCGGCTCGCGGAGCCGGCCGTGCCGGGTCATCTGGGCGATGGGGCCCGCCATGTCTGCAAGGCAATGCGCAGGGGGAGGTGAGGCTGGAGGGGGCCCCGCCGCCCCATCGGCCTCCCCCGCCCGCCGCTCACCTCGGGGCAGGCTCACCCGGTGCGTGCTGGCCACGGCCTCCCAGTGGGCGAACAGCTGGCTCCGCGCCCCCTCCCCCTCCTCGTCGCCTTCCTCTTCTTCCTCCTCCGCCTCCGCCTCCTCCTCTTCGCCCAGGCCGTCCAGGTCCTCCAGCGTGATGCGCGCCATGGCCCCTAAAGCCCGCCGTGCCGTCACCGCTGACGTCACGGCAGCCGCCGCGAGCCCGCACCGCCGCGAGCCCGCCTCCGCGGGCAGCGCGCGCACGTTGCAGCCCAGCCTACTCGTGGCCCTTTCCCGCGCTCCGTGCTGCCCTCACTTCCCGCTGCCGCCCAGCCACCGCCGGGCCAGACCGCGCCACGACAAACATACCCCCCCATATATACACCCCACCACACATACACCCCCGTATATACTTGCTGCCATACATACACCTCCCTGTACACTCATCCCCCATACATTCATCCACCCATACATACACCCTGTCAGATGCACATCTCCCCCATATATACACACCCCATACATACATCCCCATACGTACCCCCTCCCCATGCATACACCCCTGTGCCAGCCCCTGTGTGTGCGGCTCCCCTACGCACACACCTCGCCAGGCGTCCTTGGCCAGGCGGCACCACCTTATCCATGCCCCCAGTCTCCACTGCAATGGAGCCTCTCACCACCATCGCTTCTAGGACAGGTTTTATTTAATAAAATAAAGTACAACGATCCAACAAGGGTGAATCACAGGCAGGCATGGCCCCAGTGCTCCCCAGCATGCTGCTCTCCCGGCCAGAGCGGGCGTGTGCAGCCCAGCAACGCTGGGTGCTGCCGGCAGCACCCCTGCCGCAGCGGTGCTCCAGGCCAGGGGAGGCTGCTGCCCCCCTGGTGCGTACAGGGCTGCCTTGCTCACGCCTGGCTCACATTTGCACCGGGTGTGGGGTACGCTGCCACCAAAGTATCTGGGTGCACAGGAGAGGAGCATGCACAGGGCCCGGGCTTCCCAAACTAGCTAGGGCCTCCTGTCCCTGGCAGGCCCCCGGAAGCCCAGGGTGGGCTGGCAGGGAGCAGCGTGAGGGCCAGTGATGGGCAGAACAGAGTGCTCAAGGCGGGGAGGGTGCTGGGGGCTGCCCCATGCTGCGCGAAGCCAGGGTGTGCCTGTGGGTGGGCGGCCAGCTGTGGTGGGCGCCCGCAGACAACTCAGTTGGATGCCAGCAGGGAACTGTGGGAGGACAGGTCCATGCTGCTGGCACTCAGGCCTCTGCTCTCTGCACGGAGGCCTTGGGTATCCTGAAAAACACACCACCCATGAGCCAGACCACCCACACCGCGCTCACACACCCCGAGGCTGCCAGGAGCCACCTTGCTCCTGTGCCAGTCTAGCAATCCCCTGCATTTCTCACTGTGCAAGCCAGGACTCCCCTAGGGTGATTTCAGCCCCTTTAGGTGCCAGTACTGCCCTCCCTGCTCCCATTCCCTGGCTGGCACATTTGCCGGGGGGGGGGGGGGGAACATGTGAGAGGCAATGCTCCCATCCAGAAAAAGGGGCTTTTCCCACTTTGCCTGCCATGTCCTGTGTGGCCCTTTCCCCAGTCCCCTGTTCCTGCACCAGCCCTGCCACCTGTCCTGCACTCACCTCGAACGAAGCATCGCTAGACTTGTGCAGGTAGTTTAACGATGCAGCTCGTTTCATGCTACAAGAAAGCACAGGAGAGCACGTGTGAGCTTGCACCCAGCCAGGCCCCAGCCCCCTGGGTGTCAGGACTGCTGGCCCTGCCTGGGGCACCCGGCCAAAGCCATACCTGGTGTTCCTGGGCTCCAGGGGGCCATTGCCCTGCAGTTTCTTGACCAACATCTCGCTGCTCCTCCGTATCACATCCCGGATCTTTCCCAAGGAGCTGCTGCGCTGGAGGGTGCCACTGCCATCCTGGACACGGGGACATAAGGCGGGGGCGACAGCTGAGCGGCAGCGAGCAGGCTCCAGCATGCCGTGGATGGGCGGCGAGAACTGGGCCTGGCTCTGAACACCCCCTCACCCACTTGCACTGGGGATATACGCCTGGCCCGGAGCAGGCCTACTGCTTGCTAGCCAGCTATCATTCGCCCTGGTCCTCTGGGGCACACATGGGCCACAGAGCCCAGGACCCCTGCCACGGCCTGGCTCAGACAGACCCATGGGCTCCCACCTGTCCGGTGCAAGCCCATGCCCCTACTCGGAGCTGGTGCAACTCCGACTCCCAGGCTGGCTCGGGCAGCAGTCACTGGGAGCTCCTGGTGGCCAGGGGAGCACCCAGCCCTACTGGGACCACCCCCCCACCCCTGCCGTCTGGGAGGCAGCTTTGGTCAGGCCAGGCCGTGCAGCCTTTTCCTGTCAAGGACCCTGCCCATTTACTGCTGGCTGGAGACCAGCCTCCCCTTTCCCCACTGCACCTGTGCCATTCCCCCTCTCCTGCTCAGCATTCGCCTTGGTGTACATCTCGCCTGGGGCACCCTGGGCTCACTCATGCGAGGTGAAACCTGCATGCACACAGACACTCATCCCATCCCTAAACCCCTCAAGATGATCAGCTTTGAGCCCACTGAGCGATTCACATAGCTCAATCTGGGACATATTTGGCTGGGCCAATGCTCTGCATGGCCCAAGCCAGCACCTCTCTCATCAGCGCCCCCAGCTTCAGCTGCACCCATCCCACTAACTGTTCATGGGTGGCCCTTTACAGGGCTTTTTTCGCTGCTGCCTGCATTTTCCAAGGGGCAAAACCAGGCCCAAACCTGGTTCCCCAGCCTGCTTCCTCCCATGCACCCACAAAATCCCAGCTACAAAGAAACACACACTCAGTCCACGATGGGCTCTAGTCCATCTCCTGCCTTTAGCACCAAAGTCTCCCCTGCAGCCAGACTCATTACACAAGACTGCAGGGTCACTGCTGGAGGGGGGGGTGCTTTTGCTTTGATGGCTTGGCAATGATGGCAGTCCTCCCTGGTCCAAGCCCCTTGCTTCCTTGGCACACTGAGGCTGAAGAAATGAAGCCCAGGTGACCACGAAAGCCCTTTGCTCCTTTTGAGTGTGTATTCAGGCCCCTTCATACTGCTCTGCATAAACACAAGGCCCCGCGGCCCTGGCCGACAGCAGCAAGTGCTCTAGGACTGTCAGCTAAGCTCTGCAGACGAGCAGGGTCTGCTTAGGCAGTCTGCCCTTGTGCTGAACCCAAAGTTTCCAGGACCCATTGTGCGCCTGGGGAATCTTTTCCAACATCTCCCTGCACCAGCTGTCCAAAAGTGATCCAACCCTGCACCTTTCTCCACTAGCTGAACATTTATTTTCCTATCAGCAATTCTTCCACCAGAAACCAATCCCATTCCTTCCTGCATAAGCCAAGCACACTGCAACTTTTCACTTTCACATCATGATGAAAGGTTTCCAAAGTAGGAACTGCATACTGTTGCTGCAAGGGACGCAGCCACCAGGAACGTGGAGAGCACTATAAATATTAGCAAAGCAAACAATTCAGCTCCTCTAGCAGGCACCCTGGGCTCAGCAGCCAGTGGGGCAGGTTTTGGAAGAGCCAGCCCTTGGTACCTGGCACAAGTGAGAATGTGAGGGAGCAAAAGAGCCCTCCCCACCCACTAGGCAAGAAACATATGGCTGCCCTCCTTGCAATGTACTGTTGTACTGGCTGCTGTTCCTCTTCCCAGGACACACATCAGCTGGAGGAGGAGAAAGGCACAGTGCTGGGGCAGTGAAGCATGACCATGGCACAGGGGCAGCAGAATCTGGCCAGGGAGGATGCTCTGGGGTCAGGGCTGGAGGAGGGGGCCACATTTCCCCAGGTGCAATGATACAGGCTGACTGCAGACCAACGGCAGAACCAGGCACTGCTGCATACTGGGTTAAAAATAGTCTCTCCGCTCCCCCCCACTCCCTTTTCTCGATTGTTATTTTTAACCCGGAACATTTATGGGGCTCAGTTTACTGCAGAGCCCCCACCCCATTGCACCCACCAGGCTGAGAGCATTCAAAGAGCATGAGGCAGCCCCAGCACTGAGCCACTCTCCACCACGTACTCCCACCCTGTCCAGCTCACGGAGGCAGTAGGCTCAGGCAAGATAGAGCAACACATGGCACTTCGCACCCAAGGATACCACAGGGCATTCTCTGGCTCACATGAACAGCTCTTGGAGAAGAGCTCAGCCACCCTGGGGCAGCCCTGCCACGTGGTCACTGAGCCAGGCAAGGGAGCACACCCAAGCCCTGGAGAAATTTGGAGGCCAAGGAGAGGCAGAGTGGACTTGGGTCCATCACCTCCACTGCTTGGCCTGCACAGGGTGCCCCCACCCCTCCCGTGGGGCAGCACACCCTCCTGTGCACGCACAGGCACTGCATACCACCATGCCAGCTCCCAGCAACATGTCTGCCCACCCCTCCACTCCTGGGCTGACCGGCACTGGCCTGCAGAGCATGGAAATAAGCACAGGGCAGCGGTTTGGGTCTGTCTGCCTTTAATCGGAGGTATGGTTGTTACAGCACCGGGTCCATGTCAGGGCAAAGCACAGGGGCAGACGGTGCTGAGGCCTGCAGTCACCCCGCGCTGAGGACTCACCCTGCTCTGCGGGCATGGTGCAGCACTGGGAGAGAAGGGGCAGCCCAAGAGCGCTTGGGTCCTGAGCTCCAGCCCCCACGACCCTGAGGACAGACCTCCTTCCAGCAAGCACAAGCTCCCAGGGGAGCAGTATGCGCATGACCTAGGGCCTCCATGCCACCGCAGGAGAACCAGGTCCAGACAGAGGCAAGCACCTTTAGCATCACAGCCTGCCAGATGACTAGCATGGGAGAAATGAAGAAATGATCTAACTAAATAAATACTGGGGGGGTGGGGGGGAAACTGTGCTGGACTCCAGCCTTTATCCTGCAAGCTGCAGCTTCCCCAGCCTCCTTCCCAGGCAGAAGAGCTGGGGAAGGCCACCTCCCACAGGAGCTGGGATAAGGGTGGGCACTCAAGGATGCAAGTCTCAGGGCAGTGGTGGCCTGGCCCTACAAAAGATCCCCTTCCCAGCAGTGACCAACAGTCCTGCACCCTGTGCAGGCCTGGAGTCCTGGCAGAGGCATGGAGCCATCCTCACACAAGCCCGAGGTCAGCACTGCATCCCTCGCTAGGGCAAGGTTAGGGTTTTCCCACGCACTTGGCCAGGGTCACAGCCCAGACAGCAAGTCACAGCCCCAGAGCCCAAGCCTGGCCAGGCAAGGGCAAGCCAGGCACTCTGGGAACTGCTCTCCTCCATCAGCAATATGGCCCCTTCTCCCCAGGATCGCTTTCTCCTCCTGTAGAAACATCCCTCCAGCCACTCCATCTGCCCCCACGTGCTTGGAGCAGCCCAAGCCCCATCTCGCTCTCCTCACACCCTTCTTAGCACCTACTTTTTTCCAGACCACTATACTCTAAGCCAACCCCTTCCCCCATCTCAGCCACCTCTAACTGGCCCCATGCAGAAGGGCTCTGCTTTACTCTTACTCTTCCTCCTTTTGCCTTTAAGAAGCAGCAAACAGCTCTACCCTCGCCTCTCCCTCTCCCAAGAAGCAATGCCTGGAGACCCCAGACCAAAGGGGAGCCAATTCACCCTTTAATGCCAGCAGCCAAGGGACTGAGTTACTGTGTCAAATCAGGAAGCCACAACCAAATGTACTTCTCCTAGCAGGTCCCTGTTCCACACATGCCTTTTGGCTGTCACCACCTCCCATCCTGTCCTGGCTGCACAGTAGCTGTGGACCACCCTCCATCCCTGTGCCTCTGCAGAAAGGTCTACGTCCTGCCCCTGGGTTGCAGAGCTCAGCCAGGAACAGGATGGCAGGACAGGGACACCTACTACCCTGTGCTGCAGGGAGAGCCTGGCACACTGGTGGCCAGCGCAGGTTTGCTGTGGGGCACTAACATCAGCTAAGCCTACAGGGAAGGAAGCAACTATGCACACAACAGCCCTGCCAAGTCCAGGCCTCTGCATCCCAAAACAGTCCCTCATCTTCACGCCTCCATCCCGGTCTCTGCAGAGATGGAGGGAACAAGCTAGGATGGTTGAGGATGTCTAATGACGATGGAGTCGGCGCGCCTGGAGTGAAGACAATCCCCCGCAGGCTTGGTCCCCAGGTCCCTGGGGATGTGCAGGGGAAGGCTGGGGAGGGGGTGGTGGCACGCAAGGGGACGGCGGTCCCTCGCCCTGGCCAGGGAGAGCAGCCAGCTCCACGCAGCTTCTTCCTGCTCTTGCTGGCTACAAGACTGGAGCTGGACCCATGTGGCCAGGCACTCCTCTGCAGGCGCTGTGGTGCCCTCACGTGCTGGGAGGGTTGGGGGACTGGCGTGGAGATCTTGCCGAGGAAGAAGGGATGGTGTGGAGGAAAAGTCGGAAGGTACAACACAAACATCCAGGTGATTGCGGTGGAGGGGAAAGAGGGAGTCTCGGGAGGCATTTAAGCCTAGTGCACAGAGAGGAGAAAGACACAATTTACAAGGCCATGAGGATGCAGGTAACCCAGGCAGCAGGCAGGGCAATGCCCAGGCTGCCCACAGTGACAGCAAGCCAGTTTGGACAAGGAAGGAGACTTATGAGGCTGAAACACATCTTGGCCAGCACACTCTAGCAGACTGGTGGGAACAGCTAGCTCAGGGAGGAACAGCCATCGTGCCATGGTATAAGTGCTCCCTGCTCTTGGGCCTCATGCACCCACAGGGTGCCTCCAGAGACCCCAGCACCACCAAGCTGGTGACACCCCTCCCCTCACAGCCCAGACCCTGGGTCTCTCAGCCCAATTACCTGGGCAGCAAGAGGCTGCTCCAGGCCCCAAGGTGCTCCCAGAGCTGCCCAGGGCAGCAGGGCATGGAGGTTGCTGGCATCCTCAGGGTTGCTGTGGCCCTGCCTGCAGCAGCCAACAGCTGAAGGCTGGCAGTAGCAACTGGCCTGGGGCAGTATACCTGAGGTCTCCAGACCAGCATGGGGAAAAACTGGCTGTGACAGACAGGAGCAGAGGGACCTGTTGCAGCCTCCTTTCTGGGGTGGCTGCAGCCCAGCGTAGGGCTGCTGGCTAGGGAGAGTAAGCTGGCTACTTCTGCAGCACGTTGTGAAAGGCATCTAGGAACACGTGGCAGTGCCCATATCCCCAGCGTGCTGAGCTAGCTCCCAAACCCTACAACTGGCTGGCCAGGGCAGGCCTGGCAGGCCCCGGGGAAGGATCACATGAGCAGGGACAGCCCAAAGGCACAATTCCCCTCGGCTGGGCTGTGGGGGGGGGGTGGCAGTGCCCGCTTGCCTCGGCATGATCAGCTCAGAGGCCACGAGGAAGGTCTCTCAGACCACCACCAGCACAGAGCAATCAACCACCACCACAGCCAGGAGGAATTGCAGAGATACTGGCCAGGACAGGAACTGAGTGACCCTAACCTGAACCCACAGCCCTCCCTCCACACTTGTCCAGCCCCTCTACTGACAGGGAGCACAAGGCCCAGGGTTGGTGCCTTGCCAGGGCTAGGACCCTCTTTGGGCCTGATCCCAAGGGCTGGGACAGGGTACAGCCCTGTATCTGGAGGACCCTCCAGGCCCCTTTGCAGCTGCGCTCCCCAAGGTCCCCCCTAGCCACCTCCTGGGTACAATCCACAATCAAGAGAGCCAGCGGCTTCAGGCTTTGGATCTGAGGGGCTGTCATGGCAACAGAGAAGAGGAAGGAGGAAAGGAGGGAGCTCATGCAGGGTGAAGATGGAGGATGAGCCACGTGGGGGAAGAGTTAGTGACAGCAGACATGACGAGGGAGTAGAGAACTCGTGTGCTCAGTGCGTTGCCTGTGTTGGGCCACAACCACCCCGCTAGGTGCTAGCTATGCTATGGTCTCAGCTAGAGCCTGCCAGAGGCACAGGCAGTGTTCACAGCTCTTGCGGCCCTTGAGCCAAGCACCCACCAGCACAATGCTCACATGCTGCTGCTTCTCCATCCTCCTCCTTACAGAGGCTGGAAATCACTTGTCTCAGTCCCAGACCACTACGCTCCGAACTCAGAGCTAGCAACCAAAGTGCTTTTCAGTTTCAGAGCAAGCCTAGGCAGCCTCAAATCACCCTGCCTGAGTCTCAGCTAACACCAGCCTCTTCCTCCACCACTGATCAGCCTGGCCTGGCTTCCCACAAGAACCTTCCTTTTATCATGTCTGCTTGACCAGAGCCCACAGATGGCACAAGACCGGGAGAGGGGGACAGCAAAGACATTAGCTACAGACTATTCCCTGTACCCTGCAGTCACTCAGTTGCACAGACGCACCAGGCACACACATGCCCAACCCTCCCCAGACTCAGAGCTGCCTGTGGCATGGCACAGGACAGTCAGCCAAGCTGCTCACAGTGGCTGCGTGGGCCTGAGATGGGGTCGATGCTCTCAGCCAGGGTCCTCAAGAGGGGAGCAGCAGGGAGAGGTGTTAATAAGGGTGTCAGGGCTAAGATTAAGGGCAGGCCAGGACCACCTCGTGTTGTGTATTGCCAGGGCCTGACAGCCCCTTAGAAGGAGGAGCCATCAGTTGGGATTACCTGGCCTGTTAACCAGAAGCCGGGCCCAGACACACATCTCCGTGGGCCTGCTGGCTCATGCCAAGAGAGAGGAGAGGGAAGTGTGCAGGGAACAAATGGAGGCAGACAAAGATGCCACGACAGGACACGTGGGGAGAGCCCTGAGCTAGGCTGTCCCCTGCCTCTGGCAGCCGGCCGAGGCCATTCTTGATGGTGTCTTGTACTTACCCCGCTCCATTCCACGCCCATACTCACTTCCTCGCTACCGTCTGTGGCATTCTCATACTTGACACTGCCTCCCAGGCTCCGCCGCCTCTCTGTGCCATTGCCCTCCTTCAGGATCTCCACCACCTTGGTCTGGTTGATTGGGTCAATGCCCTGCAAGCAGAAAGGAACAAGGAAGTGCTAGAGGCTTTGCCCTTCCACACGCCTTCTCTTCAGTGCTCCGCCATGCAATCACTCTGCCTGGTCCGGTCCCATCTCTTGACCCCCTCCCATCACAGCCAAAACCCTCCTACACAGAAAGAACAGAGCCAAGTGCGCTTCAGTTCTCAGTGATCCCTGTTCAGGTTCCAGCTCAGGAAGCCCCCTCCAAGCCAACCAAGCTCGGTTTCTTTGTGTGCCAGTACATGACGGTTTCTGCTGTCCCTCAGTCCCTATGCTGGGCGCTAACAGCTCCTGCTTTGTTATTTGAGGACTGAGAGGAATTTAGAGTGGGAGGCACTCCTGAAAATCTCTAGGGAGTCCCCTGGACTAGAAACTAGCAGGAAAAGATCCCAGAGCAAATCTTCTCAGCTACTGGAAAAGCACAGGACCCCATCCTGGTATAGCTACACGCTTCTGCACTCTGAGAGCCACGCCTGCTTCCCCCATGCTTATGCACACACACGCCCCAACACACATCCCTCCCATGCATGCATGCACTTGCACACCCCCATGTGCATGCAAGCACCTGCATGCCCCTGCACAAATGCAATGCCAACCACCAAGGTGTTCCAGCATTGCATGAATGTAACCTAAGGGCATTAGAGGCTGTAAGGCACAGGAGAGCCCACCACCACACACTGAGCCAAACGCCATGCTGAAACCTGCCACCGCTGAGTGCCACAGTACCCCCCACCCCACTGGGGAAGGTCCCTCCAGGGTTACCTGCCGCCGAGAGCGAACCGCACACTCTTCCAGGGTCTCAGCTGCCTCTAGCTTGCCCTGGCGCCGGTACAGTGCACCCAGATTCCTCAGGGTAGTGTTCACGGTTGGGCTGCACAGAGAGATGCAGGGTGAGCCCGGCAGCCATCTCCTGCCAGAGCCTGCAGCTGCCTGTGAACCCCTCTTACCTGCTAACCTTGCAGGCCTTGTACCAGCCACCATACTCGGCATAGGGTGCACTATCTCTGTGCTTGCTCTGTAGGGTGAGGATAGAAGAGAGTCATTAGCCCCACACCAGACCTCCAGCCTGGGCTCTCCAGCAGGGACCCAGAAGCAGCCCCCAGGCCATGCTGGGCGTTCCCCAGCATCAGTGCTGCTTTTGGAAACACATCATGCAAACGCTGTCATGAAGCACAGGGGATTCCCAGAGGGGAAGCTAAAACCACTTTCCTTGCAGCAGATTTGGGCTGCAAGCAGAGGTGACATCTGCACCCCAGCAATAAACATGCTCCTATCTCCTTGCCCCTTCCACAGTGCCAGCAGTGGCAGGGCCAATGCAGCCCATCCATCCAGCTCTGCCATGGCTGTGTCATTGTTCCCACTCCTCACCAGCACACAACAGGAGACAGAAAACCCCAGAGGCAGGCTAGGCAGCACAGGCACTAAAACCCGCAGCCGGGGCTAGCAAAGGGATCAGCCAGCCACAGCCCCACCTTCTGCCTGAGGGGTCAAGCCTGCCCCCAGCAGCTCTGCCTCACTAGCTGTCCCCTTGCCACCCTCAGCCTTTGCACACCGGAGCCGGCCAGCTGCACCCCCCACCCCCGGCCAGGAGGAAAGAGGCTGCCAGATAGACATTAACACCCAAGGAGAAAGAGCCAGGGCTGGGATGACCCAGCGTGCAGGGTGCTGGCTCCTGGCCAGCACTGCCTGGGTCAGCATGAGCCGTGATGCCTGCAGGCAGAAGTCACTGCTGCTGTAGGAGCGGGGCTGCCTGCCCACGCACCATGCACCCTGGGGTATCCACACCCCTGACTCTGCACCCACAGGACACACAGGCTGGGTAGGCAGCACTTGGCTCAGCTCCAAGCACAGCAGAGCTGCTCTCACCAAGGACCAAGGCTCCAGTGGGTGCTGGGGGCCACTGCTCTGCAGCAGGGGTTTCAGGTCTTCCAGCAAGGGCTCTAGCCCCAAAGATGTAGTCCTTACAGGGGCTTTTTCTCCTACTCAGCCCCACAACACTCCTAGGAGCTTTAGGCTAAGTGCTGCAGCTTCCCTGAGCCACACAGTACACTTGGGTTTCTTTGCCCCAAAGCCTGCACAGCCTGGGCAGCCCTAGGGGACAAGAGAGCCCAAGATTCAAAACACATCAACGCTTTATGTATAGGTATCCCATGAGCTGGTGGCTGAACCCAAGAGGAAAGGTGTTAAATGCCTGTCCCCAAGACTGGGGCTGCCAGCTGTGCCCAAGGCCCTGCTACTGGCAGGAAAGCTGTCCTGCCCCTGGTGCCACTGAGAACAGAGAGGAAAGGGGGGGGGGGGTGAGAGAAAAAGAAGTGAAGCTCTACAAGGAGGTGTTTGATATTTTTTAATAGGAGATGTGGAAATGCAGCACAAGGCAGAGAGCAGAAGCACCAGGCCCTGGGCCAGCAGTACGAGCAGGTCTGTGGTCACTACTGGGAGGACTATGCCAACCATGCCACTCGGGCACAGCTGCCCTGGAGGCAGCAGTCCCAGAAGCAGCAGCCCCAAGGCTATGAGAAGAGGCTCGGTCCTTGCCCCAGGCTGCAAAATAAGTCTCACTCTTGTGAGCTTGCTCCCCTTGCCAAGAAACACTTGTCTCCTCCTAAAACTGGTGCCCAAACCAGGCCCAAATAGATCATTCCTGGGTCCTCTCCCCTTCTACCCCAAGTATCCCCTGAAAGGCAGTCTGCTCTCTTATCCCTGCAGCAAAGCCAGCTAGCTGGAGCACAACTCCACACTGCAAACATCTACATTTGACCTCCCACTTCTCCGAAGATACCATAAGAAGCACCTCAACCCTAGAGAGGGCAAGGGGAGCCAAGTCCCAACTCAGCTTTTGATTTCTTCTGTGTGGGATGGTGCCATAGCAGGAAGCAGTACAATTTCTTTCCAGCAGAGTCTTCACAGGGCAGAGCTGAGCCTGCCACAGCCCTGTGCTTGGGACCCCACAGAGTGGTTCAATGGGAGGATGCAGTACACTGGCAGGAGGCAGCTACCAGGACCTTGTTTGTAGAGCTCACAGGATGAGAATGATAAAACACTGAGCCAGGCCTGTGAGCCTGCTGGCTGAGCCCATGAAGGGATGAGGCCTGCTCTGAGGGCAAAGGAAAAGGAGGGAGCCAGTGTCTGCTCCCACAGCAGCTAGAGATAGCCCAGAGACCTTCATCCTGCTTCTTCACTCTCCCGGCAAAAAGTACATAAAGGCCTTGGGCTTGGGGAAAGCAGAGGCAGAACACAGCTACATTTGTCAGCTGTGGCACAGAGCAGTGCTGAGGCAACAGGAGCAATGGCTGCTCCATCTCTCAGCCAAGTTCAAGGCAATTAGAATGCACGTCTGCATTTGTTCAGAGACCAGCTAGAATGTGGTGCAGTTAAGGCCTGCCCTGACCAGAGCTGGGTTTCAGGAAGTTTGGCTCTGTTTCCCAAGCAAGGTGATGGCAGCAGTGTCTCCTTAGTCTCCCTTTTTCCCAGGCAGCCTTAGAGCTGCTTTATGAGCACTGCTCTTAGTATCAGCAGCTCTCTGAGACAGAGTGCCAAGGCCCTGTGGCACTGTCATCTGCCATATTCTGTCTGCATGCCCTATAGGGATCGCTAAAGCAAAGAAAGAGCGTGCGCGTGAGAGACAGCACACGCACAAGAGAGTGGGCGCGAGAGAGCGTGTGAAAGAGCGAGAGAGAGCATGTGCGAGAGAGAGCAAGAATGCGGCATGAGAGAGTGCATGAGAGAGAGAACGAGAGAGCACATGCGGGAGAGAGACAGCATGCGAGAGAGAGAGAGCGCGCGCGAGACAGCAGGAGCGGGCGAGAGGGAGGGCGGGCGGGCGAGAGGGAGGGAGGGAGGGAGGAGGCGGGCACAAGAGAGCAAGACAGAGTGCACGCGAGAGAGCGAGACAGTGCACGCACAAGAGAGTGCGCCTGCACACGAGAGAGAGTGCGTGAGAGCATGCGCAAGAGCATGCACACGAGAGAGCGAGAGCACGCGAGAGAGAGCAAGAGAGAGGCCCTGCGCATGAGAGAGGAAGAGAGAGAGAGCACAAGAGAGAGAGCACACACAAGAGAGTGGGAGGGCATGAGAGAGAGAGCATGCACAAGAGAGTGAGAGAGAGCTGTGAGAGAGAGGGAGAGCGCGCATGCGAGAGGGAGAGGGAGAGAGAGCATGCACATGCAAGAGAGAGGGAGAGCGCACGAGAGTGCATGCAAGGGAGAGCACGTGCGCATGAGAGGGAGTGACAGAGCACGCGCAAGAGAGGGAGAGTGTGCGCGAGAGAGAGGGAGAGAGCAAGAGAGAGCGCACACACGCGAGAGAGAGAGAGTGCGTGCGCCAGAGAGTGCACACCGGCGCGCAAGAGGGGAGAGAGAGAGCACACGTGAGAGAGAGAGAGAGCGAGCGTGCACAAGAGAGGGAGAGCGTGCATGTGCGAGAGAGAGAGAGCTCATGAGCGAGAGAGCACGAGCAAGAGTGAGAGATAGAGAGAGCACGCGGGACAGAGAGGGAGAGCACGGGAGAGAGGAAAGCGTGATCAAGGGAGATCACGCGCGCGAGTGAGAGAGAGAGAGAGCATACATGAGAGGGCGAGACAGAGTGCCCATGAGAGAAAGTGAGCACGTGCGCGAGAGGGAGAGCAAGAGAGCGCATGCGAGAGGGAGAGCGAGACAGAGAGAGAGAGAGAGAGAGAGAGCACACGCGCGAGAGAGCATGCACACAAGAGGGAGAGCGCGCAAGTGAGGGAGAAAGAGGGAGAGCGCGTGTGAGGGAGAGCGAGAGCGCGAGGGCGCGTGCGCAAGAGGGAGCGTGAGAGGGAGAGAGATCGCGCACGTGAGGGGGGGCAAGAGAGATCGCCCGAGAGAGGGAGGGAGCATGTGGGCCACAGAGCGCAAGAGAGTACGAGAGAGCGCATGTGCGCAAGAGTGAGAGAACATGAGAGCAAGAGAGCGCACATATGAGAGAGAGCATGTGCACAAGAGAGGGAGAGAGAGCACCTGCATGCAAGAGAGTGAGAGTGTGTGTGCAAGAGAGAGGCCCCACGAGTGTGAGAGAGGGAAAGAGAACATGTGAGAGAGAGAGAGAGTGCGCATGCGCACACGAGAGAGAGCACCCGCGAGAGAGAGAGAGCATGAAAACGCACATGAGAGAAAAAGCATCTGCGCAAGAGGGAAAGTGCACGCGTGTGCGAGAGAGCACGCACGAGAGAGAGACAGAGTGCGCCCGCACAAGAGAGCATGCACATGCGTGAGCAAGGGAGAGCGCACACGCGAGAGAGCGCGAGGGCACGTGTGAGAGAGCATGCACAAGAGAGCAAGAGAGTGCCTGCGAGAGAGGAGAGCATGCGTACGAGAGAGAAGGAGACGGAGAGCAGGCATGCACGAGAGAGGGAGTGCATGCAAGAGAGGGAGCACGAGAGCGTGAGAGAGAGTGCGAGCGTGAGAGAGGAGGAGAGAGTGTGGGAACAAGAGCACGCACGAGAGAGGGAGAGCGCATGTGAGTAAGAGGGAGCAAGAGCACACACGAGAGAGAGTGAGAGCGCGCACGCGAGAGAGAGAGCAAGAGCGTGCATGCCAGAGAGAGAGCGTGCGCTGGCGCACAAGAGGGGAGAGAGAGCGTGCACACGAGAGGGAGCGCGTGCGAGAGGGAAAGAGAGCAGCATACACTCGAGAGAGAGAGCGCGTGCGAGAGCGCGCGTGTGTGCAAGAGAGAGAGAGCGGGAGAGCGGGACAGCGCGCGAGAGAGAAAGGGAGAGAGAGGGAGAGCGCACAAGAGGGGGGAGAGCACACATGAGAGAGTGAGACAGAGCACTCATGAGAGTGAGAGAGCGCAAGAGCGTGCACGAGAGAGAGAGCACACGAGAGAGGGAGAGGGAGCGCGCGTGAGAGAGAACGCACAAGCGAGCGCAAGAGGGATAGCGCATGAGTGAGGGAGATGGAGGAAGAGCACGTGAGTGAGGGAGAGCGCACAAGAGAGGAAGGGAGAGGGAGGGAGAGCGCATGAGAGAAAGGGGAGGGAGAGCGCGTGTGCGCGAGAGAGCACGCGTGAAGGAGAGGGAGCAAGATTATGCAGGAGAGAGCACGTGAGAGAGCGAGAGCAAGAGAGAGCGCGCGCACGCACGAAAGAGAGCGAGAGCACGCGTACACCAGAGAGAGTGAGAGCACGCACCGGCGCGCAAGAGAAAAGAGAGAGCGCATACGTGAGGGAGAGAGCAAGCGTGACAGGGGAGAGGGTGTGTGCATGCGAGAGGGAGAGAGAGCATGCGCACGCGAGAGGGAGAGCGTGCATGTGAGAGAAGGAGAGGGAGAGTGCGCGCGAGTGAGAGAGCATGCAAGAGAGCGCGCGAGAGCGAGAATGTGCGTGAGTGGGAGAGAGAGCGTGCATGAGCAAGGGAGAGCGCGCAAGAGAGGCATGCGAGAGCATGCACAAGAGAGAGTGCCCATGAGAGAGGGCGAGAGCGCGCGCACGAGAGACAGAGAGAGAGAGAGAGAGAGAGCGAGTGCGCACGCGCGAGCAGGAGAGCGTGTGCCAGCATGCAAGAGGGGAGAGAGTGCGCACGCGAGAGGGAGAGAGAGCACAAGAGGGGAGAAAGAGTGCATGCACGAGAGAGAGAGAGCACCTGCGAGAGAGCGCATGAGAGAGAGAGCACGCGCATGTGAGAGAGAGCGAGCATGCGTGTGAGGAGCCGGGCGCGTGAGAGGGAGGGAAAGCGCGTGCAAAAGGGAGGGCGAGAGGGAGAGAGAGGGCACGCGCGAGAGTGAGGAAGAGGGAGGGTGGGAGCACGTATGAGAGAGGGAGAGGGAGGGAGAGGGAGCGAGTGCCCGCGAGAGGGAGGGAGGGAGGGAGAGGGAGTAAGCAGGAGCGAGGGAGGGAGGGAGGACGCGAGAGAGGGAGGGAGCACCCGCGAGAGGGGGAGCGAGAGGGAGAGCGTGCGCGAGAGCGTGTGAGAGTGAGCGCCCGCAAGAGAAAGAGAAAGCATGCAGGTGAGAGTGAGAGCGCATAAGAGGGAGTGCACACGAGAGCGCGTGCAGCGAGAGGGAGAGGGAGTGCGTGTGCACGGGTGAGGGAGAAAGACAGAACGCCCACGAGAGAGCACCCGTGAGAGGGGAGAAAGAGTGCATGCACCCGCACGAGAGAGAGGGGAGCGTGAGGGCGCACACACAAGAGCAAGGGAGAGAGGGCATGCACCCGCAAGTGAGGGAGACAGAGGGGGAGACAGAGGGAGTGCGTGCACGAGGGAGACAGAGGGAGTGCACGCGCGAGGGAGAGAGGGAGACGAAGTGCGCACGCGAGAGAGCGAGCGAGGGAGAGCATGCGCAAGGGGGAGAGAGAGAGCGCAAGAGCATGCGTGCCAGACAGCGCGCGAATGCACACAAGGGAGAGCGCGGGCATGCGCACATGAGGCAGGGAGAGAGCGCAAGAGAGCGCACACGCCCGAGAGAGGGGGCAGGGGAGAGGGAGCATACGCCCGAGAGAGGGGGCAGGGGAGAGGGAGCCACGCAGGAGGGTGAGAGAGCGAGCGCACAAGAGCACACGGGAGCAAGGGAGAGTGGGCGGGGGGGGGGGGGGCGTGTGAGGAGGGGGGGCGCTCAACTACAAGAGGGGCGGGTGGGGGCAGGCGCGCACCAGCAGGCAGGGGCCCTCCTTCAGGAACAGGATCAAGCCCTCTGATGGACCTCCCATTCCCGCTGCCCCAAGGAGTGTTCATGCCCTTTCCCAACATTTGTGGGGCCATAGGGACCCTTCCTTGCCATTGTCCATGGCAGCTCACCATGGCAGCTCTTCAGAATGCAGGAAGGAGGGTCTGTTTGTGATGGGAGAGAGGAGCAAAACCCCAGGACCTCCTTCCCTTCCCAGGGCTCTTGCCGCTCTCAACAGGCTGCAGCACCAGCTCGGACTCACCTTGCTCATTTCCTCTCTCTCTTCTGCATGCATCCAGATTGGCTTGTGCTCGTCTGTGCAGGGAAGAACACAAGATAGCTCTATGCACCACCTCATCCTGCCACTCTGCTGCTTCTTCTGGGGCTCTGTCCCCAGAGCCAGTAGCTCTTGCCCCCAAAACCAGTGGCTCACCAGAAGGAGGTGACAGGCCTTCCAGCCACTGGCCAGAGTACTAAGGAGGACAAGTGACACTAGAAGAGCAAGGGAAGTAAGGAACATGTCCTTTTATGGGGGACTACCTGTGCAAGGAGTACAACAGAGACCTCAGCCCATGCTGGGAATAGCTGTGCCACTTGCTACTACCTCTTTTAGCCACAAGAGTGCCCAACCTAGCAAAAGCCGAGAGCCAGAGCTCTCTAATACCCCTTCTCAGAGAAAAGGGAGGGGCACAAGACAAGAATGATGGTATCTTAAGGGCTGCCCTAAGCAGAAATCTCACAAGGCACCCCATCCTTCCGCCAGTGGGTTATCAGAACCAGCCAAGACTAGGCTGAGAGCCAGGAAACCAGACTGTACATCCCTCCCCAGCTCCAACAGCTGCTGTACAAACCATCCACAGAGCCAAACTCCTTCACGTGAGCACGGGTGAGGATCTCCTTATACAGCACCTCCGCGTCCTTATATTTGCCTTGCTTCAGGTAACAGGAGGCCTGCAACCGAGAAAACAGCTCCAGCCCTGCTGCCAGATTAACCAGCCCTCCAGCCATGCAGATTAACCTTCTCCCTTCCCTGCCTTCTCCCCGCTTCCTCCAAGCACCAGGCAATGCTTGGCTCACACACCACTCTCCATTGCTACACTGCCTCTTCCCATGATCTCACCAGGTTGTTCTTGGTCTTGGCCACATTGGGGTCATCAGGACCCAGGCGGCTCTCATAGATCTCCAGTGCTCGGCAATAATAATACTCCACCTCCTCATACTTGCCCTGGTTCTGGCACAGCAGGGCTAAGTTGTTCAGCTGCTTGGCCACATCAGGATGGTCTTTGCCTAGGACCTAGGGAAGCCAGAAAAGAGAAGCCACAAAAGACAACACTCAAACACTGCAGTAGGCTCCTGGGGACAGCCAGGCAGCTCTGGCCCTAGCCAGATTGCTCTGTCATGCTGATTCCCTGTCCAGCACACTAGAAATGACAGCAAGGGAGTAAGCGGGCACTGCAGTCCCTCTAGGATGTGCCTGTGCGAGACAGGAGCCAAGGAGAACAGAAGCTAAGAGGAGAAATCAGGTCTTCCACCCCCTGCCAGGCCCTCTAATACTAGAAACAACTCTGGAGAGACAGGAAAGTTGGTGGCAGAATCAACACCTAGACAGACTAGAGAGCCATCCTTCTTTCTAAAGCAATACCGGGTCCTGGATCTCCCAGGTGCAATGAGGTACTGATGGAAAACCCTCACAAAGAGCTGGAAGGAAGGAGAGCATGGGGGACTGGTACCTTCTCACGGATCTCCAGGGCTCGCTTACATAGTGGCTCTGCTTCTTTGTACTTCCCTCTCTTGCCATAGAGAACAGCCAGATTGTTCAAGGTTGCTGCCACCTGCAGAGACATAAGCTTCTCTGTTAAACGAAGTAGACCCAACAGGATCAAACAAGGGGACTGGGTGGCAACACCGGTAACCATCCCATTTCCTTTATCCCTGCAGTACAGCTGGAGAGAAAGGGCTCCAGAGACAGAAGGCTACCCTGCTCAGATCAGAGGATCCAGGAGAAGTCAATTACCCCTGGCGGGCCATACTGAAGGAGGCAAAAGAGGCAAAATAGTGTCCCACACTGTCTGGGTAGCACCCTTCACACCACAGGGCACACTGCTCTCCTTGGCAGTCCAGCACGAAGGAGCCTGGCCACAGACATCCCTAAAGGGAAGCAGGGCACTGTTCCAGCCCCACTGGCACCCACTGTATAAGGGAAGCAACCAAAGGAGAAGGGAGACACTCACCGCTGGGTGGTCTTTGCCCAGGGTCTTCTCACGGATGGAGAGAGCATCATTCAGGAGATGTGCTGCCTCTTTGTATTTATTCTGATCCCTGAAGTACAAAGTCTATCAGTTCTTAGGTGTTTGGACACCACAGGCTATGGCAAGCAGCATCTGGAGCAACAGTCCTGCTTTCACACACATCCAGCCCCCACAGCCCTTCCACTTCTCCCTTCATCCCTACCTTAGCCAGTCCCTATTTATACTGGGAGTTCAGCAGTCCAAATCCTTCATCTATGCCAAAACTTTTTCAAAAGGCAAACCACTGGAAGCTAGAGGAGCTCCCTTGTCACCACAAGTCCTGCCTTAGCAAAGGGGAGAGGCAGAAAGCTCTGCTGGCCCAGTCCTGCCCTCCTCACCATGCTCACCTGTACACCAGTGCCAGGATGTTGAGCATGGTGGCCACATCAGGGTGATCATGGCCTGATGTCTTCTCCAGGTCCTCCAGCGCCTGCTTGCAGAGCGGCACAGCCACCTCGTAGCGTCCCTGTGAGGCATACTGGATGACAAGGTTGTGGAGGGTACGCAAGCGTGCGGGGATCTCATAGCCTCCCTGCTGGGCAGCTGCCACTGCACTGCTGTGCTGGTGGGGCACTGTGGGCACAGATGAGTAAATGGGGGGCACACTGGGCACAACAGGCTCGAACAGAGGTGGTCAGCAACCTTGCATGAGCACAAACACTCACATCCAGGACCATGCTCCTCCTCCTCGTTTGGAAACAGATCATCCAGAGAGTCCTTGGTGGAGTCGCCCTCCTTCTCCTCCTAAAAGAATGGGGATCATGATGCTGTTGGTTCTCAGAGATGGTAGCAGCCTGGGCCAAATCTGCTGCCAACCTCTCCTTCCCGCTGCAGCCCACCAAGGCCCTCAGCTTCCCTGTGGTCTCTGCCACCTTCCCCCTCCCGCCCAATGAAGCCAATGCAATATCCCCCAATGCACCCTGGCACCATGTTCTGCCTGAGACCCTGCCGCATGCAGTCTCCCTTTGGTTGCAAGCATTGCTATGCAAGGAAGCTGGCAAGGGAGAAGGCTATCAAACCTAGGCAATCCCACTGGTCCCAAGTGTCCCCCCTCCCCCGGCCCCACACACAACAGAAGCAGCTGTTCCCCCAGACAAGGGCATACCGAAGGTGAGACATCCTCATCATACTTCTTCAACTGGTTCATGAATTCAAGGTGTTTCTTCTCCTCCTCCAGCTGAGCCACAGTCTGCTCACTGCGCTGTAGCTTCTGCTGGGTGTTGGCGAGCTCATCGCGCAGCCACTGGTTCTCCTGGCACAGTCTCCGCACCTGAGCACGCAGCTTCTGCTTCTCTGACTCCACAGCGTTCAGATGGTTGGACAATGCCATCATCACCTTGCCAAGAGTCAGCAGCACGGTCAGCAGTGGTCAGTCAGCACCTACCACAATCCTGTACCCCCCCCACAACACGCATGCTCTGGGCCCACCCTCAATGCCAGTCTGGCCTTCTACTTTCAGCTCTTTACTGCCCCTGCAGCTTACAGAAAACAGCCAAATGCCTGCCCTCCCCATGAGTCCTGGCTACCACCTACAAGGGTGCTCGCCATTCTCACCTGAGCTTCCCCAAGCCCCAGTTCGATCATTTCCACTGACTTGCGGAGCAGGTTGGATTTTTCATGCACAAGGTTGGCTTCTTCATCCTTCTTCAGGCACTTGATAGTCTCCAGCAAGCTGTGCAGGATGGAGTTGTGTTCATTCTTGAGTGCCTCCAGTCCCTGCATCACCAGCTTGGTGTTGGAAATAATCTCCTCTTGGCTCAGCTTGTCCAGTTTCTCCTCCCTTGGGTACACCATGGTGGACATAGTCCTGCTCCTGCAGCCCTACACAGAGAGAGAAAAAACCCAGGAGCCTCAATGATATTCCAGACAGCTGCAATCAGACAAGCGTAATCCTCCTTCAGGCAGCCAGAGACAGGGTAGAACTGGTTACCCATGCCAAGTCCTTCCCCTTCATCTTCCCCTCCCCCTTAGGCAGCAGGCAGATCCCAGAGCATGTGCCTCTGCTTCTGTGGCATGGAGCACCAGTGGCCAGTGCAGGTGGCACACGTAGACAGAAGACAAAAAGGCCAGAACAAGCACTGACCTCCAACACCCCCACACCCCCGGCAGCAAGGAAAGCTGATTTAGCTTCCATTTAAGATCAGAGATCTGCAGTCGGCAGCTGGGGTTGCAACACATACACCTCCTGCCCACAAATCACCGATGCGAGGAGGCTGTCAGAGCTCAACGCCTCTTCTGACTGCGGAAGAAAGGGAATAGAAAGTGGAGGGTTGCCAGCTCAAAGCTTTCTGCTTCCTCAACAGTAAATTCCCTGGAAGAGCACCTCTCAGACTGGGAGGCAACTGTGGACATACCAGACCAGCCAAGAAATTCCCTGACCAAAAGTGGACCCTGAAAATCTCAGCCCCCAGCACAGAACAGCCCTTGTGGTGATAAGTGACACAAAAATGCCACCATTAACTGAAGCACGTCTGTGTGGGGAAGCTTACATGCACCAACTGCTCGAGTTATACTACTGTAACCCTTGTGTGGGTGTCAGTGTGAAACAGTGGCAGCTTTTCTAGCTTCATTTGCCCTGCTGCCAGCCCAAGGACTCCTCAGGATGACACAAAGACTCTGCACTCCTTCCCTGCCTCATTCTCCCCATCTATACAACAAGAGAGTACCAAGCTACTGCCTTTACACAGGGGCACCAAGTGCTACAATCCACAATGTTAGCATGACTGCAAGATCCCTGCATAGTAAACCCAGGAGCTAGGGAGAGCTGTGCCTCACACAGCAATGCCCCTCAGCAGGCAGCAGCACCTGCCCAGTAACACCTTTCTGCAGGCCCAGAGCTGGCAGTAGGCAGTGCATCCCCAACACCCTGGACCCTGGGATGCTGCTGGCAGACTGCCCAGGGGTTAAACAGCATGGCAGTGGGGCAGGCAGAGGAGCCGCCAGCAGATTCGTCTTTGTCCTCCTGCAGGATGCACTTCTGCATGGTTTGAGCTCTTTGGCAACAGCCTGGGTTTACAGACTGAGCAGAAATGCCATCCCCAGTAAGAGGGAGAGCAGAGCTCCTCTCCTTGTCAAGCCTCCTCTCCTCCCCAGTCACGCACGTTGCCTGGGCAGGCTCAGGATGATCCCCCAGCTCAGCTACCACCAGCCCTGTTTAGGAGCAGCCCTGGGCATGAGAGAGGACCAGTTTCCTCCTCACTGCAGTAGGGGAAGAGAAGATGGATGGAGCTGGGGCAGATGCCGAGAGGACACGCAGCCCATTACACCCCACCTGCCTCCTCTTGGTTAGCCTCATTCCTCCAGAACTTCCTCAAGTTGTTTTACAGGCCTCAGGTCTCCTCTCACCTCCTCCATGGTCTCTGTTCCATCCCTTGCAAAGCACAGTGAGTTCTCAATGCACAGCAGACCCCTTACCAAACCTCTCAGCAGGGCAGAAAGAAACACCTCATGTTGCCTGAAGACTGGGTTCTTGTTCATACCTTTCAGCAGGAATTGACTGTCCTCTCACACAAAGCCACAATACTGAATTCACATTTACCTCATGATCCATCAGCAGCACCAGCCCTATGCAGAACCTCATCATATCCTTCCCTTTTGGGTGTCTGCCATTCCCTGCATGCAGTCATCCTGACTGTTTTGCACTTCACTCTCAAAAGTTTCATCTGGCTTGTGACATTTGCCTGTTTGCATAGAAGAACATCATATGATAAGAACAGCATGGAAAACCCCACTAAAATCAAGACACAGGTCATGGACTACTGCTTGGGGGGCAGGGGGTGGAGAAAGAGGTCTGTTGGGAGTTGGCTGCCACTCACATCATCTCTTCCAAATTGCTTAACTGCCAGATCCTGGAGAATCTGTCTGGTCCATAATTCCCCAGTTTCTCTTTTTCTCCACCTTTGTAAAACATCTGGGGGAACAATTGTGTGCTAAAACAACAAGACGAAAAAAACCCTAAAATAAGCCTTCTGCTTGTGAGTGCAATTCAGGAAGAGACGTGCAATGATTCCCAGCTCCAGAGGAAGTCAGGGACAGGATACAAGCTAATGGCCCAGAGAAAGTGAGTGCTGCTGCATCCAGCATCCCACTGCTGCCCTGCTCTGAAAGGGGTCCACACAGCCTCCTAGAAAGGCTTGGCAGACACCTATCTACCTGCTTCCACCAAAGCCGAGGTGACAACTGCCAAAGGACAAAATGACCTGTCGCTGGCTTCAGCTCAGGAAGAAACTCAGCCCCAGACTCAAAAACAGAGAAATCAGGAAACAGGAGTCTTCTGGAGCAGAACTAATGCTCAGAGGAGCTCCCCAGGGGCTGCCTCATACCCAGCACACAACAAAATTTAAGCTTTAGGGCAGAGCTCTTGCAGGCAGTGCAGCTGCAAGTGCCTCTTCATCCGTCCCTCCATGTACAGGGTCAGCTGTGAAACACTGACAGTTTTCAAGGAAGCATTAGGTGCCAAGGATGCTCCTACAGAGAGGCTGAGCTCTTGCTGCCATCTTTAATAAGCACACTACAAACACATGTGGGAGAGGCACACATTATGAATCATGACAAAAAGCCACCATCAGAGCCTGCACCTTGCTAGATAACAGAGTCAGACAAGACCCAGATCCATAGGAAATCAGCCTCATTAATTCCACCACACGCAGAATTACTCAACTGAGGAGTCTCTGAACACTGCATGTTAAAATAGCAGCATCTCTACACCAGCAACATCCTCTCCTTCAGCCTTTCCAGCAGAAAAAGCTGAGAGCGTTTCACAGTCCCCCATGATCAACTTTTTTTCAGAACTTTTGACATTTCAGAGCATCTGAGAAGGGAAAATAAGTAAGATGCCCTAACCCAGGGCACATCAGACTTAACCTACCCCAAAACTGCATATAACGATCCTCAAGAAATCCCGGTACTAATATCTCTTATCTCTTTGGCTGTGCAAACACCTACGCAGCCCTCACCTTTTTCACTTAAGAGATGGGCAAACTCTGGTACCCCAGACACATAGCTCTGCTACGTACCAACAAGCTTAGCGCCCAGCTCTGACTTCCCATGCAAGAGGGGGAGGGGGATTGTCCAGGCTGGACACTCCCCCATAAAGGCATAAGACCAGGGAACAGCACTCAGTCTGTCCTATTCCTCTCCCAAGTACCGACAAGGAGATAAAGAGAGGACTGCAGAGGAGTCACTTAAATGTTGCTACCTCCTGCACAGGAGAGAAAACCCACAAATGCTGGTGAGAGATGGCTTATTATCCCTCAAAACTGAGGGTTCATCCTTACAGCACCTTATTTCTAGCTCTCCCCAGTGCCATCAGGTCTACACCCAGCGCACAGCCCTCAAGAGAGCAAACATGCTCTATGGCAACCGACACTAAGGTCAGGCAGGCTGAGGCTGCTGTGTAAGCACTCTTCCCACTCCCACACGCTCAGTAGAGGGAACGGAGTGCCTTTTGTCCAAGCAAAATATCGACTCTGAGAAGGGGAGACACCACCCTTGCCTTTGGAAGGGGGAGGTTCAGGCTATGCAGTTTGGGAATAGGAAGAAAGGGTGCTTTTCCAACACGTGTCCTTGGGAGCTGGAGTGCCCAGCTCCCAGCTTCTCCTGCTGGCTCCCCTACAGCTCTGCAGGTGCCGCGGCCCAGGTCTCCAGCAGCATGTTTCTGCTCTACTTGGCACATCTTTCCTATTCACAGTAAGTTGCCGGAACAGTTGGGCTTTCCAACAACACCCGTCTCCCCTCCCCTCCCCTGCTCTCCTTCAGAGAAGCACTGCAGGAGGACAGGGGAGGAACATGCGTGCACCGAGCTTTCTGGCAGTCGCAGCAACAAGCTAGGAATCCACCAGGCAGCACGTCCTGTTAGGCAGAAACCTTGCTCCTAGGCAGAAACCTTCCTCCTTGATTCAAGTGCATAATCAGGCAATCACTGAGCATCAACAATTTCATCAGCCCACTCTTCTGCCTCTGAAAACTCTCCACATGCAAGAGCTTTAAGAGAAAAGAGCTGGAAGCTTCACTGCTTGTGTCTCAAACCCACAACAGCTGCCACATCAGAAACTAGGATGCCAGACTAAATAGGTCCAAGTGAATCTGAAAGTTTAGATCACGATGCCCAATGCTGGAAGACCACAGGGAGCAACAAAATTATCCCCAGGAAAATCAGGAGTCAACTACAATAAGAACAGAAACTAGAAGTGGTCATTACCTGTACCTCTATGCACACCTCTACAAAGTCAGCCCCCTTCATCATCTCCCCACATATCCATGGACAAAGTGTGCATGAGACACAGGGAAGTGTCAAGGCTTGCACAAGCAACACTGTCAAGACAGTAATTGCAGCTTCCTTCAAACTGTGTATGGCCTGCCTGTCCTTTTTGTATAGAAGAAAGCAGAAATTTTAGCAGTACACTATTCTGTGGGAGAAAATGATATAAGGACATGGTAGCAGTGGAAAAACAACTGGGTTCTGGCGGGTGGAGGAAATAAAAAATCCTTCCTGTGAGAAAGAATAAAACCAATTCTTAGTGAGAACCAGAAACCAAGTTTGGGAGATAGATAGCAACAATAACATTTTAGAGATGGAAACATGGGACCTGAAGTCTTATTTCACAGTAATCATTCCAGTCGCGTCCTGCGGGACATGCCTCCGCTACCAGAAGAACGAGGAAAGCTATCGATGTATTTGGGAAGCAGACCACAGCTTGATAGAAGCAGGGAGGGTTTCTTCCTTTGCACCTCTGCAAGCTCATTACTGTTAAACACAATAAAAGATCTCTGTGAAGACTAGCCAAATTCCAATTAAGCCAAGACCAAAATCAGCAATCGCTGAGCCTCCACTCCTAAGGGACATTGAAACAACACCCACACCTAATGCCTTAGACATTCAAAAATAAAATAAACAGCAGTAAAAAGCAAACAGAGTCCTGGGACAGCAACCATCACAGAGGTTGTGTCACAAGCACAAGCTTTCTCCCGTTTTTTTGTACTGTGGCATCAGAAAAGAAACCGAGACGCAGAGCCTAGGAGGCTCCTGCTGCATAGCCAGGACACATTCACACCACCAGGCATCACCACATCACCGCCAGTAGAATCGCTGCACCCAGGGGCATCATCCCAGGTGACCTGCAACAGTGCCACAGAAAAGAGACACTCTGGTGCTGCCAAGTCGCGCATAACAGGTGATGTATCCAGAGCAGCTCCAATACGGGGAACACAGGAAATGTAATCAGCTCTGTGTGGTGCCCAAGAATTTCACAGCTCCAAGCAGCTGCACATACATATGTTGAGGCTTCAGAAACAAAGGCAAGAGAAGGATGTTTTGCAAGTGAAAAGACAGATGGGCATACAGTCGGCTTCAGGGTAATGTTAAGAACTGCTGCAGCTAGGAATAAGAGCCAGAAATTAAAGGACAGATGCTGAACTCCTAGAATAAGGAGCAGCAATAATTGTAGTATATGGCTCCCTGCTGGGACACATGCCTGCTAAGGCTGCCATGCATGGCATGGGGGCAGGAACAGTGCAGCACGATGCTCATAACCACTGCCAAAAACGCCTGGTACATCTCATGCTCCCTTTCCAAGGGGAAAGGATGACCATTGCACAGAGCCATGGAGAACAAACAGGCAGGAGGTCAGATGGGTTTCGGCATCCTGAGAACTCATACCCGGCACAGAAAGGCACATCTCTGAGCTGCGATCCCAAAGCCAGGAGACGCCACTCAAACTCTGACACAGGTGAGGCCTCCTACCATCATTTGACTCTGGCTCATGAGCCTCCCCATCCTGCTGTCAAAAAAGGTGGCTCCTAGGAGCCACATCATCTGCCCCAGGGTCTTCCCCAAACCTAGCCTCCAGCCTGGAGTTTTCTTGCACTACAGATAATCTTGAGAGTCAGACTGACACACAGATGATCCCATGTATGATAGAGAGACCGACGTGCTGCAATTTGCACCCCAACAGAAGAGTCTACAATGGCTCTTGCATCACTTGGAAGGGATGCCTAGAGGTCTCTTGTCCATCCCCCACTCAAAGCAGGGCCATCCAGATCAGGTGTTTGAGGGCTGTGTCCAGTCCAGGCTTGAGTATCTCCCAAGATGGAGATCTCACAACTCCTCCAGACCCCTGTCCCACAGTTCGACCATCCTCTCGCGGTGGTGGTGGTGGGGAAATCCTTATCTGAAGTCCAATTGGATAAATACCTCATTTGCCTTGGCTGAACGTTGCTTCAGGACCAAGGGGCCAGGCATCACAGCACTAGACACAGACCCTGAGCCCAAAGGAAGGGAATGCAGTACATATGTCCTTTCACCACGGCCACACTGGGACAGGATCTCCCTGTCCCAGAACGAAAAAGACAATGCAATCCACCTCCAGCAGAGGAGCAGGCAGGTCAGCAGGGAGCTGTCTCATCTGCACTCTCCCATGCTTCTAGTACAGGGCTGTCCCCACTGTCCCCAATAGTTTTAAAGCCAATCTCCAAGCCCAGAAAGGCTTCACCCAATCAGCTTCCCCAAGCTCTACAGCCATTTGTAACTCAGCACAAGTTGACTGCACTGCTGAAAACAGCGCAGTCCTCCCTGGACAGGGATGAGGACCAGGCATCAGCAGCTAGGATTGCATCTTTCAGCAACAGCTGACACATGCCTGCTCTAGCTGAGCGTGAAGCTCCAGGGGTTTTTCTAGATGCCAGAAGGCTTGTGTTGAGAAAGTTTGTGCAAACCAGCAGGCTGCAAGAGCCCCTGGGGCTTTTAACTAGGGCTAAGGAAATAGATTTGCAACTCACATGAAGGTGCCGTCCCACAAAAAGATAGGAAACTTCCTACCTGCTCTTTCCCCTCAGCACTAAACATTTCTCTCTGTCCCAGAGGCTTCAGCTCTCCAACATCTAACAGAAAATGCACCCTAACATGATCCTACTGAAACCTAGAGCAAGGTTGTTACTGGCTTTCCTGGGACTTGGCCACAGTGACCTAGGTTCAGGTCACTACAGAAAGAACAACAGCACTTCCCATCCCCTCCTGCCTCCAGTCCACAGCTGGAAAGGTCAAGTCAAAAGCTACTAGGGCTTGTTCCGATTGACCAGAGCAAACAATTCCTGTGTTACCAAAGCCTGATCCAGTGGCAATAGCATAGCTGCATTGAAGAAGAGAGAGAAGCTGCCCTAGCTGGCTTTGTGTCAGATCGGTTACTCCTCTCAGGACCAGAAAGGTCTTACTCCTTTCATTCATTATTGATCAAAGAATAGAGACACTGAAGGCAACAAGGAGGAGAGGAAAAGAAAAAAAAAATGTGCCATTAGCAGAAAGTCAGCTTACTCCTTATAGCAGTTCCTGCTAGCTACAAACCCAGCTGGCCTGGGAAACATGCATCTTTCAGCAGCCACCAGCAAGCTTGTGCTAGTACCACCAGATCAGCTGGTAAGACCTTGTTTTTAAACTCTTGGTCATGTCTGCAGCAGCTAGCCAAATCCACTCTGCATCTGCTGTGCCTGGAACTACAGTGGAACACCATTAAAATGTGTTTCCAGGCTAGCGGAGACAAGAGCTAAGCAAGCTGGAGCAAAGCCAGGACAAGCATCTCTTCCCAGCTTCAGACTCTGATTGGGAGTCTTGCTCTATAAAACACACAGTGAGAGCCATTACCTTGCCCTGACAGCACAAAGTGGTATTAAAGCAGGCAGAATAATTCTCAGGAGCCAGTGCCTCTGCAAGCATCTGTCTAATATGAGGGCTATGCACTGGATGAGCTTCAGGAGCACAGGAGATGGCCAGCATACAGCTGGGCCCAGCAACCACTCCAGAGCTACTCTGGGTACCCTGAAAGGCTCTGCAGAGCTGACAGTCCCTTGACTGCATACCTGGGGCAGCTGCAAAGACCAGCTGACTGCAGGCTGCGAGAGTGGGCTTTTACTTTCAGAAACAAGCAGGTCTCAAACCATAAAGAGGCAGCCATATTCATACAGTCCCCCCCTCCCCCCCCCACATGATAAGGAAAGGACCTGGTTTGGCTCTGGCTCCCCCAACTAGCTGTAGCTCTTTGAGGAGCTATGTGGCTCTTTACTAGCAAATCAAGCTTCTGTCCAGCAGCTCTGGCAAGGTCAAAGTCTTGCCACATCTCCACTGTGCCCCTCTGAGGCCCATTTTGGTATTTGGGGTTAATGCTGCTGTGCCTACCTGGATGCTCGTCCGCAACAGATGAGAGAATATGTGCTTCCTGCTCCTTCTGCCAACTACAGCAAAGCTTAGATGCATTTATTTCCCCTGTGCCTGGGCTGGCCACACCTTTGATCCCTGGCATGCTAACCACCACCCTCATTCCCCTCAGACAGAGGGGGACAGGTGCTTTCCATCTCTCCAAGCATGAAAAGGTGGCGCAGGAGAGGGGAGACCAAGGGCACTAGAGGAGACCTGGCATGGCTGGAGCAAAGACACAGGAGAGAGACGGATGTCAGCTACACACGATGCAGGGGAGACCCATGGCTGCTGGAAATACGTCGCTGCCTCATCACTGTGCAGATTTCTCTGGGCTGCCTGGCCAGAGCGCTCTGCTGCAATGCCACCCCCCCCAATGCTGCTTCAGACACCTCCTCCCAGCCGCACTTTCTCATTCCCAGAGCTTTACTGGTGATTGCCCCCTCCCTTTGTAGGGTGTACCTCCACTTGGGATCAGCTGGGCAAGCAGTTTATTAGCAGGAGGAAGGTTTGCGGGGGGGGGGGGGGGGGCGGGAATAAGGCTCCTGAAAGTTTGAGAGCCATTGCTGTACGCTAGGAGCTGCCTCTGTTATCGCCTCTCTGGCTTTGTCTGGCAGCATGAGGCATGCCCGCTGCATATCCTTGGGACAAGTAAGCCAGAGAAACCCCTTCCTAGAGCCACTGTAGAGCAGTTCAGTGCCCACTGGTCTAACTGCAGCCATCCCAGCAGCAAAGCTTTCATCACCTCTTCCCCAGAATCACGGCTCAAAGCAGCTCTTTGTTACAGGATGGCTGGGTGCCCTGCCCATCTCAGTCACCGGATGGGAATCTTCTGCCCGCCCTGCGCCACGAAGGAGCAGTACCTGGATGCCTGCAGCGGCTTGTCTGGCATCTGGCATCGGCACTCCCAGGCACCCCAGCACTGCGGCGAGCAGAGGAGCACAGACAGTGGCAACGCGCGGGTCCAATGACATCCGCCGCGCTGCCCTGTGGTCCCGGCAGAAATGCGGCCACCAGGCGCTCAGCAGCCAACCACACTGCAGTAGGGGGAGGGGAGGGGATACAGCCCAGCTTCCGAAACACTACCATCACTCTCCCAGGAGCACAGAAAGCACTTGACTGCACACACCAATCCCATGGCTCCCGCCTCCAGGGTCTTTCCCACAGGAGCAGCAAGGAGCTAGGCAGAGCAGCCAGACTGCTGCCACACATTGCCCAAGAGGCTCTGTTCCACCATCACCATCAAGCTCCATAGCTAAAGCCATCCCCACAGTGCATCCAGCCAGACCAGCTCCATCCTACATTTCACCCTGTGGTTTTGCCTCCCTGTTTGTTATCACCCTCACTTGTGTCCCCGCTGCTGATCCTGTTCCAAGCACATGGAGCTGCAGGAAACCCTCCAGCTGTGCAATTGCTGTTTCTCTGCCTGCAGAAATGGCCAGTTACAGAATGAGATTGCTGGGAGTCCTCCTGTGCTGGCACTGCGCAGTGCGGAGCTGAGCCAGGTACTGCCTGAGAAGTATTAGTACTCTACACGCTTTATGCGAAGATATGACACATGCCGCAGCATTGCTGCATATGACCTTGTCTGACAGAGCTTTTCACCAGGACCATCTCATCCATGACAACATGCAACCTTCACAGTGCTCTCTGCAACGTTTCCTGAGTCTCCAGAGGCATGCTGTCTCCAACTGTCTACTTCTGCCCCAGCCTGTGGTTTCTTGGGATCCCTGTCCCTGCCTCCCCCCCAGCTGCCCCAGAGGGGAGAAGGACTTCAGATGTCCCAGGAAAGAGCCCAGCCGAGTTCACAGGCAGGTTCCCTCTTGCCTCATCTCACAGCACACATTTCTTCATCAAGGCATCTTATTGTTCTTCATCTCCTAGTTCTGGAGGTCAAAGCGAGCTGGTTATGCAGTACCCACAGCCACAGTGTGGTTAGAAAAAATAAAAAACAACTGTGGAGATTTTATAGCAGGAGCACAAGCATGTATTATTTATCTTACAGTAAAAGCCACTCCTGGCAGTGAGGACACAGCCTAATTATAGAGCAGCAGCTCCTGCAATCTGTGCCCACGGCACCCTGGCGACAGTCACGGCTGGGGCTTGTGGGGCCGCGCCGCTGCTCCCAGAAACGCGCACCCTCCCTCCCAGAGGCGCCCGGCCGCTGCCAGCGCGGCGGGCAAGGGCACGGCCAGCCGCGGCCGCTGGCTCCGGGCCTCCCCCGAGGAGCGCGACCGCCCCGGGCCCAGCCCGCTCCTACCTCCGCCGCAGGAGAGGCGCCTCGCCAGTTCCAAAGTCCGCGAGAGCGGCCCCCGTATCACCCAGGGGCAGGAGCGCACTGAGGCGGCAGGTAAACATTAACTCGCCCTGCTGGCACGGCCGGCGGGCCCGGCCCGCTCGCCCCCACCCAGCCCGGGCTCCCCCGGGCCGCAGCCCAAACCACCAGGACAGCCCCTGCTGCCCTGGGCCCGGCCAGCACCGCACGGCGCAAGCGGGGCCTCGCCCCCCCCCCCCAGGCCCCGGGGGCAGCGGGGCCTCCCTTAGCCCCCCGGGCCGCAGCCCCACTCGCCCCCCGGTACGAGCGCCCCCGGTACGAGTCCCCCCGGGGCGGCCTGGGCAGGTGGCCGGGCCCCAGGGTAGTGTCGCTGTCGCCGCCTGCCCTACCTGCTCGGCGCAGGGCCGCGGCGCCGCTCACAGCACGCTTGTCCTCTACGCGTCGCGACGCGTCGCGTCCCGTCCCTGCTCGGGGCGGCGGCGGTGAGGGGCGGGCTGAGGGCGAGGCCCGAGCAACAGCGCCACCCTCCCCCCCCCCAGGGCGCAGCCCCTTTAAATCCAACATGGCCGCCCCGGCCGGCGCGCGCGGCCCCTGGCTTCACGTGGAGCGGCCCGCTCCCCAGCGGCAGGCGCACGTTTTGCCGGGGGAGCTACGGCGCGTGCGCAGGCGCGGCGGCGGCGGCGGTGGCGCGTCATGGCGGTCGCACGGTTGTGCCGGGCCTTCGGGGCGCTGCTGCTGCCGGCGGCGGCGCCGCGGAGCGCCCCGGCCCTGACGGCGCAGCGCGGCCCGCCTCCGGCCACAGTGCCCTGGCTCCCGCCGCCCGGCGGCCCCTGGAGGGGGCTGAGCGCCTCGGCGCCGCGCCGCACCACCGACCCGCTGTGGAAGTGCCGCGTCAAGTACACGGTGCGGCCCGTGGGCATGAAGAAGACGGGCGGCCGCGACCACACAGGTGCGAGGGCTGCAGCGCCGCTCGAGCCTGGGCCGGGGGCGGCCCGGGGCGCCGCCTGGACCCGCTGTCTTTCCCCGCAGGCCGCATCCGCGTGCGGGGCATCGGCGGCGGGCACAAGCGGCGGTACCGCATGATCGACTTCCAGCGGCTGCGGTACGAGGAAGGGGCCCCGCCGGCACCCTTCGAGGAGAAGGTCATCAACGTCTGCTACGACCCGTGCAGGTGAGGGCAGGGGCTGCCGTGCCTGCGGTGAGACCCCCCCCCCCCCCCCCCGGCCGCCACCCTCCCCCTGCTTCGGCTTTCCCTGCAGGTCAGCTGACATCGCCCTGGTGGCCGGTGGCAACCGGAAGCGCTGGATCATTGCCACGGAGAACATGCAGCCAGGGGACATCATCAAGAATTCATCTCATATAGGCCGGATGGCAGGTGCCTGCCAGGGCCTGCACTGGCCCAGCGCGGGGGTTCGACAGCCATGCTGTGCCATGCCATGCTCACAAGCAACTGTCTTCCAGTGTCAGCCAACGAAGGGGATGCCTATCCGCTGGGGGCTCTGCCTGTGGGCACGCTGATCTGCAACCTGGAGAGCCACCCTGGGAAGGGGGCGCAGTACATCCGGGCAGCTGGTGCGTCTCTGGGCAGGGGGGCCCTGCACTTGGCTCAGCAGAGCTGGGGAGGAAGGCAGAGGGGCACTGCTTGGAGTTGCTGTCCTCTCTTCTCCTAGTGCTGGGGTGCAAAACGGCACCCCAGGGAGGTGGGGACAGGTGGGGACATCCCTTCCTAGTGGCGCCTCGAGGTCCTGCCTTTGGGAAGAGCAGCTGCACAAAGGGTGGAGGCAGGGGCTTTGGCGGCTTGCCCATGTGAGGACGTTCTGGCTGCGGGGTGCGATACTCCTTCCTGTGGCTCAGGGAGGCTGCTTTTTTCCCTCTGGCCCACTGCAGGGACTTGTGGGGTGCTGCTGAGGAAAGTGAATGGGACGGCCATCGTGCAGCTGCCCTCCAAAAGACACATGCAGGTAAAGGAGCTGTGCTGTCCCAGTCCTGGCCGCTGGCTGACGGCCTGGGCGCGTGGCCGTGTGTTGGCAGGGAGGCTCATGGACCTTCTTTGTCCTCCAGGTGCTGGAGACCTGCGTGGCCACAGTGGGCCGTGTGTCCAATGTCGACCACAACAAGCGGGTGATTGGGAAGGCAGGCCGGAACCGCTGGCTGGGCAGGCGCCCGCACACAGGCTTGTGGCATCGTAAGGGTGGTTGGGCTGGGCGCAAGATCAAGCCTCTCCCACCCATGAAGAGCTATGTCAGCCTTTCCCGGGCTGTGGTGCAGGAGTGATGTGGAGGCCAATAAAGCATCCTTCACCCTACTGCTGTCCCATTACTGCTGTCTGTTCTGAATGGGGGCTGATGGGATGCTCCTGCCTAGAAGTTTGGACTCAAGCTGCCAGTAGACTGTCTTGGCTGGGGCTTGGGGTGGACAGGAGTGTTGGTGGGCTCAAATCATGCTAAGGCTGACTGAGACAGACTGCTGGGCACACATGTGGCTCTGTGCCGGGCCCTTCCTCTGCTCTGCCTTTGGCTCATGAAGCAGCTGAGGAGGAAGCCTTCTGCTGCACTCAGCCAAGTGAAAAGCCATGTGGGCTCAAAACATGAAAGTGGTCACCAGCCTAAGGGAGCCTTTAAGGAGTGGGGAAGCAGAGACCTTGTCATCTTGGAGCTCCACTAATGCTCCACGAATATAAAAAAAAAAAAAAGAAAGAGACAAAATAGAGTGCTTGGCCCTGATGGAAGAGGCTGGAGAGACCTCCTCCAAGCAGATCCCCAGGGATGGATGTAAACAGGGTTATTTAACTTCCAGCTGGCACTTGAACTGCTACTGGAGGGTACTGGGCAATATCAAGACATATCAGCCTCTGGAACAAGCGATTAATCCATGTTTAATGGGAAATTTGTACAAAAATGCAAGCACCTGTCTGGAAATGGAGTTTCCTGAGCTCACCAGCAAACCCAGTGAGCCCACCACATGTCCTCCTCAACCCGTTAATTTGGGAGCAGATTGCGTTGCGGACAGCCAGATAACCTGATAACCTTTGTCTTCCCAGCGCGTGGAGGAGCAGACGGTGGTGGGGAGCAGTCAGAATGGATCGACCAAGGGTAAATCCTGCCTTACCAGCAAGAGTGCCTCTTATTATAGAACAACTGGATTTGTGGATGCGGGGAGAGCATTGGATGTCATTTACCTCAACTGTAGCAAAGCTTTTGATACTGTCTCACAATATTCTTGTGTCCAAGTTAGGATGCTATGGTTTGGATGGAGACTACAAGGAGGCCAGTAACAAGTGGAGTACTGCAGGGTTCCAGCCTGAGATCTGTCCTGTTTGATATCTCTATCGGTGGCCTAGAGGAGGTGATGGGATGCTTTGCAGATGACCCCAATTTGGGGGGAGCAGTCCGCATGGCTGGAGGGCAGGGCTGTCATGCAGAGGGACCTGGCCAGGCTGGAGGAAAGGGACAACAGAAACCTGAAATTCAACAAGAAATGCAAGGTCCTGTGGATGGGAAGGAAGAGTTCCTGCCAAAGAGACAGGCTGGGGCCACACTGGCCAGGGAACGGCCCTGGGGGCCTGGTGGGTACGAGCTGAGCATGGTGCAGCAGTGAGGGCCACCAGCACCCTGGGCTGTATGAACATGGTGATTGAGGGAAGGAATTATCCCCCTCATCACAGCACTCCTTACATGGCATACAGAGACTCTTTGGGGTCCCTCAATACAAGAAAGATGTTAATAAACTGAACTGTGTTCAATGCAGGGTCACCAAGATAATCAGGACCACTTACACTTGTAAGGAGAGGCTGAGGGACCAGGGCTTGTTCAGCCTGAAGGTGTGGCTTCAGGGGGAATTAACAGGCCCCTAGGATGTATGGGGAGGTCATCAACACAAAGCGGGGCTCCTCAGAGTAGTGCATGGTGGGAGGATGAGAGACCAGAGGACTAAGTTGAAATGAGTGGTTCAGACTGAACATCAGGAAAAACTTTCCACCCATGAGGCTAGCCAGGCCATGGAGCAGGAGCCCCAAGAGGCTGTGCTCTCTCTGCCCTTGGAGGCTTTTGAACCCAACTGAATCAAGCCCGGAGCAGCCTGGTGGGACTCCAGCACTGCCCATGTGGTGAGCAGGAGGTTGGACTAGAGCCCAAAGATCCCATCCAGCCTGAATTGTCCTGTGATCTCAACCCTCCCTCTTCTCCCAGGCCCCAGTGCTCCCATCTCCATGCCTATCCTATCTCCACTTGGGATGCCGGCCCCCTTGTGCCCCGTAACTGCAGTATCGGCCAGCCAGCGAGGATCCGTGCAGTGCCCTGCATCAGCAGGAGGGTGAGGGAGCCACCGAGCAGGCAGGGGGAGGAGGGTCCAGTGATGGAGGGAAGAGTTCCTGCAGGGGCTCCACCGCGGTGCCTGCAATGAGCGGGGAGAGATGGGGGACAGGCTCGACTGAGGCCAGCCTGAGAGGCGGTGCCAGGAGCAGGCCGGTACACAGCGCCAGGCCCCCACCAGCCCTCGCTGGCCCCGCCAGCTCCAGCCAGCTCCTCGCTGGCCCCCAGCCCATCGCTGCCCCTCCATCAGGCCGCGCGTGCCGCCCTGCCCCACCAGTCGGCGGCCGGGGAAGGGGGAGGGACTCGGAGCTCGTCCGCTCGCTTGTGAAGCTTGGCCCTGCGCGGCCGCCGTTCGCGCGGGCAGCCGCGCCCCTTCACGCAAGCGGACCCGGAAGCGGTGCGGGAGCGATCGCGGAGGTAACGCGGCTCCGGGTGGCTCCGGCGTGCGCGTCCGGGGGCATTAGGGGGGTCCCCCGGGGTGCTCCCGGGCCTTCCCCGCCCCGGCACCCCGCGGAGGCAGCTCGGGGCGGTGGGCGCGGCCCCGGGTGGACCGGCACCGATCGGCGCCCTGGAGGCTCTCAGTGGGGACCTCGTCGACGAGAAACCCGAGGTGGTTATAGCGCCGTGTTCCTCGCCTGGGCGGTAGCTGCGGGAGCACCTAGCCCCCGGTCATGCCCCGAGCCCACGTTTGACCTACGGCTCAGCAGCAACTGGAGTGGCTGGGGTGCAGTGGCTCTGCTGCGTTAGGGAGTTACGGCACTGCTCTTGGTGCTACCCGTAAAACAGCAGTTGTGTTATGCATGTTATACGGCCGTGTTCAAGCACCACATCCTGCAGGACCACAGGGTCCCGGCTGCAGTCAAGCCTGTGCCTCAGCCACCTTCCCCCAGCACTCACTCCTCCTTTCCCTCTGTCTCTGCAGACACGTTTGCTGTCATGGTGAGCGAGAGGCGTAATGGCAACCTGCTTGTGCACCTGGGACCCAAGCTGCAGGCCTACCCGGAGGAGCTGCTGCGGCAGCGGCAAGGCCACGATGGCCACCCCGAGTATCTGATCCGGTGGAGCATCGTTAGCTTGGAGGAGAGAGCAGCAGGCAGCAGCAGTGGCTCTTGTGCGGAAACCAAGCCGGAGAACATCCTGATGTGGATGTCAGCAGAAGAGGTCTGCGCCAGCTGCCCAGTGCTGCTGGGCAAGAGGAAGCTGGACGGGCGGTGGGTAAAAGAGGAGAAGGCGCCCAGCCCGTTCCCTGCCGATGTCGTGCTGGACGAAGCGTCGCTGCTGGAGATGAAGGCTGATGTCAGGAGCCTGGTGCAGCGAGCTGTCCGGCAGATGGCTGGGACCGGGGCTCCTGAGTCCTCCATCCTCAACACTATCCACGTGCTGAGCGCGTATGCCAGCATTGGCTCGCTGACGGGTGCCTTCAAGGAGACGGGAGCCCTCGACCTGCTGATGAAGATGCTGTGCCACAAGGAGAAGCAAATCCGCCGCAGTGCTGGCAAGATGCTGAGGGCTCTGGCTTCGCATGATGCAGGTGGGGGTGCTGCCAGGTTGTTGAGCAGTGCTGGTCCTTTTGTAGGCCTGGGACTTCTAGGAAATGGAGCCTCTTGGGGCTGGTTGGCAAAAGGGGGAGAACAAGCCTGTGCTCTGCAAGTGGCTGCCTTGGGTGTAGTCGTCTGGGGTGCTCTAAGAGAAGGCAGGTTTGGGAGCTCTTTTCCTTGACAAGTTCCTGAGCTGGGATGCTGATGAGCTGTTTGGAGGTGGCCCGCTGGTCCAAGGAGGGTGGCAGAGCATCAGGACGTCTCTGCTGCATGCTGTCAACTGGAGAGGCTCTGCCCTGTTCTTGGCCGGGAGCCTCTCCTCAGGCCCTGATGGGTAGGAGCAGGCTCAGCTGCTTCTCACCCACTCACCTCGTTTGAGAGGAGCTGACAAGGCTCAGAAGTCCTTACTGTGGCTCAGGTGCACTCAGAAGGAGCCTGTAGGCTAGTGGAGGTGGTGGTGTGTCTAGCAAGAGCTGTGTGGCTTTCCCTGCTGCAGTGCCAAAGCTCGTGGGGCAGATGGGGGACTGATGCAGGTTAAGACTGAGTGTTTTTCTTACCTGGACCCCTGTTCTAGAGTCAGTTATTTGGAGCTGCTGTTTTTCAGGGAATCTCAGAGCTTTAGGGGTGAAAAAATGCAGTTTTATTTAGCGGAACAAAATGTTGCCAATCCAGATCAAAGGACAAAATGCAGTTCTGGATGACACTGAGCAGCAAAGTTATTTCACAGAATCACAGAAGGGTTGGGGTTGGAAGGGACCTCTGGAGATCGTCTAGTCCAACTCCCCTGCTTAAGCAGGGTCACCGAGAGCAGGTTGCCCAGGACCCTGTCCAGATGGCTTTTAAATATCTCCAAGGATGGAGACTCCACAACCTCTCTGGGCAACCTGTTCCAGTGCTCAGTCAACCTCCCAGTAAAGTTGTTTTTCTTCATGTTCAGACAGAGCTTCCTGTGTTTCAGTTTGTGCCGGTTGCCTCTCATCTGCAGGGAGCCGGGCCTATGTTCTGCTGTCCCTGAGCCAGCAGGACGGCATCGAGCAGCATATGGGCTTTGACAGCCGCTACACCTTGCTGGAGCTGTTTGCTGAGACGACGTCGTCTGAAGAGTACTGCATGTCCTTTGAAGGGATTCACCTTCCCCAGGTAGCAGCAGGGCCTGTCAGCCCTGGTATGGGGAGCCCCGGGCCTGAGGACTTTGGGGGGGGGTCAGGAGGGGGGAGAGTGGGTGCCGGGGCTCTTGTCCTTCTTGCTGGGGACAGAAGAGGAAGGGAGGGTGGTTGGTGATGGGCAGCTGAGCAGGACTAGGTGTTGGGAGAGCTGGCCAAGGGTCTGGGCCTGGCGTGAGGTGGTGAGCTGGTGGAGAGCCCTCATCTCTGAGCAGAGAGGTGAGGGCGGGCTGAGAGGGTTGCGCTGCTGCCCGCTGATCCAAGGCTATCCTGGGAACCTGTCTGAGGACAAGCTAGTGGCTCGGAGCAAGCCAGAGGTGCTGTGGTGGCTGGGGATCTGACAGCTGTGCCTCTTGCAGATCCCTGGGAAGCTGCTGTTCGCCCTGGTGAAGCGCTACCTGTGTGTCACTTCTCTCGTGGACAAGCTCAGCAGTGGCACGGAGCAGGGAGGGGAGCCGCAGGATTGTGCCGCACCCAGCTTGCTCGGTGGGGAGAGGAGCTGTGCGAAGCAGGAGTTTGAGTTCAGCATGGCAATGGCAAATCTCATCTTGGAGCTGGTGCACGTGATGGGCTGGGACCACAGGCACAAGCCGGAGCTGCTGTCCCCGCAGAGGATGCAGCCTCGCACCGCTCGCTCCATCTTCCAGCCCAAGGTTCCGGCCTTCCCTGCTGCTCAAGCAACCCCCACTACCCCGCCAAAAGAGCCCAGTGCCTTCAAGACCCGCTCAGCCTTCCCAAGCCGCAGCAGCTACGTGGAGTATGTGCAGGCAAAGCTGGTGCGCGGCATGCGGGTGCGTATGCTGGAGGATTATGAACAGGTCAGCGCAGGCGATGAGGGCGACTTCCGCCAGAGCAATGATGGCACCCCGCCTGTCCAGGTACCCTCCGGTGGGCTGCTGAGGGGCCTGTCTGCACTGTGGTTGCGGTATGGCCTGGTGGCCCATGTGGTGGGCACACAGGGCCTCTCGTGAAAGCAGTTTGGTCAGGCCGGTGTTTCCTGAGGTGTGCATGTGTCGGGCTCTCCTCTCCAGGTGTACTGGCAAGCCCTGGGCTGTACGTACTGGGTTCACTGGCATATGGTGGAGATCATTGGCCCCTCAGGGCCAGAGGAGCGCGAGGCTCAGGAGAGGGTGTCCACCCTGACGCACAACCACAAGCTGGCAGCAGGTGAATATTCACAGCGGCCAGCTGTGCATCATGCTGGCTGGGCCTGCAGCTTTTCTCCATGGCTCTTCCACAGTTGTGGGCTGGCACCACAGCTCCTGCCAGGACTGCGTGACCAAGTACATTGCCCTGGCACCTTCTCTGATGGCACTAGAAAACTTTCAAGGGACTTCAGGAATAGGCTGGGGGAGCAGTGAGCTGGAGGTACCCATTTTGGCTGTGTGCATTTCCAGCACTGCAGCCCAAAAAGGGGGTTCAAGTGAGGACCTTAATCCACCTCTCTCTTGCTGCCCTCCTGGCACCTCCCTTTCCTACAGTGGGTTAGGGAGCGCTGGGAGCCTCCTCTGCCCAGAGAGTCCACATGACCTCTCCCTGGGACTGGGGGTCTGCAGCTGAGGAGAGCTCTGCTGAGGGGGAATTGCAGTGCTCAGTGACAGTGCTCTCCCTCACTTTGCTCTCCTGCAGTTGCGCAGCCGCTCTTCTCCAAGCCCTTTGGGGGGCTGTACTCCCTGCCTTACCTCGGGGAGCAGCCAAGTGACCCCACAGAGACCCTGAGCCGTGCCGAGTGGTGGGAGTTGCTCTTCTTTGTGAGGAAACTGGAAGTGCAGGAGCAGGATGAGATCACCTGCCTCGTCCAACAAGAGCAGGCAGAGCAGGTACGGGACCGAGCCTGCAGAACAGGGAGACAGGAGGGAGGGAGCAAGGGAGGACGTTAGGGAAGTGGCTGGGATGCAAACAGGAGACTGCAGGCGTGTGCCGTGCAGGCAGACCGTGAGCAGGGGAGAAATGGGCCTGAACTAGGAGAGCAAGTGGGGAATGCCCAAAGCATGGAGGGATGGGCACAGCAAAGGGGTAAGGACAGAGGGGAGGAAACGTAGTCTCTGTCTCTGCTGATGCCGGAGGAATGGCAGCGTCCATCGAGGTTGGGGCATGTGAGGGGGAGCCGTGGGGCGATTCTGCTGGTGGTTGTTGGGTGGTGAATGCAGGTGGGAGGGCTGGGCTGGTGCTAGTTGTGTGAAGTAGGGGCTGGGGCTAGGGGAGGTTGGGGCTGGGGAATGGTCCCTTTGTGTCCAGCTTGTGCAGCCTTGCCATCTGGTTTGGCCCTGGCCATTGCAGCGGGTGTGGGGTCCACAGTGGGTCCGTGAGGGTTAACTTGGCCCCGTGAGGGTTAACTTGGCCCCATGTGCCCAGCTGTCGGAGCTGGATGAAGAAGGCCTGATCCAGCTGTCGGTGTCTGCGGAGCTGGCCCAGAAAGTGCTGCGGGCGTTGGAGAAGCGGTGTGAGGGCAGCGCTCTGAGCGACCTCCGTGGCTCCCACGTCTATGCCAAGTACTTCCTCGGCAGGGGAACTGAGCAGGATGGCAGGAGGAGCACCATGGTGTCCTCGGAGGGTTCCAGCTGCGGGAACACCAGCCCTGAAGCTGTGAAGGCTGAGGCGTCGGAGGAAGACCTTCCTGCAGTGGCGCTGCCACCTCGAGCCCCCGCCACAGTGGAGAAGTCAGATTCCCAGCTGTTCAGCGAGCTCCTTCAGAGGGAAGGGCTGCTTTTGCCAGAGGTGACAGAGGAGCAAAGCAAATGTAAGCGCCTGCTGTGGGCTGGGCTGGCCCTGGGGCACACGTGGTGCTGGAGGACTGTCTGCCAGGTGGCTCCGTTGCCCCACTGGAGGGAGGCTGTGGGCTGGGTGCAGGAGGCTGGGCACCTGGAGGTGGCCTGGGGAGGGGCCTGCGGGACCTGGGGCTGGGGGTGCTGGCAAGCACTGGCAGTGTCACTGCTGCGCTGACGCCTGCGTATCTGCCTCTCACCCGCCTCCCAGTGTTTGGCAGCTCCAAGGGGGCCAGCAAGAGGGGCTTGCTGGCGAAGATTGTGGACGTGGTGGATGTGATACAGAGGAGCAGCTCCGAGGTGGGCCTGCGCTTAGCTGGGCTCAAGCACATCCTGAAGATGCTGGAGGAGGAGGCTGGGCTTGAGCGGCAAGTTGGCAAAGCCCAGGGCGGGCTGGGGACCAGGTGTGTGGCATGAGCTGTGGGGGTGCTGCCCAGCTGGGGCTGGCAGGCTCCTTCTGCTGGCTGGAGAAGGGCTGTGTCCCCAGGAAGGGGGCCAGTGGCAGAGTTGGGAGTGTGGGGAAGTGGAAGTGGAGGTGTGAAGGCAGGTACGTTGCAGCGTGGGCGCCAAAAAGGGAGGTGGATGCTGTGTCTGTGTGGCTCAGCCAGGTTCCTTCCTGGGGCTGACCTAAGCGTGGTAGAGCCGCGTGGGCAGGGAAGAGGTAGCTGGCAGGGCCTGGGGTGCCAGTGGCAGTGCTGGAGGCCCCTGCTGAGGTGCCCTTCTCCATGCAGAGAGAAGGTGGTGAAGATGGCAGTGGAGCTGCTGAGCACTGAGGTGGCGGAGAAGGCGCTGGTGACGGTGACGCTGCGGCTGCTCGCTGTGCTCATGGTCAAGTATGACTGGCGTGTGCTGTTTGCCACAGAAGGTGGTGTGCGGGCTGTGCTGGCCTGCATGCAGCAGCACGCCTCCTCTGCCGTGGTGCAGCAGGCTGGCCTGGCGGTGAGTGCGATGGAGGGGCTGCCGTGGGTGGGAGGGCCAGGGCAGAGGCTTGCCCTGGGTGCTGCCCACTGCCCTTGTGACCTGCTGGTCGCCTTGCAGGCCCTGAAGGTGTTGGTGGGAGCCGGGAGCAGCGAGCCGGGAGGTGCCGGTGGGAAGCCCTTGCCCCTGAACCATGCCGACGCGCAGATGATGCGGGAGATCTTTGCCAGCATCGGCTCTGCCTCCAGCGAGGGCTCAGCAAGCCTGCTGAGCGCCATCCCTGCTGCCATGAGCACCATGCAGAGGGTGGCAGGGTGAGGATGGAGTCTGGTGCTGGAGGCGCAGGGGTGGCTGAGCGGGGAAGGCAGGCAGCTCCTGGGTGCAGGGGAGGCTCTCTGCATGAGGAGGAAGGTGCCGACATCACTCTGTCCCCACAGGGGCTCCTCGGGTGTGCGGAATGGCTTGCTGGTGGTGAACATGCTGATTGACAGCCACCAGGGTCTGGCAGAGCAGCTGGTGAGCTGCGATCTCCCCGCAGTGCTGCGGAGCTGCTGGTGGGAAGGGCAGAGCACGGGCTGCGCCAGCAAGACGCTAGCCCTGAGCGTGATCAACCGCCTGGCAGAGCACGAGGTGCCCCTGAGCCTGGAGACGGCAGGTACCATGTGACCTGCACTGCTGGGCAGGGCTGGTTGTGCTGCCTGGGGAAAGGGCCCTGCCGGCGCCTCCCCAGTGAGCGCTGGGGCTGGCCCCATGCATTGTCCCTGCTGTGGCAGGTGCCGAGGCCCCGCTGGACCTGGGGGATGTGAACATGCGGACGCTAGTGGGCAGCCTGTGTGAGGGCGGCCTCTCCAGGGAGGCGGTGGCGGCCCTGGAGCGGCATCTCTGTGGCAAGGGCACCATCCCCTCTGGCGAGGCAGGCCAGCTGCTGTGGGACCGCGAGTGCTTCGTGCTGCTGCTGCGCAGCTTCGAGCTGCTGGGGGCAGAGAAGGCTGCAAGCCTGAGCGTCCTCAGGTGGGTCTGGAGGTGGTTCCGCGTGGCCAGTGGGGATGTCCTGGGAGTCCGGGGGCTCTGCAATGTGTGCTGGTGGGGATGTTGGGGGGTGTGCAGCGATGCCAGGGGCATGTTTGTGGGTGCTAGTGAGGATGTTGTGGGGCATGGATGGGGGCCTGGGGCACTGCGGCACAAGTGCGAGTGGTGACTGGGGTGCAGGGGCAGATGGGGGCACCATGGCATACGTGTGGATGCTGGTAGGGACATTTGGGAGCACCGCAGCATGTGTGTGAGTGCTGGTGGGGTGTGCTGGGTGCCTGGGGAAGCCCTGGCTCCCAGCCCCTGTGGGGTGCAAGCCTTCTAGGTGGAGCAGGGAAATGGGTCTGTCTCTGACATGCAGTCTGTGCACCCCAGCCTTAGCGGATCTCCTCCCTCACTTAGGATCCTGAACAAGTTCCTGGACGGTTACCAGGAGGACCTGCTGCCGTGGCACGAGTGTGTTGAACCCTGTTTGTCCTCCATGAGTGCCCACAGCAATGACCAGGAGGTGAGGGGGCCCTGGGCTCCCAGCAGGCAGGGAGGGCTTTGCTGGCTGTGCAGTGGGCTGGTGGGGCCGGGTCTCTGCCTGCATCAGCCCCTGCCTTGCCAGGGCAGACACACCGGGAGAGGTGAGAGGTGGCTGTCGCAGCCATGGCTGCACCCCTCTGGCTGGGTGCCCAGCCTTGTGCCTGACCTGGCTCTCACAGGTGCTGTTGTGGTGTCGGGGTGGAGGGGATGAAGCGCTGCAGCACGGCACTGCTGGGTTGTTGCGGGTTCCCAGCACCAGCCCAGCCGCTCACAGCCCCTTCCTCGGCAGGTGGTACAGGAGGTCGTTCACTTCCTGCACCGCCTGGCCACCGCCAGCAAGGACTGTGCGGTGGTGATGTGCCGTGTGGGCACCCACGAGGCTTTGGGCAAAGCCCTGGACAAGCACAGTGCGGCTCTGCCATTGGCGCCAGCCCTGCGTGACCTGGTGAGCGACTGTGAGAAGTACGCCAGCCTCTACAGGAAGCTGACGACCAGCATCTTGGCTGGCTGCATCCAGGTGGGCCTGGGGAGACTGGGGAGGCCTGGCTGTGCTGGGGGGCTGGGGTTTGGGGCCATCTGGCCGTCCTCGGCACAGAGGGGCAGCTGCCTGCCGCTGCCCTGCAGCAGGCAAGGGGAGGAGGGCCCGGGGTCCCCAGTAATGGCCTGTCCCCTGTCCCCCAGCTGGTGCTGGGGCAGATTGAGGAGCACCGCCGGAGCCACCAACCCATCAGCATCCCCTTCTTCGATGTCTTTCTGCGCAACCTGTGCCGAGGTGACTGTGGGCAGTGGGAGTGGGGTGCCCCGCACCTGGTCCATGCTGGTCTGGCAGCTGGAGGCTCTGTGGCCTCTCCCCACAGGCTCCAGCGTGGAGGTGAAGGAGGACAAGTGTTGGGAGAAGGTTCAGGTCTCCTCCAATCCCCACCGCGCCAGCAAGCTCACAGACAGGAACCCCAAGACCTACTGGGAGTCAAACGGCAGCACTGGCTCCCACTCCATCACTGTCTACATGCAGTGTGGCGTGGTGATCAGGTGGGGCTGGAGTTGGAGGGCTGGGGGCTCCCTGGGGCAGGGAAGGCCAGAGGCTGTATGGAGGTCCTGTGAGCCCTGCCCCAGTGGCGATGAGGGGTGCTGGACATGGGGAGTGGCCCGTGGGGCCAGCAGGAGCCAGGGCGTGGGGGTGAGGGGCTGTAGGGGCAGGGCTGGTGGGCTGTGCCTGGCAGTGATGCGGCTGCCCCACTGCAGAGAGATGAGCATGCTGGTGGCCAGCGAGGACTCCAGTTACATGCCAGCCCGTGTTGTGGTGCTGGGGGGAGACAGCCCTGCTAACATCAACACTGTGCTCAATGCGGTGAGTATGGCTCGTGCTCCTTGGACCGTGGCTGCTCTGTGGGAGCTGCTGGCTGGGTGCCTGCTGCGCCCTGCGAGGATCTCCCACCAGGGCCCTGGGAAGTGAATAGTTCTTGGGGTGCCTCGTGCACAGGCTGGGATGGCAGGAGCTGTGCTGGGGGAGCCTTCTGCTGGTTGGAGGCTGAAGGTACTTTGGGACTTGGCTGCGAGGAGCCCTGTGCCCCAGCCTGCAGCAGTCTGGTGTGCTGGGGCTGAGAGCCAAAAGTGCAGAGCTGTGTCTGGGGGGTGCCCTGTGGCTGTGCAGGGTGCCAGGGCCAGTGGGGGTGACAGAGGCTGTGGCCTTGCATGGAGGGTGGGTGAAGGAGTGTGCACGTGGCTTGCGCTAGCTGCCTGGCGTGCTGAGGGCTTGCTGTCTGCCTGCAGGTGAGCATCCTGCCCTCGGACAGCAGAGTGATCCTGCTGGAGAACATGACCCGCTTCTGGCCCATCATCCAGATCCGAGTGAAGCGGTGCCAGCAGGTAGGGAAGTTGGGGGGACCCGGCTGTGTGGGGCTGGCCTTGGGGCAGCGGGGCCACATGTGAGGAGCTGAGAGTTGTGCTCTCCCCCAGGGCGGCATTGACACGCGTGTGCGTGGCATCGAGGTGCTGGGTCCCAAGCCCACTTTCTGGCCCATCTTCAAGGAGCAGCTATGTCGGCGGACGTTCCTCTTCTGCACTGCCAGGGCTCATGCGTGGTGCCAGGAGATTTGCCAGGACCGGGGGTGCTTGCTGCAGCTCTTTGGCAGGTGAGGTCTCTCCTGGCAGCCCTGCCCTGTGCCTGGTGTGCCGAGGGCTGGGGGATGGTGCTGGTGGCCCTGGGGGGGCTGCAGGGCCAGAGGAGGAGCAGCTGGGTGTCCTGCATGGACAGGGAGGGGCCCTCGCTGTCCTTGGCCATTAGAGGTGCTGGAGGGCCAGGCCCACCATGGGGTCCCCTGCATTCAAGCCGGGCTTGCGGGCCCAGCTGCCCTGTGTCTGCAACGGAGTGTCCCGTAGGGGCTGGCATGTTGGTGAGGCCTAGGCAAGATCTCCCGGCCGGGGGCACTGCACAGCCCCGCAGCTTCTCCCAAGGGCTGTGTGCAAAGCTGTGAGGGTCTTGAGGGCCTGGGCTGGGGCAGCAAGGGGCCCTGGTTCCTGGGGTGTGAGGAGGTGCTGAGTCACCTGGCTGGCGCAGGGCAGGGCAGGAAGCGAGCAGTGTGCCCCACTTCCTTGGCGGAGGTCCCCGTTGGCAGTCACCAGGTGTCTGGCCACGCTGTGCCCTGCCTGGTCCCTGTTGCAGGCTGAACCGGGCCCTGCGGCATGAGCAGGCCTTTGCCGACCGCTTCCTTCCTGATGACGAGGCGGCCCAGGCCCTGGGCAGGACCTACTGGGAGGCCTTGGTGAACCCCTTGGTGCAGAGTATCACCAGCCCAGGTACCCTGCGCTCACCCGGGCCCCCCCCTGCCAAGCGCCAGCGCAAGGCATCCCACTCTGAGTCTCTGGCCTTGCAGACCCCAGTGGCATCAGCCCCCTGGCCTGGCTGCTAAGCAAGTATCTGGAGAGTGTGGAGCTGCCCCGCTGTGCCACGAGCTGCAATGCTGTCTTCAGCTCCCGCGTGCGGTGCCTGACCCAGCTCCTGGTGCATGTGGACCCCAGCAGCGCAGAGCTGGAGGAGGCAAGAGCCCCTGGCAGAGCTGGTGAGCAAGGGGCTTCTCTCCTGTGGGGCCAGGGGGGCCGTGGTTGAGACCTGGCTGCGCTTGTGGGGCAGCCACTGGGAAGCCCTGGGGAAGGTCCTGGGGCAGGGGAGGTCTCGAGCTGGGGGTGGCATGTGGCCATGTCCCCCAGTGGCTGTGCCTCCCATTCCCCGTGCCCTTGCAGGGAGAGGGGGAGGCTGCTGGCGGTTAGCGTGCGGGGCCTGCCTGTGGAGCCCTGCTCACCCCTGGGCTTGTCCCCTGGCAGGTGGGAAGGACGGGAAGAACAAGGAGGTGCCAGCTGGGGCCGCAAAGGTGGCGGCAAAGAAGCCGAGTGGCCTGTGGGGCATCTCGCAGTGCTGGCGTGGTGTGGTGCAGCAGCAGGTAGGGCTAGGAGGGGTACCTGGGAGCCTGCACCGGTGCAGGTCAGGCAGGGCTTGGCGGGGGCCCTGGGCACACAGGGAGGGCCCTGGGCTGTCCCTGGCCACTGTGGGGGCTGGAGGAACGTGGGGGCAGTCAGCCCTGTGCTTGTGGCCCTGCTGCCCTCCCGGTTTGGGATCCCTCCATTTATGCTAGGTTTGACTCTCCTGGCACTTCCCAGCCCTCAGCCTGGCCCCACAGTTGGGGTGATTCTGAAGGCCAGGGCGGTTGGTAGCTGCTTATTTCTTGCTGGGCTGCATCTGCATTTCTCTGTCCTGCTATCCACAGCCTTGCCCAGCTCTCAGGGCTGTGCTCCTGCCCCTCTGCAAGCTCTCAGTAGCCTGGGGCACCACCAGGGTTTGTAGCAGGGCTGCAGCCAGGTCAGCTGGAGCCTTGCATGGTTGGTATGGGCAGAGTGAGGGTTGGGGCTGCGGGCAGTCACACAGGCCATGGAGATGGCCCTGCTCCAGGTTCACCCCTCTCACGCCATGCCCGCAGGTGCAGCGGTTTCTCGAGGCAGCATGGCAGGCGCCAGACGTTGTGGAGAGATACTGCAGGCTGTACCAGTGCCTGCGCAGCGCCACCGTGGAGCTCTTTGGGCATCAGGCTGCTTTTGCGCTGGCCCTGGCACAGGGCTTCGCAGGGGCCTTGCTGCAGCTTTCCTTCCTGACTGCCCTGCACGTGAGTCTGAAGAGGGCCGGGGTGCGTGGTGCCAGCATGGGGGCCCTCCCGTTGCTGGGCTGGGTGCAGGCTGCAGCGGCTGTCCTAGCCCGCAGCCTTGGGGTGTGCTCTGGGCAATCGCTGTGCTCCCTGCCCCAGCATGCCATCCTGGGCCGTGGAGCCCCACTGCAGCCCTTGATGCTGCCTGTGCTTGCCTGCATGTTTATTGCTGCCTGGCCCCGTTCCCCAGGTGCTCCCTGCCCGGGGCTGATGTTGGAGACACCCTCAACCCCTGCGTGAGGGCCTCAGGGCTCCGTGCCTGCTCCCTGTAGGAGCACAGGGGTGTTGCCCCTGCCCTGCTGTGCCCCAGGCAGCCCCCTCCGCAGCCAGCCCTGTCCCTCTGCAGGTGAGTGAGCAGTTCGCCCGCTACCTCGACAGGCAGATGCAGGAGCTGCATGGGGTCGTGGGCAGCACGGGGCCGCTGCAGCAGATCCTGGAGCCCTTTGTTGTCTTCTGTGGCCTGGAGCTCGCCCATACCTTTGAGCACTTCTACCGGTGAGGGGTGCCGTGTCTCCGTGTGACTTGAGGGCTCAGCATGGCGTGGCATGACAGAGGAGGCGCAGGTGGCGTCGAGGCCATGGCTCAGGCTGCCCCTGGTGTGGCAGCAGTGCCCCCCCTCTTTGTATGGCTCTGGGTTGGAGAGGGAAAGGCTGTGGGCTCTGCTGGCCTGCGGAGCCCACGTTCGCTGTCGGTGACGGGGAGCAGGGAGAATGGTGCTGCTGGGTCCACACGCCTTGGTGGAGGGACAGGCCAGGGCTGGCTCCTGGCGGGTGACTGAGGGCCATGGGGCTGGAGCAGGGCTCGGGCTGGCCCTGTCCTGATGTTGGCGGCCATGGCAGGTACTACCTGGGGGACCGGCTCCTGGCGCAGGGGCCCTCGTGGCTGGAAGGGGCCGTCGTGGAGCAGCTTGGGTTGTGCTTCCCCGGTCGCTTCCCCCAGCAGATGCTGAGCAACTTGGCCGAGTCAGAGGAGCTCCAGCAGCGGTTTTACCTCTTCCAGCTGCAGGAGCAGGACAAGCAGCTGCTGGAGCTGGACACGGGCCTGGAGAGCCCCGAGGACGAGGTGAGCGGCCCAGTGGGTCAGGGAGGCCAGGGGCCTCCTGTGCTCCTTGTGGAGGTCCTAGGCCTTGTCCTGAGCCACCCTTGTGCCTCTGTGCCTAGGTGCTGGGGGAGGCATCCCTGGCGGAGGTGCCAGAGGTGAAGGTGCTGGTCCTGTCCCCGCGCTGCTGGCCCATTTCCCCGTTCTGCTACATGGATGAGCCCGGGAGGTTTTTCTCGGCAGCCCTCAGCTCCCCCCTGGCCAAGTTTGCTGACTTCTGGAGGCAGAGTGAGTGCTGGGGCGCTGGGAGCGTGGGGTCTCCCCAGGACCCAGGCCCTCCATAGCAGTTCAGGCAGAGGTGGCCGGAGCCCTGGGGTATGCCAGGAGCACCCTGGCTGCTGCGCTGATGCCATCTCTGGCAGGCCAGAGCCAGCTGGGCTGGGAGTGCACAAAGCCCCGGCGGTTGCAGTGGACGTGGCTGGGCCATGCTGAGCTGCAGTTTGGAGACTGCATCCTGCACGTGTCCACGCTGCAGATGTACATTCTGCTGCACTTCAACAGTGTGGAGGTAGGAGTGGGGGCCATGGTGGGGTGAGGGTTGGAGCTGATGCTGGGGTGTAGCAGGGCGGTGCCCTGCCTGCTGGTGGGGTCTCCAGCAGTGTTTGGGGCCAGCCCTCCCCCTTGTTTGGTGGGGCTTGTGGCTGGTGTGGCAGGGGGGTGTTTGCAGCTCGCCATTGCCCTCTCATGTCCCCTCCTGCCAGGAGGTGGCTGTGGATGCCCTGCTGCAGGCCACTGGGCTCCCCGTTGACCTGGTGCACCATGCACTGACACCGCTGACCCACGGTGAGGGCGTCCTGGTGCAGAGCTGCACGCAGGGGGGTGAGTGTGGGGCTGGGGCACCCGCAGGGTGGTGGTGTGGGTGCCTGGAAGGGCAGAGCCCCCAGCGGGTGCCGGGGTAGGATGTATGGCATTTGTGGAGGGATGGAGTGGGCTGGGGGGGGCCTGCCTGTCTGTGCTAGTGCTTGGGGTCATGTGTGGGACTAGGGCTCAGGGCTTGGGTCTGTGTGTGAAGCTGCAGCTCAGGGCCCTGCTTGGGGATGAGTTTTGGGGCTTGGGCCCATGTGCGTGGTTGGGGATCAGGTTGATGTGGGATCAGGGCTGGAGGTTGTGTGCGTGGCTGGGGCTCAGAGCTGTGTGTGGGGACAGGGATTGGGGTGATGCATGTGGAAGTAGTAGTGGAAGGTCCAAGGGAGGCCCGGGGTCAGGCGCACTGGCCACATGTGTGTTTTGGGGTTCCTTTGGGGCCCAGCTCAGGGCTCGGCTGACCTTGGGCCGGGTGCTAGCTCCAGGTACTCTGCGGCTGAACCGAGTGGCCCTGGCTCAGGCCTCTGGCCGGCGCCTGAGGCTGCTGCCCCAGCAGACATACCTGAGGGCAGAGATGGCTGAAGGCAGTGCCTTGGAGAGGAAGAGGAACGTTCTCTGCTGCCTCATCACCCGCATCCTCAAGGCGGAGAAGCAGCTCCACATTGACAACTTGGTGTTCAGGGTATGGAGGGCAAGGGCATGGAGGAAGACAGAGAGGGGCCACCCAGGTGCCATGCCGCAGTGTAATGCAGGGTCCCCCACTGCTGTAGGTGATTGACGCCTGTCAGAAGGGCGAGTTCGGACCGGGGTTGCAGTTCCTGAGCTTCTGCTGCCACAGCGTGGACGTGCTGTCCTGCATCCTGCACCTGCTGAACCAGGGCTATCTCCGGCGCCAGGAGGGGAGGCCCCAGGTCCTGGAGTATGTCCCTACTGAGCCCTTGCCAGCCCCCACATCCCAAATCCAGCCTTTGGTTGCCTTTCAGACTGTAGAGATAAAGATGGCAGCAAGCACAGCCTCTGCCAAGAGGAGACAGACTTTTTCCACGTTCAGGTAGACAAGAGCTGGGCTGGGCAGGGAGGACACAGCCTAGGCCCAGCCAGCCCGTTCTTGAGGACGCTGGGGTTTTATTTTTAAATAAATGTGCCAAGCTGCCCTGGTCCTGTTTCATAGTTTGTGAGAGTGCTGGGGCTAGTTCATGTCCAGGAGCAGCATAAGGCTAGTACCAGTGATGCCTGCTCCCCAGGTGCCCCTGAGCTCTGCACTTGAGGGGGGGGGGCAGCAGCCACACCATCCCTGCTCTGTTGGTCTCACTTCGCTGTGCTGGGCTGTGCTCCCAACCATGGAGGGGCACACACATCTGCTGTAATGGTACCAGCATTAATTTATTAAAATTAATCCAGAAAAGTAACCATACAATAAATTTAAAAAAAATAGAATCTTGTTTTAAAAAAAAAACAACAAAAAAGAAAAAACAGGTGCCCCCATGCCACAACACTGGCCCTGGCAGCCTGGGGACAGCCCCAGCATCACTTTGCCAGCCCAAGCGGGAGGGCAGCAGAAGGACTAGAAAAGCTGCCAGGGCTCAGCCCCACAGGGGCAGGGCAGGACCGGATCCAGCAGTGAGAGGCTGTTGGAGGGGAGCTGGTGCAGGGCCAGTGCAGAGGGAGGGCCTTGCCTTGATGGAGCCGGGTGCAGGGCCTGCTCCATGTCTGTCCTCCAGCCCCACCAGGAGCAACCATGTTGGCTCTGGGGCTGGGGAACCTGGCTGAGCCCAGCCCAGCTGGGGCCCTGGGCAGCTATGGAGCTGGCCCAGCAGGTGCCACTGGGGTGAGGGGGGCCCTGAGCCCTTTCCAGATTCCCTCCTTGTGGGTGCCAGCCCTTGCCCTGGGCTGCTCTTGGGGGTCATGGGAGTGAGATGGCATGGCACCCTGGCTGCCATCGGAGGGTGCCTGGACCTTGTCTCACTGGCTTCACCTTTGTGGGTTTTGCTCCATGGGCAGCAGTGCAGGGTGGTGGTGGTGGTGGTATTTCCCTCTCCATAGCAGGCAGGGGCTGGGCTGCAGCCCTCCCCCTACAGGGGCTGCCCAGCAGAAAAAGAGGGGACGTGAGCATGTCTATCTCTCCGCCTCCTCCTGTAACCCTCTGCTGTGCACCTCACACACTCTTTGAGTAGCCAAAGATGCCCACAGGGAGGTACTTGACATGTGTTGGCCACTGCGCCGCCAGCTGGAAAAACTTGACGTCATTCCACTCCACCCCATCTATGGAGACTAAGAGGACACAGCATGGTGAATCATGGCCCTGCGCGGCAGCCTGTGCTGCCGGGCCTGGCACCTATGGCCCCATGGGGCTGATTCTTCCTCCACTCACCTCGCAACATGGTGTTCTGGTGCTTGGCTGTGCAGATGAGGCGTGTGATCCCTTCAATGACTTGGCTTTTGGGCTCCAGGTCCTTCTCTTTTGGTTTTTTGCTCAGGAACATCACTGGAGGGGCCAAAGGCAGATGGGATCAGTGCTGAGATGTCCCCACCAGGCCCCTAGGTGGGAGCCCCCACCCCAGGGCTGGCTGCACTGACTGGCCCTGCTGGGCTGGTCCTCAGCCCTGTCCTGTGGGCTCCCCCAGCCCTTTCCATACCAGACCATGGCCCATGGGCTGCAGAGTGCCCAGGAGTGGGTTTGGGGAGGGAGGGGGGGGGTTTACCTTTCTTGTTCTTCTCCTTCGTGACCACAGTCATGGCCATGGTGCTGGGTGGCAGCAGCTCCCCTGTGCTGGGGATGCGGCTGACCTGGAGTGAGCGGAAGTTGCTCTTGAGCGTGTTCTTGATGCCTGTCTCCCGCTTTTCACCCTCTTTTTTCCTGTCTGACCCTTGTGTTGTCCAGTAGTCCACCTGCAGGCCCATCACCTCCACGCTGGGGCTCAGGGACCTGAGTGAGACAGGCAGCACTGTGCAGCACACAGGTACCAGGTCCAGTCTTTGCTGCTCTCCCTCCCTGTGCTCTGCCCTGGGAGCAGAATGCACTGGCCCAATAACCCCAGGAGCGCAGCCAGGGACCACCTCAACCCCTCCTGCCCTGGCATCCACTGCCCAGGTCTGACTGGGGCTCCCTTACCCAGCACCCGAGAGGCCGCTGCTGACAGATGGGGAAGGCGGCGGGGTGCCCACGGTCTCCTTGCTGTAGGGGGCTGCTCCACTGGTGGCTGGTGCTGAGCTCAGCAGGGAGGGGGTGCAGATCATGGCGTCATCCGAATCCACTAGGGAGTTAGAGTGGGGGTGGGGGTGGGGTCAGGGGGACCCTGGCAAGGTGGGGAGGGCACCCACAGGAGCCTCCCTGCAGTAGCAAAGGGAGCCACGGGCTGCAGGCTCTTCAGGACTCACCAGAGGCGCTGAAGGACTGCTCCACCAAGCCCACCTTCACCACCTGCAGGGAGAGACATGTCAGCCAGGCCCCACCACCAAACCTAGCCCAGCTGCACTCCCTCCCTGCCCTGTCCCCCTACCTTCCCACAGCACCCGCTGGCTCCCCAATGCACTCACCCCCACGAAGGGCACAAACTTCTGGCAGGAGTCCTCGTCAGGGCTGTGGAAGGGAGAAAGGCAGGTTAGGTGCTGGGGGAGAGTGCTGGGGGGGGGGAGCAAGAGACCCCCCCACACACTGGCAGGCACCAATGCTGACTCAGGGCTGGTGGCCCCCTCACCTCTGCCCGCCTTCCCATGTGGCATCCCTGTCCCTGACATGGCAGCACAGGGCACACTACACAAGGAGGCAAGGAGCTGCCGCGCCGCACCGCTCCCCTCCCCCCACGCTGGGAGCGGGCTTGCATGCAGGAGTGCAGCCCAGCCCCACTTTGGGGCCACAGCTCCTCTGCACAGCGAGACAGACGGACGCACACTGGGACAAGGGCAGGGAGGGGGGGCCAGGCAGCGGCACAGCAAGCACAAGCCAATACCTGATATAAAAATCAAAATAGAGACTTCTCTTCCTTGGGTGCCAGAAACCAAGAGAAGGGAGAGATAAGAGTGCAGCTGGAACATGTGTGTCCCCTGCCTCCCCTCTGAGTCCCCCCGAGCCTCCTTGCCATCCATGGCAAGGTGCCAGCCTGCCATCCCCAGCCCAGCACAGGTGCTCAGTCTCTGCTGGAGGAGCTGCATACACCAAGGGGGTGCTGGCAGGGGCAGCGCTAGGGTGCATCCCCCAGCGCCATACCCCTCGGGGGGGGGGGGGGGGGCAGACTGCACCACAGGGCTTTGCTCAGTCTGTTCGTCCGCATTGCCCACTCTGCAAGGTGGGGAAGAGCCCCCCCCGGGCCACGCTCACCTCTTCTGCTTGTATGTCAGCATGGCCTCGGAGATGGGGAGCTGGTGTGAGAGACTGGCTCCAGCGATGAACTGGGCAACGCGGCCCGCAATGTCCACCGTGTCTGTGGGCACAGAACGCAGTGAGGAGCCTGCTGGCAGCCAGGCTTCTCCGAGGGCACTGTTGGCTCTGGCCTGCCCCACTCCTCACCTGCAGTGGGTGGCTCAGCTCGGCTGAACAGCTCCCGCCAGGCTGTGTCCAGGAATAGGGTGCTGTATTTGTTATCTACTGAGGCCAGGTACTTGGCAAGAGGATGAGAGCCTGTAGGTGAGAAGGGGCACATTGGCTTTCGCCTAGGGAGCCCGGGGCAGTGAGGAGAGGACAATGCTGGGGCCAGGCTTGCAGTGGCACTGACCTAGTGGCACAAGGAGGAAGCGGAGGTAGTTGAGCCAGTCAGGCGTCTTGCTGGCCAGCTGCTCCACAAAGAAGCGGAGGACGACACTCAGGTAACTCTGGTCCCCTGCCACGACCACCTTCACTGGGGGAGGCATGTGGGAGTTACAGTTACAGCTGCAAAAGGGAGAGAGAGAGGGAGGGAGAAAAAGCAAGGGAGGGGGGAGAGAGAGAGAGAGAGAGAGAGAGAGAGAGAGAGAGAGAGAGAGAGAGAGAGAGAGACCCTGAAGGACTTGCCATGGCCCAGTGGGAGCCCTAGTGTGGCACGCAGCAGCAACAGGGCAGAGGCTGTGCCCTCTAAAGCCCAGCAGCACGCTTGCTGCCAATTTCCAGCTTGCTGAGCACCACGGTGGCCACAACCAGTCCAGGGGTCTCCTGCCTTCCCCTCCTCACAGTGCTGTGCCCACAGTCCCCAGGGTTGCAGCCAGGAGCGCCCCCATTCCCAGCCCTTCCCTGCAAGTACAAGAAGCCACCAGGCCGGGCCCAAGCTGTACTCACTATCGCTGGATGCGGGCAACAGTGGTGTTGAAGGCTGCCTGGATGTCTGCCACGGAGCAGGTGGAGATGACCAGCTGCTTGTGGGCCTGGAGCTGCTCACTCACGTACTGCCAACACAGAGAGCTGGGGATGAGCCGGGCCGCAGGCACCCTCACGGGGTGCGGCTGTGACAGCCAGGGCCAGCCCATGGCTGCCCTGGCTTCTGCAGCTTGGGCAGGGACTTCATCACCATTCAAGGAGGAGCCTTTACTTCTTTCACAAACCCTGCCTTGATTTTCCAGCATTGTTTCTGGATGCCAAACATGGCTGCAGGATCCCAAAGTGGGGGTGGGGGTAGGGTCTCACCAGTGCTTTATAAAACTGCTATTTGCACACTTGCACACACATACATGGTCCCGCTCACTTTCAGCAGTCAGCTCCTCCGTGCATGGGGGAGGCAGGCGCTTGCTGGGAGTTTTGGGGTTTTTTCCCCTCAAGCGACCATGATGGTGATCAGCATGAGCAGGGGGCCCAGAGGCCCCTGCTCTGACAATGCAGCTAGTGCTCAGTGGGAGTGGCAGGCTGTGCACTCCCAAAGTGGCACCTCTTCTGCTTCCCGAGGCCTGGTGCCAGCAGAGGCAGTCTTGGGCCTCTGCCAGGACATCCAACAGCTCTGAGCAGCGTGGTCACTGGGAGCCAAGACCAAGCAGTGGGGGTACAAGGTGCGGTTTCCCAGCTGGCTCTTCTGGGACTGCTGGGGGCAATGCGCTTCAGAGGATCCAGCAATGGTAGTGTGTGGCAACCTGTTCCTCTCCTCACATGTCCTTGTGGATGGGGAACCCCTGCTGTCAGCATTGCTGATGTCTTGACTATGGAGAAGACGCGCCAGCTGAACTCTTGTGCACACAGCTCAGCACTGTGCAAAGCCACTGTCTCCCCCAAGGAAGGGCCAGACATGGGGAGAGGAGGGCACCACCAGGTGCCTGGTCCATCCCCCGGACACCCTGCTGCAGCTTGGTCCCTCATGGGACGCTGTTGACAGCTCCCCCCCACCCCAGCCCCCTCTGTGCCTGCTCACCTGTCCTTGCCACTCGGAGACATTCACCAGCACGATGCTCTCTGGGAGCTGCTCATCCGAGACCAGGATCTGGTTCAGCTGATCGTAAACAGACTTGCGGGGCACCTACGACATCACCACCACCAAGGTGAGCCCTGGCAGGCTGCCCAGCCACTCTGCCCAGGCACAAGGCCTGGGGGAGTTGCAAGAGAAGCACCTCTGGGCAAGATGGCTGCCAGGGCCTGACCTGGGCACTGTGCCATGAGTCAGGAGAGCTCTCGCTGTCCAGGCTGCTGGTGCGGCCGCCCTGTCCCTTTGAACTCTGTCGATCTTTCACAGAGGTGCTGCGGGGCCGCCATAGCTGCTTGCTCTCCGTCTTGCTGTGAGCGAGAAGTGGGAGAGGTGACCCTCTGCGGGGGGCAGCCCATCCCTGCGAGCCCCCATCCACCCCAGAGAGCTACCGCAAAAGCAGTTCTGCCCCCACAGCCCACACCTGGAGTGCAGAGCCCCCTTACCTGGGCGACACGGCACTGGGCAGCTCAGCTTTGGCTCCAGGGCCCAGCCTCTCCACGCTGCCCTCCCGCGTGGCAGCCTCTGGGGGGGCCAGCTGGGGACACGGCTCCTCTGTGGCCAGCTCCTGAGGGCCACACACAGTCACGTCACACACCTACACTTGTGGGGGCCCCTGCCCAGGATAGGTCTGGTGGCCTTGCCAGGAGCTGAGTCCGCAGGGCCTCGAGCAGGCTTGGCCGTGTCTCCCACAGACCCTATTATGCCTCCTCCCACTCCTGCTCCGTCCGCTTGTCTGACTAGCTCTCCCCAGGCTGGTGCCCCAGAAGCCAAGGTGGGGCCTGGGCAAGTCCCAACCATGCTCTGAGCCCCACAGCCAGGACTCACCACTGCAGGGACCTCCATTCCCGGCTCCTCCTGCACTCGCAGTGTTCCTGGCTTCCACTTGTCTGCCTCGCCCTGGGGGACAGGGAGCAGGGTCAGAGCAGGACAATGAACCCTGAGTGGGGTGGCTGCCGGGGACCCGCACCCGCCAAGGAACCCGGCGCAGCCTCGCAGCACGCATGCTCCCACAGGAGAGCCTGGTGGCCCCCCGAGGTTGGCCCCGGAGGATGCCCCCCTGCCTTGTCAAGAAGGCCATCGCTACCTGCCTATCTGCGCTGGGAAAAAGAGGAGGAAAGAATAGAAGGAGCAGCCCCAGGCTGGCACTGCCAAGAGGCCTGGTCTCAGAAGGAGCTGCAGGCACTTATGGGATGCTGGGCTGGACAGGGAGGGAAGGGGTCAAGAGGCGGCGGCGGCGGTGGTGGTGTAACTCACAGGGCTGCCCGACTCTCGCTCCTGCCCTTTCTGGCTGTGCAGACTGCCGATCTCAGTCTGGGAACCAGAATGAGAGACTCCCTCAAAGAAACGCCTGCAGAGAAACAGACAGACGGACGGACGAACGGACAGACAGATGGGAGAGAAAAAGGCAGGAATAAGAGAGGAATGAAGTCACTGGGATCCCAGCAGGTCCCCTGCTGGCCTGTCCCAAGCAAAGAGCCCCATGGAGAGGCCCTCCACCACAGCCCTGCGAGGGAAACGGGGATGGACACCCAAGTGCCTGAGTGACCCACAGCTCAGCAAGAGGCCTCCTGCCAGACTGCCAGCCCCACACGCCATGGCCCACCACAGTAGTACTGGGTGCAGGGGCAGGATGGGGTCACACCAGCCGAACACAGCTAAAGCAGTGACCCAGGGGAGCTGGAGGCAGGATCTCTGCCCCAGAGCCAGCAGCAGTTGCCCTCTCAGGTTATCCCTTGCCACTGCAAAACAGGTTGAGGAACCACTGTCCCAGCCAGGTAGCTGCCCATCTCACTGGTGTATGGTCTCTGTTAACACCACAATTTGAACATGCTGCTGAGCCTCTCTGCCCCCTCCACGCCACCATGGCTTCTGCAGACTGTCACTGCCTTCCTCTCTCTTCCCCCTTTTCTGGGGAGGCTCCTTGCCTCCAACTGCTGCCACTGCACGCTTCCAGCAGTAGCATCACCTTCCCTTTTTGCTCTCTCCTCTCCTGCAGCTCTGAAGGCCACACAGTATTGCAGACAGAGCTGCACCTCAGGCAACACAGCAGCACAGAAATGTCCTGTTTTGTTCCCAAACATTCAAATTTGCCTTCATTTTTTAAAGCTCTCTGAGCTGATGTTTTGGTAGAGCTGCACAGAGTAACCCCAAGGTCCTGCTCCCAAGTCGCAATGGTCAACACAGGAACCCCCTTGGGGCAGCAGGACCGCCTCTGCCACCACAGTGAGAACTGACTGCTTCCACCATTGTTTCCCCTCTTTCCATCCATTATTTGTTTCCCAAGGACCCCTTTCACACCCTGTGGGTGGCTCAAAGACCAGTTTTGGGAAACCAAGCAGGCTCTGTCAGCTTGCCCGTCAGCTCTCCCAGGACTCTTTGCAGTGACTGCAGCAGGTCTGCAACACGTGACTTCCTGTGACAGAGTTGAACTGTCTTCCCCCCGAGCTGTACTTACACATTCACACACTAACTCCCAGGAAAATTTTCTCCTGATTTGCCTGCTGTGCAGATGGGGTTACTGGGTTGCAGCTTTCCCAGGACAGTCACAAATGTGCAAAATGGAGCAGTTCTTCTACTAGGACTTCTCTGTTTCTTCATCCGGACATATTTTCAGCTTTCTGCAGGATGCCTACAGACTTCTGAAGACCTTAGCTGCCCCTCTTAGTTTCTTTTTAACGTTTCCTCATTTGTATAGCATGCTGTGCTGCCAGGCACAACAGTGTTTGTTGGACTCTCTGCTTTTACTGCTCCTACAAGGACGTTTCATCTCAGTAAATGGTGGTCCCCACTGCAGAGTGGCTCTTCAGCAGCAGCGTTTATGCACTGGCTGGGGCAAGATTTTTCCCTCACTGGCTCCAAAACCAGTTACTTCATGATGTAATTATTTACAGAAATTACAGATTTAGAGTGAGCATTGCGCCCTGATTGGACATTTTCCCCAGGTCACACAGGGATAACTGAGGTCTCCTGTTCTTACCATATTTCTGTTCTCTCTGCCTCTCCAAACTCCTTTAGAGCATCTCAGGCACTGTCACCACCTTGTACAGTCATTGTTCTACACTTGTCCTTTCCCAGACAGCAATTTCAATCCATACAGGCTACGTTAAAAACTTGAGAGTCAAACCAGAAAAATATATTAACTTTTCCTTAATATATAGTACCCCTCACCCCGTGTCTCTCCTGCACTCCTCTGTACTGCCTCACCAATTCCACCAGAACATGACATACTCCTGGTGCCAACAGCACCTTGGAAAGGAGGTGTCTTGATCCTCTCCATTTTCTTAGACATTGGATGTGTCTAGAAGAATGTGTACTGTCTCCCCCTTGCCCTGCTGAAGCTGTATTGATTTCTGCCCTCTCTCACTTGCGATTTGGAGTGTTTCATGTGTCATGCTGAGCCTGGAGCCCTTCCACAATTCTCAGCTCCCCCTGTTCTGCAGTTTAGGCTCTCCTATAGTTGCATTTGAGTCTGAGGCTCAGCAGGTTCAGGTTTAGGTAAATCCTAGCCCTTCTGCACAGCCTCCCTCTATTCTAAATGCTTCCTCTGCTCTCAGTGAATTAACCCCCTCTCCCCTACCCCATTATCCCAGCTGCCAATAGAGACATTTGCTCCCTGACCTCTGGTCTTTGATCAAAAGCCCTGATCTTTGAGGTCTTACCTAACAGCCTCAGTTCTGGCTCCAGCTTTGCCACTGCTGCAGGAGCAGCCTACAGCTGCACAGTCTCCCTGGCCACTTGAAGGGATGGCTCTCTGCTCCGAAGGCTGCTGGCCCATCCCAGGGCACTGGCCACTGCTCACCCTCAAGGACTACCTGAATGCCCTTACTCCACAGAGAGCTCCATGGTGTCTAGCAAGGCTGTCTATCTCAATAAAAAATCCAAAGTGAGGAACACATCTTGAATTTACAGGCTAAGTTGAAAAGTCAACACCAGCTTCCTTAGGCAATCAGGGTGTGAAGGCTACACAGGATATCAGGACTGTGCAGTCTACGCTAAGGAACTTGGCACCTGGCTCCCATGTCTACCTGGAAGTTCAGACTCAATGAATGAGAATTCAAGGGGATACACACACAAAACACTGCCAGAAACAGACAACAGAGAACAAACTAGGCTAGGGACACTTTGTCAACAGGCTGAAAAGCAGCCCAGGGCCTAAGGGCAGAGTGAGCATGAATCAACACTTCTCTAGAAGGTTCTCCCAGTGATGACTTGCTGGTAGGGACTTGCAGAAACAGAGGGGGGGGGTCTTATATTTAAACACTCTCAATAGACCTTTCTTATAGTTTACAGTTTTACACCGTACACATATGTAAAACTAGGACTAGTTTTCCTCCCTCTGCATTTGTGTCATATTTTTCTAGACTGAATTTCACCTGTGCTTCAGTGCTTCAGCATCATGGCTTCCTGCTGGAAGAGCCACCAGTGACCTCAGCCACCTTCCTGCTCCCATGCTGTCCTGGCTCCTACACAACTGTGCTGAACAGGAAAGGCCTCACACACAACCCTTTGGGCTCCCCTGCTGACCTCTCTCCTCTACTGGAAATGACAGCTCACTTATAACATTTGCATCCTGAGCTTAAAACCATTATCTGTCCACACAAAGACCTTCCTCTTTCTTCCACAGCACCTTAGCTTTTTTAAAGCCTTTGGTGACAGACCATGTGAAACTCCTTTTGGAGATCCAAGCGGACCACTTAAGCAGCTCTCCCTTGCATGCACACCTGCTGTCTCCTTCACAACGATTTGTGGGTTTGTGGGAGACACAATTTCTCTTTAGGTTCCTGTTTCTTTCCCAGTGGCCTGTGGGTCCACGAATCCAGCAGATTTCATTTCAAACAGTTTGCCTGGGGCAGAACAAGTCTGCTATTCCCCCCCCCCACACACACACACACACTTTCAGCAGGAATTCGGACTGATCCAAATTGTACTTAAATACTGAACTAGAAAAAAAAACAATGACAAAGAAGCTTAGCTTGGCTAGAAGAGACTCAGGGCACTGTGAGGCAGCCAAGTAGGAGACAATAAAGGGATATGCATTTGACTTTTCAAACAAAGTTTTGGTGAGTTTCTCACAAAAGGACAGCATGGAAACAGAACAGCCATGAGCAGAGAGGCCAGGCAAACTCAGGTCATGTGGGAGAAAAGCCTGGTTTCACTGCAGTATCCACTGGAGACCTCTGTGCCAAGGTAGCAGTGCTTGGCAGAGCAAGTCAAGCCACTGGGCACCTTGGGAATGTGATGGGGGACATCACCAACTGTTGATAGTTGCGTGTCTCCACACAGGATGGGTACACAGCATGCAGATCCTGCAGGGACACAGGGACCAGCCCTAGCAGTCAGGCGACAAGGTGCTCAGAAGATGGGGATGCTCTGGTGTGGAGAGCCTGAGAAGGCCAGGACTGTTAGCAGATAGGGGATGTGAGAGCTTGGAACATCAGCTTGCTTAGATCAAGTAGATACTCTTCCAGCAGACCAGGAAGAGTGTCAGATGATGGACTGTGAGGAAATAAAATGAGACTAAATATGAGGAAACCTAATTTTAGTGGGGAGTTTTGAATTTTTTAAACAGAACATGCAAGTGATCTGTGGCCTTGAGATGAAGAGCTCAGTGGTGTCAACAGAGGATGGGACTGCTGATGAGGATGGAAGCAGAGATGGGATAGTGCCTGCATTAGCTCAAGCAAAAGACAAGTGTTGCAGGACATTTCTCCAGGTTCTCTGGACTGTGTGGTTGGCCTGTGGCTCACTGCAACACTTACCTCAGGGTGGGCTTGGGCGTGCTGTGCACGCTCTCATTGTCCTCAATCTCCGGGCCGCTGTCACTGTTGTTGCATTCTTCCAGGCTGTCATAGAGCAAGCCCAGGTCTTCCTCTACCTCTTGGGCCTGGTCCACAGGGTCAGAGTCCAGGACCTGTGGTACCAACCCAGAGGAAAAGAAGAGTGATGGAGTCACCCTGCAACCCAGGCCAGGCAGGCACAGACTCCCTCCCAGCAGTGAGGCGCACCATGGCACTGCTCCCACCTCAGCTTCCCCCACCAGCGCACAGAAAGCCAAATCCAGCCTATGAAAGGAGCAGATGACATTGTCATTATGACAAAGGATGCCATAAGCACAACGCATCAGGCACCCACACTCACTGGAGTTAGGACATCTGGGAGGACCTCTGCTGGCTGTGCTACCACTCAGTGCAGGCTCCCAGCCAAGGCCAGTTACCCCTGCATTAACACCTATCTTCAGTGGTGAACAGAATGAGTGAGGCCCTTGCAATGCCAGCTCCCTAGTGCAGAGCCAGTATCCCTTCTCCCTGGGCCCCTCTTCCCAGGCAGGCTTTCTTGGAAGGTGTTTTTGGTTCAAAAGAGAGGCTCAGAGCTGCCTTCTCAAGGCCTTTGGAAAAGGCCAAATCTGGGCCATGTCTCACATCACCTTTGGTGACAAGCACATCTCCTTTTTCAAGCATCCCTGAGCACCTGCGGTTCCTGCTCTGCACTCCCAGTGAGCTGAAACCAGTGTCTAACACCTACACGTCTGCAGGTGATACTGGCAGGTGGGGCAGGGTTCCTGCTTCTTACCTCCTCCGTCACTTTAAACCTCTTAAGCAAAGCCACAAATTTCTGTTTGAAGTTTGGTTGCTGAAACAAAAAAAGAAGAGAAAAAAGATCATCAAAACTATCAAATCTAGCTGCAGGATGACTAATGCGCTACCCACAGCTGCGCTCTTTAACAGCCTGCTGGCTCCTATCTGAGTCCACAGCCCCCAGGTCAGCTATGATCTCCCTAGCTCCTTAAATTTGCTGTAGGAGTTGGACTAAATCCAGGCTCTGCTGGAAGCCACTGTATCTGGGCAAGAGGGAGGGTGCAGGGGCTCACACTCTCTCTGCTGCAGTCTAGAATACCACTTTCTCTCCATTTAAATCCCCTTTCTCCACAGACCATCTGGGTGAGGAAGGCTGTCTACAAGCAAGAAAAGGCTGGGAATGGACTCAGAAAGAATCTGCCCAGGGACGGACAAGGCTGAGGGGGATGAGGACAAGGAGGTATTCAGAGACCAGGGGGCTGGTGGAGCAGCTCACCCCTTCTGTCGGCAGAACCATTAGTTCAGCCTTCCTCATGCCTGCCTTCCGCTTCCTCAGGGAGGGAAAGAGGAGAGACTATGTCACAGCAGTGAGTCAAAACTGTTGCACACAGAGCATCATCTACACAAAGTCAAACTAAACACGGTACAGGCCATGAGCTGGGACATGGCTTGAAGCATGTGCAGGACTGTGAGCAACCAGCTAACTCAGTAATGGCAGGAAGCTTGCCCCTTTTTCTGAGGGCCAAGAGCTCTGCCCCCAATCTGCTCTGGTGCCTGGTGGGACAAGCGAGGGCTCAGACCCTTGGGAGCTCCCCCCCAAGTGGGAATGGGCTGGCAGTCTGCATCCCCCGCCACCACTCCACCCTGCACTCCCTGCAAGAAGGGGAGGAAGTCAATCCCTTCCATCTCTCTGATCATGTTGGAAACACTGATGTTACTCTGGTCATTGATGTGGTTCGGATCATTTTCCTCCTAGCCTTCTTGGTTTTTCTCAAGTCGTCCTCTTCATCAAACAGATCCTGCAGGTGAGAGGCCGCAGCACATCAGAGCCACTCAGAGTTCAGGGCGCAGCAATTCCTGGGAGCCCCCATATCATGTTTGTCCCCCATTCTGAAAAGGCTGGGGGCCCACTCTGCTGCCAGGGTCTTGCTGCTCACTTCCCCCAGCTCTCTCCAAGCACCTCCTTCCCCTTCCTTAGTATCCTCCCACCAAAAACCTTCTTCCCTAGCACTCTTGTCCCCAGACCCCTCCAGGTAGACATGTGCCACCAAGGCTCACAGGAGAGGCAGCAGCCTTCTGCACACAATTCTTACTATAACCTAAAACTCTTAACCCACTCGCCAGCCTCCCCACAGCTCTTGTGTTGTTCTCCCGGTCTCCCCTTCCCAGGGTTACTTCAGAGAACACAGCACTCTCTGTTGCACACAGCAACAGCAGAGACAAGCCTTTGGGGCTGGAGGGGAAGCCAAGGTCTCAGCCCAAGTCAAATAAGAAACCTGGGTCACATAAGAGTGTCCCTCCAGGGATCAGCCTCACTGACACACATAGCTCCCAAGGACATGGGGCCCTGACAAGCTAGCCCAGTCTGAAGGGGCAGGTAATGCAGAGGACCCTGAACAGACCAGGTTTCATCTCTCTGCCTGATTAATACGCTACCACAAGGCTTTTTTGGCCTTCATTATAGGCACCACAACAGGACAGCAAACTGCACAGACACAACTCATCACAGGGCTGGGGTGGGTTTGCTACCTCTGACCATTTTCAGACCCAGCTTGTACCTCTTCCTAAAAGCTCTGCTCTCTCTCCAAGAGAGGGCAGCTCAAGACAACCTCTGGTCTGTGCTCAGGGGGAGACAGGAGAGAGAATCAGTGGTGCAAAGTGGAGAGGGCTCAGCAGCGGTTTTGTGCTACAGACAAGACCGCTCCCAAGGACACATGGGCAAGACTTAAAGGCCTTCCAAGTACACAACTGCTCTCCAGAGCCTCCTGCCCCACCACGGGTCTGACAGTAGCTCAGTCTTTCCTACTGTTAGATATTGTGGTTTTCTGTTTCCTGAAACCATGACAAACATTCGCATGGGAGATGAGAGGGCTCAGAGTGATGGAGACCTTCAATCCCTCCCTGCCCCAGAGATGGGGCCACGGCATGAGCCACCCTGCCAGGCCCCTTTACCTGGCCCTGTACAGCATCATCGCTGGCTTCCTGCTCTGAGGAGAAGCTGTCATCTTCTTCTTCAGAGTAGTTATCAATGTCTGGGGAGCGATCTGAAAACAGACAGTGTAGCATTTCTCTGGACTGATACTGGCCTCCAGAGAAATGTTCAGCATTGCTGGCAGGTGCTTGATGCTTGGAGACACACTCCAGCACCCATGTCCTGCCCCAAATGCTTGCCCACAGGTCTGTGATGAATATTAACGCACCTGAAGCTTTGATTTTAGGACCTGAGGGGACGCTCCCGTCCTCATGGTCAATAGGCTGGCTAGACAAAGAGTAGATGCTGATTTCAGCCACCCGGATATTCACGTCTTTCATGTTGCTGTGGAGGCCAAGCAGCTGCCCTCCATCTGTTGGGTGCTGCATCACCTGGGCAGAGAGACAAGCCTTCTGCCAGGGTGACACGGTGGTGGCTAGCAGCCCATCCCCTCAGCCTCATGGCTGGCTGACAAGCCAGAGGACTCACAGCACTGGGTGCCTGCCAGCCCAGCAGCCCCTGGCCAGCCCAGCTCCCTTCCCAGCACTGGCACAGGGAGGCCATGCCAAGCCCCTTACCTCAGCCATGTTAATGATGCCTACTGCAAGGGTCTTGTAGCCCAGAATCGTGCGGTTCTTGTACCTCTTCCTCCGCTGCAGCATGATCTGCAGTTTATTGCCATCTCTCTTGAGGAAGTGTGGGTACTGCGGAAGGAAAGCACAAGGAGATGGAAGCACATGGGACTCTTCCTTGGGGTCGACAGACAGTAGGGTCTGACCTGCTGACCTTGAAGTGCCCCTCAAAGGGCACCAGCGCTCCGCATTCTCCTCCAAGTCCAAGTTGCCCAGCACAACAACCCCCCAAAGCACCTGCAGCAGCTGACCAGCAGCAGGTTTCTTCGCTGTTATGATCTGAGCAATGCCAGCAAGCCAGGGGAATGGGGCATTGCAAGATACCTGCAGGGAGAACGTCAGCTCCAGCTCAGTCTCCATCAGGCCGCCCGGTGGGAGGATGTATTCATTGGATCTCAGAACTCGCTTTGAACCCTGTGACAAGATTGGGAGATGCATGCAGCTAAGCCAGAGCATCTCAGCCACAGACTCGGCTGCACAGCACACATAAAGCAAATGGTGTTCACAGTCCACAGGAAAGAGCTGGTGCCTTGGTTTGGCCCTGTTTTGTCTCGCGAAGCCACCTTACACACACCAGTCAGCTCCACGAAAGCCTGTGGTTTCTGCTGAGCTGCTGAAGACCTCTTCTCCCCACCCATCTGCAAGGGAGCACTTGTTAGTCCCAAGTCTGCTCTGCTTCATCCAGCTCCTCATACCCAGGACATGCAGATGCTGTTGAGAGGGACACCACTGGGGCCAGAATGCATCGACAGAGCCAAGTGGACAGTGCCAGTGGAGGAAGGAGAGGGTGCTAACACACAGCCCAGCCAGGAAAGGCATGGCTCTTGCAGCACATCTCCCACCCCACAGCAAATTGTCCCAGTGCAGACCCCGGCCCAAGTGCAGCTGGCAGGATGGCACTGCAGGCCCTGGGTGTGATGCCCTAGGGTAACTGGGCAACCCCGTTTGCCCAGCTGGTCTTGCAGAAAACTGTTCCTAGTTTCACAGAATCACAGAATGGTTGAGGTTGGCAGGGACCTCTGGAGATCATCTACTCCAACCCCCCTGCTCAAGCAGTGTCACCTACAGCACATTGCCTAGGACCATATCCAGACGGCTTCTGAGCATCTCCAAGGATGGGAACTCCACAGCCTCCCTGGGCAACCCGTTCCAGTGATCTGTCACCCTCACAGTAAAAAAGTTTTTCCTCATGTTCCAGTAGAACTTCCTGTGTTCCAGTTTGTGCCCGTTGCCTCTCAGCCTGTCACTGGGCACCACTGAGAACAGTCTGGCCCCATCCTCTTCACACCTTCCCTTCAGATATTTATAAACATTAATAAGACCCCCCCCGGGAGCCTTCCCCTCTCCAGCCTGAACAGTCACAGCTCTCTCAGCCTTCCCTCACGTGAGAGATGCTCCAGGCCCTTCATCAATCATCTTAGTAGCCCTCCGCTGGACTTGCTCCAGTCGCTCCACGTCTCTCTTGTATTGGGGAGCCCAGAACTGGACACAGTGCTCCAGATACAGCCTCACCAGCGCTGAGTAAAAGGGAAGGATCACCACCCTTGGCCTGCTGGCAATGCTCTTCCTAATGCAGCCCAGGATATTGTTGGCCTTCTTGGCCACGGAGATGCATTGCTGACTCATGTTCAGCTTGTTGCCCACCAGCACACCCCAGGTTCTTCCCTGCAAAGCTGCCCGGCCCACAGTCTGTATTGGTGCATGGAGTTATTCCTCCCCAGGTGCAGGGCTCTGCAATTCCCTTTATTGAACTTCATGAGGTTTATTCTTCCTCAGGCAAGAGTTCTTAGCTGTCCACATGCACAAAAGTTTCCCTGCCTTGGGGGAAGGCACTCCCCCAGGAGGCACTCTATCCACACGGCTTGTCCTTATACTTTTTCCTTTTCTTCTGTCCCATCTTTACTATCTCTCTCTAGGGCTGCGCTGTTGATCCAGAGAAACTCAATGATTTGGGGGATGAAGAATGCTGTCTGTGTGCACCAGACCCTCTTGGTCACAAGACAGCACAACTCAGGGACTCATCAAAAGGCACAGGACCACTAGCTGTGTCCCTGGAGAGCTGTGGGAACAGCTCCAAGTACAAGGAGCGCTCTCCTGCATCCCCAGGCCTGGGCCAGGAAGCCAACGCACTGGGCTAGGGGGGCCATGGGGTAGTCCAGTTTAGCTGTTCTTGCAAATCAGTTATCACTGCTTTTTTGAGCACTCTTTAATTTAAGCTGTGGGCAAGTGAGCAGGTGTCTCAAAGCTAAGTGAATAGATGCAGGTGTCCAAAGGAACAGGATCCCTCCCCATATATCCAACTGTCTCCCAGGATCCCACTGCATCCCCACACCCTTCCCAGCTAGATCCTGACAGATGCCATGGCCAGCAGGATCCCAAGTCAGCTGTGACCGGAAACTCTCCAGTGGCTTTAGCTGATACCTAGATGAACATGAAGTCAGAGCCCCCAGCTCCTCTTGCCTCCTCTGTGAGTGGCACAAGAAGCCACGCCATGTCGCAGGTGGCAGAGGAACAGAGACCACAGTTATATTCCTGTAGCAAGCAAGGAGGAAGGCAATGGGCAAAGGCATGTTTCACCCACCCAGCAAGCATCCAGGAAGCTCTGCTGATGGGTACTTCAGCAGGGACCAGCAAGCCCTGGTGGCTCACACTGAAGGCCTTTCTTGCATCTCCATTGCTGGTGTTACTCAGCCTAGCAAGGAAGAAAACTTACAGAGGTGAGACAAGAAAGGCCTACCCATCCTGCAGTGATGCAGCACTACAGTTCTCACCGATACCGTAGCAAAGACAAGCTCTAAAGAAACTCTCTTTGGTTCCCCAAAGGACCAGTCTGAGCCATCTGCAACACCATCCCCAGCAACTGTCCCAGGAGTGAGGCTTTCCCCATGTAAGGGCTTCCTAAATCTGAAGAGAGGAAGGGGATCTGATCCCCATCACCATCTGTGAGCTTTCCAAGCCAAGAACACACTGGCTCTTCATTCCTGAGCTCTTCTTTAGTAAGAGATAATCGGTGGTCATTACTATAATTAATAACCATTTACTCTGGCACATTTAATATTTGCTGCTTGTTGCAGATTCAAAATTCAAAGATTCGGTCTTTCATCAAACCACACGTACTGGTGCAGTTATTATTCCCAAAGATATTATTTCTGGGAACAGAGTACAGCAAGGGAAGGCTGAAGACAGCCTGTGTTGTGTCTCCAGTGCATGAAGATTTCACGAATGCTGCAACCCTGCATGTGACCATCATTCGCCATCATAGGAGTAACACACCCAGCTCCATCCCGAGGCTTTGGCCTTCAGTGAAACACCAATGCGCACCCACGTGGCATTGCAAGGGCTGGGACGAAGACTGGTTCATTATCACAGTGGGGGAAGAAGGGAACAATAGTGGAGCCTTGAGATCCCTAAACTGCAGCACTTTTTAGGTCTGGGCCAGTTCTTTATGGGTGCAATGACCTGGCATGCTGCACCATGGCTGAGTCCTGTGAGATACCAGGCCTGTGCAGTCACACAAAGAAAGAGAGATCATAACATCAAAGCCCAGTAAGAGGGCCAGCTCCTTGGGCACCCTGGAGCATAGTGCTGAGCACATGGCGCAGAAAAGGAGCTGAATATTGCACTGCAAATGCACAAGGCTCAGCAAGACAGAGCCACTACCTAAAACTCATGCTCAGCCTGCAAGGGACCCCACATTTCATGAAACAAGTGGCACTTACATGTCTGATAGGGAGCAGCGATCACCTCGAGCAGCAAACAACCACCCAGCAGAAACTAGTTTTGCTGCAATTAAACAGATTAGAAATAAGCACCTGGGGGCTGCTACCTGGCTATCAGCAATGGGGAATAAAGAACCACATGGGGTTTCTAGTGGGGCTCACACAAACCTCATAAAGTTCAACAAAGACAAAAGCAAAGTCCTGCCTCAGGAGAGAATAACCCCAGGCAACAGGACAGGCTCAGGGACAGCTCTGCAGAAAGGGACTAGGGGATCCTGCAGGACAGCAAGTGGCCCCTATGGTAGCAGCATGCCCTTCATGCTGCAGCAATGACACCAACCACAGCCCAGGCTGTGTTAACAGGCATGTGGGCAGCAGGACAGGAAAGGGATTTCTCCCCTCTGTTCAGCACTGACAACACCACAGCTGGATACTGGGACTAGTTTGGGCTCCCCAGTACAAGAAAGACATTGACAGACTGGAGCAAGTCCAACAGAAGACACCAGGGTCTGGAGCACAGGATGTACAAGCAGAGGCTTATAGAGTTGAGTTTGTTCAGCTGGAAAGAGAGAAGGTAAAGGGGGATTTTATTGCTGCCTACTGTGAGCTGCCTTATAGGAGAGTGCAAAGACAGAACCTGACTCCTCTCAGAGGTGCACAGGGACAGGGCGAGAGGCAACGGGGACAAACTGGAACATGGGAAATATCCATTAGATATTGGGAATGCTTTTTTTTCCCCACCATGGGGGCAGTCAAACCCTGGGACAGAACCCAGAGATGCTGAGGGATCTCCATCCTTAGAGATATTCAACCATCAACTGGACACAGCCCTGAACACCGGATGTAGCTCAGCTGTTCTGCAGTTTGAGTAATGTCAGGCAGAACAGATTTCTCAGCACAACACTTGAATAGCACCACTAATACAACAGGAAAACTTAAGTATCAGACTGTTACAGTGAAGATCACAGATGACAAAGACTGTCTGTCAAGAAAGTGAAAAGCAATAGGGAGAGGTTCTGGTCACAGATCTTCACTACCTGATAAACTGAAAACGTATATGGGCTTTCACTCAGGTCCATGACTCCCAAGCCCCAGTTTGCATGACAGGGTACGGCTGCAGAAGGACCGTGCTCTGGCCAATGAAAATGCCCAGCTGCCCCACACCTGGAGGCAAGACTGGCACACAAAGCCCTGGACCCCTGGTGGATGGGGAGCCCAGGGAGGAGCAGGCATCTCCCTGCAAATGTCCCTGTAGTGAGTCCTGCTTGCAGGCCAGCTAACAGCACTAGAAAAGGAGATGGGAAGGACTGTTACTGCCAAACTGATATTGGGCACAGGCTGATATGGGTGCTGAGAGGACACTGGCTAAGCTAGATCAAGACCAGCAGCATCGTCAGAGACCGTTAGAAAAGCCAGACCCAGCATGCAGGGCTGAAGCAAGAACAGGCTCCTTCTAAATTCCACATCCAGACACCAGGCAGAGGCAGACAGCAAAGCACAGCCCAGAATTCAGCTAAAGGAGCATTTGGGGAGAAAACAGCTCATTAAATACCATCAGCAAATTTAGTTAATTAGGGGGTAGCTGGGATTGCTCAGGCAGGAGTGAAAAATACTGCAAGTGGCTGCAGAAAGATTAGAAACAAAGCATGTGCGAGGTGTAAACAGAAGACCCTGAGAATACTTTCCAAGTATGGCAAGGAATGAAAAACCTGACTCCCTTTGGGGCATAGGGCCTGGGCAGAAGGCAGGCCTGGCGGAGGCAAGTGAGCTTCTCAGCTGCCTGGAGCCAAGGCTTGGCCCATCTTGTAGCACGGGCTTTGGTCCACCACACAGGAGCTGTTGGCATCATCCCTCCTCTGCTGTGCCAAGGGTTGAACCTGAGCCACCAGCCACATCCCTGCAAGCAGCTGCCAGGGGGCCTGCATCCTTTCCATGGCACCCATCATGGGAGCTGCAAGCTCTGTGAGCACTGGGATAAGTTGTCCTTCTTTGTCTCCTCTATTCATGACTCGAGATCAGGTGTTGCTGAATTACAGGAAGTCCCTCTGCCAAGTGGAGGGCCACTTTTCCCTTTACACCATAAACACAGTTAAGCAGCCAACTAAACTGTTTTCTGCACCTTTAAGGAGCTGAAGCAGGCACATCTGGGTCTCTTAATACCATGCTGAACTGTACCCAGTAGGAAATGCTCTATGACATCTCCAAGCTGTTAAAACAAATAACAAGGGATAAAGGTTTAAAAAACACTCAAGGGATGTGAGAGTAAGTTCTCTTTTCACAGTAGTCTAGACTTCATCTCACTGGAAGTCACTGATTTAGGACATTAAGTATTCAAATTACCTCTGGGAAATGGGACCAAGGCATATAAGAAATTTTCTCCTTGATGAATAACTACATTCAGTAGACATAAAAATCTTCCCTTAACCCTTTGTCAGAGGTCTTCTTGGATGAAGGAGCAGATCACAGCACATATAACATTTGGAAGCTGTCCTTTAAGACCAGAAGGGCACAATCGCTGTGAGAAGGAGAGTAGATATTCTAGACAGACTTACACTATCTATCCTTTGCGTTGCGTACATTCATCTAGTGGATCGTCACCAGCCCTAGAGTTGTCACCCTCGTGCAAGCTCTACCATGAGGCAGGATCAGAGCTCTGTTTCCATGCAATCTGCCCTTCAGAGCAGCAATTTCCCAACTGGCCTTACCTCAATCCAGCAAAGCCACTACTGAAACAAGAGAAAACCTAGCTGCCCTTTCTGCTAGACCCTAGCTGCCTCCTTGGGAACTTGCAGGTCCTCCACAAATTACATGCATCTTCTGTTTCTATCCAAAAGATGGAGATGGCAACACTCACCAGGCAGCCTTCAAACAACTTCTTGCTAGCATGACTCATTCGTTACCTAGGAGAGGCACAAGAGGGATGGATCCATCTGAGGCCATTCTGTAGGCAGGCTGTGCTGATGCTGCCTACAGCTCCCATCTGCCTTCCAGGAGAACTCAGCAGTCCCCAACTCTGCCAAAGCAGCCAGTGAGGCAGGCAGAAGCAGATCACGGAGGCACACAAGTCCACCCTGCTACCACGATGAGTGTCAAGCCACAGGGTGGTGTGGGCAGAAGCCTTCTCCAGTTTCCTTCAGCTTTGCAGGGAGCCTATGTGTGCAGGCGGCTGTAGGCACGTGGCAACACAGAGAGCAGGTGAGCATGTTCGAGACAAGGCCCTCATCTGAATGCAGCCTCGGTTACTTGGCAGGGAAAGCAGCCCCATACGGAGGAGCCCACGTGGTCTCAAACAGTCACTGCTGAGGCCTGTTAACCTCCTGTGCCAGCAGGATACAGGGTCGGGCCCATGTCAGGAACGGGGGGGATCTGTCTGAAAGAGCTGGGGTCCTGCTGAGCAGCCTCTTCCACAGTCTCACATTTGCAGTGTATGAAGGAGGATGCAGCTGAGGACACACATGCACAGCATATGCCAGCCCCAGCATAACAGGGGGCTGCACAGGAGCCCCAGGGGAGGAAGGGGAGCACAGACAGCCTAAGCAGCTAGTGCAGGAGGTAACAGGAACAGAGAAGCAGCCCAGCCCTCCCGTCTGTATGGGAGCCACCCAGCACCCATCTGCTTTCTGGCCCCCACCCTCGGCTGTCAGCACCTGTAGCTCAGCCTCAATTGCTCCCTTGCTTCTAGGGGTTGGCAGCTCTCTCCTGCCCAGATTGTTTCCTCAGTAATACCTATGTCAGAGGGGCAGGGGTCTCGAGGGGCACAGCCCAGTGCTTTCAGCTCTCCTGAATGACACCATACATAGCGATGGAAAGGCCTGACCAGCAGCATGTGGACCACAGGGTCCTGCTTCTCCTTTCCCTCCAAGCCCCACATTTTTCGCATTTTGCTTCCAGACTCTCCTAGGCAAGCGAACCAGGTCTGCCATGAAGGCAAATGCCAGCTTCCAGAGCTCCATTAATACAGCAGCTTCCAGTGCTAATCCAGGATTTAGCTTCTAATGTGTGTGGCACAAAGAGCTCTGCAGGAGCACAGAGCTGCTGAGCTCCCACCCCACCGTGCTTTCAATGGGATCAGCAGCTTTTCCACCAGCTGACAAGAACGAAGAAAGGGCACTGGCATTCCAGCTGGGCAAGGGGAAACATGGCAGGGAGAGCACGTTCAAGAGGCATCTCACTTCCTTGCTGTACTCTAGCAGATGGAGACGACGTGCCCGTACCCCTGGGGGTCATCTCTTCCCCACTGCCAGCGGCAGGGAGGGAGGGGGCAGGATGGGGACAAAGAGCCTCTCCCCTTGGAGACAAAGCTCTTTCCTCTCCCCTCTGCCCGGCACAGAGTGGATGTGCCTTGCCATGCTAGGGCACACAGAGAAAGGGAGGGGACAGCAAAGGCAACAGTAAGATCACACAGGGTGCAAATGTCAGCAGAAGTCACCCACAGAGGCACCTGATCCCTTGCCCAGCCCTGCCGCCCTCCCCGCTTCCCCCTTCACCCATGTGCTCCCTAGGAAGGGCATGTAGACAGAGGACACTGCCAGAAGTCATCAGGTGCTGAGCCTGGCCAAGGGGTCAGGAGCAGGATGAGTAGGGGCTGCTGAGCTCTCAGCAGCAGCTCCAGAGGCAGAAGCTGGCTGAGGCACACAGGGCAGCAGGGAGCACTCTGTCCTGTAGCAGAGGCCTAACCAGACATCTCTGCTGCCAGCCAGCACCAGGCAGCTGTTGCTGGCCCTGAGGCACGACTCCCACCTGCCTTGGAGCCCAATCCCCCGCCAAGGGTGCCAGCTGACACAGGGACTGGCACAAGGCAAGGTGTGCACAGGCCAGCACATCTTCACAGAGGGCACAAAGATAGGCTTGCTGCTATGCGACAGCGGCAAGGAGAGGAGCCTACCTGAATCTTCACAGCGATGAGCACGGAGCTCAGCTCTTTGTCCAGCTCTTTCAGCACTGTGAGCTTCTTCAGGCGCAGACTGCAGAGCCTGTAAGAGAGAGAGAAGGGGACGCATTCAGGCACCACCATCCCTGGGGCCCTGCCACATGGTACCCAGCACTCAGAAGACAGCCTGACTGCTCAGCCCAGCCACAGGCACGAGCTCAGCCAAGCAACGCTAGCATTCACACGCCACTGAGGCAGCCCATTGGGGAAAAAAAAAGGAAAGAAGGAAAATTAACAGAGCTAAAGCAGGCTTAAGGGATTAGCATACAACAGGAAGTCCAACAGCAGGCCATGTGGTAGAGAGATCCCTTCCCAAGTAGGGCTGTTGCCAGCTCTGCTTAAATCCACCTTGGTCACAAGTGCTGTTTATTTATAAACCAAAGCACTTAAATCCACTCTTATCCTGCGACTTAGTTAAGCCAAATGTTCCCATGCAGACATGATAACTCAGCTCGTCCCTTGCACAGCACCTGGCAGGAGGAGCTGGAAGGCGACAGCCCCACAGGAAGCATCCTGCAACTGCAGGTCTGGGAGGCTGGGTGCAGTGGGCAGCATGGCCAGGAAAAACCCACCAAGCAGCCGGAGGCATAATGAGAAGAGCTGCATTTGCTGCTCGAAGGGCAAGGCAGTGCTTGCGAGCACCGGGACAGCCAGCCACCCTGACCTCCTGCCTAGGAGCTCGCAGCAGGATTCTCACCGAGACTATTTCGGAGGACCGACACATCCTAAAGCACAGGCTGGACACACTTTTACAGCAAGCCACACAAGCACTCCCAGCTCGGTGTCTGTACCGCTGCAGGTCAGAGCCTTCTGCTGACAAGTGTGCTGTACCCAAGGTTTCAGCCACGCCTTGTGGAAAACAGGTGGGCCACAAACGAATACCCCTGCCTGACACATTGTGCTCTCTGAGGGCCAAATCTACCAGGCCCCATTCTTTTTTTTGTCCCAGGAGAAAATCTGCTTTTGCCATGCTAGCATATAGCAACAATGCAGAGCAGCCCAGAAGTGGAACAATACTTGACCTGGGGAAAGGAAGGACTGGCAGCCGTACAGCAGGGCAGGTTTACGGGCTCTGCAAGGACTCACCTCCCACCACATCCCTGCCCTCCCATCCAGAATGATTTTAGCTTGCAGAGGTTTGCTGGACTGCGACTGCAGCTCTGCTGCTCCATTCGTGCTCAGATGGCAGGGATCAGAAGCCAGGGAGCCAGGAGCACAAGCAGTCTCTCTGCCACAGAGGTTGGATGCCTTAAGACAAAGCCCAGATTTAGCCCCCTGCACCCCACCACTGCACTCAGTAATCCCATCTCTGTCCACCTTTCCCCTCTGGGCCCCTGCCTGAAGGATGGGAGGAGCTCCATCTTCTAAAGCAGGCTCCGCATGGTTAGGAGCAAGACGCAGGAAGCCTGGCCAAAGAAAACTAGGCCATCTCTAGGACAGGGAGGACAGGGCTGAGTGCCTGCCAGAAAGACCAGGGACAACAGTGACACCAGTCACAAGTCAGTTCCTAGGAGGACTGCCCTCAGACGGAGCTCTCTTTGAATGCAGCCTCTGATGTGAGGGCGGCGGAGACTACAGACAAGCAACAACTTTGTCCAACAACAAAGACTTTATTTTCAAATACCCAATCTGATCACTTGCAATTGCAGTGAAGCAACAACAACTGGCCTAGGTTGCCAGAGGGCAATGACATCCTCCAAGTGGTGTTGGCTCCTTTACAGTTGCAGTTTTTGCTGCTGGGCCCAGGCATTAAATTTGCATATTAATCCTGACTTGCATGCTCACTGCTTTAATGGTTTCTGAGCATCTTTAAGAAAAAGACAGATACAAGCTGCTCGGCTAAATCCTGAAGAGACTTGACCTTTGAAAGTGATGCTGCTGGGCAGTAACAAGGCAAACAGCAGCAAAACAAACCTTACCAGGAGTGAAGGATGAGCACAAATCCACTCAACTCTGGTGTGTCACACTGGGTGCAAATGAACTGGAGCAGGGCTCAGCTGAACACACACTGCAAAAAGCTGACCCGTTTGGTCTGACAGGCTTGTCAGGCAGCTTTGCCCTTGCAGAGCAGGGGAAAAAGGGTTTTTCTGAGCCTATCTGCACTGCAGCAGTGCGCTGTTGGGAGGCGAATCTCACTGCCCATGAGCTGAGCCTGCCAGCACAGCAAAGGGACCTGCAAACAGCATTTCCCAACCATCTGAAGCTCCAAGACTCAGTTCGCTTAGCATGAAGCCAGAGTGGGTTCCCTACCTAACGTGAAGCATTTGAGATCAGAGCCAAGGAAGGGAGAGCAGTAGGGATAAAGAGGCATCTCCAGATGGATGATTTTGTCTTGCTGGCAGAGAGTCCGTCCTGACAGAGGGAACAGAAGCAGTTGCTGAGAGGTGCAGACCCCAAAGGTAAAAGCTGTGGAGCAGAGGCAGCAAGTAACAGAGGTGAGGCTTGCCACAAGTGCGACACGTGCAGGATGCCCTGTAAGCCACAGAAAAAAGCCGCCTTGCACACCATTAAGAGATCAAGTGGCAAATCAGGGCCATTGCCAAGTTATCACTTGGCAATTACCAGGCAAAGTGATACCCAGTTACCAGGAGAAGTGATACCCAGTTATCAGCAAAATTTCCCCAGTAGTCTCTGCTCTGAGACCAGACAATTCAATTTTGGGGCATTTTCCTGTAACACCTGGATTGTAACAAAATGGCAGCAACAGGGAAGTGATTTACCTGCTCTGCTGGGCAGCCATCTCCTAATCAGTGGTCGTGAGATGCCCTCCCAGATCTGGGAGGCGAACGGCCCCCAGTGCCATCAGGGAGCAAGGGCCTGTGGCATGGCATGGCCATGGATGAGAGACATGGCCCAGGAATTAAACAGCCTGTCCTCCACTTTCACAGGCTCATATCTGTCTGTTGGCACTGCCTGAACTCCAGGTGCTCCCACCAGCTAGCCGGTGTACACAGCCCTCCTGTCCTGCCAAGCACTTTTTCTTGGCCAACGGTTTGCTTCATTTCTCAAGCATCAGTTATCCTACTCCCCCAGTAAAGTGACAAATAACTGATTGATATGAGGAGGAGGTAACTGTTATTCTCTCCCCTTTCTTATCAGCCAGGATCATCAAAATAAAGACTAAAAGAATTCACCTGTTCTTGTACAAGGGAAAAACTTGCAGAGAGGCTAAGGTTAGCTAACACCATTCACTAATCAGTGCCAGCCTTGGCTTCCCCTGGTCTAGATGAGCCACAGGGAGGAATGCGGCTTGAATGTGCAAAGCAAGGACAGTATTATCTACTCAAATCTTCCCTACAGCACTGATCTAGTGGTGGTAGCCACCTGCATAGCAAAGCTATCCCCAAAGAGTAAAACTTCCATAAAGACATCAAGTCTTAATTTGAGGATATTGAAAGATAAAAAGTTCATCAGGCAGCTGTTCTCTTCTACCTCTGATAAGGCACTTTAAAGCTCCTTTCCTCTCCTCCTTTTGATCCCTCTCCGGTTTCAATATCTCTTCTACATACTGGGGGACCCTGTACTCTGCTCCTGGTCCTTCCCACACACTACATGCCAAAAGGTAGTCATCCCCTTCCACCCTCTGCTCTTCCCCCTCTGCAGCACTCAAAGATCTCAGTAGCTCAGGTATAGCTTACACCCTGCAACTCCATTGCATTTTCTGAAACAGTGCTTTCTAAAATACCATCTCCCATCCCACAGGTATTAGCATGCACGTCTGGAGTCTAAATGTACTTATCTGCAGCACTCAAATGCATCATTTTTTAAAGGGTGCTCCTAGCAACTTGGCTTGCTCCAGTGGTCCTCTTTTGTCCTATTACTTAACCGATTTGTACATCACCCAGATTTATGTACCTCTATGTGTTTAGCACCAGTACTGGGTGGCACTGGGCCTCCTGCAAACCCTTGCAGATCTCTCTAGGACTGGATTGATCCATGATGACCAGAAGGATATTCCTCTCTGAATACTTCAGCCAAATCCCATGGAAACTTCCCTGTTGTTTTGTCCAGAACCGACTGCTCTATGATCCCCCAAGTCATTGAACTTGGAGGTTTTTTGGTAGACCAATTATAAATCTGAGTCTGCTTGATCATATAATTAAACATAAGAAGGAACACCTGCTCTTGAGCTGTGGAACTACTGCAAGGACTTCACCTGTATCAAGTTATGGTGAACTGTGTAATGCCCATACCAACAAGGCAACAGGAACTCGAGCTCTGACAGGACAGTCCTGACAGTATTCCGGAAAGCCAGTACTCCTGCACTTCATTACTGGTCATTTACTGGTGAGAGGTACTCACCACTTCTCAGTGTTATCTTCAAAACTGCTGCCTTCTTTCCACCACTAGCTGGGATCAGCCAAACATCCTCTTTCCTGATAGTACAATCATGGCTTTTTAGACATGCAACGTAAGATAAAGCAGCTTCTACTTTTTTCTTACTCAGCTCTTTCTCCCTATTAGAGCTGGTACCAAGCAAGAGTGCACCTCATTCACACCACCCTCAGCTAAGAAGTATATATGTGCATGTACAGATGCGCACACAGACACACATTTGCACCCACCTTAGCTAAGCAGGCACTGACTTTCGAAGCTGAGAGGTTGAACTGCAAGCAATTACATCAAGATGAGATCAGAAAAAAAAGAGAGAAAAGAGCAAACTCAGAAAGTCACCAAGTTTCCCATTTGATGGCATTAAAGTCTCATGGGCGAAGTTTTCTAGCATATCAAAACAGTGAAGGCACTGAAGTAACACTTTGAAAAGCTCTCAAAGCATTACCCCACATACATTTTTCCCCTCTCTTTTCCCTCCAGGTATTGCAGCTTCCCAGCTGATTCCCTCCTCTCTAGTTAAATGGTTTATTTGGAGTTTTTGCTCAGAAGTCTGATGAAACATTCTTAACATTGTTCCCAAATCAGCTTGTGAGTTCATCTTGAAAGGTGAAGCTCTTGATACACATGCTTTTTGTGAAATTCAGTTCATCAGCAGAGCACGGGCTCCAGCTGTTTTTTGACAATTCATCCCTCCTCGTCACTGTCATAACAGGTGACCTGTGCTCACAGACAACATGCACAGTGTCTACTTTTGCTGTTGCATTTTAAAGCTAGCATTTCAGTGAATGTCAGTTCTCCCTAAAACCTCTGGGGCCAGGAGAATACAAACCAGAGCCAGAGCTACAGTTCCGAAGGCTGGTAGAAGGGGAAGTAAAATGGGATGAAAAATGGAAGGCACACACAGCACTTCACCCATAAGCATGGGATACACAGAGAGAATAGGTAGGGAGAAGAAAGCAATGCTGACCAACTTGTGGCCCCAGCAAGAAGATCTGAGTATGCCATGCACAGCAGGGGAGAGGCAGCTTTAGAAGCAGCCTGGAAAACTGCAGCTGCACAGCTACTCAAAACCTATGCAAGGACTGCAAAGGGTGCCTGGTAGAGAAGTAGCCTGAGCTTTATGTAAACAAGGAACCTTGGACATCTCTTCTTGCATAGGAGCCAGACACTAGGAAGACATATGTGCCAAGAAGCACTGCGACTGGGATCGTACACTGAAGTTGAAGGCTGGGGTTCAAAGCCAGGCAGCGATGAAGGCTCTTTGAATGATAAGTTGGGACACTAATGTGATGTAAAGCCTTAATGACAGGTCTCACTCTCCCTTTGGGTAAATTTGGTACATTTTCTCTACTGGTATCCTGGGTTGTTCAGTGCTTGGCTTACTGACCACTAAGACATGACAGCTTTTTCCATCTCGGTGCAGTAAGTATTATTTTCCTGAACATTTGCACTGGCTTCCTCAGCAGCATTAGCCAGGCTCCCGGGGTTTTGCCTGAAGCTCCCATGCCATCTAGAAATGTTAACCAGAGCACATCCACCCTTCCCAGGTACACATCCCTGACACTATTATGCCTATTAGATGCACAACCATGGACTGAGCCCTAAACAGCAGCAGTTTAGCAGCTCTCCAGTGCTTCTCCTGACTTTGCCAGCTCAGGTTTGCCTTTCTGGGTGACATCTACCTCGCAGGCTGGAGAGATGCAAGACATGCAGCAGGGTTCACGAAAGATGGGACACTTCTCAAACTGTGCTCAAGTGCTGTGCAGTGCTGACTTTCTGCAAACCTTCCCACTAGAGGACAAAAGGCCTCCAGCCATAGCCCAGGCACCCCAGGTCATGGGGGATGCCCTGGGGCCTGCCTCGCAGCCACTGGGACTGGCTGGTCTCATAGAGCAGTTCATAAACGCAGCCTTACTTATTCAGCCCAGAGGCTTGTGCAGCCGTACCTCATCTCTGGCAGTGGCCAGCAGCACAGCAACAAGGCATGAGCAGCAAGATACTGCCCAGAAGGTCCTCCCAGCCCCAGCCATTTGAAGTCAAGGTACTTCCCAAACCAGAAATGATACAGATGCACACACGTGTGTGTGTACACATGAACATGCTTTTAATAGCCCTCAGTAGTTTATTTCTTGCATGAAATTACAGCCTTGCTTTCCTCTCCCTTCTTGTTGCTCTTGCTTCATATGACAGCCTTACGGGCAAAGTGCAGGCTCCAGCTTGCTCTTCCTGGGCTGTATCACCTTTTAGCATCACGACACTCCGATGCAAAGAGCTCCACAGCTCAATCACACTGTGTTGTCTCACCTATCAGCTTCATGCGATGAACCTCAGGTACTGTCTGCTGTCACCTCTAATAAAAATTAAGCTTATCCCCTTTCCCAAACATCACTCAACTCTGCAGACCTCTGTTGTATCCCTACAACAGTTGTCTCTTCCCAGCCTGGACAGTCCTATTCTGTTTAAAGGTCCATCATCCCTCTTGCTCTCCTCTGAACCTTTTCCAGTTCTCTTCTAGCCTGTTTAAAATGGGAGGGAAGAGGGAGGACCAGAATTTCACATACCCCAGATGCATGTTCTTCCTGTGTCTTTACAGGGCCATAATCACAGTTTATGATGATTTAGTTCAAAGCTACATGGAGGTACTTTCCAGGTAGCTCAGCTCCCTGAACCAGTTCATCCCACTGTCACAGAAGCACTAGGGCCAGCAGAACAGCAGGCAGGGCACATCATCTGGCATTGGCCAGACTTCAGCTCTTGTGGAATTACACTGAGATAGGGCCTAGCTCTGAGCTGTCTAGCAGTTTCTGTAACCTGGCTGCTGGAGATCCCAAGTATGGATCCCTACTTGGGCTGGGAAGAGACAACGCTGCCTTTGGCCTTTTTATCCCAGTTGTGACAGCTCAGCATGTTCAGAATAGCTGGAGAGCAGTCGGCGATACAGAGACCACTGGGCTGGGCAACCCCCAGCCTCTGATGAGATCTGCGCAAAGACAGTGCCAGTGGGTCTTTCTGAAATGCTGAGCACAGCTCAGGAACAAGCTAAGAAGGAGCTGCCTCCACAGCCAAGTGCACAAGAGATGCCACCAATGCATGTGGAGAGGAGGAGAGAGACTCGCCAATCTGGCTGACAGTAGCTTGCTACAAATGGCACAAGCGTTTAGAGATTTAAATTTCTTCCCTGTTGCTGGCTCCAGTAGAGACTCCTGCTACTGGCCCCTGCCACCCTAATTTTGCCAATTGCTGCAGGTTGGACTCATCCCAACTCCTAGATGACTGTCCCAAAGGAAATCCCAAAGCATGAGGGGCAGGAGGACAAAGCTCCCTAGGTCGCTAGGTCCCTTCATTTCCTGTAAAGGATTTTGCAGCTTACCGCTCTGCCTGCCTTAAGGAATCCAGCCCTTTTTCCTGTGCAACTATTCCTGCTCAGCTCCATCCTCCTGCTTCCTTCCAAGTCCTTCTACAGAGGGCTAATCCCAGGCCAAAGCTCAAACATTTTGGAGGACTAGCTGACCCTCTTCTTGCCTGTGTCTCTCAGGGTTGTATCAGCAAAGGAACATAAAGCCCATGCTGAGAAGAAATTCTTCCTCCCCGGAGGGGGCAGGCAAGCTGACCATCCACTGCTCCTGACCACGCTATGCTGGGGGAAGCCGGAGAGCAAAGGCATGCCAGGAACAGCTGGGAATGTCAGTGCCAGCCGTGTATACGTTACCAAGAGCATCCTCAGTCAAGACAAATGGGAAGGCAAAGGGGAAGAAAACAGGGCCCTGCAAGTAGATACAGTCACCTTTCCTTGCCCTCGTCACCGGCTGTCCCCAGCCCTGCAGAGTCCCTCTTATGGCCTTGTGTCCTGGTTATCCCCCTATGATAGCCATTTAAGGCAAGATCTCCTTCCAGAGTGTCCCTGCCAGTGCAGCATATTAAGCAGGACCTCTGCAGCACTGTGTTGAACTATTTCCTGTCCTGTGAGGACAGGAAAATCGGAAAATCCACTCTGACAGGACAGCACAGCCCCAGTTGTTCTTGTCTGCCTTGGCAGTCTATTTCTAATCACGTTAAATGTCACTGCTTCACGCAGTGTCTTCCAAGGTTTGCCCCACTTCAATCAGGCTTGGCAGAGGACCTAGCTCTTTAATCTCAGGGCAGATGAACTCAGAACAGTTTTGGTTTGGTCAGTGACTTGCCCTCGAGCTCGCTGCATGTAGTCACTCTACTAAGCACGCTCAGAAACTGCTTCTCTGCTGCAGGCACCACCCGTGGGAGCCCTGACTGCCACCAGGAGGCCTCTCGAGGAGGGCCCGTTCTCCCATCACAAACTCTTAGCACTCCTCCATATCCAGACATGTATTTCATAGCGCAATACCACTGAGACAGCACAGCCACTCACAACACGTGCAGAAAAGAGCACATCTCATCCCAAAGAGATACAGCACCGAGGACAAGACATAGCAGACATCCCAGACAGGGTCAGATGCACTGACAAGAAAAGGAGGCTCAGAGAAGGGACAGGAACATCCACAGACCATGCAGATGTCTCCATCAGCAGCAATTTTCAACAGCTATCGGAGCTGTGTGCTACCTGTGTGAAAGCAGCTGGGCGCAAGGGCAGATCCAGCACAGCCAGGCAAAGGCTTCCGTGATCTTCTCTGGATGGCACAAACTTTGCTCAGAGTTGCGGAAGAGATCTGTTAGATCTATCTAGAAGAATATAAAGTTCCTCTTCTAAATACCTAACATGATGTGCAAAATCATTCTCTGCCTCAGGGCTTTCAAAGCTGGTATCTGATTGTAGCCAAAACTCCTCTTTGACTAGTCGTGATGTTTCCTTCAAAGGGTTTTTAACAGGTTATGCTTTTGAAACATCCTCGTTAAAACAGACCAGCCAAGACACATTATTCTAGTACACCCCAGTCCTAAACATAAAAAGTGACAAGAGGAGAGGTAGAGAGACCAGCAGCAATGCTGTGCTCAGGGCAAGCAGTACTTTTCTCTCCAGAGCACTACACCTTCTACAGGCTTTCAGGTGCTTTTATGCTGCCAAAACATTAACACGCAGGTAATGCCCGTGGAGAAAGACATGATCTACTCTTAATGCTGTGTTTCTAATTAAAGAATGGCTGAACAGCTGGGCAAGGACATGAGGACATGGGGATGACCAGCCGCTTCAGTGCCATCACTGCGGTCACTGCATCCCAAGTTAGGACAGCTATTCCAAAGCAGATTTCTCCAAGCACGACCTCCGCTTTCCAGGCTCCTTGAAAAGAAATGGGCCGCTCTGGCCTACTTTGTGTTACAGACTTGTCCAGGACACAAGTGCTATGATCGTATCCAGGAAGGTTCAGTGGGACACTGCATGAAGCACACAAGGAGACAGCTAAAGCCAATGTTTAACCTGAATGCCTCCTCCTGACCTGAGAATTGCCTGCTCCCGACTCAAACCTGCTTTGGGCTGAGAGATTTGACATGTTTTCACAGTCTGGGCAACACATCACACCCAAGGCATGCATGTCCTCTGCCCTGTCCTCTTGGGTCATTTCTGCCAATGCCGCTAGCCTTGCTGTTGGAGGGCAGGGCGGCCACTACCATGGCACCAGGCTTTCCCAGCACCACTAACTCCCAGGCAGGATGAGCCCTGCCTGCATACACGGTCCTCACAGAGCCCAGCAGGCCTGCTTGGCGAGGGGAACAGCCCACTGCAGCATGTCAGTATTGGCAAGGCTATTCCTTCTGCTCCTTCCTAATGAGGCTGAAGTCCCCTTTTTCTCCTGAGCAGGAATCAATACAAAGCTCTGCCTGACAGAGCATATGAACTAGCAGGAACTGGTCCTACGGAGAGTGAAGGCAGGTACCACTGTTCACTGAGACAAGTTTCAGACTTCTGCACATCCAGCTTCCATAAATGTTAAATGAAGCAGCCCAACATGTTCAAAAGCTAAGGGGAAAGACCATAATACCCCTGGGAACTCTGTGTTTCACAACAAAATTCTTCTCTTGTAAACATTTCATCTGATCCAAATCAGCTACAAACTTGGCACCTCCTAAAGTCATTTTACAATCTGGTCACACTGCTCTATGCTAGAAAAAGTCAGCAACACAAAAATGCCCTGCCAAAGCATCATGGGCTAATATTAGCATCCCCAAGATCTGGGCAGGGCAAGAACACTGCTATTTTAACAAAGTTGCTGTGCTGTCTCCCTAGACGTATTCAGCCTCTGTTCAAAGCCTCTAGGCTTGTTTTAAATCTTTTCCTTTAAGCCAGTCTGAAATTTTCAACCTACCTGCATTAAACTTCATACAGCAGCACTGCTGAGCACACTGTTTTTCACCCACCACCTCAGACCTCTGGGTGTCCATGGACTACTTCCCAGGAGGTGGGAAAAGGGAACCAGGCTCACTAAAACTGAGCTTGGATTTACTCCATGGAGGTTTCCAACAGATTTTTAACTTCTTTGATACACCAGGCCTAGACCAGTGAGGCCACTGTGCTTCCCACTGCACAGATGGTGCAAGGGCCCTTGTCTGAAAAGTGGGGCAGCTATGAAAGAATGGTTGTTCAAGTCAAGGGAGACCAATCACTTGGCGTATTCAGTGTCAAAAGCAAGCGAGAAATCAAAGAGGATGGAAACCTTGAGGTCTGTCCAGAAAGAGTCTTTCAGCCGCTCTAACCCAGCACCACCACAGACATCCAAGAGCTGTCTCACCCAGTGCATGGCAAGGAGCCGCAGCCCACCTGGCCCTATAGAAAGGGTAGCTTGGCTTTTAGCACAGAGATGCTTGCACACCCTCTAGCACACCCTGCTTCTCTTCATCAAACAGCTACAGAAATATCATCTCCTGACAGAGATGCCCATCTTGCCACACTATTGCAATCCAAGGCTGCTAGGCTGTTCCTACTCAATTGCATGTACTTTTCTGAGGCAGAGATGCCACATGCAGCTGGAGTGGCAGCAAGAAGAACGTACATGATGCTACGGCACAAGCTGGATCCCCAGCTGAGGGGAACCATGGTATTTAGCAGAAAACCCCAGCAACAGAACAGTTTGTTGTGTTCAGGTCCACCCCCGTAACTTCAGGTTCTCCAGGAACAGGTATCAAGGAGCACAGACCAGCTGCCCTGCAGAAGCAGAGAGGCTGCATCCAGGGAGCAGCCTGGACTCCAGTGGGCCAGAGCAAGGGCAGTTTCCCCTCGAGGTTCTTCCACAAGATTTCCCAGCAGGCGGCCAGGCCTGGCAGACACAGCCCTGGCTCTCAGAGGTGGCTTCGGCTCAGGCTTGGTGGTGGTCAGATGGTTACTTGCAGGCTGGCAGGGCTCCAGGAGCTCAAGCAAGCAGCAAACTAAGCAGATGACACTCGCAGCATCTGGAGCTGCTCCCTCCCAGCCACTGTCCCGAGGGAAGAGGCCATCCTTTGCAAGGATACCCAGCAAGATCACTGTGTCCATCCAGCATATCATCAAGCTGCAAGCAAAGCCAGGGGCTATCGTGACAGACATCTTCTAGGAAAGGGGACCTCCTCACCACATCCTGCATTACAATCCAGACCACAGCCACACCAGGCGCACACAGATGTCCAAAGAAACCCTGGATGAGACTATTTGAATTCATATTGGATATAAAAAATTCAACATCCTACCAACCACTTTTTCTCTTTAGAGCACATTTTTGTAGTGTTCACAAGATTCAGACTGGAGAACTCTGGAAACCAAGGGACAGATGCTTTATCATACAATTCTTCCCACAAGCCCACAGGAACTTGTGGCTGAAGTAATAAATCTCCTGCTCAATAGGTGCATGCAAAGCTACCCAGCATGACAGAGGTGTTCTTCAACATCCTTTATCTGGGCATGTGTTGACCAAGTCAAACCTGCATGTTCAGACGCAGTGCCCTTGTTTTCTTTCCAAGTACTCTGAATTTCATACAGGAGGTGGTTAAATGTTTCTGAAGTGAGTTGTCCCCTGCTTTTCCACATGGCCTGCTAGAAAAAAAATGTATGGCACTGCATACGCCTTGGGACTAGCCAAAGGCAGCTCTGCACCAGTCAACCGAAGCAGAATAGACAAAAACGTAGATTTTTTGGTTCATTGATCAAACTGTAGAAGAAAGCTATAAAATAAATAGAAGCTAATTCAAGCCCAGCCCAAAATAATACTGAAAGGTTTTGAAAACAACCGGGTGAGACACCTCTGAATCCGATTCTATCCAGCACAGAGGAAGTGGTTAAGAAGGGCAGGCAACAACATGACTGCAAGTGACTGTGAAATTCTAACTATTTACAATTTTTAAGGACAAAAGACAAGAGACAACAATGTGATGATAGCCTTAACTAAAAGCCCTGGACCTGGGCATCCTAGTGGCACAGTGGCATAACACTCGAAGGAAAAAGCTAGTTCTGAAAAATTTGGCAGTTCCTTAAAAGAAACGCTGTAAAGGCATCAGACAAACCACTCCAATGGCTGAAGGGAGAGGCAGCAGAGCAGCCTGGCTAGACCACACTATCTTCAGTTCCCAGAGCCAAGAAGAAAGCACCTAAGAGATGAAACTAAGTCAAATTACTAAGGGCACACACAGCAATAAGCAGAAACAAACAGAACCCAAGCCTGGAAAGGCCAAGGCCCCAAAGCAGTTATAAGTGTGTCAGTAGCATGTTATACTCACCCTCACTACCAGAGAACAGTGCGCTTTCAAGGAGCAGGTAGGCATCCTTCTGCTCTCCCAGCAAAAGGCTGGCCATTAGGGAGGCATCCTCAGGGGGCTCAGAAGTACAAGTTGGTTTGCCCAACCCAGGGGCCTGCTGCTCAGTTTGCAGCTGTAAATAGCCTGCCAGTTCAAGGGGAGAGGTGAAGTCCTTCCTCACTTGGGATCGTCAGGTATTGAAAGGAGGCAGAGGAAGCTGTTCTCCCAAGTAAAAAGAAAGCCCAGAGCCTTTTGTTAGCCTGGTTCTTTGGGTGCAATTGCCTTATTCTTCCTTCAGGCTAGATATAAAAGGTGGACGAGAGATTTGGCACCTATCACCACATCACAATCTCCACATCCTGAGTGGCAGGAGGTAGGATCAGCCCAGATGCAATGGAGGGGATGCGGGCACAGAGGCTGAGGCAAGGGAGATGAAGATTGAGACCGCGCAGAGCCCTAGCAGTTATCCAGACTCCTGGAAGCTGCACAGACCCAAGCACCATCAGACATCCTCAGGGCACTTAGCCTTACAAATATGAGCCGTATCTCCAACAGCAACAGAACAAGAGATGCCAACTACAGCTGCAGCAGTCCTGTCTGCTGCTGGCCAAGGGACACCCAGAGCTGCTCTCTGGACCAGCATGATACAGGAGAAGCAGCTTTATGTTGTCAGTACAGACACGGGATGTCTGACCCCAACTCCTGCACTGGAGCAGCAGGTCAGTGCCCCCAAGATTCCCAGTGTGTCCTGAAGCAGGGAAAGAAGCCAGGCCCTGTCAGCTCCCCTGCCAACAAGCACTCAGCCACCACAGCACAGCCCAGACCAATGTCACGACATACAGAAGTCCCACCCAGTCTTAAGAGAACCTCTTACCCACTCCAAACCTGTCAATGCAGTCTGAAAGAACCACTTTGCAGTGTCACTGGGGCTAGCTCTGTTAAGAGGATCCTAGGCACTGACCTGTTTAGGGAACAGGAGAATAGTTTGGTCCTCTCCTAGGAACAAACACCACTCAGGTCCTCTGGGTGCACCTACAGATACCCGTTTTAAAGGGAAGGACCAGATGTGACTAGCAGCTCTGCAGAGAGCAGGATGGGTCTTTACAGACCTGCAGCACAGCCAGTCTTGCCTTGTACAAAGTGAGGGTGAGGCAGTCAGTCCAGGAGCTGACCTAGTTCAGGGAGAATTTAATGCTGAGCAGAATTAGTCTGTCAACACTCATGTTAGACTAAACAGTGCGATTTTAAGCCCCAGGAGTAGATTCATCTATACACATTGCACACTATTTACAATGGGCTTCCACCTGCTGAAGGCTGGATGCAAAGCCTGCACTACTTAAGCTTTTTAAAATATGCACTGAAGTTGCATTGGCATAATTTAAATTAATTAAAGCTTTACAAGAATAATCCCTGCTTAAAATTAACATGTAAGTAGAGAAGCAGTGGCAGGCCTGTTTAAATTGGACCCAAGTTACCCCTGCCCCCACCAAGCATATACACAATCCTGCTGCCCTGTACATTGCAACAGCCAAAGCAGGCACAGCACAGGGCCAAGGCATGTCTTAGCCATGGGACAGTAGCTACCTACTTAGAAGCAGCTAGCTTTCCAGCACTGTCACAAGCATTCATCTGATCACAGCCTAGTCAAAACCGAATAATTCTGCATGTAGAAATCAGACTTGTCTGGAGCAGGGTGTTCGTGAGCCTTTGTGGGGCTCCTTTTGTTTCATTTGCCTGCAGTTGTATCCAAGTGTCTCTCAGACCCCAGCAACCCAAGTCATGCTCAGTGTCAAAGCACTTCCTAGGAAGCATCCATCCATGATCTCCAACATCAGAGGAGATGGAAGGTGACAGCGAAGACAGGATGGGAACAGAGGAACAGCACACTCAAAGGAAGGAAAATGGTTACAGTAGAAGAGGAGGCAAGAGCCAGACCACTGTCGGCAAGAACTGCCACTTCCAGGAAAGGCAAGGAGGAACAGGAGTCAGATAGCACGTCCTGGCAGCACAGCACCTGCCCTTCAAAATCCCCTCCCCAGGACCCGCAGCTTGCAGGTCACTGTCCTCCAGGCCAGGATTTCAACTGGACCATGCTAATAAAGTGCATGTTGTCCTGCCCAGATTCCAGGCTATGTTCTCCAGTCACGGATGCACAACTTGCTTTTTAGGCAGGTGTACTCTGTGGGGCCTGCAAAATGGTGGCTACTCATCCAGGCCAAGAGCCTCATCCTTCAGCAGTCTTGGGCCTCCCTTCGAGTTTCGTGAAACTTGAGCCTCAGTGCAGCAAGAATGTCCGCAAAAAGCTCTTCATTTAACCTCCTCTGTAACAGCCTTCCTCCAGAGATAAGAGCCAAGCAAGCACTCCTCAGAGTGGACATAAAAACTGACGTAATCTATTCAAATCTTGAGGAAAAAGAGGTATACTTAAATAAAAAGTACATTGAAATGATAACAACCAGGCCTACTCTACAGCTAATAAAAAAGTAAAAATTCTTTTTGCAGTAAAAATGCTTCATAACTTTAAAGAATTCAAGCAGGCGAGCAGCAGGAACTCACCAGACTGAAATCTGGAACCAGAGTTAGCTGAGTGTAAACCCCAGCCCTGACAGCCATTTCCTGCCCAGGGTACACAGAGAGAATACTGCAAGCAAACCAAAATGAAACACTTTGGTTCACTGGTAACTTGCACAGTTGAGGAAACCAATGGGGAGCGTGAAAAAGCAGAAAGCTGATTTTGTTCTTTGAACCTCCAAGTAAAAGAGGAGGATAGGTAAGATAAGATCTGCTAGCTCCAGACTCTGGAAGGGCATTGATGAGAATCCATTTGTTTCTGGCTAATCAGGAATAATATTCCTCTGTCCAATTAGCTGGGCTTTCTAGGCAAAATGTGTTTAGATGAACGTTCCTATAATCCAGTACATCTAAAGTAGTTTCACTGAGCCAGTTTCACAAGACTGACTTTGGAGATTTTAACTGAACTGGATTCCCATCCAAAAGCAGATTAATTATTTGTGAGTTTTCAATCTTGTAAACATGAAATGTTTTAAAACAGGAAGTTGAAAATGAATATGCTGAATAACTACAACCTTTATGGGCTCCCAAGAGGAAAGGCCAGAGGGAGCTTGCATGTGATTGGGTACATTTTTCTTTGGAGATCACTCTGAGCCACTTCACTAAGCGTCAAAGGACTTCCCAGAGATGGATTACTGACTTCAACCTGCTACTTAAAGCTTTTTTCATATAGCTGAGATGCTCCAGAAAGTAAAAAAGCAGAAACAAGGCTGCAGCAAAGCCCCAGAGAGTCTGCTGGTAGCAACATTACTAGGAGCACTTTGTACTCCAGCTCTCACCCATTTTGGAGAGAGGAAGTTTATGTCATCTGACAGCCTTGTGCATCTCTTCTCACCACCAAAAGGGATGAGGGAGCCAACTATCATTTAAGCCTCTGAGGACTCCCATCAGCAGCATCCACATCTTGGACTCTGTCAAAGACGCCTGAGGGCACTAGCAGAAGTCACAGGTGAAGGCACCTTGCCAAAAGTAATTAGCAAAACAGAACGTGAGGACACACTAGTTGTGTCCAGGTGAGATTCTCTTCATGGGCCCATTTCTTTGGCATAAGGCCTGGTACATTTCCTGATGGAAACCCCTCTCCCTGAGACATGCCCTCATGACAGAAACTCGTGAGGCACTTGGTGTTGGAATTATACCTTCAATTGAGTCCAGCATTTTAAGACACCCACAGCTGGTGGGTTTGGTCTAAATTTGGTCTTTGGTCCCAAAGTGTTGGCAGAGCATGAGAGGCAGGCTGTCTTCCTGGCACATGTTACTCCCGTATTCAAAGCCTAATTACTGGGTCATCCCTTGGCTAAGAACTGGCAGCATGAAAAACTCCTGATCAGTTCACCTAAAGTCAATTCTATACACAGAGAACAGCATTAAGCCATTGAGGTTCACAAAAACCTGACCTGCCTCACTAACGTAAACCAAACTGGTTTCTTGTATTCGGGAAGTAGACCAGCACCTATTGAAAGCAACAACTTTGAATACATTTCTACCACATTTAAAGCAGCTAGAAAGCCTGGCACCCATTTGGCTGCCAGCTATGCACATTTGCTAGGGGGAAGGGACAGGTTAGAGCCATGTAAACTCTGTTTGCCCTGGGCAATGCAAAGACAGATCTACCTATTGCAACAGAAAATGCCGCTGTTAGTTCACAAGATTTCTCCTCTGTCCAGCCTTATCTACGCACTGATTTGTTGTAAGTAGAGAGTCATTCTCAAACGGAAAGTGATTTTATGGTTAAACAGGAACGTGGGGTACAGTACAAGCTTAGGACACACTGCTGCCCTCCAGGACTTGTCAATCCATACCCTGCAAGTCCAGAAAGCTCTTAAAAAGCTTGACTCTATGGTAGTAAAGTCTCAGCCAGGCCACTATGCCATACTTCCCTCCTGCAGTCACTAGTTCAACATCTTCTGCAAGCTGCTGTGCTGGCCAGTGGCACAGCCCCCCACCCTTGTCCATGTCCACACTTCACTTCCAGCTGTGGCAAGTGAAAGCAAGTGCATCCTGCAAGCTGCTGCTTTGCATAGCAATGCAGAAATACAGCATATGCAAATGAGAGCCTACCCACAGCAGAGCACAACTCTTTGCCTGCCCTTACTAGACTGCAAGCACTGCATGTCCAAAGGCCCTTTACTAGGCACTGCTTTGCCTCCAGCACACGACACACAGCCAAGAAAGCAAGATGGGTATGGGAAGCATGGCCAGCTTCTGCTGTGAACCATTTCTACTGCCAGCTTGCCTAGGTTGTGCCTTTGCTAGGGGAAAGCAGACCAGGGTGCAGCGGCAAATGTTCCTCCCGTGAGAGCATCCATCACAGTGGGGTCCTGCAGCAGCAACCTCCCATCTTTGAAGAGCTCTCAGCTAAGAGAAACAACACCCATTTGGAGCAGTCTAAAAACATGCCTATTAAGAGCATGTGGGGTGCGAACAAGAACTACTCAAGCCAGCCAGGCTGCCAGAAGCTGGACAGGAATGCTCAGCTCCCAGCAAGCCTGGCCTGTACCCATTCCAGCAGTGCCCCAGGAGGAGAACAACGCTTCCTTGGCCTTTCACTGCTGTAGAGGAAGGGGAGTGAGAGCAACCCCCTCTCTTGCAGCTAAAACACAACTAGCCAAAACGCATCTGTCTGCGCTCATCTCTTCCTTTTTGCTACTTCAATGAATCACTAGGGTTCAGAGCATTCACCTCATCCTTCCATCACACTGTACAACTTAGCAAGCTCCTGATCATACCTCAACAAGGAGGCAGGGCATAGAGAGGCAATGTGAGATGCCCACGGTCACAGCGAAGTCTGAACCAAACGTCACACTTTGGATCTGCAGCTCAGGTCATAAGGTGCCACTCTAGCAGAAACTGGCATTTCTACAGCAGTCCTCATCATTCACATTCAAGCAACAAATCTCTTCAATAGAAACTGACAAAGGTGGACTGTGCTGGGGCTGTTATCACTTTCGTCAAATCCCTGTTTCTCCCTCTTGACTTTCCTGACAGGCAGATTTCCCTGACCTACTTTTCCAGGAGAAGAAAAGTCTCAGCTACTGTCCCTGAATTGCAATGAGCCAGCAAGCGGTTCCTCAAGAGCAGGAGAGGAAGCAGCCAGCACTTCCCAGGAGAAGCAGCTACACCACAAGAGAATCAGAAGCCCCCCTGAGCCCAGCTACCAGCTTGGTATACTGCAGTGCAAAAACACAGATCGGATGGCTAGCAATGTTTGATACAAGCTGGGCTCTGTGCATGAACAGATATCTAGGTTTCCCCACAGAATTTTAAATCAATTCTGTTCATGCACATCTCCACATATAGAGGTCAGAGGAGAGGCCCAGTAGTGCTCATGCACCTCTGCGAGTCCTCTGGCAGACGTCATGATGTTGCCCCTCCTCAAATTCTCAGAGCCTCTCTGTGAATTGGCTGGATCCTTGCACAGGCAAAAGGAGGCGACTGCCAAAAGGCAACAGCAAACAGCTCGGTGTGGCGGTCACCAAGGTAAACTGTGGGTTCACTGCTTTCACCTTGCCAGTTTCCAGGTCCTCATTTCTCAGAGCAGAGATGAACATTTGTGGTGCAAGAGGGTCATCATACAGCCCTGGCAGCCAAAGCATCAGGGAAAACAGAGTCTAAAATGTGACTGACTTCAGCACTTGGTTTTGTATGCCTCCAGAGCTCCTGTGCCACAAAAAGAGCACCAGCCCAGCCCTGTGTGCTTGAGAGAGCCCTGCACATCTCGCAGATTAGTGCTGAACAGCAGAGCCCTGAGGAGCAAGCTCCATTCTCCCTGTGTCTGGAGCAAGACATATTTTGTTTCCAGTCATTTCCACCTTGCCTTGCCCACCTTTCCACTATGCTACAAATCACCACTGCCATCTTCATAACACAGGAGTGTAGGAGGTCTGGCAGGTAGACCTTATACACAAACATGCCTGAACAGCCGAGGGACTGGGAACTTATGAGCACAGGTACAAAAAAAAACGCTTGCTACTGTGCTACTGCATATGACACAAATATAAAGCAACAGAGCTCATCAAAACCTGCCACTGGTTCAGATCATTGCCACAGTAAGTTCAACCACTTGTCTCCAACTGCCTGGGAGTATCACACAGCAGCTTCTATTAGTGTCTGATTGAAGCATATTCTTTCAGCCATATTTGATGATTTCACAGAATCACAGAACCACAGAATGGTTGAGGTTGGCAGGGACCTCTGGAGATCATCTACTCCAACCCCCCTGCTCAAGCAGTGTCACCTACAGCACATTGCCTAGGACCATATCCAGACGGCTTCTGAGCATCTCCAAGGATGGGAACTCCACAGCCTCCCTGGGCAACCCGTTCCAGTGATCTGTCACCCTCACAGTAAAAAAGTTTTTCCTCATGTTCCAGTAGAACTTCCTGTGTTCCAGTTTGTGCCCGTTGCCTCTCAGCCTGTCACTGGGCACCACTGAGAACAGTCTGGCCCCATCCTCTTCACACCTTCTCTTCAGATATTTATAAACATTAATAAGACCCCCCCCGGGAGCCTTCCCCTCTCCAGCCTGAACAGTCACAGCTCTCTCAGCCTTCCCTCACGTGAGAGATGCTCCAGGCCCTTCATCAATCATCTTAGTAGCCCTCCGCTGGACTTGCTCCAGTCGCTCCACGTCTCTCTTGTATTGGGGAGCCCAGAACTGGACACAGTGCTCCAGATACAGCCTCACCAGCGCTGAGTAAAAGGGAAGGATCACCACCCTTGGCCTGCTGGCAATGCTCTTCCTAATGCAGCCCAGGATATTGTTGGCCTTCTTGGCCACGGAGATGCATTGCTGACTCATGTTCAGCTTGTTGCCCACCAGCACACCCCAGGTTCTTCCCTGCAAAGCTGCTCTCCAGCTGGTTGGCCCACAGTCTGTACTGGTGCAGGGCTCTGCACTTCCCTTCGTGAAATGAACTTCATGACATTCCCCTCTGCCCATCTCTCCAACCTATCGAGGCCTTCTGAATGGCAGCACAGCCCCCTGGTGTACCAGCCACTTCTCACAGGTTTGTGTCAGGTGCAAGCTTGCTGAGGGTGCATTCAGTCCCATCATCCGGGTCATTAATGAAGACATTAAACAGCAGTGGCCCAGAATTGACCTCTGTGGTACACCACTACTGATTAGTCTCCAGCTGGACTTTGTGCCACTGATCACAACCCTCTGAGCCTGGCAGTTCAGGCTAGTTTTCAGTTCACCTCACTGACCACTTATCTAGCCCACACTTCATCAACTTGTCTACAAAGATGTTATGGGAGACAGTGTCAAAAGCCTTACTAAAGTTGAGGTAAACAACATCTGATGCTCCCCCTCATCTCATCAGATAAGGCTATCAGGTTGCCTCAATTCCTCAGCATTCAGCATTGATGTTCCTCCTCTTCAAGGAAAAGGAAGAAGTCCAATATCATTCAGCACTTCAGGGAAAGAGTAAAGATGAAGGAATACACCAACTTCAAACACTTGTGCTGACCTCAGCAAAGTTTCAAGGGCTCCAAACCAATATTTTACCAAGAAAAAACACGTCAGGCTCTTAACACTCTCAAATCAGAAATAAAAAAATAAGATTGAGCCTGCACAATTCCACTTGCATTCCTTAAATACAAATCTAAGCTACATCCAAGTCTTCAGCACAGCATCAAAAACTTTTCCTAAAAATTTAGGCAGCTAAAGCTCTGCAGAGAGTGACAGCATATATATGTAGTTCTTCGATGTTATATCGATTGTCTCCAAGAAGCAGTATTTCTACTTAGGATTATACTGAAGAGGCACCTGAGCACAGACCCCTCCAGATTTCCACTGGTGAGCTTTACACCATGAGAACTGACCATGTATTCCTGCTATTTATTTGACCAATTATTTATCCTTGTGAGGACTTTCCCCTTTGTCCTATGGCAGCTTTTTTTTTTTTTTTTTTTTTAAGAAGCTCTGCTGGGAAACCTTGCCAAAAGCCTTTTGGAAATCTGAGCAGCATATCAATTAGACTCCACAGTCCTTATGCCTCAGCAACTGCAAAATATCTGAGAGGCAGGACCTGAAAGGCAGGCCCTCATTCTATAAAAGGGACCCTACACCAACATCCAACATCCTATCCAGCCATGTGCTCCACTACCTCTGTTCTTTAGCTTCTGCTAAAGAAGTCAGCTTGATGCCTGCTAGTCAGCAGTTTCTTAAATCTCCCTTAAAACCATTTAAAAAAGGGCAGCCTCCCATCAGCAGCCTCCCATCAGCCACTCCCAGGCCCCTGGGAAAGATGTTAGCTGAAGAAAGAGGCTATGTATTGCACTCAGTAGTCCAGCTATCATACTCTGGCATCCATTCAGATTGTTCTGGTGAATCTAGCCTGGGCAACTTGTCTCTCTTTCTTCCCTCCTTTGTTCTCTAAGTTCTTCTGCCAGCACTTTAAACTAGAAAAAGCTCTTCCAATAGGCAGGGAAGGGCTGCAGCCCACAAAGCAGCCAGGCTATTCACTGTCAGGGCTGGGAGGCCGCGCTAGCCCTTTTTCTTTCACTCTTCCTGTAAACATCCTGCCAGGCACAGTCAGGACTTCAGGCTAAGGCAATTCTAGTCCAAGCCATATTCATATTTGTAGGTCTGCACTAACCCAAGCAGAGACCATACAGATATCAAGATAATGTTGCATAGCAAGCTGCTTATCTGGATTTTTTTTTCCTTTTTGTTAAAGACTCCCAGTCTCAAACTCCCTTAAAATAAAGTTCATAGATTCAAACAGTCAAAGCTAAGGAGATATCAGAGTTACAGTAAGGCTACATGGGAACCTTTCATTAAGCCTCTTTTTTGCATAATTAAGTTTTATTTACATGACCATATGCAAGATCTTTGCCTGGCTGTTACTTCTGCCAGCGCACAGAACAGACAGCACTCATGTGATGAGCACAGGTACTCATTTAGCTTTTCCCTTGCTGCCTCCCAGCATGCCTCCATGTCTTCTTTAACACTCTGGTTTCAGACTTCTCTAACGGTGGTTTCATATGTCCATTCTTCTTGCACTGAAACAGCCCAACCCCTTTTGCAAAAGGAATTTCATCTTCTAAATCAAGAAAAATAAACCTATCTGAATAAAAGAATCCTCCATTGCTGGAGCAGAGTTAAGATAAAACACTGCCCAGACATTGTCCAACACGTCTATGTGAGCCCGAGTTGCTATTAACATCTTGTCTACCAGAACAAAGAGAGCAAAGTTGCTGTGTCTTGCAACAAGGGGATGAGAAGGCCAACCAATCTTGATTTGTCACAGTGATTCTCAAAATAATTCGTTCTCAAATGGAAAATCCTTCCCCAAGAGCACCTTCAGTCTATGAACTAGCCCATCACATCAGAAAGAATGAGCAAAAGACACATAGCCACTGACGGTAAATTAACCAAAGTTACTCTGTTTGAAGCCTCCCATTTCTCTAGCCTTAACAGCGAAACCAAACAGAGCTTGGCAGCCTCTGGAAAGTGTTAGACATACTACTGAACCTATACAGCTCCCAGAAACGTAGGCGGAAGTAACACTAACACAGACTCTTCAGCAGAGAGCTTCCCCAGGACATGCACAGCTACACCATACATCCTCTCCTTCCTTCCTCCAGGAAGGCTTCCAAATGCCTAAGCCCCATGAAGGCAGAGTTTCAGCACACGCATTCAGTTGCCAATGTGCAAGGAGACTCCGCCGGTCTCCCCAAACCACCTTCCCAGGACAGCTGAACGGGTGCAGGGCCCAGAAGGAGCCCAGGGAAGCTGCTGTCTGAAGCACTGCGGCCCTCTCGGTTTAGCTCCCAGATCCAACTCACCCTGGCATGAGACAAGCATCATTGCTGCTGCTTGGGCAAGAGAGGAGGACAAAGACAAGAACCACCCCTCTCAAAGGCACCTAGCCATCCCACAGGTGTCACTGTACCACACTGCCACTCCCCAGGCCTAGCCTAAGTACTTACAGCAGGGTACAACCTGGGTGCTACTCTCTACAAACAGATTGACGCAGCAGAGCCCTTGAGCACTGCTACCCTAGCAACCAAGGAAACAGAGAAGGTGTTTTTGCCAGTTTTCTACCTGGTAGCTGCCTCCACAGAATACCTGCATTAGCAGCGGCATCAGTGCCCAGGAGGCACGGGGCATAATCCTGAGAATGGAGCATCTTTCCTGCAGCCATTTACAGAGTACAAGACCACTCTTCCTCAAATGATGCTTTGCCTTATGTCATTGGACACCTCTAACAACCCCTCTGCCAAGCCATGGTTGCTTGGCCCATTTTCCTTTGGTCCTTAAGGAGGCATCAGAAAAAGAACAGCCTGCCAATTCACCCTAGGAGGAAATTTTAACAAAGAAGGCACAGATCAGGCACAGAAGCACCAGGAAAAGATGTCCCAAAGAGAAGTTGCCCCAAAGGACTTCTCAGCTCTTTGATCTGTAGTCTCCCTAACATTATCAACGCTGCTAACCCCCAACTGCAGTTCCCCCAGTACAAGTCAGAGGAGACAGCCACACCCCAAGAAGGTAATCCCCAGACATCTTGGATCAAACACAATCCAATCAACAGCTCTCTCTAGCTCAGTTAAAGCACAGAGAATCTCTTCAAACCGATCACTGCAGTATTTGTGGTCAATAAAAGAGACTGCTGTGAGATATCGTCCAACCATGTCTCTACTACAGGAACACACATGGCTCTCACCATGGACAAATGCTGCCGTTCCTCACCAGAGCAATCTGTCATGGGCCTCTGTACATACATACAACATGCACAACCAGGGAACAGGCTCTCAGAGGAAGAGCAGCTAGGTAGAGGAGGGACAGCCAGCTGAGCTCAGCAGAGGAGATGAACTTCCAAGATCTGTTTCCAGTCTCCTCTCGAAATGCTGCAGCCAGCCTGAAACCTAAGCATCTCAGAGATATGTAAAATGCTGCTTGACAGAGATCCAAGGAGGCAGAACATTCATGTGCCCATCTGAGTCTCAGGCCACAACCCATCCAAGAGCTCAGGCACAACCAAATGGATCGGCATGCTTGCGCCCAAGAGGCTACATACAGCTCCAGTAGCCTGAAAGCTAATATTTTACTCTGGAAGAGAAAGCCTCTGGCTCCTGTAAAATGCAGCCACTCTTTCCTTGGTAACAGAGGTGGGGGGACATCCTCTCCGATGCTGCTCTCCAGAATCCTCCCTGGAGAGCCACATCTAGGATGATGCTCTAAGAGCACCCCTGGATCCGCGGTCACCTCTCAGAGGGCATCCACATTCAAAAGCTGTCTGCATGGGGTCCTGGGCAACGTGCTCTAGAGGTGACCCTTGAGATGGGAGTTGGACTAGATGATCTTCAGTCTGGCATCCTGCCCCTTAGCATTCAATTGCCTTTGCAGTCATTTGACAGCACATAACCACCACTGGACTTGAATCACACTTGACAACTACAAATCCAGGTACTACCAGAAGCTCAAGAGTACTGTCAAGGCCTCAACATTACAGCTTGCCCTTCTGCCTGCAGAAGGGGACCTTAAGGGTCTGCCTCCCAAAGGTGAGCAGTGATAAACAAAAACAGCAGCTAAGACTACAGGAAAAAAAACTGATTCTCAAAACCAGAAGGCAATGTTCAACATGCCATAAAATTAGACGCAGGAATACTTGCTCAAACTGGAATACCGTATCCACAGCAGGAGCATCCTCTGCAGCCCTAGTCTAGTGCTGCTTGTCAAAGGGGTGCCCGGGATCCCATCAGAACTGGTATTTTTAAGACTCAGATCTTTAACTTGAGCTCTTCAATAAGCTGCATGGATATCGCAGGCAGAGGGCTCAGACATTCACTGGACGCAACGACCAGTAGAGAAATACCTCAGAGTTATTCCATCACTGACACTTCTGACCTATGATTTGGTCTGCTACCCCTAAACATGTGTGCTCCTCTGGCAAGCTTAGAGGCCAACAACGCTCCCATCATGTTAGTACAGACCCTCCGCTTGCTCCCTCGCACAGTTGGGGCTCACACCCAAGAGAGCCATCAGGGAGGCCCGGCTGCATGGGTCGCCCTCCCTGAGACAGGCCATGGCCATGCAAAACGTTATGGTTTGACCTGGCCTCTCAGATCCAGAAGCAAACGTGGTCACAGCCAACTGGGACATCAGGAACAGGTTTCTTGTGGACCATTTTGACTAAACACAGCAGGTAGTGGAATTTCTTTTAATCCTTTCCAGGTGAGCAAAGCAGCCCAAACTATTTCCTTTCTTTTTCTTTTTTTTCTTTTTGTGGCTGGGCAAAAGAAGATCATGCTGCACTCCCTGCATGTTTATTGCCTTTGTCTTAAAGTGTTAGTCTATTAGGCCTGCACTGGGTGCCCACAAAGAACAGGCTAGTGCTGCTGGGGAATCCCTTGACTGTACTCGCTGCAGCTCCCTACAACCTGCAGCTTCAAGGCTGGGGACCCAAGCAAAAGGGCTGAAGAAAAACCCGGACTTCCCATAAGACTCTTCAGTCCATCCTCAGCAAGCAAGAGAAAACACCAAACTGTCCTCCTTTCAGTTTCTGAGCCCTGCCTGCAAAAACAGAGATAGATTCTAGGATCTGAAAATCACACAGTGGCAACAGCCATGCTTTCCACCTTGGAGGAGGAAAATGACACCTGTTCTGCAGCATGCTTGCTCCAGCTCCCTCCCTTGCGGCCCTTGGACAGCCCCTTGCCTCTCCCGACACATATCTTGCTCACAGCATTTGAGAGCTCCTGAAAGCATCCCCCTTCCCAGCTTTTTGTGAGCAGTAAGAAAGCTTTCCCCTGCCCTGCACAGACTGAAACAGCTAACTTTTGAGAGCTCCCGAAGAAGAAGAATGGCACCTCTGTCCCAGAGCAGAGAACAGAGGGGCACAGACAAACCAACAACCCTTGCAGCCTTGGCCGATAGCAGGCAAGGAGATGGAAGGCCTCCGCAGGACAGTATCACCAGCGCTGGTTAAGGGAAGAGAAGTGACACCCAGCACCCGTTGAGGCCTGCCACACCGAGACCATTGCTGCAGGGCTCCACTCCATAATGCTAACAGCAGGCTTCAGAACGCTTGGCCTGCAAGTGATGCCAAAAGGGAGCTTTTAAGAGCACGCCAGAAGTGCTTAAGGCACTGTGCAAACAAAGCTGCTGTACCTTGAGAACACAAAACAGAGTGAAGAGGTTACAGAATCACAGAACAGCTGAGGTTGGCAGGGACCTCTAGAGATCATCCAGTCCAACCCCCCCCTGCTCAAGCAGGGTCACCTACAGCATGTTGCTCAGGACCCCGTCCAGACAGCTTTTGAATATATCCAAGGATGGAGATTCCAGGTAGAGAAGAAAACCAATGCACAGAGCAGTGAGGGATGTTAAGCAAGCACCTTGTCAGCATAAATTCATGGGGCTGGGGGCTTTCTAGAGGAAAGAACGTGGCATTGGTTTGTTACTGCAGAAAAGGCATGAGTCAGTACCAGAGAACAGGGACAGCAGGCTGCAGATCCATGGGACCTTACAGGAACAACACATTTCAAAGGTGGGTAAGGAAATATCTTTGCATCTTCCCAAGTCTGGGTTCAGGATTACATGAAAGAAAAGAAATAGCCTGCTGCAGAAACAACCTGCCCTCAAGGCAAAGCAGAACTGCATGAGAAGCTGACCTCCAACTATCCCCACCATGTAAACAATGTCCAAAGACCCTCTACAGCGCACCAACCAGCAAACTATTCCTGGAGAGGAAAACACCTAAGGAAAAAAAATGGCTTTACCAGCTAGCCACTGGCTACTTCCAGCACTGAAGAAACATGCCAACTCTCTGCTCTACAAATCAGCCGTCCTCCCCACCCCAGCAGACGCCCTGTCCCAGCACCTTCTGCTGAGGCTCTGCCGAGTTGGAGCTCCCAAACGCTCGCCTTAGGCACCCCTCAAACCCTGCTCCAGCCCCAGTGCAGGCTGCCATGCTTTGTGGAGGAGGAGGAGGAGGAGGTCAGCAACATTTGCCTGTGCTGGACGGGCTTGTTCCCAGCGGCAGGAGGGCAGGGCACACAGCTCCACTAGGGTGGTGCTGCCAGTGGGATCTGAAGATGTGTCAGGCAGAAAGAGAGAACGGACTGCTGACGCCAGTTGCCCACACGTGTGCTATTGGTTCATTCAAGCCTATTTCAGAAAGAGTTGAGAAAGTTATTACCATTATTTCTACCTTTGCCTGCTTAATCTTGTTGTCCTAGTTACCAAAGACCCGGTGTCTAAGGCAACCAGCCTTGGCAAGTAAGAAACAGAATGCAGTAAGATGTAACACAAATACTTAAGATGGCTTTCTAAAATAGTAGAAATAGAAACATGTACCAACATCTCTCTCTGTGCTCCCAGTATCACACCCTGCCCCAAGGCCTATTACACGTCTCATCACTCCCAGGGGAGTTTGGGAACAGACACTCAGGTACATCCATGGTATCCCCAGGAGATGTGATGGACGGTAAACACTGCAAACCCAACTCAAGTATGCAAGAATTCTCTCTGCGCACGCACCCCCTTGCACAGAGCATAAACTGCACATACACCAGCATGCACAGGCTCGTGCCCAGACGGAAGAGCCAAACGTGTGCTACCATTTAATAAGCAGCCCTTCTCTATCCACATACGGCCTCTGCAGCATCCAGGCTCCATGTTTATAGCATGCTGGAATGTTCCACCCAGGCAGCACAAGGCGTCTCCATCTGGGAAGGGGAGTAACATTACACTCCTGTGGTTTCTGAGATCACTAACAGCTCTGCAAGAATTCGAGCCCTGATTACATATTTGCTGCTCTTATTTTTATCATACACATGCGATGCCCAGAACATCTCCAGGCTCAAGCCAGGAATACAGCTAAGTCAAAAGCCACTTTATATGAACGGAGCAGCTTGGAAGGCATAAAGGGAACAACTACTGCAGTGACCTCGCATAACAAAAATGTTCATTTGGCAACAATCAAATTTCACAAAAATAGCTATATTATAAGAAAGCACCGCTTACCAGCACACTTCAAACATGCAAGAGTCAAGATCTGGCACAAATCTGAAGGCAGGGATACTAAGGACGGCCTTCCTCCTAGACAAAGATTGATCTGCCACTATTACGCTGAAGCTATTGCATTCTCAGAAGCTGAAGGAAAGACTCTGTAATGTCTGCGATCACATTTGGCTGCGCCATCATCATCTGTCTAGATAGACAAGACAAAATAACCCTGCACGCCCCATTGGGCATTACACGCAGCTGATTAACCAAGACCAAGGCCACTCCGTGAGTTTTCCTACATCTTCCAGCCACTGGCATGCATTCCTGAGAGGTGCAGCGGGAACAAAAGGGCACGATTCCAGCATTTGGATACTTGCAGTTCCTTAGAGCCACCCAGAGGAGCTGATACTTTCTGCTCTCCACAGTCCTGCACATTCAACTCTGAAACATTACGATCATGACCCACCTGCATATTCAATTGCATATAAAGCCCAACACATAAGCAAAGAACATTTGATAAGTGAGTATGGGGAGTGACTTGCAGGAGTGAGGGGAAGGGATATGTGCAGACTGCATGCTCCAGGGAGGACCCTAGCTGGAAAGTATCAGGTCCAAAATTACTTCGAGGGCTTTAAAAATTCTGCCTTCAAGAGCTTAGCTCAAGGCTATGTTTCAGCTACACTCCACTCACACATGCCTCAGAGGAAAGAGCTTTCTTGCGGCAAGCACTGCTTTAAAAGCCATATTTCTGCTTAAGTTACCAATGCTTTTTTAATCTAAAATGGAAACAGTGCAAATTTTCAAATTACTTTCAAAAAGCTAGATTTAAATTGTGGCTTAGCTCACTCTGATTTAAATCCACCAGATCCGGGAGACTACAAAATCCTTTAACCAGCATGGGAGTAGGCAAGCAAAGGCAGGGCCCTGCAGGGAGGCAGGAGCTCTGACTAACCAGCCCAGCTGGAGCCCCCTTCGGAGGCTGCTACCCTGAGGCCCAGCCCCCGATCCCCCTCCCAAAAGCGGGATGAATAGGGAAGCTAACTGGGAAGCTGGGATCCAAGCTGAGGCCTGAGGGAACCTCTTGAGGTTGCCACAGCAACTCTGCAAATCCATGTCGCCAGAGACCACCATTTCAGAAAATTCAGAGAGCAAAAGCCCTTCAACACCTGGAAGACAGCCAGTTATCCTGCTTGCTGGCAACAGCATTGAAAGCCTAAATAAGACCAACCCAGCTCAATCTTATGAACGGGAGATCAACAAGGGACACCAGAACAGATGGGACATCCGTCATGGGCTCAGCATTCAGCAAAGCCAGGCTGTGGAGGCAGCATAAGGCAGATCCTTGAACTGCGGTCACAACCGATACCAACTTTTCCTGTTGGGGGAATGACATATTTGAGCTCTTTGAAGGCTGCACACACATCAGTTTCAGAGCAGCATGTGCACTGTGTGCAACACGAACAGCTCATTCTGTGCTAAAAAGTAGTTTGGGGTGCTTCAGCACAACAGGCAGTAAAACCATAAAACTGGCCTTACTGAAGTGGAGTGACCAATCCTTGGAACCACTTTATAAGGGCTGACAACAGCTCAGGAAACAGTGATCTTCCAGCATTTTTCAAAATCCCAGAAATAAAACTGAGCATTTTCCCTTCCCTCTTATTAACAAGATCTTTCAAAGCTTGAAATTAAGTACCTGACACTAAATACCTGGCTTAAGCCCCAGTCAGACAATAACATTACAACTCCTCCAGCATGCAGTATTAACAAGAGTTAGTAGGCTTAATGTGATTGCTCCTGTCAGCCCCTCTGATTGCTTGCAACTGCCACATAGAAAGTACAAATTACTCCAGCAGTTCTAGAGATAACCTGAAAGGTGAGACTCATCCACAGTTTGCATCTCTATCAGCCCAGCTTTTGTCTCCTTCTGCAATACCCCAACTCAACAGCAACTCCAGCTCCAGTCTTACCTTTTACAATGCTGCAGGATGCAAAAACTGCAACTGAATATTTGCAAAAGACAATACATCCCACACACATGCGCACATTTCTTTGACAGAACCGATGTAAGATACATGCCTTAACTCTTCTTGCAAGAAAAGAGATTTAACCCAAACAGCAATGAAATATCAAGAACAAATCCAGAAGACACAGGTGACAACCAAGGTCTCAGACTTGGGATGCAGCATGGGGCTATGACAAGCCCCTGCACTATCAAAGCAATCTCTGCCTTTGGGTTTCGTAGCTACGTTGTCTCTGTGCTCTGCAAAGCACACGGTACAGGCTCCTGGCCCTCCATGAACAAGCTCTGTATAATGAAAAGGCCCAACCAAAAATGCAGAGTGTGCGTGCATATCCTGTATATGAACCAGCACCCTAGCTCTCCAAAGTAATGCTGTCTACCCTCAAAATACAGCCTCCCATGGGCTAGTTTTATTAGAGCATCCTGCATGAAGAGGAGCTGTTCACACAGACACTGAAATGCTGGGTTTCAGACTCCAGTTCAGTTTTCTCCCCTGCAGAAAGAAAAGTTTAAAAGGAAAGACTCTTCAGTTGCAAAGCCAGGAAATGTGTATTTTAAGAGGGTTTGTTTGCTGTTTTCTGGCAGTTATTCTTGCCTTTGCACTGTTTCTGATAAAGCTGATGTCTGAGCACTACTAACAATCGGTCCGGCACGTACTTCTTGACTGGGAGCTACACTCCTAATTGAACTGTCTTTAGCATGAGATTTCAAAGCCCTGTGAATATGCCTGTTACTCTTTTGCTGAATACGTTTGCTTGCTGCCCCAGATATCCTACAGCCAGGACTGGACTTAAAATACCTCCGTACCCTGAAAATTCTGTAGCAGCCTTAAACCTAATGCGAAAGGATGCATTCCTACATACGCACACACTGATGCAATCTTCCCTTCCTTATTTTAATCACAGAATGGTTGAGGTGGGAAGGGCCCTTTAGAGACCACCTAGTCCAAACCCCCTGCTCAAACAGGGTCACCTACAGCAGGTTGCCCGGGAGCACTCCTCAGGAAGCCTGAAGGTTCAGTGCGACTCCACCATGCCTTGGTGCTTACAGAAGAACTTTTCTTCCAGTTAGACATCTCTGTCTCTGTATTCTAGGAGCCACCTGGAAGAGGTGCCAGGGCAAGAGGACATTTGCTAACTCATCCTTTACAGAACTGGCACTCTTCAGAGAAGAACACCTTACTACCCAGCTATCCTATGAGTCACCTTCATTAAAGCCAGCCCAAAGCACAATGCAAAGAGGACTATTTATCCACAACAATTTCAGGGCTACCAGTGTTTATAAACAGACATCACTGAAGAAACAAAAAGAAGGGTTTAATCCATTTACATCAGGGTTAAATCAAAAAGCCCTTCTCCTTACACAGCTGCCCCCTGACAGAGGAAGCAGGAGGGCTTCATTTTGAGCACCTCATGCTGCAGATTGTGCCCATTAGCGAGCACAACTCCCAGGCAGCATCCAGCAAATATCTGGAGGAACATGTTACTGCTCACAGCCAGCTTCCTCCACGATGCCCCTAGGGGTCCAAACGGATTTACTGGCTCACCTCCAGACTCATTTCAGACCCTCCTAAGAGGCATTCACAGAAATCAAGCCTCGCCCCACTTCTTTGGGGACACCAACATCCCTTTTAGAGGGTACAGGCAAAGGAGATGGTGAGCCAAGCCAGCAGCCCCCGCTACCAAAAGCCCGTGCCTTGTTCTCAGCTCCCCGTGATTCCCCACCACCACCGTGTGCTTGAGCACATGATGAACTGACTCAACCTGCTAATCCAGCAAAGAAAGAATCTAAAAAGCAACCAAGTTGTTTCCTGCCAGGCCAGCAATGAGATGGCTTGCCAGGCAGTCAGGCATGCACTGCAACCAGCTCCCAAGCAGTGCTAGCCCTGAGCTGCCTGGCTGGGTCTGCCACCTTCTGCCATCCAAGGTGGCATGCCTTGCATAGGCCCAGCAAGCTTGCAATTCTGCCTCAGAAAGGAATAAAGCTCTCCCACATTCCTTTCAGGCAACCCAATGCCTGAGTCACCCATGGGAATCATTTCTTATGCCAATTTTACATATTGCCCAGCACCCCAGGAGAAAGGCAGGCAACTCAGCAAGGCTCCCAACTAAGCAGAGACAAGGGCAATTAGCCACTTTGGGGCAATAGGCTCTCGCCTTATTCTCCCTCAGCATATCCTAATGCTAACACAGCTTCACCAAGACAGTATGGTTGGTTTGAGTATTTTAATTTAATCTGTTTTGTCCTTTGCTGAGTCCCACAATCTGTTACAGAGACTTCTATTGACAACACTGGCTGTGCTGTGATGACAACTCACACAACAGTTTTGGGTCAGGTGTCCCAGCTACTTGCATGGCAGAAGATGAAAGATGCCAAACAACATATATTCTTCAAAGAAAAAGGTAATGTTGGTATTTGAGATGAGAAGAGACTTATTAGAAAACCATTCAGTGTCAGGATCTGTCACGTCAACTCCTAGGAATCAGTACATGAGAGCTCCCATTGGGGTAATTTTCCATACTTTTTAAGACCAGGAGGGACATCTTAAAGGTCTCTCTGGCCTGACCTCCTGCAGAGAATACACAAGGGCCAAGGTTGCCCCAGCAAACAGAAAATGGCTACACACCAGAAACCCATAGAAAAATGATCAATCATTTATCAATGAGTAACAAAATAACTTGGATTAGTGTCAAGCCCTCTCTGAAGTTTACTGTCCTTTTTGTAAGGCATGTCAAGAGAAGAAAAAGCTACAAGGCTGAACAAACGCCACCACTTTGGACACAGAATGTGACCCTGCCCTTTTCAGCAGATGGACAAAGCCTGCCTCCAGGGTAACTCCTCCAACAGTGCCGTTTCCAATACTCATTGACAGGCACTGAATCCAGCATTTGCAAAGCTGAAAGCTTCAGTAAGGGAACTCAAGGACTTTAACGTCACTGCTGCATTAAACAGCACCCAAATCTTTAAACTTGGGAGTAAAGCTATGTTTTTTTTTGCAGAAGTCTGATTCCCATCCTGAATTGTTCTACCAAGCTTCTTCCAGTGATCCAGAGAAGGCCCCTCAAGTTGTTTCCCAGAAATCATTTCCTTTCCCCAAAACAAAGTGCTAACCAGTAGGAACAGCTTCCCTTCCCCCACAGTACACTCCTGGCCTGCAAGTCTCTGACATGCAGCCAGGGAGGTACAAGATGTTCTTTAGAAATGGGGACAACTACCATTATTCATGCTCACAACCTCACAGCAGGGTGCAATCCCAGGCTCCTGGAGTGCAGCACACCATTGCCAATACATTCTACAACATCTCAAGCAAACAACACAGCTTAACTGCGCACCAGCATCTGCACCAGCTGCCTCCAGCCAGTTCCCAAGATAAGTGCTTGGCTCGTTGGTCATGTGGTGCGTTTTACCATTCCCTATCTTCTCCTCCCTAGGGTGGGCACCACTGCTCTGTTACCTGAACCCACAGAGTGGTTACTTCATCTTGGCACCTCACCTTTGAGATTAGCTGCTACATGGTTTGAAAATACCCATTTCTAGTTAAAATGCAAGATATTTGAATTATAAATGCCTTTTCTATCTCACTGCACTCCCAGGCCATACCCCTAACACCCGAAGCATGTGAACCAACAGCTCTACAAAGGACATCAGAGCATCTGTAGGATGCTTCCCACCATGGTCAACCAAAGCTCAGGCAACTTCTGGAAGTGCTGTAGACAGATTCTTTTTTTCTCCACATGCCCAGGGAGAAGCAGCCAAGAAGAAACGGCAAGAAATAGAATTCGTAACCACCCAGTCCCCTGTTTTGTCTAAAAGCAGAGCAATCAATAGGAGATCAGTATCTCCAGAAGATACTTCACAAATAGATTGCATGTCCCCTCCCATCACTTCAGGAATGGAGAAAGGAGGGCACACTTGCAGGTGCACTTAGAAAGGAGGTTTCTAGGGAGGAAAGAGTAAAGGCTAGAGAGAAGTGTTCATCCCTCCCAGCAACCACTGCTTGGAAAGCAGCATTTGTCCCTTCATCCACTGTGTGACAAACTTCCTTAGAAAGGATTGAACCTTAGCAGGCAGCTTGTCTCTCCTCCAACAGAAACATGCTGACTAATCCCACCCAGGTTCATACAAGAGAAGGTGGAAGTTAGCTACCCCAGACGAAGAAAATGGAATGACAGTAGCCGCCAGCATCCATGTTTCAGAAGAGATTTTCATCAAATCCACTTTCTGCCTGTAAGCAGAGCTGCTGCTAGCTCTAGCAGAGGCAATGCTCTCTATGACTACAGGGACAGCTGCTTCCCAGCATCCCTGCCATGTTGCTCCACTCTCTTCTAGGTTGGCAAGAAAACAATTCCTATCAGCTTATTGAAGCTCCCTGCTAGGGGCATCAGCTGCTGGGAGTTAGTGCTGGGTTTTCACTCAGATTCATACTAATAAGTCCTCTCAAACACCACTTTCAGGCAGGCTTTTCCATCTGCATTCCTAGGGCATAACAATGGATTTCACACGCCACAGTCACACCACCTTGCGCCTCCCGTAATTCTCATTTGTTACTAAACTACTCACACTACAGGTGATTCAGCAAGGCAGAAAGAGACTGGAAGCCTGCCAACAGCCATTGAGAAACAGTTTGAAATGCATCCCAAAGGACAAGGGCTTGCACACCTCACAGGTCACATTTCTCAGATCTGCTTTAAAGGAGGTGCTTGGAGAATAAGCACTCAACAAGTTTGTTACATTCTGGAGTTGTGGACTCAGGAGCTGTCTGCGATCAGGCGCAGGATTTTACTTATTTTTTCAGCTGGATGTAGCCCAGTAGTTTGCAGTGTGGAGACAGGTTTGATTCTAGATGTGACATATGTTTTAGGAGCACCTCACCCATTTCACCTAGAAGCTGCAGCCACTGGGAAACATACAGGTTGTCCTGATGGAAAAGCCCTGAGTCCATTAGACACCTTCTCTCACAGCAAAAGCCACATACGACTTCAGAATCAGGTCTTTACTCTCAAGTAAATGAATGCTGCTAGCCTTGACATTCATGCCCCCAAAACATACCTCAGCAGGCAAAGTAAGAAGAAACCCATGTCTGGCTTAAGAATCACAAGGCTTTAAAGAAGCCTCCCACTCTGAATGCAACAGAAAGCACACATCAAATTTTGAGGGGGTGGAAAAGAAAGATAGGCAAGAAAGTGCTGCCTGTGAGCCATGGGCAACTCTAAACACTTTTGTTCTCAGATACATCCAAATGAAAGAGCAAGACTTCTTCCTAGTCCCCAATGCCCTAAGTCCTTCCATTAGAGAAGAAAAAAAGATTCATGGCTGAGTAGATACATTTGGAGAGTACTTGTTGTGGACCTGCATACAAACTGTAAGAGAGCTTACAAGCTTCACTCCCTGAAGTATAGCAGGCATTAAGTCAGAGGAAGAGAAACATTCAGCTTAAGTGAACTTACTGTAAGTTTTCCTCCACAGGGACAATTAAATATTAGCCAAAGAGTGTGGTGAAACTCAGCACAAGAAGTAAATCCTCATGTGTCAGGCTGCAAATCTTAAAACAGGCTGTCAAAAGCAAAGTTGGGAGATCCAAACTTGGCAACAGCTGTACATTTACAGCTTTAAGTGCAACATTAAGACTCCTTGAAAAGCTTTTCTGAACCACAGTCATACATAACCTCTTACAAATTCTTAAGCCTGAAAAAGCCTCCACTA